>NC_064634.1:162515099-163765099 GCF_023864275.1 Schistocerca cancellata
TTGTAATTATACCCTCAGGTGTTACAGATTACAGCAATGGAATGAAATGTATCACGAAAAACCTTCTTTGTAATTCAAAAATCTTTAAAAATAAATGTTTTAAGTACAAAATTAATCACTCAAATACGTGTCCTGTAGCGGTAAATGTGCGTCTTGCTGTAAGATAATCTCCGGGAAGTGTCGTAGTTATTGTCCTCCGAAAGCTAAGTTCCGCAGAAGTCAATGTACTTACCTCATGATACACAAAAGTGAAATGCTTTGCGTATAGATAACTTAGTTATTACGCTTATTGCCGTGATGAGGAAGTACTGTGCTGTAACGTATTGTTGTCCTACGGAAAAGGCTGTCTCCTTGTAGCAATAGCACAAAAGTTACTACTAAAACATGTTTTACTTTACAGAAGAATTCAGAAAAACTGTGCAGATATCAAACAGATACACCGCAAAAGCAACATTGTAAATTGTCGCTCATTAGTAGCGTCGTGATAAAATCGTGTAGCTGTCACATAAACTAACCATTGTCTTATCTGGTATCTCACAGAAAGTACTTTAAATCCAGAATCCACTCTCAAGCAAACCAAAATGTTGCATGAAAATTTCATTAGCAGTGCCGGTATATGTTCCAAGTATGTGAGCCTTATAGTCGTTACATAATCGTGCAACTAACAAGCAAGAATGTACACACACAATAACACTGTGTCGTCTGTTCGCAACAACAATGCAGTCGTAATTTCTGTTTAAATAAGTTCTCTTGGATCTTGACTGGATATTTAGTTAGCTTTAAAACATAGTTGCATGTTAACAGTTTATAGGTGTGACAAATTGTACAAGTAGCGTGAAGTGAAAATTGCAAAGACTAAGTTAAAAAGCAGATTATCTGTCAATAAATGGTTTTACATGAGAAATGTGGTGTAAACCTTTACTCTTCCTAGTACGAAGAGTTTCAACTTCAACGCAATTATCATGTGGTATACGTCGTATTCTGTAAGGTCCATTGTAAACTAGAAAGAATTTGTGACTCAAGTGTTTCTTCTTATGTGACAATAAATGATCTTTAATGAGAACTTTCTGACCAATATATAATTTCTTTGCATTTGCTTTACCGTGTAGTTTTCTCCTTTTGTCTGCTGCAGATTTTATATTTTTAAGAGCCAAATCAATTATGTCTTTGTGTCGAAGTTTAGGTGTATTCGGGAAAGGTTCTACATTCTTCAGTACAAGAGTAGGTGGTAAAGCAGTGGAATCATGAGGCATTTCATTCAGCACATTTTGAAATAAGTGTAAATATCTGTCCCAATGCTGATGCTTTCTGTGACAATAAAGTCTGCAAAGCTTATTGATTTCTTTCATAATCCGTTCAGACGGGTTACAATGTGGTGAATACAATGAAATAAAAACAGGTTTGATTTTATGATTCCGAAGCATGCGTGACCAAACAGCAGATCTGAATTGCGGTCCGTTATCTGAAATGACTTTACTAACGTGTCCAACTTCACGTAAGAAATTTTTAAAAAAAGGAGTTGGATACAGACCGTCCAGTGGCTTTACGTAACGGAGTGAAAGAAACATATTTTGAAGTAAGTTCAACAGCGTATAACGATATGTTTACGTAATGTGTATACATAAACATACAGTTATAAATGTCCCCGTTCGTAGTCTCTAATTATAACAATATGTTACTTTTGTGCTGTAACATATAGCTGTAATCAGCGGTGGAAACATATTTGCGAACGCCGACCGTGTGCGGCTATCAGTCGGAAGTTGCATTGCAGAGGAGAGTAAATGCCTATTCAAAATATAATTATTTTGGATAGCTCAACGTGAATTTCCTAAGGGACCGTAGTTTATCATGCATTTACTAGTAGAATATGGCGCGGAGAAAATATTTCGCCGCATGCAACTTCCGTCCGAACTCGACGAAAGAATTCGTGACTGTGAACTCTCTATTTGGCAGAAACATATAGAAAATTAAATAATTTCATGAAGAAGTGAGACATAGATTCTATAGTAAATGAATAGTCCATACACCATTTCCATTTAACTCTGAATTTATGGCAAGTAATAGATAAACTTACACTGCAATGAAGGATTTAACATGGATGCCGTTTTGACTGGCACTTCTCTTAATGAAAACAATTCCTTCGACGTTTTCACATACACGTCGCACAATAAATCTACTGCTAGGCACTTTTAGTATTACACATTCACTTTTCACAAAAACAATATTATTTTTAACGATAATAATACGGCGGCAAGACATGCGCGTCCGACACAAGAGACAAGAGAAGAATGAGTAACTGTTCATCGAGAATATCTCGTACCTCAAAAAAAAAAAATGTGTAAAAGTGTTCTTCTTCTGTCTGTTTTTCGCGCCGCGGTATTCAAAGTCAATAACTCACTGCATCACTGACGGCGCTTCGACAATAAACAAGTTACGTCACAGGTCGTTCACCTTTTACATTCTCGCAACATTATTTGCTAACTGTAGCTGTTGCCGAGCGACTGCTCGATTAGTGAATGATTTACAATGATAAGACAATCACATAATGTTACATTGCCTTCCATGGGAATCTTGGAAATCAAGGAGATTACCAAGATTCACATGTCGCCGTTAACATTATGGGATTGAGTACTTTACAGATTTACTTTGATCAAACACAGTATTCCTGTCATTTGATTATTAGGATTACACAAATATGGTGATCTCTCATTCATAGACAAAGACAGTTCTTAAGGTAAAGATACACAAAAAAATTAAAAAACTAAGACAGTAAATCTACGATGTTTACAATGGACATTATACATTATACTCATTACAGTCTTTTTTTTTTTTTTTTTACAGAGTTCATATCGACCATCCTTGTGGCCTCAAGTTATTGTCCAGAGCTCATAGGCTCTTTGCTCCTGAAAGAAAACACATAGCATTCATCTTTTTATACGCACATAATTCTCACACATGGAATTTCTCACACGTGTCCATTTTTATACACATATAATTCTCACACATGAAATTTCTCACACGTGTCCATTTTCCATTGCTCACTAGTTGTCATGATTTTTACGCTTTCACTGTTTGTGTATTGACAGGTAAGTTAAAATTTGATTCTTCTCCAGGTGAAGCTTATGCCTTGAGAAGTTGGATCGCTACTTTGCGGTCTCCGAGTGGAAAACTTTTCATCAGCTCTGGCGGGCGAGTCTCACTCGCACGTTACGTACACACGTTACATGTAACAAAAGAAATATAAATACCCATTAGTCTAAAAACTAAGCTTAAATCTATTTTAGGACTTGGGATTCATAGGAATTTGACTTTGTCACTATTCGCGTGTGGTTTGGCTGTTCACATTTCATCCACGGGATATAACATTAGCATTGTATGTGATATGTTGTGAACTCATATAAGAGTCTTTTATTTTGGGAGCGGCTTTCATGGAAAGTCCGTTTCATCGAACTGCAGCGGGAGTGCTGTGCTAGTACATCACTTTAAATTTAACGCGTTTGTTGCGTCGATGTACGTTGACGCAGGCTGATTGTTAGAGCTGAATCGCAAGTCGAGGCGCTCACTAGCCTCCACGCGGTACTTCAGCTTTTACGCGCACGGTTCAGTGAACACGTTGCGTCGATGGTGTTGTGGTATTTTGTGGTTTGCTGAGGCTGGTGAGGAGGGACGAGAATTATCAGGGACCATTGAAACCATCCCTGTCTCCACATTTTCCAGCCGATTTTGAAGATTTTAAGGTAGGCTAGTGCTCGCACTATGCAAAGCAGCTAACACACTTGGTTTCCGATGCACTGCACGTAATCACATCACCGCCTTCGGTTACACAACCGGACTATCATTGTCCGTCGGCCTATCTGCACGTTTAACACTTTTTATCTTCATCGTGTCTGTGGCAGACTTCCACACCATTTTAAGCCTTCACTTATACTCTACTATGTACACAATTTTTTTTTTTTTACAGTTTATAATCAAATAGTTTGTCTCACTTTGAAGCTTGTTAATTCAGAGCTTTGATTATCATGTCCATTTCAATTTCTGTTACTTTGTTGGTAACTACCTTAACATTTCGCTTTACATTGTTCCTCATCTTTCTCTAAGACTAATTATGCTTTTAGTTCACAGTCACAATACATTAGTTTCTCCGATCTGTTAGCAATTATTATTATTTCAATTCATTTCAATCGTTCTTTCTATTTATTAGATTCATTTAAAGTTATCACTGTCATTTCAACAAAAATTCTCTTTTTACTAGATGTGAGGATCAATCAGTCACATTTGATTGCCCTCTCACATGAGAACAGAACACCACTCAAGAAAATTTCAAATTCCTTATCGCGATTTCGGTTTGCGTCTCGGATTGACTTTAAAAGGAAAAATAAAGACATTTCAAAACTAGCTTTTCACGATTTCGTTCACGCGCTTCCTTTTGAAAATCGTATGCCAAACCAGCCTTCCACGTCAACCGCATTTCTCAATCTGTGACGTCAAGTCTACGGGACGGGTTTAGGCGGATTAGGATATTTACACAAATTCAGAAGAAAGACATAGATATAATAGTACATAGAAGAAGAAATCTAGCAAACAACTCCTTGTTCCTTATGACTCAGAAATTAATTTTCCTTTGCGCCGTACGTCTGCGTACACGCTCCAATTACAAACTAGCTACTTTGTCTTGCCGGCGGTTTCATTGTCATTTTATTCTCGCCTTGACGCCTGCTTGCGCTACACTGCATTGGCCTCTATATATGACCTTAAGTCATAATTGCTTTGTCCTTGCCACTTACACTCTTATACTTGGTATTTATTTCACTTATGGCTTTGAATGTATCTGTCCTGCGTATTGCAATTACAGTTAATGCTACTTTGTTTATCTAGCTGAAGGATAGCGCTTTCGTGGTCATGTTGGTACTTACAAGTAACTCACATGCTTCGTAAACATTACGTTATTTTAATGCAGAGATGAACCTGTTCCAGATTTCTATGTACATTGGAACTTAATCTAGACATAGCTGACTTAGAAAGTAGTTACATGTTTTCCTTTTTAGTGGGATCAGGAACCAATAATTGTCAAGCGACCCTTGTCCTTGACGAAAATAAATTTCGTTTCTGGATCATTGCTCCTTGAACTTAAAAAAAAAATTATTACATACTATGTTTTATTTTCACTTCTTTAGCATTTCATATCGCAGAAGCCGGCTTGTTAGGCATATCCTTCGCTTTATATTTCATTTCTCTCTCTTAAATATTATCTCCTTAAAACTAAATCTTAAAACTAGAGTTCTTGGAGTTGATCACTTTCTTTGTTAAACAAGATTTTTTTTATCAGCTTGTCTGTACTTAAATTATGGCTCAAGATAACATATTTTAAATTGTCTGCTGTATAGCAAGATAGACTCACTGTCGTGTAATATATTCTAAGCATTTTTTTTTAACGAAGTCAAATCAGTTGTCACTTAGTCACTAGCGGCTAACCTTCTCTTGTCATTATAAAGCTTTCCTTTTGACTTATTCTGTAACATGATATTTTTTAAGATCAGAGTGATGGTATAATCCTTTTATTTTTCCATTTGCGGGATCAGAAATCAGATAACAACCTGTATGCGGTATACGAAGGATCTCGTAAGGTCCCTCAAAAAGACTTTGCCATTTTCGATTTTTGTGTAAGAGCAACGATGGTTTAAAGTGTGTTTTTAGCAAGACCTTTTCGCCTACTTTATAAGTTAACACCGTATCTTAGTACAAGTACGTCAAGGTTAGTCTGTCCGTCGAAGTGGTGGCCCCCATTCTGTCTCACAGCATCACTTAGGGAGCTTTCAGATGCTGGACTTAGTTTTCCTGTTTGTGTGGTTTTGATTGGCCTTCATCATTAGAAAGTTCGACCAATCTGACATTATGAGAACACTGAGGAACAAAATTACTGTTATGCACAAACCTCGTGTCAAAATGTTGCTGCGTTTGTTCTGGTGTCCAATACGTGTTACTGTCTTCCGCGTTTGCGAAAAATACAGGGGGATTGTAATGCCTTCGCGGGGTCTGATGATTTTTATTACTATTAAGATTTCTGGAATTGTTACTGTGAAATCCACCTTCACACTGTGGGTTGCCGTTAAACTGTGTGTTTCTGTACATTCCCTGCGCTTGATTTTTACTAGGCGCGGAGTTGTATTGGTATGAGTGGGCGTTATCAGCTGTTTGTTGCTGCCCGTAATTTGAGTGTTGGCTGCGCGAGTACGGTGCATTCCATTGCGATCCGCTCTGCTGTTGCCAACCTTTTTGACTGAAACCGTTTCCAAACTTCTGCTTGTACGATTGATTGCCGTACTGGTTACCAGTCGTGTTATACACGGGATTGAATCGGTTGTGTTGATTATGTCTATTCCTTTTGTGCGGATACCCACTGCCTTTATTTCCGTTTTGCCAATCGTTACTACTTTTTGAACCGTTCCCTGGCTTTTCATAGCCGTTACTGTCGTAATGTTGTGGCCAAGAATTGTGCGGAGTATTCCGCGGTTTGTTAGCTCTCATGTCCTCATAGATCAGGTCTAGGGAATCTAATATCGACAGAAAGGTATCTGGATCATCATCTGGTATGGCTATCAGCTTTTCACGAGTCGAAATGGGTAATTTAGACTTGAGAATCATAATTACATCTTTACTATTGATGGGGTTATCCCAATACCTAATTTTGCCAAGATATTTTTCGAAGTACTTTCTCAGGCTACTATTCCTGGGGTCAAATTGTTCTGCATTATAGTTTTAGATTTGAGTTCATTTGATTATATCTCAAAAATTTACCGATCGCTTATTTACGTTGCTAAGGGTTCCCGTCTGCTCATGGCATACTGATCATTACTTAGCGGATTTGAGTCTGGTTTTTTAATTTATCAGTACTTTTGTTAACTGCTTGTTGCTTTAGTGTCGGCTTTGTAGCTGTTATTTTCTAAATTTTAATAATATGCACTACTGGGCATTAAAATTGCTACACCTAGAAGAAACAGTACTTTTGTTGCATTTGTGTGATTTAATTTGCACTTAAGATTAGATTAACTGCTTGTTGCTTTAGTGTCGGCTATGTGGGTGTTATTTTTAAAAATATAATAATATGCACTACTAGCCATTAAAATTGCTACACCAAGAAGAAATGCAGATGATAAACGGGTAGTCATTGGACAAATATATTATACTAAAACTGACATGTGATTACATTTTCACGCAATTTTGGTGCATAGATCCTGAGAAATCAGCACCCATAACAACCTCCTCAGGCCGTAATAAAGGCCTTGATACGCCTGAGCATTGAGTCAAACAGAGCTTGGATGGCGTGTTGGCGTGTACAGGTACAGCTGTCCATGCATCTTCAACACGGTACCACAGTTCATCAAGAGTAGTGACTGGCGTATTGTGAAGAGCCAGTTGCTCGGCCACCATGGACCAGAAGTTTTCAATTGGTGAGAGATCTGGAGATTGTGCTGGCCAGGGCAGCAGTCGAACATTTTCTGTATCCAGAAAGGCCCGCAAAGAACCTGCAACATGCGGTCATGCATTATCCTGCTGAAATGTAGGGTTTCGCAGGGATTGAATGAAGGGTAGAGCCACGGGTCATAATGTCTGAAATGTAACGTCCACTGTTGAAAGTGCCGTCCATGCGAACAAGAGGTGACCGAGACGAGTAACCAAGGGCACCCCATACCATCACGCCGGGTGATACGCCAGTATGGCGATGATGAATACACGCTTCCAATGTGCATTCACGCCGATGTCGCCAAACACGGATGCGACCATGAAGATGCTGTAAACAAAACCGGGATTCATGCGAAAAAATGACATTTTGCCATTCGTGCACCCAGGTTCGTCGTTGAGTACACCATCGCAGGCGCTCCTGTCTGTGATGCAGCGTCGAGGGTAACCGCAGCTATGGTCTCCGAGCTGATAGTCCATGCTGCTGCAAACATCGTCGAACTGTTCCTGAAGATGGTTGTTGTCTTGCAAACGTCCCCATCTGCTGACTGATGGATCGAGACGTGGCTGCACGATCCGTTACAGCCATGCGGATAAGATGCCTGTCATCTCGACTGCTAGTGATACGAGGCCGTTGGGATCCAGCACGGCGTTCCGTATTACCTTGCTGAACCCTCCGATTCCATATTCTGCTAAGAGTCATTGGATCTCGACCAACGCGAGCAGCAATGTCGCGATACGATAAACTGCAATCGCGATAGCTACAATCCGACCTTTATCAAAGTCGGAAACGTGATGGTACGCATTTCTCCTCCTTACACGAGGCATCACAACAACGTTTCACCAGGCAACGCCGGTCAACTGCTGTTTGTGTATGAGAAATCGGTTGGAAACTTTCCTCATGTCAACACGTTGTAGGTGTCGGCACCGGCGCTAACCTTGTGTGAATGCTCTGAAAAGCTAATCGTTTGCATATCACAGCATCTTCTTTCTGTCGGTTAAATTTCGCGTCTGTAGCACTTCATCTTCGTGGTCTAGTAATTTTAATGACCAGTAGTGAATTATTGTAAGCAAACATCCTGAGTAATTTGTCTTTTACGAAAAGAGTTCAAGTATTATTTTGACCGCCGTAGCTAGGACTTGTGTTCTGAAGGCCCATTGTTTCTTACATTTGCTGGGCTTACAGGGAGCAGGGTGACTGCTGAAACCTTTTTCTTTGAAACATGTTTTAAAACTTTCCATGGTTTCTAGTAATGGCTGTCCTGCTAAATTTATTTTGACAAAAGGTGTATTCAAAGATGCGCTTCAAACCTTAACTGAAAATTGTTTGAGTTTCAAATATTAACGATTGAGTCGTAATTTACTTGCATTTCCTGAATTTATCGAATGCCACACCTCAAAAGAAACTCGGAAGATATCTTTGCAGGTAATTTTTAATAAACTTTCTTTATGGATGATGTGGTCTGGTACCCTACCGCTGCCAGCTCCTCACTTCCTACAGTATTACAGGAGACATCAGACGTGGACTACGGGGACATAACATATGTGGCGTCTGTTCTTTCGGGCACGTCCGAAATAAATACGGTGGTGCCGGCTAATGATCGCTTAAGAGCAGATGCACACCAAGCGTGAACTCTTACGGGAATCGCCGAAATGCCGGCTAATGAGCTGGCGCACTACGTTAGTAGTACGTGGTAAAAGTTGAGAAATTGATTCTCACGGGAGGCGTGATAGGGTAGCCTGTGCAGTTCCAGCAACCACTCGACCTCTGTAAGCGGCTGGAGCCGGCACCGTAGTTCAGAGTGTTACGTCAAAGGGTTAGCTGCTCCTTGTAATAAAGAAATTGAGCCAATGTGTCAACGGCGAACTAGAACGAGTGTTACATTAGTTCCACCTCGAACAAATGCGACTAACGATAACGATCGATATTAGATCACCACAAAAAAGACAGAGAGAGAGAGTGATGGTGTACTGGTCCCCGCTATGCCTAGTAAGCAAAAATTTTCACCTTGCCCCTTTGATATAAATAAATGGCCAGTGGCAGCTAATGTCTTTAATTTCTTTGTCCTTGATACAGGAACATTATTGAGGGTCAACGGCATTCTTTCGTTCTTGATGTCATCCCCAATGGCGATGGCAAGTTCCATTAGGATAACTGTCGGTGACTCAAGGCCCGGATTCGTGCCACAGTAATTCGAGGAGCACCTCATTGAACGAACGTGGACACCTTGACGACCAGAATCACCACTTCTGAAATCGATGGTACACTTTTGGGATGACATTGGAATGTAGATTCGTGACGCGCCGACAAACCAGCGCCCTATAATTTACGGGAACTGGGTCACCTGTTCGCAGACATCTGATGTCGTATGTCTCCGGAAACCTGCCGAGGACTTCTCGAATCCATGTATGCTGAATGGCTGCTGTGATGAATTTCAACGCGCTATTTGTGTTGACAATGGTTTGAATCGTCAGTCTAGAGGTGTAAGTGCGATGGTAAGAGCTAAAAATAAAGAGCAGCGCTGAGGACTGCAGCTGTGACTTCCGTGGCGAGAATAAACAGCAATATGCCAACGCGGTCCGTGCAGCCGCTGCCAGCATCGCAGACACGCACCGCGGCACCCTGCCGACTTGTTAGCGCCGACAGCGCGCCGCCGCACCTGGTAACGAGTTTGGTCGCGGGTCCACGCAGCGCTTGCCGCCCGAAGGCTCGTTACGGCTGCGAGGGCGTCAACCGGCTGCGATTGGTTCCAGCCAGGTGTAGGGAGCCCGCCACGGCCCTTGTTAACGCGGCCTGCCTCTGCAGGCGCGCCGCGGACAGCGTGCCAACACAGTAATTTATTTCAAGTGGCCAGTTCGTCCGTTCGGTGCTGAATTTACACGTCAGCACCTGATTGCTCGCAGTGTGTCTCTGACTAAGCCAAGAGAGATGAATATCTAGAAAGATAATGATGATGATGATGATGTTTGGTTTGTGGAGCGCTCAAATGCTCGGTCATCAGCGCCCGTACAAAGTCCCAAGTTTTACACTGTCCAATTTTTACTCAATCCAATCCATCCACTGTCACAAATGATGACGATGATCATGATGATGATGACGACGAGGACAACACAAACACCCAGTCCCCGGGCAGAGAAAATCCGCAACCCGTCCGGGAATAGAACCCGGGACCCCGTGATCTGGTGGCAGTAACGCTGGCCACTAGACCACGAGCTGCGGACAAATATCTAGAAAGGTCTGTCATGCTGCAGTGAAATTTATGCTATTAGCAAACTGCTTAACAGATTAAAACAGTACACCGAACCACGATTCGCGTCAGTCCCAGATGTCTAGGCACCTCGCTTCTCTAATAATGCGACTCAAATTTAACTGCGGGTGTTCGGTAAACATCTACACAGACTGATCGTCTTAGGGACAGATTTCTGCTCTTGTCGAGAAGAAAAGACGTAGATCACCTTTCCTGTTATTGCCGCAGACTGCATGCAACTACTACAACTCTCTTACAAGAATTTGGGCCACAGTTGCTAACCTGAGTGACCACATTGTTACCAACAGACGACCACAGGTTTTCCAACGCCAGGTAGGGATTCACTGTTGCCGCTGGTATCCACATCTAAGACCAACATATCGCAAACAATGGGCTACAAGAAAGTGCTCTATAACATTTGATTTTACAACAGTTATGCTGAACTGGTCAATCTGTATTTAGGTATGAGGTATGCTCTGTCTACAAAGTGTGTGTGTGTGTGTGTGTGTGTGTGTGTGAGGGAGAGGCAGAGAGAGAGAGAGAGAGAGAGAGAGAGAGAGAATGTTTCAAATGACTCTAAGCACTACGGGACTTAACATCTGAAGTCATCACTCCCCTAGTCTTAGAACTGCTTAAACCTAACTGACCTAAGGGCATCACACACATCCATGACCGAGGCAGGATTCGAACCTGCGACCGTAGCAGCAGTGTGGTTCCGGACTCAAGCGCCTCGAACCGCTCGGTCACAGTGGCCGGCGAGAGACAGAGAGAGATAGAGAGTGTGTATGTATGAGCATGTAAGCAAACACATAAACATTCTGTCACAAACTTTCTATCAGTACTTGCATATTTTATGCAAGGATGAGCTGGACGTACGGTGTAAGCTAAAACCAAGGGGAAAGAAGGTGAAAAAAACTGATTCAAATCCGGACACTTGCCTCCCCCAGGGAAATGACCTTACGGGTAAAGGTATCTAAATGTTCTACGAAGGATATACATGTTCTTAATGGTCTTTGTTGGCCTACCGACAACTCCAACCTCATTAAACGGAAGCAATATTTTTCCGAAAAATAACTGAACACTAGAATAGCGAGTTGCCATTAGGATGTACATGGAACAGCAACATGACTGATAATCTAAATAAAGAAAATGTACGTAGCATCTCGCTATAACCGTTACATTTACATGATAACGTATGAAACTCAAAAGTATGAAAACAACCCAGCATTGTCAAACGAGAGTGGTTTGTAGCGCTATTATTTTGTTACTGTTTGATCAACTTTCACGCATGTTATGACGTTGATGTGGCTGTTGGTCTCTGCAGTCACTGTAGCCGCCGTAGTCTTGTGTTGTTGTGATACATTTCATGTTAGCATACGACAATCCCTGTCATTTAGATTTTTAATCAGTGCCAAGCAAATCGTACATTGCCCCATTTAATAAAATGCAGTCATTGTCCTTCTGAGTTATAGACGTTGAGTGTATTTTAGTTACCCAGAAAATTCGTCACCGTGTCAGCTACACCTTAGCAAATCCACACCTCGAAATATTTGTTTCTCTTTCTGAACTTAATTTTAGTGGTCGTGCATAATTGCCGCAGTCCGTATATGTAAAATAATACCAAAACTTCTGATAACACAAAATAAATGTATGCTTGTTGCTCCACTCTTTGTGAGTAGCTGTTAAAAGACATCTTGTTAACGCTATGAGAAGTGTTTTAATTGCCAAGCCACTGACGACGAGCCCTATGTCCAAATAACCGTATGGCGATTAAGGATCTTACATAAAGATCAAGGTGTTACAAGATATCTTTTGACAAACAAATAAAACTCTCATGGGGGAGGATGGGTGACATAATTGGAGAGTGAACAACGGTCACAAAAGCTCTCGAAACCGCTATTATTTAAACCACAATACTGTGAAATGGAACTGGTAACAGCTATACAAATTCTCCACTGAATTAATCCCTTTCACAGCGCAATCTGACTTCGTTTACACGAATGCACTGTGACGCCCAACCACATTCAAATGGAGTCATCTGCGACCAGGTATACCACAAACTGTGGTTAATCTGAGAACAGGGTGTGTGAGTGTCATTTAACAACCCTACGCCGGTGCAGCATTATTTTATCCTTTCACTTTGATTGAGGCAGCATTAGAAGACGGTGAACTGTGAGAGGAGCAGTTGTGCAGCACCTGTAATGTTCTGACGCGTCCACGAAAATTTGCAAACTACGTGGTTTGGCTTTCTATTTATCAGAACACGGTAACTTCCCTACAAGAGCCCTTAAACCCCGGCATATTTAAGTGTGAAGTGCATTCATTCGCTGGACTCTTCGCTCCAATTTAACTCAGAGGCACGGTAGCCAATGTTGGAACTATCAAATGTCAAATGACCGACTCAGAACGAATAACTTCATCTTCGTGGCATATGATATGCCCAAGATGATATGTAGTTTCACTGTCGGTAAAGATGGACACTGCCACAGGCTCTTTGTCCACCACAAGGTACAGACCAAAAGTCTCACCCACTTGGGAGAGACCAGACGTGCCGCACCAGGAGCAGAAGAAGAAGGCCTCAAAGAATCATCACGACTTTGCACCAAGCCACATATAAGGGAGCTAAATTAGCAAAATGAAACCGCCTCCACATTACACAAACCAGTCCAACCATCCTCTACTCATTTAATGTTCCCTATTGACTGTTCTGCTGGCCCGGTAGCCAACCAGACGCAGCTCCAGGTTCCCACACTGCGAGAGCAAGCGTCTGGAATGAGATTTTCACCCTGCAGCGGAGTGTGCGCAGATATGAAACTTCCTCGCCGATTAAAACTGTGTGCCGGACCGAGACTTGAAATCGGGACCTTTGCCTTTCGCAGGCAAGTGCTCTACCATCTGAGCTACCCAAGCACGACTCACGGCCCGTCCTCACAGCTTTACTTCTGCCAGTACCTCGTCTCCTACCTTCCAAACTTTACAGAAGCTCTCCTGCGAACCTTGCAGAGTTCGAGTCTCGGTCCGGCACACAGTTTTAATCGGTCAGGAAGTTTCATATCGGCGCTCATTCCGCTGCAGAGTGCAGAGTGACAATCTCATTCTGGAAACATCCCCCAGGCTGTGGCTAAGCCATGTCTCCGTAATATCCTTTCTTTCAGCAGTGCTAGTTCTGCAAGGTTCGCAGGAGGGCTTCTGTAAAGTTTGGAAAGTAGGAGACGAGGTACTGGCAGAAGTCAAGCTGTGACGACGGGGCGTGAGTCGTGTTTGGGTGGCTCAGTTGGTAGAGCACTTTCCCTCCAAAAGCAAAGGTTCCGAGTTCGAGTCTCGGTCTAGCACACGGGTTTAATTGGCCAGGAAGTTTCAGCAAGCGTCTACTTTGCATATCCTGAAAGGAGCCAATCAACTACTCAAAAATCTCTGTCTGAGAAAAGAATGTTTTAGACTAGAGAGGCATCGTTCCCACGGTAAGCATGGCCATGTTTTTGAAAAAAGTCTACATAGACGGGACCACTGTCCCTCATTTACTGGGTGATCTAATTTTTCCAGGCCGATCGTTTCCAATTTTTGAAAGAAGATTGTTAATCTTCCCAGACAGTCACGCCCATGAAATATACGTTTTGCCGCTCACTGAAAGAACCTGGCGAATTCCTGGAATCGTGGGCTGGATTAAGGCCTACATCCACTAGATATGTACGCGAGACCCTCTATCTACATCACCTCAGCTTCTCGCATGGGAATGCACGATTTCCATAACCTTCGCAATATTTGCGCAAAAGCTCAGTTTACGACGGTGCCTCTTAAATAGCTTCTTACTCCCACTTTTAGCCATCCAAGCCGTCTCCCATGACGGTCTGGCCTCTGGTCCAGGTAGACCATTTCGTGAACTGGCGCCCTTCTGATCCTAAGTGGAAGGAGGAAAGTGCTTCAGCCTGAAGTCCTTGTGCAGGTGAAAACCACTGAACACTGTTTCCCAGAATCACTTGCATGGCCAAGTCACTGCGCTCAGCATTTACGACTTCCAAATCATCTCGATCCCTGTTCTTGATCGCCTCCGCTATGTCCTTCCTGTATAAGCTCTCCTCAGAGCACACATGCAGTTACAAGAACATTCTGTCCACAATTTCCTCATGTGCAAAAAGTCTTTAACCACACATTGCAAATGTAGTACTAGAGAACAATGTTATTAAAGGGGGAGAGGGGCGTGCTAACACTCATGCTCTGAGGCGGTACTGACTTCTTGGGCACAGGAGGGTATATTCGGAGCCGGCTGCAGGTTGGCAGTGCAATCACAGGGGTGGTGCCAACTTCTAAACGTGGACTGTCGTGATGTGGTATCCATAGCAAAAGATACCACAGACACTACTTCGAAAATTGAGAGAACCGGCATTTGAAGCTGACTGCAAAATGATTCTTCTGCTGCTAACGTACATTCCGTGTAAGGACCGTGAAGATAAGATAATAAATTTAGGGCTCATACACTGGCGTATATCAGTCTTTTGTTCCCTTCATTTATTTGCAAGTGGAACAGTAAAGGAAACGACTAGCTTTGGTTCAAAATACCCTCTGCAGTGCACCATATGTTAGCTCGGGGAGTATGTATGCAGAGTTAGATGTAGGTTGAAGAATGTTACAGTTTAATTCAGTTGTAAGCAAAAATTAGTGTCATCCAAAATACCGCGTATTTGCTATCGTACACAAAAATTTTAATCGCAACTTCTGCTTGTCGATCATGTGCAGGTCTAAGTACATTTGGAGATTTGTGGGAGGGGGGGAGGGAGGAGGAGAGGGATGGAAGCAGAAACCGCATCTCGCCATCCTCCTCCACCACTCAAGCTTTTTTGAAATGGGGGATGTGGTCTTTGCCTACCTGTCACCCCCATCTCCCCGCACCCCGCACGATTGATATGCTGTTTTACTACACCAATTTAAATTACGGATTTCAGAAAACACAACCCTCAGCAAAACATGTGTGTTTCGTACTGTTCACCCGGCTTTTTCTTGTACGCAGCGCACTAACGATGCTACTCCATATCCAGTGCTGGTTAAATGCCTCATTGGGTAGTCAGTTCACTCTACGCTTTTCACAAATTGACGAGACGAGAACGCGTGACTCGTCGGACCACACTAAACGATTCCATTCGGCTACAGTCGAGTAAATGTGTTTTTTAGCCCATTGAAACGGTACAGCCTTACCTGCTGCTGTTAGCAATATCCTTTAGCGACGTACTCGGCTCTAGATATCCAATGTATGCACTTCCCCTCGAAATGTATGCTCGGACTTTGTTTAGGATAAATCAGCATTCACCGACTGCAGCAGTTTCTGTCTGTAATACACTCTTTGCGGGACATCGACAACTGCTAAGAATTTTCATTATAAATAAATCTGCTCCAGTTGTACATGAAAAATCCTTCAAATCATACACACCACTCGAATCTCAGGATCTAAATCACATCTGCTGTCGAATACTACACGGTCCATTTAATTATTGTGATCACCGCTTATGTTCGACTCAAAGTGTAGTAGCCACTCACAGATGTGAGGTGGCGGCAATAGCAGAGAGTGTGGGGGGGGGGGGGGTTGGGGGGGAGGAAGGGGGGGACGTGGAAAAGAGTGTAGTTTTCGTAATGCCGAAAGGGCGCGATTTATCTGAGGTCCAAAAGGGTATGATCACTGACCTTTGTTGGCCAAAGGATGGAAGCGTTTCCGAAACGGCTAAGTTTGTAAACTGTTCGCGCGCTACCATGGTTCAGGTATACCGTGTATGGCAACATGACGCTATTCAAACCTGTTCCGAGGCTACTATGATGCACCACTGGTTGTAAATGACAGAGTTGAACGACGGCCGCGGAGATCTATATAGGCGGGCAATTGTTGAGCAACTGATTACCCATATGGACCACTGGGCTATCAACGGTGTTTCCTCAACTATCGTTCAACGAACGATGCTGCATATGGGCTTCTGCGGCAGACGGCTGGTTCACGCAGCCATGATGACTGCTGTTCATCGGCCACTAACGTTGGAATCTGCTCGCCAACACCACACCTGGAGTCCGCTGAAGGACGACAGGTGACCGTTTCAGACGACAGATGGGGTGCACTGTGTGAAACGTCTGAAAGCAGACACCCTGCACGAATTGTCGGAAGAGTCCAGGCGGGAGGAGGGAGCATTATGATCTGAGCAATGTTTTCGTAGCCTTTCCTGGATGGTCTCGTCGTTCTTGAAGGCACCATGGATCAAAACAAGCATGTGTAAATCCTTGGGGATAATGTCCAACCTTATATGCAGTTTATTTCTCCTCGGAACTATGGCATCTACTTGCAGGACAATACAACGTCTTGCACACCTCCCAATGTACGCCCGTGGTTCGAAGAGCATCAGGGTGAGTTCACTGTATTCCCCTGCTCACCAGTCTCACTGGATTTCAACCCAATTCACAATATGTGAGACCACATCGACAGTGCGGTTCGTATCATAGATCCTCAAGCGAGAAACCTAGCGCAGCTGGACACGGCACTGAAGTCGGCCTGGCTCCACATCCCTGTCGGTGTCTTCCAGGGCCTTATTGACTCTCTTCCTGTACGTCTCGCAGCGGTCCGTGCTGAAGAAAGTTATTATTCAAGCATTTGACAAGAGGTCACATTAATATGACTGGACAGTGTACATAATACATGACTGGAAGATTTTATCGTACACAATCTAGTTTTGACCTGATATTCACATTTGTATCGATCCTTATAATGTTAGTTAATTACGTAATATCCCTCTGAGTTTCTTTTGTTTGTAGTAGCGCCTGAAGATGGAACCCGGATTGTGTGTACGAATTTGTCAAAAGTACAGTATTTTTCAAGTACGGCAGGAGTGGATTTATTATAGTAAAAATTTCTGTCTGGTTTGAAAGCGACTTTCATTGACTTGGTGTCACACTTGCGACCAGTTCAGGGTTTTCGTACAACCTGCTCTGTATCATGGCTGCGAGGTGCAGAACATCTGTTGTAGACATGTTGCACAGTTCGTGGTGATATACCATCAAATCGGGAATTTTCGTTCACGATATGGTCATCAGGACACAGCTTTGGACCATTCCTCCTGTGGTGACTGCATACAACCGAGTGACTCCTGCATACCACTTCACTTCCGTGACTTCCGTCACCTTGCAGTGTTACATGATGTCTCGTATCAGTTCCACACCAACTGCAGCCCTCAAAAGCAACCCGTCCACTCATTTTAAATCTGATTTTCTCCATTATAAATGGTTTTCTTGAAAGCCTGCGACTGTGAAAATAATGGGTTTGTCCATAAACAACTTTCTGCTACCACTCACAATTTTCTTCTATTTTTGTTTCACAATCAACAGTGATGTGTTTCTGAGATCAGTATAAAACTCAGTAAATAACGATCTATCTGTATAGACAATTTCTGTTACGAAACTCGCCATTTGTGATAATTTTAATACATATTGAGACAGGCAATTTTTCAACCTTAGGATACTGTCACGGCAGTGGAAACGTAACCCATTCGACAAAAAAATTCCGGAATCTCAATCTCAGCAGATGTCAAGGCATCTATTGACGAAGGATGGTGAGACAGCCTCTACCAAAGTGTTGCATTTACTGAGGGAGAGAAAATTTTACACAGAATACAATACTCCTCCACTTTCAATGTTAAGCTTGGTTTTCGTGGTGAGGAGGTGGGTGAAAGAGACCTACTGGGTCGTCAGGCCCCCGATATCATGAGAGAAATACACAAAAGGTAAACAGAAAAAAAAGTGGGGACTTGGCCGCCCGAAGTATAGATGCAAGTCAAAGAGTGCGTGACAGTAGTTTTTAACACGACAGGTAAAATAAAATAGAGATAGCCCAGGTAGCATCTTGCACGAAAGGGTATACAGACACAGAAAGGTGAGGCGGGAAAAAGTAACCTGCGGTCGAGTGGAGGTACATGCTGCAGGGGAAGGTTCTCTCTCTCTCTCTCTCTCTCTCTCTCTCTCTCTCACACACACACACACACACACACACACACTGCCTCTCTCTCTCACCCACCTCCTCACCCCGAAAACCAAGCTTAACATTGAAAGTGGAGGAGTATTGCATTCTGTGTAAAATTTTCTCTCCCTCTGGAAATGCAACACTTTGGTAGAGGCTGTCTCACCATCCGCAAGCATCTGAGGTAGTGAGACACGCAAACTGACAGCATACCACAGATTGGCCAGCAGGGCACACGCAACAAGAACACACTTTGTCGTTACACTACCACATCTGCGGTGAGGAGGATCCTCCCGACGCAGAAGGAACTCATGAGGTGAACGGTGTTAGTGTTCTGCTTTATGTCTGTGTGTGTGTTTGCTTGTTTCTGTAGCGTAGAGTGTAAGTGCAAGTAATTAATTATTGAAAGACGTGATTACTTAGGACCTGGTTTTCGTAGCTGAGTGAGCAATGGTGTGTTGCGTGACGTCACAGTGTACAGTTTTCAAAATATGAAAGATGCACCAAAATAAAACCCAATAAAAATTACGAACCAAAGGAACTATTGGATTTGAATGAATAAATTATCGAGCTTCCTTTAATAAAGGTCCACTGCTGATTAAAGTAGCTAGTTTACAAAACAAATCTCAAAATAAGAAAAATATTTGACGCACGGTTATATCACACTGTTCACCGAACTGTACTTTGTATAATAAGAAAAATAGCTTCCAAGCTGAATACAAGCTATCTGACCTACTCACTGATTATGTGAGTAATGTCACTGTTTGCATGTACAGTGTAACTGTATAACTATGGCCCCAAACTATTCTTGCATTTACCTCGGCGCACTGAGAGTTCTCTCTAAAGTGGAGGGCAGCAAGCAAAGCCACAGGAAAGCTAAATTAAAAAGGTAAACTAAAAATAACACTCTAGCGTGTGTACCGCCACGTGCAGTGCAGAAACAAGCAGCATCATATTTCTTGCATGGGAAGAATTATGGGTCGTAGTGTTCTACAAAATGAATTTTTAAACTGTTTCATAGCAAACAATTACTTCACATCTTCACTTTCAAGGGCGTGAACAATATTGACTTTACACAAAAATGACTGGTTTTAGAAACAATTCTAACAGGTTGATTGTTCAAAAAATGTACTTTACACACAAGTTTATCCTATTTAAAATGATATCTGTATATGTGAGGGAATATATTTAACTTTACTAGCTGCGAGCAATCCATAAGATAAGTTTCAACTAAATTACAGTACGACAATTCATTTTACAACACAGTGATAACTGCGTTCTGATATGCAAGACTGCGGAATTCCCTTTGACTCACAATTCTTCACAAACCTCTTTTCAAAATCTATAAATGCTGTCACCATCTTCTTATCAATCATTTTCAGTAAATTTGTATCCAATATTTAGTAGCTCAATTCCAGATGAAAATTTCGCTACAACTCAGTTCCACGTCTACTTCCCAACAGACGCGACTAATAATAATGGTCTCTCTGTGAGCACCCTCAAGCTGAGACCGTGTAACGACACAACCACAGATCGATGACCAACATGGCTTTCTCTCGTATGTATGCACATCAATATATGAAAGTACAAAATTAACAATTCTGTAATGAACTAGATGACATGCACACCTCACAAACAGCCAATTTATTTTGAGATGCATTTGCACCTTTAGAATGAACCAGTGCATCGATAGGAAACAAATATTAACGTTCCACGGTGTACGCTCTGAAACAAGTTGCTCTATGGGCCTTGAACGAAGTTTGCTTTGTCCGACTTTGGCCTACTAAATATAGAAAATGCTGCGCATATACATAAATTACGTTTCTGGCTGGGAGTGGTTGCGGGCTACTGGTGTTTCTGGCTCCCGTGTACCGTGCTCGGACGTCATCCATCAAGCCGCTCCGTCAGCTTCATTTCCTCCTGAAAGCAGCAGGTTTGGATGTCTCCGCAGGTAGTTTCCGCGTGGCATAAATTTACCTCCTGTTGCCAGCCGGAACGGCGCCCGTTATTTTTCAGTCGAGCAGCTTCGCCTCTGAATTGATAGCTTTCACTTTCACAACCGGTCAAAACAGGTGATTTTGTTCAAAAATGTTAAAATGTGTGTGAGATCTTATGGGACTTAACTGCTAAGATCATCAGTCCCTTAGCTTACACACTACTTAACCTAAATTATCCTAAAGACAAACACATACACCCACGCCCGAGGGAGGACTCGAACCTCCGCCGGGACCAGCCGCACAGTCCATGACTGCGGCGCCTTAGACCTCTCGGCTAATCCCGCGCGGCAGGTGATTTTGGAAGTGCGAGTCTTTGTCGTAGTAATATTTGCCACCCACTGTTCCAAAGAGCAGAAAACGAACACGGGTTGTAGTATCAAGCAAATAGCATCTAACAACGAATTTTTGCAAAGAGAAAAACATTTTCATAAAATCAAGAACATTTACAGTCCAGTGATGAAGTGAAGGACTTCAAGTAAAACAAAAGATACTAGTATCAGTCATCGAGCGAAAGCGCTATAACACGCTCACGATCCGTATAATGAGATGGTGAAGTGATTGAGATACTGAATATGTACTGGATGGGAGCAGGGTTAAATGCCAGCTCAAATATTTAGGTATACTTGAAACGGTGCCGGGATGGTTCCTTCCCCATCCGAGATGTACGTGGTCACATTAATGTCACTAGAGCCTACTACGTACGACGTTAACGCGTAATGACCAATCACAGACGGCAGGTGGCAGTACTAAAAGCGTATGGTATATAAAGCGTGTCGCGAGGGGAGGGGGAGGGAGGGAGGGAGGGAGGGTCGAAAACAATGCAGTCGTTGCGTAATGCAGAAGGGAGAAGCAGAGCGATCTGCTATCGTTGTTGTAATACAGTAGGTGGAAGCGGAGCCATTTATCCGACGCCCAAAATGGCAGAATGATTCGCTTTGAGGCCAAGAGTAGAAACATTTCCGAGTCGCCTAAGTTTATAAACGGTTCGCTTGCCACAGTGATTAATCAACACTGAAGAGCCAAAGAAACTGGTACACCTGTCTAATATCTTCTAGGTCTCCGCGAGCACGCAGAAGTGTAGCAACAGTAGTGCTGGAGGGAACTGACACCATGAATCCTACTAAACAACACGTTGCAAAGCATCACAGATATGCTGAAAAATGTTCATGTCTGTGGTGTTTGGTGGCCAGTGGAAGCGAAGGAAGTCAGAAGAGTTTGCTGGAGCCACTCTGTAGAAATTCTGTACTTGTGGTGTGTCGCATTGTCCTGTTGGAATTGACAAAGTCCGTCGGAATGCACAATGGAGATGAATGGATGCAGGGGTTCAGACACGATGGTTATGCATATGCCACGTGTAAGAGTCGTGTCACCCTGACAGGCAGGGTCCATGGATTCATCCGCTCGATACAATTTGAAACGAGACTCGTCAGACCAGGCAACATGTTTACCGTCATCAACAGTCTACGGTCGGTGTTACCGGGGCCAGGTGAGGCGTAACGCTTTGTCTCGTGCAATCGCAAGGGTAAACAAGTGGGCCTTCAGCTCCAAAAGCCCATATCGATGACGATTCGTTGAGTGGTTTGCACACTGACACTTGTTCATCGCTCAGCATTGAAATCTGCAGCAATTTTCGGAAGGGTTGCACCTCTATGACTTTGAACGATTCTCTTCTGTCGTAGTTGGGCCCGTTCTTGCAGATCTTTTTCCGGCCGCAGCGATGTCGGAGATTTGATGTTTCATCGGATTCCTGATATTCGCGGTACACTCGTACGAGAAAATCCTGACTTCATCGCTACCTCAGAGATGCTTTGTCCCATCGCTCGTGCGCCGACTATAACGCCACGTTCAAACTCACTTAAATCTTGTTAACCTGCCTCTGTAGCAGCAGTAACCGATCTGACTACTGCGCCAGACACTTGTTTTCTTATATAGGCGTTGCCGACCGCAGCGCCGTATTCCGCCTGTTTACGTATATCTGTATTTGAATACGCGTGCCTGTTTCAGCTTCTTTGGCCCTTCAATGTACAGTATAGCGATAATTGCAAAACTGGAGGCCTCGAGTGTTGTTGTCAAGTCGTCGAAGTAAACACTCTAAAAACAAATTGACGGAATCCAAATATTGAGGATTCCAGTTATGCAAGTATTGGTATACCTGATTATCTATAATAGAGTGCATAGGGGCCTAAGTTGGCATTAATGAGATGCCGAAACATGTTGCCTAAATAAATGAACTTCTCGATAGAGACGGCTGTTTTGAGATTGTCCTTGATAAATAAAAAAATTTAAGTTAGATATGGAAGCTTATTTCTCGAGGTTACAATTAAGTGTTTAACTATCCATTTTATAGTAACAGGTATGGTTTTGTGGAGGGCGATCGTCACATTGTTCTAGGCTCATACCGTATAGTTACGGTTGGCCGGGTGTGTAGAATAATTATGTGATTTAACGACCACAGTCTGGATGGTGCACAAGGCCGCACCAAGACCACTGCCGGCACCGCGCCACGCTACCGCGCGGCCGCTTCCTGCCGGCTGGAGATGAATATTCAGGGGGCGGAGCAGGCAGGCCGTCTAATGACCGGAGCCGCAGCCCTTGTGCTGGGCGCGCAGCCCTTCCGCTGGCCACGCGGCGTCGCCTCCGGACGCGCCGGCAATGGACCGCGGCCGGCCGCCACACTTGTGAATATTAACGCGGCGCGACCGGGGCGCCGCGAATCTGCATCTGCCGTCTGCGCGCACACTATACGCGCCTTGGTGCCGTGACATGACGGCTCCTCCACTCTGTGGATGCTATCCACAACTCTTCGGTTGGACACAGGGGAACTGTTGTATCCCTGTTGTACATCTTCATGCTTTCGCGACGAACCATTGCTCCATTATATCGGGTGAGTCAGAAAGAAAGAACAGATTTTATTTGTTTACTATAGACAAATTATAAAAGACAAAAAGCCTTTGCGCCTGTCACGGGAGAGTGAAAGATTCAAAGTTTTGACACAGCTGCGCTGTTGTTTGTTTGAAACAAAAAGGCGACTAACCAATTAATAATTTTGTCGGTAGAATGAAGGCTTTCACGACCGGGTGACATGGCTGTTGATATACTTTCCGGGATGTGAGGTCTTGGTCCAAGAACTTTTCTGCTCCTTACGTTTCGTCCAGGACTGCCCTGGACTTCCTCAGAGGCGCTGTTACGCTGAGTCTTTTGCCCGATAGAAGCTTGGAATATAAAGTTTTTCGGAAGGCAACACATACGGACAGATATTTACATAAAAATTCTAATCACCATCCTCAACAAAAAAGAGGTGTTATAAAAAGTCTTGTCGATCGAGCGGAACGGATATGTACACCTGAACATTTGGATGCTGAAGTGAAACATCTGAAGCAGGCTTTTGAAAAAAACGGCTACTCAAGAAAAGAGATAAATAGAATTTTGCGTCCAAGGAACAGAAACCCAAAAGATAAGAATGAACCACAACGACAGAAAAATTCAGTAGTTCTCCCTTTTATTAAAAAAGTAACAGATCGGATCGGTAAGATTTTACGAAAACATGACATAAAACCGATCTTTAAACCAACAAAGAAAATGAGTCAAGTATTACGATCTGTGAAGGATAAACGCCCTCCCCTGTCGACATGTGGTGTGTATAAGATTCCATGTACCTGTGGTAAAGTTTACATTGGTACTACCAAAAGAAGCGTAAACACGCGACTGAAAGAGCATAAAAAGTCTTTGTCGACTTGGAAAAATAGAAAAGTCAGCTGTAGCGGAACATGCTCTTCAACCAGGCAACCGCCAAGTGAAGTTTTCGGATACCGAGGTTTTATCTACAACGTTAAATTACTATCCACGGCTTTATAGAGAAGCTATCGAAATTTATAAACATCACGATAATTTTAATAGAAAAGAGGAGGCTATGAAACTCAGCGATATATGGACAGTGGCTCTACAAAATTGCTAACAATTTTTATCTTTGACAAGGTGGTAATCGATAGTCAACCTTATCTTTGCTATGGATTATCACTGCTCATCACGTGTCACCTGAACCACGCCCCCCTTTCTCACAGTATATAAGTCGCTCTCAGACACCCGACCAGTCAGTCGGCAAGACTCAGTGTAGCAGCGCAGTCCTGGACGAAACGTAAGGAGCAGAAAAGTTCTTGGACCACGACCTCACATCCCGGAAAGTATATCAACAGCCAATAATTTTGTCTGTTGGAATTTACGCCAAGTCAGTCCTTCGTTCAAGTGCGACGTGAATCTTGCCGTCGGTTCAGCAGGAAGACACCTCTGCACCAGCAGAGTAATGAATGGCGTACAGAGTTCTTAGAAGTTGGTTACGTATGCAAAGGGAAGAGCACTGGTCGGCCACGCACTTCTGATGAATGTGTCCAGCGTATCCGAGATGCGTTCGCATGACGCCGTCGGAAGTACAATAGACGGACAAGCCAGGAAGTTCAGCTTCCTCTAACAGAAGTGTGGCGCCTGCATATCGAGCCTTACATGTTACAGTTGCTGCAGTAATTCCGTCTTGGCGACCGCCACAGAAGGTATGACTTTTGCGTTTCATTTTTCCAGCATACGGCAGAGGAAACTTTTCCCGAACGATCCATCTTTCCGGACGAATCGACTTTTCATCTACAGTGAGCAGTAAACCACCATAATAATTTTGGGGTCAAAAATCCTTGCGTCATCGTTGAGCATGAAAGATACTCACAAGAACTACATTTGTTTCGTACCGATTCTGTTCACAATGCTTGTAGACCTTTCTTCTTTGTGGAGGAAACTGTGACAGGAATTTCACACCTGGATATGCAGTAAAATTGGATGTTTTCTCATCACCAAGACTACAATCATTTCGTTTTAATTCATAACGGCGCCCAACTTCAGTTTCACATTGAGGGGCAGCGTTATGTTAACAACATCATCCCACTGCCTTAGATTGGAAGAGGTGAAAAACGCGAACTTGTTCATTGATTTTGTGGTCTTTTTCTGTGAGGGGCACGTAGAAGACAGTGTCTTTGCCCCACCTATGGCAGCTACTCTTCAAGAGCTGAGGGATCGAATTGTTGAAGCCGGTCCTTGTGGCCGAGCGGTTCTAGGCGCTTCAGTCTGGAACCGCGCTGCTGCTACGGTCGCAGGTTCGAATCCTGCCTTGGGCATAGATGTGTGTGATTCCCTTGGGTTAGTTAGGTTTAAATAGTTCTAAGTCTAGTGGACCGATGACCTCAGATGTTAAGTCCCGTAGTGTTCAGAGCCGTTTGAACCATTTGAATTTTTGAAACTGTCGAGCTGTCGGTTCAGTAAACAGGAACATGATGATTCGTGTATGGAATGAAATGAACTACCACTCTGGTGTTCCTCAAGCAACACATAGTGCTCATGTTGAGTTTATGGTATAGTGTCCGTGAGAATATAAAACTCTGAACTTTCCTCTTTCCATTGATATGCGCAATGTCTTTCCATCTTTCATAGTTCGTCTATAATTCACAATTGAAATTTATTCTTTCTTTTTTAATCACTCTGTATTTCAGGCGTGCAGCCACATGAAATGTACTTGCCCTAATATTTCGGCCTTATACCATTAGGCCATTTTCAGTGTGAGTTTACAGGCTGACACTACAGCACCATTTGCGTCGTTTTAAACACACGGACAACACTACTTGTTACGTGGCAGTTATGCAAAAACTGGTACTTAACCTGTTTCATAATTAGAGATGTATATCCCAAAGTCAGTAAAGACATATTGCTCACCCTGCATGAAAACTGAAAGCAATACTCATTACTGCCAAAGATTGCTTAGCTAATAACTTTTATGTCTTCTTTTTTTTGGTACGATGAGAGATTCTTGTTATTTTTGCACCCTTGAGGAAGGTCTCTTAGCTAGCAGAAGTGTTGTAAAGTTTTTGGTGTTAAGCCATTCGCATAGGTCTAGAACAGGTGATCGCAGTCTGTGATGTCTGGGCAGCAGGAGCATCGAAGACACTGGGTGGCCTGCCATAACAACTGCATTCTGAGAGAAGCGTAAAGGAACCTTTGTTAGCTACATAATAATCTGAAGGCCAGGTGAAAACAACAGAAATATCTGAAGATGGCCTTGTAAGCCGAAAACCGGTTAATATAATAAAAGTAATACTGTAGAACGAAAGGAAACTGGTGCTTTTCATTTATTGTAATGTTGTTCTACCAAGAACCGATGGAAGATTCAGTTAACATGAAAACAAGAGACTTCATAATATGGGAACAGCTGCTGAGTTCTGTTATGCCTTGCTGCAATGTTTGTTCAAATTCTAGCAAGTGAGTTTCTGATTGGTTCATAGTATTTATTTCGGTAGAAGGGGCAAATTGCTAGATATATGAATGTGCAGGGCTTTTGGTTAGACAGGACAGAGAATCTATTATGTGCTGGGAGAGATTGTCTGCCTCTTTCCCCATGTCATACCTCACTGATTATCTATAACAAAATCCAGAAGACTAGAGAATTATTAAACTAGTTTATAAAATTATCGTTGGTCAGAACTTTCAAGGGCTGTTGCAATTGGCCAATCCAATTCCGTCCCTGGCGAAAACGAACTAAATTTTGGAGAGACTTGGCTTATCAACCCCGCCGAGAACACTAAGGTTCTTTATCGCTGAAGATCGCTGCACACAGAGACGTCTCGACTTAGGAGAGCGAGTTCAATTTCGAATTTTGAGCCATCACTGCAACCATCTTCAACACTCACACAGCTTAGGAGAGGTAAGCATGCAGTGTCGTTGCAGCCACTGAGGCAAGTGGAAAATGAAATTAGTTTATCATTTTTCAGTTTTAATTTTTGCAGCCAGTTAGTTGCACCCATACTGCACTTTGGGAAAGTATTGGTGTTGGTTTATACTTTCCAAGAGGCTTTTCTTTAAATAACTAATGTCTGTCATAACTGTCAGCTGCATTTACGAGATTCTTTCACTCCGTACTTTTATTTACCCGCCCAGCTGTATCAAGCTACAGTTTGTATTTACAATCCGTTGTCCACTTATTAAATGTTTATTTGCTTAATTCAATAGACAAATCGTTTTCTTTGATGTCTTACGGCAATAGACCAAATTGTTATAGTGACAACTAATTTCGTTTTGTAGTTTCATGTCTCCCTTCATTAATATGTCCATGTGAAGTGTGGTACCCTTATTTCCATGGGAGGCCATGAATATCTTCCTTCGGTGGTGACACAGTATACTACCCTATCAGTTTGGTCAAGCGGTTGTTCACGAACCGGCAGCTAACACTAGCGACCTGTTAGACACTTCTGAGGCCAACTGTACGCAAATAGAGAAACCTGTGGGTCTGCCCACATTGTACTTGTCAAACAACGACTTCCAGTCTTCCTGGTATTAGACGCGGACGAGGTACAGCAACTGTAAGAAATGGACCCAGACGAGGTGACTCAACAGTTTCTTCGGAAATCGGAGGCTCCTACTTGCTTGATAGATCGAGATGACCCTCGATCGTCGAGAAGCGGCAATCTTCAACGATGACTAACAGTCAGGGAGGCACCCAGTAGAATGAAATAGAGCCAAAGTCTGGAAAGAACCCGCAACTCCCAACCGGCTACCAACTCATCAACTTTGCTGCTTGGCATCATCAAGCTATTTGAAAGGATACATCTGCACCACCTTTCGACACGTCGTGGTGTAGCAATTGCTGTCAGACGAGTATTTAGAACTTCTTCAGGGATTTTCAATGACTTACCAGCCTCCACACCTAGTACAGAAGGTTCTGGAAGCTCTCGAAAGGAGGAAAGTCTTTGGGACAGCGTTTTTCGAAATCTACAGGGTTTTTGATTCTGTTTGGAACAACGAGCACGTCAATAATCTCACTTGAGGTATCTCCTCCGTGCCTTCAGCTTATCAGATAATACCTGGAGATGCCGTCGTTCGTCTGTGTGGAAGGAATATTAACAGGGCCTTGCATTCTTGCCAGTCTACCACTAGGGTCATTCTTTGGACTGCTGTTTCACATATTGTACGCAGCGGACGTGTCATCAAATCCATTTGGCTCTTTACACTGACAACACAAGGGCCTATCCCCACAACAGCGATGCCATCAATCTCCAGAGCCACCTCCAATGGGTCTGCGACTCCTGGTGGGAATCTATGTACAACGCCTGAACACGAGAAGATGGATTCAGAAGTGAAGTTCCTGAAGCACCAGTGTCCAGGGCGACGAAACGGATAAGCACTTACAAGAAAGAAGAATCAGAATGTGAATAGATTCAAAAGGTATGACAATTATCTTTGGAGGCACAGCAGTCAAGGCTTAAACTGCATAGTAAACTGGAGGAGGAAGGGGGGATAATGAATATTCCCAACATTACTGCAGCCAGCCTGTCAGACAAATCACATCGCTGTATGAAGCTCGTCGAAACGTACCACACTAGCCCACTGCTGCCACCCTCACTGAGTGCTTTGATTTCGCTCAGGACTTCTCTTTGGGTGGCTGGAACTCTACTGTGAAGTTGCTAGTTCCTGTTTATGGTATGGGACTGTGGGGAAACCGTAACAGAAGAAGCATTTTAGATATGTTGCTACAAAAGGTAGCTACATGGGAAGAAATGAGGTGGCTCTCCGTAGAATTGGTGAAGGAAGAAACATATGGAAAACACAGATAAGAAGAAGGGACAGGATGATAGGACATGTTTTAAGTCATCGTGGAATAACTTCCATGGTTCTAGAAAGAGCTGAAGGGGAGAAAAACTGCAGAGGAGACAGAGATTGAAATACATTTAGCAAATAATTGTGGATATACGTTGCAAGTGCTAGTCTGAGATGACAAGTTTAGGGCAGCATAACACAGTAGAGGAGTTTGTGGCGAACCGCATCAAACCAACCAGAAAACTGATGAAAAAATGCAGTGGAAGTAGATTCCCGCAGGAGATCGGACATACATGTGCATCCGCACTGAGGAAGCTGGATCCATTTCCCATCTAGGGAAATTAATCATATGAATGCGTTGAGTCTGTTCTTTTGGATATGTTCCCAGTGCGGCAGCACAAGTACGTCCGACCTCCTGTGGGAATCTCAGAGTAGTGAGCATGGAGGATATAGGCACTGAGGACGGTTGCGGTAGATGGGAATGTGAATTGGGGGTGTGGCGTGCCAAGATAGTCCACGCACGTGCGATGACACTGTATTCCAGATGGCGCAGTAGTTGACGCACCTGCCTAGTAAGTAAGAGATCGTGGGGAAGACGTAGGTGAGTTTTCTCTCGCCACCGATGAGCGTTGGGAGAAACCCTATTTGCTCTCTAACCTACATACCGCACCGACACATGTACACAGTGACACAGAAAAACGGGAACATTTCCACAATCCAATAAAACTAGAAGTGTTGAAGGAAAGAAATTACATTCGTTGTAACTGAAACCTTTAAACTTTGCCATTTAAGAAACATTGCTGGCATTTATCATTTTTTAAAGTAACGTCCTTTAGATGTCGTCCTCCTGTACGAATACATTCGTGAAATCTGCTGTTGAGATTCGGAATAATATTATCTTTCGGGTTTTATTCATCTGGTAAAGTAGGAAGCTTTAGCCAGGGCACTTTTAACGTTAAACTTATGGTAGATACTTCACGAAGTGTATTTACAAACGTTGTACTGCGGTACTGGCTATACTGCAGGCGACATAGAGCGACACGAACGATAGTATAGATTGTACCATTACTGAAGCGTTTTCAGCATAATCACCACAATTATAAATTTATCGTATGCTTTGTGGTGGTTTAATTGTCGTTCAACAAAAATAAGTGAATCCACAGATGATGTTGAAACATCACCGAAGCCGTTTGGAAAAAGGAGTTGTTTGCTCAACGCAAAATATTTTCAAAAATTTGTGTAATCCTTCGCGTTCCTGTTTAAAATGTTACAATCAGCTAAGTAAATTAAGGGATAATCCACGATAGCATGTTTGCTTATTGCGACACTGTGAGGTCTCAACTGAGGCGTGACACAATAGAAAGATGCGACAGACTTCGTATGTCAGTATGTGAACATTTCCGAGTGTCAGCCCACGGGAGGCTTCGTGTTGAATCAAAATTTCAACGAGTTCTCTACTCGTCACCTTTATGCGAATCGTCGGTTTTCTGTTGAATGTAATGTCCTGTTGCTACTGATACTGTTCGTTTTCCTTGTACACAGCCCACACCAATTTTAGACAAATACGCTCTTAACCAAATAGGCTTGGAATACTTCTCCCTGGTAGAATTTGTTGTATCCATCTGATACTCCCTCCACAGGGAAGACTGCGGTCCTGTAGCTATAAAATATCACATTACAAATGGTTACGACACTTCACTTGTAGGTATCTACACTAAATACGCACTGAATAAATTTTTTTGCGAAGTTGGCTGTTATACTGAATAAAATTTCACTATGTAAACAATGATTTAGAAGCTCATATTGTATGGATTCATATTAATGTGGCCACTGCCAAGGTCTGACGTCAGCATGCAGTAGCCATCTACAGACGGCAGGTGGCAGAAGTAGCAATGGAAGGTATATAAAACTGATTAATATCAGGGGATGTGGAAAACAGTACAGTCGCCGTAATGTGGAAACTGAGCTATTTACATGATGTCCAACATGGCATGATCAATGGCTTTCGGGCGAAGTGTAGAAGCATTTCCAAAACGGCTAAATCCGTTAATTGTACGCGTGCTGCTGTGGTTAAAGTATACTGTGCATGGCAGAAAGGCGCTAAACAAAACCACTATCAAGGCAACTGCAGTTCACAACGTGCCATAGATGATAGGAGTGAACGGCAGCTGCAGAGATGTGTACACATGAACAGAAGTGCAACCGTAGAGCAGCTGACTATGCAGATAAACCAAAGGGTTACCAACTGTGTCTCACCAGCGAACGTTGCTGTGCATGGGCTTCTGCGGCATGTGCATGGCTTATACACCCATGTTGCTATTCACTGGTGACCAAGGCTGGAATTTTCATGTCAAACCGCAATGAACGTCCACTGTGTGGCAACATGTGGCCTTCTCAGGTGAATCCCTTTTCATGCTCCGTTAGCCAGATGGTAGATATATGGCTACAGCCCGAAATGTCTGAAAGCAAACGTCCATCAACAATCTTTGGAAGGGTGCTGGCCTGAGTACATCCTCTGGGGGATCTCATCATTCTGTAAGGCACAATGGATCAACACAACTTACACATTTATCCTTGGGGACCAGGCACACCCGTATGTGCTGCCCATTTTTCCTTGGCACGATGGCACCTACCGGCAGGAAGTTGTAGGTCAGAGGGGCTCTGGAGCACTTTTGATATCAAAATCAATGTGCTAATTAATTACCTTGATAAATTAAACAATCCCTCTACTGTAACTCTCTTTTCTGATAAGTCATTTTTCATTTAACCCCCCACCCAGGCTAAGTGTGGCTTCTGGTCTCTGATGCCTTGTGACTACCTGTGCCACTGGCTGCAGCACACTTCAAGACAAGCAGGCATGTTTTGGATGTATAGTTCCAGCTGCGATTCCACCGATGACATAACATATTAAAAAAAAAAAAGAAACACTTTTCTCAATCCAAGACAGGGATGCCGTGTTCTCCATACACCTTGAATTCCTCACGTGAAATGCAGATTTCTCCATTTTATAAGATTTTCGTAGACAGAAGAAATGAGAGCATATGTGTGTTTCACATTACTGAAGTATATTTACTTTTTGGGAAAATCGTGTACAACATTATGGCATAAGCCACATTTCCTCTAAGTATTCCATCATCAGGTAGAAAAATCTGTTCCTATCAGCTCAATATCTCTTAGATGCTGAATCACAGGACTATAATATTCAACCCATTTTGGCTCATGATGGAGTGCTAAGAGAATGTTCTACCTCTTTCACAGGATGGCTCCTCACTTTCGAACTCTCTTAAAGTAGACAAATGGCTTGTCATCTACAAAGTCTCTTAAGGTAGTAGCACAGATGAGTTGTAAATATCACTTCAATACCATGCACCACTTTATAATTTTGGTTCAAAATGGTTCAAATGGCTCTCTGAGCACTATGGGACTCAACATCTTAGGTCATAAGTCCCCTAGAACTTAGAACTACTTAAACCTAACTAACCTAAGGACATCACACACACCCATGCCCGAGGCAGGATTCGAACCTGCGACCGTAGCAGTCCCGCGGCTCCGGACTGCAGCGCCAGAACCGCTAGACCACCGCGGCCGGCTATAATATTGGTAATATAGCTTACTTTTTTAATTAGGACGGTGAGCTCTCTCTCTCTTTAGGTGGGTGTTATAGATTTCGTTAAAAGACCTCGCTACAACGAAACAATGTCCGATTACTACCCCAACTCATGGATCGTATCCACAGTACACTCACCCACAACCATCAGCCCAGTGTCACATCATTCATACCCAATTTATTGTGTAATTAATTAAATTCATTGTTAGAGTCCCTTTGCATGGTGAGTAATCTTTTTTTTTTCCTTCAGTCGGATTAGACTTGTCAGGTAACCGTTACAGACTACTCGGTCTAATGGGGCAGTAGTATGTTTCACTCTCGTCTCATGAGACATCTCTGCCACCTTCCCAGTCACTGCCACCGGCCTACATGCAAACAGCAGCCACTACTGCCACTGCAAATGTGGATGAGCCTGCAGATCTGGGTTTCCATCAGAATATAGCCCTGTAGGAGCATTCCTATTGACTCCCACCATATTACTAGTTAAATTCTTCGAGAAATCAAGTTTGAATTCCTGGAGAGGATCAGATTTATATTTGAGGAACGCTGCTGAAAACTGCCATTTGGAGCTGATTGCAGAAGGATTCTACTGCTGCTACCATATATTCTGCGTAAGGATCATGAAGGTAAGATACTAGAAATTAGCGCTCATTTGAAGGCATATAAGCTGTCTCTTTCTCCCTCACTCTGTTTGCAAGTGGAAACGGAAGGGAAATTACTAGTACTGGTATAGGTTACATGCACTCATTCATGCACCATAGGATGGCTTGTGAATTATACGTACCTAATCTACCTATTGAAATGTCAGTCCATAAATTTATAGGCACACAAAAATCGTGGAGGAATGTCGTCCTATTTATCGAGAAAACGAAAGACGGAACTTCTGTAGCTGATTGTCTCTCGGTATTAGCCTCTAATTTCATCACTGTAACCACTTCGCAAGATATTTGTGCGAGGGGTAATGTGATTGTTCACAATACTTAAAAGGAACATCATAGAGGTCACCTCTCAACTCCCATTTCGTCTGTGTATTGCTTGACTGTCTTATTCTCACGCTAACGTTCGGGATGGAATTCACGAACAAGCAGAGTAAATGTGCAATATAAAATGAAATTTTGAAGTATAACACCAACAGTTCATTGATATCGAATAACTGTCTATAAATATCGCATCCTGGACATGTCCTCACTGCTTTATTGCATTCCTATGATTACGCTAGAAATACAACAGCGTAATGGTGTCAAAGTCTTGTTGACAGCAAAATGTCTCTCTCTCTGTCTCTGTTTCTCTCTCTCTCTCTCTCTCTCTCTCTCTCTCTCTCTCTCTCCCTCCTTCTCCTCACCCCCTCGTAATTTTTACGACATTTAACGAAGTAAGACTAAGAACTATAAAAACTTCGTAACCTGGTAGATAGTTAGAAAAGATTTTACCACATCTCTTCCTTCCAATATATCGGAAGCAAATACTGTCTACATGTTGACATGGAGTATGTGTGATGATATCATGAGATATAGATGTATGGGTCCATTGGAGGTGGTGTTGTTTCATAAGCAGCTACATCCTTTTTTTTTTACTGTGTCACATCCTAGAAATGATGACAACAACCTTGTACAGCGCTGTCGTTTTGTTCTTATACCATGACTTTGTGGTATGGGTCGGGTATTAAACCAACGTTAACACGCTTCCATCCATTGGCTCTCACAGAAAGCTGCACCTCGCATGATGTAAGTTCCTCCCACAACATACGGGATGTTTAAAATAAAAGACAGAGGCTGTGTTCCTTATTGACAAAAATATGGATGATATCGCAGCTTATGTGCACTTGAATAGCTTGCAGTATTATGGAGATTTTCCAAACAGCTGGGTGGTACTTAGAGCGCTTTAACAGCAAACTTCCCCATGTCAGCAGAGGACTTCCAGTACGTTGTGATGGACCATGTCTACCAAACCGATGAAAAACCTATATCGGAACCCTCATATAGACAAATAAAGATGTATGTGAAGTACTCCATTTACCTAGCACACCTTGGACGTAAATCGGGTCTTGAGCTTCATAACTGCAATGATTCTGAGTCAGTCACAGGGGTCTGTGAGGTATTGCAATCTCTGACAGTTGTGTGGAAGAGACTGTTTTGTTCACGGAGTTACTGCTGTATGGGGTGTAATTTCACATGCCAAACAAAGATGCTATGCGTTTGTCTATTTCCTCATAAGATGCCGTTGTTTCATGTATTTTCCGTTGCTGATGACTGTTTCGTGGGAGTAATCCGAGCATATCATAATTTCTGAGCCGTAATTGGACTTGAATAGTGGGCGCTATCACTTCGAGAGAGCCATATAGTGCATGGATCACAAAGAATGTTTTTTTTCATTACTTTTGGTTTTGATGTAGGTGGTAGTAACTTTATCATTAAGCTTCTCACCATAGTGAGTGGGATAGAACATTGCAGGCCGAATGCATGTCGGGTTCTGGAAATATATTTCCTGTATTGAACTACTTACTACCAGTGTTGCATTCTACGTGACTAATATATTGGAACCACACTGCTTTAACATTATAGCATGTTTAAGTGCAGAACAGTGCAGGAGTGTGTCTTTACGTTCTATAATTATTTCTCTCTTCCTAATACCTTCTTGGTATGGAATTGAAACGCTACTACTTCACTACAGAATTGATAGTGCAAGTGATTTACGTATAATGCTTCAAACTTCTTCCTTCTGGAGTTTCATCATGCATAAACCACATGCTTCTTCTTCTTCCTAACCGCGTTTTATATCATCAAACACTCTGAAATGTATCAGGCTCATATGCGGTTCGATAGATAGTTTTCTAACAGGCAGGAAGCAGTATGTCGTCCTGAACGGGGTGACTTCAACAGAAACAAGTGTAACTTCAGGTGTACCTAACGGCAACGTAATAAGTCCACTGCTTTTTACGATTTGCATAAACGATCTGGTTGATGGTATTGACGGCGGCATTAGACTGTTTGCCGATGATGCTATAGTCCACAGGAAAGTAGTGTCACACGAAAGTTGTGAACAAATCAATGAGGATTTGCAGAAAATAAATGCGTGGTGTAACGAATGGCAGTTATCTCTCAATACTAGTAAGTGTTAGCTACTGCATATAACAAGGCGAAGATCCCCATAAATGTGCGAGTAAAAAATAAATGCCCATTCTTTGGAAGCGGTAACATCCGTCATGTATCTGGGTGTGATTGTTCGAAATGGTCTCAAATGGAATGATCAGATTACACAAGTAACGGGCAAGGCGAACTCTAGATTGTGGTTTATTGGTAGAATCCTGAAGCGATGCAGTCCTTCAGCAAAGGAAATAGCTTACAATATGTTAGTTCGTCCAGTCTTAGAGTATTGTTCGTCTTTATAGGGCCCTTACCAGTTGGGTCTGATTCAATAGATTGAGAAGGTCCAAAGAAGATCGGCAAGATTCGTGACTGGTACATTTAGCCATCGTAAGAGCGTTACAAGTCTCATAGAACGTTTGAAGTAGGATACACTTGCATATAGACGACGCGCTAAGCGGAAGGACCTGCTCACTAAATTCCGAAATCCAATCTTCGCCGAGGACCAACTGTGAGATCGCACAATGATCACCATTCAAAGATTAGGGAAATTAGAACTCCTATTGACGCTTTCAGACAGTCGTTTTTCCCTCGCACGATCCGCGAGTGGAACAGACGGGGGGAAATGTGACTTTGGCGCGAATTGTGCCCTCCGCCACACACCGCTTGGTGGCTAGCGGAGTATATACGTAGATGTAGAAAATTATTCCATTCTTCCATCGGTAGGATTGCAACTGATGATGCATACTATTCGAGCTCTAAGGACACAAGTCCTATAGGATTCCCCTTGTACTATATGTGGCTATGCCTTGTAATGATTATGAATATTCTACTGTAAGGTACTGAATGTATGATCTTGATAATTGACACAAGCGCCACCTACCGGCTAGAGCTTGTGTAGATACAACTTTAGATGCGTTCAGGCCTTCGCTAGAACTTATGACGTACCTGCATGTACAGATTATTTGATCTCGATGCTTATGTAATAATACTTTAAATGCTGTGTTATGGCTACCAACCATGTTATCACTTTTATACATTCTTAGATTTCATCTTATTTATATTTTGGATTTATTTTTTTATGTATGCTTAGATTCTCTGTATATTTGGTCTTCAGCCAATTGAAATTATTACTGTCACGTTAGTATTTTTCTACATTTTAACAGATCTGATGATGGCAGTAAGACGAAACTGGTCATTGTGAATCATGCAGTTACATGCGATCAAGACATAGATTTATAAACAACACGCCAAAGACGATATCGAAATGGTATACAGACCTCAAGTCTTCCGCTGGTAAACTTTCTGAGATCGTCGAAACAGTCACACGAGGGTTTTGAAGAGCTGTTACCACGCCGGATTTGGCTACTGGTGCGGCTGCGTGGCTGTGCATCAGATACAGTATACGCAGCCGGTCCGGTTGTGGACACTGCAGGGCAGTGCGGGCTCTGAATCCGGCCTAACTGCAGCCGGAGCTGAACCGCGTTAATTTCACTGTTATGTCGGCCGCTGCCTCAGGGGACGTTTTAATTGTCGCTGCAGCCGGTCCGGGCCGCGGCACGCCGGAAGACCCCCACACAGAGGCAGCAGCAGCGACGGCACTGAGGGAACCTCCGCAGGGCTTTTCAGGCACAATGGCTGTTCGCCGAGTCATTAATTCCAGATTTAGAGTAATCACCCACTCACTTTTCATCTGCGCCACTCTTCAGTTTTGTTTCATTGCGCCAAAATCTGTTGTCTGTATTACCATGTCTCGCAGATCATTGACGACAAAGTTCATTTTGCTATAATGTGCTTCTTACAAAATTCCTTTCGAATTCTGTTTCAGAATATTGTCCAGACTTGTCCTACATGTCTGTACTCTTTCCGACAAGAAACAAAAAGAATTAGTACCTTCGGCGATTATGTTTGACCTGTTGTAGTTATTTAAACGTTTGTCTCGTATTGGTGTTGTTGTTGTTGTCTTCAGTCCTGAGACTGGTTTGATGCAGCTCTCCATGCAACTCTATCTTGTGCAAGCTTCTTCATCTCCCAGTACTTACTGCAACCTACATCCTTCTGAATCTGTTTAGTGTATTCATCTCTTGGTCTCCCTCTACGATTTTTACCCTCCACGCTGCCAGCCAATGCAAATTTGTGATCCCTTGATGCCTCAGATCATGTCCTACCAACTGGTCCCTTCAGCTTGTCAACCTGTGCCACAGACTCGTCTTCCCCCAATTCTATTCAATACTTCCTCATTAGTTACGTAATCTACCCATCTACTCTTCAGCATTCTTCTGTAGCACCACGTTTCGAAAGCTTCTAATCTCTTCTTGTCCAAACTATTTATCATCCATGTTTCACTTCCATACATGGCTACACTCCATACAAATACTTTCAGAAACGACTTCCTGACACTTAAATCTATACTCGATGTTAACAAATTTTTCTTCTTCAGAAACGCTTTCCTTGCCATTGCCAGTCTACATCTTGTGTCCTCTCTACTTTGACCATCATCAGTTATTTTGCTCCCCAAATAACAAAACTCCTTTACTACTTTAAGTGTCTCATTTCTAATCTAATTCCCTCAGCATCATCCGACTTAATTCGACTACATTCCATTATCCTCGTTTTGCTTTTGTTGATGACCATCTTAAACCCTCCTTTCAAGACACTGTCCATTCCGTTCAACTGCTCTTCCAAGTCCTTTGCTGTCTCTGACAGAATTACAATGTCATCGGCGAACCTCAACGTTTTTATTTCTTCTCCATGGATTTTAATACCTACTTCGAATTATTCTTTTGTTTCCTTCACTGCTTGCTCAATATACAGATTGAATAACATCGGGGACAGGCTACAGAGCTGTCTCACTCCCTTCCCAACCACTTCTTCCCTTTCATGCCCCTCGACTCTTGTAACAGCCATCTGGTTTCTGTACAAATTGTAAATAGCCTTTCGCTCCCTGTATTTTACCCCTGCCATCTTTAGAATTTGAAAGAGAGTATTCCAGTCAACATTGTCGAAAGCTTTCTCTAAGTCTACAAATGCTAGAAACGTAGGTTTGCCTTTCCTTATTCTATTTCGTAAGATAAGTCTTAGGGTCAGTATTATCTCACGTGTTCCAACATTTCTGCGGAATCCGAAATGATCTTCCCCGAGGTCGGCTTCTACCAGTTTTTCCATTCGTCTGTAAATTATTCGCGTTAGTATTTTGCAGCAGTGATTTATTAAACTGATAGTTCGGTAATTTTCACATCTGTCAACACCTGCTTTCTTTGGGATTTGAATTATTATATTCTTCTTGAAGTCTGAGGGAATTTCGCCTGTCTCATACATCTCGCTCACCAGATGGTAGAGTTTTGTCAGTACTGGCTCTCCCAAGGCCGTCAGTAGTTCCAATTGAAAGTTGTCTACTCCCGGTGCCCTGTTTCGACAGGTCTTTCAGTGCTCTGTCAAACTCTTCACGGAGTACCGTATTTCCCTTTTCATCTTCATCTACATCCTTTTCAATTTCCATAATATTGTCCTCAAGTACATCGCCCTTGTATAGACTCTCTATATACCCCTTCCACCTTTCTGCTTTCCCTTCTTTGCTTAGAACTGGGTTTCCATCTGAGCTCTCGATATCCATACAAGTGGCTCTCTTTTCTCCAACGGTCTATTTAATTTTCCTGTAAGCAGTATCTATCTTACCCCTAGTGAGATAAGCCTCTACATCCTTACATTTGTCCTCTAGCCATCCCTGCTTAGCCATTTTGCACTTCCTGTCGATCTCATTTTTGAGACGTTTGTATTCCCTTTTACCTTCTTCATTTATTGCGTTTTTATATTTTCTCCTTTCACCAATTAAATTTAATATCTCTTCTGTTACCCAATGATTTCTACTAGCCCTTGTCTTTTTACGTTCCTGATCCTCTGCCGCCTTCACTACTTCATCCCTCAGAGCTACCCATTCTTCTTCTACTGTATTTTTTCCCCCCATTCCTGTCAATTCTTTCCTTATGCTCTCCCAGATACTCTGTACAACCTCTGGTTTAGTGAGTTTATCCAGGTCCCATCTCCTTAAATTCCCACCTTTTTGCAGTTACTTCACTTTTAATCTACAGTTCATAACCAATAGATTGTGGTCAGAGTCCACATCTGCCCCTGGAAATGTCTTACAATTTAAAATCTGGTTCCTAAATCTCTGTTTTACCATTATATAATCTATCTGATACCTTCTAGTATCTCCAGGATTCTTCCATGTATACAACTTCCTTTTATGATTCTTGAACTAAGTGTTAGCTATGATTAAGTTATGCTCTGTGCAAAATTCTACCAGACGGCTTCCTCTTTCATTTCTCTCCCCCAATCCATATTCACCCAATATGTTTCCTTCTCTCCCTTTTCCCACTATCGAATTCCAGTCACCCATGGCTATTAAATTTTCTTCTGCCTTCATTACCTGAATAATTTCTTTTATCTCATCATACATTTCATCAATTTCTTCATCATCTGCAGAGCCAGTTGTCATATAAACTTGTACTACTGTAGTAGGCATGGGCTTCGTGTCTATCTTGGCCATTATAATGTGTTCACTATGCTGTTTGTAGTAGCTTACCCGCACTCCAATTTTTTTATTCATTATTAAACCAACTCCTGCATTACCCCTATTTGATTTTTTATTTATAACCCTGTATTCACCTGACCAAAAGTCTTGCTCCTCCTGCCACCGAACTTCACTAATTCCCACTATATCTAACTTTAACCTATCCATTTCCCTTTTTAAAATTTCTAACCTACTTGCCCGATTAAGGGATCTGATATTCCACGCTCCGATCCGTAGAACGTCAGTTTTCTTTCTCCTGATAACGACGTATTTATACAGGGTATAAAAGGTCTCAAGACGGTATAGATACCGAGTAGGTTGATTGAGAAACTTTTGTAGCTACCTGATTGTAAGTAACACTAGTGAACCTGGGAAGGCTTCACAATTTCTAACTTGGTATAGGAACTGGATGTCCACACACCCCCTTACTTCCCATCTTCTCCTAACACATCTCGTTTCCAGCTCCTCCACCCTCTCTCTGTAGATCTCCTCCTCCCCACTGTCTGTGCCCATTCCTCTCCCTCGCTCCCCCTTGCCGCCCCTTTCACCTCTCTTAGTTCTCTTACACATCTCTCTGTGTTCTTGAGCCTTGTTTATCCTGTTCGAAACTAAATCTTGGTTGGGAACTAAGGTTGAGTAAAGTGACTGGGTAAATCGGGAGAGATTGTTGATATATGGGGAATGAGGGAGACTTCTCCAGCTGCTGCGTGTGTAGCTATAGTAGCTTCAATGATATTAATTCACGTAACTTTAACATGCGAATATATACAGTTACAATATTCCGTATGATTCAGATACCGTAATAGTGTGCCTATAATAAACCGATAATCCATAAGCACAACTTTCCTCTTTTCTGTAAAATCGTCGGTTACAAAGAAAACAAAACAGCCTAAACATCACGTACCTCTGTATAAGAAAGAATTTATACGGGAGAAGAAGAGACAATTTGTCTAGTGACTTACATGCCCTGCTCTCATAGATGAAACTGAGCGCGAGAAAGAAAACGAAAACATTATCACAGTACAGCACTTTCTTTCATGCAGTTGGGTTTAACAGAAACCTTGTACATTACAAAATGGTTCAAATGGCTCTGATCACTATGGGACTTAACATCTGTGGTCATCAGTCCCCTAGAACTTAGAACTACTTAAACCTAACTAACCTATGGACATCACACACATCCATGCCCGAGGCAGGATTCGAACCTGCGACCGTAGTAGTCGCGCGGTTCCGGACTGAGCGCCTGAACCGCTAGACCACCGCGGCCGGCCTTTTACATTACAGTGATCCATATTTTGCCCCAATTTTTTTTTCTCGAAAAATTTTACGTTCACCCTCTTTGGTTAGGTTTATCTCGAAAAAAATTTGTCCAGATAGGATAACATCAAACAGTAGCGACTAGGGCGACAAATTTTAATATTGGGAGTTTTACGTTCATAGTTTTCTGTTAGCGTAAAAGTTATTGATGAATGCAAAAAATCAAATTTAAATACGATTTTTGTTTTCAGGGCTCATTTAGTATTCCTTAGAATATTTTCTTTTCTGCGTCTTTCTTGTAACTCTGGTGCAGTCTACGATGTTCTTGTCACAAAGTAATTCCAATTTCTTTTGCTCCTCATCTATGGTCAATAAGCCGTTAAAGTCCTACATTCTTTAACACACCCTTCAGCAGCCTCGTTAACAGGTTTCTAATCTCAGCTATCTTTTTAGGAAACTAAATATGAAGTGCCGCTCGTTAATGTCGAAGGGTACTCTAGAATAAAACAGCTGTCCGTAATCTTCAGGCAAGAAAACGGATCTCTCCTCTTGCTTGGCACAAATTCCGTTACGTTTTCTCTGAAATAAAGATGAGAGTGAATTAGGAAATGTATATTAACGAATTAAAACCAATAATAAACAGTAATCAGAATAATATTATATTTTCGACTTAATGGTCCACGTAATTCTCCACAAAAAGGAATGTACCTCTGATTTCTAGATTCTCTCTCCCCAAATTTGCTACCACTTTGATTTTGGTTTGTACGTCTACTCCATCATCATAAGATCCTTAAGAGAAACAACTGTCTGAAAAACATCCAAAATGATGACTATCTCTCCTTACAGCCGCTTTTCAACTAGTGGAATCTATCATTTCATACGATTTCACATCTTTTAACTAGCAGAGATGCAGGTGAACAGCTTCTACAGCCCCAGTGCACTGAATCTAAAGTTTTACATAAATACTGGTAACGAAGAAATAGTCATCTCCCAATGCATTTTTATTTGCAATGGATAGTTCAAGTTTCGATCTTTGCGGAAACATTGAAAAGCAATAAATTGCTCTTGCTATACATCCTGCTCTATGGATCGCTGCAGCAATGCATATATTCATTCTTTTCCAAAGTCTCCTAAGAAAAATAGAACATAAACCCCTATGATTTCACTGTAATCACCTCTCACTGTTAGTTTGTCTAAATCGCTTAAATAAAAGTCTAACATCCCCTTATATTCTGAAACATTAAGAAAAAATCAGCAATTTTTGCAAGTGTAAGAATTAATGACGTTGATACTTTTCCAGTTTTCTCTCAGATGTTGAAAGACTGGTAAATCGGCACTACGTGTTATTCTATGTGCTTTCCATTCAAATACACTTTTTAAAACCTGTACTTATAAGTGATGACGGCAAGGGAAATGCGAGAACCCCCACTCCGATTTGTGTTCAAGTAAGACGCATGCCCCATTAAGACGGTGAATGTTTGAGGCAGTTGCATCGTTGCAGAGTATTTGTACATTGTCTTCAGTAAGCGATTGCGTTATGCGATTGAAACAGCGTTCGCTGTATTTCTGGAACGCCAATGAGCTGTTCATGGTTCCCAGATGTAACAATGACAGGAAGTCTTACTCCTTTTGTGTGCCAGACACACACACTTAATGCTGGAAACAGTTTGCCATTCTAATGAACACTAACAACTACGGGGTACACCATTCTTGAATGTTGACTTTATCGCTTCAGACTGTTCCCTTCTCTTCTTCAGTCTGAGTCTGTGAATAGAAAATTTATTAATGCAGAGTTCTTCAGTACTGTGACCAAATACCTCTGCCGTCGCCTGAAGAATATGTACTTACACTAAGTTGACATCTATCCAAAGCAGCCACTAATTTTTCGGTAGCAAAACCTTTGGCACCTCACCTCACAGTATTCTCCAGTGAACTACTCTCAGAAGTACTTCTAAATACTCACCATCACCAATCGGAATTTCACCTGACTTGAACATGCCCTATCTGATTTTTCAGATGATGAAGAAGGAAAAACGGCAGAAGATGTAGGAGTAGATGCTGGGCACTTTCGTTTCTCTTGTCTTTTCTCTTCTGCCAAGTTTTTCTGCCTGACCCTTTCTTCCCTATTCGCAGGTGTTCTTTAAACTGCTGCAAGGTAGCCTTGACGCCATGGCTGCCTCTGTCGCTGTAAAAACAACCTGTCGTCTTCTAGCTTAATTGTCATTTGAGATATCAGACAAATTGTTCAAATTATTTGTAAACTTCTTTTCACGGCGCTTAAGCTGATTGCACTGCACGTGAACTTACTGACAGGCTGAGGTGACGTCAGCGCGACGTCTGCCACCAATACTAAAGATCATGTTCCTCATGCAAATTCACGCTCAACTCTGCACAGGTTACAGTGCTTCAATCGCAACAAAATTTTCGAAAGACGTGTTTTAGACATTCAGACAATAGTAGAAGTCGAGCGCACGAAAACAATGAAGTTGTAAAATTAAGGACACCATACAAATATACGTTGTCTTTAAGAAGTACATAGCATATGTCCGTCTGAATGTTTATTAGTGTAGGTTAAAAATATCTGAAGTAAAGTTGTCAAGATATTTTAGAGATTTTTACTAATAATGCTTACCTAACAACACTTCCCCTTTCTATATTAAACATATGTCTATACATGAGAAACATAAAGCGTATCTCCGCCAGATTGATCGTTAGTGTATCGTGTCGAACTTTGAAGTAGATCGGCCAACAACATTTCGAGATTTTTAGTACTTAAGTTTTCCCTTTATATATTACAAATTCATTTATGTATTACACACGTTAAAAGAATACACAGCATGTGTTCGAATGAATCCGAATGTTTATTATTGTATTTTGTAGGGATTTGAAGTAGTTTGGTCAGGAAATTGGTAAATCTGCATAACATTGTGTAGGGCTCCCGCAAGCACGTGGAAGTGGCGCAACACGCCGTGGCATGGACTCGCCTAATATCGAAGCAGTGTTGGAGGTAACTGACACCGTGAATCCTACAGGGCTGGCTGTTAATTCGTAAGAGTACGTGTGGGTGGAAATCTCTTCTGAACAGCGCGTTGCAAGGCAGCCCTGATATTCTCAATAATGTTCATGTCTGGGGAGTTTGGTGGCCATGTGAAGTGTTCAAACTCACAAGAGACTTCCTGGAGCCACTTTATAGCAATTCTGGACGTGTAGGAGTGTTCCATTGTCATGCTGGAATTGCCCAAGTCCGTCGGAATGCACAATGAACATGAATGGATGCAGGTGATCAGACAGGATGCTTACATACGTGTCACCTGTCAGAGTCGTATCTAGACGTATCAGGGGTCGCTTATCACTCCAACTGCGCGCGCCCCACGCCATTACAGAGCCTCCACCAGCTTCAACAGAACCCTGCTGACATGCAGGCTCCTTGGATTGATGAGGTTGTCTCCATACCCATACACGTCCATCCGCACGATACAATTTGAAACGCGACTCATATGGCAAGGTAACATGTTTCCAGTCAATAACAGACCAATGTCGATCTTGACGGGGCCAGTCGAGGCGTAAAGCTTTGTGTTGTTCAATCATCAAGGTACATACATGAATGGGCCTGCGGCTCCGAAACCCCGTATCGATGAGTGTCGTTGAATGGTTCGCACACTGACACTTGTTGATGGCCCAGCATTGAAATCTGCAGTAATTCGCGAAAGGGTTGCGATTCTCTATAGTCATCGTTGGTCCCGTTCTTGCACGATCTTTTTCCGGCTTCAGAGAAGCCGGGGATTTGATCTTTTACCGGATTCCTGATATTCACGATACACTCGTGAAATGGTCGAAGGGGAAAATCTTCACTTCGTCGCTACCTCGGAGATGCTGTGTCCCATCGCTCGTGCTCCGACTATAACGCGACATTCAAACTCACTTAATCTTGATAACCTGCCGTTGTAGCAGCAGTAACCGATCTAACAACTACGCCAGACACTTCTTGTCTTATACATGCGTTGCCGACCGCAGCGCCGCATTCCGTATGGAGTATGTTCCACACAGGAGTAGAACTTCTTTTGGTCATGTTTTACCTTATTTTTGAGGTCTGTTACAGGTGAAATAAATCAGTATATGTCGTCGAGTGCTATTACCTTCATTGTATATCAGTTTATTTAATTTTAATAGACCAATATATTATAAAGACAAACGTTTTTGCATTGAATTTCAACCATATAACGATGTTGAATGTAAGATGATAAATAAAAATATTAAGACCAATTAAATATTAACTTAAAACAGTTCTAGTAATTCTACTGCCATTGCAATGCTAACTGCTGTTTGGAATGAAAGTAATGACTAAGATATGACAATAGAGACTACAGATACAACAAAGATAATAATATTATGGTCTATAACTCTAGCTATAGAAATTAATGAGGAACAAAAATGATCAAGGCACGTATTGCCAAAGGTATGTATTACACTTATGGAGCAAATAAACAACGAATTCATCTGGTGTAAAAAAATTGGGAATATATTTCTGTTTATACAACCAGATACTAAAGGCTGAGAGCGAAGATCATTTCAAAACAACAAAACATTCTCACAAATTACAAGACTAAGCCATTGGTTCTGACAGGAGTAAATTTTAAGTGAAAATTTCGATATATTTCTGTATCAGCCAACTGGGTTGACCAGCCGGCCCGCATGGTTCAGCCCTACTGGTCGACGCCAGAGCCAACCTCTTGCTGCATCAATAACCTCTCCATCATCCATGTAATGCTTCCCGAGGAGTGAATCCTTGATTGGGCTAAACAAATGGAAATCAGACGGTGCGAGAGCCAGCATGTAGGACAGAGGAGGAAGACCAGTCCAATGAAGCTGCTCTAGGGTGCGCAGACTCGTCTTGCGTTGCATTTTTCCTGCCGATTTTGCGCTGCTATAATGAGTGTATAAGAGAAGATTAACAATTTGTCTGTGTATTGACCTTGCACGTACGGATTCCGTTACAAACCGACGTCTGCTTTGTACTGGTCAAACACAATTGACTCCACCGTACACCTTTACCTCCGCAATTCGTGGTCTACTGGCTAGCGTTGCTGTCTCTGGATCACGGGGTCCCGGGTTCGATTCCCGGTCGGGTTGGGGTCCCTCCACGCTGGAACTCGGTGTTTGTGTTGTCCTCATCATTTCCCCGTCATTTATGAAAGTGGAGAAGTCGGACTGAGTAAAGATTCGAAATTTGTACGAGCGCTGACAACCGCGCAGTTGAGAGCCCCACACCTTTACCTTTACCTTTGTGCCCTGTCGCACAACGGATACAGAAAACATTCTGTATACAGCATGTGACACAGCTTCAGAAGGAACTAATGAAATCGTTGAGTTTTTCACCGCGTTCCCAAACCAGGATAAAACAGCAATGTTATCATAAGAATGTACTTATTAAACTGTCACACCCCACTTACAACACATTTTGGTTAACTTTGCAGAAGAATTATTTATGTCTTACACTAGCGCTATTTTTAGTAAATCGGCCAGGCCACAAATTTCTTCTGAATAGGAAAAACCATCGCCATTGACGCAAGAAAACTGATACACATCGTCTCACGAACTCCCTGCAATACTACATTCAAGCTTACCCGCCTGTTTGCAACTGCAGGGGAGAAAGTGCAGCTCGTCTGCCGCTCTAGAGTGCCGAAGACGAAATGCATTGTGAGTCATACCGACTCCCGACGATCTCGCTCAGCAAGTGATTGTGCGCACCGGTCAGGTTCGGTACTTCTTTCCACACTACATTAGTTTTTAATTAAACTTTGTATAAACAGCAGCTTTGAGAAAGTGACCAATACGACAGCGTGTTGAAAAATAATGCTTACGAATTTCTTATGAGAAAGCTGTTAAAGCTTTTTAAATAAAACAAATTTTATCAGCATTCCACGTATTTATTCTTCACGTGTACATATTTACTCGTCAACATAGACACTCTGGCGACGAACACTTTTCTCCCGACGTGAAAGCAGTTTGTTGATACCGTCACTGTAGTTTGCTTGAAGTTTACGTTGATGACGCAGGCTCTACCTCACCTCTGCTTGCACCACTTCATCACCATCAAAATGATGTCCTCGAAGATATTTTGGAAACAGATGAAAATCGGTTGGTGCCAGGTCGGGACTTTGTGAAGGATAGTCTATGGCAGTGCACACAAGACGTCGTATTGTTGAAGATATCGCAGCACTCATGTGTTTCTCGCAGTGTCAAGAGAGGTTGCTCCACGTCTGAACGAACTCTTAGAATTCGTGCTTTCAGTTTTCTGAGGGTCTCTGACTGCCTTGCAGAGTTTATGGTGGTGCCTTTAAGCACGAATTCCAAATCCGCCACGGCTTGAACCCGCCAGAACACTGTGAACATGGCTTTGCCTGTTAATGGCACGGTCTTGAACGTTCTTGAAGTCAGTGATCCTTTGTGACGTAACTCCACTGATGATCTCTTATTTTCGAGTACGAACAACCCAGCGCCACACATTATTTATATCGATACCATCATCACGGTAAGCTGCTCTCATTCACCTATGGATTTCAATTGTAGCACGTTTTCTTCGGTTAGAAACTAGATTACAGAGCGCTGTTTCAAACATCCCGACATAGTTATGTCTTTCACCACCATGTTACATGCTATAATTCGGAGTCCTCTGGCGACAGAGGGTTGCAAATTGCTTCAGCGAAGCGTTAGAGTCGACGGATTAATCTGCATGACGTGTAATAGCTCAACCGATATTGAGAACAGAACAACAGAATCGGAGGAATTACTTTTCAGAACGCTTTTGTATTTTTGGATGACTGTGTGGGAGACCAACTATATTTGCCTACAAGCCTCGAGTTTAGGAAGCAATTTTTTATATGAAAACGGCATACAAAATTAAAATACAGAGCTGTGACTCGCTGCCTCAGTCTGTGATGAACTAATGTATGTTTTAGGTGCGAAAGTACCAACACGGATCGTAGTTTCCTCATCCTCTTGCGATCAATGGCTGAGTGGTGCCGAACTGTTGGCTGTTCCCTTTGAGCTACATTCCATCTATTCACTTACACAGAGCTATTGTGCCTCTTGAAATCCTCGGCCAGTATGTCTGCACAATTCTCTCCACATTTGCACCAGCCTTAATCTCAGAGAGCAACCACAGCAACGAACATTAAAACTGTTCCCTCCTTAGGTATGTGTTTCATGTTATTACAAAGTAAATACTACTCTGTGAAAATTACTTCGTGATCCTTACTGCAAGAGGAGATTGCTCTCATCGTTGGGCTAAGGTATTTGATTTTTCAACAATAAATAATTTTGTGCTTGAAGCCACTAGATCTAACTCCCTAGTGGAACGCTATAGGACGTAATTACGGTTGTCTCTGAACCATTAATGCTGCTAAGAATCATTTGCCCAAGATCCCTACGGCGCCGCCGAGAGCTCTTCTTTCCTTCTAGAAAATTACTCTTCGCCGTATTGTTCAAAAATGGCTCTGAGCACTATGGGACTCAGTATCCGACGTCATCTGTCCCCTAGAACTTAAAACTACTTAAACCTAACTAACCTAAGGACATCATACACATCCATGCCCGAGGCAGGATTCGAATCTGCGACCGTAGCGGTCGCGCGGTTCCAGACTGAAGCGCCTACAACCGCTCGGTCACACCGGCCGGCTCGCCGTATTGCTGTCCTGGACTATAAAGTCGATTGAGAACGGCAAAGTAAGTTCTAACTGTTTAAAATTACACTTGAAGCAAAAAAAAAGGGCACCATGAAACAACTACCCGAATGGAAGCGACATCGGTAAATGTGATGTATGTTTACAGAGAGACAAATGATTACAATTTCAGAAAAATTGGATGATTTATTCAAGACAATGAGCTGCATAAACTGAGCAGGTCAGTAACACGTTGGTCACCTCTGGCTCTTATGTATGCAATTATTTGGCTTAACATCGGTCGGGAGAGTTGCTGGATGTCCTCTTGAGGGATATCGTGCAAAATTCTGACCAATTGGCGCCATGTGTCGTCAAAATCCTGAGCTTCGTGGAGGACCCTGCCCATAATGCTCTCAATCGGGGAAGTATCCGGCTGACGTACTAGCCAACGCAGGTGCTTCAGTCCGGGGCCGCGCTGCTGCTGCGGTCGCAGGTTCGAATCCTGCCGCGGCCATGGGTGTGTGTGATGTCCTTAGGTCAGTTAGGCTTAAGTAGTTCTAAGTTTAGGGGACTGATGACCTCAGAAATCAAGTCCCATAGTGCTTTGAGCCATTTTGAACCTAACAGTTGTTAAGAGTTGTTAGAGAATATTTTAAAACTCGCACTCTGATACTTAGAATTGATTTCCTTATGAATTGTAGGAAGAGTAATTAATTTCTACATTTTCTTGTTCCCAGTCTCAGAATTCCAGCACTGTCAAGAGATGCAACGCCACACACTTCCGTATGTCTTTTAAATAAATACGAATCACGTTTCACATAGGTACGTCGACGATATTCTACACCACGTTTTGTTACCCTTCATGGCAAGCCATTCTGGGCTTATATTTCAACAAGACAATGTCCGCACGCAGAAGGCGAGATATTCTACTGCTTGTCTTCATGCTTTCTAAACTCTACCTTGTTCAGCAAGGTCTCCGGATCTATCGGGAACTGAGAACGTTTGGAGCATAATGGCAAGTGCCTCCAAACATCTCGATATTTCGACGATGTAAGGCGCCAATTGAGGAGAATTTGATACAATATTGCTCAGGAGGGCATCCAAGTCTATTACTGTCAAGCAGAATAATTTTTTGCATAATGGCCACAGGTGGACAACCGAATTGCTGACTCGCTCAGTTTATGAAGCTCTTCCTCTTGAATAAATTTTTCAATTTTTCTGAAATTGTCATCATTTGTTTGTGTGCACACGCATATCACATATGCTGGTATCCGTCCAAATCGGGTAATTCCGTCGTGGTGCCTTTTTTATTTTTTTTTCCATAACTTAGTGAGCTATTGTTGTAGCTTTTAATATTGTTTCATTTACGGAACCTATTACAAAATGGACAAAAATCGTAAATCGCTAAAAGTAGTAGTGTGTGGAATAGTACATCAGGGTAGGAGCTTACTATAGTTTTTAAAGGATGCGAATTGGTGTATAGGAGTATTGTTTGCCTCGTATACTGAAGTTCAACGGAAATAATTAATGTTGTGTTCCAAGGCTAATGATCTTTTTTCATACTCACGTGCATCGTGCATTGTCTCACATTTATCGAAAATGAACGCAAGCTGCTATTTACAATACTAAGATGACAGTCGTGTTGATGACTATAAATTTCCTTACAGCCATCTGCTCAATTATGCCTTCAGGAAAACGCCTGAATCTACTGTTCTCAACATCTGAAAGTTTGGTTGAATAGAAAGTACTTTACTTAATTGTTTGACATCAGCTATCTTCTGGCACGTTACCCATAACGGTGATCTGTTTACGCCCAAATAATAAATATTGATAAGTAAGTCAGAAGACGATGACCACAATGATTTTAAATTTTACTTACTACAAGGATCAAGACGTTCTTTCAAATATATTTGATGTGCTTACTTGTTTTGTTGGAAGTGGCTCCAATAAGACAAATGTACTGATGTAAGTACTTAGCACAAATTACAAAAAAACAGAAATTCTGCATTGGAAATTCATTTAAACTGCAATATTTCTACACTTCTTGTATTTCGATGGATCAGGCGTCACCCATATGTGAATGCCATTAATAGTGGCGCTGAATAATATCAGAAATCGTACTGCAAAGTTTTATGCATAAACTGATGTAACGCGTCATGGGATAGAGATAAGCACTTATACAGATGGCTGTCGTATGAAGTACACAATGTGTACAAGCGGAGTGTACAGGCAAGGGTGTCATTTATACTCATGTGATTCATGTGAAAAGGTTGCCGACGTGATTATGGCCGAACGACGGAAATTAATAGACTCTGAACGTGGAATAGTAGCTGGAGATAGACGCTTGGGACATTCCAGTTCGGAAATCGTTACGGAATTCAATATTCCAAGGTTCACAGTGTCAACAGTATCCTGAGAATAGCAAATTTCAGGCACTGCTTTCCACCGTGACAACGCAGTGGCCGACGACCCTCACTCAACTACCGAGAGCAGTGGTGATAGCGTAGCGCTTTCAGTGTTAACAGACATGCATCACTGCTTGAAATAACTGCATAAACCAATGTCGGACGTACGATGGATGTATCCGGTAAGACACTACTGTGAAATTTGGCGTTAATGGGCTATGGCAGCAGACGAATTACGCGAGTGCCAATGATAACAGTACGACATCACCTGCAGCGCCTATCCTGGGCTCGTAACCATATCGGTTGGACCCTAGACGACTGGAAAACTAGCCTAGAGAGATGAGTTCAATTTCAGTTGGTAAGGGCTGATGGGAATCCATGGACCCAAACTCACAAGAAGGTACTGAACAAGCTGGTGGTGGATCAATATTGGCGTGGGTCCAACTAAACCGCTCACTGACGAAGTGGTTATGTTCGGCTACATGCAAACCGATTCCAGGCATTCATGGACTTCATCCTTCAAAACAACGATGGAATTTTTATGGACGTCACTGCGACATGTCACAGTGCCATAACTGTTCACGATTGAGTTGAAGAACATTTGGCACAATTCGAGCGAATGATTTGGCCACCCAGATCATTCGACATAAATTCCAACGAACATTTATGGGACATAGTCGAGCAGTCAGTTAGTGCACGAAATCGTGCACCGGCGTCACTTTCACAATTATGGGTGGCTATAGAGGCAGCACGGCTCAATATTTCTGCTGGAGACTTCCAACAAGTTTTTGAGTCCATGCAGCGTCGAGCTGCTGCAATACGCAAGGCTAAAGGGGGAAAATTCTATTAAAAGCAACATGGCCTTGAGGTTGCGTGTGAGTCAACCCACCACGAGAACTGCGGAAACGTGCCAATTCAGATTAATTTTCACTCTGTAATTCCTCGGCAGACAAAATATTATTGATGTCATTGGGAACTGTTATTTTAGAGCAATGGGAAACGTAAGTCTGCAAAAAAAGAAAGAAAGGCTGATGATCGCTGTTCTATGAGGTCTTTGTTTCTGTTTATCTTGGTGAACACAAATAATCGATTTTTCTGCCAAGATGAAAGATATATGGGGTCAAAAATGGAAAGTTTGAACCTCTTAGATTTACACAAAGAGTGAATTCATCATGCGCCCCTGGCCCTGACAACACATTTGTTTTTGACAAGAAATTTCAGCGCAGACGAACGTACTATTCCCGTAAGCCAAATATTTTTGGACGAATCTAATGAAAATACATATTTGTAACTATAATACCAGCAGACACTATGGTACGGTATCAAGTCTATTAGGAGAGCCTAAGATTGCCATGGCGCTTAGTTTTCTCTAGAAGATTCAGTCGTTCAGCTGTGTGCATTTCTTTTGAGCCGAAAACTGAGTTGTCACCTGAGACTGCGGAAGCTGTGGGCACGTCAGCAAGCCACGACTCTGCGGAGCTGGTAGCTTACTCGTCCTCAGTTCGCGGTCCTGAGGGCCTGAGAAGTGTCCCAGCAGCTCGGTGGAAGAGCGGCATCACCTGCTGTGACGTCATCGGCAGATGCGGGCGCCACCCCGACCACCCCTCCACTCGCCGTTTGGTGCTGAATCATCAGCGGTCCGCACGAAGTGCGCGATGCAGCGACGCCTCCATTAGCTAATCGCGGAAAGAGCGGCACCGCTGAGCAAATATTGGGTCGCCTTGTCTCACGTCGGACCCCAGCGAATACGATATTTGGAGCGGGTGGCGTCATCCCACGGCGGCGGCCGGCGCCTTTCTAAAGTTTCCCAGCACGGCTCCCTCTGCCGTTTTCAGGTGGGACGACAGCGGATCTGTATGTTTGCCCAGTATCAGGTTACGCCAGCGGCTGCCGTTGTAGCACGGCTGTCGGCTGAGCTTCTTCCTCCGTCAGAGACAAATCGTGCAGAATTTGACGCAGTTCTAAACAGTGAATTCACTTGCGCTATTGTTTACATTTTACTGCATGCCTCATAAGCGGTAGATAACATTCCATCGGGACGGGTAGATAACATTCCATCAGAATTTCTAAAATCATTAGGGGAATTAACAACAAAACGATTATTCACGTTGGTGTGTACAATGTATGAGACTGACAACATACCAAAAATATCATCCACACAATTTCGAAGACTGAAAGGGCTAGTGCGAGAATTAACAACTCATACATCCAAGTTGCTGAGAAGAATAATATACAGAAGAATGGAAAAGAAAATTAAGGACATGTTAGATGATGATCAGCTTGGCATCAGGAAAGGTAAAGGCACCAGAGAGGCAATTATGATGTTGCGGTTGGTAATAGAAGCAAGACTAAAGAAAAATCAGGACACGTTGATAGGCTTTGTAGACCTGAAAAAAGCGTTCGACGATGTAAAATGGTGCAAGATGTTCGAAATTCTGAGAAAAATAGGGGTAAGCCATAGGGAGAGACGGGTAATATGTACAACCCGAACGGTTAGCAGTGCGATGTTACGCACGACTATCCGGATTGGGGAGGAGCGTCTGGTCCGCGGCACGAATCCGCCCGGCGGACTTGTGTCGAGGTCTGGTGAGCTGCCCAGTCTGTGGATGGTTTTTAGGCGGTTTTCCATCTGTCTCGGAGAATGCAGGCTGGTTTCCCTTATTCCGCCTCAGCTACACTATGTCGGCGATTGCTGTGCAAAAAGTTCTCCACGTACGCGTACACCACCATTACTCTACCACGCAAACATAGGAGTTACACTCGTCTGGTGAGAGAAGTTTCCTGGGTAGGTCCACCAGAGGCCGAACCGAACAATAACCCTGAAAGTGTGGTTCGGTGTGGGCCTGCGGAGGGGTGAAGTGGACTGCGGTAGTCGTCGTCGGGTTGTGGACCACTGCGGCTGCAGCGGGGACGGAGCCTATCCGTCGTTTCTAGGCCTCCGGTTAATATACAATACAATACATACAATATGTAGAAGAACCAGGTGGGATTGATAAGAGTGGACGACCAAGAACGATGTACTCGAATTAAAAAGGGTGTAAGGAAGGGATGTAGTCTTTCACTCCTACTGTTCAATCTGTACGTTGAAGAAACAATTATGGAAATAAAATAAAGGTTCAGGAGTGGAATTAAAATTCAAGGTGAAAGGATATCCATGATAAGATTCGATGACAACATTAATATCCTGAGTGAAAGTGAAGAAGAATTACATGATGTGCTGAATGGAATGAACAGTCTAATGAGTACAACATATGGATTGAGAGTAAATCGAAGAAAGAGGATAAGTAGTAAGAAGTAGCAGAAATGAGAACAGCGAGAAACTTAACATCAGAATTGATAATCATGAAACAGATGGAGTTAACGAATTCTACTACCTAGGCAGCTAAATAACCATTGACGGACGGAGCAAGGAGGATATCACAAGCAGACTACCACTGGCAAAAAGGGCATTTATAGCCAAGAGAAGTCAACTTGTAACGCCGGAAATGCATATCCTCTTATTTCCATCTATTGTACTATTTTTTTTCCTTGCTTTGTTACCTCAAGATATGACATTTCTGTCTCTTTGTATATTGTAATTGTTTTACTATTTGTATATTTATGCATTTATGTCGATGTATAATTGGTTTGTTTCGTAAATATTATTTGTATTTTTACGCTGGGTCTTGCCTAGGGAAAACTGCTATCGAACGATTACGTCGATAGGTCGTGTGAAAAATCAAAGTGTGTAGGATCTTTGGTAGTGTTAACTCTGCCGCGTGGAGCGCGGGCTGAGCAGAAGGAGTCTGGCTGGAGTAGCGAGTGGAGCAGGTGTGTTGTGTGACGCTCCCGCGAGTTGCCGCGCTTTCGGGGTTTGGCAGCATGTAATTGCGCTCGACTTGTGATGATAGTTTCTGACATGGTGTCGCGGACGGGAAGCATTAGCTGGCGCACATCAAGAGCCCGTTTCGCCTGGTGACCGTGTCGAGAAGAAGGCGCGCCAACATCCAGCTTCTGCAACAGCGACGGCCGACAATGAGTGACTGCCGCCACCTCCTCGATCGACGGCTTCAAACCTTCAATCAACCAACAAGGAAGACTGGAAGCAAGTAAAGTTTTAGAACTGTATGGAAGACCTCAGCTTTTCAAACTGTACCATTTTCGTAACTATAATTACAGCAACTTAGCATGAACCTTTGTTGCTCATTGTCCCAATTGCATTGCCAAGCAGGGTCCATTCCTTTTCCGGAATGAACCCGAGTGTCGTTGAAATTCAGACGCCAGCATTAAAGTAACATCATTTCAATGCTTTAATTTCAAAGTTAGATTACACAAGCACAAATTAAGAGTGCGAGTTTTGTTAGCATATTTTAGCTTACCTGTGACTGCAGCTCAGCTTGGTACGTACTAAATTTTACTATTGTTAATTGTTCAGAATCATTTAATTCAAGTTCAAAGTTAAATCTCTTATTTCTAAATTGCGTAGATTCAAGTAGCTTTTGAAGTGATTGTTGAGGTAGCCCAACACTAACCGTGTTTTACTGAATTTCGATGTGCTTCAGAAAGAAAGCTCACTATTAACTTCAGTCACTAAATTAACTTTCGATTTTCCGGTTTTATTAATTCTTTTGCTAAATTAAGTCAGGGTGTAGCGAAATTTATTACTTCTGACAAACTTTCAGTTTTCACACTACACGTGTCAACCTTCAGTTGCCACGCTTCTAGTGCTAATTATATGTGTAATAACCTTTCTTTTTCAGTTACTATAGTATTTGTCCTTAGGACTGGCGACCGTGATTTCCCCCAAATCTCAAATACCTAATTACCGCTAGTTAATTGTTAACGTAACCGCTGCACATTTACTTTCTTTATTAACTTTACCCCTTTTCAAAATTAATTTCCACCAGTTTCATTAGCACATTTCCTTTCATTTAGATGTAATCCTTTCCTCCCTCTTTACCGACAGGTTAACTTCGGTGACGATTGCTTTTCCAAAACTCCCATTAGGTACACGCGGTTTCATTTTTCACTGTCATTAAGGTCGGTAAGTGAGGGGGAGGTTACAAACTAGTATCAAATATAAGCCTTAACTTGAGGAAGAAATTTATGATAATGTAGTTTTGGAGCACAGCATTGTATGGTAGTGAAACATGGACTGTGGGAAAATCAGAACAGAAGAGAATCGAAGCATTTGAGATGTGGTGATACAGCCGAATATTGAAAATTAGGTGGATTTGTAAGTTAAGGAGTGAGGAGGTTCTTCGCAGAATCGGAGAGGAAGGAATATGTGGAAAACGCTGACAAGGGGAAAGGACAGGATGGTAGGATATCCGTTAAGACATCAGGGAATGACTTCCATGATACTAGAGGGAACTGTACAGGGCAAAAACTGTAGAGGAGATAGAGTTGGAATACATCCAGCAAATAATTGAGGTAGGTTGCAAGTGAGAGGAACTTATGGTAGGTCGCATCAAACCAGGGAGAGGACTGATGACTCAAAGAAAAAAAGGAAAACAAGCATCAGTCGAGTCCCCCAGTGTCTTTCGTTGGGTAATGACAGAAAATTCGATGATCAGCCATCTTCGCTGCCTGCAGACAATTGTGGAGATTTCCACACCGTCTTTCTTCTGTGCTTTCGTGACACAAAGCACTGTCCCTCATATCTCTCCTCGTCCTTAGCGCTGTTGTGTAAACAACATGGAAGAAATATCCATTCCCATCCGAGAAAAATACTTTCTGTCCGATTCCGTCGTTCAGAAACTTTCTCGAGGTGCTTCTCAGTAGTAGGAACGCGACAGTGGTATAAGCTCCCACTTTGTTAGAGAAATGAATAACATTGACATATCTACTAAAGCAGCAAGAAGATTGCCACTGTACCTGTACACAGTCGTTGTACTTGTACATGGTTCTCTTTGGGGCCAAATCATGCTCATTTCTCAGTATTCAGTCTTCTCACATTCACTTTTCCCAGAAGTGACTATAACAAAAAACATCTATTTTGTACACCTACAAACTGTTTTCGTATCTATCATTGTTATTGTTATTATTATTATCACTATTAGTACAGTATTAACTTTATTAGTTCATAGTCAGTATTATTTACTCACATTTGCACTTCAGGCACTCAAATAATTTTAATACTATTTTCTGTGTTAAAATTGTTGTTTCTTAGGTAAATATGTTGTGAAAAGGGTACTGTGTATGTGAAACCCTGGTCTGATACAAGAGAATTTCTGGCGGCCCTTATCACATCAATTTAAATAAATAAATAAATACATACTAGTTTTTCTTTCCCAATTTATTGCATAATTTGGTTGGAAACATTTCGGATTTTGTAAGGGCGAGTCCTCCAACAGAAAATTAATGTCAGTGGAAAGTAAATATGTGAAAGAGAGGAAGTACGGATAAATAATGAGATAATATGTAAGACGTCGTGGTCTCCTGACCTTCATTACTTACATATTCCACCCTCACAATCATATTCCGCACATCAAGACGCTTCATTCGAACCCAAACTCGATAAGATAAAGTCAATGTTGTATGAATTCATGTAAACGATATGCAAATAACTAATAAAACGCAAGTGCGCACCATGGTTGAAATACTCGAGGCTGGCGTACACAAACACATTCCAGACACGACGGTCACAGGAGCTTTTAGTTCGAGAGGCAACCGCACGCCAGGAGGCCGGTCCCAACCCGTCTACGTCGGCCGGTGGCCGCCCGTGGGGCGGACAGTGTTCGCCCGAGGGAAAGGAGGAACGACGTGTTCGGCTTAAAAGCAAATTCCGCTACATTGTGTAGGAGTGGCCAGCCTACGCATTCTTTACACATAGCACGCAGTTTCAGAGATTTTCACAGGGAGACAGCAAACGCCAAACGCTGATACTACAGATTTCCGGATTGGTCTCCTTCAACGAAACGTCATTCTCCCGTTTTAGAAGAGCAATGCTCATTGACAGATGATATATAGTTAAAATAGGAGCGAATAGGAATCCTTGACTTCATCAAGGCGTAGAGAGAGTTTGATTGGCGAAGGTCAATCCAGATAGAACGAGAGTTATCTTATTTGTCAGCAGCGAGCGGCGCAGACAGCAGTCATCGCAGCTTACGGTATTGTGCGCTAGAGCTATTGTGAGCCCCATATTTCCTCCACATCAGTACACTTCACTGCATTTCACACGTGACAGCCTCGACCGTACCTAGCAACATTCCAAAGGATAAATATTCAAGTTGAGTAGGCGTGCCTCTCAGCCATTCTACCAAGTTAATAACAATCTTAAACTTTGTATAGAAATTTCATTAGCGCATCCTATCCTTGAGAGGTAACTTCACATTCCAAAAAGAACCAGGATACAACTTGTTCAATTCATAACTAAAAGTGCCCTTGTGATTTCTCAGAATTTTTGCAAAATAAATAATAATTGTCGTTAGTTTCATGTTTTTCTTACACTAACTAGCACTACTCCAGTACCCAAGTATCCCACTAGTTACGTAAGAAATTTTGTGAGTTTTTGTGTCATTTCCTTACAGCGGACGACTCCAGAAGATATTTATTGCTGAAAGTTTTTCAGGCATTTCTCTATAGAACGTTAGGAGCGTCTGTCTGACTTCTGTAGTAGTCTGGGGGTGGAAATTGGCTCAAAAATGGTTCAAATGGCTCTGAGCACTATGGGACTCAACATCGTAGGTCATAAGTCCCCTAGAACTTAGAACTACTTAAACCTAACTAACCTAAGGACATCACACACACCCATGCCCGAGGCAAGATTCGAACCTGCGACCGTAGCAGTCCCGCGGTTCCGGACTGCAACGCCAGAACCACACGGCCACCGCGGCCGGCGGTGGAAATTGCATCTTGCAGGAGCCACAGGGTAAAGGGTACATCTCACATTAATTCTTTGCGCAGAATGACAGAATCTCAGATCAACCCCAAGCTCAAAAATAGAACAGGTAAATTCTTTTAAATATCTCGAAAGAGATACATCAATGTACGAAACTGATTCATATGTGGTCCAAAGTACAATGTAACGCTATCAGAATTGTGAGGAAAGAGATGACGTTAAGACATAATAACGCGGTGGCTGATACTGTGCTTACATATGGTAATGAAAATTGGCTTCTAATAAAATAAGAGTATCAAAGAGTCCAAGACAGCAACAACAAGTGAAAACCAAAGTGTAAAAGAGATTAGATCCTTAAAAGAAAAAAATAAGAAAACTGTTATGAGAACACCAAAATGACGCCACCTAAAGGCTGTTAATGCAACAAGTATTACATTTTAAGCAAACTGGAAGGAGGGCAGGACTATACTACAAGAGAGATTAGAGCCCACACAGAGACATACCGACAATCCTTCTTTCCACGAACAATACGAGACTGGAATAGAAGGGAGAACCGATAGAGGTACTCAAGATACCCTCCGCCACACACCATCAGGTGGCTTGCGGAGTGTGGGTGTAGCTGTAGATGTAGATGTAGATGTATCTATGGGCACTGAAATAAATCAAAGGTAAATGTTGAAAATTTGTTCTGGAACAGGACCGAACAAGGATCCTCCACTGCTCTAGAACGGTTGGCTTAAACGCCTCGGCATCCTGACACGCTTCCCGACCGACCCAAATTCTCAACCCGTCACTTACAAATTACCACCCCCATCCATTAGCCCAACTCCTCGTAAAATTCCCTAAGCACCACAGTGGTTCGGAGTATGTGGTGCATTCACACTGAAAGCGCCTAGAGCTGTCCTCGCTCATGCATATGTATTGATATGCGGTGTCTGTTCCGTCGGACATGTCCAACAGAACGCAGACACATGTCGGTAGGGATATAGGACTGCCAATGAAATGACGAGGATAACAATTCGATTAAATTAGTTTTGTTTCTGGAACGGACCAACACCCACTAATTGAAATGGAAGGAAAAGAAGGAAGAAGAAGAATAAATCTCAATATACGGCCCATGGTATTACAAGTAGCAACGAGTGCCATTACAGATTTTGTTTTTTCTGCGCAAAACTGTAATTTTTTCAAACTTTTCTCCAATGGTATATTGTCACACGTTCAGGTAATTATTTAAATGATATGAAAATATAATGTATAACATGGATGTCAATAGTTGTTTGTAAGCAGTTTGTTAACACTGAAGAGAGGGCTGCGCACTGTAGGGCAGGGGCATTATTAATTTTTAAGCAACAGGACATGTAGTCAATAAGAAGCTGAGAAACTGTGATCAGCAGTGTCGTACAGTGGTGGTGTTCGTGGAGAAATATGTTGGGAGGATGGATGAAGACGTTTAATGCCCTGGAGTTTTAGGCACAAAACTTCCCCAGAGACCCTACGAGAGAGGTGAAAATACCATTCCGCCACTAAAATTGCGATACGTACTTCCTCAAGAGCGTGTCTCCAGCAATTATAAAATTCGGCTTCCGGCATTTTTGAACAATGGCAAATTTCCAAAGTAATCTGCTATGAATGATAAAAACGTAACTCAAATTTTTTATGACTGTTTTGTCCATAACATTAAAATAATGTCTATGGTGAAATGATATTATAGTGACTGAAACAATTAATTCTTGTAATGAAATTAAATATTACTTCTTACTACCATGATATAAATTCAATAATGTTATTAGACACAAAAATTCATTCTTAGAAGAACATACTTTTGCTTCATGAAATAGTTTGGTAGTTTTACGTATCTGACAGTGATCACATCATTTCACAGTACTGTAGTAGCGGCAAAACATTTTCGTTATTAGATTGTTTCCAAAACGCGACTGCAGTGATTTTTTGTGTGTTTGCGTGTTGTACACGTATGTGCTGTGAATAATACATCTTAAGATCACATAAGGCTACAAACCATATACTCGCAACAATTTTTTATCGCAGGCAAGTATTGTCACCGTTGATATTGTTAAGTCTTTCTATATTCAAGTGCCTAATAAATAAACCACTTTGGAATGTCGGTATATACGGGAAATAAATTAGGAACAGGCAATGGCAGATACAGAAAAACCCTCAAGGAGGGGGCGCTAAAGATATCTTGAGCAACCTTTGCTTTCATTGTAATTAAAAATAATTAAGTCATTAAGTCACATTTAAAGTTTAAGAAAGTTTTATTTAAACTTACTATAGACATGAACAACAGAATGTCATCTTATATAAAATAAGTTACAATTGTGGTTCTCTTCCTTTAATGATGAAGTCTATGCGCCAATTGTTCCTTGGTTAATTAAATCGTCAATAGGACAAACAACGTCAGCATGAGTGTTCAGCAGTCTCGAAAGTCACTATTACCGGAGATATACGCGTCAATAGTTTCCCATGCCTAATTCGTATTACGAGTTACGTAACAATATTTTTACTGAGAAATTACTAAGCATTACTATTATTAATACTTCACAGTCAACTGATCACTCTCACTCTTGAATAAACTTCACACTTTCTACAACAAAGACTTTCTACTTATTCATACTTCAGTCTTGATATTTCAGCTTCTGAATGTAAAGTAACTTCCTATTTGGTGATCAGTCCGTATTTATCCCTAGATCATCAGCGTTGTTAGCAAAAATCTATCATTTATGATTTTAGTTAAATGTTGTTGTTATGGTCTTCAGTCCGGAGACTGGTTTTGATGCAGCTCTCCATGCTACTCTATCCTGTGCAAGCTTCTTCATCTCCCAGTACTTACTGCAACCTACATCCTTCTGAATCTGCTTAGTGTATTCATCTCTTGGTCTCCCTCTACGATTTTTACCCTCCACGCTGCCCTCCAATACTAAATTCGTGATCCCTCGATGTCTCAGAACATGTCCCTTCCTCTAGTCAAGTTGTGCCACAAGCACCTCTTCTCCCCAATTCTATTCAATACCTCCTCATTAGTTATGTGATCTACCCATCTAATCTTCAGCATTCTTCTGTAGCACCACATTTAGAAAGCTTCTCCTCTCTTTTTGTCTAAACAATTTATAGTCCACGTTTCACTTCCATACATGGCTACACTTCATACAAATACTTTCAGAAACGACTTCCTGACATTTAAATTTATACTCGATGTTAACAAATTTTTCTTCTTCAGAAACGCTTTCCTTCCCATTGACAGTCTACATTTTATATCCTCTCTGCTTCGACTCAGTTATTTTGCTCCCCAAATAGCAAAACTCCTTTACTACTTTAAGTGTCTTCCTAATCTAATTCCCTCAGCATCACCCGACTTAAATCGACTACATTCCATTATCCTAGGTTTGCTTTTGTTGATGTTCATCTTAAACCCTCCTTTCAAGACACTGTCCATTCCGTTCAACTGCTCTTCCAAGTCCTTTGCTGTCTCTGACAGAATTACAATGTCATCGGCGAACCTCAACGTTTTTATTTCTTCTCCATGGATTTTAACAACTACTTCGAATTTTTCTTTTGTTTCCTCTACTGCTTGCTGAATATACAGATTGAATAACATCGGGGACAGGCTACAGAGCTATCTCACTCCCTTCCCAACCACTGCGTCCCTTTCATGCCCCTCGACTCTTATAACTGCCATCTGGTTTCTGTACAAATTGTAAATAGCCTTTCGCTCCCTGTATTTTACCCCTGCCATCATTAGAATTTGAAAGAGAGTATTCCTGTCAACATTGTCGAAAGCTTTCTCTAAGTCTACAAATGCTAGAAACGTAGGTTTGCCTTTTTTTAATCTAGCTTGTAAGATACGTCGTAGGGTCAGTATTACCTCACGTTTTCCCATATTTCTACGGAATCCGAACTGATCTTCCCCGAGGTCGGCTTCTATCAGTTTTTCTATTCGTCTGTAAAGAATTCGCGTTAGTATTTTGCAGCTGTGACTTATTAAACTGATAGTTCGGTAATTTTCACATCTGTCAACACCTGCTTTCTTTGGGATAGGAATTATTATATTCTTCTTCAAGTCTGAGGGTATTTCGCCTGTCTCATACATCTTGCTCACCAGATGATAGAGTTTTGTCAGGACTGGTTCTCCCAAGGCCGTCAGTAGTTCTAATGGGATGTTGTCTACTCCCGGGGCCTTGTTTCGACTCAGGTCTTTCAGTGCTCTGTCAAACTCTTCACGCAGTATCGTATCCCCCATTTCATCTTCATCTACATCCTCTTCCATTCCCATAAAATTGTCCTCAAGTACATCGCTCTTGTATAGACCCTCTATATACTCCTCCCACCTTTCTGCTTTCCCTTCTTTGCTTAGAACTGGGTTTCCATCGGAGCTCTTGATATTCATACAAATGGCTCTCTTCTCTTCAAAGGCCTCTTTAACTTTCCTGTAGGCGGTATCTATCTTACCGCTAGTGAGATAAGTCTCTACATCCTTACATTTGTCCTCTAGCCATCCCTGCTTAGCCATTTTGCACTTCCTGTCGATCTCATTTTTGAGACGTTTGTATTCCTTTTTGCCTGCTTCATTTACTGCATTTTTATATTTTCTCCTTTCATCAATTAAATTCAATATTTCTTCTGTTACCCAAGGGTTTCTACTAGCCCTCGTCTTTTTTCCTATTCGATCCTCTGCTACCTTCACTATTTCATTCCTAAAAGCTACCCATTCTTCTTCTACTGTATTTCTTTCCTCCATTCTTGTCAATTGTTCTCTTAAGCTCTCCCTCTCTGCAACCTCTGGTTCTTTCAGTTTATCCAGGTCCCATCTCCTTAAATTCCCACCTTTTTGCAGTTTCTACAGTTTTAATCTACAGTTCATAACCAATAGATTGTGGTCAGAGTCAACATCTGCCACTGGAAATGTCTCTCAATTTAAAACCTGGTTCCTAAATCTCTGTCTTACCATTATATAATCTATCTGATACCTTTTAGTATCTCCAGGGTTCTTCCATGTATACAACCTTCTTTCATAATTCTTGAATCAAGTGTTAGCTATGATCAAATTATGCTCTGAGCAAAATTCCACCTGGCGGCTTCCTCTTTCATTTCTTACCCTCAATCCATATTCACCTACTATGTTTCCTTCTCTCCCTTTTCCTACTCTCGAATTCCAGTCACCCATGACTATTAAATATTCGTCTCCCTTCACTAGCTGAATAATTTCTTTTGTCTCATCATACATTTCATCAATTTCTTCGTCATCTGCAGAGATAGTTGACATATAAACTTGTACTACTGTAGTAGGCGTGGGCTTCGTGTCTATCTTGACCACAATAATGCGTTCACTATGCTGTTTGTAGTAGCTTACCCGTACTCCTATGTTTCTGTTCATTATTAAACCTACTGCTGCATTACCCCTATTTGATTTTGTATTTATATCCCTGTATTCACCTGACCAAAAGTCTTGTTCCTCCTGCCACCGAACTTGACTAATTCCCACTATATCTAACTTCAACCTATTCATTTCCCTTTTTAAATTTTCTAACCTACCTGCCCGATAAAGGTATCTGACATTCCACGCTCCGATCCGTAGAACGCCAGTTTTCTTTCTCCTGATGACGACGTCCTCTTGAGTAGATCCCGCCCGGAGATCCGAATGGAGGACTATTTTACCTCCGGAATATTTTACCCAAGAGGACGACGTCATCATTTAATCATTCAGTAAAGCTGCATGCCCTCGGGAAAAATTATGGTTGTAGTTTCCCCTTGCTTTCAGCCGTTCGCAGTACCAGCGCAGCAAGGCCATTATGGTTAGTGTTACAAGGCCAGATCACTCAATCATCCAGACTGTTGCCCTTGCAACTACTGAAAAGGCTGCTGCCCCTCTTCAGGAACCACACGTTTGTCTGGCCTCTCAACAGATACCCCTCCGTTGTGGTTGCACCTACGGTACGGCTATCTGTATCGCTGAGGCGCGCAAGCCTCCCCACCAACGCAAAGGTCCATGGTTCATGGGGGGAGGTTTAGTTAAATATTCCAGCACTTTTCAAACCTAATGAACTGACGATCTAGAAATGCTTTCTTTCATACCCCACGCTTCAATTAATCTTTGACTCGACAAGCAAATTTCAACAATAGCTTGCTAATTGTGCCATTATTTGAAGTGGTGCGCCGTGTTATATTTTTTCTAAGACGGGAAGTTTTACTCAACGATTACTTCTCCTTTTGTGGAATACCGCTTTGCTTCACTTTCAGCTGTTCCTTGTACTTGTAACATGCGGCTGTGTTAATTTGTTTTCTCCTGAAGTGTTCAGCGTATGTTACATCTTTTATAAGAAAAGTAAGTATTCTTATTGGGTTTTCAGAATTGAATGAAGCAATTGGAAATACAGAGTAAATGACAATCTTTGTCGGATATGAAAATATACAAAACTTTTCACGGAAGAAGTCATGTCTGAGAAACAGATATTGATGTGGCTAGATGAACCACTAGACGAGGAAATTTACATTGAGGGCCTTTCATCAGATACTAATGCACTCTCTGAGAATGAAGAGATCAATACCGCAACAGATCAGTAAGACAGCGAATTTGATGCTTCTGCTACTCGTACAGCTGCTTCTCAATATACAGATCATGAAACCTTTCTTGGTAAGGATGTAATAATAGAATGGTTGAAGCAACACGCTCCTCCAGCAAAAACTACCTGTCAAAATATTGTAACACAGATTCCAGGTGTGAAGGGTGTTGCAAAAAATTCGAAAACAGTCTTGGAATGCTGGAAATTATTTTTTCCAGATAGTTTAATTGGTCGCATTGTGGAAAACACTAACTAAGAACTTTACAGAATGGCAGCACCTTATTGACGGAGTACTCAAGACTCCCCAAGGACAGATTTTGAAGAGTTATCTGCTTCCTTTGGTGTTTAATATCTCGCAGCAATGTGAAAGGCGTAGCATCTGAATACTGATGAGCTATGGACATTGATGGGACTGCACCGGATTTCTTTATTGCATCGATGAGCAAATGAAGGTTCCACACACTTGTCCAAGCCATACGACAAATCTACGGAGCTCAGAGACAGGAAATAGATAATCTGGCACCTATTAGATAAATGTTTGACGAATTTGTGGAAGTTTGCAAGAAGCGCATAATGCCGGTGCATTGACAACGATAGACGAGATGTAAGAACCATTCCGTAGACGCTGCAAATTCAGGCGGTACATAGCAAACAAGCCTGCAAAAAAAGGCATCAAGGTGCACTGCTGGCCATTAAAATTGCTACACCACGAAGAGGACGTGCTACAGACGCGAAATTTAACCGACACGAAGAAGATGCTGTGATATGCAAATGATTAGCTTTTCAGAACATTCACAGAAGGTTAGCGTCGGTAGCGACACCTACAACGTGCTGACATGAGGAAAGTTTCCAACCGATTTCTCATACACAAACAGCAGTTGACCGGCGTTGCCTAGTGAAACGTTGTTGTGATGCCTCGTGTAAGGAGGAGAAATGCGTGCCATCACGTTTCCGACTTTGATAAAGGTCGGATTGTAGCCTATCGCGATTGCCATTTATCGTATCGCGACATTGCTGCTCGCGTTGATGGAGATCCAATGACTGTTAACAGAATATGGAATCAGTGGGTTCAGGAGGGTAATACGGAACGCCGTGCTTGATCCCAACGGCCTCGTATCACTAGCAGTCGAGATGACAGGCATCTTATCCGCATGGCTGTAACGGATCGTGCAGCCACGTCTCGATCCCTGAGTCAACAGATGGGGACGTTTGCAAGACAACAACCATCTGCACGAACAGTTCGACGAGGTTTGCAGCAGCATGGTCTATGAGCTCGGAGACCATGGCTGCGGTCACCCTTGACGCTGCATCACAGACAGGAGCGCCTGCGATGGTGTACTCAACGAAGAACCTGCTTGCACGAATGGCAAAACGTCATTTTTTTCTGATGAATCCAGGTTCTGTTTACAGAATCATGATGGTCGCATCCGTGTTTGGCGACATCACTGTGAACGCACATTGGAAGCGTGTATTCGTCACCGCCATGCTGGGGTATCACCCGGCGTGATGGTATGGGGTGCCATTGGTTACACGTCTCGGTCACCTCTCGTTCGCATTGACAGCACTTTGAACAGTGGACGTTACATTTCAGACGTGTTACGACCCGTGGCTCTACCCTTCATTCGATCGCTGCGAAACCCTATATTTCAGCAGGATAATGCACGACTGCATGTTGCAGGTCCTGTTCGGGCCTTTCTGGATACAGAAAATGTTCAATTGCTGCCCTGGCCAGCACATTCTCCAGATCTCTCACCAACTGAAAACGACTGGTCAATGGTGGCCGAGCAACTGGCTCGTCACAATACGCCAGTCACTACTATTGATGAACTGTGGTATCGTGTTGAAGCTGCATGGGCAGCTGTACCTGTACACGCCATCCAATCTCTGTTTGACTCAATGCCCAGGCCATTATTACGGCCAGACGTGGTTGTTCTGGGTACTGATTTCTGATGATCTATGCACCCAAATTGCTTGAAAATGTAATCACATGTCAGTTTATAATATATTTGTGTAATGAATACCCGTTTCTCATCTGCATTTCCTCTTGGTGTAGCAGTTTTAATGGCCAATAGTATATATGAGCTCTGTGATGCCAGAACGTTTTATACGCTATATATGGAAATATATGCAGGGAAACAGCCTACTGGACCATATCAAGTACACAGTGATGCAGCGAATGTGGTGTTACGATTGATTCGACCGCCTGACAAAACAGGCAGAAACGTGACGATGGACAATTATTTTACATCTATACCACCGGCTAACAAAATGTACGCTGATCATCGACTCATAGTAGTAGGTACTCTACAGAAGAGTAAAAGAGAAATTCCACCGGAGCTTCTGGACGTAAAGTATAGGCAACTAAACAGTAGCATATTGGCATTTGGAGATAAACCAAGCAACAACTGCTTGATTTGCTCAAACGTCCCAAAAAAGAAACAGAAAAAGAAACAGCCTGCACAGCGACAATGCTAAAGACGCCGACAGTGGTGAAGCGAACAAACCTGAAGTCATTACATTTTACAATCTCACAAAAAGAGGTGTAAATGTTGTCGAACGTTTGAAATCAGAATATTCTGTTTCAAGAATAAGTAACCGCTGGCTTCTTACGCTGTATTTCAGCTTGTTGAACATCGGAGAGATAAATGCTCAAATAATATAAAAGTTAAACACAAATGACTTAATTCCGCGGAGAAGATTCTTTACAGAATTGAGTATGGCGCTTACAAAAGCCCACATGATCATACTCATGTCGATTCCAAGGATATCACTTGGCTTGAAGGAGAAAATAAGAAGTGTTGCACACATTTTCTAACTACCGACAGCTAAAGAATAAAATGAATCAAGAGAAAAAATAAGATGTTACTACTGCCCTAAAAGGAAAAACAGATTCACACAGCATCGCTGCCATCATCGTTCCAGCCCCATCTCTAAAGAACATACAGCATCGAGTGTTCTTATTTGCCAGGAGTGTATGTCACAAGAAGACTTATCTGCATCTGACGACTAAAAAGAAGTGTTTTAACCTTAATTCATAACTTGCTATGAATATTACAAACTGCTGTTCACACAGGTGTTGTAATCGTAATCAGAAAAGTCTGTGAAATCTTTGCATATTTAAATATTTTTAAGTTTAGCAAATTACATGTTCCATACCATAATTATACTAATTTATAATGCTTTGGTAATAATAAAGAAATGGTTTATTGTATAAACGTGTCTTTGTGTGGCATAAAGAGATAAAAAAGGTGCAAGATGTCATTGTAAGAAAAAATCTAATAGGGGATTTATCGCGTGACAACAATATATGCGAGAGACCGCGAGAGTGTTCAACAGAGCTAAGCTCTTCTCGAAATAGTCTCGTAACAAGATTATTACTGAAAAATTAGTATGCACTTCTGTTATTAATTCTTCAAGATCAAATGATCACTCTCACTCTTGACTAATCTTCCCATTTGCCCTTTCTACAACTTGGACTTTTTACTTACTCATTCTTCAGTCTTAATTTATCTGCTTCTGAATGTAAACTAGCTTCCTATTCGGTGAATAGTCCGTATTTATAAAGCTACGTATCGAAAGTTCTCTGTACAAGAAAACAGTAGAATATTCGCGAATTTCCTCGAACAAATGCCAGACAGAAGAGCATATCAAGATCACCTGAATGATGCGACTTTTCTCGTGGGTACGTGTTGGCTATCTGTGTGCCAGAGAGAAACGTATAAAATACGATGACGCGGAAGCGCTGGCCACATAGGAAAGTACAACTACTCGAGAACGCGATTCCTCGATTCAGTAGCGTCGACTGACGAAAGAAACGAACAAATAGCGTGCGGGCTGACTAGCGGGGGCGGCGCGAGTGGCAACGCGGGCGGCCCCGCAAGGGGGAGTCGTGCATCCTGCGCCCCCCCCCCTCCGCCCCCGCCACCCCCCCCGCCCATCAATGTGTATCCACCACTGGGAACAGGTCACTATGAAGCACCTTAATCTTTTACATTTAGAAATATCTCAGGATTGTAGTTAAATATCCTTTCATTCGAATAATAATTTATACTTGCGTGGGTTCGTGTCGAGAAACGCCTTTTGCGAGGTACGGCCGGCCGTTGTGGCCGAGCGGTTCTAGACCCTTGTGTGTGTGTGATGTCCTTAGGTTAGTTAGGTTTAAGTAGTTCTAAGTCCAGGGGCTGATGACCTAAGATGTTAAGTCCCATAGTGCTTAGAGCCATTTGAACCATTTTGCATGATACACTTATTATTAGTTCAAAACTGTTAACTTTCTTAATTGTGTAAATCTCGTCACTTGAAAAAAGATAACAGTGAAGCGGCAACCCCAAGAATGTTTAATATCGATACGACTCTTTGCAAAATGAATGAAATTAACTTTACTGTAATGCGCTTACTCAAGAATTAATTGTAAATACTCTTCATTTTGCTTTACGTCCCTTAGTATTGGATTAATCTGAACGGGAATCTGCCGTCTTGCGAATGGCAGCCAACAATAGATATTACAACCGCGCTTTACCCCAACAAATGTACAATTAAATTAGCACTCGGGCAACGGCCTTGCCCCAGTGGCTACAGTGGTTCCCGTGAGATCATCGAAGTTAAGCGCTGTCGGGCATGGTCGGCACTTGGATGGGTGACCATCCTAGCCGCCATGCATTGTTGCCATTTTTCGGGGTGCACTCAGCCTCTTGATGCCAACTGAGGAGCTACTCGACCGAATAGTAGCGGCTTCGGTCAAGAATACCATCATAACGACCGGGAGAGCGGTGTGCTGACCTCACGCCCCTCCTATCCACATCCTCCACTGAGGATGACATGGCGGTCGGATGGTCCCGGTAGGCCACTCGTGGCCTGAAGACAGAGTGCTTTTTTTAAATTAGCACACATGTAGGTATGCTACCGCTACTGAAATAAGTGGTTTGGTTATCATTAGCAGCATATATTTACCAGAAGTGCCTTACGAGATACATACATCTCTTTCCACGTCTTTCTCATTTGAAGATCCGAACAAATGTAAAATAAAATTGAAATTCTATTTCTGTTGTTTCATTGTTCTAAAACCACGGGTTATCCTGCTATATTGATACTGTTTTTCACATACCTCACAGTGAGATAATTAATTATTTTGTCGTATTCATTTCCACACAAAATAAGAGTTCGTTTAAACTTGTCATGCCAATCATAAATACACAGAGATCCACACAATGTATCCACTGTTTAAAAGTCCATAATTTGCAAACTAATTGACGGAGTTGTCTCATTTTTGTTGAAAGAGTAGCTTAAAGTCCAACTTAAATGTATCACTGTAGGTGTTCATAATGGTCACCATTAACATCCAGACACAAAAGATGCCGCCGAACTGCAGCACGAACTACTGACTGCAACGTGTTCAGTTTGATATTTGGACATGAATGTACGATGGATTCTCGAAGTTCATTCAATGTGCGTGGCTTTTGTCGATAAACGAAGTCCTTTAGTGTTCCTCACAGGTAAAAGTCCAGAGGAGTTAGGTCTGGGGAACGTGGTAGGTACTCCACAACACCCCTACAGCCTATTCATCTTTCTGGTAGATTTTCGTCGACATACGCCCTAACACGATTTTGGTACTGGGCTGGGGCACCATTTTGTTGAAAGTAAACTGTCCCGTTCTCCATACAAGTCTCGTATGGCAGATAAAATTACTGCCTGAAGCTTCTGAAGGTACACCTCACCGGTAATGGTGCCGTCAAAGAAGAATGACCCAATCAAGTCCCGGTAAGACAACCCAAACCACACATTTACTCCTGGCAAATTCACGGCTTTGTCTACATGGGCGTTCGGATTTTCGGCAGCCCAGTAGATGCAACTGTGGCGATTTACTTTACCATTGAGTTTCAACCGTGCCTCATCAGACCACACAATCTTCTGTGCAAACTCTTCATCGTTGCTCGCCATGTTAGAAAACCACTCGCAGTACTCCATTCTACGATGTCCGCCGCTCGTGGTCTCGCGGTAGCGTTCTCGCTTCCCGAGCACGGGGTCCCGGGTTCGATTCCCGGCGGGGTCAGGGATTTTCACCTGCCTCGAGATGACTGGGTGTTTGTGTTGTCCTCATCATTTCATCATCATCCAGGAAAGTGGCGAAATTGGACTGAGCAAAGATTGGGTAATTGTACGGGCGCTGATAACCACGCAGTTGAGCGCCCCACAAACCAAACATCATCATCATCATCATCATCATCCATTCTACGATCTGCGTAGTCCTCTTCTATTGCGTGTAGCAGTCCTGGGATGTAGCACTTCCACTTTGCTGCCTTCAAGATTCGCCGAACACTTGAGCGACTCACTCCAGTTTCACGGGCACACTGTCTCACAGACTTCTGTGGTGAGCGAATGAATTGTTGTTAACACACAACGGGAGTTAGCTGAACTTGTTACTATTACAGGTCGTCCAGATCGTTGTTTGTGTACATCTTTAACACAGCCTGGACACTTAAAAAGTGCATGCATTTTTTGGACTGCTCTGTAAACATTTCTCGTTCCCAGAGAACCAGTAGATAACGTTACATTTGTGTATCCTAAATAATAACGTAGTGTGCGTGTGAATAAGCGTCTCTCTCTCTCTCTCTCTCTCTCTCTCTCTCTCTCTCTCTCTGTGTGTGTGTGTGTGTGTGTGTGTGTGTGTGTCAATTCTTTTCTGTGGCTATGTTTATTATAAACCATCGAACACACGATCAACAACCTTGATATATCACTCGATTTTATTGAATTGCTTAGTTTCAAAAACGCCCATGTGCAGGTACAGTACTTGTACTTCGTCTGTTCAAAATTTTTTTGTTATAACACGATGTTGGATGTCCTGTTAACCTACAGACAGTATTCTTTCCTAGGTAAGGTTTCTAAAGGGCACAACCTGACACTTACTTTTCAACCTAACACTCTCCTTTACTTTTCGGAGCTTACATACTAACAAGAAAAAAAGGGTAATACACTCCTGGAAATGGAAAAAAGAACACATTGACACCGGTGTGTCAGACCCACCATACTTGCTCCGGACACTGCGAGAGGGCTGTACAAGCAATGATCACACGCACGGCACAGCGGACACACCAGGAACCGCGGTGTTGGCCGTCGAATGGCGCTAGCTGCGCAGCATTTGTGCACCGCCGCCGTCAGTGTCAGCCAGTTTGCCGTGGCATACGGAGCTCCATCGCAGTCTTTAACACTGGTAGCATGCCGCGACAGCGTGGATGTGAACCGTATGTGCAGTTGACGGACTTTGAGCGAGGGCGTATAGCGGGCATGCGGGAGGCCGGGTGGACGTACCGCCGAATTGCTCAACACGTGGGGCGTGAGGTCTCCACAGTACATCGATGTTGTCGCCAGTGGTCGGCGGAAGGTGCACGTGCCCGTCGACCTGGGACCGGACCGCAGCGACGCACGGATGCACGCCAAGACCGTAGGATCCTACGCAGTGCCGTAGGGGACCGCACCGCCACTTCCCAGCAAATTAGGGACACTGTTGCTCCTGGGGTATCGGCGAGGACCATTCGCAACCGTCTCCATGAAGCTGGGCTACGGTCCCGCACACCGTTAAGCCGTCTTCCGCTCACGCCCCAACATCGTGCAGCCCGCCTCCAGTGGTGTCGCGACAGGCGTGAATGGAGGGACGAATGGAGACGTGTCGTCTTCAGCGATGAGAGTCGCTTCTGCCTTGGTGCCAATGATGGTCGTATGCGTGTTTGGCGCCGTGTAGGTGAGCGCCACAATCAGGACTGCATCCGACCGAGGCACACAGGGCCAACACCCGGCATCATGGTGTGGGGAGCGATCTCCTACACTGGCCGTACACCACTGGTGATCGTCGAGGGGACACTGAATAGTGCACGGTACATCCAAACCGTCATCGAACCCATCGTTCTACCATTCCTAGACCGGCAAGGGAACTTGCTGTTCCAACAGGACAATGCACGTCCGCATGTATCCCGTGCCACCCAACGTGCTCTAGAAGGTGTAAGTCAACTACCCTGGCCAGCAAGATCTCCGGATCTGTCCCCCATTGAGCATGTTTGGGACTGGATGAAGCGTCGTCTCACGCGGTCTGCACGTCCAGCACGAACGCTGGTCCAACTGAGGCGCCAGGTGGAAATGGCATGGCAAGCCGTTCCACAGGACTACATCCAGCATCTCTACGATCGTCTCCATGGGAGAATAGCAGCCTGCATTGCTGCGAAAGGTGGATATACACTGTACTAGTGCCGACATTGTGCATGCTCTGTTGCCTGTGTCTATGTGCCTGTGGTTCTGTCAGTGTGATCATGTGATGTATCTGACCCCAGGAATGTGTCAATAAAGTTTCCCCTTCCTGGGACAATGAATTCACGGTGTTCTTATTTCAATTTCCAGGAGTGTATGAGAACACGTAGAATATCTCTGATTGACTACACAAAAAAAAAAAAAAGAAAAAAAGTTTCCAAAGAATAGTGCGCAAATTCAAAATGTATAAATGGTGAGCCAAATGCCGTTCGCTAAGATAAGGTAGAGCACACTCACAAATGTAATTAGCAAACAGAAATATATATAAAACCACAAGGTACCAGTCACTAGATTCGAATTTCTAATACAGGCCTTGCTTCATCATTACATGGGAGTATGTATCTTAAGTTCACGTGCATTGTTTACGAGAAACCAACCATGTGTAATTACCTTTAGTCCTTGCATCTTGGGTATGTAGTATTCTCGATGGCGATAGACACTAACAACAGCGAGCGCTGTTTGGTTGCACTACTTTTCAACTACAAGCAGCGACATCGACTAACATGCTCGGGCGTCCTGGGTGCAAGCGAAAAGCACCAACAGATTAAAAGTGGCGACACCAAACAGATGGATTTTGTTACTTCACACCAAGGAGGAAAAACTAGCCTTAATTGAGAAAATAACACAAAAAATAGCGCCTTACTTACAGTATAAAGCTTGAGGTATCTTCACGGAGAATTTCACCATTTGCATCCGCAGCTTCAAATATCATCGCTCAAAATCTTCTAACGCGAAAGAAAGAGCATAGGTACTTCAGGGTATCCGATTAAAGAATTAAAGAGTATTGTTTCTTTTCTAAGCACCAACTTTAAGCAGCCAATAAGCGTTATAGAAAACTGATCATTGCATCAAGTTCAGCTACTTACTCAAGTTATAAGTAAATTGTCTACTGTGTCTGTGCTTGAAACACGTAATGTCACTAGCAGTAGAGTTTGTTGTGGCTCCTTAAAAATCTGTTTCTTAAAAACAGTGCTTCGTAGCTTTTTTGTGTAAAATTACGTCAATAATTGTTTTAGAGACGTTATTAGTTGCAAAATACGAATCTGATAAATTCACACACTGAAGGATTAAGCATTAGTTTGAATATCAGAAGCATATGGTCTGGACCAGCCATTACGTATTCCGCAGTCAACAACACATCATTTCCTAGTGTTGCAAATGAGTTGGAAGTTGAAAAGCAGTTTCCAAACTGCATTGGCACTACTGATGGGAACCACATGAAAAGGTGTACTCACCATCATTCTGGAAAACAATACAATTATAAAAACTATTTTTCAGTTGTTCTTCCTTCAGTAACAGTTGCAAGATATAGAAAAGTCGTTATAGATGTTGGAACATTAGGGAAAAACTGTTAAGCTGGAGTATTGACCAAGTTTGTTTTTTATACAAAGAAAAGTTGAATCACATCAACGTACTTCGCCTGGACGCTTTTTGGCACCAGTGTTGGTCCTACTGCAAGTATTTGTTGAGGATGTAAAATTGTCGTGAAGGATGTATTTAATTCGACCATAGTCTGCTATATATTTCATAGCACATAAGAACGCTTGTGGAATGCTGATTTGGTACATCTTCATCAAACTGAGGAATTTTGTTGGCCAGTGATACTGATGAAAATGGAGTATACAATGAGTTAACAGTGGGAACAAGCGTTATGTCCCTCCATGAAATTAAATTCGTCACAGTGTGAGGCAACAAGTGTCATAAATGCCTTCTGTGATTATTTTAACAATAAATAAACCGAAAATCTACAATGAAGGTCATTTAAAAGTGTATCCTGTGAATAACGTGAATATAATCAATTAACACTCAATTACACTCCAGATGAAGCGAATATGTTTCGTTTCTTTAACATCTCGTATATAAACCTGAAATACACATTTTTTATGACTTGCCTAAATACTGCTTCATTCATTTATCTCAAAATGTGAACACAGGTATCCCAATACACTCATGTGTAAACTACTTCATTTTAAACCACTTTATCTTATCGTAGCACTTAAATTACTTGCAGGTACTTATTTCTGAGTTTCTGCAGTGGAATATGAAAACTTCGTCTGTGGTCAATGAGGAGCAATGTGTTTCAAAGCTACGGGACAGAATTTCTTGAAATGTTACATTGCGAATAAACTGTGTAAGCCGTTAACTACGATAATAACGTCCGCCTGGTTAGCTGGGTGGTAACGTGCTTGCCTCCCATGCAAGGGGCCCGGGTTCGATTCCCGGCCAGGTTGGGGAGTGGCTGTTGTGTTGTCCACATCATCATTTCATCCTCATCATCGGCCGCAAGTCGCCCAATGAGGCGCCGACTGAAATAAGACTTGCGCCTGGCGGCCGAACCCGGCCAACAATGCCATACGATCATTTCATTACATATGATAATAATGAAACAGATATCTCTACAATGAGTGCAGAATGCTTAGAAACAACGATAGCCAACATCAAACAAAGGAAAAATCTTCCACTTTTCCCGCATCAGCTAAAGTGATTGGCAAATTCAGAATGAAACAACAAAATTGTCCTACTAAACATTTCAGAAACTTGTATATTATTTTCTTTACAATTATAAAAACAAGGCTACAACAAAATATCCTTTCTTTAGTTGGTCGTAACTGCGGGCACCACAGGTTAAACGCGTGTATAAAGAAATACAAGCGCACTTCAAGAAGAAATTTACGTTTCATCATTTCGGGCTAAGTGTCTTTTATTGGTAATTATACTTATAAGTGACACAAATACGTGATACTATTTTTCAGCACAGTCACCAAGTCTCTCCAAGCAATTGTCGGAATTTACAACATTCGATCAATTTCTCGACGGTAAGAGTCCCCTCACTGGACATGTAGCCACTCAGGGACCGCTGTGATGCGTCCTTATTGTTGTAAAACCTCTTTCCGTCCAGGTGTTCCGTTTATTCCATGAACCGCCAGAATTTTGCAGTGCATCAATGGACAATTTACACGACTTGCCAACAAGAATCGTACTGACGCTTGTACTTGAGATTTGGAGTGCGTTTGCAGTTGTCACAGATTTACTCCCACACTTTTATCCGTAGCACAGCCAAACTGTGTCTGTGGCAGACCCGGAATACGGACTCTCTTCCGGCAATGCGGCATTCTTGTGCGCAAAGGCCTTAGCGTGAGACTGCATAGAAACCAACTTGCATCACATACAAGAAGAACATTAATCACAGTGTTCGTACTTAAATAAATGAAGTGAATAAAAACAATACCTTCTGGTTGAGCCCACTGCTTTGCTCACAGCTGTTTACTGTTAATCAGTTCCCGGCCGCGGTGGTCTCGCGGTTCTAGGCGCTCAGCCCGGAACCGCGCGACTGCTACGGTCGCAGGTTCGAATCCTGCCTCGGGCATGGATGTGTGTGATGTCGTCCTTAGGTTAGGTAGGTTCAAGTAGTTCTAAGTTCTAGGGGACTGATGACCACAGATGTTAAGTCCCATAGTGCTCAAAGCCACTTTTGTTAATCAGTCATAAACCTGTTTTAGTAATTCTTTTCTTTCATGTCTCACGATGTACGCCTTTCACACACTTCAGATTTAGGCATCTCGAAATGAGTTAACATTTTACAACACACTTAACAATCTCTTTTCAATGCCTGTCAAAAGTGATACGGTGACAAGATTCATGCAAGTTAGAATTCAAACGTCGCCTGTATTTGTGGGAGACCACAAACCTCACTCAAGTGGAACGATCCCATAGCTGCAACTGCTGTCGTGTTATGTCATCTGAAGTGTCGTTATTAGTAGTTGTGGTAGTAGTGGTGACCGATTGATTGGTAGAGGCGGACCAATTCCATGGCCTCCACGCTCTCCTGACCTCAACCCTCTTGACTTTCATTTATGGGGGTATTTGAAAGCTCTTGTCTACGCAACCCTGGTACCAAATGTAGAGACTCTTCGTGCTCGTATTGTGGACGGCTGTGATACAATACGCCATTCTCCAGGGCTGCATCAGCGCATCAGGGATTCCATGCGACGGATGGTGGATGCATGTATCCTCGCTAACGGAGGACATTTTGAACATTTCCTGTAACAAAATGTTTGAAGTCACGCTGGTACGTTCTGTTGCTGTGTGCTTCCATTCCAGGATTAATGTGATTTGAAGAGAAGTAATAAAATGAGCTCTAACATGGAAAGTAAGCGTTTCCGGACACATGTCCACATGACATATTTTCTTTCTTTGTGTGTCAGGAATGTTTCCTGAAAGTTTGGCCGTGCCTTTTTGTAACACCCTGTATAATGTAAGTTGTAGCCATTGCAGCTCAGTTGATAAGATGATTGCACTATAGAGGCTACACAGGATATTATTATTATCATTACTATTGTAAGTTTTCATTTTTCTGAAATAGCCCATTGCATACTAGAACCTCATGTAGTCGCTATCAAGGTAGGGTGGGTGAAGCATCATGACATTGTGTAAGTACTGGTCCTGTAATGGTGTGGAGGGGGACCAGAAGAAGAAGAATGCGACACTCCTACCCGATAATATATGAGCAATAATAACAGGTCCATTCAATTGTGGCAAGACCAATGTTCTCGTGTTGCTACAAACACATTCCGATATAGTCCACTTTCAGTATAAAGGCATATTTTCAAAAACGCTGTTTCAGCCCAACAACCAGCTGTTGCAAAAGATACTGCAGGGTGTAGATGGTGTCACATACGCAACATTCAGTCAAAGCAGTGAATTCCCCTCGCCAGAAATAGTAAAGCAACCACATAGTTCCTATATGAAGATGTTGCTGAGGAAAACCTGTATTAAATTCAACGATATTTCTGTTTTGTCATATCGGTGCTGATATATTTTATTTGCGTCAAACAAATTCCTGAATTCGGAAACAGTTGGTGAGGGATAATTCAAATCTCATTATAGCTTTCAAACAAGGCAATTTGAATTTAGAACACATTTACCAGTTGCGTCTACGAACTGACATGTCATTCAATGATTTTGTAAAGATGTATACAAACTGGTGGATAAATCAAGAAAACTGAATGACGGTAAGTATAGATGGAACTTCCAAGATTTCCATCACATATAGCTATGAAAAGTGTGATGAGTATGTTAGTATGAGTATACATCGTATCATGGACCAGTACACACATGCACCAGACACTCTGTCAAACAAGATAGGTGTGCGTAGACAGAGAATGTATCTGCACATAGATGGAAAATTTCAGTCTCTTGAACATAAAGTTAAGGAGCTAGAGATGCATTCCCAGATCTTTCTGAGACTAATCAATGAATTAGGTGATAGGATTAAGGAAATAGAGAATGTACACCAAGATTATTCTGAGAAATAGACAACTTAGCTGTAAAGGTTGATGGAACTAAAAAGAAAACACACTACTTAATTGCAATGGTTGAGCGACATGTACACTGGAGTATTATCATCACCTACATAATAGTCCATATGTCCACCTTTTGCAAAGATAGCAGTGGCGACGCCTCATGACATAGAAGCAGTGAGACCTTGGAGGGACACTGGATGGAGTTGGCACCATGCCTGCCCACACAAATCACCTATCTCATGAGCTCTGATGCCACATTCAGTCACATCCCAGATGTGTTCGATCGGGTTCAGATCTGGAGAGTTAGAGGGGGGAGGGGAGCGGGTGAGAGGCATATCAGCTGGAACTAGCCACTGTGTTCCTTGAACCACCCCATCACACTCCAGGCCTTATGACATGCCACATCTTCTTGTAGAAAAATGACACTGCAATTGGGAAACATGATCGACATGAAAGGGTGTATGTGGTCTTCAACCAGTGTCCTACACTCCTAGGCTGTCATGGTGCCTCACCGAACTACCTGGATCCTTGGATGCCTGTGTTTATGTTTCTCAGAGCATAATGAAGCTGTCGCCAACTTGGCTCTGTCCGACAGCACATGTGTCAAGCAGCTATTCCCCTGGAAGACGACGGATTCAAGCACACTCATCGGCATGATGAAGAATGTATAAGGATGCATCAGCCCATGCAACTTTCTCCCACTGCGCCAATGTCCAGTTCCAATGTTCTCATATCCATTTCAGTTGTAGTTGCCGATATTGTGGTGTTAAGAATGGCACATGCCTGGGTCGTCGGCTGTGAACTCCCATCATTAGGAGTGTTCATAGCATTGTATGTTCAGAAACATTTGTACTCTGCCCAGCATTGAAGTCTGATGTTAGTTCCGCCACAGTTCGCGGCCTGGCCTATTTTATAATAATTCTGTCCAGCCTATGACATCTGCAATGATGTGTGACCACCCAGCCCCTCGACGTCTGGACGTGGTTTGGCCTTGGTTTCACCATGGATTGAAGACACTCACCACAGCACTCATCGAACACCCGCCAAGTTGTGCAATTTCTAAAATGCTCGTGCCGAGCCTCCAAGCCTTCAGAATCTGCCCTCAGTCAAACTCAGACAAATCACATGTAAGGTGTTAGGCAAATCCAACACCTTCCATGAAATCGCTGACATGATAAGCAACTCCGGCAGTAGTCACATAGCTCCAAATAAATCCTGACATTAAATTAACCAAATTAATTCGATCAACGAGTGATCAAATGGAACACCACAGACTAACACAAGAACGCCTAAATGCATGTCATACCTTCCCACCGTGAAACAGACGCAGTTACGAGGGGAGAAACGAGAAGCCGAGAGCAGAATCGTGTAGGCTAAGAGGCCCCACGATAAGGGATGGACACCCACGTTACCAGCTGACCGCCAAAACCACCCCCCAGCCCATGTTAAAAGATAGAGCCCTCCAGAAGAACTGTATAGATCTTACGATAACACTAAAAGGGCCACACCAGCTGCAAGTTTTAGCGTGAGACTTTTTCGCGTCTCTGTTACGTTGAAAACGTTAAAAACATTGCCCCGCCACGAAAAGTATAACGTTTCTCATTGGATAGATAGAATTTTGTAGGCGGAGCTTAAGGTTAACATTGAGACCCTGATTGGTCAGTTGAAAACACAGCCAGATAGCTTTTTTAAACTTCGGTAAATTGTAGTAAGGAGAAGTTAGGGGAGAGTTGCTTCCGAGACGGCGAGGTGCGTGGCGCTGCGCAGGCCGCCGCCCCCTGATTCTGCCTAAACACCGTCAAGGTAATGAACTTACGCGATGCCACATAACAGCGCATAATGCTTCACTCAGAATTGCAGATGTCGCATCTGTTACATCCCCTTTTTGCGTAATACTAGTGTCGATCATCAGTTAAGTCTCATGGTGTTGACATTTGCTACTTGAAGTAAAAATCTGAAACGCGATGATTTTTCTGTTATATAATTATTGAGAAGCCACATCAGCCACTGTAATTTACGACAAGTTAGATAAGTAATTAAAGATAATTGAGGGTCACTGTAGACCATTTTGATAGCTTTCTCTTTTTATGAAACTTAACTTAAACCTAGATTATAGACGTGATGTAGCATAGGTCATTCTTCGATCCATTGTAGAACTTGGAAACCCATTCAGGGAATATTCGTTCACATTTTTGCTGAATTCAGTTGGTTTTTATCATCCTGTATTAAAATATTTCCTTTTATCAATAGTGCAATTTATAAACATTGTTTTGTGAGTAGAATAAAATTTTCAGTGGTAAACTTAACTGCTTTTTCGACGTTATTTTACCAGCTAACTAAAAATAGGAAGCCTTGAACCCCTTCCACTAAATAAAGTTAGTATTGAGATTTTTTTACAGGGAGTGCAATGGAGCTGATTTTATTATATCATTGCTAGTCTCACTGAAATCGTCTGAACTCTACATGTCATGTGTGGTCTGGCGTCTCCTTACCAGCAACAGGTCCCAGGTTCAAACTAGTCAATTCCCTAAAAAACACGCTCAGAACGTCGTTGCGCGAAAGTGGTAGGGAGACACGACTTAGAACAAACAGACACCACGCAGAATGTTAGACACAAGCTTTACCCACTCAGCGAGCTTACCTGTGTGTGTGTGTGTGTGTGTCTGGCTAGCAGTGGTTCCTCACCAGCTAATACTGCTGTCGCATGGACAGGTTTGTAGCGATAGTTGGTCGGCGGTCGTGATATTCTCGCTGACTAGTGTATATAAGGTGCAACCTGTAAAGCATCCTGCTTAATGTACAAAAGGCAATTGACCAAGGATAAGGTGATCACTGCAAGGAAGGCTGTTTGAGAGGAGTTATGGTTGCTATGGTTAGGACATTTGGATCGAGATTAGATTAGATTAGATTAATACTTGTTCCATAGATCATGAATGTGGAACGTGTGAGGTTAATAAAAGATGTCTGTACAAGATATTACATTACACAAAATATTGCATGACATTAATGTTTAAGTTGCTGTTTTCTTTTTCTTGCCTTAATTTATACCTAAAAACTCAGCCAATGAGTAGAAGGAGTTGTCATCTAGAAATTCTTTTAATTTCTTTTTAAATGTTAGCTGGCTGTCTGTCAGGCTTTTGATGCTGTTTGGTAAGTGACGAAAGACTTTTGTGACAGCATAATTTACCCCTTTCTGTGCCAAAATCAGATTTAACCCTGCATAGTGAAGATCATCCTTTCTCCTGGTGTTATAGCTATGCACACTGCTATTACTTTTGAACTGGGTTGGATTATAAACAACAAATTTCATAAGTGAATATATATAGTGTGAGGTTACTGTGAGGATCCCTAGATCCTTAAATAGATGTCTGCAGGATGACCATGGGTGGGCTCCAGCAATTATTCTGCTTACATGTTTTTGAGCAATGAATACTTTTCTACTCAACGATGAATTACCCCAGAATATGATGCCATACGAAAGCAGTGAATGAAAGTAGGCATAGTAAGCTAATTTACTGAGATTCGTAGCACCAAAAAGTTTCAATAACCCTAATAGCATACTTAGCTGAACTCAGACGTTTCACCAGACCATCAATGTGTTGCTTCCAGTTTACCCTCTCATCAATGGACAAACCTAAAAATTTTGAATATTCTACCTTAGCTGCAGACCTCTGTTCAAAGTCTATATTTATTACTGGAGTTGTGCCATTTACTGTACGGAACTGTAGATACTGTGTTTTATCAAAATTTAAAGTGAGTCTGTTTGCTGAGAACCACTTAATAATTTTGTGAAAAACATCATTTACAATGACATCACTTAGTTCTTGGTTTTTGGATATTATTACTATACTTGTATCATCAGCAAAAAGAACTAACTTTGCATCTTCATCAATGTGGAATGGTAAGTCGTTAATGTATATCAAGAACAGTAAAGGACCTAAGACCCCAGTTTGAGGAATCAGCTGTTGTTTTAACATTACATGAACCACTTATTTCAACTTTCTGCATTCTTCCAGTTAAGTATGAATTAAGCCATTTGTGCACTGCCCCCTCAAACCATAATGATTTGTTGTTGTTGTTGTCTTCAGTCCTGAGACTGGTTTGATGCAGCTCTCCATGCTACACTATCCTGTGCAAGCTTCTTCATCTCCCAGTATCTACTGCAACCTACATCCTTCTGAATCTGCTTAGTGTATTCATCTCTTGGTCTCCCTCTACGATTTTTACCCTCCACACTGCCCTCCAATGCTAAATTTGTGATCCCTTGATGCCTCAAAACATGTCCTACCAACCGATCCCTTCTTCTAGTCAAGTTGTGCCACAAACTTATCTTCTCCCCAATCCTATTCAATACCTCCTCATTAGTTACGTGATCTACCCACCTTATCTTCAGCATTCTTCTGCAGCACCACATTCCGAAAGCTTCTATTCTCTTCTTGTCCAAACTAGTTATCGTCCATGTTTCACTTCCATACATGGCTACACTCCATACTAATACTTTCAGAAACGACTTCCTGACACTTAAATCTATAATGATTTAGTTTATCTAAAAGAATTCCATGATTTACACAATCAAAGGCCTTTGAGAGATCACAAAAAATACCAATGAGTGATGTCCAGTTATTCAGAGCATTTAATATTTGAACAGTTAAAGCGTATATAGCATTTTCTGTTGAAAAGCCTTTCTGAAAACCAAACTGACATTTTGTTAACAACCTTAGTTTTACAAATATGGGAGGCTACTCTTGAATACATTACTTTCTCAAAAATTTTTGATAGAGCTGTCAGAAAAGATACTAGGCGGTAGTTGTTGACATCCGACTTATCCCCATTTTTATGCAATGGTTTTACAATGGCATATTTCAGTCTATCGGGGAAAACACCCTGCTCCAAAGAGCTATTACATACGTGGCTGAGAATCCTACTTATCTGTGGGGAACAAGCTTTAAGTACCTTGCTGGAAATGCTGTCAATTCCGTAAGAGCTTTCACTTTTCACTGAGTTTATTATTTTACTGATTTCAGAGGGAGAGGTTGGTGGAATTACAGTTGTTTCCACCTGCACAGGTATGGCCTGTTCTATTAGTAGCCTTGCCTGGTCTAGTGAAGATCTAGAACCTATTTTTTCCACAACATTTAAAAAATGATTATTGAAAATATTTTCAGTTTCTGATTGTTTGTTAGTACACTTGTCATTCAGTTTTATGGCACTAAAGTCTTCCTGTGCTCTTGGTTGCCCTGTTTCCCTTTCAATAATATTCCAAATTGCTTTAATTTTATTATCAGAGTTACTGATCTCAGACATGATACACATGCTTCTGGACTTTTTAATAACTTTTCTTAGTACTGCATAATAGTTTTTATAACATTGAACAATTTCAGGTTCAGTACTCCCTCTTGCTGTTAGATTCAGTTCTCTTTTACGGTTGCAAGATATTCTTATTCCTTCAGTTAGCCAAGGTTTTTTTATGTTTTATTGGAATTATGTTTAAGTATTTTTTTGGGAAAACAATTTTCAAATACCCTTATAAATGTATCATGAAATAAGTTATATTTCAAGTTTCCATCGGGTTCCTTATACACTTAATCCCAGTCTAGCTGCTGTAGGCTTTCCCTAAAGTTTGCAATATTTATATTGTTAATTGAATGCACTGCTTTGAAAGTCTGATTTGATATACTGCATGGAGCTATGTCATGTACTGTAACTAGTTGTGCACCATGATCTGAAAGACCATTCTCAATAGGATAGGCATTTATGTCCTTAAACTTATCTTGGTCTGTAAAAAAGTTATCTATCAATGTACTGCTGTTCTTTGTTATCCGAGTAGGAAAATCAATGACAGAGCTCAAATTGAAAGAACTGAGTAATACTACAAGGTCATTCTTCCTATCACACTCTTTCAGGGAAGCAACATTGAAATCCCCACAAATGATAATTTGCTTCCCCTTGTCTGACAAATAGAACAACATAGCATCCAAGTTTTCTAGTAATAGATGGAAATTCCCTGAGGGGGACCTATACACTGTTGCAATTATGAAAGTGCCATCGTTTAGTTTAAGTTCAGTGGCACATGCTTCCATATGTTGCTCTACACAAAATTTTTTGGTTTCTAAATTTTTTACACTGTGGAAGCTTTTGACATATATGGCAACTCCTCCTCTCATCATATTATCTCTACATACATGTGCAGCTAATTTGTACACATTGGTGCTAACCTTTTGCATATCAGTGACAATGTGATGCTCAGACAGGCATAGTACATCTATTACATTCACAGTTTCTATATCTTCTAAACAAAGCAGAAGCCCATCAATTTTATTCTTAAATCCCCCAATATTTTGATGAAATATACTAACATTATTTTTCACTTTAATTTTGTGAGTATCTTGAACTTTTTTAACCTCTTTAGTACTTGCCTGGCTGAGTTTCCCACTGGACACTGATCTTACACCAAAAAAGAGTTTCCACCATGAGATGTAGTTCCTCCCCCCTTTAAATTTCCTGCTATCAGCCCAGTCAGTTTACCCTTCCCTTTCTTGTTGCGGTGTAGGCCATGTCTAGTATAGTCCCACCTACAGAGTGAATCCACAGGAACCACACCAATGTGTGACCCTGTACCAGATCAAAGTAGCCGTTCCAACTCGAAATTAACTCTCCTGACAGAAGAGCTCAAATGAGGTCAGTCGTGGCGCTCCAGAACCGACACAAACCCAACACTGGTATGACTCGATGTTGATGCAATCTTTGCCAGGTCACACTCTATGCTGTACCCCGGATCTCTGTCAATACTCTTACCCGGCCCACCCACAATAGCGACGGTATCTTCCTTAGTAAAGCCTCTACATACTGAACCTAAATCCTCTGTAACCTGCCCCAGTCCAGCACTAGGTTTGAAAAAACTTGTGACCTGGTATTCTGAGCCTAATTCATCCTGCAGAAGTTGGCCCACACCCCTAGCATGCGAACTACCTAGCAGCAAGACTTTCTTTCTCTTTGCAGACTTCCCTACATTCTTATTCAATTTGCTGCTGAAAGCTTGTTGAGCCCTGTCTACATCTACTTCTGTGAGAGGCTCATCAGTTTCTGACTGAGGCAACAGGTCAAACCTATTTTGTACATTAATAACAAAGCTGTCAGAAGAATTTCTTGGCCTGTACCTTATGCCTGTTACCACTTCCCACCCCTGTTTACCCTTCTCTCCCCTTAACCTGCCCAGTTCTCGCCTAGCCTCATCTAACTCAGCCTGAAGGGCAGCAATTTTCCCCTCCTGTTCCACAATCTTTCTATCTCTACTGCATAGCCTACAGAACCACTGATGAGTCTCGCTGATTTTCCCAATTCTCACTCCACTACAATCGCCCCAATGAAAAAAGTTACTACATCCATCACATCCAGACACTGAGAGAAAACTTTAAACCAGTTACTGAATCTCTCAATGAACTCTCAGCAAAATTATACGATGACGATAATGATACTATTGCCAGTTTCATTAACTGTCACAGTGATGTTAGGATGGAGAAAACATATGGTGTCAGTCGTGAAAAACAGGCAGCATGTATAAATGAAAAAAAAATGGTATAGGCACTAGGGAATTTCAAAGAACACCAGGCCTTCAGAACCTCATTTTCTTAAAACCCTCAAAAACAATAAAATTTTAATCCAAATTCTTGGAGATGTATGGTAATATACTACAAATGACAGATGTTCACAGGAAAGGAGGAAGCAAACAAGATACAAAATACAAATAAGACCAATAATACTACACAGTCAGTATAGCAATGGTGACAGTATTGACATTCAGCATAAAAGAGCCAGCAATCAGCCCTCTCAGTACTACGACGACCACAATGAGCTAATAGCTTGAGTCAAGTGTTCATAGCATCAGCTGCTGTGGCCAATACTGCTCTTTTGAATGGGGTTGTCTCAGTAACTTTAGAGCTTAGAGAGAGTGGTATAACTGAATAGGTATGGAGACAGTAGTTCGAGACCTGCACAAACCTGTATACAAAATAAACCCTCGTAGGCATGTCATGATTAAAGGTTTGGATGCCTTATTGCAGAATGACCTTTTACCCATGAGGGAATATTCACTTGAGAATAACTGTTTCAAATGTGTTTTAAGGGTTATTGATACATACTTTTAACTTGCCTGGGTACTGTCTGTAAAACAAAAACTAGGAGAGATGTTGCAGAGATGTTTGAATGTTTCTTACAGACAGGAACGAATCAATGCCCAAACAACCTCAAAAAGCAATCATGGTGGACAGTCTTACTATAGGTATTTCAAGATTATTGTGCAATGTATGGAATACGTCACTACCCTACATTTACCCACCTGAAGGCGAGTATCACGGAACCTCTGAACACAACAATAAAATGTCAAATTTTGGTGCATTTTAATCTTCCTGTCGTCTACAAAAGTGCAGATATCTTCCCAGAAGTAACTGCACAGTATAATCGAACCAAACATAACACAATAAAATCCATATTTGTGATAATGGATTCACGGATACGGTGTACTATCATGTTGAAATACTTGATAGACGTAAACAAAAATTTGATGTGCTGATTTGGTATGTATCTCAAAACACTAGACAGCATTTAAGAAGTCATACCTCCCAAAATGCTCGAGTGAAATATTCAGTGCAGAGAACTAATCGCAGGGATAGCAGTGGCAGTGAAATTTAAGTACGCTTTTACATCGATGAAATGCAGAAGAGATCAGAGGCGCCCCTATTTCTGTGTCATAAGACATCGAGGGAATAGAGCACTAGTTAAATGACTTGGTTTTCCTGTAACACAAAACAGCTAGACCGACGCAGACGATTTGCTATGCAACGGGATGCACAGAGCACAAGTAGCACAGTAGCGTAACATGCACGATAAAAAACACATTATAAGAGGTGGTGGTATTCTCAGCAAACTTCCAGTCGAATTGCACATGTAAGGATATAATGACTGTGAACCCCGCCTGGAAGGCGGCGCGTGGATCTGTTCCTGCAAACCCAAGGGTAGGCCAAATGAAGAAAGCGTGCAGGAGCAGAAGGGGACAAGCACTTCGCTACTGCGATTTAAATATTAGATGTCTACTATAGACAAGAACAAGTTAATTAATAAAAGGTTACATAACTTCGCGTACATTCCGTCGTGAGCAGTACAAAGTCTCAATAGCAAGTCAACACAGACTGTAGTTTAAGCGATGTTCCAGGCCGTCTGCTCTCGATGAAATTGACTGAATCTGGAGCGGAGCTCGTAGATGTGCACAGCACCGACTAGAGGGCGCTGTCGTCGGTGTCTGTCGTAGCGCCAACCGAATAACTTCAATACGCCGTGGCATCGTTGCTATCGATACCACAACTCTGCAGATCGAATTTTAGCTCATAAAACTAAAACAATATGTGCTAGAAAATTTATTGGTATTGGGCACGCATTTCAGCATTTTTAATTGATAAAACCATGTGTGGTAAAATTAAGTTGAACTTGGGTGAGATTTTGAAGAAGGTCCATGCACCGAAGAGGAAGAAGATAACAATGAAGAGGAAGAAGCCAGGACAGGGGTGTTTAAAAAACTGCGTCCTGACAGCAGTGTATGCAGCTAAAAGTGCTCTGCGGCATAAAGGACTGGTTAAAACACTTTGGGTTCTACCGAAACCCAAGATCTCAGGCAGAACTATTGCCCATACAGTGATGGTTTTCACTGGCTGTTGGTGCGGCAGCTATTACCAGAACACTCAGGAGCGAACAGAAAACCCCAGGAGCAGCTAGAGGATGCAAGAAGACATAACTACTTGATGCCATCAGAGCCATCAATAGCCATCAGAGTATGCCTGTAACCTACAAGAAAGGACGAGGTCTCTTCATAAATAAAAAGAAATATGCCTGTTTATTATCCTATCAGATAGACAGCCCACAAATACAGATGTAGTTTTTTTAGGAAAAATTCATAAATCCAAGATTCGGTGGTGTGTTTCTGTAAATCCGGAGAATGTGGAATTGTGAATTCAGATGTTGCTGGGGACCAGATACCCACTGAGTTGCTTACTTGGAGGCCTGCAGTCACCAGAAGACTTACAACGATACTTCACCGATAGAAGACGTGTGTTCTACAATTTTCATCACTACCAAGACCTTAATATCTACTTATGTGAGCATACGTGCCTCATGTTCTTCCTAACGTTTATGAAGAAGTACATATATAGGGTGAGTCACCTAACGTTACCGCTGGATATATTTCGTAAACCACATCAAATACTGACGAACCGATTCCACAGACCGAACGTGAGGACAGGGGCTAGTGTAATTGTTTGATATAAACCATACAAAAATGCACGGAAGTATGTTTTTTAAGATATACCTACGTTTTTTTAAATGGAACCACGTTAGTTTTGTTAGCACATCTGAACATATAAACAAATACGTAATCAGTGCCATTTGTTGCATTGTAAAATGTTAATTACATCATGAGATATTGTAACCTAAAGTTGACGCTTAAAACCTCCGGCGTTCAGTTGCGTGTTGTAACAAACACGGGCCACGGTCGGCGAGCAGCATCTGCAGGGATATGTTTACGATGACTACCGTGTTTACGAGTGTGGCTGTAGTGCACTGTTGTGGTTTGGTCTAGCTGTCGCAGTGTCCGCATGTAGCGCTTGCTGCTATTGTTATTCTGCATTCATCTCCGCACGCGGACCAACTGTAGTACATCGTGTTACCAGACGTCTGTGATAGTGTAGTGTTGTAGGAACTGTGACCATGGTGTACTCGAACTCTGAAAAGGCGGAGATGATACTCATCTATGTTGAGTGTCGACGAAATGCAGCTGAAGCCTGCAGGGTGTATGCAGAACGGTACCCGGACAGAGAGCATCCAACGTGCTGCACATTGCAAAACATCTACCGCCAACTGTATGCAACAGGTATGGTCGTAGCACGCAAACGGGTCCGTAACAGGCCCGTCACAGGAGAAGCGGGTGCAGTTGGTGTGTTAGCTGTTGTTGCCATGAACCCACCATGAACCCACACATGAGTACACGGGACATTGCGAGAGCCGGTGGACTGAGTCAAAGTAGTGTCATGCGCATACTGCATCGTCACCGCTTTCACCCGTTTCATGTGTCGCTACATCAGCAATTACATGGTGGTGACTTTAATCATCGAGTGCAATTCTATCAATGGGCATTAACAGAGAATGCGTTGCAGTTCTACCTGTTTACCGATGAAGCGGGTTTCACAAACCACGGGGCAGTGAATCTACACAACATCGCTGCCTCAGACAGGTAGAGCGACAGCGACCGTGGACTGTAAATGTATGGTGCGGAATCATTGGCGACCATCTCATTGGTCCTTACTTCATTGCAGGGGCCCAAACAGCTGCAACATACATCGCGTTTCTGCAGAGTGATCTGCCAACGTTGCTCGAAAATGTCCCACTGGAAACGCGTCGACGTATGTGGTATCAGCATGATGGTGCAACTGCACATTCCGCAATTAACACTAGGCTGACCCTTGACAGGATGTTCGACGGGCGTTTCATAGCACGTGGAGGACGCATAAATTGGCCAGCCCGTTCTCCTGATCTTACAACTGTGGACTTCTTTCTGTGGGGTACGTTAAAGGTGAATGTGAACCGTGATGTGCCTACAACCCCAGAGGATATGAAACAACGTATTGTGGCAGCCTGCGGCGACATTACACCAGATGTACTGCGGCGTGTACGACATTCATTACGCCAGAGATGTGTGTAGCAAATGATGGCCACCACATTGAACATCTATTGGCCTGACATGTCGGGACACACTCTATTCCACTCCGTAAATGAAAACGGAAACCACGTGTGTACGTGTACGTCACCCCTCATGGTAATGTACATGTGCGTCAGTGAAAAAGACCAATAAAAAGCGCGACTGCTACGGTCGCAGATTCGAATCCTGCCTCGGGCATGGATGTGTGTGATGTCCTTAGGTTAGTTAGGTTTAAGTAGTTCTAAGTTCTAGGGGACTGATGACCACAGATGTTAAGTCCCATAGTACTCAGAGCCAATTGAACCATTTTTTTTGAACCAATAAAAATGTGTTAGCATGTGGACGTAATGTGCTGTTCCAGTCGCTTCTGTACCTAACGTCCATCACCATTTCCTTTGGATCCCCACGCAATTCGGTGCTCTCCGATACACACGACCGAACAGCGGAGGAGTGGTACTCAAGCGTCAACTTTAGGTTACAATATCTCATGATGTAATTAACATTTAACAATGCAACAAACGGCACTGATTACGTATTTGTTTATATGTTCAGATGTGCTAACAAAACTAACGGGGTTCCATTTAAAAAAACGTAGGTTTGTGTTAAAAAACATATTTCCGTGCATTTTTAAATGGTTTGTATTAACCAATTACACTACCCCCTCTCCTCACGTTCGGTCTGTGGAATCGCTTCGTCAGTATTTGATGTGGTTTACGAAAAACATCCAGCGGTAATGTTATATATATATAAGGAGGTGCATTCAACATGCACTCATCAGTTGAGGTTCAGATGCAGTGTCATATACGCTAACTTTAAAAGAATTATCGTCATTATTATGCCAGAATTACTCCCAACCAATTGATTTAGCAACAGGGAGTGACGTTTTGTGCTGATTGGACTGGAAACATACAACTGCATTCCGAATACCACAGAGGCTAACAATAAACTACATCTTGAAATTAATGGTGGAAAAGATATTGAAGAAATAGAACCTGGTGCGTACGATATTGACGATTTAAACGAAGTTTCAAAACGGTGTGGAAATGGGATTGTGCTATGTGGAAACATCAATGCACTTAAATCTGAAATAAAGACAACGAGTTCAATGATTGGCTCAGACTAGGAGGGTTCAATAGGATGGCTCCTGCGTTTCACAAAAGGACAGGTTTTGAAGAATGCTTCTAACAAATTTTACAGATGCGACCAGTCAGTGGATATACTTCCTGTCAATACAGTCCGTATCGAGTGTAACATTGCAACAAACTCTTATCTCAAAATATATTGATTCATACAATTTACGGATTCTTCCCAATGGTGGGAATAAGGTATAACATCGGTGAGACGCCAACCAACGCTGTTTACCTCCTAGTAACAGTTCAGACATTGGACTATCTGGAGCTGCATCTTTTGGATCAGGATAATCAACTTAAATACTTTTGTGGACAGGAAGTCATTGTACGGGTACATCTAGATTGGGACCAGTAGTGACAATGAACGTGCAGAGGCTTGGAAGCGGTGGTGACGACCTTCAACCAAAGGGGACCTGTCAGAAGCAGAAGCGACGACCTTGAAGTTGCACTGAGCTTCAAACAGTCAGACATTTCAGCAGCCTCCAGCGTTCCTGTATTGTCAACAAAGATAGGACAGGCGAAAGGTATAAAATCAACATTCACAACGCACAACAGAACAGCAATGTGATGACACCCACAAACTACAAGTTTCATAAATGACTTGATCTGAAACCTTTCAATAGCCTCGTGGAATATGACGACCGTATTGGTTGGTTGGTTTGGGGATTCAAGGGACCAGACTGAGACGACCGTATTATACGCCAGGAATTCTTCTCGCATAAACCTTATGCATCAACCACATTTAACGAGAACGATGAAATTAAGATTGTCATCCAACAAGAAGATGCTTCAGCTCTCCCATGCAGAAGTTTCATATACCTTGAGGGATCATTTAAGAAAGGGGATGATATTGCCACAGTGGTATGGAACTTTACAAATGCTTTCGCATTCCTGTTTGATGAGAGGCGATATAAATTTAATGGGGTTGAATTTGACTACACACACACAATGTAGGCACAAGATTAACTCTTAAAACGTATGTGTCTTCTTCTCCCTCGGATTTTTACGACTTAGAAAATGCTGGATAGTTCATTGAGAGCCAATGGCTAGAACAGTGGAAGAGTATTAGATATTTACTGTAGGTATACTTTTAAAACTGTTTCTGGGATGCTTTGAAGACATGCAGTGAACTGTTCTCAATTCTGAGCAGGGACGTATTCTGGTACAGAGCGCAACAGGTAACAACTCATATGTTCAAAGAGCTCAAGAGGAGAACGAGAACACCATCAATAAAATAATACGGAAAATGCCACACATCAGTGTAGTGGATAAGCAGCGTTTGAAGATTTTAAAGGTTCTGAATGTCGATGTTCCCACCAAACCTAACACCTGAAGGTTAATGAATGCCAGAGTCTGTTGGTACTCCAAATGCTACCCGCATAATATCTTGCATCTGCACTGGAATCAAAATGTATACAACCCAGCATATAACATGTATCGAAGATTCTGTGCTTCATACTATAAAGGGGAAGGATGTCTACCTATCCCATTGAAATTCACGGAGCTGGCGCCAATTATCGTAATAGATAGCTCAAAACAGAACGAGATAATTGAATTTGGACCTACAGATATACGAACTGAATCTAAAACTGCTGCAAATTTCTTAAAACACACTGCAGGGTATGCTCTAAGTTCTACATGACTGTGTGATTAACTATTGACCACTCACTGCCGTTGAGCAACAAACAGTATAAAAGACCAAGTGCTGCGCCGTACGCAGAGCACTTCACAACAATATCTCAAAGTGTGAACACCATTGCAGTGTTGTTGTGATGAGACATTCTCAACAAACATTAAATCACCTAGAGCTTTCAAGGATGTGAAGTGTGGTTAGATAAGGGCGAGTGCAAAGTGGGTAACTCGTTTCTACCGTTTATTCACTGGTATGGTGCTGATATCCGCTACAAAGCTATGGGGATGTCACTTCAATTATCGACCACACAGGAACCATCCTCTATGCCAAAGCTGAGGAGGAGATCACATGGATGCGTAGAATCTTCGAGTTTGCTGCTATTGAAGACCTGGAATTCTACGGGTGCGCTGCTCTTCATTGACTCAAGAACAAGATGTGTGAAATTAGTGTTGTGTCTTCCTGTGAAAATGTCAAATTACCTTTAAGTTACCTCACCATCTGTGTATGTATGATTTCTCTTTCTCCTGTTCCCACTTTGATAGTGTACAGATTTGCTCAGATACTGTGTCCACTGTTTTCTTCAAGTACTGATGATATAGTTCAAGACAAGTTTACCGTATGTCTTTGGATGCAGATGGTCACTTGCCTCCTGCTGCCGTAAGCCAATTCGTGCTGGTCGACAGGTGTAATCCTATATATATTCCTTATCTTCCACTTTCAACTTCACTTTCATATTCAAAACTAATGTCATTTGTGTCTTACACATCCTTTATATACAGAATTGGGATAGGCTTTTCTTTTTCTTTCGTAAATTACAACAACAAACACATATCGTAAAGAATTTTTTCATTTATTCAGTTCTCCCGGATACAGTTTGGTTCTTGACATACAATTCGATTCTTGAGGTACAATTTAGATGAATTTTTCAATGCACAGACAGCTTTTTACATAATAACAAAAAAGTTTCACCGTTTAAAATACCTACAATTTTCAGATATATTAATTTACTTTAAATACTAATGCGGAGATACTTTTGTTCTTACACTACCACAGTCCCAATAGTAGAAATTACGTGGCAACAGATCTGATGGATTGTGAACTATGTTTATATTTACATCTACACCTAAACCCAAACAGACTTGGATTGCTAGCGGCAACTGAAACCTAAAAAATAAAAAAATACATGATATACAAGTTGAATATATTTATTTCTGACAGACAATTTTTTTTCGATGCTCATGGTGTGCAGATATTTTACAAGTACAGTTTTTGTTGAAGAACATGGTGCAGAATTATTTTACAAGATATGTATATTTACAAGTGTACACAGTACACATTCTTCATATACATGCTGTCCATTATATAAATAAATATTTACATGAGACAGACATCCAGACATCAAGCCACACACACACACACACACACACACACACACACACACACACACACACACACTTACACTATGTCGAAAGGGTCATACTATTCTGCAACATATACACCCAGTCTCATTCTCTCCCTCTAGATCACTCAGAGTCCCCCCACCCCTCTCTCTCAACAAGTGAATAGCGTGAGTACAGGAGAATTTCAATCCCATCATCACAAGTGATCCTTTTATCGTCATGAGATGGCAGGCTGCCTTTAGTTTGCAGCACAATGCAAACCTCGTGCCCTCTTTATCGTACAGTAGTTTGCTGCACCATACGCTGCGGCTGCTGCAGAACACCTTGGACACCGCTGCAATTAGTCATAGATAGAGAAGGCTCCCAATTCTGCACGACGCACATGCACACTGTGGTGTCACCGCCAGACACCACACTTGCTAGGTGGTAGCCTTTAAATCGGCCGCGGTCCGTTAGTATACGTCGGACCCGCGTGTCGCCACTATCAGTGATTGCAGACCGAGCGCCGCCACACGGCGGGTCTAGAGAGACTTCCTAGCACTCGCCCAGTTGTACAACCGACTTTGCTAGCGATGGTTCACTGACAAAATACGCTCTCATTTGCCGAGACGATAGTTAGCATAGCCTTCAGCTTCGTCATTTGCTACGACCTAGCAAGGCGCCAGTACCAGTTACTATTGATACTGTAATCATACCTCACGCCAGCCTGCATGAGCTAAAACGCGTGCCTTTCGGCTTCCTCTAATAATACGGTGTTGGCTCTCCTGCCAACCCACAACACACACCACCTCTGGGCGGTACATACCAGTCTGTGAAACACACACAGTTTTTCTCGTAGGCCAACAAACGCGGCCCTGGTGACCCATTCTACTCGTTTTTCACCAAGCGGATAACCTTTTCTTCCGTGGAACAGTACCTTAAGGTTTGTTGGCCATGTATGAAAATGTGTCACTTTTTCACCCAACAGATGAAGCTATCTGTATCCATATAAAGTAATTTGGGATTAGTGAAGTGATGAAAGCAGTACATGCGGATTTTCGATAGGTCTAGTATGCACATCTCCACTTCGATAGGTTTCGTCAACTAAACTGCTACGTTCGCCATCTCCACAGCAACAAAGTGCTCATTGAACATTGTGACTCGTTTAAATAGGATTTTCATACACCCCAACGCTCGCCCTGCTTAGTTCTAATCAAAATTACGCTATGTTCCATCAAAGTCTTAACTGTTTTACCGAAAACTGAATTAAATTATTTAGTTATTAAAAAATCTTTCTCAAAGTCACACCTCATGGAAGCCTTCAGTGTTGTATTCAAATCAATATACTCCTTCAATCATGGGGATTGCTTGAAGATCACTGAGTTGATTCTACTCACCTTTATCCCCAGTAACTGGAACTACTCGAGATTACGATTGTAAATAATGTATCTCCGCTTATACCATAGCGCTGTCATCAGTTTTTGGATGGAGCATCCTCACAGAACAAGTTTCTCCGGTCACAATGACAAATCAGCTTACGAATTATGCAAACTAAAAGGTTATATGAGTTCTGCCTCCACCACATACCCCACAACAAAATCAGCTGCCTCGATTTTTCCACCTAATCGCTTGCATTCTACGTACTTCGGCCACCCATCAAAACTCGCCAATCGACAGTAATTGTAGCATAGCGTGTCCCCACATGTTATTGACATCCAAGTACATGATGTAATTGAATGAAGGGATGCGTTGAACGTCTCACCCATACGTGGGCTATTTGCGTTGGCGATGAACAAAGAAAAGAAGCATGTCAGCATCCGTCAATGGTTTGATACTGCTCTTCATTTTCTTGAGCATAGCATCCCAGGACAACGCGGATGCTATGTAATAAAAGGCATGATGCAAAGAATATGTTGTAATCTCCCAACAGATAAAAAGAAGTATGACAATCACATTTAGTGTAACCTCTCAACAGAAAAAAATACGTAACCTACCAACAGATAAATTTCGTAATCTATCAACTGTTTATTAGTCCATAACCTCACAATGATAAGTCTGACTAATTTCTCAATAAAATTGTGATCTTTCAACAATTGACTTGAATTTAAACTGGTAAATTTTGGATGTCAGAAGTGCTCCGATGGCCCTGAAAGATCATACTGAATAAATTGAAAATTCTTACCTCAATGAAGGCCCCGGATAACGCATATATATCTGCTCTTATAATAAATTTTTCTGGTACCGCCCAGAGCAATGCTGGCCGATAGATTTGTTATGTATAAAAGGAAACAGCTGATTTTTCTTTGCAATAATCGGGATGACCATGGATTGAAGAAATTAGTAAATCCTTTAAATTGAGATGAATGATTGTCAAAAATTAATTTTTATAAAAAAAGATTATGATTAAGAGATTTGTTAAACATTTACATGGGACTTGATATAACAATACTACATATGCGAGAGGCTGCTTTTACCTTATGTTATATCGCTCAGGCTCCGCCATCGCTCCCCATGACCAGGCCAGCCAACTTCACACACACGACTGCTAGCAACAACTTACTGCTACTACTACGCAGTTCCTACTCCAGCCAACACTGCTCTTTGGTCTGAGATAGCTCACATATCGCAGGCAGCGCCTGAGAAATCCATTGAAATTACATCTGCTCGAGTGCGCTAGCAATACATTCCTTAATCATGGACCTCTTACATAACCCTCCACTGGGAGAGCAAAAATTTGGCAGCGATTGTGAGTCAATTGGACTTCTTGCAATCAGCAACAAATTTTTCTATAATCTATTTAGTTTACTAAGTCTACAGTGAGAGAATATATATATATATATATATATATATATATATATATATATATATATATAACATTACTGATAAATAACATAAGTACAGAACATATTAAGAAATGAAATAAAGTGCACACACACTGTATACATCTTTAGCATATTTAGGCGAACTATTCGTATTAACAAATGAAATGAAGTGTACACGCACTGTAGAAATCCATAGCATATTTACATGAACTGAATACATTAAGAAATGAAATAAGGTGCACACGCACTGTAAAAGTCTTTAGCATTTTTTACAAGAACTAAATACATTAAGAAATGAAATAACGTGCATACGCACTATATAAGTGTCTAACATTTTGCAAGAACTAGGAAAGGAATCGGAAGGATAGCATCATGGTTGTAGCACAATGGGTTGCACGTAGCTGCACTGTAAGTCCATACCTTTCTACAGAAGCACAACACCAAGTGAGACAATCGGAAGTTCTCTTCTCGAAGTACACTCCTGGAAATGGAAAAATGAACACATTCACACCGGTACGTCAGACCCACCATACTTGCTCCGGACACTGCGAGAGGGCTGTACAAGCAATGATCACACGCACGGCACAGCGGACACACCAAGAACCGCGGTGTTGGCCGTCGAATGGCGCTAGCTGCGCAGCATTTGTGCACCGCCGCCGTCAGTGTCAGTCAGTTTGCCGTGGCATACGGAGCTCCATCGCAGTCTTTAACACTGGTAGCATGCCGCGACAGCGTGGACGTGAACCGTATGTGCAGTTGACGGACTTTGAGCGAGGGCGTATAGTGGGCATGCGGGAGGCCGGGTGGACGTACCGCCGAATTGCTCAACACGTGGGGCGTGAGGTCTCCACAGTACATCGATGTTGTCGCCAGTGGTCGGCGGAAGGTGCACGTGCCCGTCGACCTGGGACCGGACCGCAGCGACGCACGGATGCACGCCAAGACCGTAGGATCCTACGCAGTGCCGTAGGGGACCGCACCGCCACTTCCCAGCAAATTAGGGACACTGTTGCTCCTGGGGTATCGGCGAGGACCATTCGCAACCGTCTCCATGAAGCTGGGCTACGGTCCCGCACACCGTTAGGCCGTCTTCCGCTCACGCCCCAACATCGTGCAGCCCGCCTCCAGTGGTGTCGCGACAGGCGTGAATGGAGGGACGAATGGAGACGTGTCGTCTTCAGCGATGAGAGTCGCTTCTGCCTTGGTGCCAATGATGGTCGTATGCGTGTTTGGCGCCGTGCAGGTGAGCGCCACAATCAGGACTGCATACGACCGAGGCACACAGGGCCAACACCCGGCATCTCCTACACTGGCCGTACACCACTGGTGATCTTCAAGGGGACACTGAATAGTGCACGGTACATCCAAACCGTCATCGAAGCCATCGTTCTACCATTCCTAGACCGGCAAGGGAACTTGCTGTTCCAACAGGACAATGCACGTCCGCATGTATCCCGTGCCACCCAACGTGCTCTAGAAGGTGTAAGTCAACTACCCTGGCCAGCAAGATCTCCGGATCTGTCCCCCATTGAGCATGTTTGGGACTGGATGAAGCGTCGTCTCACGCGGTCTGCACGTCCAGCACGAACGCTGGTCCAACTGAGGCGCCAGGTGGAAATGGCATGGCAAGCCGTTCCACAGGACTACATCCAGCATCTCTACGATCGTCTCCATGGGAGAATAGCAGCCTGCATTGCTGCGAAAGGTGGATATACACTGTACTAGTGCCGACATTGTGCATGCTCTGTTGCCTGTGTCTATGTGCCTGTGGTTCTGTCAGTGTGATCATGTGATGTATCTGACCCCAGGAATGTGTCAATAAAGTTTCCCCTTCCTGGGACGATGAATTCACGGTGTTCTTATTTCAATTTCCAGGAGTGTATTTATCAGTGTAGCCAAGGCACTGAAATGTTGCATTAACATTGTATGTTAGCATTTTGGTAATACATTAGGTACACCAAACAGTAGGACCATGATAACATCTCCTTCGGTCAGAGTGGTGGAGAGCTGTATGTGTCAACACTACATTCTTATAGAATCCATACTCTTACATCAACATAGGATTAGTGCAAAAACCAAATATAGTGCTCCATGATCATGAGAATGGACAGGACATACGGATATTGCAGTAATTGCTGATAATTAGGTCATAAGGTGAAGGACATTTAGTCTTATGCTAGTCATCACTCATAATTACACTAGTGTGTCAACTGATTTCAATAATTATTGGCATTCATTGGCTATTTACACAGTATTTAAGTAGTATGTATGGAGTATTACAGAACATTATTCATAAGTCATCTTATTACAGTAAGTATTGGCATAGTATTTATGCATAAGTCATCTCATTACAGTAATCATTAGCATAGTATTTATAGAGTATAACGAAACATCATTCATAACTCATCTCATTACAGTAATTATTGGCATCATGTCATCTCATTACAGTAATTACTAGCATAGCATTTATACGTAAGTAATCTCATTACAGTAATTATTGGCATAGCATCTCATTACAGGAATGATTGGCATAGCATTTATGCATAAGTCATCTCATTACATAATCATTGGTATAGCATTTATGCATAAGTCATCTCATTACAGTAATAATTGGCATAGCATTTACGCATAAGTCATCTCATTACAGTAATCATTGGCTTTCATTGGCCAGTTACAAGGCATTTATTGTGCATTATTCAGAAGTCATCATTCGAAACAGGAGTTATTGGGTGTAGTATCAAGCTGCTAGTGTTTATATATGGTATCATGTAAGTGACATAAGACATATTTAAAATGTAAAACATTGTAACTATTACTCAAGGTCTGTAGTCCACTAATTCATAGACATAATGGAATCAATACATCAGAAAAATTTGCATTATATTTAGGACTAGAAATATATCTTAAACTGGTAGCATTATTTAGTTGTATACTGGTAATAGTTGGGACTGGTGATAATTTTTTCTGTGCCAGCAATGCATTGTGTTGGGATCGATAATTAATTGCTGGGGCATGAAAATATTTGGTTTGACTTATTGCTGGAAATGAGGATTAATAACGTCATTCATCATGAGTCAGCTGTAGCAATGTTATGAAACAAGTAGAGTATATGCCATCACATTCATAAGTGATAGACACGACTGGGTAACAAAAAATGCAAGTACTAGAACAGGTTTAATAACTAACTGATGATAGCATATTAATATTATGAAAAGCTTCTACTGGAAAAAATGCAAAATGGATTATTGACCTGAAAGAAAAATGTATATTATGCTGAAAAGTAGTAAACCTCGAATTAACAGGTAATGAAACGTGGACTTAATATGTATGTACTCCAGCTGTCTTTCCCAAAACATTCAGTCATTATACTATGCGACATACGACATACTGTCAAAAGGAACTGCAACAAATACTTAAATAACTACATAGCATTTCTTAACTAACAGGAAATATATAAATTTCATCATTATCATCGTCTGCAAAGAAAAACTTCATTATTTATATTACCATAACTTCATCATTATCATCATCTGCAAAGAAAAACTTCATTATTCATAGTACCATCACCATTTACTATCATCTGCAGAAAAAAAAGAAAACGCTTCATTATTCATATTCATATTACCATTTACTTCATACAACTATTCATTATCATTCATTACCTCATATAGTATAGAATTTCTTACTTCTAGCATATTTCATCACTAAATTAACATGTGTAATTCTGTCTGACAGCTTGCATAAATCGCCTCGTATTCTGAAAGAAAATACTTAGTTAAGACTGCTATCATATGGAGTGTATAATATATTCTTGTTAATGCTTGTTAATTCTGATCCATTTACTCTTCATGACAAGGTATTGCACTTTTCTTTCGTTCATTCCGATGGTGGAATTTCCATTTCATAATAACCCACTGCATCTTGCATTTAAATCATATACCCAATTTATAAAAACTTGTTTATAGCGATATAACTAATCATACAGCATAGCATGAGAGAAAACTTATTAAGTCAAAAACATAGACAGTTTTCAAGTGCGAAAATGCACACACAATATCATAATGTAGTAGCAAAAATGTAGAATAGTGAAGATATTGAGATATCATAAGGCAAAAATGTCAAAGTCAACTTGTGTTTGTTACATCTTAACGATTTCATAGTGCATACAGACAAAAATTCTACTTTCGATAGGAAAGTAAAATCGCCCGCCGCCGCGACCGAACCCAGTTCCCTCTGAGCAGCCATAGCGTACGGATCTCCGTGCCGGCACGTTCACAGGAGCTCAGTCCGTCAGTTCACCTGATGATGGCGACATGTATGATCGCCGAAATATTGTGCCCGTTGGACACTATAGACCGGCAGCACACCCGTGGATATTTTGATAGCAATCGAAACAGATTTAGCAATAGCTTTGGGTAACGGAGTGAAGGTAACAAATTTCGAAGTGAGTTCAACAGCGACAAGGATGCAGCAAAAACCTCTATTAGTTCTGGGAATCGGACCAAAATGTCTACAGCGGCCATATGTCTCAATTTAATCGGTACAATGGGATGTAACGGAGGCATATGTGAAGTTATGTCTGATTTAGCTTTCTGGCAGATTTTACATGACGCTAAAACTCGTCGAATACGTTTCTCCATATTGGCAAAATAACAGTTCTGTCTCAGTATAAGAAAACATTTTCTGGCTCCATAATGTGGGTAACTTAAATGAGTATACCAAATTAATTTGTTAACAAGCTCGTCAGGAATACATAATAACCAGTTGTTGCTGTCAGGGTGAGAGCGGCGAAACAGAATATTCTTGCGTACAGTATAATGGTTTCTAATGGTAACGTTATTCCTATCTTGCCAAAGGTGTTTAATTTCTTTCCACGCGTTGTCTTTGGTCTGCTCTTATGCTATGTCTCGTAATGACGACGAAATGAAATTTTCAAATGCAACTTGTTGAATATACATGACGCTAGAATTTGCTTGGCAGAAGTTGGTTGCGATGTCTTGCTGATTGTTGCTGAGAGAACGGGATAGTGCGTCTGCTACAATATTTAGTGTTCCGGGAATGTGAACAACTGTAAAATTAAATTCCTGTAAATAAAGTTTCCATCTGCTTAACCTGTCATGTGTAAATTTAGCTGAAAGTAAAAACTGTATAGCTCTATGATCTGTGTAAACGGTAGTATGTCTTCCATAAAGAAAATGTCTAAATCTGGTAAATGCCTATACAACACATAATGTTTCAAGTTCTGTAACAGAATAATTGCGTTCCGCACGTGACAGAATGCGACTTGCAAAAGCGATGTTTTTAGTTACTGTAGTACCGTCTTCTTCAATTTCCTCAAAAATGTGTACGCCTAAAGCGGTGTTAGAACTGTCGGTGGTAATAGAAAAATTTCTAGTAGGATCTGGGTGTGATAGAAGTGGTGCATTCAACAAGGCATGTTTCAGATTAACAAACTCAGACTGTGCTTGGCTATCCCAGGACCAAATAACATTTTTACCCGTCACTTGGCATTATCTAGGGGTGTCTAAAGCAGAATAATGAATAAATTTACAGAAAAAGTTAATTAAACCCAGAAATCGGCGTAGTTCTTTCTTTGTCGTTGGAACAGTAATGTCACGTAAAGCTTGAAGTTTTTCCGGGTCAGACGCAATGTCTTCTGCTGAAATTATATGTCCAAGAAATTTTATAGAAGTTTTGCCAAAGTGTGATTTGCTAAGATTAACTGTGAGTTCTTGTGCACGAAAAGTTTGCAGCAGTTGTTCCAGAATCAAATTGTGTTGAGACCAGTTAGCTTCTGCAATAAGAAAGGCCTCTACATACGTTGTGATTCTGTCTTTCAGTTCTGTCGGAAGTATACTATTTAAACCGCGAATAAATGCTGCTGAAGAAATAGTTAAACCGAACGGTAATTTGCAAAATTGATAATAGTCACCAAAACAGAGAAGTTCTGTGTACTTTCTACAGTTCGGATGGATCTGAATTTGCCAAAATCCCGATTTCAAATCTAATGTGGAATAAATAGCAGTACCATGAAATTTCTGTGAAAGTTCTTCTAGTGTCTGTGGTCGATCTTTTTCATTAATAATAATGTCGTTGACATGACGCGAATCAAGTACGAGGCGAAGTGAGCCATCCTTTTTCTTAACAATATGGAGCATGTTTATGTACGGACTAACTGCAAGTTCAATAATTCCTTGATCTAACATAGCTTGTAATTCTTTCTTAACTTGCTCTCAGTGAATATATGGAATAGGATAATGTGTGGCTTTAAACGTGTCGTGCTGTTTAACTTGAAATTCATACATGAAGCCGGACATAATACCAGGAACGTTGTCAAAAACTGGAGCTTGCTGTAAAAGCATATTGTGTAGTTGAGTTCGTTCGTCGTCTGTCTTTGCGTTGCTCTGTTTTATTTTATCAGAAATCATTAGTATAACGTCAAAGTCGGCTTCGTCTGGTGTATTGTAGTTGTGTACGTACGTATCTGTGAGTAATGTGGAATGACAGTCTATGTTTCGTGATGCAGAAATGACCTCTGTCCGATTAATTGTTTGCTCTTCTGCAGATAAAGAGTGCTGAAATTCTAATGCCAGTTGTACATTTTCATCCTTTAACATCAAATAGGAATTTTGAAAGTCAATAATTGCGTCATGTTGTACCAAAAAATTCGTACCTAAAGTAACGTCTGTTGTCAATAAGGGAACAATACAAAATTTTGAGTGGAACGTATGATCTGCAATACAAAATGATAAGTGTGTCTGTAATTTTACATCTACTCCTCTACCAGATACTGCTCCTTTTACTTTAGTTTTGCCTAATAATAACATAGGATAGGTGTTCTCTTTGTTACATTCGTTGAAAGTTTCTTCATTTATAACTGACATAGGCGATCCAGAATCGATTACTGCTGAAAATGTGGATGATTCAATCTTTACTTCAATGACAGGGTGGGAAATGGTTTTTAGTATAGCTGGTTTTTCATGTAAAAGTGTGTCTCGGATGTCGTCAAAAGCAATAACATTTTCGCGAACAAGACTCTTTGTATCAAAAGTATTGCTTACGTTGCTGGAAGATACTACCTGTACTGTATTTAGTCAAATTCTTTCTGCCGCACTGTTATTTCCGGGGGGATACAGTGGCATTTCAACTATATGTACTATTCTCTCATTTCTTCCTGACGTATTAGGTTTGGGATGATAACGACTAACTGGTTCATTCATAATAATCTGTTGTGGTTGACTCTGCTGCTGGCAAGACTTATTGTTATTAAACGTACGCTGAAAACTGTGCTCTTTCCTCTTACTTCTGTCATAATAATCGTTGGTATACGGCGCGTTGTGATAGGAGTTAAAATGATGCGTCTTCTGTACGTAGTGATTTCCTTGTTGCTGTGCGTTAGTATTTGGTGGAGCCAACGCTATACGTGTAGGCGGCGAAACATTAAAGCTTGGTTCACCTGGCACATTATATTGTTGGTTAGGTATGCTAACTGGCTGGTTTTGTCGCTGTTGTGGGGAAAATCCTCTATCGTTGCCAAAACGTGTCTGCGATTGCTGCTAATTTTGTACATATTGATGATTAAAATTTTGCCTTTTATTAAAATTATGGTGTTAGTTCTCGTCATTTTGGGAGTGTCTAATGAAAACCGTCACTTTCAGGTAAAACTTGTCATATCAGGTTTTCTTTACTCATTCTTAATCGTAGATAGATCGACAGTTGAAGAGTAGTTTTGATAGATATAAAGGTTAGTAAAAGAGAAGGCAGAAAACTAAGGATGAAATAGCACTACTATGGCTCGGAGCTCTGTGCACGCTACGGCACATTTTCATCGAAGTGCAATGAATCTCCTGAGGTCTCGTACGCGCTGCAAATAAATTTTAGTTCCTGCGTTGCAGAACCCAGGTAGACAGAGAAAGTTATGTTGAAGAAAGAAACAAAGCCAAACAGATAATTGCAGCATCCAAGAAGAAGTCGTGGGAAGACTTTGGAAACAGGTTGGAGACAATGGGTCAAGCTGCTGGAAAACAATTCTGGAGTGTAATTAGCAGTCTTCGAATGGGAGGTAAGAAGGAAATGACAAGTATTTTGGACAGGTCAGGAAAACTGCTGCTGAACCCTGTGGATGCCTTGGGCAGATGGAGGGAATATTTTGAAGAGTTGCTCAATGTAGGTGAAAATGCGATCAGTAATGTTTCAGATTTCGAGGTAGAATGGGATAGGAATGATGATGGAAGTAGAATCACGTTTGAGGACGTGGAAAAAATGGTCAATAGATTGCAGTGCAATAAAGCGGCTGGGGTGGATGAAATTAAGTCGGAACTCATCAAATACAGTGGAATTTCAGGTCTTAAATGGCTACATAGGATAATTGAAATGGCCTGGGAGTCGGGACAGGTTCCATCAGACTGGACAAAAGCAGTATTCACACCAATCTTTAAACATGGAAACAGAAAAGATTGTAACAACTACAGAGGTATCTCTTTAATCAGCGTTGTGGGTAAAATCTTCTCAGGTATTGTTGAAAGAAAAGTGCGAGTATTAGTTGAGGACCAATTGGATGAAAATCAGTGTGGGTTTAGGCCTCTCAGAGGTTGTCAGGACCAGATCTTTAGCTTACGGCAAATAATGGAGAAGTGTTATGAGTGGAACAGGGAATTGTATCTATGCTTTATAGATCTAGAAAAGGCATATGACCGGGGTCCTAGGAGGAAGTTATTGTCTGTTCTACAAGATTATGGAATAGGAGGCAAACTTTTTCAAGCAATTAAAGGTCTTTACATGGATAGTAAGGCAGCAGTTAGAGTTGACGGTAAATTGAGTTCATGGTTCAGAGTTGTTTCAGGGGTAAGACAAGGCTGCAACCTGTCTCCACTGTTGTTCATATTATTTATGGATCATATGTTGAAAACAATAGACTGGCTGGGTGAGATTAAGATATGTGAACACAAAATAAGCACTCTTGCATATGCGGATGACTTAGTTGTGATGGCAGATTCGATTGAAAGTTTGCAAAGTAATATTTCAGAGCTAGATCAGAAATGTAAGGACTATGGTATGAAGATTAGCATCTCCAAAACTAAAGTAATGTCAGTGGGAAAGAAATATAAACGGATTGAGTGCCAAATAGGAGGAACAATGTTAGAACAGGTGGACGGTTACAAGTACTTAGGATGCATATTCTCACAGGATGGCAACATAGTGAAAGAACTGGAAGCGAGGTGTAGCAAGGCTAATGCAGTGAGCGCTCAGCTACGATCTACTCTCTTCTGCAAGAAGGAAGTCAGTACCAAGACTAAGTTATCTGTGCACGGTTCAATCTTTCGACCAACTTTGTTGTATGGGAGCGAAAGCTGGGTGGATTCAGGTTACCTTATCAACAAGGTTGAGGTTACGGATATGAAAGTAGCTAGGATGATTGCAGGTACTAGTAGATGGGAACAATGGCAGGAGGGTGTCCACAATGAGGAAATCAAAGAAAAACTGGGAATGAACTCTATAGATGTAGCAGTCAGGGCGAACGGGCTTAGATGGTGGGGTCATGTTACACGCATGGGAGAAGCAAGGTTACCCAAGAGACTCATGGATTCAGCAGTAGAGGGTAGGAGGAGTCGGGGCAGACCGAGGAGAAGGTACCTGGATTCGGTTAAGAATGATTTTGAAGTAATAGGTTTAACATCAGAAGAGGCACCAATGTTAGCACTGAATAGGGGATCATGGAGGAACTGTATAAGGGGGGCTATGCTCCAGACTGAACGCTGAAAGGCATAATCAGTCTTAAATGATGATGATGATGATGATGATGATGATGATGATGCGTTACAGGCAATGCCGGTGAAAATTCAAAAGCAAATTGTTGTATCCAGTCCAAGGGGTGAATCTGTGTTTGTCATTCTTAAATACCTTAAATTTTCTCACGGATAGAAAGTGCTTATAATCAAAATTACCTAAGTTACACTGGCTGTGTGAATGTGACAAATGTTCGGAATGTGGCGTATGCTGTGTCGTGTTAGAGGCTGAAACATTTTTCATTTCTGCCACTTCTTGCTGTAAAGATAACAATTTTCTACGTAATGTATTATTGGATGTACCTATCTCATTGATTGTCTGCTGTATGTTTTGGAATTCAGGTGTTTGATTGAACGAAACTGGTGACGTATCGTCTGATTTGGTGTCATTGTTATTTTCGATAACGTCAATACGACTGGCCAATTCATCAAATTTTTCAGTCAATGCTTTTACCAGATCGTCATTTTTAGTGTCACAAGCATTAATTTGTTTTTGCATTTTACGTGTGGTTTTGTTTAATTTCTTAACGTCTGCTTTAATGGCATCGGGGTCATGTATTAATTCTAATTGTTCAAGTCTGCTGTTGATTGTCTGAAAGTCTACTATGTATTTATTTTCCAAAGTCTGAATATTAGTGTCTGTTTTTATTTTTAGATCAGATATTTCATCATGCAATTCGGTGTTAAACTGTTTGATAGTACTGATTTCGTCTGATACTGTAGCAATGTTGTTGTCTACGTATGTTTTTGCTTTCGTAAACAACTTACGATTATCTTCCTGTCGCTGTGCAGTAATAGTTTCCATGACTTGTTTCTTTACTTTGTTCTGTTCCTGTATGAATTTACGGTAACGCGTTTCACTTTTCTGTAGGTGGTGATTAAAACGTTCATCAATTTGGCTGTTCTGTTGTTCGAATTTCTTGTCTACTTTCGCATCCATGGTGCGTGAAAGTTCTGCTGACATTAATTTAAACTCATCGCGTAACTGTGTTGCGTTTTCTGAACATTGTTTAGCAACTGCACTAATTTCATCTCTAAGTAATTTCGTTGTGGCTGCATGTGTATTACTTAATTCTTGTGCAACAGATATAATTTCTTCACTACTGTTTCTAGAACAAGCCTTAATTTCCTCACATAATTGATCTTTAGTATCATGACATTGCACGGCAACGGCTGTAGTATGTTCACTAAGCTGTTTGTCCTGTTCATTAATGTTGTCGTGTTTTTCATTCAACTGTTTGAGATTTTCCTAAAGTTGTTTGGAATTGTTGTCTTGTTTTTCATTGGACTATTTGAAATTTGCATTAAGTTGTTTATAATTGATGTCTTGTTTTTCAATAAGTTGTTTGTTTTCGTTGTATTTTTCATTGAGCTGTAGTAATAATGCCATAACTTGATCTAACCCAAAATTAGCGACTCTCTTTTCTGCGCTGTGTGATGGTGTATCTGCATGTGTCGCGTTTTGTGTAACCATTTCGTCATTGTCTGATTCATGAAAAGATTAGCTAATTGGATGTACACTGTTGGTCACTACAACGGAATCAAATAAGTCTGACATACTTTGAGTAGATTGTTCACCTTCGTTAGAAACATCTATCTGTTCAATGCGTAAATTTTGCAAGTCAGTTGTGTCAAACTGGGCAGCGTTCATTATAACGGAACGTGCAGCGACATGAATTGTCGTTAAATTAAGTGTGGACATAATTGAATTTGTTTGCCCATCATTAGGATTAAAATCATTACTAGTGGTCGGTACGCACTGATTATCTGTAATTAGAGGATAATCATTATGACACTGAGTGTTGCTAGTTTTATCAGTCAAATTATTCAAGTCGGCTTTTTCACTCATTGCGGATCGCGATGTACCGTTAGCAGTTTTTCGCGGGATTCTCACAAGTCAAAAATAAACACAAAATCAAAGAGAAAGCAAAAATAGAACAAATACAATAACAACAAAGAGCAATAAATTGCCGATGATCTGTGAAAGAAAGTGACAAATTAGTAAATGCGTTGCACCCGATACAAACTACATTTAACATTAGGTAAATAATAGCAGATATATAACTGACTGTCCTCAGCTCATGGTCGTGCGGTAGCGTTGTCGCTTCCCACGCCCGGGTTCCCGGGTTCGATTCCCGGCGGGGTCAGGGATTTTCTCTGCCTCGTGATGACTGGGTGTTGTGTGCTGTCCTTAGGTTAGTTAGGTTTAAGTAGTTCTAAGTTCTAGGGGACTGATGACCATAGATGTTAAGTCCCATAGTGCTCAGAGCCATTTGAACCATTTGAACCATATAACTGACTGCTTCTCAGTAATTCACGAAATACGATCCTGGCCGGTTGTCGACAAGTGTAACCTCCCAACAGATAAATATGACATTCACATTTAGTGTAACCTCCCAACAGAAAAAAATACGTAACCTACCATAAGATAAATTTCGTAACCTATCAACAGTTTATTATTCCATAACCTCACAATAATAAGGTTGACTAATTTCTCAATAAAATTGTGGCTCACTTACAAATTTTCAATAATTGACTATGAATTTAAACTGGTAAATTTTGGATGTCAGCAGTGCTCCGTATGGCCCTGAAAGATCATACTGAATAAATTGAAAATTCTTACCTCAATGAAGTCGCCCGATAACGCATGTATATCTGCTCTTATAATAAATTTTTCAGGCACAGCCCAGAGCAACGCTGGCCGATAAATTCGACATGTATAAAAGGAAACAACAGATTTTTCTTTACAATAATCAGGATGAACATGGATTGAAATAATTAGTAAATTCTTTAAACTGACATGAATGATTGTCAAAAGTTAATTTTTATAAAAAAGATTATTATTAAGAGATTTTTTAGGGACTTGATATAACAATACTACAGATGCGCGAGGCTGCTTTCCCTTATCTTATATTGCTCAGGCTCCGCCATCGCTCCCCACGACCGGCCCAGCCAACTTCACACACACGACTGCTAGCAACAACTTACTGCTACTGCCACACAGTTCCTACTGCAGCTAACACTGCTCTTTGGTCTGAGATTCTCTTATAGCTTACATATCTCAGGCAGCGGGTGAGCAATCCAGCGAAATTACATCTGATCCAGTGCGCTAGCAATACATTCCTTAATCATGGATCTCTTACAATGTTTCCATGAGTAGACTCCGGAATTTCTCGAAAACCCCGAGGAAGTGCTCGCCTGTATCAGTGATGTAATGATGTGCCAGACATTCACAGCATGCTCAAAGTCAGCATCCGTTATGGTATCGCCTGCAAGTTTGCTGGAGAACGCAGTTATGTTAGGTAGGCTGGTTTCGTTGAGCTTTGCTGTATTGTCTTTCAGAGTCATTCAGAGTCAGTATACGACAGGACTGGACATCACTCCTGACGTTGAGAGTTCTAAAACGTTATGAAATTGTTTTCCTGAGTACGTATAAGAGACGGAAGCGCAGTCTATTAGATGCTTTGCTAATAACTTGTCTGAAGTAAGGGTGTTGACTTACCTTGAGCAAATTATGCTGTTTACTACTGTGTATTCTTCAAATGGTTCAAATGGCTCTGAGTACTATGGGACTTAACTGCTGTGGTCATCAGTCCCCTAGAACTTAGAACTACTTAAACCTAACTAACCTAAGGACAGCACGCACATCCATGCCCAAGGCAGGATTCGAACCTGCGACCGCAGCGGCCACGCGGTTCCAAACTGTAGCGCCTAGAACCGCACGGCCACACTGTGTATTCTGAGTTGGGTTGAGATCAGTAGGGACATGTCTTTGATCCAAACATAGTGATGTCTGTCTCCATCGAAGAACAGCAACATGTTCACATGCATATTAAGCTGAACGGCCTATTTTGAGAAATGGAGGGGTCTGACGACTTTATGCTCATCCCGTTCATCTGACTTGCGTTTCTAGAGGCCATAAACATGATCCCCACTTCTTTTGGTCAGACATCTTCCACTGGAACCCTGTCAACGTGTACACCTGCTCTCATATTCCCGAAAGTTTAACATCGGGACTCTGTAACATACGAATGTCCCACAAATCCAGATACAGTCCGATTCCACCAGCCTGCCAAATGAAGGCCATGGATGAAGCCCCTTTCAGAATCTATGAGGTGCTGATAACGCTGTCTCAAAGAAGAATGCGGCATCTCTGTGACCTCCATAGGGATCACGCAACATTTTATGCTGTTCAAACTCCTTATATACCCTACTAAGTATGGTAACAACGCTAAATACAAACAACGGTGATGCAGTTTGGTGACCGTTCAATCTTTCACAGAAATTGCAACTCCAGTCATTTACATACCTGCCAGTGGTGTGTATGCATATGGAGATCCATTGGCATCCGACCGTATCTTCTGGGCTCCTCACTTTCTTTGTCAGGGGCTCTAATTGTGGAATATGTTGAAACGATGTTTCAGAGGAGCAAGTACTGGATTCAGACTCTAGTTTGGGGACAGGTTTTATTTCCTTTTGAATCTGTCAAAACACGATGGTATAGCAGTGTCTCATTAGAGCACTTGTCTGGCGGAGTATTTCTAAGCCCAGTGACATAGAGAAATCTCTTTGCCTACTCGACCTAAGGGGGTGTTTCTTCTTTATTCACTAACACGGAGCTGTCGGGCAGATGCACAATGCAAACTGTATGCTATGATGCCACTCTGCTATGCTCTCTTAATAGTGATAGACGACCATGTCATCAGGCATTTTCTAGCACCATATAAGTTTGAAATTAACTTAGAGATAGCTCTGTCGTGATCAATGCTAATAGGACAACATAGGATGACGGATGAGAAAGTTCGCATTTTGCTCCTGAGACAAACAACACGATAGTATCTGATGACAGGGTTAGTGGAAAACATCTTAAGAATGTTACATCGTAATACTATCTTATTTTAATTGCTCAAAGACTTTTCGACTCATTTAAGTAATTGTCCTCTGCATCCTGAGCGAAAAATTTCTGCCCTTAAACGGCAGTATCCTGTCAGCTTGTTAACTGCTTTGGACTCGAGTAAGATATAACGATACAGATATTTGTAGCTAAGTTAGTTATACGAATGAGTGGAGTCTGTTCTTTTGAACGTTTCCGAAAGAACAAACCCCACGAATTCATATCACTGATGCGACTTGATGGGATATGAACCGATAATCATCGGTGCAGACTCACATTTACGTTCGACTTCCAGTAGAAATCCAAAATTATCGATCACGGAGGACATGGGCGAGGACTGCTGTTAAATGATGGTGCTAGGTGGGAATGTGAAACGGCATAGGAGCGTCCCAGGATAGTCCTTGCATTTGCTGACACTGTGTGTGGATGATGCAGTGGTTAGCGAGACTGCCGAGTAAGCAGCAGATAGAGGATTCGAGTCCAGATGCGGCACACATTTTCACTCTTTGCTATTAAATCCGGATGAAATCCCGATGCTGGTATTACAGTTCTTTCCCTTTCCTTACCTTTCTCTCCCTCCAGCTTCAATTTACATAGCGTTAATTAGTGTCTTATACACGTCCTTTTTCTTATTCTTCCACAAAATCTAAATGTAAATAGCTATTAGTAGCTCATAATTTTTTTCTCGCTTACTGCCCATTTTAATATAATATTTGAGTCAACTATTATACTCCAAACTAGACCAATTATCGCATTTGCATGATCAGTTTTGTTACATTAAAAACATACTTATGCAACATAGCTGCAATTACACCTTTAGTGAAATTACTGTTTCCTAAAATAGGCTAACAAAATAAATTGCTTAACCAGTATCGTGATTCCATAACAAAACGTGGGATGCGATATAGGCAATACCTCTATCTACATTCGGTCATACTAGTCCGAAGGAGTATCAAAGAACGTTTGATATGTAAAGCAGACGTTGTTATGTAGACGACTAAGCAGGTTAACTGAAGCGTACAGAGCCAATGCGTGATTCGCTGCAATGGTAATTAGGCTGGTCACACCTGTATGGTTCCCTAGCATTCCTTGTGATCATTACATAATGCGCTCTACCTTTGAAGAGGCCCCACCTTGTGTCGGTTCGTTCGAAATTCACTGACATGCTTACTTCCTTATTCTCATACGTCCATTCGTAGCAACACGTGGCTGTCACGCATCGATAGAGGAAAGATGAATCAGTCAGTAAATTGTTCAGTATTGTGTTGCCTGCCTTGCTGTGTGAGGTCTGCATGTTACAGGGTACCTGTAGCGAAAAACCCTTTGAAAAGTAAGACTTAAATCAGTGCCTTCTTGAGTTCCTTCCAGAGTATTTGCTGAATTCTGCCGCATTCTGGAACCAAGGGCGAAAGGGACTGTGCAGTAGCGATGAACGTTTGTATGGGTTGCACACTGAAAAAAAATGGCCACTAATAAAGTTATTTCCCGTACACCAATCACTATGAAATTTTATGTAAGCTTTCAGAATAACTATTGCTAACTGGTGTACAAGTTCCAGTTCTGTACTTCAAATCATTACTTAGAACCTAGCTTTTATACCTTCTCATTATAAGCAGCCTTCTTGCATGTGTGGTCTTGGGTTTCCCCGGTGTACGGAAATCTTGAATATTTCTCGGGTATTCAGCCGGACGTCGTCGTCAAACAGGTGCGATATTTCGGTAACGCGTCTTCTTGCCATTTTCAGGTGTTCCTTCTATTGTGTTAGTACGTTTTTGTGAATACATCAGAGGAAGACTTGTTTGTGAAGTAGCTAATGAAACAGTATTTTACTCATAAAATGTAAGACACGTCACGTTTCTAGTTTTAAACAGTAGTATTTATGTTCGGTAGTTTGGCATTATTATTTTCATTTGTTGTTTTCTCAGAGAGAAGGTCAGAGCGCAGCACATACGTGACGAATAAATCTCGGAATTTGTTAATAATTAATGACAAACGAGCATTTGACTCAGATTGTTTAATAGTGTCGCCATTTACATAAATTACCTTAAATGCTTACTGTAAAGTTGCCGTTTGGAATATTATAGAAACACAATTATTACTGCTAAATAGGCTTGTTCCGAGTTTATTTTCTTTGCGCAGTATACATATTTTGGCAAACGGTTAAAATAAATCTGGAATTGTAGCACTGAGGAAAAATACGGTGTTTCTGGGAAAAGCTCCGACTGGCTACAGTATGTTCCAGCCAATCAGAGGGGTGACAGACCGAACGTTGTGGAAGCGAGAGAGATATAACTGTTACCGGTCAATAATCGTTTTCGATCGGCCAGAGCACCCAGTCCATTCCGTGTAAACACAGTCCACACCATTATGTAGGCACCACTAGTTAACACAATGCCTTGTGGACAATTTGGGTCCATGGCTTCTTGGTGTCTCCTTCACCCTGGAATGTTACCATCAGCTCTTAGCAAATTAAATCCGCAATCATCTGACCAGGATACGTTTTTTCAATTGTCTAGGGTCCAACCGATATGGTCACGAGCGCAGGAAAGGCACTGCCGGCCACGTCGTAGTGTTAGCAAAGGCACTCGCGTCAGTTGTCTGCTGCCATGGCCCATTAGCGCCAGATTTCGCCAAAGTGTCCTAACGGATGCGTTCATCGCACGCCCCACATTGATTTCAGTTGTCCTTTCACGCAGTGTTGCTTGTCTGTTAGCACTGACAACTCAACGCAAACGCTGCTGCTGTCATTCGTGAAGTTAAGTGGAGGCTGCCGGCCACTGCGTTGTCCGTGGTGAGAGGTAACGCCTAAAATTTGGTATCCTCAGCAGACCATTGACACTACAGATCTCGGAATACTTAATCACCTAACGATTTCCGTAATGGAATCTCCCATGCGTCTAGCTCCAACAACCATTGCACGTTTAAAGCTGTTAATTCCAGTCGTTCGCCCATAACCACGTCGGCAACGTTTTCACACGAATCACCTCAGTAGAAAAGACTACTCCGCCGATGCACTGCCCTTTTATACTTTGTGTACGCGTCACTACCGCCATCTGTATATGTGTATACCGCTATGCCATGACTTTTCTATCCTCAAAATGTAATACGTTTAAACTGCAGGTAACTGTTTTTTATATATGTATAAACAAGAAGATGATGATGTTTGGTTTACGGGGCGCTCAACTGCTGTTATCAGCACCCGTACAAATTCCCGATCTTTGCTCAGTCCAATCTCGCCACTTTCAGGAATGATGATGGAATGGTGAGGACTACACTAACACCCAGTAATCTCGAGGAAGGTGAAAATCTCTAACCCCACCGGGAATCGAACCCGAACCCACGTGCTCGGGAATCGAGAACGCGACCGCGAAACCACGAGCAGCGAACTAAACAAGAAGAAGCATAACACGTTCAGTTTCCCCTGAATTTAAAAGGAAGTTGCGTTTATATTTCGTTAACAATCGTTAACTTGGGATTAACATCAAAGAACCTTTCCTCTTTACAAACATAAATTTTTCCTTGTACATACAGGTGCTACGATAATGGTCTTGAAATAGGTCTACAAGTGAAGGACAGGTGACATAAATTAATGTCCCTACGACGTCTAGGAATTTCGGTCAGAGGATCTGATACATTTAATATGGAATAGCCAACTTCCTTCGCCATCCTTCCTTAATCTGATGAGACCGATGACCTCGCTGTCTGGTCTCTTCCCCCAAATTAACCCACCCAGCCCAACCCCATACAGTGAAAACACACACTAGCAGATGTAATCATCGACATAGACTGAAGCGCCAAAGAAACTGGTATAGGCATGTGTATTCACATACAGAGATACGCAAAGAGGCAGAATAAGGGGTCGGCATCTGTGGCCGAGTGGTTATAGGCGCTTCAGGCCGGAACCGTGCTGCTGCTACAGCCGCAGGTTCGAATCCTGCCTCGGGCATGGATGTGTGTGATGTCCTTAGGTTAGTTAGGTTTAAGTATTTCTAAGTCTAGGGGGACTGACGACCTCAGATGTTAAGTCCCATAGTGCTCAGAGCCATTTGAACGATTTGAACCATTTGAGCAGAATAAGGCACTGCGGTCGGCATAAACTGAAGCACATAGAAAACTGGTATAGGCATGCGTATTCAAATACAGAGATATGTAAACAAGCAGAACACGGCGCTGCGGCCGGCAATGCCTATATAACGCCACAAGTGTCTGTTGCAGTTGTTAGATCGGTTGCTGCTGCTACAATGATAAGTTATCAAGATTTAAGTGAGTTTGGACATGGTGTTGTAGTCGGCGCACCAGCGATGGGTTACAGCATCTCCGAGGTAGCGATGAAGTGGGGATTTTACTGTACAACCATTTCACGAGTGTATCGTGAATATCAGGAACCCGGTAAAACATCAAATCTCCGACATCGCTGCAACCGGAAAAAGAACATACAAGAACGGGACCAACGACGACTGAAGAGAATCGTTCAACGTGATAGAAGTGCAACCCTTCGGCAAACTGCTCATATTTCAATGCCATCAACAAGTGTCAACGTGCAAACCATTTAACGAAACATTATCGATATGCGCTTTCGGAGCCGAAGGCTCACTCGTGTATCCTTGATAACTGCACGACACAAAACCTTACGCCCCGCCTGGGGCCGTCAACAAAAAAAAAAGTTCAAATGTGTGTGAAATCTTATGGGACTTAACTGCTAAGGTCATCAGTCCCTAAGCTTACACACTACTTAACCTAAATTACCCTAAGGACAAACACACACACCCATGCCCGAGGGAGGACTCGAACCTCCGCCGGGACCAGCCGCACAGTCCATGACTGCAGCGCGTTAGACCGCTTGGCTGGCCCGTCAACACCGACTTTGGACTGACGGGAAACATGTTGCCTTGTCGGACGAGCCTTGTTTCAAATTGTATTAAGCGAAAGGACTTTTATGGGTATGGAGACAACCTCATGAATCCATGGGCCGTGCATGTCAGCAAGAGACTGTTCAAGTTGGTGGAAGCTCTGTAATGCTGTGGGGCCTGTGCAGTTGGAGTGATATGGGACCCGTGTTACGTCTACATACGACTCTGACAGGTGACACGTACGTAAACATCCTGTCTGATCAACTGCAGTCATTCATGTCCATTGTGTATTCCGACGGACTTGGACAATTCCAGCAAGACAATGCCACACCCACCCCACACGTCCAGAATAGCTACACGGTTGTTCCAGGAAAACTCTTCTGAGTTTAAACACTTCCACTGCCGACCTAACTCCCCAGACATGAACATTATTGAGCATATCTGGGATGCCTTGCAATGTGCTGTGTAGAAGAGATCTCCATCCCCTCGTACTCTCACCGATTTGTTGACAGCCCTGCAGGATTCATGGTGTCAGTTCCCTCCAGCACTACTTCAGACATTAGTCAACTCCATGCCACTTTCTGTTGCGGCACTTCTGCGTGCTCGAAGAGGCCCTACACGATATTAGGCAGGCGTACCAGTTTCTTTGGCTCTTCAGTGCAGATCGTCCTTCGCTATAGAGTGGGAGAAATAATTGTAGTGGTACCAACTGCTTATGTAATTTTATGCTTATAGGGGTTGGACAAAATATGGAAACAATGCGAGACATGCATGTCTGTGAAACCTGCAGATGCTGCTATTGTATTCAACTACGAACAGCATTTGTGCGATGTCTTCAGTACGTTGCAGTTGTCAGTTCTGGTCATACAAGTGTTCTGTGTAGTTGTGATTGCATTATGTTGGAGCTTACTGATTTCGAAAGTGAGCAAACTTTCGGTGCTTGTACGGAGAGTTCTTCCGTAATCAAGGTAGACGAAGTGTTTGGCGTTCGAAGAGGCACCATATAGAAGATTTATATCTCATATAGGAAACGCGGTAGCCATCCTCCAAGTGGCAACGTGGATGAAAGTTGGTGTTGTGACAGGCGGCTATTGTAGAGGATTGTGACGCAAAATGTGAGAATGCCAGTTGCACAACTCATGGCAGAACTAAATATCGTACGCCCGAACCTTTGCAGCACCAAAACAACTCAAGGTGAGCTCTATAGGTTGGGAACTACTGGACAAGCAGAAATGCCAAAACCACTAATCAGAGATGCAAATGAGCATAACAAGAGAACGTGGTGCCGCAGCCGTAAAACGAGGGCTATGAAACAATGGGCGACAGTCATTTGGTCCCATGAATTTCTTTTTACACTCTTTCCAACCTCTGGCCAAGTCTATGGCCCATGAGAGAAACATGACGGGCGTTCGGTGATGATTCGCGCAACCATATCATAATATTCTATGGACCCCTGAGTACTCTGTAAAGTTGCGTTACTGCCAAGAATTTTGGCTTATGAGGTCCATACCACGGTAAAAATTTGCTCCTCAGTGATGCTCTGCTCCAATACAGTAGAGCCCCTGCTCACAAAACTCTCATCGTCTGTACTGGTTTGGTGATCATGAAGATGAGTCGAATCCCCCCGGTCACCACAGTCAACAGATCTCTTTATTATTGAGCCTACGTAGTCTAGTTTCGAGAGAAGCCTGCGCAGTCGGTATCTACTTCCTTCTGCCTTACCTGAACTTCCAATATCTTGCAGGAAGAACGGTGTAAGTTTCCCATGAAAGACATACACGTCCTGTATTTATCCGGTCTGAGACGACTGGAAGCTGCTTTGAATGCCAATGGTTTTCCTAAACCATATTAGTCACGTTAATGTGTTGTGGTTGTGGTGTACCCATATTTTTGTCTATTCCCTACACACACTGTGTCCAAAATTAAAGCAACAAACGGAATATTTGCAAGTTTGCGTTTATTTTGCCATAAAACAGTATAAACAGGTGATAGCAAAGTAGAAACAATGTAAAGAATACAGAATATAAACGCCTGCAACATCCTTAACAGCGGACGAAAACGTTCGTCGTTTCTTCCAACTTAAGAGATTTGCACACAGATTTCGACAACTGGTTAATGTGCTAACTATGGGGTGAGACCAGCTCTGGCAGCAATACAGGCCTGAGAACGACGGCGCATGCTGTGAAAAACGTCATCAATGTCATTTTGAGACAGTAGCGTCCACTCTTCCTGCAGAGCTTCTCGCAAGTCTTGAAGATTGGTTGATGCATGCTGACGTGATGCAATTCGTCTCGCTAGTGGATCCCAGACATGCTCTATGGGATTCAGATCGGGAGAGCTAGCAGGCCACGCCAATCGTGCGGTAACTTCCGTTTCCAAGGAAACATCAACCACTCGTGCTCTATGAGGTCGAGCGTTTTCGTCCATCAGTACAACGTCCAGACCCACAGCACCTCGCAGCAACCGTACATGAGGTCCCAAGACCTCGTGACGATACGTCACAGCAGTGAAACCTTTTCGATTCACCCACACAATTTCATGAGGAGGGATGGTAGTGATCAACATATACCCTGCCCACAGCATTAGCGATCCTCTTCGATATCGGTCTCTTTCCACAATGTTCGGGTTTCGAAATTGTGTTCCACATACCATTAAGATGCGAATCCGTCGAGAATCGCTCTCTAGACCGAATCGGGGCTCGTTTGTGGAAAGAACATTGGCCCACTGTTCAACTGTCCAGGTGGCATGTTGACGACTCCACTCTAGACGTTCCCTTCTGTGAATTCGTGTCAGAGGCAAACGTACAGCAGGTCTCCGACAAAGGCCACCCTGTCGAAGCTTTCTCCACTCCGTGTACCTCGATACAACACGTCCAGTGGCTGCGAGGTCAGATACCAGTACTGAGGTGGTACCGTCGTGCCCTTACAGCCAAATAACGGTCTTCGGGATACTGTTTCGGCCTCTATAAACTGTCGTCACATCTTAGAAACAACAGAGCGATTCACGTTATGCCATTGAACCACAAGAGGTTGTGGCCGTCCTGCTTCCTTCATTCCTACGCCCCTCCACCACAGATAGTCGACGTCTTCTCTGTGTCATACTGCACCGTCTGTGACTGTGTACACAGCGAATGTGGATGTGAGACTACCCGGCAAACGCTACTCCGTTAGATAGGTGCCCTGACGTCATCGTTGACGTGGTTTTCCTTTGACCGAAGTGCAATTCTCCGCGCAGAACATGATCGTACGGATGCCTGTTGACGGTTTGTATGATTATATCGTGAATTAGACAGAGGACGGGGAAATAGCGGTTTGTTGCTTTAATTTTGAACGCCGGTGTACATATAGTTGTACACTAATGTGCTAAAACAAAGGCCACTGTCCTTAGTGAGACGGAACGGAATGCTGTCTTGAGGCCTCGCATACAGGTGGCGTCTGAAGGAAAGTACTTAAGAGCAGAGAAGAATGGCGAATCATAACAGCGACTATAGTGATAGCGATCGTAAACAGGGAAATACGCTGATAAAGACGACTTTCAAGAAAAGCAGATAGTTTGACACTCGCCTGAGAACGAGCGTCTTGGGAATGGCGGAGCTGATTAGTTTTTCGCATACTGCTGTCGTGAGAATCTACGGAAAGTTTTTGAATGGCCATGAAACCACGAGCAGGCGGCAAGGTGTCTGACGTCCACGGGTCATCACGGAATGCGGAGGTCAGAGACTTGCCGGTTATGTAAATCAGGACAGACGTCGTTCTGTGGTAGATCTGACGACAAAGCACAACGATGGGGTAACAATTAGAGTTTCAAAACACACCGTTCAGCGCATATTTTTGAACGTGCGCTCTGCCCACTGATTACGTCAATCACGATTTCAGTGGGTACGAGATCATCGAAAATTAACTGTAGAACAACGTCGCCTGGTCGGATGAATGACTTTTCATGTTACACCAGGTCGACAGTCGTATCCGGAATCACCACCTTCCACGCAAATGTCGTTCGAAACATTCACCAAGCCACGTACTACCGTGATCGGTGGAGGCAGTATTATGCTACGGGGAACCTTACTCGCATATCAGCAGTGAATCGTCGTGATGTAAACAATTTTCACTCTAATTGGCCGTTAAGGGGAGTATCCACCACTGAGTTTCTTTCCCTTGCTTCTGCACGAACAGCAACACTAACACGTCATTACGCCACATGCGCACTCATCACTAGTCACCTACAGTAGACACATACAATTATGACACAGCTGTGACAAAATGCGAAGAAAATATGTTGTTGCGAGTGAAGGAGGAAAGAAAACGTTCATTAGGCAGCTAAAACTAACCATCGGGGTCTGCCATCTATCTCTCCATTCCAACCCATCCTTTCCCCCATTGCTTCACCTCACTGTTGAATTTAAGTTTTAGCTGAACGAGCGAATTATAGGTCGTATTCTCAGAGCCCTGCAACTGAGCAGTCATCTGGAAAAGATCAGAGGTGTAGTCGGCGATCGATTGGCTTTGCTGATGTGGTATGAATGTTGTCAACGTCTTCATCTGTTCTCAAAATGGTTCAAATGGCTCTGAGCACTATGGGATTTAGCTTCTGAGGTCATTAGTCCCCTAGAACGTAGAACTACTTAAACCTAACTGAGCTAAGGACATCACACACATCCATGCCCGAGGCAGGAGTCGAACCTGCGACCGTAGCCACTGCGCGGTTCCAAACTATAGCGCCTAGAACGGCTCGGACACTCCGACCGGCCTCTTCATCTGTTACCGGTCTATCTGTCTGTACGTAATGCAACTGCAGTGTTTCGCCGCTTGCAAAGAATATTGATCAGAAATTGACTGCTTCATCTTCTTTATATGTAGTTTGATGCCTGTTTAGCATTCGACTGACATAAAAGTAAGTGTAGCAAAAGAACGCTCACCAGAGAAAAGTATATCAACATAACTACACAACGAAAACAGTGCTAAATTATCTTAAGATTAAACCGTAGTTGTTTCTAAATCGACAGCAAATAAACTGATACAACAAACACTGGAGAGTCGAAGAATAATTGTGATGCCATGGCCCTAACTGTCCATAGCAAGATAAACACAAAAAAGTAATTATGATGTTAAAAATGGAAAATATGTAATTCATACATTCTATGGGGGCTATGTCTAAAACGTTGGACTGCCACGCAATCGATATTTTATTTCTGCCTTTCACTGCATTATGTTATTTTACGTCACACGGGTACATGAAAAAAAATCAGTCTTAATAACAGTTCATGCCAGATATTTTCTGCCTATGTACTACGTCTATTTCACGCATCAGTGCAATCAGCTATAATTTCAATACAGCTAATGTACATAATGAATACGATCTTGAGTGCAGGGTGATGTTTCTTTAAGACTGTCGGAGACAAATCAGATATTATGCATGATGCAATATTGAAAAGAGCTGTACACGCGAAATTCAGAATAATCAATTGCAGAACGAAGCTTCAACGATAGACAAATTAGTAACGTAGAATGAAATTTTCCCTCTGTAGCGGAGTGTGTGCTGATATGAAATTTCCTGGCAGATTAAACTCTGTGCCGGGGTGAGATTCGAAATCGGGTCCCGAGTTAGAGTCTATGTCGTGCGCCCAGTTGTAATCTGCCAGGAAGTTTCATAGCCAACGTACTTTTTATTGAAGGAACGGGAGACTAGTACAAGTATTTTGAATTTAATTATAGGGTCATATGTATTCAAGCAGTCCTTATAAATATGTCTGTGCTATTGAAACAAATTATTTTGGAAACGAAATACGACATTAGTTTTAAACGTATAATGGAATATGAAATTTGTTTATTTCACATTCTATAAAAAAAAAGCCTGAGAACATAACCACTTACGAAATAGCTGCTGCTTCTGACCCCATTTATAAAAAGCTTATAAGCAGTACTGAAATGCATTTTCATGGTGAATGAGCCACAACTTTCCGAGATATGTAGCATGCTGTTTAAACTTCGATTTTTTATTGTTAAGTTGGCTGGCTTTCAAACTGGATTCTGTAGCATGTTAGAATCACCCAAGCGGAGTTTACCACATCAAAAGTCACATAAACCACAGTCCCCTTTATAAAGCGACTAACACAACCACAAATGCGGCGCTGAGGTATTTTTTCCATATTCTTTGGCCAAATAAACGTAAACAATGTGGCGGTTACTAGCGGAGAGACCGCTTTTTGCTCGCGGGCAGTGGTGCTAAATATTCGCAATATCCGCGCGTTGAGCCGTGGTTGCGTTCCCTTCGCCGACCTCGTTCGCTCTCGGTTTCCAATGTTCGCTCGCCCGCCGCCGCCGCTGTGGCCGTTCTTTGTGGGCGTCTGCTGGGAATTTCATTCTGCTTATTCTCGTATTTATATGGAGCCTAAGGAGTTGTTCTGAGGCGTGGTTACACTTTTTAACGCTGCACTTTCTAATCAACAAGAACAGTAAATACTACACAAAGCGGATATGAAGAACCCCTTACAAAAACATTTGCGTAGTTTATGAGAGCTGTGGAAGTTCTCCGTTTGCATAAGATATCTGTGTAACTGCCCCATGAAAAAAAAAAAAAAAAAAAAGACTGGGAATGGAGAAAGAAATGTACTCTGAGGAAGTGGTCCGGAAATCTGCAGTTGCTCTCCAATTCAGGCATACTGTGGTAGCTTGTAGCTCTAAAGTTAGCAAGTTAGCAATCACTGTCAAACGAAACACGCTGACTGAAAAAAATCGCAACAACAAAAAATAATTAAAGTAGAGTAACTAAATTTCGGGAATACATTTGTCTAGGTAACATATGTAAGTGATTAACATTGCAAGATATAGGTTACTGTAAGCGCGAAATAAGGCATTACTTTTCTGAAATGCTGGTACAGTAATACCGGATTCGCCAGCAGAATACTGGTTCAAATGGTTCTAATGGCTCTGAGCACTATGGGACTTAACTGCTGTGGTAATCAGTCCTCTAGAACTTAGAACTACTTAAACCTAACTAACCTAAGACATCACACACATCCCTGCCCGAGGCAGGATTCGAAACTGCGACCGTAGCGGTTGCGCGGTTCCGGACTGTAGCGCCTAGAGCCGCTCGGCCAATCCGGCCGGCGCAGAATACTGTATGCGAGCAAACAAGCGTGCATGTATTGAGCTCTACAGGCAGATCGCGCTGACGAATTAAAGTACATCAAGTACTTGGATACACTGTTCAGCCTGTAAAAGAGAGTGCCGAAAATATGGTCAAGGACTTATTTTCAGACTTTATGTCTTCCATTATTTTGAATGAAAGTTCCTCTGACCACTTGCCGTGTGTTCCTTGTGTGTTGCAGACTGTGCAATTGATGCAGTTTACTGCAAGCAGCAGAATGGTCTGGTATTCATATTTGGAACAAGCCGAAATGGTGTTTGTGTACAGTGAAGCAGTTGCAAACAGTCGAGAGCCAACACGACTATACCAAAACAAGTACCCTCACAAAAGCCTCCCGCATCGCACAACATTTGGAGCCCTTTTTGGGCTTTTGTGTAATCATGGGTCCTTTCAGACAGACCAATGTACAGGGAGTCGGCGGACTGTGCGTACTCCAGGTTTGGAGGACAGGGTTCTACTGGATATGCTGCGTCCATTTCCAGTCAGGAATCTGTCCCTGCAGTTTTGGTAACAATATTCGGTAGTCTGCTATAGATCACCACAATTTTCATTGGTACTGCTGTTGCATACGTTAGCCAGTCTCACATTTGAGCTACCACACACAGCGCGTCTTCCACCCCCAACACGTTGACTGCCACGAGGTCGCCGACAGCCACAGAAGAGCCACACGACTGCGGCTGTGTGCTAGCCAGCCGTGTGGCGGTGAAACATCCATTACTATGCATACGGCTGTCAACGTGTTGAGGGGAAACTTATGTACGTATGGACTAGAGAAAATAAGCTACATATGGCATCCCACCACGCTAAGACAACTACACAACATGAGTGGGGCATTGTCTGAATGAAGTATATGTTCCGGGTTTCTTGGATACAAGTTCAGCCGTACGGATAGCAGGTGCGTCACAGTGCGCGACTGGAATGTTGCGGCAATTGGAAGCGTAGCCTACTCCAAAGATGAAGTATGCGTGACAGCATGATTCATGTGGGGAAAACGTCCAAATTGTACAGAAATTGACAGCAAACGTGTGGCGGTAAACGCGGAGGTGACATAAGTTGTAAGTAGGCTGTTTAGGTAACGCCACGTAGCGCTCTGTGCAAAAATCACTGACTGTGCTGTGTGCAATCTGGGGCTGGTTTCCATTGTTGGAATATTGGCTATTGTAGTGTTGGACAGTTGGATGTGAACAGCGCGTAGCGTTGCGCAGTTGGAGTTGAGCCGCCAGCAGTGGTGGATGTGGGGAGAGAGATCGCAGAATTTTGAGAGCGGACGATCTGGACGTGTGTCCCTCAGAAAGAGGAAACTTTTAAGACTGGTTGTCATATATATATATATATATATATATATATATATATGTGTGTGTGTGTGTGTGTGTGTGTGTGTGTGTGTGTGACTTTTGAACATTATTAAGATAAATACATTGTTTGTTCTCTATTAAAATCTTCATTTGCTGACTATGCCTATCAGTAATAAGTCCCTTTCGTAGTTAGAATCTTTTATTTAGCTGAGAGTTACGTAAGAGGTTTACCAGCACAGTAATACATAATTTTCTAAGGGGACGTTTCAAAGTCATGGGATAGCGAAATGTACATCATGGGGCGTACAAAAGATATAAAGGGGCAGTGTATTGGCGGAGCTAACATTTGTACCCTGCTGACTCGTGTGAAAAAGTTTCCGGAGTATGAACGAGGAATAGGAGTTGGAGACAGATGCATGGAACATTTCATTTCCAAAATCTACATCTACATCTACGTGATTACTGTGCTATTCACAATAAAGTGCCCGGCACAGGGTTCAATGAACCATCTTCAAGCTGTCTCTCTACCGTTCCACTCTCGAACGGCAAGCGGGGAAAACGATCACTTAAATTTTTCTGTGTGAGCCCTGATTTCTCTTATTTTATCGTGATGATCATTTCTGCCTATGTAGGTGGGTGCCAACATAATGTTTTCACAATCGGAGGAGAAATTTGGTGCCTGAAATTTCATGAGAAGATCCCGCCGCAACGGGAAACGCCTTGGTTTTACTGATTGCCACTCCAATTCATGTATCATATCTGTGACACTATCTCCCCTATTTCGCGATAATACAAAACGGGCTGCCCTTCTTTGTACTTTTTCGATGTCATCCGTCAGTCCCACCTGATGCGGATCCCACACCGCACAGCAATACTCCAGAATAGGGCGGACAAGCGTTGTGTAAGCAGTCTCTTTAGTAGACGTGTCGCACCTTCTAAGTGTTCTGCCAATGAATAACAGTCATTGGTTTGCTCTACCCACAATATTATCTATCTGATCGTTCAATTTAGGTTATTCGTAATTGTAATCCCTCAGTATTTAGCTGAATTTACAGCCTTCAGATTTGTGTGACTTATCACGTAATCGAAATTTAGTGGATTTCTTTTAGTACTCATGTGAATAACTTCACACTTTTCTTTATTCAGGGTCAATTGCCACTTTTCGCACCATACGGATATCTTACCTAAATCATTTTGCAAGTCGTTTTGGATCATCTGATGACTTTGCAAGACTGTAAATGACAGCATCATCTGCAAACAATCTAAGACGGCTACTCATATTGTCTCCCAAGTCGTTAATATAGATCAGGAACAGTAGAGGGCCTATAACACTTCCTAGGGGAACGCCGGATATTAATTCTGTGTTACTCGATGACTTTTCGTCTATTACTACGAACTGTGACCTTTCTGACAGGAAGTCACGAATCCAGTCGCACAACCGAGGCGATACTCCGTAGGTACGCAGTTAGGTTAAAAGACGCTTGTGAGGAACGATGTCGAAAGCCTTCTGGAAATCTAAAAATATGGAATCAATTTGACATCCCCTGTCGACAGCACTTATTACTTCATGAGTATAAAGAGCCAGTTGTGTTTCACAAGAACGATATTTTCTGAATCCGTGCAGACTATGTGTCAATAAATAGTTTTCTCCGAGGTAATTTATAATTTTCGAACACAGTATATGTTTCAAAACCCTACTCCAAATCGACGTTAGTGATATGAGCCTGTGATGCAGCGGATTGCTCCTATTTCCCTTTTTGGGTGTTGGTGTTACTTGAGCAATTTTCCAGTCTTTACGTACGGATCTTTCTATAAGCGAGTGGTTGTATATAACTGCTAAATATGGAGCTATTTTATCAGCATACTCTGAGAGGAACCTCACTGGTATTGAATCTGGGCCGGAGGCCTTGCCTTTATTAAGTGATTTAACCTGCTTTGTTACACCGAGGATATCTACATCTATGTTCCTCATATTGGCAAATGTTCTTGATTGGAATACAGGAATATTTGCTTCGTCTTCTTTGGTGAAGGAGTTTCGGAAAACCGTGCTTAATAACTCTGCTTTAGTTGCACTGTCATCAGTGACTTCACCGTTGTTATCGCGTAGTGAAGGTATTGATTGCGTCTTGCCACTGGTGTGCTTTATGTATGACCAGAATCACGTTGGGTTTTCTGCCATATTTTGGGACAGAATTTCGTTGTGGAAGGTATTAAAAGCACCTCGCGCTGCAGTACGCTTTATATTTCGAACTTCTGTAAAACTTTACCAATCTTGGGGATTTTGCATTCTATTAATTTGGCATGCTTTTTTCGTTACTTCTGCAACAACGATCTTACCCGTTTTGTGTACCATGGAGGATCAGTACCATCACTTATTAATTTGTGTGGTATATATCTCTCTTAATGGCTGTCGATACCATCTCTTTGAGAACATTCCACAACTTTTCTACACTTATATGATCAGATCGGAAGGAGTGAGGACTGTCTCTTAAAAAGGCGTTAAGAGCATTTTTATCAGCTTTTAAAAATAGATATTCCTTGCGTTTCTTTTTGATGGTCGTAGGTGTTATGGTATCAGCCTGGCAGCAACTGCCTTGTGGTCGCTAATCCCTGTATTCGGCACAATACTCACTATTCATCCAGGATTATTTGTTGCTAGAACGTGCATGGGGGCTTAATTATAATAAAGATATAAGAATGCAATGCAAATACTTTTTAATTTTCTGTCGCTGTATGTCCGATTACGCTGTTTCGTAAACGGCTGGCCCTGACTAGTTTTTGTACGCAATCTGACTGCATGGAACAACAACAAAGAATGAAATGAAAATTTTCGTTAACACAGTTAATTAATTAAGTCCCCAGCAACTATAAAACCTACGAAACAACAAACACAAGTGTAGCTGTTCTGTATGTGGAAGTGTGACTCAACGTACACATCTGGCACGGTTCTTCTTCAACAAGACAAGAAATTTTAAATACCATTTATACTGACGTGATAAAAAAAATTAGAAATACGATAATTGTGCAAAAAAAAAAAATACACTCTAATACAAGAACACACGCCATATGCTTTGTTGACTGAACCTGTAATGACACATTATTCAGGTCACTGAAAGAATAAAAGAATAAAAGAAAATACCTCCATATATATTGACGAAATGCACTCTGATCATTACAATATCTCCATTAGAATAACATCTGCTATCTCTCCCATCAAATAGCTGCATAAAACATGAAACAAACACTCACTACTACCCCATCTCACTCCAACTTCAGCGACAAGCAGTGTCCACCACAACTTCTCGGTAAGAACTGCCTGCCGCTACGTCTCAATAATCACTGCCAGTAGAGGCGGCGGAACAATACTCTCTGGCGCGATTTCTGGCGCTGTGGCTCAGTGTAGCCACTTTTCATATGCCCTTCCTCCACGGGCTAGAATTTGATGGTATTTTTGCCAGCATTGGTGGTGAAAATACCACCAAATTCGTCAAAAAAATACAGACAAAAATAAAAGATAATATTAATACGTAAGTATCATATAACTAGATAAAATTTTGGCTTTGCACTGACCTTACAATAGCCTAATATATAAAATACAGTAAGGAATACAAATTCTTTCATACATATGACTTTACATAATAGTTTACACAAATGTCATGTGGTTAAACAATTGAATCGATAGTGTCAGCAATGACGAGTATGAGCAGGTAAGAGTCTTATAACTTTTCACAAACAGTAATACACAAAAATCAGTTTATACAAATATTCACATAAAATGTTTTCATAACAAGTGGTTGACAGTTCCAGCAGTAGCACCCAGCAATGTTGAGTAGGTGCAGACACCATCAGGTGACATCATTTCAGTAGAAGCAGTCCATCAGTGGCACGCAGCATTGTGGAACAGGTGCAGACTCCAACAGGTGACATCATTTCAGTAGAAGCAGTCGATCAGTGGCACCCAGCATTGTGGAACAGGTGCAGACTCCAACAGGTGACATCATTTCAGTAGAAGCAGTCCATCAGTGGTACCCAGCAATGTTGAAGAGGTACAGACAGCAAGAAGTAACATCATTTCAGTAGAAGCAGTTCCATTTGTGGTACCCAGCAATGTTGAAGAGGTACAGACAGCAAGAAGTAACATCATTTCAGTAGAAGCAGTTCCATTTGTGGTACCCAGCAATGTTGAAGAGGTACACACAGCAACAAGTCACATTTCTCAGTAGAAGCAGTTCATCATTGGCACCCAGCATTGTTGATTAGGTGCAGACACCGACAGATGACATCATTTCCATAGAAGTAGCTCCATCTGTGGCACCCAAGCATTGTGGAGTAGGTGCAGACTCCAACAGGTGACATCATTTCAGTAGAAGCAGTCCATCAGTGGCACCCAGCAATGTTGAGTAGGTGCAGACAGCAGTCCATAATATTCACTATCACTGATCACACAGTTCATCAGCAGAAATTAAACATGTCCTAGTGGCACCAATCATGTAGAAAAAGTACAAGTAACAGTCCATTTACTATCACTAATCAGACAGTTCAAGCATGAACAATAGTTTGAATGCACATACAAATGCTTTTACAATGCTCTTACACTAAACATACAAATCATAACAAACACACAAATGATATCAGATAATTGTCATATTACTATTAAAAATACACAAACATCAGTAAACCTATAATATTTATGGGTGTCAGTGCAAGCCACTACAAACAAATAAAATAATATTTAGGAGATAGGTGGGTAGGATTAGGAAAGGAAAACACACAAAACACACTCACTCATCTCTCATCCACATTAAGTACTACTGTGTAATTGAATAGTGTTAACTGTGTGAATCCACTTCTGTCAAAATTTCATGTTCATCATGTGTATCAAGTAGTAGTGACAGCAATGTATAACAGTCAATAATAGTTAAGTCAACGTCATAGTCATCATGTCAAGACCAATGTTTGCCAAGCCAGATCAAAATGTACGGTTGCTGAACAACTGTCAGTGTGCCAAGATATGCAACTTCCTCTCTCCAAAAAAAAAAAAAAAAAAAAAAAAAAAAGTACATACTGCTTAGTGATTTAACAAAGTGTGTGTAGACAATCTTCCTTCCATTTTAGTGTTCTAGTCTGCTGTCTTCATCCTCCTTGTTCCATATAGACCAACAACAAAAAAAATATGCACCTCACTTATTTTACCTCTTATACACCATAACTCCAATCAACTTCATATAATCTCAATACCTCCATAATACCTCTTCAATACGTCGATACATATAAACCTTATTGCCAGTATCATTTCACTTCCATAACAACTCTTTCCTCTAGTCAGCCTCCTCGATCGAGTACAGATAAAATCCTAATGCAAACCTCCTCATCCCATACAATCCGAAGACACACTGTCAACACACAACCTCTGTGTAATCCATCTGACCAAAATCTTCTACTCATTATGAATTATAAACAAAGAATGCATACATGACCTCTAACAGACTTAGTTCGAATAACTCTCAGTAATTAAGTACTATTACGGAGTGTGAATGATCCTAATATTTCACAGTGTGTACACCACTTCAAGAATTATGGCAAACAGAAGCAAACATGTGGAGTATTTCTTGTGTCAAGTGTCACTTCCTATTTCAATTGCTCACGAAAAATGCAGTGTAATAACTGTGTTGGTATGTCATGTCGTTAGCTTCCTTCCTATTGGCATACATTTATACAGCTTTCATAAAACCTCCAGCTCATGTGACTTCTATGAAGTTTCTTGTACTAATGTCGTTCGTCGAATTATAGCAGTTCATTTTCTTATCTTAAAAATATAAGGAACTGAGCGTAAGTAAGGCAAGCAATAGCGAGTAAATATACCAGTAGTGAACAGAATGTCAACAAGTGGATGCAGCACAATTCTTACAACGAGGCTCTGCCAAGCGAACAATCTGTAACTAGTACCATAGTGTAACCTAAACTCTATGTTTGTACACTGTACATCAGCATTGCTATATACCAAATTAAAGTATACTTATGACAACAAGCAGAAATGTGTAAATGTGCAATCCATACGCATAGCAGTAAACATATATCTTACGTACTACACAGGTCATTAGCATCGTATCTTAATAAGTAAACATGAAGGCGCAAGCAGATAAATCACAAAGTATAACTTACATACCTAACCACATCAGCATAATTAATCAGGTGACAATTATAATTTAAATAAATAGGCACAGCAGGCACATAATTAAAAATATGACATCAGTGAAAAAGCAGTGCAGCCAAGCGATGCATAATATACACAAGTAACAATCCAGTTCATTAATAATCATTGTCAAAATCAGTTAACGTACGCAAGCACGTCGCTTCACAAGTAATTTCATTGAACATGTAATTAGCACAAAGTATGAATCACGTAATCGCGAGCAGCAAATTACGTCTAAAGTACGTACCTAAGTGGAAATATGTTACCTGAAAAATAAACTCAATTAATAATTACCTTTTTAGTTTATTACTTTCTTCTTCGAAATGACATTTTTCCTGAAATTTTCTCGATAGCAAGTCGTCTTAACGTCGGACACGCACAGAATTTACCTGAAGTTCTTAAATATTTTATAGAACCGTATCCTGAAAAATACTGAATGTTAATAACAGAATTCATCAAGTCACTATAGCTTTATACTGAATTTAGTCGGAGAAATTAGATTGTGTATTTATTTACGGCTGTCAGTGCATTCGCACTGAGCGCTCGATCAGCTGTAGGCGCGTGACGTAGGAAGTGATTGTTTGCGGCCAACGACTGCCTTGTGCGGCGCGCAGACTTGACTGTTGCTTTGAGTATATGCCGCCGCCAAAACACAGCGCGGTATCCTTGTACTCTCCGTGTGTTTACATACAACTGTTAGTTTCTCAAAAGTATGTCATTCCTAAAAAATTTTTCAAAAGTATATCATTCCACAAAAATTTTAACGTTAGATATATGATGTATTCCCTTAGAGCGTCGTGATTTAAGAGTTTCTACTTCGACAGTGTTATCATGAATAATTTTGCGAATTCTATATGGACCGTTATAAAGCAGAAAAAATTTGCGACACAAGCCTTTTCCTTTGTGAGACAAACGATGAGCCTTAATTAACACCTTCTGACCAACTGACAAGATTTTTAAACGACCAGGACGCTTAGCTGATTTCTCTCTTCTAGCAGTCGCAGATGCAATATTTTGTAGAGCCAGGTTGACAACTTCAGAATGCCGCAGTTTCCGTGTAGGCGGAAAAGGAACGATTTCAGAAATGCGATTTGTCGGTGCTTTGTTTTTTAATATCAGTATAGGTGGTAAAGAGGTTGAGTCGTTAGGAAGTTCATTCAGAATGTTTTGAAAAATATGAAGATACTGATCCCAAGTTCTGTGATTCTGATGACAATAAAGACGACACAATTTATTGATTTCCTTCATCCATCTCTCTGAAGCGTTAGATTGAGGGTGAAAAAGTGAAATGAAAATTGGTTTAATTTTACGACGCCGTAGAGTACGAAGCCAAATTTTAGAACGAAACTGTGATCCATTATCTGATATAACCTTATCAACATGACCCACTTCTTTAAGAAAATGGTTAATGAAAGCATTAGATACTGAACGAGCTGTTGCTTTGCGTAACGGTGTAAAACACACATATTGTGATGTTAACTCCACTGCTACGATAATGTACGCAAAACCATTAGTAGATCGAACCACTGGACCGAACAAATCAACTGCAGCCATGTCCTTTAATTTTGCTGGAATGATAGAAAACAACGGTGCTCTGTGAGAAACTGTCGGCGGCTTAGCCTTTTGACATAATTTGCATTTGGCAAGAACAAATCGAATACGTTTTTCCATATTATTGAAGTAGCAATTTTCTCGTAATTTATGAAAGCATTTTCTGGGACCAAAGTGTGCATAACTGAAATGCGTATACCAAATCAGCTTATTAACCCACTCATCAGGAATACAAACTACCCAAACAGAGTTGTCGACCGATTTTCGTTTGAAAAGAATGTCATTGCGAATTAAATAATGCTGTCTAATCGCTACGCTTTCCTTTCTCCTCCACTTCTCCTTAATGTCCTTCCAGATTGGATCCTTATTTTGCTCCTTAGCGATGTCCTGGAGCGAAGACGAAATAAAGTTCTCAAACGCAACACCTTGAATATATATCGAACAATAATTGTTTTCCTTGCAGTCCTCTTCAGCACTTTGTTTCAAACCCATAGGTGCACGTGATAAAGCATCGGCAACAATATTTGACGAACCCTGTATGTAAACAATACTAAAATCAAACTCCTGTAGGTACAACGCCCATCGTGACAATCTGCCGTGAGTTAATTTTGTTGACATAAGAAATTCCAGAGCTCGATGATCGGTGTAAACCTTAGTATGTCTGCCAAACAAGAATGTCCGAAATTTTGTAAAAGCCCAAACAACAGCCAAAGCTTCAAGTTCCGTAATCGAATAATTCTTTTCTGATTTAGAAAGAACACGACTTCCACATGCAATAGTCCTTTGTACTACAACGCCGTTTTCTTCTATCTCTTGAAATAAATGTGCACCTAGGCCTTTGTATGATGAGTCCGTCGCCAAACAAAAATCTTTAGATAAATCCGGGTGTGAAAGAAGTGGAGCACCAACTAAAGCATCACGAAGTTGTTCAAATTCTGACTGAGCTTCCTCATCCCAACACCAATTAGATTTCTTTCCAGATAGTTCACATAAACGAGGTGTGGCCAAATCGTCCAATCTAACAAAGCGTCTAAGGAAATTACAGACACCAAGAAAACTACGAACATCACGTTTTGTGGTAGGAACAGCATAATTACGAATAGCGTCTAATTTTTCTGGATCAGGAAGAATACCTTCTGTAGAAATAATGTGACCGAGAAATTTCACCTGAGAACGACCAAATTCAGATTTTTCTAAGTTCACCGTAATGCCAACTCTTGCAAAAATACGTAATAATGAATCCGAAATTTTGTTGTGCTCACTCCAAGAACGTTTAGCAATAAGAATATCGTCAACATATGAAGTAATATTGTCACGAAGATAAACAGGTAAAATTTCATTTAAGCTACGAATGAATGCTGCCGAAGATACAGTAAGTCCAAACGGTAATTTCCGAAACTGGTAACAGTTACCAAAGGCTAAAAAGGCAGTATATTTTCTGCAATCAGGGTGGAGTTCTATTTGCCAAAAACTTGCGCGCATGTCAATCGTGGATAAAACTTTAATTCCATGGAAATGTTGAAGAAGTTCATCTAAATTTTGTGGGCGGTCAGTTTCAGGAATGATGATATTATTTATCTGTCTGGAATCCAGAACCAAATGAATTGACCCATTCTTTTTAAGAACAACGTGTAATGGGCTAGTATAAGGACTGACTGCAGGCTCAATAATGCCCTGATCTAACATGTACTGAAGTTCATTCTTAACCTTGTCTCTGTAAGCCAAAGGAATAGCGTACGTTTTCCCACGAAATGGTGTGTGTTCTTTTACTTTAAATAAATATTGTAAGCCTTGTATAGTTCCTGTGTGATGTCTAAATACTGTAGCATGTGAAGTCAAAATGTGGTGCAGCTCTTCTCTTGCAACGTCATCTGGCACTTCAGCTTTCTTAACCTTTTCATTAATTAATTCTTCGCTATTAATTATCTCATCCATCGCGTCTCTGTATCTATTGTCACTGTCATGAATAAACACACTGTCGTCATAATGCTCAACGAAAACATCAGAAGTAAGAAACCTTAAACATTTTGTATCTGACTCAGATCTTGTTAAACACTCGAAAAATTTCAAACATTTCGGCATTCCGGCAACAGTCATATTCACACTTCCTTCTTTAAAGTTCAAAATTGCCTTATGTGTGTTAAGAAACTCCATACCTAATATAATTTGTGTACTGAGTAATGGAACAATAATAAAATTAGCAGAAAATTCGTATCCTTGACAATTGAAATTTAGGTTGGTCTGTTGTTTAACTTCTACACCTTTTCCAGAAATCGCTCCTCAAATTGTAGTTTTAGAAATAGGTAACACAGGACAGGCAATAGTCCTTTCACATATACGAAAAACTGATTCACTAATGACGTTCAATGGGCTCCCAGAATCTAAAACTGCAGTGAACTTATTCTTACCCACACATACTTCAATAACAGGATGTAAAAATGCGTCTACATTATTTTCCTTTTCGTCTAACAAAATGTCTCTCATGTCTTCCAGGCGTACGTAGTGTAAAGCCGTAGTGTCATTACTTTCTGAACCGTCTATATTGCTGCGAGAAGCCGAAGCTGCTAGTCATCGTCGATTGTTTGCGTCACGTCTTTGATTATTCGCGTCATTTCGCGGATCCATTTCTACGATTTGCACTTGTCTCTCTGAAGTTCTGTCACGTGGAGGATGCCAATTAGGCCCCTCCTGTCTGTTAGATACAAATTCTTGGTTGTGTCTGTTATTAAAATTTCTGTTTTCCTGTCTGTCTGCATAACTACTTCTTGTGTAATTTCGACTGTCACTTCTGAAATTATTGTTGTATCTACTACCCTGATTATTTCTGTAGTAAGAATTTCTATTACTGTTTGAATAATTTCTGTCTTGATGATACCGATTACTGTTTCCATATGATTGATCATTCCGGTACGAATTACCGTTATTATAATTGTCTGTGTAATTTCTGTTAGAACGTCTGTTATTGTCATAAGGCTGGTATCTATTGTCCTGTCTGTTACGTCTGTCATTGTCAAAATTACCCATATAACGCCCGTTCCGATCACTATTCCTTTTCTCTGAAAATCTATTGTAATTACTGTTACTGAAAAAGTTACAAGAAGTCCCGTCGTCGTTGTCATACTCAAGTTCTTGCAACAAAGTCTTAAAAGTCTCGATGTCGTCTTTACATCTTCCAGCTAAAGCAATTTGTCTTGTGGATTGTGGCAGCTTCGTTAAACAAATGCGAATTAATTCAGTCGGGCTATAAGGGTTGGAAAGGAACTGATTCTTTCGAATCATGTCTTCAAAATATTCCGCTGGCGTGCGGAACTCAGACTGTTTGAAATTACGCTGCATAATAAGACTGTGTTTGACTCTGTCTTGCGTGTTTTCGGACCAATATGCCGATAGAAATGCATGATAAAAATCATTCAGATTATTACAATCTCTGATGAGTGCGCGCATCCGCGTCGCCGGTTCGTTTTCTAAATATCCACACATAAATTCCAGTTTGTGACTTAGTGGCCAGTTTGGTGGAAGTGCGTACATAAATTGATCTAACCATGAACATGGATGTATGTCATTCTTAGAATTGCGGAAGATCTTAAATTTCCGAACAGTCAAAAAGTGTTTATAGTCAAAGTTTTCGCCTCGTGGCGACAAAGACCTACCGCGTCTGTCCCAGTCCCAATGCCGATTATTGTCAAGTTCGCGCGCCTGGCGCTCTCTTGTGGCATCCCGTAAATGAAACAAATTATTTTCTTCAAACCCCTCTGGTATCTGTGATTCTAAATTTCTTTTGCCGTCTTTTCCTACGATTTCGCCTTCAATTTGTTTGACTTGCTTTTTTAATGCCTCAAATTCCCTTTTCACGCGTTCATTAAATTTTCCCTGATTTTCAACATGTTTACTTATGCTCTGGTACTCTTCGGTTTCTGAAAATGGCAATGGAGCTGTGTCATCTGAATCTCTGTCCCCATTTAAACTAATATCTGTCAATTTATCTGAAATCTCCTCCACTCTTTCCGATAAGTCACCAATTTGTTCTTTCTGTTTATTTACGTCTTCCGTAAGTGTCGCGACTCGCGTTTCAGTATTAACGCATTTAGTAGTTAACTGTTCATACTGTTGTGTTAGGTTATTTAATCTGTCATTTGGTACGGATTCCTCGATTCTCTCAAATATTTCTTCCTTATCTTTTGCACGTTGTACATTTAACTCTGAAAATTTCTGTACTATCACGCGATCTCTTTCTTCCTGTTCTCTATCCTGTTCCCTTTGTCTAATCTCTACTGCACTTAATCTATTATTGTGAGAATTCAAAATCGGTTGTACTTCTTCTCTGATTTCTTTCTTTAATTCATCTTTCATATTTTTGAAACATGTCCCTATTCGTGAGTCTAACCGTGTTTCCATTGTTCCCATCAGTGTTTTTAATTCAGATCTAAACTGTGTTTCCATTGTTCCCATATCAGTTTTTAATTCAGATCGTAACTGTGATCCCATTGTTCCCATCTCAGTTTTAAATTCAGATCGCAAAGTTCCCATCTGTGATCCCAAATGTAATATAGCATCCATCAACTGCTCCATGTTAGCCGGTTCGAAATTCTTTTCGCCCCTAACATTTCCCGCAAAACTAACTTCCTTCTGCATAGCCATAACGCTATAATATTTCAGAATCTTCTATCGTTAATCTCGTATTCTGTGAATTTTCTGATTGAGAAAAATTTTGAAATGGTTCCGGACTATTTTCCCGACTTATTAAATTGTTTTTTACTTCATTATTCATCATACTGTTCCCCTGTGTTGGCGAGTTCGCCATGTCAACAATTTCGTCATTCTCACTATCCATCATTTTTGCCTTTTTCATTGATCGCGTAATCATTTACAAAACATACAAAACTCGTCACTGTACGAAAATTACACACAATGCCTCCTTATGTCCAACAATACCATTCACTCGAAATGTTTCCCTCAAACACGATTGACGAACAATTGAAATAATTGCACAAAAGCGTCAAACGCGTATACAAGACAACAAATCAAATTCTAAAAAAAAAGAAAATACCATTAGAAGAATGACAATTACCAAATCTACACATGCAAAATAGACTACAATTACTAAACTACAAATTACTACAACAACGCTACGGTCTACTATTTTTACAATCAGAAGATTCCAAGGGACGATCCGAAGCAGCGGTCGCCACGTGCATGGGTGCTTAATTAAAATAAAGATATAAGAATGCAATGCAAATACTTTTTAATTTTCTGTCGCTGTATGTCCGATTACGCTGTTTCGTAAACGGTTGGCCCTGACTAGTTTTTGTACGCAATCTGACTGCATGGAACAACAACAAAGAATGAAATGAAAATTTTCGTTAACACAGTTAATTAATTAAGTCCCCAGCAACTATAAAACCTACGAAACAACAAACACAAGTGTAGTTGTTCTGTATTTGGAAGTGTGACTCAACGTACACATCTGGCACGGTTCTTCTTCAACAAGACAAGAAATTTTAAATACCATTTATACTGACGTTATAAAAAAAATTAGAAATACGATAATTGTGCAAAAAAAAAACAAAATTACACTCTATTACAAGAACACACGCCAGATGCTTTGTTAACTGAACCTGTAATGACACATTATTCAGGTCACTGAAAGAATAAAAGAATAAAAGAAAATACCTCCATATATATTGACGAAATGCACTCTGATCATTACAATATCTCCATTAGAATAACATCTGCTATCTCTCCCATCAAATAGCTGCATAAAACATGGAACAAACACTCACTACTACCCCATCTCACTCCAACTTCAGCGACAAGCAGTGTCCACCACAACTTCTCGGTAAGAACTGCCTGCCGCTACGTCTCAATAATCACTGCCAGTGGAGGCGGCGGAACAATACTCTCTGGCGCGATTTCTGGCGCTGTGGCTCAGTGTAGCCACCTTTCAAACGTTAAGTATGCCTTCCCAACCATTTACGCTTCGAGTGGGCCCATGAACTAATTGTTCAAAATAATTTTCTGAGAAAGCATTCAGTACAGTTTCGGATGACGTTTTATGCCTGCCGCCGGCTTTAAATGTATGATCATTAGGGACTTCGGTATTCAGAGATCCACAAAGTCAAGCGTGTGTCGAGAATACCACATTTCAGGCATTACCTCTCACTGTGGACAACATAGTGGCCGACGGCCTTCACTTAACGACCGAGAGCAATGGCGTTTGCGTGGAGTTGCCAGTGCTAGCAGACAAGCGATACTGCTTGAAATAACCGCAGAAATCGATGTGGGACGTACGACTAACGTATCCGTTAGGACACTAAGGCAAAATTTGGCATTAATGGGCTATGGCAGCACACAGCCGACGTGAATGCCTTTCCTAACAGAAAGACTTCGCCTTCAGCGATTATTCTAAGCTCATGACTATATCGTTTGCACCCTAGGTGACTGGAAAACCGAGGACTGGTCAGAAGAGTCGCCATTTCAGTAGGTAAGAGATGATCGCAGGCTTCAAGTGTGGCGCAGATCGGACGAAACCATTTACCAAAGTTGTCAACAAGGTACTGTGCAAGCTGGTGATGGCTCGTTTAATGGTGTGGGCTGTGTTTACATGAAATGGACTGGGTCCTATGGTCCAGGTGAATCGATGATTGACTGAAAATATTTATGTTCCACTACTGTTCCCAAAAGACGATAGAATTTTCACGGATGACAGTGCGCCACGTCACTGGGCTACAGTTATTCTCGACTGGATTAAAGAACAGCGTGGACAATTCGAGCCAATGCGTTGGCCACACTTATCGCCAGACGTAAACGTCATCAAACATATCTGGTTCATAATCAGTTCGTCCACAAACTCCTGCACGTGCAACGCTTTCGGTGTTAGGGACGGCTATGGAGGCAGTATAGCTCAGTATTTCTGCAGGAAACTTTCAGTGACTTGTTGAGTCCATGCCACGTTCAGTTTCTGTACTACGGTGGGCAAAATGAGGTTCGACACGATATTAGGAGGCATGCCATGACTTTTTAACATCAGCGTATATCCTAAATGCAATTTCGCTCCCAACTGTAGCGAAACGATGCCAACAGAGTCACCAAGACTGTGCAGGAGTGGGAAATCCAGAACTTGTATCATCTTTTCGGCAGTCTCAAGGGACGTGTATGAGAACGTTCGGCCAGAGCGGTTTCCGAATGGCTCCGAGACCATTTAGAAATTTAATGAGTGGTGGAAAGTTACGCGCCTTGTTTGAAGGTACCTGGTGACTGTGTTCAAAGATAGTGTCATGTATCTGTTTCACTTTGAAGAGTTGTGTGTTTCAATAAAACTTCAAAAATGATTCAAATGGCTCTAAGCAGTATGGGACTTAACAACGGAGGTCATGAGTCCCCTAGAACTACTTAAGCATAACTAACCTAAAGACATCGCACACATCCGTGCCTGAGGCAGGATTCGAACCTGCGACCGTAGCTGCAGCGCGGTTCCGGACTGAAACGCCTAGAACCACTCGCCCACAGCGGCCGGCCAATAAAAGTTAATTGGCCTGCCGTAATAATATGTAACATACTTTTTGAACTCCCCTCGCAAATGGTAGAGAATCATAAACCGGGAACTTTCACGTCAGGAAGTAATTTCATTGTAGCTATACCATTTATTCTTGACAGAAGAGAAACACTGAAGTAAGAGGAAAACGTAATGACAGATTCATCGTTATGGGCTTAGCTGTTATTGTAAGGGCCTTCATTGTGATATCAATACTCTAGAACACGTATCTCTGACTGCTAGTTATTTGCAAGAAGTAACTAATGCGCGCAGTACACACTGTTAAATCGGCAGACCCTGTTTGAAAAGGTAAAAGCAGTATTAATAAAAACAACAGTTCCATGTTGCTTGAAATTTACGACTCTTAGGCTAATTGCTGTGAGCGTGATGTGCTGCGGCTCGTCTGTGGAAAGTCCTGGAAGCCTGCTACATTTACGTGCTAATCTACATCTACATCTACATCCATGCTCCACAAGCCACCTTACGGTGTGTGGCGGAGGGTACCTTGAGTACCTCTATCGGTTCTCCCTTCTATTCCAGTCTCGTATCGTTCGTGGAAAGAAGGATTGTCGGTATGCCTCTGTGTGGGCTCTAATCTCTCTGATTTTATCCTCATGGTCTCTTCGCGAGATATAAGTAGGAGGGAGCAATATACTGCGTGACTCTTCGGTGAAGGTATGTTCTCGAAACTTTAACAAAAGCCCGTACCGAGCTACTGAGCGTCTCTCCTGCAGAGTCTTCCACTGGAGTTTATCTATCATCTCCGTAACACTTTCGCGATTACTAAATGATCCTGTAACGAAGCGCGCTGCTCTCCGTTGGATCTTCTCTGTATCTTCTATCAACCCTATCTGATACGGATCCCACACTGCTGAGCAGTATTTAAGCAGTGGGCGAACAAGCGTACTGCAACCTACTTCCTTTGTTTTCGGATTGCATTTCCTTAGGATTCTTCCAATGAATCTCAGTCTGGCATCTGCTTTACCGACGATCAACATTATATGATCATTCCATTTTAAATCACTCCTAATGCGTACTCCCAGATAATTTATGGTATTAACTGCTTCCAGTTGCTGACCTGCTATTTTGTAGCTAAATGATAAAGAATCTATCTTTCTGTGTATTCGCAGCACAACTGACGTGAGTATTACTGTAAGCCTTATATTGCCTTAATCCAGCAAACTGCTAATCACAGTAACTGAAACTGCTCTGTGATTTCAAAACTGCTAAACATAAATTAGAGCATTTCTCATCAATCGTTTGTCATTTAAATTATTTAAATTTCTTACCACAAATCCATCCTTCTATACAGGGGCACCGGTTTTACAATGGAAAGCCATCACAGTAAGAGCACAGTCCAGCTATGTGGAACAAATAGGTCATCTTTCTTAACTGTGTGTCACCTGACCTAATTTGTTAGAAACCTGGTTGGTAGGTACTCAGAGAGCGCACAGGATAAGGTTGCGGTTCTGGATGGGACGTAAACAGTTACTGTGAGTTGCACAATCAAACACACAACTTTATTTTTCTAAGAACCACTTATTTACACATTGCTTTAAAGATCACAATTAGCAATATGGCTGGAGGCCTAATTAAAGAAAACTTGAGATGCTTTCTGGACTGAAGGCACAAAACCACACCGAAAACAAGAACGGCTGAAGGCCTGGGTTTGGAATCAAAAGCAATAGAAAATAGAAGGTTAAATTTAAAAAAATACATCCAATTGAAATAATTAGTGGCTGATGGCCTACACTACACGTCTGAAGGACAACTATAACTAAATCGCATTAATAAACAAGTTTACTAACTAAGAAATTTCCTTTTAAATTTACAACAGAACACCCGAAATCCTAATTAAATAAATATTAACTTATTGCACAGCTAAAGGTCACAAAGAAATTTGAAACAAAGGCTGAAGGCCTGAACAACAAACCTGGCAAACCCCTTCCTTCATATAAAAAAAATTTCCTCTAAAGAATACACACAGCTGAAGGCCTTATTAAAAGGGATCACGTAAATCCTCGGCTTAACGTTACATATAAAACATCGAACAACTAGCGTCTTAGGGCCTGGATTACAAAAAATTTCAAATATAACCAATTTTTAAGGAAAAATACTATAAAATAAAATTAATGTTCAAAATTTTAACTTAACATGGCTGCAGGCCTTTATGTAAAATTTAAAAGAAATGAATTAATAGACGGCCGAAGGCCTCGCACAATACTTCAAATTAACATGAAAAATCACGATCAAAAACAAACAGCCGCGCGGAATTAGCCGAGCGGTCTGAGGTGCTGCAGTCATGGAGCGTGCAGCTGATCCCGGCGGAGGTTCGAGTTCTCCCTGGGGATGTGTGTGTTTGTCCTTAGGATAATTTAGGTTAAGTAGTGTGTAAGCTTAGGGACTGATGACATTCGCAGTTAAGTCCCATAAGATTTCACACACACACACACACACACACACACACACACACACACACGTTGAAGAGCAGATTACCATGGAACCAAGATTGGCTTCCCAAACTCTGTGCAGCTCGCAGACACAAACTGAAATTGGATCCAAAATCTAAATAATTTAAGAAACTGAAAAAAAAAACAACACAAGTTTCGCGATGTGCCACGAAAATTGTGAGCCACTCAGAGTAAAATGAGCAGCGCTCAAGCTAGAAAAGCGACACTTACTCGATCGATTCAGCATAACGTGCCAGGCTGCGACCAGACACGGGACTCTCTCGGTGTGACCTTGTAAGTAGGCTGTTCAGGTTTTTTTATTGGTAACGCCACATAGCGCTCTGTATGAAAATCACTGGCTTTGCTGTGTGCAGTCTGTGGCTAGTTTGCATTGTTGTCTGCCATTGTAGTGTTGGGCAGCTGGATGTGAACAGCGCGTAGCGTTGCGCAGTTGGAGGTGAGCCGCCAGCAGTGGTGGATGTGGGAAACTGTATTGCAGTAGTTCGAGTAACGAAGGTTTTTGTGAGGTAAGTGATTTGTGAAACGCATAGGTTAATGTTAGTCAGGGCCATTCTTTTGTAGGGATTTTTGAAAGTCAGATTGCGTTGCGCTAAAAAAATATTGTGTGTCAGTTTAAGCACAGTCATGTATAATTGTTCTAAGGGGACGTTTCAACCTCTCTGCCACACATCGTTCACGAATCCAGGAGTGACTCTTTCCTCTCCGCTCCCAGAAAACTACTGCTTGGACGGGAAGATTTACAATTGTCGCAACAGTGACGACCAATAATTCCCCTCAACACGCTGAAACGCAGAGGAAGCCTGCCAAAATTTCTCTACTATCAGTTACAGTATGCCCATTAACTGCTCAGAGGTTGGTACACTGTATACGCTGTGTCACCATTCATTGGATCAGACATTTACGCTATGGCACCTATGCCGATGATACTTCTGTTTGGCTGACATCATCTAAACAGTTAGATTTTAGAATTTTTCCACAATGAACACAGCACAATTTCGGTGTCGCAACCACCGACATGAAATGCAGATTCGCCACAGAAGAAATAGAGAGGGGATCTGTGGTCGTCCTGCTATCTTTCAAGACAATGCCACCTCGCAGAAACCGGATATCGGCCAGCATGTGGCCACAACATTTCTAGCCCAACATGAGAGAGCTTAAGCCGTCTGGTATTTGTAGCACTGAGGTACCACACAGGTACCCTCACAGGCCTTCATTAGCGAAGGAAAATTCATATATCTTCCACGAGAAGCCACTGACGACGTATTTCCCTCCTGCACAGCTAATAACATTAAGCTGCCAATGTTTCTTATTATCCCCAAGTGATATAAATAATGGTACTGTCACAGGTTCAGTGACCAGATACAAGTCTTTCAATTGGAAGTCACTTTGGTGACTTATTTTCAAATTCGAGAGAATTTGAAGGCTGCAGTTCAGCAGAAAGCATGTACGTATAAGCGTATCTAGTGCGTTGACCACGCACTGAAGGTTACATGACTACTGAAGTCCTGGTGATGAAGCCCTGACTTAGTTATGCACACTCAGAATGCTCAAATGGCTCTGAGCACTATGGGTCTCAACATCTGAGGTGATCTGTCCCCTAGAACTTAGAACTAATTAAACCGAACTAACCTAAGGACATCACACACATCCATGCACGAAGCAAGATGCGAACCAGTGACCGTAGCAGCAGCGCGGTTCCGGACTGAAGCGCCTAGAACTACTCGGTCACAACGGCCGGCGCACTGAACTTGTAAAAATGTTGTTGATAAGAAAAAGTATTCTATTATAAAGTTTTTCATTTAAGGAACTGAAATTTAGTTTTATTTGCATAATTGAATTACATCTAATACCAGGCTTAAGAAATCTGTTCAGTGAGCAGGCAGCTGGTATCTACGTGTTCATTATGACGGTGCCTCGTATTTTGCTGGACTTTCTCAAATACCCTTCTACGGTCTTACCTAGTTCGCTGTCAGTTCAGGTGTTTCAAATGCCAGCTATTTCTTGTAACCCTCATGGGAAAAAATCCGTTCAATTGAGATATCAATGGACATACACTATGCGATCAAAAGCATCCGGACACCCACGAAAACATACGTTTTTCATGTTAGATGTATTGTGCTGACACCTACTGGCAGGTACTCCATATCAGCGACCTCAGTAGTCATTAGACATCGTGAGAGAGGAGAATGGAGTGCTCCGCAGAACTCACGGATCTCAAACGCGGTCAGGTGATTGGGTGTCACTTGTGTCATACGTCTGTACGCGTGATCTCCACACTCCTAAACATCCCTAGGTCCACTGTTTCCGATGTGATAGTGAAGTGGAAACGAGATGGGACACGTACAGCACCAAAGCGTACAGGCCGACATCGTCTGTTCACTGACAGTGACCGCCGACAATTGAAGAGGGTTGTAACGTGTAATAGGCAGACATCTATCCAGACCATCACACAGGAAGTCCAAAATGCAGCAGGATCCACTCCTAGAGCCGCTGCTCGTAAGCCACACATCACGGCGATAAATGCCAAAGAATGCCTCGCTTGGTGTAAAGATCGTAAACATTGGACGATTGAACAGTGGAAAAACTTTGTGTGGAGTGGCGAATCACAGTACACAATATGGCGATCCGATGGCAGGGTGTGGGTATGGCGAATGCCGGGTGAACATCATGTGCCAGCGTGTGTAGTGCCAACAGTAAAATTCGGAGGCGTTGGTGTTATGGTATGGTCGTGTTTTTATGGAGGGAGCTTGCACCCCTTGCTGTTTTCCTTGGCACTATCACAGCACAGTCCTACACTGATGTTTTAAGCACCTTCTTCCTTCCCACTGTTGAAGAGCAATTCGGGGATGGCGGTTGCATCTTTCAACACGATCGAGCACCAGTTCATAATGCACGGCCTGTAGCGGAGTGGTTCCACAACAATAGCATCCCTTTACAATGAAATGAACACCCTTAGCTGCTTTCAGGCGTTGACATATGTCAACGGGGACAGATGAAAATGTGTGCCCCGACCGGGACTCGAACCCGGGATCTCCTGCTTACATGGCAAACGCTCTATCCATCTGAGCCACCGAGGACGCAGAGGATAGTGCGACTGCAGGGATTTATCTCTGGCACGCCTCCCGCGAAACCCACATTCTCAACGTACTGTCCCGCACTACATTCGTAGTGCCCCCCCCCCCCCTCCCCCATCCCCATTATACTCATTACTCGAGGCGCGTTGCCGATTCCCGTAAGAGGTCGGGCACTGTGCATTCGCACAGAAGAAGAAGATAGTCAAGTGGCCGGTGAGCCGTAACTATATATATACTAACGAGCTGCACGGTCTCCGATGGTACCTGTTCTTTCGGCACATGTCCGAAAGAACAGATACCATCTTAGTATACAAATAGCATCCCTGTAATGGACTGGTCTACACAGAGTCCTGACAATCCTACAGAACACCTTTGGGATGTTTTGGAACGCCGACTTCGTGCCAGGCCCCACCGACTGACATCGATACCTCTCCCTAGTGCAGCACTTCGTGAAGAATGAGCTGCTATTCCACAAGAAACCTTCCAGCACCTAACTGAACAAATGCCTGTCAGAGTGGACGCTGTCATCAGGGAGGCTAAGGGTGGGCCAACACCATACTGAATTCCAGCATTACCGATGGAGGGCGCCACGAACGAGCAAGTCATTTTCAACCAGGTGTCCGGATACTTTTCATCACATAGTGTAGGACAGCGCGTCCTCTTTCATGCAACCATGAAGGCTTCAGTGTCCACTGAAAGATACGTAACACAGCCATACACAGGAGAGTGAAGAGCTGCCTGTTACACAGGTGCAAATGAGGCGAGGTTAGCCTTCAACAGAGGACATATAAAGCAACATTTATTTTTATACTTCCACAATACGTTACTCAAATATTTCCTCACTAGGCATAAATTTGCCAAATACACTGCTCCCTTCAATCAGTACCTGCACAGTATCGTAAAATGTCAACAGTACATCAAAACAGCGTCAGAACAGTGCCCACAGTCGCTGCTAAGACAAGCCAAACTGGACTCTCTGCAACTCATCGCAGTTATAGCTTGTTGGATACAGGACTAGACCAGAGTTAACAATGCACGTGAACTGAATTTATGCCACATCTTAACTTTAAACTACATTTATTTTGAAGTTTCTATTAATAAACAGTCGTAAATTGTTGCTAATCTTTGTTGACATGATTTTGCAGTAGCTGTTGCCTAACGTTGTTTGGCCCCATGACAAGGCTGCACCCTAACAAGCCACCTCATAGGAGCAATTACTTTTTGTGGCAGCGATCACTTACTGCCACAGTTATATGTTTGGCGCCAGCAGCAAAAGACAACACTTAACCTACAAAGCCCTTGGTCTGTTGCTGTAAAAGGCGTCTGTGCTTTTCACTAACATCATCTATGTAATTAAACAGTTCTCCATCTGAAGATAATGGTGTGAACCATCGAAACGCCTATTGGAAAAATAAATGACTTACGCAGGAAACTGTTTTATTTGTATTTATACACAGTTGCAGCTCTCTAGATGCCAAAATATACATAGCCAATGACGCTCCAAACGGTTAAACTCGCTGTTTGTCACCGATGCCGTCAACAATGCAATCTGTCCGATGGTTCCAGAATGAAATTTTCACTCTGCAGTGGAGTGTGCGCTGATATGAAAAATAAATCTGCCAGTTTCATGTTCGATGGTTGTCTATACGGTAGCGTCTAACACGTATGCTGCCGTCATTGTAAGATAAGTTGAGTTGGGAGTATTCCGGAAAAACTAAATTTTGCTACTCAACATGCCAGTGGCAGCGTTCACGTGTCCATTCGAGTCTTACGCGTTGGTGGGTTCTAGTCAGTGGACGCCGACGCAGTGCTATAAGCGCAGTCGGTCGCGTCCTCAGCAGAAGGCGTCCAACAGTGGAAGCAGACACGTCGACAACCGCTGCAGTTCTCCAATATAGACTCACCGCTGCGGACGAGGCTGTTCTGTGGGTTGCAGCTGTGCGAACCAGATGGTGGTTCATCCCACACTGTGCTCATTGTCCGGTATCTGTTTGTCACTTTGTTCGACCCTCTTCTATCCACTGGTTCCAGACACACACGTCGCTTTTGCAATATCGTGCCTTGTACGAGCGGCAGTGTTACGTTAAAACAAACCCGTTTCCAGGACACCAATCATTTTACCCAATTCGAGCTCCTTAGACGCTGATACCCTGTCCTTTGGGCTGATGGCTCTGTGCTGACTAAGCGTTGTGTTTATGGCAATAACTGAACTATTTGAAACAAAAAGAAAAAAAGAAAAACGTAAATCAGTAACAAGTACGGCGAGCACACACTTTATCCAACATGCAAGCATCACAACAGATATTTGTATTTAAGTTATGACATGTTCGACGTGCCTGTCAACATTGGCGACGATGTGGTGGAGACGAATAGCAAGTTCTGTATGACCCGCTAACGTGTCAGAACATCGATGCTGTCGATGACCTCCTGAAGGGGTGTTTTCAGATCAGCAATGGTTTGGGGTTATTTCTGTACACCATGTCTTTAAGATTCACATTCAAGAGTACCAGGCTGGATATCGAACAAACCGTTCCACACCAGATAATTTGTTTACTATACGACAGATCTTTAAGAAATACTGGGAATTTAACAAAAACTTTTACTGTCTCTTCATTGACTTCCAGTGAGCCTACGACAGCATCCACAGATGTAGTCTCTGCAACACATTACGAGAATTTAGTATACCCTGTAAGATCATTAGGATGATACAACTGTGCATGGATGGCCCCCAGACAGCAGTGAAGTTCAGAGGATCCATATCCCCCCCCCTTTCCAATTAAACCAGGCTTACGACAGGGAGACCCTCTTTCATGTTCTTCAACCTTGCATTAGAGAAAGTGTTTCGGGAGAGTAATTTACATCTATAGAATGGTCTCCGATTCGAAAATAGTGAAGTAAAACTCCTGGCTTTTGCATATGATATAGTGTTGCTGAGTGAAACTGAAGAAGAACTGAAAGACATGCACAGATCTCTCAGGAACAGTGCCAGCAAAATCGGGCTTTTGATTAACCAAGAGGAAACCGAATGTATGGAAATAGGTCGAGTCATAAACCCAAATCCTTACTTTTAAATTAACCAACATTCTAATTTCAAAAAAGTTATCCAGTTTAAATACCTTGGATCACGTTTCAACAGAAAAATATCATAACAACGGATATAAATGAAAGAATAGCCTCAGGGTCAAGATATCTGTACTCACTAAGCAACCCACTCAAAAGTAAAGCTTTGTCAATTACCACAAAGATGAAGATATACAACACTATTATCTGTCGCATAGTACTGTACGGTTCAGAAATCTGGACGCTTGCAAAGAACGAAAGAGAAAAACTGAATGTTTTCGAAAGAAAAGTAATGAGAAAAATCTGGGGACCTGTGTTGGAGAATGGCGTATGGAGAATTCGAAAGAACAATGAAATTTATCAGTTAATGAAGCAACCCACTATCACCCAGAAATTAAAAAGTAGGAGACTGCAATGGGCTGGACATGTGGTCAGAATGGAAAACAACAGTATCACCAAGAAAGCATTTGAAGGAACTCTCCAGGCAACAAGACCATTGGGCCGACCTCGTACAAGGTGATGACATAGAGAAGGACATCGCAGCATTAGGAATTTCCGCAGGGTGGAGAGAGGCTGTTAGAGATAGATGGCGATGGAAGCAGATCATTGATGCAGCGCGTGGTTTACAGGGCCTGTAATCGTTGAGAAGAGAGAGATGTCTTTAATATAGTCCCACAAAAATGAGTCGCATGTGTTCAGATCCGAAGAATATGGCGGCCAGTCGAGGCTCATGCTAGTGGCCCATGGCTACCCAAGAACCAGAATGCGGTCCGCAGAGTGCTCCTCCAGGACATCAGACACTCTTCTGTTTCGATGAGCTCCGTCTTGCATTAACTACATCTTGTCGAAATCAGGGTCGCTCTGGATAATTGGGATGAAATCCCTTTCCAAAACCTTCACATACCGTTCGGTAGTCACCTTGCCATCAAGAAATATCGCACTGATTATTCCGTGACTGGATATTGCCCACACAAAAAGTCACCCGGTGAGGATGAAGAGACTTCTCGATCGCGAAATGCGGATTCTCAGTTCCCCAGATGCGCCAATGTTGCGTATTGACAAACCAATCAAAAAGAAAGCTGGCTTCGTGGCTAAACCAAATCATACAGCGCATACTAATACCCATCATGCCTCGCGGCCAACTGTTCATTTGTGAACGTTCTAACGCAAACCGTTCAGAAGTTTTGACGCTGCTGCTCGCTATCTCTCTGCTGTCTTAAACTATTCAAAATGAAAAAAAAATTTCACTTTTGCGAAACTGCCTGCCATTGAAAAGCATAAGTTTGAAATTTGGCTGAAGCGTGTCTACAACCATCCTCTGTAGTTTTTGACAAGGAAATTCGGCAAACAGCCGTACGAACTGAGAAATTATTTTCTTTCTTTTGCGCTACCATGTTCCGTAATTCAATATGCCATCTTCAAGCCCTCTATGCACCTCTAAAAATTATCGACCGAATACTTGCAGTCAAGTATGCCAATATCGATAATTGCATATGTAGCCTGAAGATGGCCTAGTGAATTGCCGAAACTGATAACGAAAAGAAAATAAAACAACTTCTCAATTTGTACGGCTGTTTGAAGAATTGCTTTGTTATATATTTGAACAGCCGCTGACCCACGTCCACAATGAATCAACAGAGACTCCTCTGTAATGGTGTAGAAACGTTACACACTGCAACGTCACCCTCGGGCTCGGTGGAGCTTCAGACAGCAAGGTGTCGAATCATGCGAAATGTAAGCCCACAGCTCAGAATTTTTTGTAAGGTGTAAGGAGGGTTAATCATGTCACATTAGCACCAAATTTCACGACATTCTGCACGGTGCCACTATGGACGTTCCAGCCGACTGAAAGGTCGTCCTACGACCTCTTACACTCTTAGCTGTCGTCGCCTGCGCTCAGGTTGTAGAGCACCACTCAGCTGGATGGGTGCCGACGTCCCTGACAGATACATTTGAAACGTGTTCAACGAAGGTGCATGGGTGACACTGAGGGTGTTGCCCAACTGGTGGTTCTTAGAGGGGCCTTTGCCGTGCTATCCATGCACATGTCGGTTTTGCACCCCTACGCAATCACGCCACAGGAGAGCGCAAAACAGGATGGTTGAAAAAGCATTAACATCTTTTACTGCTTCGGATAATTTTCATATTTGTTCGAGCGCTTTTGGATGGACCCTAGTGGTTCAATCCAGTATACCAGAGCAAAAAATTACTACACACGAAAGGGTTTAGATCACGTTCGACGGCTTGCGCAACGATGTCTTTGGGGTACGGTTGAATCGTCCGGTTGGATGGGAAGGGGGTGGTCGTGGAGCGTCAAGATAGCCGAACGTTGTTACAAACGTCGTACAGTATTTCATCACACTGCGAATTCTCAATCGTGAAATATGTTGGAATCAATGGCCCGAAGGAAGGGACGGTTTTAAACTTGAGTACTAGGAGGCTCTACACTCTTCTGTGTTATCTGTTTTCCGTAGCTTTCGGAGGTCACTGAATTCTTCGTGGTTGGACTGAAAGGGGAGGCGCTGTCCTATTTCCGTTGCCATCTCACGGACTTTTTTCCAGTGAAGGCTACACGAAATAGCCGGAAGTGAAACCCCAGACCTGAAACAGAACTAGGTAAGGTCTTAGAATGATATTTGAGAATGTGCAGCAAAATGTGAGACACCATCGCAATGCAAGCAATGCACGAGTTGAAAACAAAATGGCTCTGAGCACTATGGTCCTCAACTTCTGAGGTCATCAGTCCCCTAGAACTTAGAACTACTTAAACCTAACTAACCTAAGGACATCACACACATCCATGCCCGAGGCAGGATTCGAACCTGCGACCGTAGCAGCCGCGTGGTTCCGGATTGATGCACCTGGAACCGCTCGGCCACTCCGGCCGGCCGTTGATAACAACTGCCAACTTTGATTCCATAAGGAATCTGTGCGGATGCACACATATTCCCTGAACTCTTACGGGACTTGGTAAGAATGTCTTCTACGAGTAATGAATGTGTTGGGGTGGGACACTAGGAATGTACACTCCTGGAAATGGAAAAAAGAACACATTGACACCGGTGTGTCAGACCCACCATACTTGCTACGGACACTGCGAGAGGGCTGTACAAGCAATGATCACACGCACGGCACAGAGGACACACCAGGAACCGCGGTGTTGGCCGTCGAATGGCGCTAGCTGCGCAGCATTTGTGCACCGCCGCCGTCAGTGTCAGCCAGTTTGCCGTGGCATACGGAGCTCCATCGCAGTCTTTAACACTGGTAGCATGCCGCGACAGCGTGGACGTGAACCGTATGTGCAGTTGACGGACTTTGAGCGAGGGCGTATAGTGGGCATGCGGGAGGCCGGGTGGACGTACCGCCGAATTGCTCAACACGTGGGGCGTGAGGTCTCCACAGTACATCGATGTTGTCGCCAGTGGTCGGCGGAAGGTGCACGTGCCCGTCGACCTGGGACCGGACCGCAGCGACGCACGGATGCACGCCAAGACCGTAGGATCCTACGCAGTGCCGCAGGGGACCGCACCGCCACTTCCCAGCAAATTAGGGACACTGTTGCTCCTGGGGTATCGGCGAGGACCATTCGCAACCGTCTCCATGAAGCTGGGCTACGGTCCCGCACACCGTTAGGCCGTCTTCCGCTCACGCCCCAACATCGTGCAGCCCGCCTCCAGTGGTGTCGCGACAGGCGTGAATGGTGGGACGAATGGAAACCTGTCGTCTTCAGCGATGAGAGTCGCTTCTGCCTTGGTGCCAATGATGGTCGTATGCGTGTTTGGCGCCGTGCAGGTGAGCGACACAATCAGGACTGCATACGACCGAGGCACATAGGGCCAACACCCGGCATCATGGTGTGGGGAGCGATCTCCTACACTGGCCGTACACCACTGGTGATCGTCGAGGGGACACTGAATAGTGCACGGTACATCCAAACCGTCATCGAACCCATCGTTCTACCATTCCTAGACCGGCAAGGGAACTTGCTGTTCCAACAGGACAATGCACGTCCGCATGTATCCCGTGCCACCCAACGTGCTCTAGAAGGTGTAAGTCAACTACCCTGGCCAGCAAGATCTCCGGATCTGTCCCCCATTGAGCATGATTGGGACTGGATGAAGCGTCGTCTCACGCGGTCTGCACGTCCAGCACGAACGCTGGTCCAACTGAGGCGCCAGGTGGAAATGGCATGGCAAGCCGTTCCACAGGACTACATCCAGCATCTCTACGATCGTCTCCATGGAAGAATAGCAGCCTGAATTGCTGCGAAAGGTGGATATACACTGTACTAGTGCCGACATTGTGCATGCTCTGTTGCCTGTGTCTATGTGCCTGTGGTTCTGTCAGTGTGATCATGTGATGTATCTGACCCCAGGAATGTGTCAATAAAGTTTCCCCTTCCTGGGACAATGAATTCACGGTGTTCTTATTTCAATTTCCAGGAGTGTAGTTTGTTTACATACAAGGTGAGAATGTGGGTCTCGCGGGAGGCGTGCGCGAGATAGTCCCTCCAGTCACAATATCCTCTGTGCCCTCGGTGGCTCAGATGGACTGCCGGCACGGTATCTCAGCGTGTTTGGTCAGAGGGCTGCGTGCTCTCTGTAATAACAAAACTGAGTCAGAGAATAAACGATCAACTTGAACGGATGTCTTGTGATGTCCGCCCAGAACAAACGCAACGAACTACATCGAACAAAATGAAAAGAAAAAAATAAAGAAAAAGTAAAAAAGATGGATAGCGCGTCTGCCACGTAAGCATGAGATCCCGGGTTCGAGTCACAGTCGGGGCACACATTTTCACCTGTCCCCGTTGATATATATCAACGGCCGTCAGCAGCTGAAGGTATTAATATAATTCTAATACCATAAGGAACAGTTGTGCACTGTGACCGTTGACTATAAGCAATCGGTCGCTGAAAGTCCCACTAGCCTTCTTCTTTTTTTTTTTTTCATTCTTGGAAAATCTAGATTTCGTCTATAAATAGCCATCTTCAGCTCATTTACGTTACAGTTTAACAGATTCGCGGCAGCGTGTGTCACCATATGTTCTTACATGTGTGTAGTCAGATGGAAACCCTTCGACCTTCACACCTATAAGAATATATGGTGAAATGTACTGCCGCAAGTCTATGAAGTTCGGAAAATCTCAGTACTGTGGCTAACTACTCGTACATTAGAATAGTGCCAACTTGATCCACCGGTTCGGCAGAGCAGGGGCGGCGTCTGGAGGAGGCATCGGACGCGAGGTGGGCGTCGAGAGAGTGGTCGGCAACGGCGCGGTGGTTGGGGGGGGGGGGGAGGGAGCGCCCTCTGATACTCTGGCTGCGCAGGTCGTGCGGAAGTAAAACCACACCAGGCACTTACTTTGCATGTAAGCAAAGCCCGTGATCAAACTGCCTGATTCCAACGCGTGGTGCCACGGTTCTAACCTCCTTTGTAGAGGCGCCAAAAGAAGGGGGTGAAATGTATGTAAGAGAAGGTGTGACGACCTTCTCACCTTGTCACACGTCCATGGTGCCGTTGGTAGAATATTGGTGAAATTTGGTGGCAGTGTGACATCATTAATCCACCTTACACCTCACACGAACTTGTAAGCTGTGGCCCGCATGTATCGAAACGTTGCGTTTTGAAGCGTCTACAAGCACGAGAGTGACGTTGCAGTGGAACATGTTTTTGCACTATTACTGAGGATGGCTGCAGGCACCTTTCTTGATGTAATTACATTGTCTACGTATCCTCAGATTTTGGAATGGTTTATAACATTCCTTCTGGGTGTTGCAATTTTCACAAACAGCTGTGTGGAAACGTAGGTTAATTTCCGGACAGTCCTAGTTTATGAGGATAGCTACAATCCATTATTGAGAATTTTGGGTGTAGTGGAAACAAATGCACAGGGGTGGAAGTGTTAGTACAGTACAGGAAGAGACGGAAAGACGACAGCAAAGCGACGCAGTGATGGGCGCAGTAACAACGTGGGCACGATGCTCTGAAGCGCTACCGCCGGCGCCTGGTGTAGCTTTACTTCCGCGCTGCCCACGCAGTCAGAGTACCAGAAAACGCTCCCCGCACACCGCCGCCCACACACTCTCCCGACGCCCTCCTCGCGTCCGTTGCCTCCTCCAGACGCGGCCCCTGCCCTACCGAGCCGGTGGGATCGAGTTGCCGCTATTCTAATGCAGTTAGCCGGATTCCCGAGATTTTGCGAACTCAATACCGCCGCCCCTCCACGTCTCAGGTTGCGGCGCAGGGCTGCCCATGCCCTTCGCCACCGCCGCCTTTCTTATCTCCTTCCTTTGTAGTGGTTCCACCAAGGGACGAGGGGATCTCGGCCGCTATTTACCGGGAACTTTTGCAGAAAATTGGAGAAACTGAAAATTGTAAGGTGTACACTGGACTGAGTCAACAAGTGGTTATTTCACCTATTTTATTTCAGGAAGTACTAAAGAAGAGAGATAGAGAATGTGCTAAGACTAATCCACAAGTGCTCTACCTTGCGATGTCCCTCCTATCATGACGTCAAGTACAGGCTACCCACGATGAATTGATTAATGAATAAGGACTTCTGTACCTCGCATAGTTGCTGGTGCGAGCGTGTGTCGCCAAGCCAGAGGTGCATATCGCAGTATAACCAGGACTCAGACGACCCCGCAGTAATAGTTATGTAATTTAAATCGTCTCTACTGAAATACGCTGCTTCAATAACAGATCCCTCCCGCTAATTTTCTTTAAAAATTATGCGATGTTTGGAAATAGACGAAGGCTCCATAAATCGAAGTTCCCACAACATGCTGGTGTCAATGTCCTGCTTCATGCACTATTGTAATGAAAGTATTTAACTACCCGCCTTTTCTTGAGTACGTAAGCGATTAAGAAACTCACTTCAAATAATGTCATTAACTGTATTTCGTTAGTACGGTGTAAATATCGGTGTTAACGTCAGCTATGAATCACAGTCAAAAATAACAGCCGCGTGGGATTAACCGAGCGGTCTCAGGCGCTGCAGTCACGGACTGTGCGGCTGGTCCCGGCGGAGGTTCGAGTCTTCCCTCGGACATGGCTGTGTGTGTTTGTCCTTAGGATAATTTAGGTTAAACAGTGTGTAAGCTTAGGGACTGATGACCTTAGCAGTTAAGTCCCATGAGATTTCACACACATTTGAACAAAAATAACACCCTTGTTGATAATCGTAAGAATGCATGCTCGTTTATCACTCAAATATTATTTCTCACTGGCTTGCGAGGCGCCATCACTCTACTCCAAAGTCACATTTACACCCCATAAGTTCTTCAACGACGCCTAAGAGCCGTTAATAATTCTATTCGATTCACGTGGTGTAACTCACATGTGCTGAGTCCACAATCGTTGTTACACCGTTCATTGTTTTTCCTCTCACTGTCATTTCACTATTAATCTGGTTAAACAAACATTGACAGCCATAAAGCTTCATCAGAGTTCAGTACGCGTTGCATACTGTAGAGCGAAATATTCAATCTATACCTTCGGAATATTTACTGTCAGAGATATTGCTACACTTCCGATCCTGTTCTGTGCGAAAGAACGCTTTCTGACATTCAACTATTAATTTAAAAATCTAATATGTTCCACTGAACTCTAAGAATAAAGTTACTTGACTCATCTTCATGCCGTTAGAAAGTCCTTATGTCCATATACTAGCAAGACTCGTCGGTAGGACCCCAACGGCGGCCGGTACACCAGCTGCCGCGTCGTCAGAACCCCACTGGAACACCATGCCGAAATTGATCGTGGATCGTGAAACAAATACAGAAAAAACATTTCCTGTACATTACATCACATAAAATCTATAATACAAAATGATGATTCGTATTCCTTAATGTCTGGTGCCGCTCAGTGGATCATATCAGTGTTCGTCGCGATATATCGTGAGCACTTGCGTACGTTGACGTTGGAGCATTGAAACGAATTAATTCGAATGAAGCAAAATTATTACAAAATACTTGTTCTGTAAATAAAACTGCCTTTTCCTGCTGCTAGTTACTTTATTTACCGTATCTCATACGCGTTTCGTCCGCAGCTCGTGGTCATGCGGTAGCGTTCTTGCTTCCCACGCCCGGGTTCCCGGGTTCGATTCCCGGCGGGGTCAGGGATTTTCCCTGCCTCGTGATGACTTGGTGTTGTGTGATGTCCTTAGGTTAGTTAGGTTTAAGTAGTTCTAAGTTCTAGATGACTGATGACCATAGATGTTAAGTCCCATAGCACTCAGAGCCATTTGAACCACACGCGTTTCGCCTTCTCCTGTTCTAAGGTATCATCAGTGGGATCTATAACGATGCAGTTTTGTTAGTTTTAGATTATTAAACAGTTCACTTCGCGATTTTTTGTAAAAAAAAAAGTAATTACTTACATCTGGTCTGGAGGTCGCACTACGACTTTTATCACTGCCATATAATCACATCTTTGTGTTCCCGCCTTCCACACAATGTTCACCATGTTTCTCAATCTTTTTTGCGGTGGACTATTATTCTCTTGTCACTCGGTACAACTATTTCGTCGTACATTGTTTTCCACAACGTAAGTATTATTACTCCATTACGTGTTTCATCATCTTTGGTATGTTTACCTATTTGCTGCCAACCTAACGAAGTGTTTGTTCAGGACTAACTTCTATTTATGATGTTTATACCGTGTGTGTGTGTGTGTGTGAGTGTGTGTGTGTGTGTGTGTGTGTGTGTGTGTGTGTGTGTGTGTGTGTATGTATGAGTAAGAGAGAGAGTAGGATAGAGCCGACGAGTTTCGTGTTTTTCTTGGAAGGGGGGGGGGGGGACCGTACTAGCTGCTAGCGAGTGGTTGACATCTGATTTGACTTTTCATTTCAATATTCTGTGGAGGGGTTCATATATGAGTGTAGAGATGTTGGGTTTTATTATTATATTCGACAGTATAATTATATTAATACTTTTGCGAACGTTATTCTATTATTTTATCTGTTAGTGTAAATAATGATTTGCTTGGCATGTGTACTTGGTCATTCAACAGGATTTTCCCCACATACAGAAAACCAAAGCAGAGGGGAAAATTCTGTTGAATGACCAAGTACACATGCCAAGCAAATCATTATTGGCGTTCAAACGTAGTTCATTATTTACATTGTCTGACATTCCTCCTTTGCAAAGGACCCATATTTTCAGAGGATAAATTTTAACATACGTTTGCAGTTTCAAGATTTTGCTGCAACCTACGGTGGAACTGACAGTGAGATAATAATGGCTTTCACTATTGTTTTAAACAGAGTTCCGTCCTTCTAGTTACGTCTTTTGCCATGTATATGAACTTGTGTAAGTTTCACCAGAACATGTTGGACGTTTCAGAAAGTTACATATGTACGCAGAGCTTTACACATAATTGTCCACGACACTAACTAAAAGATGCCCCATGGTTACAAACTACTGAAAACGTCTAAATATTGCCAACTTGTTCTTCTGTAGGACGCACTTTTGCCATACAACAAGGGCCTTTAGTGGCCGCGAACTTCCTATTAAGCAAAACAGTGCTTGTCATTCTCTAACTTCTCCTGATTGCCAAGTCGACCTAAGCATTAGCTGAACTTAGCCCTACGTTCTATAACAAAGAAACCAGACAGTGGAAATCTAACTACCGAACTTCAGATCTGTCCATCAAGGATTGCAATTCACTAAATGTTTACTAGCACCACCCTCTTCTACTGTACGTGAGGTTAATGACCATAGCGGATGGGATGGTGCGCTCGTATCCACACTGGGGAAAAGTTTAACGAACTGATTCTGAAAGGACGTTTATTTTGTAGATGGAGTATACTCCTGAATTTCAGTAAACAGTGAACGTGTATAAAAGGCTAACGCCATATTTCCTTAAGTATAAACTGTATGTCATTATGTTAATCATCATTGCTCTACAAAAATTAGGTTTACTAAGGACCACAACATGGACGTTCATGTGATTATGCATAAAGACCCAAGCACTCACGGAACATCTGAAAGTAAAATTCAGTATTTTCTAACAAAAGTTCAATCGTCAAAACTGGCTTGTGACTCGCGGCTGAAATAGACACGAAACTTGATCGGGATGACGGTACATTAAGTGAATCGTAATCAGATAAGGAAGAAGATCGTCCCCATCTGATTCTAATTAAACGATAGCAAAATTATATTAGGCCTACAACTTTGATTTCACCGTTTTGGATTAGACGGCAGTAGCGGCAAGTGGGGTTCTCGTGGTTGGTCATAGGTTTAATACAGTAAGCTTAGGCATCTGTAAACATAATGCCATAAGAATATTAGTCGATTTGTGATTGCATCATAAGGTTATTCTCGATTAAGCACGTCAACTTACGTACCCATTTCTCGTCATTTCCGGGAAGTTTTAATTTTCTGCTTTAAAATGAAGAAATCTGCGGCTGTGGCTCTTAAAATGCTGGGTAAGACCAGTGGTGAGGGAACTGTTAGTGGAAGAGCATGCAGAGAATGTTAAGAACGACGATTTTGATATCGAAGACCGGCATGGCAGTGCAAGACAGAACGTTTCTGTAGCTACTGAAACAGACGAAGACAGTCACAGGACATCATTATCAAAAGCAATTGATGCGTTCGAGCCCAGCACTGAAACAAAAACGGCCACAATACAGCGATAGACACGTAAAAGTAATTTTACAGCAGGTCAGCGCTCGACCCCATGTCCCAAAACCCGTCAAAATATACATGGAAACGTTGAAATGAGAAGTCATTTCCTTCCCGCCGTATTCTCCATACGTTGTTCTCTCTGACTACCACCTTTATCGCTCTGTGGGATGCAGTCTGGCTGACGAACACTTCCGATCACATGAACAAGTGCAAAATTGAATCGATTTATGGATCCCCACAAAATGCACCCAGTTCTTCCGCCACGGGATTCATTTGCTGTCCGAAAGATGGAAGAATGTAGTGACCAGCGATGGGAAATAGTATGAATGATAATTTTTTTGTAGGTTTTTCACAATAAAGCCCCCAACTTCGAGAAAAAACGGCGGAAGTAAAGTTGTAGACCTAGTAACTCACGAGAATCCCATAACAGTTCTAACAAACCGACAAAAAAACGTAACTAACCCCCATCCAAAATGACCGTCCAAGAGCGCACGGAAGTGGAAAGTCATACTGAGTTGAACCCAGAACAGCGGGTAAGTACCTCTGCATAAAACGTTGTCTGCCTTACCTCCAAGCATAAAGATCGAAAAACTTGGAGGGAAGGGGCGAAGAACAAATCGACATGACGAATTTTTCGGTGGTACAAGGTGACTCCTCCTATTAGATCTCAATATTTGCTATCGGTTGAACGTCTAAAATGTCCACCTCCGGTAGCTGAGTGATCAGCGCGACGGAATGTCAATCCTAAGGACCCGGGTTTGATTCCCGGCTGGGTCGGAGACTTTCTCCTCTCAGAGACTGGGTGTTGTGTTGTCCTATTCATCATCATTTCATCCTCAAAACGCGTAAGTCGCCGAAGTGGCGTCAAATCGAAAGACTTGCACCCGGCGAACGGTCTACCCGACGGGAGGCCCTAGTGACACGACATTTATTTATTTAACGTCTAAAATTTGAAATAACGTGGACCTCTCGTGTGGTCTGAAAGGACCAATCGCGAAACCGCATATTAAGAAAGCCCACGCAGTTAAGTTTCCAACATGCTGGCACCTAAAGTCAGCTTAGAAATTAAGATCAACAGGCGTCTACTTACAAGATGAAACAAGGAAATTCCATCTGAATTCACCAATGCACATGCGTTTGTTATTAGACGCACATTCATTCAATCTATCAATCATTCATGTTTAGGAGAAGTGGTCATAGATACATGGTGTGTTGGATATCAGATACAATAGAAATGAAAATAAAACACACTCATTTCGATTCCCAGGGTAATAATCTTCCTCTATGGCATGGTAAAGATATGAGAAAATGAAAGCAGAGGAAGGACACTCTACAGAACTTGATAAAACGACAAAATCACATGACAGGTGCACTGTCTGCTGCCTTTCACTGTCTTCATTCCAGACATGATTACTTCCATCTGACGAACAAACAATTAATTTGAGAATATCATTTATCTCTGTTCTTCAACTCTGCAGCTTGAACAAATCACACCATGCCAAGTTGCTCCTCCCACAAAGGAAGTTATGAAATGAACACCCGTCTAATCGATAATTTTGGCGAATCGGCTTTTTTGCATTCTGCCAAACTTCTAAGTGTTACTTTCCAGCAGCTGATCCTGTTTTCTGGTGTTTGCAACGTTAGAAAGGTATCAGAACAGGAGCATACTAAGGAAAGCGAACGTTTGTATTTATACAGCAGTGACCCAATCCACGATTCAGCGTCATACATGTTTGGAACAGACGTAGGAATTACAGTTATATTTTCTTCTAACCCACCGGCGATCATGTTACTGAGCTGATCTTCTCCAGTGTTAGGTATAGAACTGTAGCCAATATGTAATTTCTTAGACAAGGCTGCTTTTGTGGAAATAAATACACAAAACCATTTCCAGCCACGTATCATTATGTTCACGTAGTATGAACCATAAGAACTAAAAAGGCGGCTATACGGAGCACTACAAGGAAAAGGTGCAATTCAATGAAAAATACTATTACCCGATGGTAAATATTACTTAAAGAACTAAAAGTCGATAGGTTGCTAAATCATTGGCCAAGAACTGGTCACGGAATCAGGTTCGATTGTAAGCTTTTTTGCTATGGAAACTCGATATTTTTGTAATAGATCCTATTTGCTATCGATTTTGGAGGTAAAGATTTATCAGAAATTGTGCTCTCTGTCTCAGAGCTTAGTGTCAGAAATAACTGATTAATGTCTTGTTTGTCACTGTATTCAAAGAATACCTGCCAAGGAACGTTCGATCTCCCTCAGACTCGTGAAATTGTTAAAGAACGAGGCACCGTCGATTCCAAGAACGGAAGTGGGAGCCCGGAGTCCATCTTAATTGGCAGCCAGTACGCACTGCGACGTCTCGACTGTCTGACAGAAGCAGGGAGGACGTGAAGTGCATGAGACTGCCAGCTCTAAGCGTCATACTCATGCCGGCAGCGCAACAGGAAACGAAAGCTAATGAACTAAAAGACTGATCAGAAAGCACAAGTCACCTGTGTAGTAAAGCTGCACAGTCTGGTGAATGGAACGATATCTACATTGCATTGCGTGTTTAAGAAGTGAAAACGTGTATACACATCTGCTGGACATTTCATGCATACCTTTCACAGAGGTTTAGCTATTCTACCAGCTATGATAACATGGATTGGGGACGGGGTAGTAATGTTAAGCTTTACAGTAGGCAGTCACCATGGTCGCAATGCATCTTGCAACGTCCGTTCCTTCTATGACAGGTATTAGTTCAAATGGGTCTAAGCACTATGGGACTTAACACCTGAGGTCATCAATCCCCTAGACTCAGAACTACTTAAACCTTGTAAGTAGGCTGTTTAGGTTTTTACGTTGGTAACGCCACGTAGCGCTCTGTACGAAAATCACTGACTGTGCTGTGGCAATCTGTGGCTGGTTTGCATTTTTGGAATATTTGCTATTGTAGTGTTGGGCATTTGGATGTGAACAGCGCGTAGCGTTGCGCAGTTGGAGGTGAGCCGCCAGCAGGGGTGGATGTGGAGAGAGAGATGCCAGAGTTTTGAGAACGGTCGATCTGGACATGTGTCCGCCAGAAAAAGGAAATTTATAAAGATGGATGATGACTTTTGAACACTATTAAGGTAAATACATTGTTTGTTAATTTGCTAACTATGCCTATCAGTAGTTAGGGCCTTCCGTAGTTAGAATCTTTTATTTAGCTGGCAGTATTGGCGCTCTCTGTATTGCAGTAGTTCGAGTAACGAAGATATTTGTGAGGAAAGTGATTCATGAAAGGTTTAGGTTATTTAGTCAGGGCCATTCTTTTGTATGGATTATTGAAAGTCGGATTGCGTTGCGCTAAAAATATTGTGTGTCAGTTTAGTGATGATCAGAATAAGTAAAGAGAAGACTGTCTGAATACGTTGTGTTTTGCTCAGATGTTTGAAAATCAAATAACGTATCAGCACAGTCATTTATAAATTTTTCTAAGGGGGCGTTTCAACCTAACTAACCTAAGGACATGACACACATCTATGCCCGAGGGAGGAGTCGAACTTGCAACTGTAGCAGCAACGCGGTTCCGGAATTAAGCGCCTAGAACTTTTCGGCCATAGCGGCCGGCCAGGTATTAGTGTAAGTATGTTACGCGTCCTAAGTCTGACGTACCTAACACCATACACCGAGGAATATGTTGTCATTCTGCAGCATGTCTACAAGACAAACTCTCTATTTCGAATGCAGTTAACAGTGAATATGTTGCCAAATGCACTGCATAAGCTTTGTTTAAGATCTTTCAGAATACGGAGATTGTGTTTGTTTTTGGGTTACCTAACACAAATGTCCAACAGATTATGGGAACACACGGTATTTCATACCAGTCGGATACAAACGCTAAATTTACTGTTCTCTATTGGAAGGACTGCGAATAAAACTACGATCTACTACGCGCAGTTTGCTTTAGATACTCAGTTATCGCGAATAACCCCAATACGCTTCAGAAGAATAGTGATTTAGTATCACTTTTGATAGCTGTGAAGCTATGACATGTAAGTAAAGAGGTAGTAATCGTCGGCAGTGTTTACATTTGTTGGACAATGTTAACTGACGGTGACTTGGGCTTTAATAAACGCCTCAGTTTCGTCTACTCACAAACTAATACACGTTTTTCGTGATGGTTTCGACCAATCTTGTGTCACTCAGCAACACAATACAATACAGGAACAACGTTGTTTTCATAAATACACCACAGGAAGGAACAGATTCTACTTCAGACACGCAAATGCAACAAAACATCTTCATTAAGAGCAAAGTTTTGCATAATGAAATTAAATCAATTCCAAATTGTTACAGCGTAGGTTGCGTTTGTCAAATTAACGCGAAATCTCGATTATATTATTGTCATTTAACTGTTTTTAAAACGCAGAACAATTAACTTGTAGACGAAGTACGATGCCAAATTTTGTAAGCTTTATAGGTCCAACCTCTTGATAGCTATGGGGAGTTAGCGATTAAGCAGCGAGCTGCATTAGTTACGAATCACCTCTCGGCATCCGAGGTCATGCCTTTTTCGTCTACACTGTGTGACTGAAACGTCTGCGCCCGTACTCGTGGTTCACACGCCTCTCCTGCAAGCTTAGTTAACCACGGTGCTCCCTCTATCTAACGTTCTTTTCAGAGAATATTTTTATGGTTACATCACCTGTTTATCGATACGTAATCCCTGAACGAAATCAAGTAGCAAGAAAGAATACATGTATGTATACCACATTAAAGAATTATTTACTGTATGTTTATATTGTTTTGTTTTTACAGCAAGCATAAATAATCACGTACATTTCAATAATCATAGAGAAAACTTTCCACATCAAAGCTAAACGGAAAAGTCTTTTGTGGGTTTAATATTATGTTCTATGTGCTACAATAATCGCAGTAGCTTTCTGAACTACCAGAAACGTATACATCACTTTACAGCCTGGGTTTTCTTCGCTTTTTGATACTGCCCATGAAACATTTAGTACAAGTATGTGTTGATTGGAACTATACACACGCGAATAAAATAAAATCAGAACTTTCCAATTTTATATTCGTCACCAACATGTGACCATTTTGAGGATGTACAACCTCAAAATCGACAATTTTCTTTCATTGCGTGTGTGTTAGGTTCAATACAGTGAAAAATCAACAACACAAAATATATCCTGCTGTTAAAAGATATTTCCCTATATTTTATTCTGCAAGAGAAAACATAGATAGGAAAGCAAGCTCTTGGAATGTAATACTTTCAGCAGGGTGTTCATGTTATTTTCTGCAGTCTCTGTATGGAAGTGTGTAGTATATGAAACGGAATGAGAATTAAGATTACACATAGATTACACCAAATCATAACTGACAAAATACGACATTGTAGTGTAACAGTGGCTGTATATTATCCATATCTGGGCTAGAAATAGTAATTCCAACTAAAAGGTAAGAAGATAACGTAACATCAGTGATGACCACGTTGCTAAAATACCAATACCGTGAAGGCTGGGTTAGTATGTCATGGTAGGTATTAACTATCAACGTTTACCGAAATGCTGTTCAAGTGAACACATGTCAGCAGACTAAGGAAAACATCTCCAAAAAAACTCAATGTATGTTTTTTCAGTTTAAACCAGAGATGTTCTGGCGGTATCACACCTTAATGAGTAACTGCTTCTGATAGTTATTCCCATGCCCTGTTGTGTATGCGACTATCTGCTTTTGATAGTACAGGCACATTTGTTTTACATTTTTGTCAGAAGTCCTTATTGTGACAAATTGCTATTTAAGTTCTATCACTGCCTATTTCAGACATGAACATCTGCATAGCTGAAAATTGTTTACCTGTGAGTTACTTCTTTCGTTGTTTGAGGTAAACATGTGGAGATGACAGTTACGTGCTTGGGACACCGAGAAACCGTTTTATTTTGTAACCGTTTTCGGATTATCTTTTTCGAACTTTGGTATTGTGTACTGACAGTTTTCTTTGCCGGTATTGTTTTTATTTTTGCCGTAGTAAGGGAAAAAATCATAAGAGATAAAATAACGAACTATAATATCAAATGTAAAAGTGAGATAGTGGAAGTATTACTAAACTGTGTCAGAGTAACAACACAAACAAACGAACAACAAAGACAACGTAAATGACAACTAAATCTGACTGAACGAGTCGCCAGGCAATCAGAGGCAACGCCAACATCAAAATACCCTCGCCGTGCTTGACGTCTTCGATACTGACGTTCCTTTTCGACGTAGTGAATGTGTCTAAGCACCAGGGCAAAATATTTTGCTTTGCCGTTCCACTGACTACGAGTCCACCTGAAGACTTCCTTATACATCTCAGTTAGTAATCGCAAATACGATGCAATCGCAATCCATCGCTGTTTGGAATAATTTTATCTTCTAAATCGAATATTGGACCCGAAAGTATTAAATCCGATAATCATATTGTCGAGAATTAACAGTGCACTTGTGCACATAATAAGGCCAGGGGTAATTCATCCTGTCGAATAATATCGTTTGCTGCCCTAATTGCTGATATTTTACAAAAGTTCGCAATGAATAGTCGACAGCAATGATGGTCACATTGTTTGAAGCAAGTATTAGTCAGCTGTTGGTCTCTCAAAAGCGATGCTTTTATTTTGGTGCAGTAAATGTGTGAAATTCCGCTGTATTTCAACGAGACCATTGTTTTCGCTTAAATTTTCGCGTTATCGCTTAAATTCCCGCAGTTATGAGTTGATTGTTTCTAAATCACGGGGCAGACGAGGAATTTGAAATACCTAAATAAGACCGAATGGGAATAACAAATACTGAAGATCAAGAAAAACACTTTCCTTTAAGAAGAACGTATTGTAAAGTTGCAGCTAATCAGCACTATGGTGAAACTTGTTCGTCGACGGAGCAATGAAATAAACGAAAAGAAAAATTACGGAAGAAGAAGTAAGGGAAAGCTGAGGTTCGCAGACGACGTTTCACTGGACGAAATCCAGGAACACATTGGCTTCTTAGAGGATTTAACAGCATACTTGGCCAACAATCTGGCTTAAGCATAAACATAGCAAGGACGAATGTGCTGAAGAGCAGTGAAAAGGAGAGCAGACGCTCCCTTAAAATAGAAGTTGAAACGACAAGATAGTACAAGAAGGAAGAGCGTTATCCTACCTAGGAAACGAGGTTAAACAGGATGGACGACTGAAGCAAGATATCAGATGTATGCTGGCGCCCACTCGTTTCTTATAGGGTGCCTAAGGGATGCTGCATTCTCTGATAGCAATACAACAATTCAAGCAAATCGCATTAATGATTTTTATTACAATAAAGTAGATTGACGATACTTAACTTTGGTTTACAAGAACGTGTCGCAAGCGACAGGCGACAACCAGAAAATCAAGGTCCTTCGCCATATAGAATGTCCATGTAAGCAATTGATATAAGGCACAATTCTCAGCACAACAGCTGGGATTACGGCGCTTCTAATGCCGTGTCCTTCTAGTGCCGTCTAGCTGGCAAGAGCGGCGCTTATACTCTCTTCTTGTAGACGCCGCTCCTGTCGTGGTGACGTCTTAGTCAGCGTGCTATTGGCTGACGTCGTGTCACACCCGTCTCTGCTCTTGCGTTCTTCACCTTTACCCCGGAACAATGTTGACATGCTATTAAGGAGAAACTTCCTGAAAATGTACGTCTGAAACACAGAATATTATGTACGTGGAAATCTAGAGAAGAAGAAGCTGGAATCATTTGAAGTGCTTTATCTGAAAACTACCTTGAGCAGTTAAACAGAGAACCGACTCGTGGCGATAACATATTAGACCTTCTGGTGACAAACAGACCCGAACTATTTGAAAAAGTTAACGCAGAACAGGGAATCAGCGATCATAAAGCGGTTACGGCATCGATGATTTCAGCCGTAAATAGGAATATTAAAAAGGGTAGGAAGATTTTTCTGTTTAGAAAAAGTGACAAAAAGCAGATTTCAGAGTACCTGTTGGCTCAACACAAAAGTTTTGTCTCAAGTACAGATAGTGTTGAGGATCAGTGGACAAAGTTCAAAACCGTCGTACATAATGCGTTAGATGAGTATGTGCCAAGCTAGATCGTAAGAGATGGAAAAGAGCCACCGTGGTACAACAACCGAGTTAGAAAACTGCTGCGGAAGCAAAGGGAACTTCACAGCAAACATAAACATAGCCAAAGCCTTGCAGACAAACAAAAATTACGTGAAGCGAAATGTAGTGTGAGGAGGGCTATGCGAGAGGCGTTCAATGAATTCGAAAGTAAAGTTCTATGTACTGACTTGGCAGAAAATCCTAAGAAATTTTGGTCTTATGTCAAAGCAGTAGGTGGATCAAAACGAAATGTCCAGACACTCTGTGACCAAAATGGTACTGAAACAGAGGATAACAGACTAAAGGCCGAAATACTAAATGTCTTTTTCCAAAGTTGTTTCACAGAGGAAGACTGCACTGTAGTTCCTTCTCTAGATTGTCGCACAGATGACAAAATGGTAGATATCGAAATAGACGACAGAGGGATAGAGAAACAATTAAAATCGCTCAAAAGAGGAAAGGCCTCTGGACCTGATGGGATACCAATTCAATTTTACACAGAGTACGCGAAGGAACTCGCCCCCCTTCTTGCAGCGGTGTACCGTAGGTCTCTAGAAGAGCGTAGCGTTCCAAAGGATTGGAAAAGGGCACAGGTCATCCCCGTTTTCAAGAGGGGACGTCGAACGGATGTGCAGAACTATAGACCTATATCTTTAACGTCGATCAGTTGTAGAATTTTGGAACACGTATTGTGTTCGAATATAATGACTTTTCTGGAGACTAGAAATCTACTCTGTAGGAATCAGCATGGGTTTCGAAAAAGACGGTCATGTGAAACCCAGCTCGCGCTATTCGTCCACGAGACTCAGAGGGCCATAGACACGGGTTCACAGGTAGATGCCGTGTTTCTTGACTTCCGCAAGGCGTTCGATACAGTTCCCCACAGTCGTTTAATGAACAAAGTAAGAGCATATGGACTATCAGACCAATTGTGTGATTGGATTGAGGAGTTCCTAGATAACAGGACGCAGCATGTCATTCTCAATGGAGAGAAGTCCTCCGAAGTAAGAGTGATTTCAGGTGTGCCGCAGCGGAGTGTCATAGGACCGTTGCTATTCACAATATACATAAATGACCTGGTGGAAGACATCGGAAGTTCACTGAGGCTTTTTGCAGATGATGCTGTGGTGTATCGAGAGGTTGTAACAATGGAAAATTGCACTGAAATGCAGGAGGATCTGCAGCGAATTGACGCATGGTGCAGGGAATCGCAATTGAATCTCAATGTAGACAAGTGTAATGTGCTGCGAATACACAGGAAGATAGATCCTTTATCATTTAGCTACAAAATAGCAGGTCAGCAACTGGAAGCAGTTAATACCATAAATTATCTGGGAGTACGCATTAGGAGCGATTTAAAATGGAATGATCATATAATGTTGATCGTCGGTAAAGCAGATGCCAGACTGAGATTCATCGGAAGAATCCTAAGGAAATGCAATCCGAAAACAAAGGAAGTAGGTTACAGTACGCTTGTTCGCCCACTGCTTGAATACTGCTCAGCAGTGTGGGATCCGTACCAGATAGGGTTGATAGAAGATATAGACAAGATCCAACGGAGAGCAGCGCGCTTCGTTACAGGATCATTTAGTAATCGCGAAAGCGTTACGGAGATGATAGATAAACTCCAGTGGAAGACTCTGCAGGAGAGACGCTCAGTAACTCGGTACGGGCTTTTGTCAAAGTTTCGAGAACATACCTTCACCGAAGAGTCAAGCAGTATATTGCTCCCTCCTACGTATATCTCGCGAAGAGACCATGAGGATAAAATCAGAGAGATTAGAGCCCACACAGAGGCATACCGACAATCCTTCTTTCCATGAACAATACAAGACTGGAATAGAAGGGAGAACCGATAGAGGTACTCCTCCGCCACACACCGTCAGGTGGCTTGCGGAGTATGGATGTAGATGTAGATGTGGTGCTGTCAAAGAAGTTGACAGATTAAGGTTACAGGTACCGTACGATAATAAGAGGCGCTGAACATAGCAGGAGCAGAAAGAAGTCGATGGAAGACCTGTGTCAAAAGGAAGGGTTCATGGGACATCTTCTACGTTATCAAAGCGCTTTTAACTTGTTGATGTTATGAGTGTTGTAAATCTGTGCCGGACCGCGAGCTGGACCTGGACTTCTAGCTTTCCGCGAACCATTAGTCTGTCACAGTACGCTTCCTGGCGTTACTAACTTTCAGTGAAACTGGTGTTTTCCGCCTACGTCTACCGAATTCTACTCCCAACAGGTTTCCCACGAGGTATATGGGAACAGCAGCACTGATAAGCGGAGACGGTCCGGTCTGGAACAGTGACGACATGTTCATTACACTGCTGATTCAAATTTTCTGACCAGTTCTCGCTGATGCAGGGTAATTGTAAAGCCCATGTAACAATTCAAAATATCGTTATAAATAAATGACTAAGGGTAACGTAACAAATGATACCGAATGTGAAAGAGAAACTCTCAAAGTTGTTTTCTTTCTTAAATATTTATAAGTGTTCTATGTGTCTACCCTACGTCAAACGGGACACATGTAATCGGTGGTTCAGTTTGCCCGTAACCGACCCAGCATATCAGGAGTGGCGGCAGGACCAGCTGTTTCGTTGGGGTGTGACAAGTCGTCGAGGTTCTGTGGTAGAGGTAGAAGATAAACGCTGTTTCTGGTGTAGCTCTGTAAGAAAAAATTGCAGGGCGCCAAGTCCAGAAACAGTGGTTCCAATCGAGTAGCGCCGTATCAGCGGCTGCAACACGGTCTGTCCAGCGACAACGTCTCGTTCGGATAATCTCGTACTCAATTGTGGAAACGTGTAGGGGCGTCATCTTGTTGAAAGATGATTTTCCAGCTATCTGTTTCAAGGTTTGGCATGACCTACAGTTGCGGCTTGTGGAGATAGCTGAGGTCATTGACAGTTCTCGGAGTGAAGAAGAATGGTCTCTAGACACTCTAGTTGGATAAGGTACGGAACACATTGACTTTTTCGGAATCTTTGACGTGTTCGTGAACTGGATATGGACTCTCTGTCTCCCAGTTGTGTATGTCATGTCGCTTGACCTTTCTCTAAAGATGAAAAATGGCTTCATCACTGAAGATTATTCTACTTTCGAAGTCACTATTTTCAAAATGGTTCAGCATATCAATGGAGAACTGCAGACGGTAGACGGCACGGCTTGTCGTAATGGCTTACGGAAACTGGAAATTTGTGGTAAGATCCTATAGGATCAAACTGCTGAGGTCATCGATCCCTAGGCTTACACACTACTTAATCTAACTTAAACTAACCTACGCTAAGGACAAAAAACCCGCCCATACCCGAGAGAGGACTCAAACTCAGACGGGGTGAGCTGCAGGAACCATGGCAAGGCTCCCTAGACTGCGCGTCTACCTCGCGCGGCGATGACTTATGGCTTATGGCTTGCAGCAGATGCGATTTTAACGGCTTCACTCTTATCAGCTTAACGAAGAGTTTTTCACAGTGCCGGCTGAGGAATTTTCGTAACAACCCGGCCCTTAAAAAGGTCCATTGTTCTGACACGCCCTGTCGGCTACAATGTTCCGCGTCGCGCAAACAAGCACTCTCCTCGACTTTGTTGTGCTACTTCACTATAATTTTGTACATTTCACGAGAAAACGCGAGAAGTATGAATTTATAGTAAAATGGTAAGAAAACCACACGTTTTTGTCATTTGTTTTCGTACTGACGTAATGCCAGAACATCACATTGGTCGCCTTTCTCTCGGGAAAGTTTACACTTATCGGCTGTAAATTTATGTCACGTACAGAGGTATCCAGTCTCTTCACTCTGTACAAAATAGAAGCTTCTAAGTTAACGCAATCGATAAGTAAGCCTTATTACAGGTCATGTTTTAGTTATCGAAAATTCAATTATTGACCGGTTTAAGTGCCTTGCAGTTGACCTAGGACCTTAAGATTTTGCACGAGACGAGGTGTAGCAGCTACATTATACGGGAAAACTATGATAGTGACCTTTAAAACTTGCCACGTGAAGGTCTTTGCATCACTGATGGACAAAGGACAAATTCTAGCACGCATAATGCGTTTTCTGTGTGGTTCAAGGCCCCACAATTTCGTTACAGACCTTCCGTGTACAGCGGACAGTGTGTAAGGCACCTCGGTGACCACTGTGGCGGTAAACTTACCCGTCTTTCGTTATAATACATCTTCCTTTAACATCACCACATTATGTTTCATTGAAGCATTAAATTACAAAATAGCTGGTCACTGTTTACAAATTCTTTTTTTTATGTATGACATGAAATCTGTCATAGCTTTTGTTCGCAACTAAATGCAGCTCGTTATGTTTGCCTGAACGCGAGTTGTAGCATTTCGTTGTTTAGTGCTCCAAACTTTAGAAGTGAAACGTATTTTTTATCGCAAGATTTTTCCATTGCCAAGTGCACTAAATTATAATCATTTTGTGCAATTCATTTGGAAACATGTGGACGGACTCGTGTGTTACCTACGTTATTGTGGGTACGGTCCGACGGTTTCGCGGGGGGAGCCGTCACACGTCTTCCATACAGTCCCGATCCCTCCACATGCGATTTCCACATTTTTGGAGACGTGAAGAAAGACATTTGTGGCCATCGATTTGCTTCGGACGAAGAGATGCGCTTCAGTGTGAAGGCATAGTTCCATAGGCAACGGCAAGAAGTCTTCCACCAAGGCACTGACCAACTTGTCTCACAGTGGCATAAATGTTTTAAGAGTTATGGTGATTACGTTTGAAATAACGCGTTGTCTACTTACTTTTTTCCATGTTTCCCGTTTCCACTGACCGCCCATTATAAGCAACTAGTAGACAGGACTCACGCCTAAGACGATCAACTTAAAAAGAAAGAAAAATAAGCTATTTAGTTATTAGAAGATTAATTACACAGTGAAACTGAGTCTTATATAGGTAAAAGGACTTGAGTACGTTACATAGTAAATCTTCAAAGTGCAATCAGATATCTAAGGAGAGGCGCTCACGATAAAAACGTATCCACACTTTGATTGTTTGAAGTGAATGCTACAGTTGACCTGGTAACAAAATAAAGTTGACTAATTTTAAATTATAAAATCTTAGGTGTCTAGTGGTGTCGATAAGCCAGTAAACGTAAGTAACCGGCTAAGCACTGTCACCGTTCGAGTTGTCAGGGTGGTAGACGACGATGCTGTCGACCTCAGTTACAATCTTGGTCACGGCTATGTTTCAGTCGAAAACCTCTACGTGCCTTTCTGCGTATTTCAAGATATACTTTTATACACTTAGTACACACCCAAATTGATATCTGATAGATCTGTATTTAGCAACATGAATCAGATATGTTTTCCGTGCAATATAGCGGACAGCACGTCGGTGCAGCGAGATTTCGTTTGTGTGTTGCGCATGGTGCAAGAAATATTTGTGTTTCGCTTGCTTTTGTGATAGGTTTCACCCCACTGAATGCAAGCAAGCTCACGAATAGACTGTCAATAACTGGAATTACGCTATAATACACTCAAAAGTTGTATTTTCGCATCATCTATCCCGATGAAAATAACTGTAAATAGGTTATATACCTACTTGCTTATTATTCGCGCTTCTCGATGCTTTCCTCGAAAAATAAAAAGAGAGAGAGAGACAGAGAGATGAATCAGAAATGTATTTCAAATATCAGCTCAGTGGCGCCATGTTCGTTTCGTGATATTGCAAGGATAGTTGATAGGTAATATATCGTTGTACTAGCGATATGTATGGCTACAGGGTTCCTTCTTTTCTCTCTGCAAACAACCAGAACAGAATTCAGTAACAAAGTGGTAAGAACACCTACGCTGTGCGCCAATTAAACACTCAGCCTTTCTTGGTTATTTTGTTAATCGTCTGTAATACAGTAAACAGCCTTGATCATTGATTTGTTATTACTACCATTGTTATTGTTATTCGTCACTTCACAATAGCTTTCCTATCACTCATTGCCGCCAATGCACGTAACGAACGGATCAGGATGAATGGAATGTGGGATGTTTCGTCACGGAGAATATATACATTTATCTCGGCGGCTTGTGTTCAGGGTAATATGAAAATCTCAATAAGAGAAGACGACAACGGGATGCCGGTGATGCAGGCAATAGCACCCAACTATTTCTGTCCACTTAACACCATGACGACAGACAAATTGGCGTCTCACTGTATTCTGATTATAATTCGTTAGCCTTCTTGCGACTTCGTTTTAATACCTCATGGGAGCAGGCATAATATTTTGCTTTTTGAACACCGAACAATAACACACAAACATAGTAGATGGAAGGATACAAAGAAACAATCAGACTCATGGGTGTGGATGCAGTTCATCATTAGAAGACTAAACAAGAGGGAAACACTACGAAAGCAATGAATACGCTGGTTAGTATACATTATTTGTATACATCTGAAATGAAAAAGCGCAGATCTGCACCGAGTCCGCATCTGCACTTTATTTTCTGTCTTAATGGGCATAATTTTTTGTTTCTTCTCTTCTTAATTTTCAATTGAATTGATTGTTACGTGGTACAGAATAATTAGTTAACTGTGTTTCTTACAGCTTCCATTCGCAACATTTTTCTACATTCTCGTGCAATTCATGAAATTCTACTTGTACGATCACATGACTGCATATAGAAGCAATTGATTTCGAGGTGCAAAGTGTTTATTATCTTACTTTTCGTGACAAGTGGGCAAAGTTGATTTCCAAAGACTTTTTATTGTACTGAAATAATCTTTTGTCATGACGTAACAAGATAAGTGTTTTATTCGTATATATTTTGTGGGAAACTGTAATCGTGATGGCAGTTTACACACCTGAATGTTTGACAGAACTGGTAGGAGAAAACGCTGCATATTAACCTAACTCCGCGCATCCTCTCTGTATCCTTCTATGACACGAGCACGGGATTCTCCTCCTACAACGCTACAGAGCTGTTCCTAGCACAGCTGACAATTGGCAACATCGTCAGAAACATTTGGCAACACTGTGACACTGCAATCACTTCCGCGTTTGGTACTGAATTGACTCGCTAAATTCACTTGATATTCCCTTTCCATTTGAATGACTCATGCTATATAATCCTCATGTAAACTAAGACACTGAGACAAAAAATTCCATCTTTTAACTAAAGAAATGCTATTCTTCACATATGTGACAACTTTTATTATCTTTCACAATGCGTTATGAGGCTGAGCGACCAATACCATGAACTGCATCGGTTCCTCGTTTCTTTGTCCACTAAAGAACCGCACAGCGTGTAAACGTAACTACAATGGACTGGCGACGAGGATGGAATAGTGGAACACTGCAATTTGAACACGGGAGCAGGACAATTTTTTTCTTTCTGTTGAATTGTTGAATACATGCATACACATGCATGTATTAAACTGAAATACATACGTTGAAATGTTTAAGTTGAGATATTTAAGGAATCATGGCAAACCGGGGACAGAAACATCTAATGCTGAGCAGCATCTAACACATCTTATTCAGTTTCAGAGCCAACAAATAACAGAACTGCTGTCAGCAGTTTCTTGCACAGTAGAAGCGCAAGCGTCCCAGCAGCAAAAGGAGCCAGAAGCTAAAGAAGGAATTCTGCCGCCTCCACCCTTCCGACAGTTCGATGAGACAAAGAAATCATCGAAATAATACATATCACAGCTGTAGCAACATTTCTACGCCTAGAAAATCACAGGTGAATCATATCGTACATTTTTTCTTTTCATGTGTAGAAGTGTCCGCTTACTGCCTCCTAGTGAAATTGTTTCCCCTCAGTGAGCTTCAAACACAGTCCTACAAGGTCATAATTACAAGATTCGACGAATTTTTTGAGAGTCAAATACACATTGCTGCTGCACCACATAAATTTTTCCCCGTGCAGAATCTTAGTGATCAGTACCACAAAGAATGGATTACTAATTTGCAGTGCATAACTAGGGACTGTAAATTCAATTACATCTGTGGCACAATACATCAGGATGAAACTCCTATTATTCAGAATCTATCATTTCAGAGACACAGGGCCGAAATTCTACAGCATTTTAAACTCAATGAAACACTTAATATATGTCTACCAGTTATCCTTTATCATCAGACAAACAACCCGTGACCAAGCCACAGCCCCGGTCCCAGCAATCGCAAGTCAGCACCGTGTAAACAAAGGCAGATACACTACATCCAGAGTTTGACGGGCCGGCGCTACGCTGATTACACTGCCACAGCTCCACGAAAACGAAGTCACGTGTGAAATGCTATGTCAGTCGTGACCAGAAGAACTGCTTCTTCATATAAACTGAATGCAATATTTGTCACCGCAAAGGACGTACAAAACCGGTCTGCTACGAAATACTAGAAAGCTCTTCTGTTTTTCAGGTGGGCATAATGCAAAGCGGCAATGGAAGGAAATCAATATCATTTCATGCCCAGATTGTGTTCCTCCGCTAGCTCTAAAATCATGTAAGCGAAAATGCAGAAAATGCACGCACAGGCGTTTAATGCGAATACCACAAGCTTCAAAAAGGCTCTCCCAATCTCGAAATTCACGAAAGCGCTCTAGTGCACAGGTAGAAACAACACGGAATGAACAAGTGTACTCAGAGAACACAACACGAAGTGTGGAATAAATAGCACATTTGTAATCAGTCAGTGCCTTTTCAACTAGATATTGGAGCTTCTGCCATGTTGCTTAACCTAGATACTGTATATATGAAACAAATTGGCCAACCACCCTTGTGAAATGTCAAGTCTGCATTGTAAGGTGTCAGGCAAATCCAACACCTTCCATGAAAACCCTGACATGATAAGCAAATACAGTAGTATGTCACATAGCTCTGAATAAATTGTGACATTAAATTAACCAAAGTAATACGAGTAACGAGTGAGCAAATGGAATACCACAGACTAATACAAGAATGCCTAAATGCATGTCATACCTTCCCACCGTGAGACAGACGCAGTTCCGAGGGGAGAAACGAGAACAGAAGCCGAGAGCAGAACCGTGTTAAGTTAGAAGGCCCTACGATAAGGGACGGACACCCACGTCGCCAGCTAACCATTAGGACCACCCCCCAGTCCATGTTAAAAGATAGAACCCTCCAGAAGAACAGTATAGATCTTACGATAACACAAAAAGCGGCAACCCTAACCGCAAGTTTTAGCGTGAGACTTTTTCGCGTCTCTGTTACGTTGCAAACTTCAAAAACATTGCCCCACCATGAAAAGAATAACGTTTCTCATTGGATAGTCAGAATTTTTGTAGGTGGAGCTAAAGGTTAACATTGAGACCCTGATTGGTCAGATGAAAACACACCAACTTCAGTAAATTGTAATAAGGAGAAGTTAGGAGAGAGTTGCTTCTGAGACGGCGAGGTGAGCGGAGCTGTGCTGCCCGCCGCCCCCTGACGAACACCTACAAGGTACTGAACGCACACGATGCCGCATAACAGCGCATAAAGCTTCTCTCAGAACTGCAGAAGTCTCATCTGTTACACCGCCGTTTTGCGTAATACTAGTGTCGATCGTCAAGTAAAGCTCATGATATTCACATTTTCCACTTGAAGTAAAAATCTGAAACGCGATGATTTTTCTGTTATATAGTTATTGAGAAGCCACATCAGCCACTGTAATTTATGACAAGTTAGATATGTAATTAAAGATAATTGATGGACACTGTAGACCATTTTGATAGTTTTCTCTTTTGTGAAACTTAATTTAAACCTAGATTATAGATGTGATATGGCAAAGGTCATCCTTCGATCCATTGTAGAACTTGGAAACCCATTCAGGGAATATTCGTTCACATTTTTGTTGAACGCAGTTGGTTTTTACCATCCTGTATTAAAACATTTCCTTTTATCAATAGTGAAATTTATAAACAATGTTTTGTGAGTAGAATAAAATTTCCATTGGTAAACTCAACTGGTTTTTCGACGTTATTTTACCAGCTAACTAAAAATAGGAAAGCCTTGCACCCCTTCCACTAGATTTAGTTAGTATTAAGATTATTTTACAGGGAGTGCAGTGGAGCTGACGCTGGAATCATTAAGTATTTTGTTATATCATCGCTAGTCTCAATAAACGCTTATGAATTCTACATGTCATGTGTGGTCTGGCGTCTCCTTACCAGCAACAGGTCCCAGGTTCAAACTAGTCAATTCCCTAAAAAACACGCTCAGAGCGTCGTTGCGCGAAAGTGGTAGGGAGACACGATATAGAACAGACACCACGCAGAATGTTAGAGCATCTCACCGCCTATAACGACGTTAGATTCTCAGACAAGCCGACCTGACTACCTACAACAAAAATTTTCTTTGTCTCTTCGTCCCATGTTAACTGTAGACAGGCTTCTGCAAGATAAGTTCTTAAGAAGAATTGTCCTCACACTAGGATATCCAAAATTTCCTCTATACGTGGGGCCGGCCGGCGTGGCTGTGCGGTTCTAGGCAGGCGCTACAGTCTGGAACCGGGCGATCGCTACAGTCGCAGGTTCGAATCCTGCCTCGGGCATGGATGTGTGTGATGTCCTTAGCTTAGTTAGGTTTAATTAGTTCTAAGTTCTAAGCGACTGATGGGAGACGGCAGTGATCGTGACTGAATTTATGGCGCGTTTGAAATCAGCACAAAGATGAATCTTCGCATTTGACTTCCGAATGACGACTGAGGGTGATGCCCATTGACTTGCTAAATGGTTCAAATGGCTCTGAGCACTATGGGACTTAACGTCTGAGGTCATCAGTCCCCTAGAACTTAGAACTGCTGAAACCTAACTAACCTAAGGACATCACACACATCCATGCCCGAGGCAGGATTCGAACTTGCGACCCTAGCAGTCACGCGGTTCCGGAGTGAAGCGCCTAGAACGGCTCGGCCACCGCGGCCGGCTGACTTGCTAAAATAGACTGTGAGACACCAACGGATTCCAGTGCATGTATTTCTCTAGCGAAACAAAATTTGGGTTTTGTATTAGTTTTCAGCGTAATGTGAGCATGAAAGTATTTTGCACATCCCAGAGTACCGTCGAAGAAATGTCAGTGCTTGTCACCGAGTTGATGAATTGCAACATGGGAAACTGGCCGACGGCGCAACACGCAAACGCCGACACATTGTCTCGTTTACCAGTCGGCACAGATGCAGCGTTCCACCATTGGAAACGTCTTGTTTATATGTTGATTGTTGGTAGTAAGGTTCTATGGGACCAAAGTGCTGAGGTCATTGGTCCTTAGGCTTAAACAATAATTAAACTAACTTACATTAAGGACAGCACACACATCCATGCCCGAGGGATGAGCCCAACCTCCGACGAGGGCAACCGCGCGAACCGTGACATGGCGTCACTGTCCGCTCGGCTGCCGCGGGCTGCTATATAGATTCTTCTGATTCGCAATTACGAGACTCCTTTCCTATTGATTCACGGTGGATCGCACAAGCCACGGGGCATAACCAGTCAACGATTGTTAAAAAGTTGTATTCGCAAATGCTGGCCGTGCTCTCAGAAATGTATTCCCTATCCCGTAGTAAGAAGTGCATCGCAAGAGTTGGGCGCGGAGGCGTGTCTTATCAGCCCCCATCTGGTCGGACGCACATTCAAATGCGAGAGCCGCCAGTTATGCCGCTGTGTTCCCTACAACCGCCACTGAGGTACGATGGCGCTGGCACGAACGATTACACCGTTGTCAATGAGATGCAAGCATCCCCTGTCTGGAACTGCACCGGCGGGCGTACTTAACTTAGAATACTCATGTACAGGGTTATTACAAATGATTGAAGCGATTTCACAGCTCTACAATAACTTTATTATTTGAGATATTTTCACAATGCTTTGCACACACATACAAAAACTCAAAAAGTTTTTTTAGGCATTCACAAATGTTCGATATGTGCCCCTTTAGTGATTCGGCAGACATCAAGCCGATAATCAAGTTCCTCCCACACTCGGCGCAGCATGTCCCCATCAATGAGCTCAAAAGCATCGTTGATGCGAGCTCGAGAGAGGTAGAGGAGGTTTAAACACTGAATCTTTCACATAACCACACAGAAAGAAATCGCATGGGGTTAAGTCGGGAGAGCGTGGAGGCCATGACACGAATTGCTGATCATGATCTCCACCACGACCGATCCATCGGTTTTCCAATCTCCTGTTTAAGAAATGCCGAACATCATGATGGAAGTGCGGTGGAGCACCATCCTGTTGAAAGATGAAGTCGGCGCTGTCGGTCTCCAGTTGTGGCATGAGCCAATTTTCCAGCATGTCCAGATACACGTGTCCTGTAACGTTTTTTTCGCAGAAGAAAAAGGGGCCGTAAACTTTAAACCGTGAGATTGCACAAAACACGTTAACTTTTGGTGAATTGCGAATTTGCTGCACGAATGCGTGAGGATTCTCTACCGCCCAGATTCGCACATTGTGTCTGTTCACTTCACCATTAAGAAAAAATGTTGCTTCATCACTGAAAACAAGTTTCGCACTGAACGCATCCTCTTCCATGAGCTGTGGCAACCGCGCCGAAAATTGAAAGCGTTTGACTTTGTCATTGGGTGTCAGGCTTGTAGCAATTGTAAACGGTAAGGCTTCTGCTTTAGCCTTTTCCGTAAGATTTTCCAAACCGTCGGCTGTGTTACGTTTAGCTCCCTGCTTGCTTTATTCGTCGACTTTCGCGGGCTACGCGTGAAACTTGCCCGCACGCGTTCAACCGTTTCTTCGCTCACTGCAGGCCGACCCGTTGATTTCCCCTTGCAGAGGCATGCAGAAGCTTTAAACTGCGCATACCATCGCCGAATGGAGTTAGCAGTTAGTGGATCTTTGTTGAACTTCGTCCTGAAGTGTCGTTGCACTGTTATGACTGACTGATGTGAGTGCATTTCAAGCACGACATACGCTTTCTCGGCTCGTGTCGCCATTTTGTCTCACTGCGCTCTCGAGCGCTCTGGCGGCAGAAACCTGAAGTGCGGCTTCAGCCGAACAAAACTTTATGAGTTTTTCTACGTATCTGTAGTGTGTCGTGACCATATGTCAATGAATGGAGCTACAGTGAATTTATGAAATCGCTTCAATCATTTGTAATAGCCCTGTACTGATTCCATTCTGTGCGTTTGCCAGCTGACTAACATTTACAGACTTTCATAGTCGCCAGGGTTTGATATCTTCCAAATCTTGTATCTGTATATATTTCTATATTAAAATCTACTGTGAGCAAATGACGCTGCAAATACAGGAACAAAGTTGTGTACTATTTTACTAATTGGTACTAGGCGTAGATTGGTTGGTTGGTTGATTTGGTGGAAGAGACCAAACTGCGAGGTCATCGGTCTCATCGGATTATGGAAGGATGGGGAAGGAAGTTGACCGTGCCCTTTCAAAGGGACCATCCCGGCATTTGCCTGAAGCTATTTAGGAAAATCACGGAAAAACTATATCAGGATGGCCGGATGCGGGATTGAACCGTCATCCTCCCGAATGCGAGTCAGGCGTAGACTAAGTTAATATTTGAATTATCTGTTGATAAACAGCGTCTGCTGCTCGCTATAGTATCCACTAAAGAATCACACAGCGTGCAAAAGTAATCATAACAAGTATCTTTCTTTTTCAGAATTAGTGGAAATATCTTCATGTGTATCCAAATGACGTTTTTTAGTAGCATAACGATAACTATCAAGGTCTGCATTCTTATTTAATTGAGAAGAAAACGCTGTTTTGTTAATGCCAGCGTTTGACCCACTTAATATTTCGATAAGACGCCACATTTTATCTTATACGCCACTGAATTTTATTATTGATTATGAACCGTTCTTTATCTATAGGGTGTTTTTTTCTGGTGTTGAGCAACAAGAGGAAGAAACGCTCCATCTTTTCCAATTCTCCAACACTTTTTCACAGTAAGCGTGAAGAGTGTGTCAGAAATCTCTATTACGTTAAATATTACATTGAGTATCGAAAACAATACAGCCATCTTAATGCTATTCTTTGAATTGTGTAAGATTGGAAATAAATAAGCACTCAGATATCGGTCCGCCGCTCGTGGTCTCGCGGTAGCGTTCTCGCTTCCCGAGCACGGGGTCCCGGGTTCGATTCCCGGCGGGGTCAGGAATTTTCACCTGCCTCGAGATGACTGGGTGTTTGTGTTGTCCTCATCATTTCATCATCATCCAGGAAAGTGGCGAAATTGGACTGAGCAAAGGTTGGGAAATTGTACGGGCGCTGATAACCACGCAGTTGAGCGCCCCACAAACCAAACATCATCATCATCATCACTCAGATATCGATAGTAACAATATGAGGGTGAAACATAGGACCGTGATTCTAAGCATTGTTGTGAGACGAGGTCTGTCTGCGAGAGTCAAATTTCAGCAGTGTTGGTCAAAAGCTCGGAGACAGAAGACGTGTCACGTCGGTGAAGGCAGATCTTACCATACTCAAGGCCCCATTTCATTTATATGGCCAGGAGAGATTTAGATGGCTTAACTGTGCTTGAAAATGGAATTCAAGGTAAAATTCGTAAGAATAGCGTAAAGCCCAATCGTAGAGTTAGGCTCGTGATTGTTAGTCTGAGTTTGCAATAATCCCATGTTTTGCTTATCGGTTAAGAAAGCCTCTTTATCCTCCAAATAATAATAATTATTCTCCACATCTAATTTATAAATATGCTGTGGTTATCAATGTTAATGTAAATTGGAAATTGAAATAATTTGTTAATCTGGCCAGCCATTATTGATACTTAAAAGGTCATTGTCAGGCATTTAACCATTATTAATACTTATCAAACTATTATTGGTCATGATGTTTTCTGAAGTTTTTAAATAGACTTAATTTATGAAATCCCTTGTTACAACTTATTTAGTAGTTAACAGAACTCAAGCAAACTCCTTTTTATTAAATGCATTATTAGTGACAATAAGCTTTAGCCACTGCTGCTGCATGCTGCTGCTGCATGCTGTAAACTACTTGGAAAAAGGCAGTCATCTAAAGAGATGAGCGCAAAACTTACGATCGAAACTGAGACATTGACACGCCATAACATGTCATGTATTCTAATCTCGTATATTCCGTTGCACAAGCCAGATTCTGTATCACTTGTAAATTATTATTCAGATATGCAGTCAGATAATTTATCCAAATTTATTGCAGAACGCATTGATATAAGCAAAAGTTTTATTTTGTAATTTAGTTTCCTGGGATTCTATTATCCCCTACATTCCTTCTCTTCAATCTGATGGTCTAATGAGGACTTGCCGAGAAGTCGAATCGAGTAATGATACTATCGGGTTGGTGCCTAAGTTCGTATAGTTTTCCCCTAAGTTTAATCGCAACAGACAAACGTAACAGAGACATAAGTCATTAATAATATCTTCTCCTTCAATATTTGCAACAGTGTGCCAATGCTGGAATAACTGTTTGATACCACGACTGTGGAAATCACGTCGGTTTGTGGCGAAGAACTCGTTGATCCATATTCGGAGCGCATTTTGGTCCGGAAAGGCAGCCCTTTGAAGATTGTTGGGTAAAGAGCGGAAAAGGTGAAAATCTGAGTGCTTAAGGTCACGTGAATAAGATGGATGTGGGAAGGCTTCCCAACCCATCTCCTGTGTAGGGTTCTTTGTCTTTCTAGAAGATAGTGTATGGACGTCATTGTGCAGTAACATCACACAGTCTTTCTAGTCGTTGTACCTGGATAGCGTCTGCAAGACGTCTCAGTTGACAATAAATGGTTACGCCTCGGGGAAGCAATTCGTAGTGTACTACCCCGTGGCTGGGCCAGCAGGTGCATAATATTATTTTTGTTGATGTGTGAAGGTCTTCGGACGTGGAGTTGCTACTTTGTTTGGGCTGAATCACTGGTTTCTTTTCCTTATATTAGCATAATGACACTATTTCTCGTCACCACTAACGATACAGTATAGGAACTGTGGCGGTTTTTGTGTATCATCAACATAGTCAAATGCAATGATGCAATGAATATGGATGATACGATACTCAGTGGTATTCTGCGGTTTGAATTGACTCTGTGTGTTTTTTTATTTTGTTTTTTTTTTTAGCTGTTGCATTGATTTGATTTTGTAAATGACACTGACAATATTATGCACATGTATAATGCATTATTCTTACTACAACTTCTCCCGGATAATTATTTTGTTCAAATTGCACAAGAATTCCACCTGACGTAGTGTAATAATGTTGACTGTAATCTGTGTTCATATCACTAAAATTCAGATCGTACATCAGAGCTTTTATAATTTTTGTCTTCGATGGATTTAATTCTTCTTAGCAAATTGATCATGAAAGGGAACCACAGAATACCACCCACACACAACACTGACGTATGCTACCAGAAATATTTTTCTCCGTGATTCGTGTGTAGTTTAATTTTGGCCACATACATCAGCAATGAAATCTTGTTCAATAATAAATACCATCAGCGCTGTTCTTAGAAAATACAGTCTGATTAGATTAATTTTTTTTCTTTTATAAATAGAGTTCAGTACCACCGGTGCACATTTATTTCTTGCACATCGGAATATTGTTTGCAGTTTCAAGTAATTTAAATTTGCTGCTGTAATAAAGTTAAGATGGCGGCCAACAAAAGGTAGAGGATTTCTTTTTTAATTAAGATTTTCCTTTTCCCAATAAGTAGTTCATCATTTAAATTGATGCCACCAATAAAAAAAATATTAAATTATTTTGCAAATTAGTTTAACACAAACCCATGCTATTTTCAACTAGAAGTACAGACGAAGTTGCTATATAATCGCAACTAACAATGGCTGCGCTTCTTGCAGCTATGATAAAACAATTAGCACAAAATTATAATTAAAAGAGGAAGTGAATTTTTAATAACTAATCATAAATAGTTTTAACAAATTTGGCTCTATTTGCTTTTATCAGCAAATGAATATAAAAGTACAATAATTTTACATTGTTTTTCATTCAACAGACCTCAAATCGATTCGCGTGTTGCGTCGGCGACGTACATCAGAAGAAGACGACAAAAGGGTGCAAAACAAAAGAAAAGAATGACATAGATTAACAAAGAATGTGAGACAAATATTGTCTCTTTTTTACATAATTATCATCTTTTAAAGAAATAATGACATAATTGAATGAATAATATCCACACGTTCATATTCCACTCCTAATAAGAAAATATATATATCGTGGATGTTATATTGCCCCTTGGGCTGATAAAAAAAATAGTTCAATCACCATGTTTATTTCTCATCACCCTTTTTTTTATCAGTCCACATAATCCACGAAGATTCATTGTTTTTAATGTCCGAATATTTGACTTCAATGTAACTTGTCACCGAAAACTGTATTTGAATTGAGCAATAAAAAAACAGAAAAACTCAATTACTGTACTGCCTCGGAAATTGCTTCGGATACTTCCCGGATTATCTTATTCCCCCCCCCCCCCTCCCCATTCTGGTTAGCAGGAATCGGAAAATCGGGATCAAAACCGAAAAGGGGCTTCAAGACAATAGATTCACCTACTATTTACAATCAGGTTTGACATAGTTGAGATTGTACAAACTGGAACACGAATTTATGTTTCTGTCGTTTGTGCGAAATACATTAAAGTTTTATGATGGTTTTTTTAACAGTTTTAATATATTTCTTGTGTATGACAAAAATTTCTTCCACGTCGACCCGTCGGAACGCAGTCAGGTAGTGACTGCCGCCGGTCCGCCTCTGACCTCGTCGGCGTAGCGTCAACTGCCGTCGGCTGCGTCTTGACTGCGATCTGCTGCCGGCCGGAACTACCCCTGCAGCAGCTCTGGGTTCTCTTGTGCTTCGTCATTCAGTTCAAGACGGGTACATGAAATGTCAAAATACATGTGTCAGCGACAGGATAAACACTTTTACCATCCTGTGGAGAAAATTTGTTAGTGTCCATATCACTCGCATTCACACAGAAGGAATTAATTTTGTCCTGTATCTTGACACTGTTCAATACAATGTAGTGATTCATTTAGGAATTCATCACAATATGTACATTTCAATCACGGCACTGTTAATCACACACGTGTCCGCAGCGTGCTTTGTGTATACTCGGAGAATGTGATTACAAAAAAATGGCTCTGAGCGCAATGGGACTTAACATCTGAGGTCATCAGTCCCCTAGAACTGAGAACTACTTAAACCTAACTAACCTAAGGACGTCACACACATCCATGCCCGAGGCAGGATTCGAACCTGCGACCGTAGCAGTCACAAACATATTATTGCAAAATATTTTTTCATGTATTTATTGCAATATAGCCCCTAGTACAGGGAACCGTGTAAGCTGCTCTACAATAGGTCTTGTGTGGGAATACATTCATTTTACATTGACAATCTTTTATGATACCAGGTTGTTCAACGAATACTTCATGATATTCAGGCAATAATTCGGTCAACTGTTTAGCCTCAGAAGTATTAATGAAAGTTGTCTCCTTTATTTTTTCTTGTATTGTTACCACGATGTCATTCGCATTGCTGGGTACATCGTTATTTCGGTTTTGACTACATATCTGCGGGTGCTCTTTGTTCTGTTTGCTGACAGAAAGGTGTACCTTTTGCATTAATGGAAGGTTTGCACCCCACTCCCGATTCAACATCAAACTTATCGGTCGCTGTTGGTGATTAAGATCACACGTCCCCCGGGCAAGATTAATTATACCTTCCTTTTCCCGAGTGGTTAACACACTGGACTCGCATTCGGGAGGACGACGGTTCAATCCCGTCTCCGGCCATCCTGATTTAGGTTTTCCGTGATTTCCCTAAATCGCTTCAGGCAAATGCCGGGATGGTTCCTTTGATAGGGCACGGCCGATTTCCTTCCCCATCCTTCCCTCACCCGAGCTTGCGCTCCGTCCCTAATGACCTCGTTGTCGACGGGACGTTAAACACTAATCTCCTCCTCCTTTTCCCGAAGGAACTCAAGTCCAAGTACCACTGGTACGGATAAGTTGTCTATCAATAGGAACGTGCATGTCAAGCGATCATTTCCTAAGGTAACTTCCGCCTGTGTCTGGAATTTTATGGTTTGTGTCTTATTTCCCAATGCTCCAATAACCTTGCAATTTGCGACGGGTAAGATCGGTAATTTTCCTAGTTGCGAAACCTTCTTGAAAAATTGCATATTCATTACGGATACATTTGCACCTGTATCTAGCAGAATTGTAGTTGGTATCCCATTGATACTCACGTTGACACTTGCTTGAATTATTTCCTTTTCTATCTTATCAGAAATGACAGGTTCTTGGTACAGCTCATCTTCTAATTTATTTCCATCCTGATATCGAATCACGTTTATGTTGTGCTTCTTCGACCTATTGCCTTCCTTGTTGCCCTCGGTCGCCTGGCGAAGGCCTACAGGGACCGCAATTAGTTTGTCTACTTCTGTGTATTTTATTTTGTATCAGAAGGTACCTCTGTTATATTTTCACATTTTGTGAATTTTCTGTTGTTGTTGGAGGTGGCCTGCTTCTATCCCACCACGCTGGATATTGGCTGTTTGACATCGGAACAGCTTGGACATAGTTTACCGCTGGCCTGTATTAAAAGAACCTTGCGACGGTTGCCAATGGCTTGGTCCTGGTTGCCGCCAATATTCGTTATCTTCACGCATATTCCTAGGCTTATCTTTGTACGGACTGTTTGGTCTGTGGTCATTCCGTCTTTTTCGGTTATTAATGTCACTATGAAAATTTGCATTCTGGTTGTGATGCTGCCTTGGATTACCATTCGGCTGTTGGTATTCTTCGGCTTTCCTATAATCCTTGTTATTATTATCGTGGTAACCACAGTCTTGGTTGTATTGGTTTCTATTACTGTTATTGTTGTAATTGCTGTTTCCATAACATTTATTTTTATTTTGTTTAGGACTAGCTTCGCCCCTATTTCCCTTGTTTGAATTCCATGAGTTCTTTCCGTTCGGACTGTTTGTATCGCTGGTGATATCAGAAGTTTTTCTGCCGTCCTCCTGCACAAGATCCAAGGAATCGATTACAGACAGAAATTCTTTTAAGTCGGTGTCTGTAACATTGAACAGTTTAGATTTATTTTTTGTGTTATTAGTTCATTTAAATGAACAAATGTGTATTGGTGTGGCGGTTTTTGTGTGTCATCAACATGGACAAATGCAATGAATATGGATGATTGTATAATGCGTTATTCATACTACAACTTCTCCCGGATAATTATTTTGTTCAAATTGCACAAGAATTCCACCTGACGTAGTGTAATAATGTTGACTGCAATCTGTGTTCATATCACTAAAATTCAGATCGTACATCAGAGCTTTCATAATTTTTGTCTTCGATGGATTTAATTATTCTTAGAAAATTGATCATGAAAGGGAATCACAAAATCCCACCCGCTCACAACACAGACGTATGCTAACAGAAATATTTTTCTCCGTAATTCGTGCGTAGTTTAATTTTGGCCACATACATCAGCAATGAAATCTTGTTCAACAATAAATACCATCAGCGCTGTTCTTAGAAAATGCAGTCTGATTAGATTAATTTTTTTTCTTTTATAAATAGAGTTCAGTACCACCGATGCACATTTATTTCTTACACATCGGAACATTGTTTGCAGTTTTAAGTAATTTAAATTTGCCGCTGTAATAAAAGTTAAGATGGCGGCCCACAAAAGACGGATGATTTCTTTTTCAATTAAGATTTTCCTTTTCCCAATAAATAGTTCATGATTTAAATTGACGCCACAAATAAAAAATTATTAAATTGTTTTGCAAATTAGTTTAACACAAACCCATGCTATTTTCAACTAGAAGTACAGACGAAGTTGCTATATAATCGCAATTAACAATGGCTGGGCTTCTTGCAGCTATGATAAAACAATTAGCACAAAATTGTAATTAAAAGAGGAATTGAATTTTCAATAATTAATCACAAATAGTTTTAACGAATTTGGCTCTATTTGTTTTTATCAGCAAATGAATATAAAAGTACAATAATTTTACATTAAATGTTTTTCATTCAACAGACCTCAAATCGATTCTCGTGTTCCGTCGGCGACGTACATCAGAAGAAGACGACAAAAGGGTGCAAAACAAAAGAAAAGAATGACATAGATTAACAAAGAATGTGAGACAAATATTGTCTCCTTTTTATATAATTATCGTCTTTTAAAGAAATAATGACATAATTAAATGAATATTATCCACATGTTCATATTCCACTCGTAATAAAATATATATATGTATATCGTGCCTTGCTGTGCTGGTACTGCGAACGGCTGAAAGCAAGGGGAAACTACGGCCGTAATTTTTCCCGAGGGCATGCAGCTTTACTGTATGATTAAATGATGATGGCGTCCTCTTGGGTAAAATATTCCGGAGGTAAAATAGTCCCCCATTCGGATCTCCGGACGGGGACTACTCAAGAGAATGTCGTTATCAGCAGAAAGAAAACTGGCGTTCTACGGATCGGAGCGTGGAATGTCAGATCCCTTAATCGGGCAGGTAGGTTAGAAAATTTAAAAAGGGAAATGGATAGGTTAAAGTTAGATATAGCGGGAATTAGTGAAGTTCTGTGGCAGGAGGAACAAGACTTCTGGTCAGGTGACTACAGGGTTATAAACACAAAGTCAAATAGGGGTAATGCAGGAGTAGGTTTAATAATGAATAGGAAAATAGGATTGCGGGTAAGCTACTACAAACAGCATAGTGAACGCATTATTGTGGCCAAGATAGATACGAAGCCCACACCTACTACAGTAGTACAAGTTTATATGCCAACTAGCTCTGCAAATGACGAAGAAATTGAAGAAATGTATGACGAAATAAAAGAAATTATTCAGATAGTGAAGGGAGACGAAAACTTAATAGTCATTGGTGACTGGAAATCGAGTGTAGGAAAAGGGAGAGAAGGAAACGTAGTAGGTGAATATGGATTGGGGCTAAGAAATGAAAGAGGAAGCCGCCTGGTAGAATTTTGCACAGAGCACAACTTAATCATAGCTAACACTTGGTTTAAGAATCATGATAGAAGGTTGTATACGTGGAAGAACCCTGGAGACACTAAAAGGTATCAGATAGATTATATGATGGTAAGACAGAGATTTAGGAACCAGGTTTTAAATTGTAAGACATTTCCAGGGGCAGATGTGGACTCTGACCTCAATCTATTGGTTATGACCTGTAGATTAAAACTGAAGAAACTGCAAAAAGGTGGGAACTTAAGGAGATGGGACCTGGATAAACTGAAAGAACCAGAGGTTGTACAGAGTTTCAGGGAGAGCATAAGGGTACAATTGACAGGAATGGGGGAAAGAAATACAGTTGAAGAAGAATGGGTAGCTTTGAGGGATGAAGTAGTGAAGGCAGCAGAGGATCGAATAGGTAAAAAGACGAGGGCTAGTAGAAATCCTTGGATAACAGAAGAAATATTGAATTTAATTGATGAAAGGAGAAAATATAAAAATGCAGTAAATGAAGCAGGCAAAAAGGAATACAAACGTCTCAAAAATGAGATCGACAGGAAGTGCAAAATGGCTAAGCAGGGATGGCTAGAGGACAAATGTAAGGATGTAGTGGCGTATCTCACTAGGGGTAAGATAGATACTGCCTACAGGAAAATTAAAGAGACTTTTGGAGATAAGAGAACCACTTGTATGAACATCAAGAGCTCAGATGGAAACCCAGTTCTAAGCAAAGAAGGGAAAGCAGAAAGGTGGAAGGAGTATATAGAGGGTCTATACAAGGGCGATGCACTTGAGGACAATATTATGGAAATGGAAGAGGATGTAGATGAAGATGAAATGGGAGATACGATACTGCGTGAAGAGTTTGACAGAGCACTGAAAGCCCTGAGTCGAAACAAGGCCCCCGGAGTAGACAACATTCCATTGGAACTACTGACGGCCTTGGGAGAGCCAGTCCTGACAAAACTCTACCATCTGGTGAGCAAGATGTATGAAACAGGCGAAATACCCTCAGACTTCAAGAAGAATATAATAATTACAATCCCAAAGAAAGCAGGTGTTGACAGATGTGAAAATTACCGAACAATCAGTTTAATAAGCCACAGCTGCAAAATACTAACACGAATTCTTTACAGACGAATGGACAATCTAGTAGAAGCCGACCTCGGGGAAGATCAGTTTGGATTCCGTAGAAATACTGGAACACGTTAGGCAATACTGACCTTACGACTTATCTTAGAAGAAAGATTAAGGAAAGGCAAACCTACGTTTCTAGCATTTGTAGACTTAGAGAAAGCTTTTGACAATGTTGACTGGAATACTCTCTTTCAAATTCTAAAGGTTGCAGGGGTAAAATACAGGGAGCGAAAGGCTATTTACAATTTGTACAGAAACCAGATGGCAGTTATAAGAGTCGAGGGACATGAAAGGGAAGCAGCGGTGGGGAAGGGAGTTATACAGGGTTGTAGCCTCTCCCCGATGTTATTCAATCTGTATATTGAGCAAGCAGTAAAGGAAACAAAAGAAAAATTCGGGGTAGGTATTAAAATCCATAGAGAAGAAATAAAAACGTTGAGGTTCGCCGATGACATTGTAATTCTTTCAGAGACAGCAAAGGACTTGGAAGAGCAGTTGAACGGAATGGATGGTGTCTTGAAGGGAGGATATAAGATGAACATCAACAAAAACAAAACGAGAATAATGGAATGTAGTCGAATTAATTCGGGCGATGTTGAGGGTATTAGATTAGGAAATGAGACACTTAAAGTAGTAAAGGAGTTTTGCTATTTGGGGAGCAAAATAACTGATGATGGTCGAAGTAGAGAGGATATGAAATGTAGACTGGCAATGGCAAGGAAAGCGTTTCTGAAGAAGAGAAATTTGTTAACATCGAGTATAGATTTAAGTGTCAGGAAGTCATTTCTGAAAGTATTTGTGTGGAGTGTAGCCATGTATGGAAGTGAAACATGGACGATAAATAATTTAGACAAGAAGAGAATAGAAGCTTTCGAAATGTGGTGCTACAGAAGAATGCTGAAGATTAGATGGGTAGATCACATAACTAATGAGGAAGTATTGAATAGGATTGGGGAGAAGAGAGGTTTGTGGCACAACTTGACCAGAAGAAGGGATCGGTTGGTAGGACATGTTCTGAGGCATCAAGGGATCACCAATTTAGTATTGGAGGGCAGCGTGGAGGGTAAAAATCGTAGGGGGAGACCAAGAGATGAATACACTAAGCAGATTTAGAAGATGTAGGTTGCAGTAGGTACTGGGAGATGAAGAAGCTTGCACAGGATAGAGTAACATGGAGAGCTGCATCAAACCAGTCTCAGGACTGAAGACGACAACAACAACATATCGTGGATGTTATATTTTTGTTGATGTGTGAAGGTCTTTGGACGTGGAGTTGCTACTTTGTTTCGGCTGAATCATTAGTTTCTTTTCCTTATATTAGCATCAAGACACAATTTTATCGTCACCAGTAACGATACAGAATAGGAACGGTCGGTATTGTTCACGAGCCAATTGACAGCGAGCAAGGAGAGATGCACATGTGGACACCTGCTGATTTTGTGATTTTGACATAGAGCATGCGGTAACCATACACTCAATTTCTGAACCTTCTCCACTGCATGGAAATGTTTCACTATCGTGAAATGAGCACAGGTCATAACATTTGCCAGTTATAGAGCAAACTGACGTGTAACATAGCGGATTAATGCGTTTAAACGATCATCATCAAAGCCCAAATCTCTTCCTGAACGTGCAGACTCACTAACGTCAAAATAATCCTCCTTAGGAGAGAAAACCATTCTCTTGATGTGCTCTGTGCAACGGCATTATCCCCATATAGCGCAAATGTTTATGCCTGCCTCCGCTGCTGTTATTTTCCTACTGAACTCACAGCGAGGAATGTATCGAAAATATACTTATATGGATATGGTGTCTGTTTTTTCGGACATGTCCGAATGATCAGACATCATACGTACATAGTTCTGGCAATACTGGTCACGACCTTCCTCTTCTGAGAGGATGCACACATATTACCCAAACTGGGTAAGAATATATTCCACGAGTAATGAGCATGTTGGGTAGGGACATTACGAATTTAGTGTGTGGACATACAAGGTGAGAATGCGGGTCTCGCGGGAGGCGTGTGCGAGATAGTCGCTGCAGTCGTACTATCCTCTGTGAACTCGGTGGCTCAGATCGATAGATCGATAGAGCGTCTGCCATGTAAGCAGGAGATCCCAGGTTCGAGTCCCGGTCGGGGCACACATTTTCCCCTGTCCCCGTTGATATGTATCAACGCCCGTCAGCAGCTGAAGGTATTAATATATAATTCTAATTTTGTATCGCAGATGTCCCGATTTCTCTATTTAGCACTCCATTAACTAGCTGATGATGATGATGATGATGATGTTTGGTTTGTGGGGCGCTCAACGGCGTGGTTATCAGCACCCGTACAATTGTCCAACCTTGGCTCAGTCCAATTTCGCCACTTTCCTGGATGATGATGAAATGATGAGGACAACACAAACACCCAACCATTAACTAGCGTCCACAACTCAATTTACTGTCTGACAATGACAAAATGACAATATATAAACTGAAATAGCAGCAGTGGACTACAAATGAAAAATGACAACCGGTAAACGAAGCCATAGCAACCGGAATAACAACATGCAAAATAAAACTATTACGAACGTTTGCATTGACCTAATATTTGTGTACCAAGACACTGCGACATATTTTTAAAAGAATTTTCGAGGTAATTGGGTTTCCCGAAGGTAGTATACCTAGCTGTATAAATATAGCGTTTTGGATTTACTGTATAAATAAAAAGCGAAAATGTTAGTAGCTGGCATTCCCGGCTCTTACATCTGCTAGAAACTTGGGCAGATCCCAGAACCTACAACGATACTCAACCGTGCTGTCGGGCCTTCCTCACCCCCCCCCCCTTGGAGAACCACAGAGAGTCGCCCTGCCGCCCCCGCCACCCCTACACCCGCTAGCTGCCTTCCACCTTTTATCGTCCTCCTCGCTGCGTCCTTACGCTTCCGCCGCTGGCGGTAGTTCAGAGGCTTTGCTGGCGTCAGCTGAATCTGCGAGCAGCCACGCGGCGGAAATTGGAAATAATTTTTGCCAGGTCGACACAAGTTACGGCGCGCTGAGCACGTGACGGCAGATAGCTGGCTGGGCCACGCGGTCGGACGGCGGACACCAGCACCGGAGGCGGCGGAGGTGGCGGCGGAGGCGGCGGCGGCGGCGCAGGATGGATGGCTGCTCCATCCGCTCCAGGTCTGCGGAAGTGGCTGCAAGAGGGGCAGGGGTCGGGCGGAAGGGAGGGGAAAGGGGGGGGGGGGTAGGCGACGTAGAGATAGGAGTGTTGCTCCTGCCCGCGTGTGGTGGAGCCGCACAGTTACGTATTCGATAAGCTGCTGCGGCTTGTAATGTCTTTCCACTGTAAAAAATTTGTGTCACGTATGATTAGTAATGTTACAACTAGGTGATTAAAGTTTCATACTAAACTGCCAACATAATAATGCCATGTGATAGGTACAAAATGTCCGGTTTGTTGGGAAGGTATGCGAGTACCTCAGATGAGTGAATATTCTACGACACAGAACCACTGCTCAGTTACACCACTGTGAAATGAAACGCAATGGAATGTTGTACTCAAATGTCAAAGTGTGGCCCAGAGCAGTGAAACTGAAAGTGACACAATGTATTGTGTGTGTGTGTGTTGGGGTTTATGGGCGCTCAACATCGAGGTCATCAGCGCCCCACAATATATTATAATCACCTATTATTTCCCACGTAAATGGGTCAGTTTAATAAATCAGCATATGAATACTGTCTCCAGAACAATAGATGTTATTCAAAATAAAGACAGATTTAGTAGCAAAAACATGATTGATATTGGACATGGATCCACATAAACAACAATGATTACATACAAGCTCCTCCTGAGTGAAATGAAACCTATACTGATGTGTATGTAGGCTGTTTAGGTTTTTATGTTGTTAACGCCACGTAGCGCTCTCTATGAAAATCACCGGCTGTACTGTGTGCAGGCTGTGGCTGGTTTGCGTTGTTGGAATATTTGCTATTATTGTGTTGGGCAGTTGGATGTGAACAGCGTGCAGCGTTGCGCAGTTGAAGGTGAGCCGCCAGCAGTGGTGGGTGTGGGGAGAGAGATGGCGGAGTTTTGAGAGCAGACTGTCTGGACGTGTGTCCATCAGAAAGAGTAAATTTGTAAGACTGGATGTCATGAAATTATATATACATACATACATATATATATATATATATATATATATATATATATATATATATATATATATATATATATATATATGATGACTTTTGGACATTATTAAGGTACATACACTCCTGGAAATGGAAAAAAGAACACATTGACACCGGTGTGTCAGACCCACCATACTTGCTCCGGACACTGCGAGAGGGCTGTACAAGCAATGATCACACGCACGGCACAGCGGACACACCAGGAACCGCGGTGTTGGCCGTCGAATGGCGCTAGCTGCGCAGCATTTGTGCACCGCCGCCGTCAGTGTCAGCCAGTTTGCCGTGGCATACGGAGCTCCATCGCAGTCTTCAACACTGGTAGCATGCCGCGACAGCGTGGACGTGACCCGTATGTGCAGTTGACGGACTTTGAGCGAGGGCGTATAGTGGGCATGCGGGAGGCCGGGTGGACGTACCGCCGAATTGCTCAACACGTGGGGCGTGAGGTCTCCACAGTACATCGATGTTGTCGCCAGTGATCGGCGGAAGGTGCACGTGCCCGTCGACCTGGAACCGGACCGCAGCGACGCACGGATGCACGCCAAGACCGTAGGATCCTACGCAGTGCCGTAGGGGACCGCACCGCCACTTCCCAGCAAATTAGGGACACTGTTGCTCCTGGGGTATCGGCGAGGACCATTCGCAACCGTCTCCATGAAGCTGGGCTACGGTCCCGCACACCGTTAGGCCGTCTTCCGCTCACGCCCCAACATCGTGCAGCCCGCCTCCAGTGGTGTCGCGACAGGCGTGAATGGAGGGACGAATGGAGACGTGTCGTCTTCAGCGATGAGAGTCGCTTCTGCCTTGGTGCCAATGATGGTCGTATGCGTGTTTGGCGCCGTGCAGGTGAGCGCCACAATCAGGACTGCATACGACCGAGGCACACAGGGCCAACACCCGGCATCATGGTGTGGGGAGCGATCTCCTACACTGGCCGTACACCACTGGTGATCGTCGAGGGGACACTGAATAGTGCACGGTACATCCAAACCGTCATCGAAGCCATCGTTCTACCATTCCTAGACCGGCAAGGGAACTTGCTGTTCCAACAGGACAATGCACGTCCGCATGTATCCCGTGCCACCCAACGTGCTCTAGAAGGTGTAAGTCAACTACCCTGGCCAGCAAGATCTCCGGATCTGTCCCCCATTGAGCATGTTTGGGACTGGATGAAGCGTCGTCTCACGCGGTCTGCACGTCCGGCACGAACGCTGGTCCAACTGAGGCGCCATTTGGAAATGGCATGGCAAGCCGTTCCACAGGACTACATCCAGCATCTCTACGATCGTCTCCATGGGAGAATAGCAGCCTGCATTGCTGCGAAAGGTGGATATGCACTGTACTAGTGCCGACATTGTGCATGCTCTGTTGCCTGTGTCTATGTGCCTGTGGTTCTGTCAGTGTGATCATGTGATGTATGTGACCCCAGGAATGTGTCAATAAATTTTCCCCTTCCTGGGACAATGAATTCACGGTGTTCTTATTTCAATTTCCAGTAGTGTACATTGTTTGTTCTCTACCAAAATCTTTCATTTGCGAACTATGCCTATCAGTAGTTAGTGCCTTCAGTAGTTAGAATCTTTTATTTAGCTGGCAGTATTGGCGTTCGCTGTATTGCAGTAGTTCGAGAACGAAGATTTTTGTGAGGTAAGTGATTCATGAACGGTATAGGTTATTATTAGTCAGGGCCATTCTTTTGTAGGGATTATTGAAAGTCAGATTACGATGTGATAAAAATATTGTGTGCCAGTTTAGTGTTGATCAGAATAAGTAAAGACAGATATGTCTGAGTACATTCAGTTCTGCTCAGCTGTTTGAAAATCAAACAACGTAAGAGGTTTTCCAGCACTGTCATTTTTAAATTTTTCTATGGGGACGTTTCAGATGAACGGTTGATACAATTGGGGAGAGAGTGGAATATTAACTTTGACTCCGACTTTAATTATGGATATCGCGATCTGTCTAATTACACTGACGGAATACAGAATCGCAACCAAGAAGGAGGAGTCCAACATCAACAAAAGTAGGTAGGTGTGTTTCTACATCTAAAAGATGATATCTATCCAAATTTCGTCCCAGTTGCGTAAGACAGGCGCTAGTTGCTTTACCATCACGACAGAAATCAGGTTTCCTTGAAACACACGGTGCCACGGTAGTGAGTATCAGTCATCTTTGAGGTTAGACGTGGTGAGTTGACTGTACCGTGACCTCCTGCGATGTTCTTCCTTTCGCGGATTTTTCTCTGTCTAAGCGATATGCTTTGTGGTTTGCTAGCTGGCGAACGCTGCCTTCATACGCGGAGCCCGGCGCTCTGCAAGAGGAGAAGGCGTACGTAGTGAGTCTGCAGGAGGCATCGCAGGGAAGAGTTGGCGCGTGGCGTACTACCTTGCCACACTGGTTTTGTGATTGCGGCGCCGATGGCTGTTGGTGAGCGGAGCTGGAGAGTGGCTGCAGCGCCCAGTAACCATGGGCTCTGTTCGTGACTCTTTTCGCCTTCGCGCTACGTCTGGAACTCTGGAGTTTGGCCAGCCCTGTACATCTGTGGCTGCTCCCTACTTTGATTGTCAGAGGGTGAGTTATTTGTCTGGTGGATCGTCTTCAAACCGCGGTTGCACCCTGTGGCCACTCCGTTTATTCTAGAAGTGTTCTTCTAAACCGCTAGAGTGTTGAGTTCACATCAGTATTAATCACTAGTGGAATTAACTGACTTGTGCCCCGGTTGATATTGTCTTTGGTTCTTGTTTGCTGTTAGTTGTGGCCAGTGTTCAGCAATTTTGTATTACCTGAGTGAATTACTACATTCGCGATTTGCCAATGAATTCCTCACCTGCGTGCTAAAGGTTAACTTTCAGCTTAAGTAGGATTTTGCTGTGTTGCTTTCTGCCTGTGGTCACCCGCGAGGTTAGCCGAGAGCGCTAATGTGCGGCTTCCTGGACTCGAGGAGGCGCGCCGGCCCCGGTTCGAATCCGCCCAGCGGATTGACGAGGGCTGGTGTGCTGGCCAGCCTGGATGTGGTTTTTCGGCGGTTTTCCACACTCCTCTAAGCGAATGCCGAGCTGGTCCCCATGTCCCGCCTCAGACATACAAAAAACGTTCCTACTATTTCATGGCTTACGATGCACGCAGACAGTTGGAGTACACTAATTCCGTTCCGGGGGGACTGGGGTGGCGACGGGAAAGGCATCCGGCCACCCTTCGACACTAACGTCGCCAAATCCATAGTAACAAGGCCAACTGATACTTTATACCTGTGGGCGGTTGTAGCTTTGTGGTTTGTTGAAAACCTTGGCCGGCCGGTGTGGCCGTGCGGTTTTACGCGCTTCAGTCTGGAACCGCGTGATCGCTACGCACGCAGGTTCGAATTCTGCCTCGGGCATGGATGTGTGTGATGTCCTTAGGTTAGTTACGTTTAAGTAGTTCTAAGTTTTAGGGGACTGATGACCATACATGTTAAGTCCCATAGTGCTCAAAGCCATTTGAATTTTTGAAAACCTTGAGCCGTCAAAGGGCGGTATTCTTAGTGGTTAAAAGTGTGTGCAGGTTTCCGTTCTTTACAAGGTCAAAGCCCTGCGTGGTTCTGCAAATTACTGTTTATGAATTTTAATTTGATTCAAGCTGTCTTAATGGCAGAATTAAAATCAGCTGTACCTGCAGTTTCTTAGGCAATACCGAATTTTTTAAAAAAAATCTTCTCTCCATTTGTTTTCTACCTTAATGACCCTCTATTTTATCGTTATGGTGATTTTCTTAAGTGATTTGAATATGAATGTTGATTTTTTGTTGTTATAGAAGCTGTGGTCAGTGTACGGCCTGTACTGATTGTGGTTTCCAGTTTACTCTCACACACGAAATTCAGACGCGTGGCCGATGTTTAGCGCCAACCGTCAATAGTGTGCTAATTTATGTTTCTTCTTTTCAGGCTTCGGCATTGTGTAACGATCACCGGAGATTTGTTGTTATGGTATTCTCCGTAAGCTGTAGATTCCTTGGCTATTAATCATGTTGCTCAATGGTGATAGGCTTCTACTGTTAAGAAAGTTTACAATTGAATATTTTTAAACCTTGCTTGCTAGTTACTGTGTTACCATGTTGACATTCGTAAGAGACTATTGTTTGTCTGAGTCAAAATACGTTCATTAAAATTGCATCAGTAGTTGAGTTTTTTAAATTGTGAAGTTAATTCTACACTCCTGGAAATTGAAATAAGAACACCGTGAATTCATTGTCCCAGGAAGGGGAAACTTTATTGACACATTCCTGGGGTCAGATACATCACATGATCACACTGACAGAACCACAGGCACATAGACACAGGCAACAGAGCATGCACAATGTCGGCACTAGTACAGTGTATATCCACCTTTCGCAGCAATGCAGGCTGCTATTCTCCCACGGAGACGATCGTAGAGATGCTGGATGTAGTCCTGTGGAACGGCTTGCCATGCCATTTCCACCTGGCGCCCCAGTTGGACCAGCGTTCGTGCTGGACGTGCAGACCGCGTGAGACGACGCTTCATCCAGTCCCAAACATGCTCAATGGGGGACAGATCCGGAGATCTTGCTGGCCAGGGTAGTTGACTTACACCTTCTAGAGCACGTTGGGTGGCACGGGATACATGCGGACGTGCATTGTCCTGTTGGAACAGCAAGTTCCCTTGCCGGTCTAGGAATGGTAGAACGATGGCTTCGATGACGGTTTGGATGTACCGTGCACTATTCAGTGTCCCCTCGACGATCACCAGTGGTGTACGGCCAGTGTAGGAGATCGCTCCCCACACCATGATGCCGGGTGTTGGACCTGTGTGCCTCGATCGTATGCAGTCCTGATTGTGGCGCTCACCTGCATGGCGCCAAACACGCATACGACCATCATTGGCACCAAGGCAGAAGCGACTCTCATCGCTGAAGACGACACGTCTCCATTCGTCCCTCCATTCACGCCTGTCGCGACACCACTGGAGGCGGGCTGCACGATGTTGGGGCGTGAGCGGAAGACGGCCTAACGGTGTGCGGGACCGTAGCCCAGCTTCATGGAGACGGTTGCGAATGGTCCTCGCCGATACCCCAGGAGCAACAGTGTCCCTAATTTGCTGGGAAGTGGCGGTGCGGTCCCCTACGGCACTGCGTAGGATCCTACGGTCTTGGCGTGCATCCGTGCGTCGCTGCGGTCCGGTCCCAGGTCGACGGGCACGTGCACCTTCCGCCGACCACTGGTGACAACATCGATGTACTGTGGAGACCTCACGCCCCACGTGTTGAGCAATTCGGCGGTACGTCCACCCGGCCTCCCGCATGCCCTCTATACGCCCTCGCTCAATGTCCGTCAACTGCACATACGGTTCACGTCCACGCTGTCGCGGCATGCTACCAGTGTTAAAGACTGCGATGGAGCTCCGTATGCCACGGCAAACTGGCTGACACTGACGGCGGCGGTGCACAAATGCTGCGCAGCTAGCGCCATTCGACGGCCAACACCGCGGTTCCTGGTGTGTCCGCTGTGCCGTGCGTGTGATCATTGCTTGTACAGCCCTCTCGCAGTGTCCGGAGCAAGTATGGTGGGTCTGACACACCGGTGTCAATGTGTTCTTTTTTCCATTTCCAGGAGTGTATGTGACAGTAATACTGGTTATACTAAACTTTTGGGCCGTATGGCTTCAAGAAATGTTTGCTTGGATGAGTGTTAATGTCTTTTTTTTTTAAATATTGTTTTAATTAATTTTGTAACGATGAGTGCATCACCACCTGCTTACCATAATATTTCTCTGTAACTGTATTGTTACCAGTGTTTTCATCTCGGTGTTGTTAAATAAATCTCTTTTTCTCTCTGTAGCTCAGCATTCCAGCAGCCTGGTGCAATGCTACCTACTGTATAATTCATGTTAGTTAAGAATGCCTTGATGGCGACATAGACACCATTATCAACACGTCACTGAGTCTGGACGATGTCTTATAATAGTGTTACGAGATGTTGGACGTTCCTGCTGCGGTAACGCAGAAAGACTTGGCAGGAATGTGCCCACTGCACATGATTGCTGGCAGCGGTGTTGACTAGAATGTGTGGTCACAGGAGGACCGGGCTCCGGACGGCCACGTGGTACTACCGAGAGGAAAGACTATCGTGTTCGATGTATGGTTCTGACACAACGTAGTGCATCTGCAGTAGCAACCTGAGGAGCAGTTGTTACCACAGTGACACAATGAACTGTTACAAATCAGTTGCTTCAATTACAGCTCCGAGATAGACATCCTGTAGCGAGCATTCCACTGGGGCGCAGCCCCGAATCCTCCCGAAACCAGGTAGGTAAGCAGGTAACAGGACCGAATCCTCCCAAACTGACACATTGTATGTCGTATTATAGACAACAATTTAATTATCTCTGCCATGTTCCTTATCTCCTTCCCCTACCCCTCCCATGTTTCAAACAAAATATACGTCCGCCGCTCGTGGTCTCGCGGTAGCGTTCTCGCTTCCCGAGCACGGGGTCCCGGGTTCGATTCCCGGCGGGGTCAGGGATTTTCACCTGCCTCGAGATGACTGGGTGTTTGTGTTGTCCTCATCATTTCATCATCATCCAGGAAAGTGGCGAAATTGGACTGAGCAAAGATTGGGTAATTGTACGGGCGCTGATAACCACGCAGTTGAGCGCCCCACAAACCAAACATCATCATCATCATCAACAACAAAATATACTGATTCACTTATGCACGCTTTGTTCGAGACCTTGAGCGGGACTTAGTCGCTGGCGCTGTGCTGACTGGACTTTATCTCAATAAGATAAAACATAAAACTTTTAAACATGCTCACAATACAAGCGAAAATTTTTTACATCTTCTACTGAAACTTCATATGCATTCCTTAGCCTGCTTGGAGTATTCATAACGTTTAGAACTGCTACCTACTTACAACGGGAGGATTCGGTCCCATCGTTTTTCAGACCCTTGAGGGCTTGGGAAGATTCTGTACCATTTTTCTGCGGGAGGATTCAGGGCTGCGCCCTTCCACTGACCCCAAACCACTACCATTCACGACTTCAGCTGCATCAAGTGAGACCTCTTTGGAGGGCAGGGCATTGATCTGTTGTATTTTCTGGTGAAAACTTGTTCCGACTCGGTGCCATATGTTGGTTTGAAGAAGACCAGTTGAGGGTCTGTAACCAACCTGTATGCGTACTAGACACTCTGGACCTACACTTGGAGTTACCATCTGCGTTGCGATTTCGTCTGGTAGCAGGGGCGCTCTGGTGATTATCACACGAACCCAGGCAGCATCTCTGTACGTCAGTCTGGAAATTCGACCTATTGTGCTGCCAGTCATAAACAGCTTCCAGGGGATGTTTTCCGACAGGATAACGCTCGCCCATATACAGCTGTTGCAGCCCAACACGCTCTACAGTGTGTCGACATGTTGCCTTGGCTGATCGACCATCAAATCTGTCTCCAGTCGAGTACATATAGGACATCATCGGACAACAACACCAGCGTCATCTACAAACACTATTAATAGTCTCTGTGGTGACCAAGTGCAACAGGCAGGGAACTCCATTCCACAAACTGGTAACTGGCACCTGTAGAGCTCAATGCATACACGCTTGTATGCTTGCGTACAGTATTCTGGCAGTGACACCGGTATTACTGTACCAGCATTTCACATTTTCAATGCCTTATTTCGCCCTCATGGTGTGGGGCGGCGGGTGGAATAATAGAATATATGTTTTGTATTTATGCTGTTTGCCGTTCTCAACACTGGCTCTCTAATTACAATATTGGCAACCAGAAAGTGATTAACAAAACGTGAAGCCTGTAATTAGAATTCCTAGTGCCCACTTCATCTGAGAAATACATCTATAGCTACAGCTTATAGCTCTGAGGAATTAGGAGATTGTCTGGGATTCATAATCAAAAACCATTCTCTCTAAAATGTTCACTATATTCTGAAAGTCACAGACCAAAATGAATCCACACAATCCAACTACCAGAGCAGTTCAGAGTCTAATGCGCTGATGCCACTATAACTGTTCAAATTAAATTTTTAAGTGAATGCTCGCCATAATTTGATGATAATGTTCATCAAACGCCACACTAATAATGGTAGAATGTCTGTCCTGCGGCGGCACGTGAAAATACGACATACACAAACTAAAGATAGATCATTAACGTCATCCCAAAATTAACACTTCACTCGAAAACGATTTCATGGTTACGCGTATTACGAGTAACTTATTACTGCATCCGGCGTCTGGAGAGAACTGGGGCCTTCCTGCATCTCTCGCAGCGGTCTTACATATAAAGCCGCGGTGTGGACGACTAAGGGAATGCCTGATCAAATCTGCTCTCTCGACTAGCCCCTGGGCTAGTAATGCACCACTTTAAGTTATCGAATAAATCATTGCTTCCTTTGCTGATGGCTGATGAAGCTTTCAATTTAATTGTGCAATCAGTACACAAGTAAGTAATCATAATAAAAGTCTGACGTGGCTAAGTCAAATATTTTGGGCGAGAGACTTAATTTAATTACACTACACGCAGTAGATGAGCTCTGAACTTGCTCTTTGGAAATACGCTATAGCTATAGTTTTATAGTTATTCCGTTGAAACTTCTCACATTTTTATGATTATAGCGGATCTCCCTTCTACCTAAACATCCTAGCTTTATTTATTCGCCTACTTAATCTGTCTTGCTTCCTTAATTTCTAAGACAAAAATCAGAAAATCATTAATTTCAACTAAAATTCTAATTTATTAGATCCAGAATACTGTTTCTACTAAATTATTATGCAAAAGGAATCTAAATATAAATTTTTAAGTTTCTAGCTCTTTTCTGTTTTCACAGAAAAACATCCAAATTTCGAAAATGTTTAAAGTTATTGAACTGATATCCAACACATATTGATTTTGTATTACCCCTGACATGTCAGTAACGTTTCAGGTTATTTACTTCATTTTAAAGTATTGCGCAATATTTATGACGTCAGAGCTAATTACAGCGGACTAGGCTGGCACACAATGGAAAGACTGATGTAAATTTTATAAGGCGTGAGTAGGCTGCTTCCATACAATGGTAACCATTAATCTTGCGATGTTAATCACTTACATATGTTACCTAGACAAATGCAGTCCAGAAATTGTGTTACCCTACATTAATTATTTTTTGTTGTTGCGATTTTTCCCAGTCAGTGTGTTAACTTTAGAGCTACAAGCTACCACAGTGTGCCTGAATCGGAGAGCAACTGCTGTTATTTCAAAGACAACGCTACGGACTGACTCGGACGGCGGACCTCCGACTTCTCCCCTCGTCCAGGATCTACGTCTGTGTCGCCAAAGGAAAAGCTGCTTCGGGGCCACAGACTGAGTCTTCTAATACATCATCCCTCACGGCCACGTCCCGAATTCCACTTCTCTGTGACTTCACTATTATTTTCAAAGTGGTGAATAGCAGCAATTATTTCCGGAAAACACTCCACATGGAGTACGCTCGAACAGATAAAATGACCACTAAAAATGGCAGGACTGTCATACGCCAATAGCATAATGCTCTGCGTACAGTGCATCCTCCCTCCCGAAAAAAGGCAAAATCATGTGCTCCAATCCTATCACATTTAGTGACATAATGCAGGTGCTCACCAGTACGTTTTCTGATATTACCGCCGCTGTAGCGCGTCCTTTTTTGCCATCTATGCCCTTCGAGCTTCTCTTCCCCCGACCACAGTCGTAACTGTCTGACAAAACACATGTGTTACGGCTTAAAGTAAAGCGCCGGCACGCCAGTCGGGAAGAAAGAAAAAGAGACAGTTGTGAGAAGAAGTCAGCCAATCGCACGCTGACCGACCCCTCTTCAGAACGGCAACATGACAGCCAATAGCATAATGCTCTGCGTACAGTACATCCTCCCTCCCGAAAAAAGGACGTAAGCGCCGCGACCGACTGGTGACGCCCCAGTTCAATAACAGCTTCAGGATTAGCGACTTCGATAGCAGCGTAGCTCTAGTCACCTCGCCTGTACTCTCTATGTAGCACAGACTTGGGATTATTCATACTGAAGAATATTGAGTATTTTAGCGACAAATCTGTGTAACTGGCGAAGTTAAGTATTGTAATTTGCTTTCTGTAATAAAACTCATTAATACGACTGGTTTGATTGATTGTCTAGCGATTCGAGTATGCAGGCTTCCTGGACTCTACGACAGGCACAGCCCCATCATTTCAAATTACTCAATGCAATTAGCTACCAATGAATTCCGTACCCAATCACTGTCAGCCCTCTTCATAAACATCACGTCGACCACAGCGCCTTCGTAACTCGATGTAAGTGCCTTACCTGTATGTGTCCGATGACTGAAGAAATAAATTGAAAGAAATGCGAGCGCAAAGGACTTGCGTTTTCTTACTATTGTGGAGACTGGGACAAGTTGGCAAAAATTTTGTTTTTCCATTTTTCTTTTCTTTTGTGTAATACCTGCAGAGATTCCGGTGAAACGGGTAGCTCACTATTTTATCTACAAAACCATGTATGACCCATTAATTAATTACGTGGCTACCTAACCAGGAAATCACTTTACCTCAACACTTTTCCAAACAATCCCAGGAGTGAGGTTATTTGGCACATCCGTATGGGCGAGATGGCATAAGCTAATACGCACGGGGATAGTTAGAACACCGCAATTTTCGAGGAAGAACGTTTTATTTTATCAATACTTAGAGTAACTTTATTTTCCAAGTAGAAATTGTTCAAAAAGTAAGTTCCTCTTCAAGAAATAACATTCGAACAACAATAAATTCTCTTTGGATGTATAAACAAGTCTATGAACTTAAATGTGTGAACTAACAATACATTCTTCAAGAAAAATAAATTATGCTTATTATTACAGCTACCTTCAATTATTCAAATAGAATTTGTTCGGTGTTTCAAATCAACCACAAATGTAGGAGGTAGGCATTCGTTTATTTGAGCAGATGAGTTCTGTTTCGGCACAATTTGACTTTCGCCTTACCAAATTGAATAATCCTCGTCTCGTCGTCTCCATTTTTCGCACTTTTTAACGTTGGCAAACACGCGAATCTCGCTGCCATCAGTTTCGACAGTACTCCCAGGGTACTGGTGAAGATGGTACTTCGCCAAAACGAAGCCAATTGAATGGAGTACAAGGTGATCTTGAGGCTCTTTTGGTTGTTGGAGTTTCGTCGCCGGGCTTTTTCGATAACACCTGATGGGAACTTTTTCGGGTTCTCCTGGAATCGTGGGAACTGTCAAATGACAACACTCACCGTCATCTAGGCAGGAGGCTAAGGGTGAAAGCTCTTAGCCACGGAGAGGTTCTTCAACCTTTAGTCCCTGGTTAAAGGAGGTCAAGCTCTTGTTATTTCCGGCATACCGTATCCAATATTCCACACGCCGTCATAAGAATCCGTAGAAAAACTTCAATCCAATGTTTTCTAGGGTTTCTTTCCTTCACTTCCGAACTTTATTCATATCGCCATTGTTGACTGCATATGACTTTCTCTTGTTATTGGCCCTTTCACCCACGATTCTTTTATGGAACTGCAGTAAACCTTCCATTTTGGCCATCGTTGGTTTGCTGTCTTTGCCTGGCTATAGGGAAAGGACACATATCTTTTTTTCGATACGTATTTGTTCAATATCTTACCGAAACTTTCTTTTTTAATGAACAGTAATGAAGGCCTTTTTGGTTCGCATGAATGTGGGAAGAATTGTCATAGGTATGCCAACTGACTCTCTACCTAACCTTATCAACTAGCCCCACGGCGATATAAAAAACGAAATGGATACCACACAGTATCTAACAATAGAAACAAAACATTCCTGCATGCAACCACAGTTAACACTCTTTCGAAAAATGTCATCAGTAGCTTCTCAATTCGATCTACAGAGTCACTAGCACAACAAAATTTACGACGAAAAAATTTACTAACCATTGAGAAAAAAGATAAAACAGAAGTCCTTTCTTCCTTAAGCATCCAAGCAGACTGAAGTTACGATGGATGGTCCACCTTTAAATGCACTCCTCACTAGCGTGGTGACAGCGTTCTCATTGCACGGTGGCAGGAAATGGAACCTGTGTGCCAACTAACCTATGATGCCAATTAATCCCGACCTCCCCAACCGCCAGTGTAATGAATAACTGACCGTCGACGTTCTGGGAATTTGTGGTTAACAAATCGATAGTACCATTCCCAAAGCTGTTACTACTATTTCCTTTCAAAACTTCTCCTTCAATCAGCAGCTCCACTAGCTTCATCATGTTACTTGATTCCATTTCTGGTAACATAAATTCAGTAAACTCGCCGGGCATCCATCAAAGTTTCCCTCATGTAGCAATCATTCACTCCTGCCATTCAACGGTCGAGGTTGGCAAACAAAGATTCGTTATATAACACCTTATCAGACACTTGGGCAGTACAATTAGTGTGACTGCTCTCAAACCGATCAAACTATTACCATTACCTGTATTATTATTATTGTTACAGTAGACATCGTGTTGTGAAACAACTGTATCGAATAACTAATATCACGTATCACAAGCTCACAACTTTATTATTAGCAATATTATTACCAGTACTGTTATTGTTAGCAGAGAATGCATTGACACAAAAAGAACTACTTTGCTCCAGAATGAGATTTTCACTCTGCAGCGGAGTATGCGCTGATATGAAACTTCCTGGCAGATTAAAACTGTGTGCCGGACCGAGACTCGAACTCGGGACCTTTGCCTTTCGCGGGCAAGTGCTCTACCAACTTTACTTCCGCCAGTAAAGCTGTGAGAACGGGGCGTGAGTCGTGCTTGGGTAGCTCACTTGGTAGAGCACTTGCCCGTGAAAGGCAAAGGTCCCGAGTTCGAGTCTCGGTCCGGCACACAGTTTTAATCTGCCAGGAAGTTTCAACTACTTTGTTGTTCCACATGCCAACAACTTTATCTTTAAGTATACAAATTGAAGTTACCTGACACAGTTCTCCCTATATGTTCAGGATAATCTCAGGAACAACTGTATGGGGTTTTCATTTAGTTTTCTTTAATAGAGAGACTAATACACAGCGAAAGTTTGTATACACAATACACAAATATTTCATGCAGATTGGCTGAACATGGTGAATTAAAGCTGTGGAAGCGATGCAGTTCCCTTCTGGTGGAGAATCGCAGGACTCCTTGGAAGTACAGCTCTGTGTAGCGTGACGCGGCAACAATAAAACTGTGTGTGTTCTCCGCTGCATTTGATGTGTTTGATGCAGTGCACTAAGTGTGGATGCCCCTTAATGTGTTCAGACATTATCTGCTTCGAGAAAACAGACAGGGGGCGGTTTCCTTAGTACCTTAAACATAAAGGATGGAACGGGGTTCAAAACTTGCTGTTGGATGACTACGCAGGATCTCGAAATAGCTCCACACATGGTAGAGTAACAAATTTTAAAGAAAGACAACTTCAGAGTGAAAATTTGCGCTTCCCTCAAATTAAGAATTACGAGGGTCGTTCCGAAGGTGATTTTGTGGTGACTTTGGATGTCCGTGCCAAATGTCGTTGGTGCAGTGCTAATGCTTGAGCCTTTCTCTTTCATTTGCAGGTGGTTCCGTTGTTCTGCGGTAGTTGTCGCCAGCAGAGGTGTATTCCAAAATGGAGTATGATATGAACGCGCGTATGAAACAGCGATGTGTGATTTAATTCCTCAGTGCTGAACAAATTGCGTCGATTTAAATCCATCGACGCTTGCTAAAGGAGTATGGAGACGATACAATAGACATGAGTATTGCGAGGTGATGGGTACGGCATTTTCAAGGTGTTGAGAAGGTGTGCATGACAAGCCACGGCCCGGTCAACCCTGCACAACTGTCATCCCCCGCAATGAAGAGCGTCTTGATCAACACGTCCGTGCTGATCGGTGATTAACGACCAGAGAATTGTGTGCAAAGCTAAATGTCGGCTGTAATACCTTCGAAACGATGTTGAAACACTTGGTTATCTCAAAGTCTGTGGGAGATGTGTCCCGTGGATGCTTACAGAAGAAGCAAAGTCTCATCGAATGGAAATTTGTCGGGATCAGCTGGACAAATATGAAGCTGAAGGTGTCACTTTTCTGAATGGCATCCTCAACGGAGATAAGACGTGGTGTCACCACTACGAGCCGGACATTTCATGGAATGACGACGTGCGAATTCTCAAAGAAGAAATTCAAGACACAGCCGTTTCCAGGCAAAGTGATGAGATAGCCAGGGTGTGGTTCTTTTGGTTGTCCTGGAGCCTAGAGAAACTGCCAATTCAGCATGCTTTAAGAAGAGACCGACTAACCTGAAAGCCCGAATTTCCAGGCTAAGGCCAAAAAAGAACTTTCACCGGTAACATGATATTGCCAGGCCCCACACCAACTCATTGCAAAATTCGGCTGCACTGTCTCACCACATCCACCGCACAGTCCTGATTTGACGCCTTCAGACTTCCATCTCTTTGGGCCTCAAAAAAAAAAAAAAAGGACTATGTGGAGAAGATTTTCAAGACTCGGATGTTGTTGTCAAGGCTGTAAGGAATTGGTTAGCCTTAGCTGGTTCCGATTTTTACAAGCGCGGAATGCAGGCTCTGGTTCATCGTTCGCAAAAGTGCATAACAAATGATGGTCACTACGTGGAAAACTGAGAATCTGCAGCTGAAATATTTCTTTATTTAGCTGTACTTTTGTGATTCATGTATCTCCTGTAGTTTCCGTGAATAAAAATAGAAGACATTACTTTTGTAACCAGACTTAACAATTCGTGCTCAAAATTCGCTATAAATTCTTTGAACAGTGGGGAGTGAGTTATTTAACTTCGAAGAGTCTTAATAAATAAGACCAATAACGGAAAGGTACCTCCTTCATCATCAATCTGCGAATTTAGAGCATGAAATTCGAAAGAATCAAATATTTTCCTGTAATTTCCTTGCAGTCGTTTGAGAACAACTGCATAGCGAAATAACACATGAATCCAAAATCTGTGATTTTTAATTTTTTATACAAAAAGTAAAACGTTTTCCCAAAAACTATTTCAGCAAGGGATGCAGCTATGATTCGTTTAATAAACAAAGCTTTTTTCAGAAGTGCAGCACATGACTGAACCTTCAGCTCTCTGTTTTCCTGCAATAAATCCTATACCAGACATAATTCTCTATGTGGCAGCGTGAAAAAGTCTGATACAAAGAGTCTATGACAAACAATTGCAGCAATGAGTCTGTACAATGAATCTGTGTTCATTAAGCTTTACAAGTGGAGTGTTGTCACGAAGTACACTTTTACATCAGGCGTGCTTTTCTTTCTGCCCTCCTGACATTGTCTATTCAGCCAGCCTCCGATACATCACATCCTACAAATTAAAAGATATATCCAATCTCTCTCTCTCTCTCTCTCTCTCTCTGTCTCTCTCTCTCTCTGTCTCTCTCTCTCTCTCTCTCACACACACACACACACACACACACACGATTCACATAGAATATTTACATTGGTTGTAAACATATTGATTAAATCACGATGTGCTCGCATCATTGCCACGGGATGTCACTCGTAACACCAATTAAATATGCAAAAGTTAACTTTCGTGGCTGGCGTGTGCTGCTCAAATCGTTTGTTATGTGAAGATAATGATATTCAATGCCTAAGGTTGTCTCTGACTTTTGTTAATAATTCACGCAGTAGCCCGGGAACCACATTATCACTCTACCAGACCAAACGCCTGCCCGTAGATAATGTTTCCCAAACGAAGCCGGGGTAGGTCATTGATAGTAAATATTAGTATTATTATCGTCATCATTATCTATCACGTTATTAGATAGTCTGTCGAGTAAATATTCCATTAGTTGGCAGTTTAGTATTATCACTACCTAAAACGATATTAGAAAACGTTTTCGAACAAATAGTCTGACGCTTCATAAGAAACAGAAATAACTGAGTTGTTAGAGCCACGAACGGCCCCAGTCATTTCCATAGTGTCATAAAAGTGACTCGGATTAACCACCGCGGTGCCATAACAAAAAGAAAAGTAAGTAAAGGTAAAAATTTTTAGAGAACAAGAGTACCTTTTTTGTGGAAAGTGATAAAACTACAAACGTCTCTTAATAGTTTATCGTGTGAATTCGATGCATCCTCACCATGTTGTCTAATTCATTTAGGCGATACAACTATTCCATATGATATCTCTCGTTAGCATCAAATAGTAGCCCTCATTTTTAGCAAGTTGGTCGTAGTATTTTTCTGTCTTTCCTCTTTCATGTAAATCCTGCAATGATGTTCAGTGGATTCTACAAGATTTAATTTTGTCAATGGTAATGTGTTCACTAATCCATCAATAGGAGAGGGCTTTTATATCTTCCTATGTTCTATTACGCCTACACGAGTAACAGATCTATTTTTATTTATTCTAGCATGGATAAATGTACATCATAATTTCACTGGCGGTTTTTATTTTTTCTTGTTTTCTGTAATAGCATTTACATCGGTTTATCTTTCCTTAATTTTATTTACTAAGTTCGTCACTGCTTAGTAAGTGCCAACTGTTCATTTCACTAAAACTTTTGTTCTTTGTTCGTTGCTCTAGTCATTTATAGCTTTGACAAACCAAATCATTCTTTCTCTTTCGATGTCGATGTCACCAGAAAGTGACACGTCCCACAAGTGCGTAGCCCAGTGATGGGGCTGCGACCTCGATGATTCTGGAATTGCAAGCACTTTTCTGTTGAGCTCCACATCGCAAGAGAAAGTAGCGTTTTGTTCGTCTGCTTCTCTTCTCCTTGGGGCGCAGCTGCAACGTCTTCTTTTGTAGAGACATATCCCGCTAGTACCACAGAAGTATTTTATCAGAGTTTCGTTAACCTAGTTATCTCGTAAGAGAGTGTGTTTCCATCCCTCTATACGTGGAAATGGTTATTACTAGACTCAGTAACACGAATTTAACTGCACGCAAACAGTAAAATAAAAGGCGGAATTCGAGTTTATACTGCTTCTGGCAAGAAAATACGTCGGCATTGTGTGAGATGTGATATTATAAATAAGATAAGCGTAGTCAAATCTATCACCGACTGAATGAAGAATGTGACTGTTCTTCGATCTTGTTCACGATTATCTAATAACCATATCGGATAACTTGGTAATTAAAAGAAAAATGAGAGTACGGTACACATTTACGAACAGAGTATGCGTCTGGATTAAAACTGTACGAGATGCCTTGCTTGGCAGCCGCAGCGGTGGACTTTGGAAATTTAATCATTGATTAAACAGCCGTGTTTGATAATTATAAATAATAACTCTTTAATTACCTCTTTTGATGGATAATTATTCATCAAGGGTGGCGCGGTAATTTTGTGTCAGATAAAAAAGTTAATGCAAATTTCTGAAACGGTCACTGTTAGTTAGTATGCAGTGAGTCCTGTATGTGCTTTAATAGTGTCATGCTGTGTCGCGAGAATGTGACTTTCGTCATAACGCATAAATACTGTTTATTTTAGGTTGTAGAACAACTCTTCGACAGAATGTTATTCATCTATGTGCGTAACTTGTGCAAAGAATCTTCACAAAAGGCACTGTAGGTACCACACACAGTTCCGAAAAGACATGTATAAACGTCGAATAACTGCATAAATAAACGGAAGATAGTGAGCATGAAAAGCTTAAATGGTAGTACAGGTGGAACAGAATCAAATAAACACGATATGAATTCACTGATACAGAAATGTGATTAGCTTAGCTTGCACTGGAAGATGGAGTGTAGCTCACACAGTAGACTAAATGCCACTCTGACAACTTAAAACAAGATATAAAAATATTATCCATTATTGATGTGGAACAGCAAGACTGTGTTGATTAAAGGTTTTGGAAAATGTCCACAATCATTTGCCTTTTGCGTTGGTAGGAAATTTTTATTCTGCCACTAAAGATTTCAGGTCTCCTAGCGTCTAATAACATGTGGTACAATTCTTAGTGATTGTTCGTTGCCCTGTGTGGGACGTTGTACGACTGTGGCAATACAAAATAGAAAAATAAAAACATCGAAATAAATAACCACTGAATGGGGCTAAGTATTTGGAAATATTTAGATCATCAAGTACCTATAAAACTTAAGTGTTACATTTACGTTAATTGCACACGGCTACACTCACTTTGCTGCACGTGCTTTACAGGTTATAAACAAACCAAACAGTGTGATTTAAGCTTATGTTCAAATATTTTGCAGTGAAGCAGAAGTTCTCGCAATTTCGAAAGCTGCTATTGATGTTGAATGATAGGAAATACGTGTATTTATTTAAATTACATGTATTATTACAAAAATAGTATATGCTGTTTGCAATATCTATACATCTAGCGACATTTTTTCTGTCGTTCTTGGCACCGAAATTACGTTCGGTAGGCTCATTCTTACTTCTGAAGTTGACTTCAGAGATTAGCATGTTGATAGCTGCACTTAACGAAACGCAGTGTGCCGGCCGCTGTGGCCGAGCGGTTCTAGGCCTTCAGTCCGGAACCGCGCGCCTGCTACGGTCGCAGGTTCGAATCCTGCCTCGGGTATGGATGTATGTGCTGTCCTCAGGTTAGTTAGGTTTAAGTAGTTTCTAAGTCTAGGGGACTGATGACCTCAGATGTTGAGTCCCATAGTGCTTAGAGCCATTTGAACCATTTTGAAACGCAGTGTGGGGGGAGGGAGGGGGAGGAGGGATGGCAGAGGAGGAAAGAGCGAGTGTGCGAGAGCGAAGTCAGAGGACGTAAGTGTGCAATTGAGACTTGAGGAGCGTGAATTGGGGAGAAGAAGGGGGAGAAGGGGCAGGCTATGTAGAACTTAGTATGTCTGTGTGAGATAGTCTGGAATATTTAGTGTCAAAAGGAATTATTTCGTAAGTCACTTTTTTTACTCAAAAGTGTGTGAGGTGAATGATGATTACGGGTCAAAATCTGTGTTTCTCCCAGTCTCCAGTGCGTAATCAGTGGAAGCAGTTTTTATATGTCTATAAAATGGCTCTGAGCACTTTGGTACTTAACATCTAAGGTCATCAGTCCCCTAGAACTTAGTACTACTTAAACATAACTAACCTAAGGACATCACACACATCCATGCCCGAGGCAGGATTCGAACCTGCGACCGTAGCAGTCCCGCGGTTCCGGACTGCAGCGCCTAGAACCGCACGGCCACCGCGTCCGGCTTTATATGTCTATAATAGAACGCTATTTTGTGCTGGGCGGACAGCAAAAGTGATTTTTTTTTAATCTAACGCCGTTCGTCAGTGTGCTCTTTTCATCGGATTTTAAATTTTTTTCCCGTTTCTCTACTTAGTAGCAGGTGTTGTGGTGAAAGACTCGTCAAATGTCTGAAGCAGTACTGGAGGGAACTGATACCGTGAATTCTGCAGCGCTGTTCATAAATCCGTAAGAGTGGAGATCACTTCTGAACAGCACGTTGCAAGGCATCCCAGGTATGGTTAATAATGTTCATGTTTGGGGAGTTTGGTGCCCAGCCAGCAGAAGTGTTCAAACTCGGAAAAGCGTTCCTGGAGCCACTCTGTTGCAATTCTGGACGTGTGGGAGTGTCGAATTTTCCTACTGGAATTGCACAAGTCCGTCGGAATGCACAATAGACATCAATGGATGGAGGTGATCAGACAGGGTGCTTACTTATGTGTTACCTGTCAGAGTCGTATCTAGACATATCAGGGGTCCCGTATCACTCCAACTGCACACGCCCCACACCATTACAGAGTCTCCACCAACTTGAACTGCTCAGTGTCATATATAACCTGCCCGAGAGATTCCTATGTAACAGACTGAGTCCAACAATACTTGAATCAATCCCAGACGAACAACCAGGATTCCGACCTAATAGGAGCTGCACTGACCAAGTGTTTTCCCTGACAAGTTATATAGATGCAGGCTATCAGAAAAAGCGAAAAACGTTAGCTGCATTCATAGATTTGAGTTCAGACTACAACACTGTCTGGAGACAAGGGCTGTTGTACAAACTAATCGACGCGCAGAATGGCCGCGTGGTTAGAGGCACCATGTCACGGATTGAGCGGCCCCTCCCTCGAGCAGGGGTGTGTGTGTTGTTCTTAGCAAAAGTTAGTTTAAGTTGTGTGTAAGTCTAAGGACCGATGACCTCAGCAGGTTGATGCCTTAGGAGTTCACACACACACACCTCAGGACGCCGTCTTACAAGAAACATCTGACGAAGACTGCAGGCAAAATGAGGATATGAAACACCAGCCATAAATTATGTGGCACAAGTTGTGGCTCCACAGCAAAAACACTTCGCATACCTGCAATTGGGGTTGTCTGCTAAGTGACAGAATACTGCAGTCAACGTATAGTACGGCTGACAACCCTGAGCTATATACCACCACGAGAGATACGGCGAAAAAATGCCATTCTGAGAGAACACAGCAAGTTAATTAATAAACTTGAGCTGCCCATATATACAATACAGCTGACCTGATGCGTAGAAGACTTAAATCGGGAAGACCATCACTACTCACTGCTAAAGAGACGACGACCTCCAAATTTGACATCCACAACCTCTGGAAACAACAATGGGTAAAATACTGCCATCAAAACGCCATAGCTTTATGATAAGTAAGAACCCATCTGGCTTCAATCAGTCACGCAAGGTGTGGACGACTTTAAACTGCATACGCTCTGGCCAGGAAAGCAGTGCTTTCGTCCTTTACAAAAGGGGAAATATACCGACTCCAAATTGCGACTGCGGTGCTGAAAAACAAACAATGCAATACATAGAGGAAGAATGTCAGTTCGACCTTACTAGGGAACCGTTATCGACTTGCTAGCTGCAGTAGTTGAAGCTATCGATTATATTCAAAGTCTGGGTGTCAGTTTGTAACTAAATTGTGTACAAAGTGTACAAGAATAGTGATTATCTCATCCGAAAAATAAATAAACAAACAATTTGTGATTTAGATCTCAGAAATTACTGCAACCCATCGCCGTTTTTTTTTCCTTTTTTTCCAATTTTTATTTGACAGGTTTCGAATCGCCTGGCGATTCATCATCAGATGATATAATTCCATCTGATGATTAATCGCCAGGCGATTCGAAACTGGTCAAATAAAAATTGAAAAAAAGAAAAAAAACGGCTATTGGTTGCAGTAATTCCTGAAACCTTTAACAAGACAGTCGCAGTGTTCCAAATCCAGATTGGATAAAAGTTTTGAATTGTGACTTTCTGTCACATATTACAATGTGATATTGCTTCATTGTCTGCCTCTATTTCATGGTTATTATTTTGTGAGTATTACACTTGTGTGCTTGGAAGACACGAAATCAGATTGCGTTTATCGCACTGGGACAGTGCACTACCTGTGTGGTCTCAGGGTCCCGTTGTCAGCAGAAATCAGTCAGTGAATCTCATTAGGGAGGTACTCTTCCCCTGTGAGACTGGCAGTTATCGCAGAAGTGAAGCTGCTGCCAGCGTGCTGTTGTGGACAAGGCCGGTGTCCTGGCAATGCTTTGGACTGGTGGTTTCTTGCCAGCACAATCGTCCGCAGAGAATAATTAAGTTTGATATTTTTGCCTTCTCTGCATAGACATAAAAGTTGAGATACAATGGCATCACCCGGCCAGCATGAGGACGATTGGCGTTTCTCCTCCAAAGCTTTGGTTACCCAATTGAACTGAGTCGCCCTGCCACCATGCTTGGCACAAAGGGCCTGACCAATCAGGGGTACACTTATGTAGACAGGTACCAAACACGTGCTTGTTAATATGAGTTTTGTATGCCAAGGGTGGAAAATTTCTGCTGTGTTTTTTCGTGAAACAAGCAATATTTTCATTTGTCGTATTGGCAACAACATGAAAACATCGCGTATATGCAGAGTTTTTTGAAAGTAGGAGGGCTGTGAACTTAAATTCTGAGCATTTGTCTCTAGGCTATCGTTGAGAAAGCGTCGTCTCCAGCTGCCGTTTGGTGCTGATTGGCACACAACATCTGATTTAGAGAAATGAAACTACAACGAATTGCGAGAGTGTGATCTGCCTTCTGAGCAGTTTGTTATTTGCTTGCTTTACCACGCAACTTGTGTTGAGTAGTTTGATTATAATTTCTAGCATCTTCTTGTGTCTTTGAAATTGTGAAATGCCAAAATGATCAGATCTTGTTATTTCTTTTGTGTTAGCAGAAGAGCCAACACCGTGTTACGAGAGGAGGCCGAAATGCACGCGTTTTAGCTCACGCAGGCTGGCGTGAAGAGGGAAGAACTATACTGACATGAGGTCTGGAAAATGACAAGGAATGAGAATTCAGAAAACGGATATAATTAGTTTGATACTTAACTTTAATCCATTAATGATGAACGTCGCTCTTGACGGTACATGATTCACAATACATTCTTGAAGTTATTATAGTAACTGAATATGGCGCCTTGCTAGGTCGTAGCAAATGACGTAGGTGAAGGCTATGCTAAACTGTCGTCTCTGCAAATGAGAGCGTATGTAGACAGTGAACCATCGCTAGCAAAGTCGGCTGTACAACTGGGGCGAGTGCTAGGGAGTCTCTCTAGACTAGACCTGCCGTGTGGCGGCGCTCGGTCTGCAATCACTGATAGTGGCGGCACGTTTTTTTTTTTTTTTGTTTTTTTTTAAGTGTGGTGGTGCTGAAGTCTGATCAACTTCGTTGACTTTTACTTCTGTAGGGAATGGAAGGGGTAAAAATTTTCTCTTTATTTATTTATTCTTCTTTCAGCTTTAGTTTGGGCACACAGAAGGGTCCTTTAACTCGCTGCTTTTGGTGTGTATTTGAAAACAAGTGTGGAGAAGTGCTAAAGGACGATATGTCCTTAAATTATGGAGAAGTACATAGGGATATCATTTACGGAGGCTCAAATACTATCGCCTTCGGTACTTTATATTTGTGGTTGCGTAAGGGTTCTACCGTACCTACTGTGGTGAGTTGTGGTGTACTGTCACGTATCATGTCCAACTTCCGAAATAAGGTTCGTGCCTTCTCCTTGACCTTGTCTGAGAGGTAAGATTCGCTTATGGCTCGATGAATGTCATGATTTCGGATCCACCATTGGGCTTCTGTGATCCATCGTAGGCATCTGCTTTGTACAACCTGTAACTTCTTGTAGTTAGTGGCACACGTAGTACCCCAAGAGGTCGATCCATACAAAATAGATGGTTCGACTGTGGCATGGTACAACTGGAGTTTCGTGCGTTGGCTGAGGTATGAGCTCTTCAGAAATGGGAGGAGAGCTCCCACCATTTTGAGACCAGACGTCTTCTTCTCCATAATGTGATGACTATACAACAGTTTGGCGTCCAGATGCACTCCCAGGTATTTTACAGTTGTTGCCCAGGGGAGTGGCTGGTCTGATATCCGTAGGCGTTCATTGACGATGGGTCTCCGACGTGTGAAGACAATAACTTTGGTTTTCTCTGCGTTGACCGTTATTTTGTTCATGTGGGTCCAGTGGTCCACTAAATCTAGTTGGCGCTGCATCCGTGTGACGAGGTGGTCCATTCTGGTGCCTGCAGTCAGGAGCGCTGTGTCGTCGGCATAGAAACTGGCAGTAACATGTGGCACGGTCGGGAGGTCGTTAATATATAAATTAAAGAGCAGTGGAGAGATGACCGATCCTTGTGGAAGTCCTTCAAGGACAGGCCGTGTTGATGAATTCTTGTCATCAATGCGAACATATAATCTGCGATCCTGAAGAAAATTGTCGAGAAGTTTTAAATAGCAGTCTGGTAGGGGAGTGGTACGTCGGAGCTTAACGATCAAGTTGCGTCGCCATACTTTATCGTAAGCCTTCTCTATATCGAGAAAGACTCCAATAGTATGTCGTTTCTTGTTGAAATTGTCTTGGATAGATTCCGTGATGCGCAGTAGTTGTAACTCAGCCGATAGCTTCGCCTGGAAGCCAAACTGCTCCGGCCGGATGATGTTGTGTGCCACAAGGATGTCCAGCATGCGTTTCAGTAGGACACTTTCCAGTACCTTTCCCAGTGTCGGCAGTAAACTTATGGGTCTGTAGCTGTCAGGGTGTGAGAGATCCTTGTCCGGTTTTGGTATTGGCACTATTCTGGCAATCTTCCGTGCCTCTGGGAAGTATCCAGTCCTGAGGCAGCTGTTCACTATCCGGGTGAGAAGCACAACAGGCTTTCTCGGGAGGTGTTTCAACTCCGTATTGCTGATTCTATCTGCTCCAGGTGAGGTGTGTTTACTATACTTGATAATCCTCCTAATTTCCTCCGGCGTTGTCAGCCGGGGCATAGCGGTAGTCGGGGCGTCCCGAATAGCTTCCCATTCCGCCGCTGTGTCCTCCTCTGCACGGTGGAGTGCATCATCTCCATCCTCCGTGGGGGGCGTAGTCATCTGTTGTTGGTATGTATCCGCATACAGCTCCGCCTGCGCAAGTGAGTCGTACAAGAGGCCATGGGGTCCTCGAATTGCCCTTTTGGGGGGCTGTTGTTGTCTGAGACTTTTAACTATTCGCCATTCATCTTTGGTACGTAATAGAAAGTTGTCCATTTTGAGTTCCCACGTGTGTTGCTTCCACTCCTGAACCTTCCGCCGGAGTTCGCGGGTTAGTCTGTGAGTCTCCCGTCTATCGTCCGGATGGCGGTAGCGGACCCATCGTTTCCGAAATCGATTGCGCCTTGCCTTAAGTTCCTGCAGTGGTGGTGGAAACTCGTCATAATTGACTTCTGGTTGCAGGGGCTCCGTGAGTGCTCGTTGTTTCGCATTGTTAATCTTCTTTGTGAGTACTGCGACTGCCACATCAATCGCTTCTCTGGTAGTAACAACCTGGGTTGGTCACACATTGTTGTTGAGGTACGCTTGCAACTGCTGCCAGTCGTAAGTTCTTGTCGTCGGCAGTGGGAGTTGCAAAGTAGCCCTCTCTATGAGTCCTAACACCGGTCTGTGGTCCGACGAAAGATCATCCAGCGTCCGCAGATGGAGATTCGGGTTGATGTTCTTGATTATGGCGATGTCTAGAACATCAGGGTCTTGTGTCTGGACGTAAGGTATCCTCGTCGGTTCCCGTGGTCCATGGACGGAGATATGTAAATTCTCAGCCAGTGCAAACAACATATGTCCTTTTGGGTTAGTCTTACGGGAATTCCAGGCAACATGTTTACTATTAAGATCCCCTCCAAGGAGGATCTTGTCGTAACCCTCTGTAACGGAGTAAAGATCTTCTGGGTGGAGAGGCTTCTTTGGGCTAAGGTAAGCCGCAATACAGGTAATGTTTCCGAGCGTCGTGTGGATTGTTACTGCCGTGGCCTCTAAAGTCTGGAGTGGGGGTAAACGTTCTTGGTGGTGACGAATACATTTTTTGATCAGAACTGCGGTCCCTCCACCCCGTTGGTCCCGTCGGTCCGTCCGGTAGATGTGCATGTTCCTCAAGCGGAGGTCGGTTGACTCGCGGAGATGTGTTTCGGAGACAAATGCTACGTCTATCTTGTGGCGATGTAAGAAGTCCGTGAATTCTATTTTCTTCAGTTTCAGGCCGTTGGCATTCCAAATGCAGAAGTTAAGATGCCTCGTGTGATGCCGTCTATCCATTTAGGGTGTTTGAAAAGCTGTCAGTACGCTTTCGACAAGCGAGAGGATAGACGTCAGCTTCTGCTGGAGGGCGGTGAGTAGTTGAAGAATATCTGTTAACGCTGGTGTAAAAGTGGTCGACCAGGCAGATGGTGTCTCCGCAGGTGTTGGCGTCGGTGGATGGGCACGTATTGCTTCGGAGTACGAGCGCTGTTGTCTTGTCTGTCGGAGAGTCACTCTGGGTGCCGGTTGTGGTCGAGAGGCGAGTGTTTCCACAGGGAGAGGTGCCGCTTGTTGTTGGGTAGCCGGAATCGCTGCCATGGCCGAGTTCTTAGCAATTATAGGCCGTTGTGGGGTCGACTTCTTTGGTGTCCTTCAAGTATATTTCCGTAGGAGTTCTTGAAATTTTGGGCAGCCACGGAAGGTCGCTGGATGTTCTTGTTCACAATTGGCGCACTTTGGGGGCGCCGTCCTAGGATGGGTACAATTCGATGATTTATGGGATCCACCGCAGCGGACGCAGCGTGCTGGCATGCTGCAGTAGTTCGCTGTATGCTCGAAACGTTGGCAATGTCGGCACTGGACTGGACTTTCTTTACTATTATAGGTTTCTATTATCACTCGTGTGTAGAGCAGGTATTTGACATCATATATCTTGTCACTGTCTTTTCCAGACGGGAGGGTGACTCGGTACACAGGTTGCGGTATCAATTGTTTCGTCTTCTCGTCGCGTTCCTTAAATTGGTAGACTTGTAGCACGTTGAAGCCTTTTTCCTTGAGGGCAAAGTAAAGTTGTTCTTCGGTAACTTCCGCCGGAAGGCGTTTGACAACTACTTTCAGTTCCCTGTCGTCTGGTGCTTGATGCGTAATTTAGGAGAAGCTGTGGTTCGTGAAGTATTTTATTGCACGCCTTTGGTCTTCGAAGGACTCAAAGTGGTATTTGATGCGGTCCTTTTGGTATATAGCTTTAAGGGTGCCCTCAAGAAGTCCGTTGAGCGTTTCATTGAGGTGAACGTAATCCTTTGTGTAATAAATTGTGACTGGGGGCACTTTGCGAAGCACATTCTTGTCTCTGTCCACGGCTTCTGCGGCATTAGAAGTTTGTGCCTGCGGCTTGTTGGTGGTTGATGGAGGCGCAGCTTGAGGTGTCAGTGCGGCGAATCGGTTCGTTGTGAGGATGGTCTCCGTTCGTCTCTTAGCTGGGTTGGCTAAGTCCTTGGCTAATGCGTTGCTTCTGCGCCGTTTGTTGTGTACAAGCGTAAAGTCCCCCTCTGCGTGTGGGGAGTCGTTGTCGTTTTCTGCTGGAAAGGCCGCTGCCATCTCCGCGTCGTCGACCGTTTGGTGAGAGTGCTGTGATTCGACATCTGAGTCCACAGATAGAGATGCCAGACAGATGTCGTTATCCTGCTCTTGCGTTTCCCGTGAATAGCGGATAAGGCGTTGTATGTCCTTCAGCGTTTCTTTGTCCTCCTCCCGACATATTTCGAGTCTTCTGGCGTAGTCCTGGCGGTCGTCTTCATTGCTGCGTCCGTCGTGATGTGATGTATGGCCGACGTCCGAATACGGTTTCGTCGTGCGGTGTGTAGTCTTCTGCGGTCGAACAGCGCCTGTCGATCGTTGTTCTATCCTGTCATGAACCGGTGCCGTAGCCTGGGTCGTCAACCTGGGATCCGTCCTGTGTGGAGCGGCCGCTGGGGCGTCCGGCGGCCCAGGCCCAACCGACCGACCAGCGGCCGACTCCGGCGCGTCCGAGGCGGCTGCCCCGGGCGCGCGCGCATCGTCCTTGCTCGTCGGCATCGCGAACTCGACGGTGTGCGACACGTGGGTCCGACGTATACTAACGGACCGCGGCCGATTTAAAGGCTACCACCCAGCAAGTGTGGTGTCTGGCGGTGACACCACAATTTCTACATAAAGTCTGTAATATTGTAACTTTAATTTTCTTAGCTGAAATCGGTGCTAATAGACAATGAAAGTGGGTTAAAAGCCGTGATCTGTCTGGGGACGTTAACCGTGGATTACTGGGCAACTGTTTCATCAGATATTTAGTCTAGGTTTACCAAGCAGACTATCATTAATGATACTCTTTTAATAGTCATACAAAACCGGTAATATATATATATATATATATATATATATATATATATATATATATATATATATATATATATATATATATATATATATATATAAAGGAGAATTTAAATAAAAAGAAAGAAATCAGTTTATATTTGGAAATTTATTTTAAGATTGTTCATTGAAATTTCAGCATATTATACGTGAGTTATAACTGAGCTGGTGCCTTATTTACGATTGAAAAAATGTGAGATTGTAATCTTATGGAACACATAAAATATGGAGCCAAGATTGGGAGACTGCATACCACACTGCAGTCATAAAATAACACACGAAGAACATTGAAACATAAGCAAGAAGAAATTAACCACAACCAACAGATTCAGTTTTTACCCAAAGAAATTACGTTCATACCACAATCCTGTCCGTCATGTAATTACCACACACTGGTATACTAAATTCATATTAACTCTTTGTGAAATCTTCGCAAAAAGAATAGCTGAGGGCTACTTTGATGATTATACCACATGCTTCACGTGGTCAACTTGGTTTACACAAAGCGTACAACTCCACAATAATTTTGATAATTAAAATAAATTAGATCGAAAAGCAATTGACAAAAGAAAAATCTTGAACTGGTTACTAACGTCTTACTATTAACCTGATGGGTCAAACAGTTATATAAGCACGTGGTAGTGGTCTCGCAAAGTACACCCCACGTGGGCTGAACATAAAGAAAAGTTGCTATATTGAAAATATAGTCAAGACGAGACGTTATAATCACACAAGCATTCGCATTTAAGATTGATCTTAGTTAGAGTTACTGATCAACACGTGGTTCCACTTTACTCACAAAGTAGTAACAAAGCAACTACCGGAAAATAATCTGAACTTCACACGAGAATTATACTCCGCTGCAATTTAAGATCACATCGGATCTTTTAGACCTAAACCCGAAATAAAGGTGATTAAATTTTCAGTTAGGCTGAACTTAAGAAATCCATTGTCCTACGTACTTAACAGACACGCGTTTAGCCGGAGATCTTACCACTTCAGACGCTCGCCACGGCCACACTGCAACTGCCCTACTGCCGAGCGTGCTTCCTGATGGTGGCTCACAAAGACCAACGGAAGTGGCCAGAGGGGCAGCTTCCTATACCAACATGACAACGGACGGACAGGACCATACTAAGGATGGAAACCTCTTTGCTTTTAGGAAGCGTAGCTACCTGTTCCGACGTTGGTCCTACTGTTCTCTAGCAGACAGCCTTGTCTGCTACCCTCAAGCATGCAACTAGAAATACATATGCTCATTCATCCTCTCACACAAAAGGGAAGGGGGATGACAGTATCTTATCATATACAGTATATAAAAGAAAGCAGATGTAGGTTCCGTATGAGACTGTGTGACATGAATTACATATAAGAATTACATATAAACTGTGCTTTAAAGTGTAGTAGTGTGACAGATCGTTCTTGTTTATGTGTAAAAGTAACACGTTCCACTGCTCAGTCTCCTCCCAGATAGTCAGAAACGCCACAGTACATTTAGAAGAGGAATTTATTCCATAAATGGCAACAGATTTAAGAAATTAAACATGAAAGGAATCCAACAGAGACCTTTCATAACCCCAACGCTCCGGGAAAAGACTGTGCAGGGAATTTTCTGGCCATGCTAGGACATTCCCAAGCAGGCTTCTCACACCCTACTTAAACCAAAAGTGTAAAAGAAAAGGCAAAAGGACACCAGCTACTTGCTAAAACACAATAATTTCAACACATCTTTAGAATCTACCAATTTCAAACAGAAAAAAAGAACACAATCTGTGACACCTATTTAAATGGTAGTGTAGACCTAATTCGGTCAGCAAGTAAAAACAATGCTTCCTGTGTCATTAATATGAAAACAATTTCTGGTTGTTACCCTTATGGAGTTCACCAGTATTTGCTCATTGCAAGAGCCAACTGATCACAGGAAAATTTATGACTGTTTATTAACAAGCAAAATTTATGAAAATAGCAAAGGTGCCACAGAAATTTAAAAAAAAGAACATCAAATAACATCGGTATTAAAAAACAGAACATAACAATGCACAATCTGCAAAAGCAACAAAATGATAAGAGAAAAAACATGTTTTACAAAGTGGTTATCGCAAAAAAATTCTATATCGTATAAAACTAATAATTTGTAGAATTAAAATAACTATGTGGCACTCATTTAATCACTCTACTATATTTCAATTAGCTAGTAAACAATGAGCACTGTGTCATTATACTGAAACTACAATAATTATGTGATTGTTACCCTTAAGTGGTTCCTCACAGTAAATATGCCCCATGCAAAGGCTAATCGATCACAGTTCAATGAGAATAAAAAGCTATCTGACTGATAAACGAAGCAATGCCACAGCAATGAATTTACGAAACAAAATATCACAAATCTAATACATCACACAAAAACAAAGATTGATAAATAAAACAGTACAATAGTCAACATCTAAAACAAAAAAACACCTATAAATAAAACACCTGCAAAATACAAGAGTCAAAGTCTAAAAAAGATAAATAGAACACCTGCAAAATACAAGAGTCAGTCTAATAAACACCAATAAATCGAACTCCTGCAAAACACACGAGTCAGAGTTTCTCTGACAGAAACACACGTATATGCACTGGACTAAGAACTGTATAATTACTGTTCACTGACACACTCAGTACTTCCACTGTTCCGAGGCACAATATAGGGGAAAGAGGGGGGGTTCGTCGCCGCAGCTGTCAGTAGGGATTTTTTTTTGTCCATCTGTTGCGTGTGATCCCGCCGTCTCTGCCCTCTCATGAAGTTTCTCTCGTGTCACGTCATCTCGATTTGGTTCCATGTTTGTGTTGTCAAATTCGTGCGGTATCCTCGTTTGACACGCCAGGTTGATATTCCTGGGCAAGGATGACACTTAATGGCTCTTCTTTTGTGCCACCCTTAGCGACCAGAGAACATCGAACCATGATTTACTGTTGCTTGACAGTGGGCATCCGTCAGGAGATGTTGATAGGCGTCATTGAAGTCTGCCAGTTACTCTGGACAGTATGTGTCAAAAGGCTCCACGCCCTTTGTGTTGTTACATTCTTGGGTTATCCTCAATTGGCTCGCCGGTTTGATATTCCTGGGCAAGGATGACACATAATGGCTCTTCTTTTGTGCCACCCTTAGCGACCAGAGAACATCGAACCATGATTTACTGTCGCTTGACAGTAGGCATCCATCAGGAAATGTCGATAGGCGTCGTTGACGTCTGCAAGTTTCTCTGGGCAGTACCTGTCAAAAGGCTCCACGCCCCTTGTGTTGTTTCACCGCGGCCGTCTCGTCACGGTCGCATGCGTGTGGTGCGTTGCCAGCAGATGGATTTCCGCGCGGTGGACCGCTCGCCCATCTCAGGTCATCGCCTCGAGGAAGGGTCGCCCGGGGCGGCCGCCCATTAGCTCCAGGTACAAGGGAAAGTGTTTGCCGCGTACCCTCTTTTGTTGTCGGCTGCGCTCCCAAAGTGGCCTGGCTGACAGCGTGTCCTGCTGGGAAACCCGCCAGTTTACAACTAGTCCCGCTGCTCCCGCTGTCTCTTAAGAGTTTTGCCGGTTCGCTTTCACGTTCTCAACTGCATTCACAGAAATTTTTCATCATCCTTATGTGATTACACAATGTCATACATAATACCACTTGGTATTGTCTTTCACAATTTTTAAGAACAAAGTGAGACTTAATATTTTTTTTAATAAAAAAAGTAGATGAATCGACAATATAAAATAAAATTTAAATGACTTGACAATGTAAAAAGAATAAAAGTGAAATGACTTGACAGTATAAAAATAAAAATTTAAATGAACTGACAATATAATATTTAAATCCACATCACTAATGTGGTTCACTTACGTTTTAATAAATCAAATGCTATTTATTAATTCACTAAAATGAATAGGATTATGCCTTGTGCAAGTATAGGTCAGGACAGCATAGGGTTCACATGTTATTTACACACACATACATGCACACCTGTTGTCTATTCTACAAACTAACTACCCATAAACATGCATTACTCGATATTCTACTTCTATCCACTACTAGTTAAGCCAATAAGCTACTTCAATGCTATTTCAACACCGTGTATATACCACTACAACATTGTTCTAATTCGTCCTCTTCTTGACGCTTGCGGCATACGTCTTGTCACATGATAAATATGGAGAACTTTCCTTAAACATACACATTAAAAAGAACAATGGTTATTTACACGCCAAAACATTTATACCAGTTCGCACACCTGAAAAGAGACTCGCAATTATACGTTTATCATACTCATATATTCACACATAAAATAGTAAGAAAATTTCACCTAAAATTACGTTATCACAACAATTAATCACGCAGATGACTCTGAGAAGGTTAAAATATTTGCATTATACAGGTTATATTACATTTTCTTACCCATTTTGCTGCGATTTCGTTCCTTATTTACGTTACCTTTCGCTTCCAAATCAGTTACTTCGCCTGTGGTGGTTATTCTGGATTCATTTCTCATGAATGGCAAAATTGTGGTCACCTCTATTCTGTAAAACAGTATCATCTTAACATATTGAACTTACAACACACACAAAATGATCTGAATCCTCCTGTAGTTTAAATGACATATGTTTTGCTTTATCCTTATTACCTTAAACCAAGCTTTCCTTCGTTCCCATAATCAAAATTATTTAATCATCTTCTACCTTCAAGAGGGAAATTTCCTCAGTACAAATCATATAGGCTGCAGTGCATCCCGCACCAGCGAAAACAGTAAGCTGTAATGCTCACAGCATCAGCAAAACACATAAACGGCGCTTTTCTAATACAAGTATTAACGCAGAATAATTTTTTTAGGCTTTGGCTCAACATCAATCAAGACTACAAAAAGGATCCATATTTCCGTTCCATTCTCCATTTGCTGAAAAGCTGCTCGTATTTGACTACCACAATAATATTTCAGAGCCACGTAAATTACACAAACCACAATTCTTCTTTCACCTTGAAGGGAATCAATATACTTACGAAATCCACAGACAGCACTTTACGTACTCAGCTATAAAGAACAAAAAAGACATATATCATCAACATATTAGCGTATATTGGGAAGCCATTTGTTAAACAATCGTATTATCGCATCCTGTTTTCAAGATTCTGAACTTACTCATTCCTTTCTCAGAGTTCTCCTATCTTAAAATATTCATACAGCACGCATACTATTGTAAGAGATCCTCATTTATACTGACAGATATAGAATAGTAATAGATAGATAGTAGCACTGAAAGCAGAAAATCGGAAACAAGGCTACTAACAGCTGGGGACCTGGGTTTGCCAGACCCATAATACCCACAGATCGGATATTCCCCTGAGTTTTGCATTAATTCAACGCAGATATTGCTTCTCTCAGGAGCGGCTCTTTTCAATTTACACACAAAAAAAACATAAACAACATTTCACTCGTTCACAAAGAAACCTTTTATGTTCACATTTGAACCAACCTAAATCCTAATTGCACAAGGAAAGAAAAATAACTAAAAACGTCACTTCAATCAATCACGTAGAAACAGCTTTATCATTATTTTTACTAACATATTATTCAAAATGCATACGTCACAAATTTAAACTAATCAATTCTTTCTCCTCACCGTCCTCTCTACTTCTCACTGTCCTTTCTACTCATTTGCCATGTCGCTCATTTGTTCCGATTGGGCGCCTTCTGCGCTGATCGTTTGTCATTGCCGGTTTCGTTCACTTCCATTTGCTGGATTATGTCTAGGGTTAGCCGGCCGAATTTCAACATCATGAGGTGCTCCGCCTACAGTCCTATTCCCACCGTATTCACCGTGATATCGATTCTGGTTGCCGTAACTGTTCCGTTCACGATTCTGTCCACGTCCTCGATCATTTCTGTTGTTCCACCTGTGTTCGCGACTGTTACCCCAGTTTCTATACGGCCTGTCCCGATTATTGTTCCGTTCGCGTCGCGACGACCAGTCACGCCGTTGATTAGTACTACGGCCACGACTGCGATCGCGCTGCTGTGCCCCGTAATAACTTTGTGCCTGATTAGGCGGGCATTCTGCTGTATTGTATTCCAACTCTTGGAGAAGTGTTTTAAACGTTTCCACGTCTTCTTTGCATCGTCCCGCAAGAATGACGTGCCGCAAGTGCATCGGCAATTTGGTGATGCATATCCTAATTAGTTCCGCAGGCCCGTATGGGTCGTATAAAAATTGATTTGCCTGCAGCATGTGGTCGAATAGGCGTGCAGGGCTGCCGAAACCAGACTGGTTCAAATTTGGCAGCATAATTATGCCATGTTTGACCCTATCTTGTGCCGCTTCCGACCAATAGGCGGACAGAAAGGCTTGTCGAAACTCCCGAGTGGAGTTGCAGTGACGCGCTGCCGACCTCATGCGAATCGCCGGTTCGCCTTCCAAATAGCCACACATATATTCTATCTTATGTGAACTTACCCAGTCGGGGGGGGAGACAAAACTCAAATTGCTCGAGCCATGCACGTGGATGTATTCCCTTTTGCGAATTTCGGAATATCTCAAACTTTCTTACCGTAAGGAAATGTTTGAAATCAAATCCCCGCATTTCCTCCTGGCGAGGCCCTTGAATGTTTCTGTTTCTCTCATGTCTGCCCCTTAAATTACATTCTTCCCTGTCGTCAAAATCTCCCTCGTGGCCGGAGTCCCTCTCTGCACTGTTCGTACGGCTATTTTTAGTGCTATTGGCGAGTTTGGAATCACACGCCATGCGGTTTTCCAGATGCGCCACGCGTTCTTGTAATTCGCCTGTTACAGCTTTGTGTTGTCTGTTCACTTCAAACTGTCCCTTCTGAAATCTAAGAAGCGAACGCACTTCTTCGGTCTCTGCGGCTGCTACCGGTGTAGTATTGTTCTCGCTTTCCGTCAGCTTCATCGTGCCTACAGTGTCCGCTAATGCCGCAATCTTATCATCAATTTGTCTCTTGTCCTCCGCCCCAGTCTGCTTCAATTGTTCTACTTGCTGTTCCAACGCGTGGATCGCTAAACTGTTGTCCGCTATTGTGTTGCTAACGGACGTGGGACAATGCGTTTCCGCCTCTTGGACCCTCGAAAGTACCTGCTGGTGCTCCCTTTGGCATTCTTCCCTCAGCTCTTGGAAATTCCTAAGTAGCCGTTCTTCGCTTTCTTTAGATTCGGCATCGCCCCTCCGCTTGCTCTGTTCTAAGGCTTGCAGACGATCATCAATTTGTTCAAATGTACGGCCTAATTCTTTCATAATATCACTTTTTATCTCACTTGCCAGATTGTTTATTCTTTGTGAGATATCATCGGACACTCTCTGCATCGACTTGTCGACTTTATTTGTCTGCTGGATTAGTTTTTCGTCTATTTGTTCGCCTAGCTCTCGGATCGATTTTTCAGATTTCTGCGTCATTTGTTCGCCTAGCTCGCGGATCGATTTTTCGGATGATTCTTTTTGTTCTCGGAACGATTTTTCTGATTTCTGCGTCATTTGTTCGCCTAGCTCGCGGATCGATTTTTCGGATGATTCTTTTTGCTCTCGGAACGATTTTTCTGATTTCTGCATCATTTGTTCGAACGATTTTTCTGATTTCTGCATCATTTGTTCCCCTAGCTCGCGGATCGATTTCTCTGTGTTTTCTTTATTTTGTTGCAATAAGGCTTTCATGAGTTCTGCTAAATCAATTTGGTTAGTTGGAGGCAAATTAATTTCTGGCTCTGCTGTGAGCCCGTTTGTGCTGTTTTGCATTTCGTCTGAAGTATTCCCCATTGCATTTTCGGAACCGCCCGACGCGTTAATATTGGAAATCAAATTATCCCCTTGGTCCATGTTGCAAAGTTGTTGGACCGCTTAGTTTTAGCTTGGTTACGTGTTTGCATTCGTGCAATTTATACTCAGTACGCAACACACTAATCTCAATAAATGTGTCCCCCAAAAATTACGACAGTCACACGAAAGATACCCAACCTAGTACACACTTTTTCACACGCAAAACAAATTTTTTATCTTTGATCGAAACAGTGGAATTTACAAGCGATAATAAAAAACACACAGACATATAAAACACACAAATATAAAAAACAAAACAAGACAAACAACGCAACGCCGATCAACAACGCCGTGAATCTTTTGAAAGTCTGCTCGGAAACAACGCAGAAGTTGTTTGAGCGCTGTAGGGAAAAAAAAAATTAAGATTATAACACGCTCGCAATCTAACATTTCAGAGATTCCAGAGTCTAGCGGAATCACATAACAGGGTCGCCATGTGTAATATTGTAACTTTAATTTTCTTAGCTGAAATCGGTGCTAATAGACAATGAAAGTGGGTTAAAAGCCGTGATCTGTCTGGGGACGTTAACCGTGGATTACTGGGCAACTGTTTCATCAGATATTTAGTCTAGGTTTACCAAGCAGACTATCATTAATGATACTCTTTTAATAGTCATACAAAACCGGTAATATATATATATATATATATATATATATATATATATATATAAAGGAGAATTTAAATAAAAAGAAAGAAATCAGTTTATATTTGGAAATTTATTTTAAGATTGTTCATTGAAATTTCAGCATATTATACGTGAGTTATAACTGAGCTGGTGCCTTATTTACGATTGAAAAAATGTGAGATTGTAATCTTACGGAACACATAAAATATGGAGCCAAGATTGGGAGACTGCATACCACACTGCAGTCATAAAATAACACACGAAGAACATTGAAACATAAGCAAGAAGAAATTAACCACAACCAACAGACTCAGTTTTTACCCAAAGAAATTACGTTCATACCACAATCCTGTCCGTCATGTAATTACCACACACTGGTATACTAAATTCATATTAACTCTTTGTGAAATCTTCGCAAAAAGAATAGCTGAGGGCTACTTTGATGATTATACCACATGCTTCACATGGTCAACTTGGTTTACACAAAGCGTACAACTCCACAATAATTTTGATAATTAAAATAAATTAGATCGAAAAGCAATTGACAAAAGAAAAACCTTGAACTGGTTACTAACGTCTTACTATTAACCTGATGGGTCATACAGTTATATAAGCACGTGGTAGTGGTCTCGCAAAGTACACCCCACTTGGGCTGAACATAAAGAAAAGTTGCTATATTGAAAATATAGTCAAGACGAGACGTTATAATCACACAAGCATTCGCATTTAAGATTGATCTTAGTTAGAGTTACTGATCAACACGTGGTTCCAGCCTTGTCTGCTACCCTCAAGCATGCAACTAGAAATACATATGCTCATTCATCCTCTCACACAAAAGGGAAGGGGGATGACAGTATCTTATCATATACAGTATATAAAAGAAAGCGGATGTAGGTTCCGTATGAGACTGTGTGACATGAATTACATATAAGAATTACATATAAACTGTGCTTTAAAGTGTAGTAGTGTGACAGATCGTTCTTGTTTATGTGTAAAAGTAACACGTTCCACTGCTCAGTCTCCTCCCAGATAGTCAGAAACGCCACAGTACATTTAGAAGAGGAATTTATTCCATAAATGGCAACAGATTTAAGAAATTAAACATGAAAGGAATCCAACAGAGACCTTTCAAGTCTTCCACTGTTTTTGTTCCGCCCCACAGTGTCAGTCTTTTCAAATTTGATCTGAGTTGTAGAGAACAGTGATCTCTCTAATTTTACTGTGATTTACGTTTGTCACTAGAGCAAATACGACTGGTTGTTAAATAAAAAAATATTATGGGCAGCTCTTGGCAGTAATCATGAAAACCTTAAAACAAGTAATTTTTAATCTCAGTTTTGACTTGGATTTCAAGATGCCTCACTGTGTTTCGGCTTTTCCATGGTTACATGACCCACAAAAAACAAATATAACCTGCTGTAAAACCAGTTTGCTGCTCTCAATTTATAAGTGTTTTTCATTTGTACAGTGGCCAAACTCAACGATCAGCTATGCTGAGAGTTCAGAGAAAAGAACACACATTGCACTCACTCATATTGTACAAGCAAACGTTTGTTTTGTAACAAGCATTGCACTTACCAGGTGTAGAAGTATGAAACTGGAATTTCCCCATAGATGGTGCTAGCCGTCAGAGTAGGGCCCGTGAGACCGCTTCCTGTAATGGCTGACGACGAATGTCAACAAACAGTAAACCAAGTTACGCACTTCAATATATGTTTCAAACCCGTAAACATGTCGAGTTTTGCGCCTACGAACACGATTTGTGGACAGCATTGGTTTTCTGTTATCATTTGAAGAAAACTGCTGCAGAATCGCATCGAATGCTTGCCGAAGCAACAGAATTTGGTGTGTCCGTGTTGTAGCCAAGGTAATCTGCCTATGACTTTCAGATTCGTGGAAATCTGCCATTTAAAAATAGCAATAACGACTTTTTCATGTTGTTATATATTTATTTCTACCCAATCGGCCCCAATGTGTGTGAATTACTAATGGACCAAACTGCTGAGGTCATCGGTCCCTAGACTTACACGCTACTTAAACTAACTTAGACTAGAGGACTCGAACCTCCACGGGAGGGCAATCGGAATCGATGGTAACATGTTGCCATTATACCTTAATACACTTGGGACTTAATTTGGACCTCCACCGGTCACTTTTATAGTTAACGCCTATAGCTGCACTTAGTCCCCTCTCATCGCTATAAGATACCAAGTTCTTTCCACTTTCGAAAAATGGAAGTCTAACATTCTGCGTGGTGTCTGTTTGTTCTAAGTCGTGTCTCCCTACCACTTTCGTGCAACGACACTCTGAGCGTGTTTTTTAGGGAATTGACTAGTTTGAACCTGGTACCTGTTGCTGCTAAGGAGACGCCAGACCACACATGACATGTAGAGTTCAGAAGAGTTCAGTGTGACTAGCGATGATATAATCAAACACTTAATGATTTCAGCGTCAGCTCCACTGCACTCCCTGTAAATGAATCTTAATACTAACTAAATTTAGTGGAAGGGGTTCAAGGCGTTCCTATTTTAGTTAGCTGGTAAAATAACGTCAAAAAAGCGTTTAATTTTACCATTGGAAATTTTATTCTACTCACAAAACATTGTTTATAAATTGAACTATTGATAAAAGGAAGTATTTTAATACAGGATGATAAAAACCAACTGCGTTCAACAAAAATGTGAACGAATACTCCCTGAATGGGTTTCCAAGTTCTACAATGGATCGAAGGATGACCTATGCCATATTACATCTATAATCTAGAGTTAAGTTTCATAAAAGAGAAAACTATCAAAATGGTCTACAGTGACCCTCGATTGTCTTTAATTACTTATTTAACTTGTCGTAAATTACAGTGGCTGATGTGGCTTCTCAATAATTATATAACAGAAAAATCATCGCGTTTCATATTTTAACTTCTAGTAGCAAATGTGAATACCACGAAGTTTAATTGACGATCGACACTAGTATTACGTAAGAAGGGATGTAGCAGATGAGACTTCTGCAGTTCTGAGTGAAGCCTTATGGCGGCACCGTGTGCGTTCATTACCTTGTCGGTGGTTAGGCAGCGTCAGGGGGCGGCGGGCGGCGCAGCTCCACACACCTCGCCGTCTCGGAAGCAACTCTCCTCACTTCTCCTTACTACAATGTACCGAAGTTGGTTTAAAAAAACGTATCTGGCTATGTTTTCAGCTGAACAATCAGGGTCTCAATGTTAATCTTAAGCTCTGCCTACAAATATTCTGTCTATCCAATGAGAAACGTTATACTTTTCATGGTGGGGCAACGTTTTTAATGTATGCAACGTAACAGAGGCGTGTAGTCTCACGCTTAAACTGCTGGTGTGGTCCTTTTAATGTTATCGTAAGATCTATACTGTTCATCTGGAGTGCTCTATCTTTTAACATGGGCTGGGGGGTGGTCCTGGCGGTCGGCTGGAGACGTGGGTGTCCGTCCGTTATCGTAGGGCCTCCTTGCCTACACCACTCTGCTCTCGGCTTCTGTTCTCGTTTCTTCCCTCGGAACTGCGTCTGTTTCATGGTGGGAAGGTATGACGTGCATTTAGGCGTTCTTGTGTTAGTCTGTGGTATTCCATTTGCTCACTCGTTGTCAGGATTTATTCGGAGCTATGTGACATACTGCCGGATTTGCTATCATGTCAGGGTTTTCATGGAAGGTGTTGGATTTGCCTGACACCTTACAGAAGGAATGGCATATGGGGGTTACAGAACGCAGCCATATTTACGGTCTTATCAAGACAATTCCACTGTTGTAGTCTGGACGCCAACTGTCCAACTTTACCTAGCGGCAATTCCAGATCTCTAACTAGGTCTTTCACACTGTGTTACTTGGGTAATCTCTGTACGCTCATCGCTACACACAAAATCAGAATCTTTCGAGGAACTGAGTGTTAAAGGTGATGGTGTAGCAGCAATTTCACAGGAACAGGCAGTCCGTCTCCGAGAGGCAATGGCATCGTGGTCGATGGTACCTTATGCCAAGAAAAACTTTTACCTCTGGGAAATACCATGTGTTAATGGAGTTGTCATACGAAATTAATAATTATTCACATTGTTTGCGGTTCTCACCAGATCACGGTTGTAGCAAAACCCATGGAAGATCTTTTACGATTCAGTCACGAATAAGCACTCTAGGCACAAGATATGCAACGTACATGAAGAGCCAAGGCTTGTCTTCATTCCCGATTTCGCAGCCAAGTAGAGTCTATACACCTTCCTAATGTATGGAATCATAGGCTTCCTTCGCGATTTCACTGTAGTCTGTCGGCAAATGTAGTAAAAATTGTCAGCACCGTTTACGCTTTTGCGACGCTTACTGAATCACAGGAATTACAATGACCACACGTACTAACTACACTTTAGTAACACGTTATTCCAGCACACGAACAGAACACAGCTTCTAACAGACTGAAACTACGCTTGAACGAAACATTCTCCGCTCTTTCCTTCCTCTTCCCCTTCCCCATTGATGCTATGAGCCAAGGAAAATAGCAACAAAATACACACAACTATTTCTGCCTGAAGCGTCATCGGCGTCTGCAATCAATGGGATTTCGAAACGTGTATGCAAGGGATTGACAGTGACTGCTCATAAAAGTTAATTACAGTTACAGCTGCCAGTCTCTGCACCATTCAACAGTCCTTACGGGTTCTCATGCAGTTTGCTAGTCTTCTGTCTTTGCTACCTTCTTACAGACAAAGGCATCATCGGCAGACATCCTCATTGGGCTACTAGCGTTATCCACTAAACCTTTTGTATGCAGGGTGATTGAACTGCCCCTACCACTAGGTTTTATGCAGCCTGCAGCGCCTTAAAATACCATATGCAAGATTTTCATATTCTCTCACTTGCTACGTGAAAACTATTAGCGCTTGAAGAAAAATGAACAGGATCTTTTGGTAGGAAATTTAATGTAGTTAATTTTGTAGCGGGGTATGCTTTCGTTGAAGGTCACGGTTTTCGAGTTATTCTAGAGAAATTGTTTGGAAGGTCATTTTTGTATGTTTTTCTAGAATAATTCGAAAACTACATCCTCTATCAGGAACGAATCAAAGTACAAAATTTAACTACATTCCACTCAGTTTTTCTGTAGCACTTATAGTTTTAAATAGTGAGTGAGACATTATGAAAATCTTGTGTGTGGCATTTGAAGACACTGTGGTTTGAATAAAACCCGGTGGTAGGGACAGCTGAGTCACACCTTATTGTAAACAGTGTCGGTCCTGTCACGCTTCCATGGCCCACTGCTGAAATTACCTTTACATCTGTCGATTTGGTTCTGTTGAGAGCGACATGTTGATTTCTGTCTGCAGGGAACTCTTGATTTGTGACAAAGCTGGTCCAGTGCTCGATAGTATATTTTTTTCTCTAAACAGCAGCGCAGAACTTTACAAAGTGCCTTTCTGAAGTGAAGAAACACTACCTCAACCTGAGCGTTAATGTTAACGGCGCACAGAATCTAATAGAAGAACATAGTGCGGTGATTTTCGTAAGATCTCTTTTCGTTGAATCCATGTTGACACATATATAGCAAATTATCGCTCTCCTAAAACATCGTAATACATGAACACGAAACATGATCCAAAGTTCTACAACAGACTGTTTAGCTGTACAGCTCTTTGATAATGACTCTTCATAACAACTGGAATGAAGTGTACTCTTTCCAGTCGCTAGCTGGGCTATCCTTCGGTGCTCAGCGACCTACGAGAAATTGCTGCTAGAAATGCAGCAAGTCCTTTCTCAGAATCTCTGTAGAAACTTACAGACACCTCATATGTCCATTTGCCTTTTCGCTATTATGCAATTTTAAGTTCTTTTCTATTCCGCTATCACTAATCTAAATATCTGTCATTACGGCGTTCATGTGATATCTGAAAGGAACGGCTGTATTATAATCTTACGCGGTCAAATATTTTTGGGAGACCTAATTCAGTATTTCGGCTTTCTCTCTGTCATCCTCCGTTTCCCAGCCAGTATGGTCACTAAGTGACTGAACAGATGATTTCAATCCACTTAGTGATTTCAAGAAATACCAAAACTTTTTAGAGTTTTTAGTCACATCGATTGACAAAAATTTTACGTAAAAGTCATTGCACGCTTCTCTTAATCTCCTCCCTAAGCTCATTTTCGCTTCGTTCAGCATCGGTTTGTCGATTAGGTCTTGACTTCCTTAAATCTATGACGAATTTCTCTTTGGCTTACTTAATAATTTTCTAACATTGCTATCAAACCATGGTGGGTCGTTCCCAACCATTAAAATCTTGCTCGGAGCGTACTTGTCTAAGGTGTATTGAACGACGCTTTTGAATTTTATCCATTCATGCTCCATATCTTCCCCTTCAGCACTTAATATTTGATGTTGAGTACTTGGGTAATCTGAAATCTTTCGCATGTTTTGCACCTGACGTGCTTCATTCACACGAAGTAACGTGAACATATTATGTATGAATTAATTCTATGTTCTTCCGATTTGTAACTTGCGGGATGCAATGAAGCATCGATGGCTTCTTAAAAGTTACTATACATACAAAATGTACATCTTTTCGATTCCTTCTGGTATTATCAATATGACATCAGATTTTCCGAGTACATCGTTTCCGAGTACATCGAAAATGCACCTCGTAGAGTTACAAGAAACTTATCACGTATGGTACATCTTATAAATAATTAAACCCTTCTTTTCATTCTGTCATTCATGTGTTTGTCTCTGTCGACAGAGTTTATCAGTGTCCATGCCTCTTGCAACTGCTGTTACGAAGTATGTCTCTCGGAGCTATGAATCCTGCAGACTGACAACATGACACCAGACTAGTCAGAGTGTGTTAAGTCACACTTGTTGTTACCTTATTCATTCACCTACAAGGCACCTACGTGTCTGCTAACTATTATTCCTATTTGTTAAACTATTGCCTTGATGTAAAGAGAAAATATGAAGAGGACGTTTCAGTTTGCTTAAGAGTTGTTGCCAGTGAAAATGAACATTTATTTAACACATAATACTCTCGTAAAAGTCATATTATATGTACAATACACCTGATATATTTGCTCATAACTTTCACTAACTGTGGCAGTCGATGGTCATTGTTTCTGCATATTCGATATTATTCATAGTATACTACTAAAGTTCCGCTGTCTTTCAAGAAATGTAATAAGTTTCATTACTCACGAAAATCTATTTCTCTGGGCATAAAACACACACACACACACATGTGTTTGGTCTTTTCCTTTAGGCCTTATATACGAGGGTTGTCCAGGAATTAAGTTCCGATCGGTCGCGAAATGGAAACCACAGGGAAAATCTGGTAAAGCTTTGGACAGATGTGTTAGGCAGTGTCTCTAGTATGCCCGTCGATCGTGTCGCGTCGCTCTTTTCAGTTTTGTGTGAACGGCGAGCACGTAAAGATGCGTAGGGAATAGCGTCTCCCGCCAAGTTGGAGGGGCTGGTTAGAGATCTCGCCTTTGTCATGCAGCCCACATAACACAACTGTCGAGCAGTTCCTTCTTCATGCCAATTCTGGGGGAAATGAAGTGTTTGATCCGTAACTGCTGCCCCTGAGTCTCGTCTTTGCTCGCAAGAACCGCTGGCTATGAAGACAAACTTTTTCCACAGACAACGAGCTGCAGGCCAATGCAGATAATTGGCCGAAAACACAGGCGGCTGCTTTCTATGAGCCGGTCGCGTTGGCCAACCGATTCTAGGCGCTTCATTCCGGAACCGCGCGACTGTTACGGTCGCAGGTTCATATCGTGCGTCGGGCATGGATGTGTGTTATGTCCTTAGGTTAGTTAGGTTTAAGTAGTTATAAGTTCTATGGGACTGATGACCTCAGATATTAAGTCCCATAGTGCTCAGAGCCATTTGAACCATTTTTTTTTTTTATGACGAGGAAATTGGAAAGTTGATACAACACTACGACAAAACTCGAAGTTGGAGCGGCGACTATGTAGAGAAGTAGGTGGAGGGTGTACCTAACTGCTACAAATAAAACGTTTCTGGATTTCACTGTGGTTTCCATTTCGCGACCGATCGGAACTTACTTTCCAAACAACCCTCGTATATTCTCAGCGCTGTTCGTTGCTTCGTGAAATTCTTTTTATAGGGTTAACACTCTTTTCACCAAACTTTCTGCAAACGTGACAATTGCTATCCGCTTTGTGATGAGGAAAAATATGAATGTTATTCCTGCTCGTTTCAATTGCAACAATTAAAGCTGTCCTTTTAGCCTCCTGAGTAACTACACATGTTGAAGTCGCCACTAATTCGGAAATAAACAGTGAAATTTTTGCTCGAGGAAGAATATCAGATTTATTGCTCCTTGTTTCACTCGCAAAAATTTAAGCTCTCCTCTTATGTTCCTAATCAAACCGCACACCCAGAAATACTTGTATTACATTCATAAGAAAGTCCCAAAATGTGTTAACGTTAAGACGAAAAGAAATATTGCACCTAGCAGTTTGCGAACCTACATCATTTCATTCTTTAAACCACTCATTATCCTTACACCAGCACTTTGTCACGCGATAGTGGTCTCATGACTTGATTATCATTGTATCTCTTGACGGTTTATATCGTTGAAGCGTTATTAACTAATATATAACAATAATGGTGACATATTTGTGATAAATTTCCAAACAGACGTTACCTTGAAACGGCATATAGCAAGTTATAATACATGCATGTTTCATGCTTAATTTGTAAATTATTAACGATAAAAACTCATTCCTGAGAGAGCGCTCTTATTCGAAAACAATAACCGTCGATAAATCAATTTATGACTTTTAGCACCAACAATAATTATAATAAATCGTACCAAGAAAGATGGGTTCTTATAAATCTCCGATACGTGTGCCTGAAGTTGTTGGAAAAGACCGTATTGAACCTTAACGAAAGTCAATAGCCACTCCTGCGGTTGTCGATATTGAGCGTGAGGTCGAAAGTCTTTTGAGATGAGTGCGATTCTTTTTAAAGAAGTGAGCTTCCATTATCTCTGGCTACTGCGCTGCCTTCTGTTGCTTAATGCTGCACCCAGTTTGTACACTCTGTTTTGTTCGTTTAGTCGTAATATTTTTCCAGCCAGACTAAGTGACAACACATTGCAAATAAATACTTTAGAACCAAGTTAGGGTCCCCCACACATATTCGTCACTCATACCCGGTTAAAAGTAAAAAGGATTGTGTCACTTAATATTTACTGGTGTGAGGGCGAAGTACGACATGATATAGAAACTTTTACTGGCTTCGTTTCGGTGATTACGATTATTGTAGTTCTGTCTCGGCCATCCCCGTGAAAGATAGGACACAGCAGAAGTAAGAAAACCTAATACAAAATCGGCATACTGACGGCGCAGCTGTTTTGCAAAGATTTAAAACTGGTCTCATCGAGGAAGAACGGACCAGATTCTTCGTTAACGAACGGACTGTTGTTCTCTGCGGACCGATGGATACCCCCACGCATCTCCCTTGTAACGGAAAGGGGAAAAAAAGCGGCAATTAAATATTAATGGCGGCCTTGGCGGGAGGGCGGAATCGCAGATGCGCGCCCGAGCTAACAACGCGCCGGGTTCGGAGGCGGCCCAACCGAAAAGAAGAAGAGGACCCGAGAGGAGCCGAGCAAAACGACGCACCGCGTCTGGGGCCGCCGGGCGGGCGTTCGGCGTTTTCTTTCTTGTTTCTTGTGGCAGCGCGGCCGTCAGGCAGCGGGCAGCCGGCGATCGGACTGTGTGTGTTTTGCGTGTGCGTGTGTGTGTGTGCGTGTGTGTGTGTGTGCGTGCGTGCGTGCGTGCCTGCTCTTCTGTGAGCGAAGTGGGAAGGAGACAGAGTACGAGAGAGAGAGAGACATGGAGAGAGGAGTAGGGGAGGGAGACGGGTGAGGAGTAGCGGCCGGGACCGAGCTTCTCTTGTGATTCCGCGGTCGGCCTGCGCTGCGGGCTCGGCTGTTACCATTAATTAACGGCTGCTTAATGGGGGGCTACCAACTCCCCGACTCCCACGAACAGAGTCCTCTGTTATGCGCCTCGTGCGCTGTTCCGACGCGAGCGCGCGCGTACACACACACACACACACACACACACACACATACACACACGTACGCACGCCGACAACAGGTTTGGTTTCAAATATGGAGATACATACGCAGCAAGAGTTACTGTGCGCGGGCTCTCCGCAGGACCTGAAACAGTCCCAGCAATGAGCTGCGTGTTCGCTACGGCGTTAGTGGAGCAGAGAGAAAGTGAGCCATTTCACAGTGTGCCTTAAAGAAAGTACAACACCTTCGAATTTCTTCAGTATGAAACACTATTAACCCTAAAGTGGACGTTTCTCGTGCGCGATACTCTGCTACAGTTGGTGATTCTTCTTTGTGTAGGGTTACCAGGTGTCCAGCTTTAGCTGCAGATGTTCACCACTTTACGGAAGTTTCAGCCAAACACAATGGTGTCCAAAACTAAAGCAACAAGCTGCTATTTCTCCATCTTGTGTCTAATTCGAGGCACAATCATGCAAACTCAACAGACATCCGTCCCATAGTTGTGCACGGAAGATGGCATTCCGGTCAACCGACAACAATGCCAACGATGACTTCGGGGCACCTATGAGTATGACACGGAGAAGGTACCAGCCGTAAGGATAAGAGGAACAGAGAAAGAAAGGAAGCACGGCAGTTGCAAACTGATGTGGCTCGATGGCTTAGTGGAAACAGTTGTGTTGATTCTCGGATGTGGCGACAGTGTATACAGACCGAAACTGTATCCCGAAGAACAGGTGAGAGCAGACCAAGAGAGGACCGCTATTTGGCTATAAAGCCACGAGGAGACCGCCTTAGCACTGAACGGCAAGTGGCATGTGAGCTCGCAGCATCCACTTGTATCGACGCAAACGGTGTGCAGAAAGCTGCGGCAGAAGGGCCTTTATTGTGGGTGACCTGCTATATGTCTGACCTGTCTTCACAGAAGGGAACGTCTAGAGTGAAGTAATCAACATGCCACATTAGCGGCTGAACAGTGGGACAATATCGTTTTCGTAGATGTGTCCCGATTTGGTCTGGAGAATGATTCTCGACGGATCTGCATCTGGAGGAAATGTGGAACACGATTTCGGGACTCAGACATTGTGGGAAGAGACTGATAAGGAGGAGCATCACTAATAGTTTGGTGAGGGATTATCTTCACTACGCGCGGCCCCTGCCGCCGGAGGTTCGAGTCCTCCCTCGGGCATGGGTGTGTGTGTTGTTCTTAGCATTAGTTAGTTTCTGTAGTGCGTAAGTCTATGGACCGATGACCTTAGCAGTTTGGTCCCTTAGGAATTCACACACATTTGAACACTTACCTTCACTACTTGAACAGCTCTTCATGAAATTGTACGGGTGAATCGGTAAGATTTAACTGCTGTCAGGTATCGTGATGAGATCTTGGGACCTCATCTGCGGTTGTTGCGAGGAGCTGTGGGTCCAGACTTCGTATTGAAGGACGATAATGCACGACCTCATAGAGCACGGGTGGCTGATGTTTTCTTGGAATCGGAAGATACTGCACGCAAGTGTGGCCTGCTCGCTCTTCCGATCTGAATTCCACAGGTCGTGTCTGGGATGCTCTAGGCAGATCGCTTGCATCACGTCAGCATCCACCAACAACTGTCCAGGAATACGTGCAGCTCTGCAGGAAGTATGGGCGTTATTGCCTCAACTTGAGACTGACAACTATGACTAAATTCGCAGCATGCCCTGTCATTGTCGGGCCTGTATTGCTGCTAGAGGTGGTCACATCCCATACTGAGCAAGTTAACCAGTTGTCGGAAAGCGTGTGCAAATCCGTCAAGTTTGAAAAGACCAACAACATTTTTCTTTAGCGTTATGCATTTTGCAGTTCCTTACGTTCTGTGGTCTTTACATTGTTCCTACATTACTGTAATTTGTTTATACTGTTTTGTGGCAAAAGAAAAGAAGCCTTGCAAAATTTTCGTTTCTTGCTTTAATTTTGGACACCAGTGTTTATACTAGACCGATATGTACGACATTTTAGCGATGAAGTAAAAGAGCTCAAAACTAAAGCGTGTTCCAAGATAGTGACGTAGATCTCCACGATACCTTCTCGGAATTTTAAAGCGATTGTCAGAGCCACATCAAAAACAGTAGGGCGAATCTGCAACAGACACGAGTAGTAGGTATGTAATTGCCAACTGCTACTTACAATCATGGATATGTGAATTTAGCACTTAATTAAAGCACTTTCTGTGTATGACATTAACTAATGTTCCAAAACGAGAAAAAGTAGCAGAACTATAGATGTACTGTCTAGAAAAAAACTTAAACTAGGATGACAGTACATTCTTTGATCAGTGGCTAAATTCTACGAAATTCGTGGAAAAAATATTACTCCTTTAAAGAGCTTTTGCACATGAAAAGTGGACAGCATCTCTCAATTTCGGAATTTTTGACATTGTTGGAATATTACTTTGCAACTCCAGAACATAATACCACCGTCAAAGGGCATTCTCTTTCGTAAATACTCAATGGACAAAGGAACGCTATAAAATGCCAACTGACAGTATCACAAAGATGATGGTGATATCCTGGAATTTAGAATTGTCCTGTGAAGAGTCCCACGAAGTGATTTTCACGAAAAGTAACTTCCTTGATGTGGTGTGTTCAAACGAGAAGTATTAAGGCTTACCGACAAATTATTGTCCTTTCATTATAACTGTCTTTGAAACCAGCAAAGTTATTGAATATTCGTTCGTTCTTTGTCCGACAAGAAAAGAAAAATGTTAACTTTGTTTAATGAAGAACTTTTAGTTATCATGAAAACATTATTTTAGGAACAAACCTGAGCAATTAAGAGGACTGAGCACGTTGTGCTCATCATAACTGCTAAATTAATAAGCTTGTTTACTGATTGATTTACTTTTACTTTTTTATTTTATTTATTTATTTTTGTTTAAGCACATTTATGGTTGGTCTCGCAAAAATCTGACTTAAACTGATTGTTAATAAACGACTGAAAATACCCAACTGGCCGTTTCTGTTTCAAATAGGTAGTCAGACTGTCTGGCTAATTACAACGCCGAGTTCGGCTTTTGTGGTTTTGGAGCTGGAAATCCAAGTCGCGCCCCTTGCCTTGTTCACCCATTAAAATATTTCCCCGTTGTGTTTAGTTTATGCACCAAAACTAAAGTGGATTAGCATCGACTAGAATGTATTAAAGAAGAGAATTAAATCTTAATTAAAAGTAATTACAGGTGCTACGCACAGAATAATTTCACATTCTGCACAGCACCAAGATGTATCTTTTCAAATGACGTATCTTGTACATCCTCCACTCCTTCTTTTTGGTCCTTTCTTCTTTGGGCTTGACAGAATTCTGGAAAATACCTGGTTATAGGTCGATTCACTTTTGGTTTTCGAGGGGGGGCGTCCAGTTGATAATAATAGTTGTGAGAGGGATACGGTGGCCAATTGATCCCATAAACTAATCGTAAATTTCATTCTGCTTTCTTCACCGCCATATTTCTTGTACAGAATATAAGGATTGAAGACTGTAACGTCCAAAAATGGCGAAAATTCTTCCGATACTATTTTTTCAGTCTGTTCTTGGTCATTTAGCAGTTTGGAAGTTGGAAATCGCTCTAATCAACGTCTCCTATATTATTGTTCTAATGTATGACAGGATTTGGATTTTGCACGATGCTTTTCTCTGAATTTACTGCTTGAAACGTATCATTATGGAACGTGCTGAGCACCGCGATGTCTCTCTTATCCTTTGATTTCATCAACGACTGATCATCTCCGTCAGCCACTGTACATTCACTGTTCTTTAATATGTTCTCCCACATAAAGTCAGAGAGATCTTTCCGCTTTAATACATGATGCTGACAACCTCGATGTCCTTACTCGATAGTTTGCGAATCAAACTGGGACTGACGCACCAAACCTTAAGCAAGCTTCACGAAACTTGTAGAAGTTACATTCTCTTCTTATTAATGTCTCTCATACCTTGTCTCTTCGCCAGTATAAGCAAGAAGAAACGTTATGATACGCCCGAGAGTACATTATCTTGTAGGAAACGAATGCTCGCCGAACAGTAGCGCTCAGTAGAATCAGTTGCCTTTTTAAAAGTACAGATTTTTCACGATTTTCTGCATATACGATACAACTTGCTCCTATCGATTGGAAAGAAGGCCTAGTATTCCTCGTTTTAGAGAAGGATCATCAAATGGACGGGAATATTATAGTTCTTGTCCTTCCCGAAGGAACAATTCCGGAATCTTCTCAAGCAATTTAAGGGGATCACGGGAAACGAACTGATGACCTCTGATGCTCCGTGCAACGTAACGCGAGTCCTTTGCCCTTTTTAAACACAGCACTAACTAGCTCGGTTATTCTTAAGGTTTCTGTGGCTTGTTGCTTCCTGTCCTCCATCTCTTCGTGTTAAACGGCTCTAGCATTGATTCGCAGACACTATTTTTCCAGTTTTTCCTACATTTCCTTTTTCTTTGAGAACTCACTGTTTTCACCATCTGTTGGAAACATCCTCTTCATAGCCCTGTTTCAGCTGCGTTAGTTATAGGTCTGTTAACTCTCTAAATTTGTCCCATTTCTGGCAGTACGTGACATACTTGGCATTAGGTTAAAAACAGGCGTACAAACAAGATGTGTTTTGCTTTCCCTTTGTTTGATACGTTGTTAACAGAACTTCTGATTCTGCCACTTGACAGGGGCATACTTTACCTACTTCAAGGTCATTTATGGGGTTGCAAGATAAGAGCAACTAATGGTTACCCACTAGTTCCTTATAAAAGAACTACTCGAGAAGTGTCTACTGAAATAACTATTTCAAGCTCAACTGTATATCACATTTTGGAGTCTGTTAGAAACGACGCAATCTGGCATTAATTCTGGCATTGGATGACGATTATCGTAATGTTAAAGCTGAATTTTTACATCGTACCTAGAACAATGTGCAACATTATGCCACACGGCAACTTGCTTAAACTTGTTGTTAAACATTTTATCATCACGTGTATGTTTTCAGAGATTATGTCGTGGTGTGGGACAACTTTATTGGGCCTTTTATAACATTCTCGTTGATACGACCTTAATATAAGCTGTAAGGCGTAATAAGTAGCATCTTCCGCGTTGCAAGTTATTGTGATTCGTGAAATATAGACGAAACCTGACATAAAGATACAGCAGGAATGCTTGTGCCTTATTGTAGGCGTGTCTAATCAGGGGAGAATTACTTCTTGTGCGATGGAATATCTCCAACTTCCACCGTGTTGTGAGGACCAATCGAGATGGAACTGTATCAGAGAAACAGAACCGGAGACGAAGGTTTATTGAATGAGCGTTCTTTTCACTGAACCTCTAATCCAAGAATTTCTTCTCCTGTTGGTACACCAAAGACAAGTTTCGTACCACGTAACCGGCATCCATTCAAAAGCTGGAACACATATGGAAAGGAAATACCCCCACGCTACAAATGAAATTCTTCATGAGACATTGAATTTTCTACTTATTTGTTGTCCACATGTCCTGTTTTGGAGACAGGCTGGAAATGCATACCTTAAATGTTAAACAAAGTTTGAGAACATACAAATATATTTTAAGCACAGGAAAAAATTAAGCTGCATTTTTAGTGCGGACTTCTGTTAATGTAGCCGGTAGGGACTAACATATCTGAATGCTGATGTGAAATTGTACTGTATTTCAAGTAAAATGGTGCCTAATGTGAGTTTTGTACAAGATGATAGTTAGTATCTGGGTCTGTGGGCTCCATCTCTTTTCTGCTGAACAAGGCTTCGACAGGAGAATATTGTTAGAATGTACTGCACAGCGTGGGAGTAAGAGGTGATTAAATTACCCATAAAATAAACTCACAGTGTGTGAATGTATAAACGATGTGTGACATAATGTTACAGGAAAAGTAGCAGGTCATACCTCACAAACATACAATGAGTTATCAGGATTGTATTTTATGTGAAACTATAGCTATTGTTATTCTACGTACTTGAGGAGGTGTGACTTCGTATAGGGTCAAGAAAGGAAGTATAATCGGATAAATAAAGTGAGGCAGAGTAAGTATGTTAAATTTCGAAGGAAGAGTAAAATCTGACGACCACCCTTTCACAAAACTTTTTCATAGATATTACTCGGACGGATGAGGGTCTTGTATGGGTGGATGGCGGTCATCAGCTTCCGTCTGTATATTCAGTTAGAGGTCTGCTATGGTGTGAGCTTTCCATCGAAATTTGATGTATTGTGATTGGAGATTATTTATCTCGGTATTTTAGAGTGAAATGATAACAGAGAGCCGTTCGTTATGGCCTAGCGGTTCTAGGCGCTTCAGTCCGGAACCGCGCAACTACTACTGTCGCAGGTTCGAATGCTGCCTCGGGCATGGATGTGTGTGATGTCCTTAGGTTAGTTAGATTTAAGTAGTTCTAAGTTCTAGAGGACTGATGACCTCAGATGTTGAGTACCATAGTGCTCAGAGCCATTTGAACCATTTTTAATTACAGAGAATTTCTTCACCTTCACGATTACAGCGAGACGTTTTGTGATCACTGTTTTTGTATGTTCAGCAAAACACGTTTAAAGGAGATCATCCATTCTAGTGCTACGACAGTAGTGGGCCTGTCTATTGAGATTGTGTTATGGCATTTTTATGCAATTTTATGAAGCGTGCCATGCGACAGGCTGGCTGAATTCACGCACCACTGTAGTAGTGGAAGTTATAATCTTATCACAGTGTGTTTTAAGGAAGAACTGAAACCAGTTATTACAAAAAAACTTAGATTATGATATAGAGGACGTATGAATATTTCTCCTAGACACAATGTATTTTTGTGTTAATGAGGCACATTCCACAGGAAAAGCTTTGTAATACGCAAGGACTTATTAACGATGACACTATAATGTAAACTGAATAATGTACTTTACTATTGACAATAGTGACGTAGAACGGTTTTAATTTATTTGAGACCAATACAAATTACAGTTTCAAATTATATCAAGATGCTTGAAGAGTATCAGGCTATCGAAAGAGCCAATAAATAAAGAACTGCTTTATCAGCAGCTCTTGACGCTTTGTAAACATGACTCACTTTATTTTAGTTGCTTATGAGCCGTGGGAAAGCATGTGCCTATTGTGTTGAAAGAATTTTTTATAACATCCATCAGTGTTTCAGCTGAATCTGAACAACGGTGGTAATGAATATGCATGTTCAGAAGACCAATTTATTATTATTGTTCTCGTTTGGGTCACATCCAACCACGCGATGTACAACAAGGCCAAAAATTTTTTCTGCCTCGTGCATCAAGTCGTATTATTCCCGCTTTCTTCATGGTTTCTAATTGTTTCAGTTTTAGGGCTGCTGGAGGTTTCGTAGATTTTCACAACTTGTATAGTTAATAAAATTAATCAGATTGTTCCACTCTTTCAATGAGCTCTTTTTTGCAAAGGTCTCCCCAGAATCTTATCTTAAATTTTGTACCATTCAACGTTACACTAGAATCTGTAATTTTTTAAAATCCAGACCGTGTTCTTTCAGAAGCTGAAGATATACTTACGGATGCACTAAGTTACATGACGATGAATGTACTAACTACTTTTAATTATAAAAAATTAGGGCAAAAACGACACTCTATTGAAAGAGATGGGTGATCGACTTACTAGAATGACCATTTTCAGATGCTATGATAAGAGAAAAGAGGGAAAGCCTGTATCAAGATGCTAAAATAATTTAAAATATTTACTCGATCTACTTGTGAGAGTAGTAATACAGAATTAAAATATACGTGGTTCATATCTCTTTGTCAATGCGGCATTTGGCGAACAAATATTCATGTATTGTCAAGCTGTAAAAAAAGAGAAAAGAACAGAAACCAGGGACTTACATAGACACGACTAAGTGAATTTTCTTCCCCTGCTCTTTGCGCTATACGTGCCCATTCTCTACAACATAAATCATCAATTGTAAAAGCTATAAAAAGTGTTAGCTTTACATTTAAAATCATATCAGTTATTCGTAAAAGTATAAAAATATCTTACAGGACATTAAAGTAGTAAAAGCATGTTTAAAACACAGCATCATGTATATGAAAAAGGTGAAGCAGTAGAGAGCTGGTTGTGGGGTGGAAAAGTACTGTGACCACAAAATAAAGTGCACTTGAACAGCGAGTTATTGGCGGGAAACAAATTAAACTCCTTACAGTGAAGAAATACGCAGTTAAATACAATCCATGAAGTGTATTGCAGTAAGATGACACAAAAGAAAGATGGCCCATATTGGTAGAACAATGTGAAATTAACAGAATGTTTGAAGTAATCCACAGCGAAGCCGAAATAATTTAAAGTACGAGGAGCATTCAAGTTCTAAGGCCTACGATTTTTTTTTCTCCGGACTGGAAAGAGATAGAAACATGCGCATTGTTTTAAAATGAGGCCGCGTTCATTGTCAATACGTCCCAGAGTTGGCAGCACCATACGGCAGATGGAATTTTACTGCCAGCGGCGAGAATGAGAACTGTTTTAAATACTTAGAATGGCGACGTTTTCCTTACTTGAACAGTGTGCAATCATTCGTTTTCTGAATTTGCGTGGTGTGAAACCAATTCCAATTCATCGACAGTTGAAGGAGACATGTGGTGATGGAGTTATGGATGTGTCGAAAGTGCGTTCGTGGATGCGACAGTTTAATGAAGGCAGAACATCGTGTGACAACAAACCGAAACAACCTCCGGCTTGCACAAGCCGGTCTGACGACGTGATCGAGAAAGTGGAGAGAATTGTTTTGGGGGATCGCCGAATGACTGTTGAACAGATCGCTTCCAGAGTTGGCATTTGCCGGCCGCGGTGGTCTAGCGGTTCTAGGCGCTCAGTCCGGAACCGCGCGACTGCTACGGTCGCAGGTTCGAATCCTGCCTCGGGCATGGATGTGTGTGATGTCCTTAGGTTAGTTAGGTTTAAGTAGTTCTAAGTTCTAGGGGACTGATGACCACAGATGTTAAGTCCCATAGTGCTCCGAGCCATTTGAACCATTTTTGAGTTGGCATTTCTGTGGGTTCTGTGCACACAATCCCGGATGACGACCTGAAAATGCGAAAAGTGTCATCCAGGTGGGTGCCACGAATGCTGACGGACGACCATATGGCTGCCCGTGTGGCATGTTGCCAAGCAATGTTGACGCGCAACGACAGCATGAATGGGACTTTCTTTTCGTCGGTTGTGACAATGGATGAGACGTGGATGCCATTTTTCAATCCAGAAACAAAGCGCCAGTCAGCCCAATGGAAGCACACAGATTCACCGCCTCCAAATAATTTCGGGCAACCGCCAGTGCTGAAAAAATGATGGTGTCCATGTTCTGGGACAGCGAGGGCGTAATCCTTACCCATTGCGTTCCAAAGGGCACTACGGTAACAGGTGCATCCTACGAAAATGTTTTGAAGAACAAATTCCTTCCTGAACTGCAACAAAAACGTCCGGGAAGGGCTGTGCGTGTGCTGTTTCACCAAGACAACGCACCCGCACATCGAGCTAACGTTACGTAACAATTTCTTCGTAATAACAACTTTGAAGTGATTCCTCATGCTCCCTACTCACCTGACCTGGCTCCTAGTGACTTTTGGCTTTTTCCAACAATGAAAGACCCTCTCCGTGGCCGCACATTCACCAGCCGTGCTGCTATTGCCTCAGCGATTTTCCAGTGTTCAAAACAGACTCCTAAAGAGGCCTTCGCCGCTGCTATGGAATCATGGCGTCAGCGTTGTGAAAAATGTGCACGTCTGCAAGGCGATTACGTCGAGAAGTAACGCCAGTTTCATCGATTTCGGGTGAGTAGTTAATTAGAAAAAAATTCGGAGGCCTTAGAACTTGAATGCACCTCGTATTAATCAGTTTCAGTAAAAGATGGTAAACAGAGAATTGCAGATCAAGATCAAGTAAATAATTACTCCCATCAAATGCACATACAGCTTAAGCCTGAGTGACGCATGTGTTCATAGCTAAGCCGTTTCCAGCTATACAGTGCTACATACAATTTTCGTTAAGGAACACGATGCCTCGGCCGTAAAGGGCATTTTATGGAAACGCTTATCAATGTTAAGTGGACAGAATTACGCTACAACGAACTTTAATAGAATTTATGGCAGATATGGGGTAGCTGAATTTACGACCAGCGGCCATACAACTACTTTACAATTGGCAAAACAGCTTCACGATTTGCGTGAATTATATAAAATTGATAACTATTTTGAAGTAGCTTAGTTCTTAAGTGCAGAGAACATTACGGAGCAACGACCGACCAAAACATCAGGATAAACTTTTAATAATGACTGTCTCCAGACGATGTTGCTTACATTTACTTAAGCGGGATTGAGAAGAAATCAGATGCATTAAATCATATACAACTGAAATAAAAAAGTCAAGAAAAAGAAAACGCTTAAATTCAGAGGTTACAGGAAAGCAAAGTCTTGTAATAGCCGATCGAATACACAGATGGAATGTGTCCAGAATGAAATTTTCACTCTGCAGCGGAGTGTACACTGGTTTTGGAGCTTCATGGGAGATTAAAACTGTGTGCCGGACCGAGACTCGAACTCGGGACTTTTGCTTTTCGCGGGTAAGTGCTCTACCAACTCAGCTATCGAAGCACGACTCACGACCCGTCCTCACAATTGTACTTCCGCCAACACCTCGTCTCCTACCTTCCAAACTTCACAGAAGTTCTCCTGTGAAACTTGCAGGACTAGTAGTACTGGAAGAAAGGATATTGCGGAGACATGGCTTAGCTACAGCCTGGGAGATGTTTCCAGAATGAAGTTGGTAGACCACTTGCCCGCGAAAGGCAAAGGTCCCGAGTTCGAGTCTCTGTCCGGCACACAGTTTTAATCTGCCAGGAGGTTTCAGATGGGATATGGTTTTGCTCACAACAGCGAACCGGATGCACGACCACAAATCTAGACCCGAAAGGAACGAGGATGCAGTGGCTCATAAATCGGCTAAGAACAAAATGATTGCCAGTTACCAAAGGCCTCACCATGTAGTCCACAACATGGGTACACAACGGTTTCCTATGTAGGCTCACTTCCTACAACAGTCACGCAGACACTTAAACACCATCCGGCATGGTGGCGCCAATAGCAACCCACGGGCCAGATCGCCCCTCTCCGGATATGTTCGACCAAACAGATGGGTCGCAAGTCCTCATTAAATCCGGACCACCAACTGTCCACAACTCTATCATGAAGTCTACGCCGCTGTATCAACGTCTGCCGCTGCTTACGCGCCCTGTTGACGGCGGGTATCCCAGCAACGGGCCAGAGACAAACACAGGGCAGATGCAAACTACACCAGATCACCAAGGTTGTCACGTGCGCACTGCACAGAAAGCAAAGTAGGAGCGATTGGTGTGGTCCATAATTCTGACTGCTGATGGCCCTGCAGTTCGGGCTGCCTGATGCTAGAATACGGGCCATAGGCTCAGGTGTGACGGCGCGACCGGGGCGACTCAACGCGGTGATCAGCTGCAGCCTCTCTCACTCCTCTTCCTCTGCCTCAACCAGACAGATGCTCGACAGTGAAGACGTGTAGAGTGCAGCACTCGATCGCTGAAAGACGCCTTCGTCAACTACACTCCTGGAAATTGAAATAAGAACACCGTGAATTCATTGTCCCAGGAAGGGGAAACTTTATTGACACATTCCTGGGGTCAGATACATCACATGATCACACTGACAGAACCACAGGCACATAGACACAGGCAACAGAGCATGCACAATGTCGGCACTAGTACAGTGTATATCCACCTTTCGCAGCAATGCAGGCTGCTATTCTCCCATGGAGACGATCGTAGAGATGCTGGATGTAGTCCTGTGGAACGGCTTGCCATGCCATTTCCACCTGGCGCCTCAGTTAGACCAGCGTTCGTGCTGGACGTGCAGACCGCGTGAGACGACGCTTCATCCAGTCCCAAACATGCTCAATGGGGGACAGATCCGGAGATCTTGCTGGCCAGGGTAGTTGACTTACACCTTCTAGAGCACGTTGGGTGGCACGGGATACATGCGGACGTGCACTGTCCTGTTGGAACAGCAAGTTCCCTTGCCGGTCTAGGAATGGTAGAACGATGGGTTCGATGACGGTTTGGATGTACCGTGCACTACTCAGTGTCCCCTCGACGATCACCAGTGGTGTACGGCCAGTGTAGGAGATTGCTCCCCACACCATGATGCCGGGTGTTGGCCCTGTGTGCCTCGGTCGTATGCAGTCCTGATTGTGGCGCTCACCTGCACGGCGCCAAACACGCATACGACCATCATTGGCACCAAGGCAGAAGCGACTCTCATCGCTGAAGACGACACGTCTCCATTCGTCCCTCCATTCACGCCTGTCGCGACACCACTGGAGGCGGGCTGCACGATGTTGGGGCGTGAGCGGAAGACGGCCTAACGGTGTGCGGGACCGTAGCCCAGCTTCATGGAGACGGTTGCGAATGGTCCTCGCCGATACCCCAGGAGCAACAGTGTCCCTAATTTGCTGGGAAGTGGCGGTGCGGTCCCCTACGGCACTGCGTAGGATCCTACGGTCTTGGCGTGCATCTGTGCGTCGCTGCGGTCCGGTCCCAGGTCGACGGGCACGTGCACCTTCCGCCGACCACTGGTGACAACATCGATGTACTGTGGAGACCTCACGCCCCACGTGTTGAGCAATTCGGCGGTACGTCCACCCGGCCTCCCGCATGCCCACTATACGCCCTCGCTCAAAGTCCGTCAACTGCTGTGTGTCCGCTGTGCCGTGCGTGTGATCATTGCTTGTACAGCCCTCCCGCAGTGTCCGGAGCAAGTATGGTGTGTCTGACACACCGGTGTCAATGTGTTCTTTTTTCCATTTCCAGGAGTGTAGATCAAACATGCAGTGTGCAGCGCCTACCTTAGCTGAACATATCGTCATAAGTACTTTGCTTGACAACATTCTTGGTTAGGAATACTCACAAGCAATGATGAGCGACATGAATCACGATACATACATAAAAGAGGTGGAGTGGAATATCAGTAACAAAAAACAGTACAGATTTCGCCACAAGGGAAAGCAGGATAAAAGACGCAAATGACGGTCATGTTTGACGCAGATCAGACACCCAACATAAAGGTCGATATCGGACTCTCAATAAGGCATATACACTCCTCATGGTCAATGCACATTTTGCACATGTTATTCCCACTCCTCTCTCAAGGTGGTTGTCAGATTTTGCACGTTTCGGGAAGGGGGCGTTCGCTGAGAAACACGTATGCCAAGAGCATCCGAGGCATGCTCTATACGTTTTAGGTCCGGGGAGTACGCCGACCATTCCACACGTTCAGTACCTTCAGTCCTGCGGTCCTGTGTGGACAGGCATTGTCATCCACAAACAAACATAATTCACAATAACGAAAAGATATGCAGCGTTACTTAACCATTGAGGTTAATGTCTGCCCACACCACAACGTGTAGCACATTCTGTGGTGTATAACGTTTTCCTTCCTCTCCCCGCACCATCTGGTGGACAGAATCATTTGCCACAGTGAAGCGAGATTCGTCGGAGAACACCGCTCTGGACCACTGTTGCTGACCCCAATCGACATACTCCCTGTACCAGCCAACTCTTCCTCATCGATGGCGTGGTTGAAGTGGGATGCATTTAACAGCCTGTCTTAATCGCCGCTTAGTGGCTGCAGCAGAGAGACGTGTACCAATAGCGGTTACAAAGTCTGGAGCGACCTGCCTACGACTGAGATGTGTGTTCCTTTTCGCCACTAGGGCTACGTATTATCGACTCTCTTGCGGCGTGGTGGTTCGTCTGCGGCCACCAGCACGCTGTCGCTTTGCATTTTCATCTTCAGCGGCCCTGTTTAATAGTGATGTAACACATTTGGGCACATCCACTACAGTGGTATTAGTACTGGCAGTCTTACTGGTATAGAGCACTCCAGCTGCTCGTCCACGATCGTAAACACTCAAATTAAGTCGTGTTGACATGTTGCCGTATCACACAGAATGTCGTACTAAATGTTTCCACAGCAAACTTCGTCAAATATCGTACTGTATGATCTGTCTTGCGTGCACTCAAGTAACGAGCAGCCCTTAGTGGCTCGCCACCACAGTTTTATTTATCTTTAATATTTTTGTGACTAATGCCCTTTTGGCATATTTATTATTTTACAAATGACATATAAGTACTGCCAATCTTTCACGACGATTCCGTACATAAACTCTATCATACGTTTTTAGTTATAATTCTGTGACCATGTTATAGAATATAGACCATTCTTTGATTTAAATTCTGAGCAAGACACTCCTAGCAGTGTCGAAACCAGGTTAATTTGTTAAAAATAGTGACCGAGGGCTGATATGCTTTAATTGTCGATGTAAGTTCTTTATTTTTAGTATTACGTTGAGACTGAGAACTCATGAACATTTGGTCGTCAAACGCCACCCATTATTAAAATGTATGAAGAACATATGTTGTAACTGTACTTTACCTAACTCAATAATAGACCTTTTTGCGTTTTGTTTTAACGCCTTTTTTCCAATTGAAGCATTTCATGATAGCCACTATTGTCCGCAACCGGCACTGATTGTTTTCTAAAAAGATAATAAATTTTTACTTCGTGTTTGATAATTAATTGGAGAAATGAAATTTTTTCTGGGAAAGATGTATTTGTTCTTAAGCCTGCAAGGTATGAATGTTAATGAACACTGCATATTATGTGATTTATAGTTTGAGTTAATTTTTTTTGGGAGGGGGGGGAAGGGGGAATGAACAGTGGATGCTTATTTCTTTGTTCAGCCTCTCGATCGTGCTGTCCTCTACTGGCCGCCGTTGGCATCTCCCCGCCTAAACGACAAGACGCGATCGTAAATCGCGATGCGGCCAGCGCCGTGCTCCTCGACATCTGAATTTCGTATCTGTGTGGATCGTCGGGTGGCACGATGAAGGACCAGAGGAGGAAGAGATAGAAGTAGCGGGGGGGGGGGTATAGGAGGGGTGGAAGAGAGGCGCAGCGACCTGTCGTGCCAGCCGAGGCGGGCATTAAAACGGAGGAGGTCGTCCGTCACGCGGAACAGGACGCAATAAAGAGGAAAAAGAAGAAGGGCGGCAAAGTGGGGGGTCCCCTCCTGCAGAGGAGGACTCCAGACAAATTCCTCCGCAGATGTCTTCAGCAACGCCACGAGCATCAGATTCACTTTCGCTGCGATAAATTTTTCCCTACGGAGCAACAGTTTTCGAGACGATGGGAAGATGATCACCAAGTCTGTTTTCGATCGATTCAATATGAATCATAAATCACTGTACGGCTACAAACAGCTGCTACAACTGCCTGCAGTTGCTTGAAAAGATTGGTGGACTGACGCATATACTTTACTGCAAATTCTTTCGTTATTTGTTGTTCTATTAGTTGCATGTCTCTGAACTCTGACTACTGTAGAGGAACTAACGACGGCTATGAAATTTTTCCTCAGATAAACGAAATTCATTCATAGTGTGGCAGTGCGTCTAACAATCATATCACTTGTAACATGTAATGGCATAGATAAGAAACAACAAGGTCCGTAGACATCGTGAATGAAATATCGTCGAGGAAATTATATTTGATGTACTGCATAGCGAAGACGGCGGAATAATGACGGTCCACCAAGAGATACTCCATTTAATATCTTTGGTGAGAGAACAATTATTCTAAAACAGCGTTTCGAAAGTTATTAAAGTGATCTGAGTACAATCAGTATGTTTCTGCAGTACCTCGGGCACTTCTTATTGATGAAAAAACAATATAGGACACAATTGGCGAAAGCCCATCTAATGTACAGGAAACGAAAGAGTTTACACGAGAATTATAAATCTCCTCCTCCCTTTCTGTGTTTTTCTCGTAAATGTAAAGACATTTGATATCCTTTACCATGTAAAGACTTTCCCCAGATGTTGCTGTTTCCTAATACCACCTTTGCCATTTCCTCCTCTTCTCGCTTTTTCCTTATACCTCGAAAAGCTGCTACAGCCTTCCTTCGCCAAATTAAAATCTGTTTGCTTCGCTACCTATCCTGTTCGTTACGTTTTAAGCTATAGTTTGTTTCCTGTTCAATTCACCTTTTGTTAGTGTGACTCCAACTGATCCATGTTACGCATCTCCTCACTGCTTATTTAACAATCATCAGGTTTTCAGTGGTTTTCGTATTAAAAGGTACTGTCTACGGCAATAACTCAAAAACGAAGTGTGGCTCTTAATACACAAATTTAGTAGTGAAATTCATCGCACCTTAACGTGTTTTCTGTATTTTGATACCTCGAATTTAATGGTGTATTTTGTAAACGTTCGAGACCTGAATGATGATGGTTTCTGCTTTTCAAACTGTAAACACATCTCATTGATAGTAATACACTTTCCTCAGACAAAAGGCTCGGAGACGTCTCTTTATGCATCAGTGACTGGTATGTGTTATTTAGATTCAACTCCGTTGCTGTGCACAAGCCATACAGGGCCAAAAAGTTGATTTTGGGAATACGAAGTTCCTGTTTTTGAGTAAAACAAAAGTGTTTAACTCCAAGTGTTTTCAGTAACGCAGCGCTGAAAGAAAAATTTTCCCCTTATCGAGCTAATTGAACAGAGGCGTAATACAGTAATTGGCCCCTACCCTTACTACGTACCTATCCCCACCTCATCCCATTCTAGACTCAAAAGGTTGCTCACACATTGTCTTCCACAGCCAGAAACCACCCCCTCCCCCTTCCCTTCACTTACATACACAGCCTACACTACATCGTTCTCGGCCGTACCTTGCCACTCTAGTTCACTAAAGTAAATAAGGTTCAAATGGTGCAAATGGCTCTAAGCACTATGGGACTTACCTTCTGACGTCATAAGTCCCCTAGAACATAGAACTACTTAAACCTAACTAACCTAAGGACATAACAAACATCCATGCCCGAGGCAGGATTCGAACCTGCGATAGTAGCGGTCGCGCGGAGCTTAAAAAAGCTTATTTTGAATTAGCGAAGTAGCAAGCGTTGCTGGGGTATGCATTTATTCCAATCTTCTATTAGTCCATTATCTCTTTCCCCCTTTCACTATCCATCTCCTCCTTCACCACGTCTTTGTCCACCGCCTACTATCCACCTCTGTGTCCATCTCCTCCTCCACTTATCCCTGTTCATCTAACATTTCATCCTCCATCTGTTCATCATTCCTCTCCCTCTCTCTCTCTCTGCCTCTCTCTTCCTCCCTCCGTCTCTGTCCGTCTCCTCATCTTTCATTTCTGTATCTATATCCTCCTTCTCTCTGCCCACTTCTCTCTCCTCCTCTCTCTGCCAATCTCTTTCTCTCCTCTTCTCTCTCCAAATTATCACTCCCACCCCAATAGTAGGCTTGTGGTTCGTACACTCACAGTATTTCCTTTCACACTGTAATTAGTTTGTGCACCGAATTTACCTGAAATCGTTCCAGGGGTTTAGGAAGAGCTTTGTACCTCTGACATTGTCCATGTGCACATATATCAAATATACATTCATGTTCAGGAAAAAACAGAACACCTTGAACAACTAGAGATAGGACCCTGATATTCACAGGACATGTATATTAGTATGTTCTCCAGAAATAATTGGCGTTTGAAACACGTTGATGCACTGACTCAAGGTCAAAATAGATATCTCGGCGCAACACCATTTACCGACAAAATGAGCCAGCGGCTGTCGTTGTCGCTATAAACCTAAGGTAATGGATCAGTGTGACTTCAACAAGGTGCCTCGCAGACGAATGTGCGAACCGTACCATCGAATCAGTGAATTGGATAGTGGGCGCATTATTGACGTGAGAGAATTTGATGCACATATCCGGGAAATTGTGGCTCGTGTGGGACGAAGTGTTTCGGCAGTGCAACGGGCGTCTGCAGAACGGTTCACGGAAGGCCGCAGAACATGACAACATGGGTCAGGTGGCACCAGTCAGAACACCCACCGAGAAGATCTAAAACTCATTCAGATGCCATTTCCGGACAGATGTGCGCCCTCCTTGGCTCTGGCGCAAAAGTGGAACACATCATAGACTATCAGCGGTTACAATCCGTCGCCCTTTATTATGGCTTGGGTTATATACGCATCGTCCGTTTCTTCGCCTACCTGTTACGAACGTGCAGAAACGTGCTGGACAGCAATGAGGACTGGAATGGCATCAAATAATGTTTTCCGACGAAAACAGGTTTTTCTTGTTTGAAAATGATGGTGGCATTTTGGTTCGCCACAGACAGCTGAGGGCGGGGGGAGGGGGAGGGAGTGGGGGGGAGTGAGTGGGGGGGGGGGAGCGGCATCACAGTGATTACATTCGCACAAGACATACGGCGCCAACTCAAAGTCAAGGTGTGGGGTCCTATTGGCTACAACCACAAATCATAGTTGGTGCGTGTTGAAGACACCATGACCAGTGTGACCTACTTGAAAGACGTCCTGCGACCCATAGCCATTCCACCTCAGACGCCATTTTTCAGCTAGAAAATGCACAAACACGTGTCTTGTTTGTGTCACAGGATGTTAACCTTTTTCCCTGGCCCGCCAGATCACCAGCTTTGTCAGCAGTCGAAAAGCTGTAGGATATGGTGAAACGAAGGGTGCAGCGCTGTGCCCCAATGCCAACCACCACAGATGATCTTTGGAACCAGTTGAATGCAGCCTGGACGGCTATACAACAGGTAGCCATTCGAGTATTTTACTCGTCAGTTCCATCGGTGCCATTACGTGTAGAGCAAGTTATCAGGGCCCATGGAAGAACTTGTGCCTACTAGGGTGTAACATCCCACCTGTCACTTATCTGGTTTTGGCATGTGTTCACCCCAGCTAATTGACTAACAGATCAACAGAGAGTCCAAAACTGCCGCAATATCGGATAATGCAAAGAAATTAATAAGGCCCTGTGATTTCTGACTGAACTGTGTTGACATTAATTGATTCAGAATTGATCACTTTTAATTAAAAAGGGGTGCACATTGGTGTTATATTCAGCTATTGAACACCAGATGCAAATGTTGAACATAAAATTAATTAAGAAAGTGACTTGGGATTTCAGCTACTTGATTGAAAACAGATGCAGTCGATTAGCACAAATTTATTTTAACTCCCGACCTTCAATCATCACATTACAGGGCTCTCCTATCAGTCAGTGGTAGTAAATTTCGTTTACGTGGAGTAAAGCGCGATAAATCAAAATTAATTCCTATTGAATGACCTAGGCGTAATGCGAAGTGCGAGAAGGATTCCCCAATACACGGCCCATGAAACCCTCGTGGAAACTTTGCTGACGTGATCCAACAAATTAATCAGTGGCCTAATTCAAGCCAGAGCGGTTGCAATATCACCGAATTCAGCGTAGCGGGGCGTCGTCGTTGTGCGGACGTCGGCCGGCCTCGTGGTGCTGCAAGGCTGTGCTCGTCTATTCACTCCTAGCTATCTTGCTCAGTACATAGCTGAACCAAAACTTTCTCTCTCCAAGCTCAATCGTTCCATTTGCTAAGTCCTAAACTGCAGAGATGCCCACTCTTTCTCAGGCAAGCTGAGTAAAGTACACCACGTCCGCACTCTAGGCAAGCTGGGAACGGAAGACCACTACGGAGACTTCTCCCAGTCCGCTCTTCACCTCGGTTTCCCCTCCAGCAAAATCACTTACGCCAATTGCAGCGCAAGTCGCGTTAATTATGCGTCGCTTCCCAGCGCCGACCAATGCCTGCCCTGGGAAGTGCACAAATTCCCACAAAATTTTCCTTCCTCTCAACTTCTGCTATTTAGCTCCTCCCTGGCCACCCATCAAGATTAGCGTCTGCACAAAACACCAATTTTTCCTGAATTCTGACTCCCAGGAGAGTACTTCAAATTCCCCGGTCCTACGTTCCCATCGGAGGCCGGCATATTTCATTCTATCGCTCTTCACCTGATTTACTTCAGATTCTGCAGACCGTGAATTCAGCGTGAAGGTGCTATAGTCACGAACACGTATATTTTGGCCTCTGTTGACCGCTCCACCATAGCTTTGTGCGGCTTTCTCTCATGTTACACTGAAAACGGTATGACGGACATTTATCAACAGGCATACAAGTTCTCCATCTGTTTCCCGGTACACCAGCATGGGGTCAACCACCCACTCACTGTCACTTGTCTTAAGGCAGCTGGAGGCCACACCCCGTTACCGCTTTCTCAGAACTTGAGGGAATGCTTCACTACGCCAGTCCCCAGCCGGCCATGGTCAACTCTGAATACTACCCTTGGATAAACTAGCCTCCAGTAAATCGACACATTCTGCCTTGTCAGTCATTTTTGTTCAGCCCTACTGTTCGCTCAACGTGAGTCATCTTTAATGACTTCATGTAAAGGGCATAGTTCTTGCCATCTTACAAGGTAACGGGCTACATGCTGTACCCAGGTGACTGAAATGCTTATCATTTCTGCAGAACACTGTAACGTATGAGTGTTGTGAATGTGAACGACTTATTAGTCTTTCACGGTGTTCTGTTTTTTTATGAACATGAGTGTATATATTTAACATATTATAACTCTGCCACTTCCGGTCCCAAGCACGGGACTTCATCTCACAAGTGATGAGGAATGTGAGGGGGGTGGAGGGGGGGGGGAGGAGTAACATCTCGTGAAAAAATTTCCATTTGTCTCCAGATGGTAGCACCCTGTGAGGGCCCATGCCTAGGGTGACAGGTGAAGCCCGGTCAACGGTCTCATAAGCGAAAGATGAATTCTAACTCCCAACAGCAGAGAGAGTGGAAGAACCTAGTGAAGAAAACAAAACCAAATCCACTTTGCGCCGTAGCAAGCGGCGAAGTGGTCACACAGGAATTCCAAACTGCATCACGACCCACTGCAAATACCATGACAGTTAGGCGGGAGGTGAGAAAACTTGGATTTCATGGTTGAGCGGCTGCTCATAAGCCACACATCACACGGTAAATGACAAACGACGCCTCCCTTCCTATAAAGAGTGTAAACATTGGACGATCAAACAGTGGAGAAACGTTGTGTGGAGTGAAGAATCACAGTACACAATATGGCGATCCGATGGCAGGGTGTGGGTATGGCGAATGCTCGGTGAACGCCATCTGCCAGCGTGTGTAGTGCCAACAGTAAAATTCGGAGGCGGTGGTGTTATGGTATGGTCGTACTTTTCATGGAGAGGGCTTGCATCCTTTGTTGTTTTGCGTGGCACTATGGCAGTACAGGCGTACTTTGATGTTTTAGGCACCTTCTTCCTTTCCACTGTTGAAGAGCAATTCGGGGATGACGATTGCATGTTTCATCACGGTCGTGCCCCTATTCATAATGCACGGCCAGTGGCGGAGTGGTTACACAACAGTAACATCCCTGTAATGGACTGGCCTGAACAGAGTCCTGGGCTGAATCCTTTGGGATGTTTTGTAACGCCGACTGCGTGCTAGCCCTCACCGACCGACATCGATATCTCTCCTCAGTGCAGTACTTCGTGAAGAATGGGCTGCCATTCTTCAAGAAACATTCCAGTACCTGACTGAACGTGTGGCTGCGAGAGGAGAAGCTGTAATCAAGGCTAAGGGTGGGTCAACGCCATATTGAATTCCAGCATTACCGATGGAAGGCGCCACGAACTTGTTAGTCATATTCAGCCAGGTGTCCGGATACTTTTGACCAGATAGTGTAGATATGTAATACATTAGGGTAATTCGACTTATGCTCTGGTAAGTCTCGTAGAACACAATTTTTATTTTAGTTATATTTAAAGAATGTTTTATCACCATTATTCATGCTGGATACAGAAGGTAAATCATCTTTGAGAAACGTAAATGCTTCATTTTTAAGGAGCTCATCAAATGCGGTAGATCTGAAAGATAGAAATATTGCATTCCTAGTTTTTTTATCTATAATATACATAATTCCTTAAACGCTGGTATTTAGTTAATAAGTGTCTCTTTAAACGAGTGGTCACCACGTCTGACTGCCGTGCAGTAGGCCTGGATTCGATTCCCGCTCGAGTCGGAGAGTTTGTCCGCTCAGGAACTGGGTGTTGTGTTGACCTCATCATCATTTAATCATCATCGACATCGAAGTCACAGACTGTGGCGTCAACTGAAAAGACTTGCTACTCGGAGGCCGAACTTCCTCAACTTCTTTCGGGAGGGGAGACTACGGGCCACCCGCGCCGTACGATAATTTCATTCAACTGATAAAAAAAAGTGTACTTTTAGTCCAGTTAAGGGATCTGTCTGTCAGCTTCAGATCCCCTCAAACTTCATCGAACTGTTCCTTTACTAGTTTATTTCGCCGGTTTGGCAATTTGCACTCAGTGACTCATCTTCCATTGGTGTAGGTTGTTTCGTAGGTTGTTTCGTCTGTAGTCTGTCGCATGATCGTTTTGCGCTAGATACTTCCGACAGCAGCCAAGGGAAGAGGCGTAGTGGTACATTTGACTCGGACTCCGAATGACGGCAACTTAAATCTCTGTCCACCCATTCAGACTGAGATTTCCCATGATTTCTCCCCGAATCCCTTGAAGTGAATTCAGGGATATTCTTCCATTACCTGAGTTTGCAGTCCGTCTCTGATGGGCTCGAATTCCATGGGACGTTTAACTCTGATTAAGATGACTTAGTTCATACCATGACTGGAAGGGCTTATATGCTTCATTAATTGTTACTAGTGGTTTATGGCGAATCTGAAAACGGTAAGATTATGTTTTTAAGGCCTATTGCTACATTTAGTTCTTTAAGCGTTCTTACTTTTAAGACTGATGCTTGTCACAGCCTTAAGGAAGTCAATAACTCTCAGTTTAAACGATTAGATTGTTATCTTATCTGCCAACTGATTCCGTTGGACTCGGTGTTTTCGGCGATATCTTGAAAGCACTCAAGAGAAAATTTTTTCCACCCTACCACCAACTGTTTTAAAATACGGGGCTGTTTTCTGACGAACCACTTAGCCTCTAAGCGCCTTTAACGACTAAGCTAAAAATATAATTTGAATCTCTTTTACACACCATTTTAGACGCCATTCATGACTGGTGTTCCATGGCCTTTGCTGAAACATTTGCTCAAATCTAGTACGTTTCGTTCTGTATATTCAGTTAACTGATGCTCATATGCTAATGCATACTTGTCTTTCACCTGAGTGAAGGAGGTAAATAATTTACGGGAGAATTATTTTGTAAGAAATATGTCATTGGGTTTACACAGTTACAGACTTTTCTTGATCCATCAGTTTCATTAACTTTCTTTCCAAAGGCATCTCTTCCTCGGGGCAACTCTCAACAATGGGGGAGTCCCAGCAGCGGCGGGCGCCGTTGCCCGGCGCCAGTTTGAGACTAGGAGAACAGTTGACAGCAGCACGCATCGGAAGAGCCGCCAAGACCGTAAGTGTAGTTGAACCGCATGTATCTATCTGTAGTAAGCAAAATCTTTGAAGGAAACACGAAATGCAAGAATAATATGGAGCAACGGCAGTAGTCAGAAGGTAAGCCACCAGCAGTCATCTGAGCTCCGCCAATCAGGGGCAGCGAAAACGCACGCGTAAAATAGATTGCACCGTTCTGCAGACGTGTATCGTGATTACTAATAGGCATGTGTATTTAATGAATTTGGACGTCTTTGTCATTCCAGCTATATTCAGAGTAATTTGATTCTGCAAACTAATCATGAGGACAGTTTGTCACGGTTTGTGTGAGGCAATGTAAGTTATCCGAGAAGATTATTTCTGAGAATGATTGCCTATCGAACGCTCAGGAACCTTACGACATCTACCGAACGTCCCATTTGATGTCGACTACACGAATCTGGTGGCGCGAATTGTGTTAAATAGTTACTACGTTGCCCGGCGAACATAATTTATCGTTTCCGTTGTGAAGAGCCATGAATGAAAGCGTTGCAATTTTAAATGCCGATAGTCTCACATGGCGAAATATAATTCGTCGCTCTTGTAGTGAGGAAAGCTCCTTGAATTTGTATTGCGACTTCGAATTGCTTCCAGATAACCATAGCAGGAACTATGCAGAATGTCATATATTCAACTCCGTCAAACTTGCGGATGCTGATTTCCCTTCGTAATTGTACAACACCCACAGTGACAAGAGGACGACTATGAGAAAGAATACATGTTTACTAAATTTTCCGTCGGTGCTTGGCGGAACATTAAAGAGGAAAACACTTCAAAATGTTCAGCAAAATTGTTTTTAATTTCTCACGAACCGGCTTCCGGCTTCTCAGGCCGTCTTAATCTGTATTTTTGTCACAAAACTAATCTGCGATTTTAATTCATGACGTATACTATAAACGGAATGACTGGAGATACGAAATTCTTGTTTATCGGTACGTATTATTACATAAGGTGAACTGCCTTTCAGTTTTGTGTCAGTGGAGGATGTATCTACAGTCCCACTGCTGTGCGGCCACATCTTATTGGTTTATCGTCTCTCTAGTACCGAGTCGATAGAGGTAGTTCGAAATAGAGCTGATTTTATGTCGATTATTCTCGCTAGCAACTGTGACGATCGAATGATACTATGTACAATAGTCCACAGTCTACAGCCGTCATTGTCGATGCTGTGTTTCACATCTGTGATGTATAATTTGTAGCAATGAATATAATTTGTACATGATCTCCTACACCATTCTGTACCCCTCATCTGCCGCCAAAGTATTAACCGTTCACTCTGAGGAGCTTCTCGGAGCCGTGGCTGTCGGAAGTAGCTATTTTTACAGAAAGACTGTCAATGAAATATGACTCATGCTGACCTGTTCCCAGTCACTACCTATGTTAGCTTTCAATTTTGTGTGCAACGAATATCTTCGCTGAACGTATCGATAGATGAACAGATGTCGCACAAAATCACAGACAACATTCCTGTGATCTTTAACTTCACGTCTAACGTCTGCTTTTGTTTACACATAGATTCACTGGACAAAGTGACGACCTCTAGCTAAAGTTGACTAAATTATTCATATTTAGTTCCGTCAGAATAATTTCCAATAAAAATTCTATTATTTGATTTCTGACTGATCAGTTTTACTGATTCTTCCATTTATTCTTTTAATTTTTTCTGTTTCTTTCTTTCTGGCGGAGAGGCTTTTCAACCTTGTGGATGGGTGGGGGGGGGGGGGGGGGGCAATACCCCAGCTGGCACAGCCTTGTTGCGCCCTTGCAATTGATCGTTGGTGTCAGCACCTGCATATTGGAGCACACCATACAAATCCTGCGTGACACACTGCTGCGGCAAATGTTTGATGTTTCTCGATATTAGTGAAAGCCTGTCGAGAACTGTGGTGTGAATGACAAGAAGGTATTTTTTCTAATACTAGCAAGGCGTGTTAATGACGCCGTAAGCCAGTGTATATTGTTTCTGTACTACTGGTGATCGCAGGAAAGTTTAACAATTGTAGTTTGCAAAACAGTGACCACAACGAAGCAATTACAGCTGTAAGTAGGCTGTTTATGTTCTCTTATTGGCAACGTTACGTAGCGCTCTGTATGAAAATCACTGGCTGTGCTGTGTGCAGTCTGTGGCTAGTTTGCATTGTTGTCTGCCTTTGTAGTGTTGGCCAGATGGATGTGAACAGCGCGTAGCGTTGAGCAGTTGGAGGTGAGCCGCCAGCAGTGGTGGATGTGGGGAGAGAAATGGCGGTTTTGAAATTTGTAAGACTGGGTGTCATGAACTGCTATGTATATTATGAATTTTCAAGACTATTAAGGTAAATACATTGTTTGTTCTCTATTAAAATCTTTCATTTGCTAACTATGCCTATCAGTAGTTAGTGCTTTCAGTAGTTAGAATCTTTTATTTAGCTGGCAGTAGTGGCGCTCACTGTATTGCAGTAGTTCGTGTAACGAAGATTTTTGTGAGATAAGTGATTCATGAAAGGTATAGGTTAATGTTAGTCAGGGCCATTCTTTTGTAGGGATTTTTGAAAGTCAGATTGCGTTGCGCTAAAAATATTGTGTGTCAGTTTAAGGACAGTCATGTATAATTGTTCAAAGGGGACGTCACACAGTGCCCAGATGCGCATTAAGTTCTCGCCAATTGTTCGAAAATGTAGAGTGAGCCAAAAGTCCTTTGGAATTTGAAAATTCTGGGAGTAACGTAGATAAAGATGTAAAAACGGACAATTACTTGAAATGATACGCGTTTTATTGAAACCAAAAACGAGTGCGGAAACTGGCCAACAGAAGGCACTGGACATAAAAATGTCAGTGACGCCACATGAAACTCGTGTATAAAATTAGTTGTATCTGTGAGAGGGAGTCAAATCATCCATAGCCTGGCTGCCAAATATCTGCTAGAAGCTACGTCTTTCAAAGAGGATTGCGCCCCATCCCATAATACTACTAGTGTGAAAGATCTCTTGCGCACATCGTTTGGTGAGGATCGCATGCTGAGCCCCCACGTCCGTCATGCTTGACCTCCCAGGTCCCCATATCACAAACCGCGTGATTGCTAGTTGTGGGGTTACCTGAAATCGCAAGTTTACCGAGATCGTCCGTCATCATTACGGTAGTTTTTCACCATACATAATGATAAGCTGTACAGTACTGTTCACAAAGTTGTCCTTCATTACTAATGACAGCCTATAAGCTGAGCGTCTGTTATACAGAATGTTGTTGTTGTTGTGGTCTTCAGTCCTGAGACTGGTTTGATGCAGCTCTCCATGCTACTCTATCCTGTGCAAGCTTCTTCATTTCCCAGTACCTACTGCAACCTACATCCTTCTGAATCTGCTTAATGTATTCATCTCTTGGTCTCCCCCTATGATTTTTACCCTCCACGCTGCCCTCCAATACTAAATTGGTGATCCCTTGATGCCTCAGAACATGTCCTACCAACCGATCCCTTCTTCTGGTCAAGTTGTGCCACAAACTTCTCTTCTCCCCAATCCTATTCAATACTTCCTCATTAGTTATGTGATCTACCCATCTAATCTTCAGCATTCTTCTGTAGCACCACATTTCAAAAGCTTCTATTCTCTTCTTGTCCAAACTATTTAACGTCCATGTTTCACTTCCATACATGGCTACACTCCATACAAATACTTTCAGAAATGACTTCCGGACACTTAAATCTATACTCGATGTTAACAAATTTCTCTTCTTCAGAAACGCTTTCCTTGCCATTGCCAGTCTACATTTTATATCCTCTCTACTTCGACCATCATCAGTTATTTTGCTCCCCAAATAGCAAAACTCCTTTACTACTTTAAGTGTCTCATTTCCTAATCTAATACCCTCAGCATCACCCGACTTAATTCGACTACATTCCATTATCCGCGTTTTGCTTTTGTTGATGTTCATCTTATATCCTCCCTTCAAGACACCATCCATTCCGTTCAACTGCTCTTCCAAGTCCTTTGTTGTCTCTGACAGAATTACAATGTCATCGGCGAACCTCAAAGTTTTTATTTCTTCTCCATGGATTTTAATACCTACTCCAAATTTTTCTTTTGTTTCCTTTACTGCTTGCTCAATATACAGATTGAATAACATCGGGGAGAGGCTACAACCCTGTCTCACTCCCTTCCCAACCACTGCTTCCCTTTCATGTCCCTCGACTCTTATAACTGCCATCTGGTTTCTGTACAAATTATAAATAGCCATTCGCTCCCTGTATTTTACCCCCGCCACCTTTAGAATTTGAAAGAGAGTATTCCAGTCAACGTTGTCAAAAGCTTTCTCTAAGTCTACAAATGCTAGAAACGTAGGTTTGCCTTTCCTTAATCTTTCTTCTAAGATAACTCGTAAGGTCAGTATTGCCTCACGTGTTCCAGTATTTCTACGGAATCCAAACTGATCTTCCCCGAGGTCGGCTTCTACTAGTTTTTCCATTCGTCTGTAAAGAATTCGTGTTAGTACTTTGCAGCTGTGGCTTATTAAACTGATTGTTCGGTAATTTTCACATCTGTCAACACCTGCTTTCTTTGGGATTGGAAAGATAATATTCTTCTTGAAGTCGGAGGGTATTTCGCCTGTTTCATACATCTTGCTCACCAGATGGTAGAGTTTTGTCAGGACTGGCTCTCCCAAGGCCGTCAGTAGTTCCAATGGAATGTTGTCTACTCCGGGGGCCTTGTTTCGACTCAGGTCTTTCAGTGCTCTGTCAAATACAGAATATCTTTACTAAAATTAATTGTTATGCTAATTTTTGCTTTTGTATCATATGCTGATCCATCTGTTGGTCGTTTTGGGGACATTTTTTGATTTCAGTGAAACCTATGTGAGACCTACGTGCGTCAATTTTTACCTCTTTACCCACACTATTCCGTGTAGCACTGAATTTTCAAATGTTAACGGACTTTTGTGTTACCCTGTATGTGATATACCAAGTGGAAGTAGCATCACATTTTGTCATTATCTCCTGGCGTAATGGTCAAACTGCCTCTTCCAAAACAATTCAGTGTTTGCCATAGCGGCAGTGACTTCCCTGCAAGCTCTCCTATTTTTACCGCCATTTCAACTAAACAAAATCTTGATCACAAACGGTTCGTTAAGTGTATTACAGACTTTCAGCACCCATAAATACGGAGGAAACACAACGTTCATCTACTGAACATAGTGGAGAAAATCGACGAACTATAATGGAATTTCCCTTGAAGTGAGAGTTCTAGAACACCCAACGAGTATGGTGACTTTTTCACAAAGGACATAATAAATATGGATTTACAGCGAGCGCATATAATTCCTGAAAACACGAAAGGCTATTTTTATTATAATGTGTCACCCGCTTCCACCAGATTGTGGTAAACGGCCCGTATGGTCCTACACAAGCATCTGATATCATCACGTAAATGGCCCCAGTTTCGCAATAAAATAGAAATTTAGAGTCCCCAACGTACTCGTGCGAATCAACTCCAGAAGATGAAATAAATTACTTATTCGTTTCTCGTGAATGGTGCCGCGGTCAACGAGCCACCAAAATATCCTATTCGAAACTATCGTGAACGTCTTGAAACTTCTCGGCAGATTAAAACTGTGTGCCGGACCGGGACTCGAACTCGAGACCTTTCCCTTTCGCAGGCAAGTCTTGCTTTTAAAATATCCGTGATTGTATCTGACAATAGGGGAGCTTCGTAAGTTACAGGGGAGAAGGATATTCAGCAGTGATCTGCAATTCCGGATGTGTGATGATAAGAGGCTAGACAAAGACACATTAATCTATGGAGATTTTTACACGACAATTCACATTACCCATGCCGCCTCAGATTTTAATCAATCAGTGGATTTATGAAGATTATGTGTTTAAAGTGACTGAACTTGTGGGTCATCAGTTCCAGTCGAACAGTGGAAGGATCTTCGGTCGACGAGAGATATTTTTGGTAGTGGATAGAACAACAACCAGCAGTCAACCATCAGTTTAAAGTAGCATTTTATTTACAGAATAGGCAGGACTCAACAGACATTTCTGGAGTGTCGTAAGCCTCTATGCTTCTCATGGGTCACCACACCAGTAAAGTTTTCTTTTTTCTTTCAATATGTCGTTGGGCTGCTAGGTGAACGTATTGGGCCACCGTGTTTTCCAAGGACACTTGACAGCAAGGGGTATGTTGGGTTTCTGTGGTGGCATTTTTCAAGATTGTTTGAGGATATTTCCCCTGCAGTACATTGGGTATTTTGGTTCACGAAAGACTGCGTACTGACACATTTTGCTGCTGTTGTAAGGCGACATCTAATAGGCCCCTGTTGCCCGAGATAGATATGTCCAGCCGAGCCTGTACCGTGGCCTCCAGTGACAGATGATACCAGTACACAATATTTTTCTAGAATGAGATTTCCACTCTGCAGCGGAGTGTGCATACGACTGTGAGGACGTTTCGTGTGACAACTCTTTTAATCGGTACGAGTGTCTAGTAAATTGTAACATGTAACCTGCTGATATGTTGTTGAATTTTTGGTGAAAGTAGGCCACTGGTAAAATTTGTACTAACCGGAGAGACAGTTCATGCTGAAGCAGGTGACGGATCGTAACCTCACATTCATATTTATCTCGCTATCGCCTCTTTTGCGGGTCGTTGTTCACTGAAACGTTTTGAAGGGGCAGCCCACGAATACGGAACAGATAGAAAAAAGTAAGTAATCACCATAACTGTTTATACATTTATCCCACTGTGAGAGGAGACAGTCATCGCTGACATGAAAAAGTGTTTGCGGTTACCTAACGAACCATAATTGTACTAAGACGTAGACCTCTTCGTCCGAAACAAATAGACGACCAGCAATATCTTTCTTCGGGGCTCCGAAAATAGGGAAATGTCATGAGGAGAGATCAGGACTGTACGGAAGATGTGTAAGAGATTCCGAGGGAGACTTCTGCAGCGTAGTCGACACAACCTTGGAAACAAGTAAGCAGGCATTATACTTTAACAGAATCATGCCGTCCGTCAACATTCCTGGGCGTTAGGACTTGATGACGCGCTTCAGTTTTTGCAGAGTGTCCACGTACCACTGTACGTCGATTGTGGTGCCTTGTTCTAGAAACCCAATGAGTAATGGGCTCTTACAATCAAAGAAAAGGGTCACCACGACTTTTCCGTAGTTGACACGCACAGCTTTGGGAATTTTCGATGGAAGTGAATCCATGTGTCTCCAGTGTTGGCTCTGGCTCAAAATGATGGCACTAGGTATCACGTCCCATGACTATACAAGACAGGAAATAATATTCTTCATCGTGATACTATCCCAGGCGCTGCAGTGATATCGGCATTCTGTTCAATTTCAGGTCTTCTCTCCGGCAGTGGAAAACCCATGGCGCACAGATTTTCCGTAAGTTCAGAAACTCTGTTATGATGGCGTAAGTGGTGCCGTGGCTAGTACCTAACATGAGCCGCATGTCTTCCACCGTCCACCATCGGTCAAATCTGACGGCAGCATCCACCGCAGCGACAGAAACGGTGATGAGGCGATGAGGCTATCCTGGCCTACTACTATCTTTCAGTGACACCCGACCTTCTCGAAATCGTTTATTCCACGCAAACGCACGTGCAAATGATACAGTGTTCGCCTTACGTAGCATACATTCGGGCTTGAATTTCAATTCCTGACGCCACTACTGCAGTCAGAAACTGCAATGCACCTCGCTCTTCCTCTGTCTTGGTTTCTGTAGCGAGTCGAACGCACGCTCGACTCGCTGTTCCAACGCCCAACACGTCCAATAGACCAATGACACACTGCTGTACGTTGACGCTGTTCTTTCCTGGTTCCCAATAGTGGGCACCTAGACAGGTCGAACAAAAATTCGCACACTCGGACTTCGCAGCTACTACTACTAGTAATACAAAAACGTTTGTCACAAAATTTCGTTCTGAGCGAATTTCGGACTGTAAATAGACGTTTAAGACTGGCAATATGGCAACACTGTAATCAGGTGTACAACAACCACATCTGTCAGGAGACTTTGGGATTACTTTCTGGTTGGTGAAGTGGCTAATGTTTTGGGTTACCAAGCAGGAGGTCGAGGAACCTTCCTAATAGATTAAAACTGTGTGCTGGGCCGAGACGCGAACTCGGGACCTTTGCCTTGCGCGGGCAAATGCTCTACCAACTGAGCTACCCAAGCACTACTCACGACTCGTCCTCACAGCTTTAATTCTGCCAGTACTTCGTGTCCTACCTTCAAAATTTCACAGAAGCTCACCTGCGAATGTTGCAGAACTAGCACTCCTGGAAGAAAGGATATTGCGGAGAGATAGCCACAGCCTGGGGGGATGTTTCCAGAATTAGATTTCCACCCTGCAGCGGAGTGTGCATTTGCCCGCGAAAGGCAGAGGTCCCAAGTTCGAGTCTCGGTCCGGCATATAGTTTTAATGTGCCAGGAAGTTTCATATCAGCGCACAGTCCGCTGCAGAGTGAAAATCTCATTCAGGAGGTTGAGGGTTCGATCCTGGGTCCTGGTTTACTTGCTTTTATTTGTTAAAACTAGTCTGCGAGGTACTATGTCTCGTGCCTTAATCGTCATACAGCGATTACGGCGGGTCTTCTACAAAACATTTGGAGTTACGTACTAAGAACACAGAAATGCAATTGTTTTCAATGGACAGCTTTCAAAGAAACCTTTTGCATCTCTTGGACGTGAATTGCTTCCCACCACTACATTTACTAGATTTAGAACTCGTTTTGTGTGTGCCATCCCCAATTGTCCCATCGGTTAATACCAACTATTATTCTTGCCACGTTCAGGCTCATTACATTTCGTTTGAGCCTTGCGCCACCAGTAGGGTTAGCAACGTGCTTTGGGAATAATTTCAACTTGACCATTGGAGGAGGGTGCACAGAAAACAGATTTGGAGTCCAGGAGATACCAGGGCGCGAAATAATTCGAGCCCATGACGTGCAATAGGCTTCGTTAAAAGCTGATCAGTCGAAACGATTGTATTTTACTGGGTTCTCTAACGTCGATCAGTTGTAGAATTTTGGAACACGTATTGTGTTCGAGTGTAATGACTTTTCTGGAGACTAGAAATCTACTCTGTAGGAATCAGCATGGGTTTCAAAAAAGACGGTCATGTGAAACTCAGCTCGCGCTATTCGTCCACGAGACTCAGAGGGCCATAGACACGGGTTCACAGGTAGATGCCGTGTTTCTTGACTTCCGCAAGGCGTTCGATACAGTTCCCCACAGTCGTTTAATGAACAAAGTAAGAGCATATGGACTATCAGACCAATTGTGTGATTGGATTGAGGAGTTCCTAGATAACAGGACACAGCATGTCATTCTCAATGGAGAGAAGTCCTCCGAATTAAGAGTGATTTCAGGTGTGCCGCAGGGGAGTGTCATAGGACCGTTGCTATTCACAATATACATAAATGACCTGGTGGATGACATCGGAAGTTCACTGAGGCTTTTTTCAGATGATGCTGTGGTGTATCGAGAGGTTGTAACAATGGAAAATTGTACTGAAATGCAGGAGGATCTGCAGCGAATTGACGCATGGTGCAGGGAATGGCAATTGAATCTTAATGTAGACAAGTGTAATGTGCTGCGAATACACAGAAAGATAGATCCTTTATCACTTAGCTACAAAATAGCAGGTCAGCAACTGGAAGCAGTTAATACCATAAATTATCTGGGAGTACGCATTAGGAGTGATTTAAAATGGAATGATCATATAATGTTGATCGTCGGTAAAACAGATGCCAGACTGAGATTCATTGGAAGAATCCTAAGGAAATGCAATCCGAAAACAAAGGAAGTAGGTTACAGTACGCTTGTTCGCCCACTGCTTGAATACTGCTCAGCAGTGTGGGATCCGTACCAGATAGGGTTGATAGAAGATATAGAGACGATCCAACGGAGAGCAGCGCGCATCGTTACAGGATCATTTAGTAATCGCGAAAGCGTTGCGGAGATGATAGATAAACTCCAGTGGAAGACTCTGCAGGAGAGACGCTCAGTAGCTCGGTACGGGCTTTTGTCAAAGTTTCGAGAACATACCTTCACCGAAGAGTCAAGCAGTATATTGCTCCGTCCTACGTATATCTCGCGAAGAGACCATGAGGGTAAAATCAGAGAGATTAGAGCCCACACAGAGGCATACCGACAATCCTTCTTTCCACGAACAATACGAGACTGGAATAGAAGGGAGAACCGATAGAGGGACTCAACGTACCCTCCGCCACGCACCGTCAGGTGGCTTGCGGAGTATGGATGTAGATGTAGATGTAGATGTAGGTTCGTAGTACGTAACTCCAAATGTTTTGTAGAAGACAAACTGTAGTCGCTGCATGAGCGTTAAGACGCCAGATACTGTAACACGCACACTACTTTTAGCAAGTAAAAACAAATATGCCTCGACCCAAAATAGAACCCCCGACCTCGTGCGTGCTAACTTCAAACGCTAGCTGCCGCACCAGCTACACAGCATTCTTGTGTCTGCTGACAAAGACAGTTACAGTACGCGTGATTACAGTGTTGCCAGATTGCGAATCTTTAACTTACATTTACTACACGAAATATGCCCGAGACAAAATGTTGTGAAAGACATTTTTGTATTGCCAGTTTGTGAGGAATCGCGCTGTGACGTCCGAGTGCGCGAATTTTTCTTCACCCTGTATACACAAAGCTATCTGCGTTACAAACGTCCGCGCCGTGCTCGTCACATAGTCTGTCTCCTTTTCATGTGACTGTCCCTTGTATTGTTGTACACATTCACCCGTGCTAGTTTCCACTATAAATTACGTTAAACCTAACTCTGTATAACTGAGGATGTTTCCACAGCTAGCTTTTGTACCATCCCCTGCATTATCAATCGATGGTTTTATATGCACGTAATTCTAAATCTATAAATAATGAAAACCATTTTGTTAACAAGATATAATGTAGCACTACCATTTCAGAAGAAATTAGTCTACTTTTGCTATTCATTAGGCGTTTACTCATACTGTGCTTTGAACCACGTATCCTCCGATGGAAACTATACGTTATTTTTCGATTTATATTAGTTTTGTAAGCTCATATGCACAATGTACCCGTTTTATAACATATCATTGTAATCTTATCAGGACAAGAATGAACCTAGATTTGGAGAAATAATGGATGTAGACCATCAAAGCACCTGAAGATGGGCCCCAGGTCTCGAAATGCACTTTGCATTGAAATCAAATCACGATTGCGACTGAGTGCGGTTATTCTTTGTTTTATAATTATATTTTTTGTACGTCACCGTGATCCGTTATCAACTGATATGCTCTTCTTACGTATTTACACAAACTTCTTTCAAACGTCAGATACATCAAGTATGTAAGATGATGCTTACTGCTTGGTATGTATCCTACATCCGATGAAGATAAAAAATCGGATTAGTGTATGGTAAATGGCGTCGCAGTAGCTCATACTGCAGACTAATGTTTCTTCTAACGTAATTTTGGTTACTTTGTTAGAAAATATAAATCACATTTTTTGCGTTTGGCTTTGGAAAAGAAAATTATCCTGTGCAGACCATGCTGCTAATCGTCTGCCATGAACTGGTGAAACGACAGCAACTTTTTTCTGATCTCGCTATTTTCATGTTCCTATTTAATAAATTCAGTTTCCGCCGGAAGAGAATCTCGAGATAATCGGGTATATGATCGCTTACTGCATCCGTAAAATTACGTTGCAATCAACGTCTCCTCGTTAATAGCCCCTGAGTTTAGAGTTCCTCATTAAGTGCTCTTCTTTCTCGGTTAATGTGATCCGGAAACATAAAACCGTATGACTGAACGAAACACCAGTTCGAATACTACTGGGATACGTTTATTTTCTCAATTTTTCTTCCGTACGGGCAGTTCGTAAAGAGCGTGTAGGATAACTTTTGAGAGACCTGGTTTGCAGCAACTTTTTCTGTAGTTCTGGCGAACTTAACGTGTTTAATAGTCCAAGCTGACACCAGTGCGTTATCCACTAAATTAACACAGTGCTGATGATGAAGAGCGCGGCATCCTCTCATCCCGCAAAAGCTGATCTGTTACAGGATTTCTTGCAAGCTTTTCCTCGTCCTATTGACCTGCTCCATGCAACTGCCGCAAGAGAAAACTGTGGACGGAGAAAAATGGAAAGAAGTTTCCATATGTCTTCACCCGTGTATGATAATTAGCTTCCACCGTAAATGTTAAGATACGCAATTGCTTCCTGAAACCAATTACCAGTCAGTGAACATATGCTCACGTTTCAAGTCACTGAGCTTGAAAACGAGCAGATAAATCGGTAATTTACTGCGTCGATCACACCATAGCTCCGTTCGTGTAACACAAACGCCAAATATACTCTCCTTCGCACATGCGAGGGAACTTCAAAAAGTAAGCTTCACATATCGTTCTAGGCGCTTCAGTCCGGAACCGCGCTGCTGCTACTGTCGCAGGTTGGAATACTGCCTTGGGCATGGCTGTGTGTGGTGTCCTTAGGTTAGTTAGGTTTAAGTAGTTCTAATTAGATGACCTGAGATGTTAAACCCCGTAGTGCTTAGAGCCATTTGAACCAACTTTTCCACGTATCCTACCGCGCTAACGCTGTTGTGCAAATCGAGTGGCGCATTATCAGATGAGAGTACATGTTTGGGTTCCAGGCAGGTACAGTTCTGGTGCGGAACAGTTAACAAGCAGAAACGAAGGAATATTAGAAATTAGCGTCCCGTCGACATCTAAGTCATTAGAAACGGAGTACAGACCCCAATGTTTCACGAATGGGGAAAGAAATCAGCATTTCATTGAACCGATTTAGTAAGTGTAGTTGAAGTTCGCAGGAGAGTACGATTATTGTGGGCAAAACGTCTAAAAGGCACAAAGATTCATTGTTAAATTTTGGCGACATATGGACGAAACACAGTGTTGCGCCCAGCTGTGGTGAAATGATTTCAGCAAACTGACCAAGGCAGCACAGACGTCTGTGCTGCTGATCGGCGAGGTAGACCATCGACGTCGACCACAGACGGCAACATTTGGGCAGTCATAGATTTTCCATCGATGTTGCGTTCATTCAGTCATTTTCCAATGGCTCCGTCACCAAGAAGCGGATTTATACTGTCGGGGAACCGAACAACTGGTAGAGCACTCCGATCGCTGGTGCAGACACTTAGTAAATATCTTGAAAAATAGTGTCGAGTATGTGTGTGACTGAAGTGTACTGTTACGTTCAATAAAAGTTACTCGGCTTCCCATAAGAAAGTGAAACGTACCTTTTGCAGTCACCTCGAAAAACTGCCAAATAAAAACTTATTTGATGGATAGTCTCGTGAGAATGATTGTGTATAGACCTTTTCGGACAATGTAGTATGGATCGCATATTCAGCGATATCTGGTGTAGGAGAAAAAGTATCTACACTTACAAGTGATTTTATGGGAAGCAGATTTTTTCTGTAAACAAGAAACCTAGAGCTTAAAGCGGCACATCACACATCTAAAATAGATACAAACAAGAAGAACGACTAAAATCATGAACTATTTACGTACCATATCGTGCTGCCAGAGTGACAGCAGGTTATTTCTGCGAATAGTCAAAATTTGTTACTGGTAGTTCTTTCGTACTGATTATTCTTCACAAATATTCGCCACAATTACATACATTAGATAAAATACATTTTAGTATAGCAAATTTATAAGTCCCTTTAATTTGCATAGTTTTGTAATTCAATGCAGATTTTACTTAAAAACTAAGTTTTACCTGTTTCCTCATGGGAAAAGTCACTACGCCGAACCTAGAAGTGCAATAGGTCTTATCACTCGTTCTTCAATAGCCGTACAAATTAAGAAGCTAGTGTTCCTTCTGTGGAAAAGATAAACACGTAGTATTGATCATTTTAGTAATAATTTACTTTTACAACAATAATATTTGTGTCAGTGGTTATATAACGCTATTGACAGAAACTTAAAGAACCTGAATTCTACGCAGTCGTACGTAATATAATATATAATCTTAATCTCATGTGATTCCACTTCGTGGCTTAAGACAGCCAGAAGATAAACATTTCAACATATTGCTTGAAAAGTTGGCTAACATATGACTAAAAGTTGTACGCATTGTTTGAGTGTTTGTGGATGTAGGAGTTTGTTTCAAACTGCATCAACAAGGAAACCTATGAACTAGCTTGTACATAATGCAAAACTTATAGTGAAGTATACACTTGTTTGACAGGTTCATACGAGGACTATTCGAAAAGTAAGGTCCAGTCGGTAGCGGAATGGAAACCATAGTAAAATCCGATGAAGCTTTGCATAGGGGTGATGGACAGGGTCTCTAGTATGACCGTCGATCGCGTATTGCCACTCTTTCCAGTTCTGAGCTCACAGAGATCAGGTAAAGATGCCTAGAAGATAGTGTTTCCCGCCAGTGCCTGTGAAAGATTTCGTAAATGTCATGCATTTAGTTGTTCGTGACATTCTCTGTCGCACGCTGAAGGTTCGATGAGGACGCTCCTGCAGCGTTTTCGATGGGAAGTGTGGCCGTGCGGTTCTAGGCGCTTCAGTCTGGAACCGTGTGACCGCTACGCTCGCAGTTTCGAATCCTGCCTCGGGGACGGATGTGTGTGATGTCCTTAGGTTAGTTAGGTTTAAGTAGTTCTAAGTTCTAGGGGACAGATGGCCACAGACGTTAAGTCCCATAGTGCTCAGAGCCATTTGAACCATTTGTTTAATCACTCACAGCTCGGACTTTTGCTACCTCTGATTTTCATCTCTTCTCGCATGAACCACTGGCCATGAAGAGAAGACTTTATCATTGGCAACAAGCTGCAGATCAGCGTAGAGTATTGGCTGGAAGCTCAGGCGGTTGCCTTCTGTGACGACGGTTAATTTCGCGACCGATAGTGCCCTACTTCCGAACAGCCCTCGTATGCTCCTCATAGACGGTCCTGCATAATAATAGCTTCCTGACCTCACATCAAGTGAAATTTTGTAACGTGGATAATCTGACAACCTCGATCATTACAGCTGCTGATTATATTCAGTCTTGGATAATTTTGTTTACTGTAGAAGTGTCGTAAAATGTGTGTTGATTAAAGTTCTTCAGAAAGGCAGTATTGGAGTTCTTATAATTAATCTACGGTCTTATTTTTTGTAAGGTCCCACACCAAAATTATAGAAGTGCACAAAGGCCTCCCGCATTTGTCAGAGCTTCGTTGAGGATACTTCCCTTGAAACTAAGGGTGATCTTACCAGAGTGTAACCAAATACTGATGGCGATTCTGAAGAGTGTTGTGCTCTTTCGATCTTCATTTTGCTATGGATGAAAGCTGGATGACGCTAATGGCAAACGTAAATCCCCTCTTTTGTGGTCTCCGTACATGTATTTTGAGAAATGCTTTTAGTATTCGCCCTGATTGGAAAAAGACGGCCATCTGTTCCTGTTTTGTAGCCTTGTGTTCATCTTCTCGTTATTAGCTCACATAGAACGTCCAACAATGTGTGCTGAATGTTCCATACTTCATATGTTCTTTCCAGCAGCAGTTAACTATGTAGCAACCATTGCGCGGAAGTGTTCCGACTTTTGTCCTTTGGTACGGAGGTTACAGGTTTTCGATAGACTGGTTTGCTCATCTAGCCTTTCTAGTGCGTCCTTGTTTATCTATCCCATCCACATGCTTTTGTAGCACCATATTTCAAATTCTTCCCACTGTCACTTTTCAGATATTATTATCATTCATGTCCATTACTACACAATGAATGAAATGCTTCACACGTAAATTTTCTGATTTTCTGTAGTCTGTATCTGAGCTCTATGCTAATATTTCAGGCCTTCAAAATATTTCCAATAAATTTTCTTGCCTGTGTCTGTCTATTCCAGGCATACCCCTGGCTTCAGTCATCCTGTGTAAGATCGACCCCAAGAACGGAGAATTTGTTCAGTTGTTCCACTGTAGCGTGTCGCTATTCTCTTTTAAACAACTCAACAACACCTTATTAGTTTTGTTTATTATTTACCTATATTTTATTCTAAGTAGACTAATCAGAGCTTGTATTATTTCTTCCTCAGCCTTCCTTGATCTTAGTCAGTCTTTTGCATGTTTTAAGGATGTCTGTTCTCTTTTTATTTTTGTTTCGTATCTGATGCTTCCTTAGCTTCTTTTTTGCTTCCTTTATGTACAACGGAAAACGATAGTGACCATAAACAGCAGTCTGAACGTTGGTTAACGAACTTCAGCTTTCTTTGCTACGACATCTTGTCTCAAATAGAACCCAATGAACTTTTGAGCGTTACAGCCGTATCCGAAGGATGAATTATCATTAACAGTAATTTATATCCTAATTTCGTCAAAGGAATTTGAAATTTATTGTCAGAGATTAGCACCTTTCCTTTCACTGTATCGCATAAATACTGGTGACGCTTATTCTGCAAGCTAGATCATACCTTACATTGCTGAAGGCACGGTCCATTATTGTAATAATTATTTTCTGAAGTCTCGCCACAATGAAGACGCAAAATTCTCGTATGAGTCTCACAGGTATCCCAACTATGTAACTGAATATGTAACATACTAATAAAACCATAAAATCTTCTACATTTTCTTCCTCTCGTATGAGAATTCAGATATGTGTCCAATAGTGCAACCATACAGTTATTTGCTACGGTTTTATGCAGATAATGTTTTGACCATTTTGCTACACACTTTTACTGAGCCTCCTCTCCTTCATTAAATTTGATAAGACAGTCCTCTCTTATCCCAGGCAGCTGTATACGTAAATGTCACTCTAGTTATCTAGACATAGAGTTTTTTCAAATTATAAATGCAGAAGCTTATGGGTCACAGAGTACTGTTCAGCACAATAGCTCATTGCAAACCTGGAAACTATGTGGTATCCAAACAGAGACTGTGCACATGAGGGCGCAATAATGGCGGCTTTTCCACTGAGAAACGTTGGACTTTCAACACCGACTTTCTTATCAGGTCAGCAGAATCATCGCTCACATTGTTCTGGACCAATGGGCGCGTTTTATTTTATTTTATTTTTTTTAAGAAAAAGAGAGAGAGAGAGAACGCTGGTATACTCCTGTTACGTTGCCTCTCTTCTTCCTACTGCGAAACACGGCAAAGATCCAGAGATGCCACAGAGCGTGCTGTCGCACCGCATGCTCTGATTACAGGGCAGGATTATATCAGGATTCTGGTCGTCTATTTTCGCTCAGCGCACGTATAATGTGTTCCCTGGTGAGCATCCTATGTTCCAAGACAATGACCTCATTCACCTTTCTAAAACTGTTCGTTACTCATTTAATGGGCGCAGTAATGAGCTACAGCATCTCTTGTCGTTCCGACATCCGCCATGTCAATACCACTGAATCAGCGCGTAGCATTTTAGACAACAGTCTGCCCTCCTTCAAAGTAATTTTCTGAATTAGCAACCTTTTGGCGTAAAGAGTGTATGCGTATAGCCGTGGCTGTAGTGCGCGACTTGCACTTGTCCATCTCATCATCATCATCATCATCAGGATCATGCTCCAGTCTCTGACAGGATGTATCTTGCACTTAAGCCTCTCCGTTTTCCTGTGTTCTCCCACCACTGTTTTGACACCACTCTAAGCCAGTCATCTCCTCTACTCCTGTTACCGAACTGTCCGTTGACCTTTCTCTCATGGACACGTGAATTCACGCTTCTTCCTTGGTAAGCTGTCACTTGTCACTCTGTTTACATGCCAGTACCACTTAAGCATTGGTGATTCTACCCGCTGCTGTAGGGGTGCTTCCTTTCTCATTCCTCTGATCCACCATGTCGAATGCAAGCAGCAATTCTTGCAAAGAGGGGAGGAGCGAGGGTGTACGGCAACCGCCAGTTAACATGAATTTTATCTTTTTTCATAATCAAAGCTTTTATCCAATTCCTGCATTTCTCATACTGCCACATTCATCATGCTTTCAGAAGGTGACGTGCATATCAACCACTGCATGCTCCTGTGCAGTTTAACGATGTATCTGTGGATAATTGGACCGTGAATTTCATTGTACCCTGACGCAAAAAGTTTCCCAATAGTAGGTGAACTACGTAGGTTACTTTTTCTGACACGACATATGCCATCTTTATCACAATACGTTATGCAACGTGGTTTAATTGCGAAGATACAGGACGCTCATGTAGGGGCCGCAAAATTTAAAACTCTGCCCAGTCATACTGATTCAGGTGCACCGTGGTTTCCGTGACTTACCTAATTTTACTCAAAAATTCTTTGCTATAACTTCTACATCTGTTCACATTGGCTCGAGCTACGTTTCTAATAACCTAGATATCTGTGGGATATTAAATTGGTTGACTACTGTTCCACTTTATTCAGGACAGGTGGATAAGTGCTATTGTACGGAAGTGAGAACCAACAGTAGTGAAAAAGCATCTAGCATCTAGAAGCGACAGAAATGTGTACTTCGAATAGTCACTAAAACGAGCTGTACTAACAGGACAGCAAATAAGGAAATCCTACTGAAAATAAATAATGATAGCAATTCATTTTAGAAAAAAAAGATAAAACTTGATCTTAATAAACATACCTCGTAAGGTAAAATAGTCGGTAGAGGTGGTGGATGCATACAGGATGTCCCATTTATCTTGATTACCCAAGATAACTGTTTGTACAGACGCAAATTACAACATGTTTCAAGCAAATGTTCTTTAGCTGTCAGGGGGACATCAATCAGAATGATTGCCTTCGTTGTAGCTTTGTTTTTACGAATATATGACAAGCGGTATGACTTTTTTAAATGGCACCCTGTATTCTTTATTCGGTAATTCATTTCCTCTACTAAAAACATTCTCAAAAATGTATCACAGTGTACCACTCACTGAAACACGATATTAATTACATAACACAACGCTGACTTTGAGCCAGGGATCACAAACTCGTCCCGTTTCTGGAGTTTTCAGAAAACAAATTAAAACGAAGTAAAAACATAACACAAAATTTACTTTGACTCTCCCGTACCACTGCCCAGGAGTAGAACATTCAAACACTGGTGCACTCGTTGAATGAAAGAATTATTTAGTGCTTCCACTGTTGCCAGCTGAAGAGAATTACAAGCAAGCACGATACGTTCCTGCATGTCCTTTGGAGTTGTTGGAATATCGTGATAGACAACATCTTTAATCCATCCCCAAAGAAAAATGTCCAGAGGATTTAAATCAGGAGAGCTAGCAGGGCAAGTAACGGTTCCTCCTCGACCAATCCATCTGGCAGGATACCTTCGGTACAAAACACGACCTGATCGCAAGGTATTATGTGCTGGACATCCATCCTGTTGATACCACATAAGCATTCTGGTCTTAGCGGCACTTCATTCAAAAGAGGAGGAAGAACTTGTCTCAGGAAGTTGGTATACGCTGTGCCGTTTAGACTGTCATTGATGAAATAAGGGCCAATAATTGTAGTACCAAGCATCCCACACCAGACGTAAACTCTCCACTGACGCTGATGTTCCACCTGTTTCCATCGTGGGTTATCGCTGGACCAATAATGCATGTTCCATGTGTTTACCGGTCCTTTGTTTGAGAAGGAACATTCATCGGTAAACAGAACATTGGAGAAGAAGGTATGGTTGACAAGGATTTGCTGCTGTGCCCACTGACAGAACTATACACGATTCTGGAAATCAGTACCAAGCAATTCTTGATGTAGGTGTACATGGTAAGGATGGAACCGGTGACGTGTGAGAATACGATGTAGACTGGTTTTAGGAATGCCAATCTTGTGTTCAAGCTGTCGTGTACTCACATGTGGATTCATAGCAACGGAAGCGACAACAGTAATTTCGGCAGCTTCGTCTGCGCGAGTGCTGCGACGACTGCGTTGTCGTGGGTTGAAACTTCCCGTTTCCCGAAGCGTCGCAACAAGACGAGGAAACATCCGTCGGGAGGGTCGGTTCTTGTCAGGATATCGGTCTCTGTACAGTTCCGCTGCCTGCGTAGCATTTCGCCTTCGTTCAACAGCAACAATAAAAGAGACGTTATATCGATACAGTTTGTAGGAAAGACGGCCTTTACTGTATGCCTACTCTACAAAACAGTATTTCAAAGAACTAAACTACTGTGTTAAATGTACCCGTACATAAGAAAACAGTACTGCAATTACTGTTCTGCTAACTTGCATTCCCCATAGATGAGTAGCATTTCTACCTTCTCTTCGTTGGTGTTCATTCTACTTACACAACTCTTCAACTGACGATGGTTGACGGAATGACGGCTGGGCATTCTACTTATGTTTACATTTGACCCCTGTCAACGTCAACTCGTGGATATGTTCCGTTACCCCGAGTACTTGCATAAAGCGCTGGGAGCGTCAACATGAGTGTTGTGTTACGTAATTAATAACGTTGTGTTTCAGTGAATGGTACACTGTGATACATTTTTGAATAGGTCTTTGGAAGAAGAAATGAAATACCGAATACAAAATACAGGGTACCATTTAAAAAAGTCATACTGCTATTCGTATCTTTGTAAAAAAATAAAGCTACGACGAAGGCAATCATGCTGATTGATGTCCCCCTGACGGCTAAAGAACATTTACTTGATACATTTTGTAATTTGCATCTGGAAAAACAGTTATTTAGGGTGCTCAAGATAAATGGGACACCCTGTAAAAAGGCAAATGGCTATGATCACATGGGACTTAGCTTCTGAGGTCATCAGTCCCCTAGAACTTAGAACTACTTGAACCCAACTGAGTTAAGGACATCACACACATCCATGCCCGAGGCAGGAGTCGAACCTGCGACCGTAGCGGTCGCGCGGTTCCAGACTGAAGCGCCTAGAACCGCTCGGTCACAGCGGTCGGCTGACACCCAGTATAGTGGAAATAATTCTTCGACAGCTGAGGAAGACTGGTGGTGTTTAAAACGTTTACAAACTACGAAAAGCAAAGAAAGGGACTGAAGAGTGACGTTGCAACGACAATAATGGATGACGTGATACTCAGTATCGATGTGGTTTACATTCAACAACCAATACAAATTAACATCCAGCTGGAACAAATGCAGAAAACAAAATATGCGCACGAAGTCATGACATGTCTCGTAAGAAACATTGATCAGTGGCTGAAAGTGAAGACTAACTGTCTAGTAGTATGTACCCTGAGCTCCTTTTTGACAGCATTCCAGAAGCCTTCTATAGAACTGTCATTTGCCCGAAACATGGAAATTCTTCACTTTAATTCAAACCCTTGACGTCGGACGTCACGAATTCGCGTCACACCACTGCGACTCTGGTATGTCTAAGGTTAATTTTTTTCGAACGCCAGTGTTAGTAGGCGGGCGTTCTATACGAAGCTGCCGTGTCAGGGAGTTTCGGGTACTTCTAGAGCGTCATAATTTTTTACTTGCTTCTTCCATGAAGGAATTTCTTCATGCATTAAGAGGTTAATCACGGCAGTTCTGACAGCTGTCATCCTGCAAAATACTAAATCAGATGCAGAAGATTTTTAACTGTGGAGAAAGGTAATTAAGACATCAAGAACGAAACATAATGCTGATGTTGTCTGCATCTTGCGTGTGCCTGCTGTGAGAATTATTTTTCCCACTACACTGAGTGTGTCGATTTATGTCATGCGAGTAAAATGCTAATGACTTTCACAAAAAATTTGTGTCTTGTTGAAAGGACGCGGAACTGTGCGCCCACAGACACGAGACCAGTCGCCTTTACTTGCGATGTTTCATACAGATTTCAGTAGAGTTGCAGCAAGGTTGTGACGTAACGCGAACGCTGTGGGAAATGTGGGGGTTGCAGGCAAGTGTCCGGCGCGCGGTCTTTAATCAGGCTGCGGTGTGGGAGGAATAATGCAGGGCGCCTCGAGTGGCGGGCGGCGTGGGCGTGGCTGCGTTTCGGAGCAGTCGACATCGACGGCGGTGAGGTCTACAGGTCGGCTCCTGTTGCAGCAGAAAGCCTTCCGCTATGAAACACAGTAGGTATCAAATTCGTTGCCATTTTATTTCCCACCTGCAACACTGTAATAAGCGCCTGGCCAGTTCTCTTTCGTAGCGACAGTCCTCTGAAAATTCTCGCAATACGGACGCAGCGGTATCTGTTGGTCATCGCTGTTCGAGAAATAATTTTGAGGCGGTTGGCTCTTTGAGATGTTGACAGCAATAATCCACGAGAAGTTCATATGACTTTTCCATTCTTGTCAGTGTTATCCTTCCTGCTTTAAAACGAGACCAGTTTAAGGTAGAATCACCACACACGTTTAGCCTGCAGATTATGGATGCCATGTTGTTGTGATCCTCAGTTCGAGGACTACTTTGATCAACTCTCTACGATAGTCTCTCCTGCATAAAGCTCTTTATCTAAACGTAGCTACTGCGGTTTACATTCATTTGAACCTGCTTACTGTATTCAAGCTTGGGCCTCCCTCTACTGTTTTCCAAATGCCCAATTCCTAGATGCCGAAGGATACGTCCTACGAACGGATTATTGCTTTTAGGTACGTATTGCCACAAAATTTCTTTGCTCCCCAATTCGATTCAGCAGCTCTTCATTAGTTATTCGATATACTCATCTAAACATCTGTATTATTTTGTAGCTACGTTTCAAAAAATTCATTTTTTTTTCAAACTGCTTATGTCCACGTTTCACTTCCTAAGAGGTTGCATTCCTGACCAATACCTTCCGAAGTGAAAGATTTCCTAATCTTTAAATTTATTATTCGATATTACCAAATTCAATTTTCAGAAACTCTTCTCTTGCTAACTCCGGTCTACATATTATATCCTCTTTATGATGGCCATTACCATTATTTTCTTGTCGAAATAAGAATATTCATCTGCTATTTTCAGTGTCCCATTTCCTAAGCTATTTCCCTCAGCATCTTCTGAGTTCATGTGAGTACATTCCATTGTCCTTGTCTTCCATTGTTGATTTTTATCTTGTAGCTTCTGTTCTAGATACTATCTATTCTGTTCAGCCTGTCGTTCCGTCATTTGCCATCCCTGACAGAATTACAGGGTCATCGTCAGACCTCAGCTTTTATTTCTTCTTCGTAAATTTTAATTTCCGTCACGACTGCCTAGTGTGCAGACTGAAAAACGTAACTGATGGGCTAGAACAATGTCTCACACCCTTCTCAACTACAGCTTCCTTTAGATGGCCTTCGACTCTTCATAACTACAATCTGGTTTCGAATTAATTGTAAATAATGTGTCAATTCCTCTAAAGTGTCCCTGCTATCTTCAGCATTCCAAATCATCACTATCTAAAACTTTCTCTAAATATACAAATCTGGAAACGTAGATTTGCCTTTTGTCAGTCAGTCAGTTTATAAGATACGCCATAGGCTCAATGTTTCCATCCGTATGCCTGTATTTCTTCGCAATCCGAACTGGATCTTACTGGAGGTCGGTTTTGTCATGATATTATAACGGACTGTTGCGAAGATTTTCTCCACTGGTAATTAGCATCAGATGTTTTAATGCAACCTGCACCACATGCATGTATATGTAGATACAAATGTAAAGAAAGTGTGCATTTTACATGGAAATGCCGTGTGGCTAGGGCCTCCCATCGGACAGACCGTTCGCGTGGTGCAAGTTTTTCAAGTTGACGCCACTTCGGCGACTGGCGTGTCGAGGGGGATGTAATTTCGAAAGTTTGTCCGCCTGAAAATGTACTGTTGTCCCAAGCATATTGCAACAAACGGTGTATTTCTATCGCTGCTCGTTTAGTTTTTATTGCCGTTTCAAATATACCGGTCATTTTTGAAACACCCTGTAATGACAGCTCCGCTAATGCACTACCCTTAAATACGTGGTGCACGCGATGCTACTGCACTCTGCATATGTGTAATTCGCTATTACGTGCCATGATTTTTGTCGCCTCAGTGTAGTACAGAGACAGTGAAAGGAGTTTCAGAGTGCAGAGACGAGCGGAATGAAGAAGTTGCCAGCAGATTATCATAGCAGTACTGCTGCAATGAATTTCTAAAATTTAAAGAGACACGCTGATTTTGAAATTCTCAACGAAGAAGAGGAGACCAAGGAAGAAGATCGCAAGAGACTAGACTTAAGACTGAAGATTTAGTAAAAGGATCAGCGCAGAGAACAACAGGAGATGAAGTTTTAAGAAAACGTCAGAAAGATGATGGTCGCACGCGGTAGAACGCGAAGATTTGTAATAGAGTATCAACAAAGCCTATGTATGAACAAAGAGTGGAATTGTTAGCTATGATTATGGGTGTTTGAAGAGGGGTACTAGGAAAAGGAAGGTTATTGTCAAATTACTCACTGTGGGGACAATAGCAGATGTTAAAGCTGACAATTAAATATTAATGAAATAAATCCGTAGCGATTTCCGAAATTTTCACAACACGTTAGTGCACAAGAGCAGCAGTAGAAATTAATAACAATATTTTTAAATTAATTTCTTCATTTACGAGACAGTTCATCACGACTGGTTGGTTGATTTGAGGAAAGGAGCCAAACTGTGATGTCATCGGACCCATCGGCTTTGGAAGGGACGCGGAAGGAAATCGGCCTTGCCCTTTCAAAGGAACCATCCGTTCATTTGTCTGAAGCGACTTAGACAACTCACGGAAGACCTAAATCAGGATGGCTGTAAGCGAGTTTGAACCGCCATCCTCCCGAATGCGAGTCCAATATGCTAACCACTACGCCACCTCGCTCACTATCTTTACACCTTCCTGCTTTAAAAAAAATAATCGATGCCTTACACCTGCAGAAACTGTCATCTGCTGCAACAGTTTCATCCCAGGTGAGGCAGAGATGAATCAGAATGATACTTGTCTGGAGGCAGTCATTAATTTCGAGAAGTCAACTAATTTTACGACGGAACTGAATTTTAGGCACACAAACACACAGCACACACACACAAAAGAATAAAAGACTTATAGAACAGAGGCAGTTATTTCAGAACACTAACAATAAATTCTGTTTGCATTCAAACACAGAATTTTTTCTCAGTCGAACTCTTTATACCACTATTTAAGTTGGAAGTTGGAATGTAGGGCTATATTTGTGTGAAAATAAGGTAATTTTCCTTTTTTCTGTGTTCAGTGACTTTGTAATTATTGGATCAGTAACTTAGGTTTGTCTTTTAATGATTGGGTCACTTGTGTTATTTCGTGTCGAAATACACGTGCCGGCCAGTGTGGCCGTGCGGTTCCAGACGCTTCAGTCTGGAACCGCACGACCGCTAGGGTCGCAGGTTCGAGTCCTGCGTCGGGCATGGATGTATGTACTGTCCTTAGGTTAGTTAGGTTTAAGTAGTTCTAAGTTCTAGGGGACTGATGACCTCAGATGTTAAGTCCCCTAGTGCTCAGAGCCATCTGAATCAAATACACGTAAGTTGCCCAAAAAGTAATGCACCGCATTTTTTTCTCAACCGAACACAATGCTAATAATGCGAAACATCACTTATGAATCATTTGAAGTCTCCTGAGTGAGCGCGCCCAGTTTCCGTCACTTCTGACAGATAGCATAGTTGCAGGACAGTTTCAAAATGGCGTCTATAGGTGATGTATCGTACAAGCAACGTGCCGTCATTGAATTTCTCACTGCAGAGAACGAAACTGTGGTGAATATTCACAAACGCTTCTGCAATGTCTATGGAGCATCTGCTGTCGACGAAGTGCAGTTAGTCGCTGGGAACTGAGGGTGAGGTCATTGGAAGGCAGTTCGGCGGAGCTCTACGATTTGAAGGGATTCGGGAGACAATCCACGACTGTCACATCTGACATGTGCAGCGAGGACAGACGCAATACGACTCGGCAGTTGAAGGTGCATCTGTCAGTCAGTAAAGGAAGTGTGGATGCAATAATCCGCACTCTCGGATATTCGAAAGAGTGTGCAAGATTGAGCCAACGATGTCTAACGGTGGATCACAAATCGCACAGAAAAAACTTTTGTCTTGGTTTGTTGCAACGTTTTGACGCTGATGGGGGAGGCCGTCTTATCCCGGATTGTGGCAGGTGATGAAACCTGACTTCACCATTTTGAGCCCGAAACAAAACGACAGTCGATGGAATGGCGCCACTCGCACTCCCCACAGAAGAAAAAATTCAAAGCAACTGCTTCCGCCGGTAAGGTCAGGATCGCCTCGTCCTGGGACTGTTAAGGTGTGATTCTCATTGATGTGATGCCAAGAGGCGGTACCATTAATTCAGAAGCGTATGTCAACATATTAACAAAACTCAAGACGCGCTTCCAGCAACTTCGGCGCCATAGCCACACAGGGGATGTTTTGCTGCACCACGATAACGCTCGGCCCCACACAAATCTGAGGACTGCTAAACACGTTGCAAAACAGGGTTGGAGACCCGTGACCTAGCCCCCTCGTACTTCCACTTGTTTGGACTATTAAAGGACGCCATTCGTGGAACACATTTTGAGGACGACGAGGAGGCGATTCACACAGGGAAGCACTGGCTTCGCCACCAGGACAAGGACTGGAACCGACAGGTCATACACGCCCTTGTTTCGCGCTTGAGGAAGGCCATAGAACGGGATGGAGATTACGTGGAAAAATAGGATGTGTAGATAAAACATCTTTCTCTCGTGTCTGTAATTCCCATTATGTTCAATAAAGAATCGTCGAAGAAAAGAAATACAGTGCATTACTTTCTGGGCAATCCTCGTAGTAACGGCGACGGAACTTAACACAAACAATTCCATCCATTATAGCAGTGTCTCTCCGGTAGAGACACAATAGCGTGTTTCAATCCGTCTGGAAAAATGCCCTGTTTCAGTGAGCTACTGCCGGCCGGAGTGGCCGTGCGGTTCTGGGCGCTACAGTCTGGAACCGAGCGACCGCTACGGTCGCAGGTTCGAATCCTGCCTCGGCCATGGATGTGTGTGATGTCCTTAGGTTAGTTAGGTTTAATTAGTTCTAAGTTCTAGGCGACTGATGACCTTAGAAGTTAAGTCGCGTAGTGCTCAGAGCCATTTGAACCATTTTTTTTCAGTGAGCTACTACATATGTAGCTGAGAATTCCTACTTATTTGGTGGGGGACAAGCTTTTAGTACTCTGTTGGAAATGCCATAAATTACATGTGAGATTTTACTTTTGAGTAAATTTATTATTTTCCTAATTTCAGTAAGGAATGTGGGCTGAATTTCAATTGTATCAAATTCCATAGATATTGCCTCTTCCATATACTGCCTTTCATTTTCTAATGAACAGCTGAATCTTCATTTCTCTACAACACTTAAAAATTGTTATTATTGAAAAGTTTTCTACTTCTGACTTCTTCTTAACAAACTTTTCATTGAGTTTGGTAGAAATATAGCGTTCCTGTGCTCTCGGTTGCCCTGTTTCCCTATTAACAATATTCCAAATTGTTTTAATTTTATTATCAGATGTGCTCATCTCAGACATAATGCACATACTTATCGACTTTTTAATAAATTTTCTTGATGCAGTGCAGTAGTTTCCATAATGTATCACTGTTTCTGGATCATTATTCCACCTAGCAATAGGATACATTTCCCTTTTCTGTTTACCGTATATTTCATCCCTTTAATAAGCCATGGCTTTTTACATGGTTTATTACAATTATATTTCATTGTTTTCTTAGGGAAACTGTTTTCAAATATACTCACAAAGGTATCATGAAACAAGTTAAATTTTAAATTAGCGCCATGTTCCCTGTACACCTCATCCCATTCTAACTGTTGCAAGCTTTCCCTAAAATTTTGAAGTGTTAAATCGTTAACTGAACGCACTATTTTGGAGGACTGTTTTGCATTACTGTACGGAGCTATATCATATACTGTAACTAGCTGTGCATCATGATCAGACACACTATTCTTAACAGGAAGAGTTTTTATCTCATTACATTTTTCTTGGTCTATGAAAACATTATCTATCAGTGTGCTGCTTTCCTGTACCATCCAAGTATGGAAATCAATAACTGATTTCAAATTGAAAGAACCAATTAATACTTCAAGGTCAAGATTTCTATAGGACTCTTTCAGAAAATCTACATTGAAATCCCCACAAACAATAATTTGCTTTCCTCTGTCTGACAGATAGCACAGCAAAGAATCAAAGTTTTTCAAAAATAGTTGAAAATTTCCTAGTGGAGACCAATATGCGCCTACAGTTATAAAGTGCCATTATTTAACCATCCTGAACGTGGATGTTATGTGGTATCCCACATTCATTTACGTAAATGCTGGGCTCGTCCACACACACTACCTTAAGAAATACGATACACAAACAGTTGAAATACGACAACACACAGAACAAAGAGTACACGATCCACAGATAGGTGGCGCACACGACCCACGCCCCTCTCCCTCTGAGATTTTTCAAATTTGAGTACATTGGAGTCCATACTAGACCCGGTATACGCTAACGAAAGGCAGAAGCTGCATGATCCAGACAGTCAAAACCTTTCTTAAATCAATAGCTACCGTCCTCCAGCTGTCATTTATAGTCATTTACTGTCAGACACACAAAATTAAAAAAAAAACTGTATTTTCTGTGGATACTCGTTTTCTGAAGCCATACTGCGGGACGGAAAACAAATTATCTGTATTGAGATTTTCAGCTACTCACTTACACTTTTATTTGTCAGAAACTTGAAAAACATTTATAGATACGTATCTACATTATTCCTTTCATCCTTTTTGTGAAGTGGTTTCAGTAACGAGTGTTTCTATGCGTTAGGAAGTTAGCTGAAAGTATCGATTGATACTACGGAACCCGATGTTAGCTAATGTTAATTTGATACTGAAGGCAAGCAGGCTACTGCGGGACTGTTCTGCTCATTTCAACCGTAAGCCCTATATAATGTGACACGAAACTTTTAAAAAGTCTGTCAATGTAATGCAATTATAGTATGTTAATTGGGAATACATTCCAATATTTAAAAGGCCGGAATTCACGAACCGTGCACTAAACAAACAACTGAAGAAGGCAGGAATCACAATAAATAGAACTGGTAGGGTTATTCCACCCAGAACGAGGCTTTTCAAAAATGGTTCAAATGGCTCTGAGCACTATGGGACTCAACATCTTAGGTCATAAGTCCCCTAGAACTTAGAACTACTTAAACCTAACTAACCTAAGGACATCACACACACCCATGCCCGAGGCAGGATTCGAACCTGCGACCGTAGCAGTCCCGCGGTTCCGGACTGCAGCGCCAGAACCGCACGGCCACCGCGGCCGGCGAACGAGGCTTTTCTCGCAGCGTATTTCATTGTCAAAATCACAAGCATTTACGACAAATAAACAATAGACAATAAACTTTCCGTCCTTTTGCACTCACACACACACACACACACACACGCACACACACACACTCACTCACTCACTCACACACACACACACACACACACACACACACACACACACACTTCGTGAGACCATGTAGCACGTTTCTGGCACTTTATCCGGAGGAACTGCCTATAAAACATTTTACTGTTTATTTCATGTCTTCCTCAGACCATGAATCACTTACCTTTGAGAGTGGGCGAGTTACTTTCTAAATATTCTCCGTATTCAAGGCTACACTTTAATGTTGTGTTGTGTTTGCGAGGCGACAAGAAGTTATCAGCATGAGCAGGCATTGATGGAGGCGTGCACATTGTTAATGTGGGATCTTTATGGTGGCTCTCCTTAGAATAATATTTTTCTGGAGTTGAGAACAAGCAGCAGTTCGGTCATTTAACAGAAAATCTTACAGTGGCCGTTTGGGGCTCGAAAGCCACGTTCAGCAATTAGGGGAAGGAACATTTTGAAGTACTCAGAGGGGACAGAATGCAGGGCCCAAAAATTTCTCCCACTGTGTGCAGACAATGCTTTCGATCGTGATTGGCACGAAACCCTTGTGGGGGCGGTTCCGGGAGTGATTTTGCGTAGTTTAACAAGATTTGATGGAAAGTGAGAAGAGGAGATTCTCGGTCTTCCGATTCAGTCTCCCGTCTGGAGTGGGTCTTTCGGTTCAGACTCCAGTCTGAAGAGGGTACTGGTTTTGACTTTTGTGATGAGTGGGGTGCACTTGGGACACTTGTCCAGAGCGTGACTCTGCTCTAGCACTGGTCTTGACTGGGGAGCCTGTTGTCCAGACAACTGTACCGACAGTTTAGACCTCTGTAATCGAGGACAACTTGCTGTGCCGAGGGCAATCTCATGCGTGTTAGGTCTTCAGCACTGACGCTTGATCTCCTTGTGTGCACTGCCTATGCGGCAGTGAGTCAAGCTAGTCCATGGTGTGACCGGCAAATACGTGTGTCGGACGCTGGAATCTGCCGAGATTTCAGGGCTCCGCTAGAAAGTAATTGCGATCCGTCTAACAGATCGCTAGCCGCGACTTCGCGGATTTCGCTCTCGCCATAGAGAATTACAGTCGCCACATATCACTGCTTCGCAGACTCTTGCAACTACTACCGTCACCTGAGACAGGGTCACACATCGAGAGAAGGGCTACTGTATTGCTGTTAGGCTTGTTAGGGAAAAGAAGGTCACAATCTCACCTCTTTTCTCAATTACACAAGGGCATTATAAATTCTGTGTAGAGTAAATCCAACAGGGTCTACTCAGTATTAGATAATTTCAGATTGCATTATCCATATTCAGTGCCAGAGTAAATACTTCACTCAGACAAACCTTAGTACTTGCCAACTAGTCGCCACGCAGGGTTGTTAACTGTTCATTGCATATTTGTGCTACCATCAGATCAAGTTTATTTTTGTCGTCTCACTTAACATGTGTTTTTGTACAATTTTTAATCAAAAAACTTCTGCCATAACCTTTATAATAGCTCAATCCCTTCCTGATATATTAATCACCCATCAACAGTTGGCAAAAATAATAGAGCCACCAATACATTAACACTACTTCTGCATTCAGGTTCCTTTAGATTGTGGTAACTGTGGTAACCTCTAATGCAGGCTATTAACAACAAGCACAGTTAAAGGGCCAAATCAATTTAGCAGACGCATGGGACAGGTAGTCATGAGGAAAGTTTACTAGTTAAACTGATAGCTGACAGGGCGGTAACTCAGAGTTGCCTACTGCCTTCCAAAGTACACTGAAAGTCCGGTGTAGTCTTGCAGTTTTTTTTTCCTTTTGTACGTACGGACACTGAAAAGAAGCCAAGAAAACGTTTTCCCTAGAATTTAGCTGTAAAACATCAATTACACTAATAATTTGACTTAAGGGAAACAGCCACACGTTTACTGGCCGAAATAGCCCCAAGTGCAGACATTTCGAAAGACGAGCCAAGTCAGACCTTTGTGGGGCATGCCAGCAATGTTTTTTGATACACAAACTGCATAACATGTGTTCTTGTACAAAAAAAGAAGAGTTTAAAAATTCACTTTAATGTGCATGGCACACCTTAATTGCTCATGCCGTCTTCTTTAACTAAGGCAATAATACGTCGCAACTTGCTGACATCTAGAGTCTGTTCTGTCCTATCAATAATGTAACAGGAAAAACCCTTACCATAGCCACACGCGGCGACACAGCGATGTTGGCACACACTGAAGGTAAAACCTCCTTGACTCTAGAGCACTGTTGCAACATTTCTTATTTCAGGAGGATTAGATCCGCGAGCGGAAATAGCCCCACTGTACCGTATGGCAGGTAAAAAGTGTGGAGAGAGATCCAAGCTCGACATCAGAAGGCAGGTTCAAATTGATGTAGGTTGCAGCACTGGAAAGATGAAGCAGACGAAGATCAGACTGACATGGAGAACAGCATCAAACCAGTTTCGAGACTGAAGACAACAACAACAATGACAGTAACAACAACAACATAGTTTCCAAAGGTCAGATGAGCTTCCCGTATCGGAGCACAACCGCACATGAGAGGTGCAGCAGACCGCTGCGTATGCCGCAGCCAGCTGCGCTTCGCCGCTCGCCGCTCGCCGCTGTGCGCTGGCCAGCTGGTGGCGCAGTAATGCGGGGAATGTTTTATTGCTGTGGTATGCGGCCGCGGACGCTGCTGCCGTCGAGATTGGTTTCGGCATTCGCGTTGTTGGCGGTATTGGGACCGAATTTCCTGTCTCCTTGCTCTTTTTTTTACCCTTGCCCGAGGAACGACGCTACAGCACTGCACGCGGAATGCGAAAAATTCGAAATTGATTCCTCAACGTCCGTGGTACACATTTGTCCACGTCAGGTCGGCAGACTATTTTTTTCCCGCCTGCTTCGCTGCCTATACCTCTTCCGCTGTCACTCCCTCTTTCACCCCCGACACTTTCTCCACAGTATAAACAACGCCACGATGGGGCTTCAGTTAAATTACGGGAATTAAACATTCTTCGTAGCAGCTGGCCACGAGGGAGGTTGCAGTAAACGACCTTGCTTTGAACTGGTGATTTCCGATTGCACAGCGTCGATCAGCACACATTTAAATGAAGAATGTTACTGCTGATGCCATTCAGTTTATTGAGAGATAGGTAATCAAATGAAGCTACTGAGAAGTGATTCGGTGTATTTGTCCATAACAGTTCCAACAGACCTAAACTGCTAGACTGCCTCTTCTACTCACAGGTGATTATCTTTCGGTTACTTGCGTGGTCCCATATTGGCTCTGTTTCTTATACTTCGTGTTATGAGCTGAACTTACAATGGAGTATAAAACTTCGAGACAAAAGTAACTTCCACATAATATGTCACTGCCAAGGAACTTGGACCATACTTAGAGAAAACTGCAGCAGTATACAATGGTGTCCAAAATGAAAACAACAAATGGAAATTTTGCAAAAGTGCATATATTTTCCACAAAACAGTATAAATAGGTGATAGTACAGTTGAACAATGTAAAAAGTAAAGAACGTAAACAACTACAACATGCATAACGGTAGACAAAACTTTTCTTGAGCTTTTTCACCTTAAGACATTCCAACAACTAGTTAATGTGCTCAGTACGGGGTTTATTAATTACAAACAATGCACTATACTGAGGCATTTTACAGAAACATGGAGGTAGATAGAGTGTAACTGCCTTTATTTGCACTACATTTTCGGTGGTGAACAACGGCTAATTTGATACTTCTTTTACATTACACACTACGACTAAAATGAAAATACTATAATACCCACTCTGTTTCTCATAACTTGTGGGTTATTTTGCTGGATGTTTGTTACTGGTTTAACAGAAATGGAACTCTTACGCGTGTGATTTAGTGTATATCACCACCAGACGATGACTGGTCAGTGCGTGTTACCTAGCGACTCACGAGATACTGCAGTATCTCCAAGTGGTGTCCAATTGCGTATAAAGTAGCGTTATGAGCCAGGCGTCTACCGCGAATGACATAACAGTTTTTTATGCTCATGTCTTTAGCATTATTCTGGCAGACGTTTATGTGCCTCACATCATTAGTAGCAGCAAAGTGGCCCATAGCAGTAGTAGTTCTGTCTCCTATTTCCCCATCACATTTTGTAAAGTTCACCCTGAGTGTCTCCATATGTTCGATCAGCCAGCTCAAACACTTTCTCTGGCCTACTGAAAAATTTGTTGGAAATTTTCACTGTTCCTGTATAATGTGCAACAAGAATGCAATTGCCAGAAATATTGCTTCTACAAGCATTCCAGAATAAAAATGTCTACCACGCCAACTTTAAATTCAACAGTGCAATGAGTTGTAAATCTCCTTACCTTACTGTTCATTACTCTTGACATTCAAGCCAGCTTCTAGGTTTTGGTCTAGTCTTCTGGATCCACAACTACTACAGCGCTCCAGGAGAACCGCCTGGAGCGATTTATCAGTAGCGTCATCCACTGAACTCCCTGATCAGATGAACCAGTTACGCATCATGCTGAGCTTCGGTGAATATTACCTGTGTCTTCCGTTAATATCAACTGCTGAAGATACGAAACGGATAGCAATATTCATATAGCAGTTTCTATGCTTGATATTCCTCGAATCGATTTCACTTTCGCAGATTCATTTTCTTTTTCTTATCAATTGACCTTAAATCTCTCGGCACAAATACTTGACTAATGTGACGCAATCCAGTAATAGATCGCTGATCGTCAGATGGAATGTTATTAACTGTTCTACAGGGTGGTTGTAATTAACCTATTACTACTTGAGTGGGTCCCCAGGAAAAACGAGTGATCTTAGGCCAATGAAACTTCGTGGAAATATGCGGAAGCGAAATAACAAATGAACTATTGAAAGAAACATCTTTATTTTTCGCATGAAAGGGTAACATCTGTTAACTGCGTACCATGTTTACGTTCCAGCTAACAAACATTGCTTAGTGTCACGACCACCTGCATCCACGACAGCCTGGAATCGCACTTGAGACGACTCTACTGCTGCCCGCAACATCTTAGGTGGGATGCTGCCTACCTTCCTAGCTATATTCATCGAACACGTTTTAGTGTCACGTTGACAAACACTGTACAGGTAATTCCATAGCCATAAAGTACACGGACACAAATCTGGTGATCTTGGTGATCACGCAGTTTGGAACGATTGGCCAGAGATTAGATTTTCTCCAGATGAGTTAAGGTGTAACCGAGTGACTTCACTACAGTCGTGAAGAGAAGCAGCACTATTCCTCTTGTTTTGATAAAACACCTTTAAGAGTAAGCCCTGCTCACCTTATGCAGACGCATAAACTGTAACGCTGTAATGCACACTGATGCTCGTGTTCCAGCACTAAGTCACCGTACCAGTACCGGCGCCTAAAGTCAAAATATGATACTAACAACGCAAATTATGCAGCGCACTGTCTAAACAGCATTCCTGTAACGTTGGGTACCCATACGATAAACAGTTTTCCTTCTACACTGCCTCAAGTAGCGAAAGTTTAATGATAGTCGCCTTGTATTCTACACTTCCTGAAAAACAAGCAAAGGAACCAGAAGACACTATCGGATGTCAGTGTAACTTTGTGCAATACACACAACAGGCGGGCTTGTAAATCATTACATTTTCAATTCCCTGTGACAGGTACAACAGCCACTAGCGTGCATTAGTATTGTTCGTGTCTAGCGTTGTTCCCAGGACTTATAGGGTGTATAATTAGCCTAAATAGCGTCAGATGGGAGTAACTAGCGCGAATGACACGGAGAGTGCACGTAACCGTGTGAGACAGCGTTATCAGCAGCAAAGTTTGAAATTTGGATCATTATGTGTCTCCATTTGGGCAGTTGGTCAAATTGTGCAACGTCCTGCTTTGTGGAGCGTTCGGATATGACTGTGGCCGAATAATGGACCGTATGGGAATACGAGGTCAGGCATGCTCGTCTTCAAGGATCTGGTCGACTATGTCGAGCAGCCGCAGGGGAGGATCACATTATTATTTACCAAGCAAATCATAACCCATTCGAATCTGCTCCTACTATCCGAAAACAAGCAGTGGACTTCCTATAACATTCTGTGTTATTCATAACCATTGGTTGGAGATTGGCAGCAGACGGACTAGGGAATTATAGTGCTATGCATGGTCTGACGTTAACACCACAACGCAAACGGCAGTGATGACAGTGGTACTGCGACCAGGAAGCATCGTCTGCTGTTGAATGGCGCCGCCCTGTGTTCACCGATGAATCGTGCTTCAGCACAACCCTGGATGACCACCTTCAGCGAGTATGGCAGCGACCTGCGAAGAACTGTTGCTCTTCCAATATTTTAGAAGCATGATGTGGGGAACCATCAGTTGCGACTTACGGTCATAGCTGGTAATGACTGAGAGAACTCCGACGGCACAAAAGTGTGTCACGGACATGCTGTGTCTTCATGTGTTACCTCTCATGCAAAAGTATTGTGGTGCAATTTTTGAACCCGACAATGTTGATCCAGACATCACACGTGCCTATATGAAATGTATACGTGATTTTGCTGTTGTGACCAGACGAAACTACTTTCGTCTAGCAATAACAGTGAGTTCTTTGAATACTGTGGGAGGAGGCTCATCAAACTGGAACACATGAAGTAGTAGTTCACTTTATTACCTAAATGAATAAAAAGTTTACTTAACTTTGATACACTTCTGTGCCATATGATTCTTTGATAACTTAAAAGTGTCCTTGACTATTAAAGTATCCCTTGATGCACTAACTGACTATTCTCTTGCAATGCAAAATGCAACATTTACGAAAGTACATTTCATCACAAAGTTTAACAACTTTCACCTGAGACACCAACTCTACCTCAGATCCATTATTCAAGATATCAAGGACCAGTTAGAACAGTTGTGGGCTATCTTGCCTCAGGAGGTGACACAGTGGCATTGTGATACCGTTCCTAACCGAATCAGTACTCGAACACGGGGCAACGTCACAATGAAATGTTGCCTTGTACTGCCTAGCTGATTGTCTCTTTGATTACACTGTTTAATTGCAAACACTCTTCAATCTGTGAAGCCCCATTTCGTTTCTTCCTCCGCTTTTTGGTGCTTTATGTTTTTGCCAGACAGTGTGTTTACTAATAGTACATTTGCATATATAGTGGGTACGTTGCCTTTCTTTGCGCAATCTACTGACAGTCTGCAATTCTTCCAGCATGTCGTTATTTTAACCGTTTAGTGACCAGTGGGAAATATACTTCCCACTTATTTGTTTTCACTGTAAGTTCAGTGGTAATCCGTGTTCCCACTTCTAACTTGTGCTACCATCTCTATCAGAGTGTGCTAACTATGTGTAGATTGTCAACGGTTAGGCGAAAGCTGTTGTATTTCTACCTTGTGAGCCAATCAATTCAGAAACGCAGTTCCCGCGTGAGACGACCCACTGTTTCGACCGCTACACCGTGTTTTGGACAGTGTGCTTTCCTTTTGCGTGTGAAGTGACTTCTTTTGTATTTATCTACTTTTATAGTATTCGTGTATATTTGCTGGATTTCACTGAAAATTACATAAATATTGCAAGGTAAGTTAGTGGAAGCAGAAGTGAAGTATTCTGCCCATTGGCTGTGGCAGACTATAATAAAATAATGGGAGGAGTGGATAGATTTGATCAGCTGCTTGAACGGTATGCTGTAGGCCGTCGTTCATGGAAGTGGTGGCACAAACTGTTTTTCTTTCTTGTGGATTTGGCAGTTGTCAATTCCTACGTTATGTGGAAGCTACAGAAGACAGAAGCAGACCAGCTAACATTTAGATTGCACTTGGCAAGGCAGCTTATCTCTGGCTTCTCAAGTCGTAAGAGAAGAGGAAGGCCTGTTCATTTTCAAAGACCAAAAAGAGGTGTGTCTGGAGTACCAGATGAAGTTTGTCTGGAGAAAGTTGGAACTCATTTCCCTACAAAAGGTACAACAAACAGAAGATGCCGCCAATGTAGCACCAAGAACAAAGTAAAAGAGAACAAAAATAATGTTCCATAGTACGTCACCTTAGTGAACTCAAAGGACAGTATTAACTAATACAAATATAAATGTAATGTTTAACATGTTTTTGTACTAAAAAATAAAGGAAATACATTTTTTTTAAATTAGCAAGTGAAGTTACTCCAGAGTACGGTGGGAACAATAGTTACCGCTAATTTTTTTATACTCGTAGGCTAAACTCTCACTTTCAAGATTTAAACTATGTTTTTATGAACGATTTCTTAGCCCAATAAAGTGTTCATAAAAAGTCTACAACTTCCGGAAATAATTTGGTCACTAAAGGGATGATGAAAAATGTGGTTGCTCGGATTGTGAAATTAAGGCACTTAACTGCTTCGTTATTTAGCACTCTTACTTAAATACGCTGAGATGAATGTGTGTCAAAAGTATGAAATGTAAGCACATAAAATATTAGTGAGATGAACTTTCCTCACTCTATGGTACATTTACACTTGCAGTACATTTGCACTGTTTGCAAACTGGAAAATAAAATTAGTTGTTGGAACAATGGATAAAGTGAGAAAGAGAAGGCTGAAATAAGAACTTAGGTATATATGTCTTACCAATCGCTCGTAAAAGTACATGAGTGAGTCACCCATCCCGACAATACATAAATAATTCCTTCCAAGCGTTTTACCATTCTAGTTGAACGATTCACAGAAACTAAACGTTTGTCACCTTGTATGTTAAACTAGGGCATACCTCCAGGTAAATCAGGTCCGCCCCTCTTGTTACACCACAAAACACAATCAGTTAAAATGTGGAGTAATGTAATTTCTAGGCCACAAGACCCATGTGAGACAAAGTTAGGTAGTTAATTCCTTTTTTTGTCTGGAGGTAGTTGTCTAAAGCTGTGGTGCACATTGAAATATCCGCATCCCAATGCCGTAGATTCCACTAGAGGAGCCAAAGCAAAATGGCTGCGTCCGGCGCTACGCCCAATGATAAGGTGGAGTGTCATACTGTGATCCGTTTTGTGCGTTTCAGGGTACCAACGTTGCAGAAATCCATGTCGAGATGGTTTAAGTGCACGACGACAATGTACCATCAAGTCACACAGTGATCAGAGAGCACAAACGTTTCCAGTGTGAAAATACAGGACTGAATGGCGAAGAGTGAAATTATAGACGATCTCTCTGTGAAGAACGGGGGATCATAAGGGAAGTGAGGTCCAGGATCTCAAAAACCGGCGTACCACAATCTAGGAGTTAGTGAAAGGTATAAATCAGGCACCGATCAGTTCACAACATCGCACTTGTGGTATCGTCCAAATATCGCGGTGCTTTAACGAAGTAGGCAACTCGCATCGATACCATAGAAAATAGCGATGACTCGCTGCATATTGCAACGTCGAATGGGAGGCGGTGGCGAAGCCACGCCTTCTCTACCAGCGCCACAGCACCGAGCACAGTATCCAGCAAAGCAGAGGGACGCTCTGCCCTCCGATCAATCAGTCAACATCGTCTTGGACTGAAGTGTCATTCTGAACTTTGTGAACCTTGTACCTCAAGAGATAACTGTAGTAAATGTATGCATCAAGTTATGCTTTAATATTCGCAGACAGCTATAAATAATCGACACATTTGTGTGGAAATGGATTGTATAAAGTTAAGTAGATCTTTTTATCATTCCTGTAATAAAATGAACTAATGTTTCATATGTTGCAGTTCCAACCCATCATCTCCCAGAACAACCAAAGAACCCACAGTAATACCACACGATTTTAGTTTCATCATGTCGTAACAGTACTGGTAGACAGCATTTTGTTCATCATAATAGGTCGGTTGCCAATGGGTTCTGCGCCTGTTCACACGCACCCAAAAATCCTGCAAAACAGAAGCAGTGGTGGGAATGCTGCAGCTGTGTCAGGCCAATCTAGATGATTTCTCTAGCCGCGCGTAATCATCATGGACCAGAGGTTTCCGTATCACTATTCGCACTACCCCGAGACAAAGGGGCAAAGCAAGTGGTGGAAACATGTGGGGTCACCACGGCCGAAAAAGGCAATGACCCAATCACTGCTGACCAAGGTCCTGCTCATTCTATTTGGTGCTTGTCATGGTGCAATGCTAACATGTTATTCTCGCAAGGATAAAAATCATTATAGGTGTATAGTACTGGAAACTTCCAACGAGGACAGGGGTGACTGTAAACATGAAACGCCGCTGGAAACTATCCAGGGGAGTTCTGTTGTTCCATAACAACGCCCCGGCTCATACTACACAGGATACCGGCACACTTGTCGGTCGTTTGGGCTATCAAACTGGTTCTCAACCACCTTCCCTCTGTGCTCTGCTGACATGGCACTCAGCGACTTCTTTTTATTACGTCGAATGAAGGAACCATTGCGTGGCAGGTAATTACGGAACGACGACAAGGTGCTGTTTAAGATGGAACGTTTTAGAACAACGTAAACACGTATTTCTAAAACCAGAAAGTTATCCATCGTTGAAAGCGAAAATGGTGTTGCATTGAAGGATGAATGCTTAGAGCAGGACTACCAAAAAAAATGGTTCAAATGGCTCTGAGCACTATTCGACTTAACTTCTAAGGTCATCAGTCGCCTAGAACTTAGAACTAATTAAACCTAACTAACCTAAGGACATCACACACATCCATGCCCGAGGCAGGATTCAAACCTGCGACCGTGCGGTCACGCGGTTCCAGACTGAAGCGCCTTCAACCGCGCGGCCACACCGGCCGGCTGCAGGACTACCACCATCAGCAAGTTTCACAGACGGTGCTTGAGTTTCTTGAGGTGTTAACTAAAGACTTATGACTAATGTTCATACACATGTGACTTCCGTCGGTGCAGCAAGAAGCCATTCGTGTTTGGTCTGTGTCCTACCTGCTTTCAGTTTCAGCAGAGATATTTGCAATGTGACAGCACCTACTACAACGATAGGACGTCACAGGGCGCTGGAGTGACACGCGTAAGCAAGCAGCCACCATTACATTTTGCGTCCACTAGCTCCGGACCATCTTCTGACACTAAGTCTTCTTCCATGGACTAGGTATCTTTCTACTGATGGGTTGCGTTCGGGCTCACTCCAGCAGCAGTCTGGCTCCTGCTCAGGGGGACGGCAGATTGTGACTGGGCCTGTACATCCGCTCATGTTCCTATACTGGTACAGCCATCATGGCACTGTACACCTCCGCTCACAGGGGCGAGTTCCGCACCTGGAGGCTTCACCCCTGCAAGAATTCCGGCAGACTTCCGTACCACTGGCGCCTATCACAAACAGCTCTGCTGCCCCTAACTGTGGTACGTGCCACTGAACAGGCTGCTGGGCATCAACATTCTTGGGCGGTCTCCTCGCCGACGGCTAGCCAAAGCAGCGTACAGTGTGTTAGACATACCACGTACTAAAGGGGGTTGGGGGAGGGGGAGGGTGGCGTGGCCGCCACGTAGCCGTGATGTGGATGTAGTAGCATGAATCTGAAATTGTTTGATTTTATGACGCTGTTTTCACGAGCTACTGTTATATAACGTTCTTTGTTCTTAAGATTAATGGAGTCTAAATAATAGATTCTAAATACTGAAATGGGAATCCAATGAGCACTAAATGAGACAAGAATCACAATTACTTTGGTTTATTCCGATAAACGTATTCACAAAGCAACTGACAAACAATGACAATATTACAGGACTTAGCACTTCAGACAAAGAGCTCTGGAGAGGAATACTAATGATCGTACAAGTGAAATAGTTACAATCATGAAGTTTCACAGTGACTGCCATTATGTTAATTGAAAGACATATAGTAATACAGAACGGAATACGTGGTAGCTGAGGTTGGAGTTTAAAGCAGACTGTTCATTAATCTAAGTGCAAGGCCTCAAAGTGAAGCTTCAAGTGATTGGAATGTTATAAAATGACGTAAACTCATCGGCTCGTGGTTGCACTTCGATTTTATCACAATAACTTGTAGGAGGAGACTGAAATGGCTGCAGAATCAGTCACTGGCGGCAAAAATGACCCTCGCCAACGGCAAAGTGTAAATTAGTCAAAATTGCTCTAAGTCCCTCAATACATAGGTTTTGTTGGCGACAGATTGGCAGCAATACTGTCATGCAATTGAGGCTCTTAAAGATCAAGTTTCTCAAAGCAGACTGGCGGTCAAGTATAACATAAAGTGGTCGAGTGGTTTCTGATCGAATGGTTATTAAGACCTCGAACTGCCGCATTGCGCTTCTCTTAGTGTATTCAGATTGGCTGGGCTTTAGATATTCTGGACGCCGACGGGTAAAAATGTTCCTTACAACACACTAGTCGCCTTCCCTGGGCTATCCAGTACTTGGTTAACCAATTATGTGAGTTCTAACATGTTATACAGAAAAAGTCGTATGATCCTCTTCCCATCCTTTCCTGTGAAGAAGGAGGTGACTGTTCCTTGACACAGTTGACCTTCTCTGTCTAACTACTTGATTCATGTTAGTCAATCTCTGCAATTCTTATGTCGTGTAAACATTAGGTTTTTGCGGATTCAGACACCTTGTGGCAACTCACGCTTTCAAAGGCTCAAAACGTGTGGATCTTTATTCTAATCCCGAGATGTTTAACTGTGGCGTATGGCGCCTTCCGGAAAAAACTTCAATTTCCTACTTTTGTGCACAATAATGCCTTCTGCTAAACACGTTCCACTCCCTTTCTTGCTTGAGTTGTCAAGGGGGCTTATGCTATAGGGGATACTACCTGTGTTATCCACGATGTTCCGGGCACTTCAGTGTGACATTACGGACGGCTGTCCAGCGACACATGCTGGCTATTGACCTGAACTTTCCTTAGTGCGTCCTTCCACGAAATGGTCCCTATGGTATGAGCCTGCTTTACTCCCCTGGCAGGCCAGGTGCTTCTGCGCCACCCCAACTCTGCTTCAAACGTTCTCTCATATTAAATACCTGCAAATCCGAATAAATAGTAATTGAAGAGTAAGGTTATATTATTCAGATAACGATAATCATTATTACTATTATTTACCGTATTCATTGCTGTAGATGCAATATTTTGACGAAATGGGGCTCTCATTAGGATTTGTGTACGTTACGGGACTGCTTCCGGAGAAACATCCACGTAACACTACCAATGGCCTTCCCACTCATCATGACCCACCGCCATAACTCAACTCCGCATAGCAGTGGAAAGCCACCCCATGCCATAACCCTATTGACACACATCTCTATATTTCTGTACGATGTGGATAATTGAGCAACAAATTAAAGTTGCTATTGTCTGTTTTGACTCTTAGTACCAATGCCCTGAAAGCATCCCCACTTCTAACAAAAAAAGTTTTGACTCATGAAGGAACAACAAGACGATCTGACCTCTATTAAGGAAATGTTAGGTAGTAAGCACACTTTCATAATGCAACTGAATATATGAATTGGTCTGTAACATGTGTTTAAGCAATGCTAAGTTATAACCAAGACGTTCAACCATTCTAGCATAACCCTTACATGTACAAGCGTCTTGTCTTGTAAAGATAACGCATGCAGTGAAGAAGTAAACTGCCTCCTGTATTACCTAACACCTAAAGAACCAACTCTGGATGTTTTCAGAATTGAACCATGTGTTTCGAAGTTCTCTGCACTTAAAATGTCGCATGCAAAGAAAGCAAAGTCTAACTGCTGAAATCACATTTTCATTCTGTAAATTCCAAGCATGGCAGGGCGTTTTAAACTAGCTGTACTCGTCTCAGCTACGAAAGTGGGCAAAGGATAAAGAAACACATTTGGACTGATAACTACAGGTGTAAAGTTTAGAAATGTTCCCGGAAGGGAAATATTAAAGGTCAGCTTGAGATTATTCAGCACTATTCGATAAGGAAACATGGAACGTTACAAGTATTAGATACATATATCCTCCAAGGAACCACGAGCAAATACAGTGCTACATATTCTCAAAGAGAGAAAAGACCCTATATTTCCCAAATCTACGTATTCTACTAAACGAGCTGGAAAGTAACGTGAAACACGATTTACATTCATGGGTGACTTAATGAAAGACTGCCATTGGTGCTTGTATATTGCACAAAGACTGGATCAGTAAAAGAAACATAACCTGGCATACAATAAGAATACATGTTCCAAGCACAAACATCGCTTAAGACAGAATTACGCCCGTGCAACTTTAGAAAGCAACGCTCTTTCCTGATATCCTGAATACTGCAGCATGGAAATGTCCATCTCATAACAAACACGCTAACGTCTGAATTCAACACGTACAACAAGTTAGCTGATGCAGGTGCCGACCACGCGAAGAACCAGGGCAAGAGAAAATGTAGGATTCCAGCGTTAGAGGAAGACATTATTGGTGGTTACAATGTCTGTGTTTATACGTGTCTGCATATTAACAAGACAATGTCCTTCAGACATGCGTGGATGTACTGCTTACATCGTCTCACTCCCTAATCTAATTATTGCAGCATCGTTTGAGTACATTCGATTTGATTTCACTACCCTAGGGTCTCTTTTAGTTATTATTCACCTCCTAGCATTTCTTCAACACGCTAGCCTCAACTGATTTTCCAAGACCTTTCTTGTCTCTGCCAAGGTGACAGTGTTATTGGCAAACCTTCAAATCCTAATTTTTCTCCCGGATTTAAAGTTCAAGGGCCGGCCGGTGTGGACGAGCGCTTCTAGGCGCTTCAGTCTGGAACCGCGCGACCGCTACGGTCGCAGGTTCGAATCCTGCCTCGGGCGTGGATGTGTGTGATGTCCTTAGATTAGTTAGGTTTCAGTAGTTCTAAGTTATAGGGGACTGATGACCTCAGAAATTAAGTCTCATAGTGCTCAGAGGCATTTGAACCATTTATTTTTTCCACAGATTTCTTATTGAATCACAGAAAGATCTCGTCGAGAGCCAAAATTTCCGTGGCTGAATAATCCAAACAATGCCTTATGGAGATACAACGCTCAGCTGCGGCTGGCTTACTGGGCTCCTAAAGGTAACTGGCTATCAGGTTCAATGCAACTTTCACGTACTGTGCGAGTGCTCTGACCAGTCTAGGCTCTGGCACATTGTCTTGGTATTCTGTAGATCCCAGCCTTCCGCAGTCCCAGGTCGTCCTTGACCGAAACCCAGCAGAGTGTTCACCTGAAGATGGCTGAATGGTTCTTGGCCGAAATATCGCGGTACAATGTCGACGTCATCCGGCAGCCATCCCGAAACAAATATAGATTGTTTGGAGAACAAGTAAGCAATTTGGTTGCAATACGGGATCTAATCATCAATGGATGACCTCAGCAGGATATGGGATTTCAGCATACTCCTCCTCTGACAGTTGAGGCCTTTGTGGAATCCAGAGGTAGTATGATGTTTCCTGAGGGTGAATAATTGTGGTCCTATATGATTATTTCAACAATATGAATTCATAAACACATTAACATAGTGAATGCACACTAATGGTATGTATCAGGCGCTTGTTTGTTTCCTTGTGTTACGGAGTGATGCTGTTGGTCCCTGGCTGTGGTTTCCGTTGGCAGCGCCGTCTCCTGTGACCTGCCGGCCGGCCGGCCAGCTAATCGACCCGTGGCGAGGCCGCAAATGGCTGCGGGATTTTTCTTGCTGCCGGAAAGAAGGGGTTTGAAGAATGGAGTCCGGCCTTTGTGTCGGCGCCAGAAACAAACGGTTTCCGGCAGAAAGGACGGCCGCTCAATAGACACACACATACACACGCGTGCGGCCTGAGAAGAGAGAGGGAGAGAGGGAGAGAGGGAGGGAGAGCGAGAACTCTATTGTCCCCCAACGCTCTCTGGCAACTGCGCCCTATCAGACCGCTTCGCAGAAAAGCCCGTAAATTGCGGGCTGCGTGGCAGGAAGGGTTTCAGTTGCAAGAATGGGACCCTGCGGTCCAGGAGCCGAGAAACTTAATGCGAGAAGCCCTGGTTCCAGCCATGCTGTCGCTACAAGGCAATGACGTCACTCTCGCAGCTTACTCAGAGTGGACTGTTCTAACGAACAAGCCGAAACTACTTGCGAGTTTCTCCCGGTTCCATTTGGTGCCAAAATTTTAATTAAACCAGAATGTTTGGCTGTACTACAGCAGTCTACGTATAAATATTATTCAAGTAAGGGAATAAGTCCATGGAGCGGCAGACGTCTTATCGGTCTTTGAAGAAAGCGTAAAGCTTCCTTTGTCGGTCAGATCACTATCTGTGCTTTCCAACTGCCTAATAGGGTTGTAAAGGTAACAATTAAATTTTGTGCCTTATGTTTGTACAAAAAGTATTCGTTACTTGCTGCTTTCGTTAATGAGTGTCATTGCATTTTCTTTTATTGTTGTGCGCCCACCTCTCGCTAAGTATGCTTGTCGATACTAACCATACATTGCTCTCTTTTGTGCCACTTATCTTAATAAAAAAAGTTTGCTTCTTTAGCGGGAATGATGTTTGCACTCCACAATGAGAAAACTTAGTTGTCGGTAATGTTAAAGCATTTGAATGATATAAAGAGTCGTTGCGAAACAGAAATAATCCCTCCATTTAACTCGGTTAACAAGTAAGTTTCAGAATCGGAAAAAATATAAGACCAAAAGTATTTCGAATTAATTGATATCGGAGATAAACAATTTTCATCTATTGCTAGCTCACGGCGTGGGACGCTTACGATTCAGCCGACTTGCTGAGAGACGGACACGAATCACAGGCAGGAAAGGAAACATGACGAGTGGGAAAATGTATTCTTTGTCTCTTTGTCATTATCGGCATTGTCTGCTGAGAATAATAAATTGGAGGAATTCGAATACTACCAAGACGACGTGGGAATGACGAAACGTTTCCATCACTCTGAATCCACTGAAGGTAATGAACTGAAGAAGTGCGAAAGCTTCTCATTCTGACCGAACAAGGCACGGACTGCGTACCAACAAAAAGAGAATATGCGAGTAATGAAGCGTTTCATACGGAACGGAACTATGCTTAGCGACTCGTTACACAGAAACGAAAGCATACGACATATGAGCGCTCTCCGGAAAGTAAGGTACGATCGGTCACGAAACGGAAACTACAGTGCCAATCAAAAATGTTTTATTTGTAGCAGTTAACAACATCTTACAGGTACTTCCGTACATAGCCGCCGCCCTGACTGAACATTCGTCGTAGCACTGTGCCAACTTTTCAGTACCCTCCTCGTAGAAGACAGGCGCCTGTGGTTTCTGCCAGTTCTCTACCCTAATCTGCAGCTTGTTATCTGTGGCAAAATGTTGTCTTCATAAAAAGTGACGAATGTGAGCAGCGATGAAAATCAGAGGGAGCCAACAGGCTGTACGGTGGGCGATCACACACTTCTCATCGAAAATACTGCAGGAGCGTCCAAATTTGCCCCAGCAGGGTGCGGCCAGGAACCGTCATCAACGAGGAAGTGCACCACAGTTATGTTGTGTGGGCTGTATGATATCAGGCGAAACCTCGCACAGGCATTCATATTTAGAGAGTAACGCTATTTTATGTCCATCTTTAAGTGCTCACTGTGCGCTGAGAACAGAAAAGAGCGACGTGACGCGAACGACGTGCGTACTGGAGACTTTGTCGACCACATTTATGCAAAGCTTGAACAGATTTCACTGTTTCCATTTCGCAACCGATCGAACCTTACTTTCCGAATAGTCCTCGTATAACAAATGCATTGTACAGAAAAATAATGAGTGGCAGACTACGCCTAAATTGGAGGGAGCCTCGTGAAACAAATTTGTAGTGGTCTGTTCCGATAAAAATTACGTTCTGAAAATAAGTTCAACACTGTAGCACCTTTCAGTGTTCATTCATGCGTGTTCCAGACTGTACTTGAATTGTGATGACGCTGTCGAGACACTGAAATTGTGTGAAGAGTACGTTGTCCATCTGTTCTCGTTGTGCAACAATCATGGAGTGCTCATTGCTGTTAAGGTGTGAATTTCAGAGCCCATATTTACCTGATAGTTTTTCTGCGAGCGACCGTTCCCGTCATACCCTTAATATTGACTATTGCTCCAATGATATCTGGTATTTGATCGTATTTATGTTTATATACTTTTTTAATATAGTAATTATTTTTATCAATCGAAAATTAACTGTAGTGCCTTATAAATAATTCATGTTTGCTTCACGCAACAGCTAGTTTTAATTGTTCTCTCTCCTGTGTTTGTGACGATAAATTAGTGAAATGAATGAAATGCAATGAAATATAATGAATGGATCGAAGAGTCTGAAATCAAGATACAGTCACACTAAATAAGAAAGGGAAAACTGCCCAGCTGATGTAGAACCGACTGTACAGACTCAAAAATGACTGCTGTGAGAAAACTTAAAATCTGTTGTAGTACTGTAAAACTGGGAAACTTTGTGTCTGAGGAATTACTTTGCGACAACATCTCGCTCCAGATTTTTGTTCTCATATACTGTAATACCTCTGCTCTGCTGTTATTCTATGGGGTTGCCATTACTGACAAAAGCTACAAGTACGTGTTTTACACTTAAAAATGCAAAGCCATTTTGTGTGCAGCCAGAAAGAAGTGTTCGTAGATTTCTTGGAAAAATTCCACTACTATCAATAACTTTGAAGAGTTGACTAACTGAAGATAAGTTGAGAGATATATGTTATATGTTAAACAATTTTGGACATGATATAAAATTTATGAAAAGCGAAAAACTTATTTTCATACTGGAGTATTGTAGGGGTAACTTTGTGACAGCACACACAACTGAATTAACTAATGTATTCATTGAATTAGCAACGAACAAGTCTGTTTAATGAGATTAGGAATATTTGCGAATGGTTTAGTAGAACAGACAACGTTTTACTTTGTAGTATATCTTTGTTTCTAAATATAAAATACAATGAGGTGACGAAAGTCACGGAGTACCTCGTAACACCGCGCCGGACCTCCTTTTGCCCAACGTAGCGCAGCAACTCGACGTGACACGGACTAAACAAGTCATTGGAAGACCCCTTCAGAAACACTGAGCCATCCTGCATCTATAGTCGTCCATAATTGCGTAAGTGTTGCCGGCGCAGGACTTTGTGCACGAACTGACCTCTCTATCGTGTCCCATAAATGTTTGATGGGATTCATGTCGGGCGATCTGAGTGGCCAAACCATTCGCCCGGACCAATCGCCAACAGTTGTGGCCCGGTAACACGACAAGTTGTCATCCATAAAAATTCCTTTGTTGTTTGGGAACAGGAATGGCCATGAATGGTCTCCAAGTAACCGGTCACCCGTAGTCCCAGTCAAGTCTATGTAAACACAGCCCACACAATTATGGGGCCACCACCAGCTAGCCCAGTGCCTTGTTGACAATTATTGTCCATGACTTCACGGGCTCTGTGCCATACTTGAATCCTACCATCAGCTCTTACCAACCGAAATCGGAACTCAGCTGACAAAATGGTTCAAATGGCTCTGAGCACTATACGACTTAACTGCTGAGGTCATCAGTCGCCTAGAACTTAGAACTAATTAAACCTAACTAACCTAAGGACATCACACACATCCATGCCCGAGGCACGATTCGAACCTGCGACCGTAGTGGTCGCTCGGTTCCAGACTGTAGCGCCTAGAAACGCACGGCCACTTCGGCCGGCGAACTCAGCTGACAAGGTCCCGGTTTCCCAGTCGTCTAGGGATCAACCGATTGGTCAGAAGCCCAGGAGATGGGCTGCAGGCTATGTGATGCTGAAACTTCCTGGCAGATTAAAACTGTGTGCCGGACCGAGAATCGAACTCGGGACCTTTGCCTTTCGCGGGAAAGTGCTCTACCAACTGAGCTACCCAAGCACTACTCACGCCCCGTCCTCACAGCTTTACTTCTGCCAGTACCTTGTCTCCTACCTTCCAAACTTTACAGAAGCTCTCCTGCGAACCTCGCAGAACTAGGACCCCTGAAAGAAAGGATATTGCGGAGACATGGCTTAGCCACAGCCTAGGGGATATCCTTTTCTTCAGGAGTGCTAGTTCTGCAAGGTTCGCAGGAGAGCTCCTATAAAGTTTGGAAGGTAGGGGACGAAGTACTGGCAGAAGTAAAGCTGTGACGAAGGGGCGTGAGTCGTGCTTGGGTAGCTCAGTTGGTTTAGCCGGCACGGTAGCTCAGCGTGTTTGGTCAGAGAGTTAGCTACCCTCTGTAATAAAAAAAAAACTGAGTGAACGAATAAACGAACAACCTGAACGGGTGTCATGAGACGTCCGCCCCGAACAAAATAGAACAAAAATGAGATAAAAAAAAAGTTGGTAGAGCACTTGCCCGCGAAAGGGAAAGGTCCCGAGTTCGAGTCTCGGTCCGGCACACAGTTTTAATCTGCCAGGAAGTTTCATATCAGCGCACACTCCGCTGCAGAGTGAAAATCTCATTCTGGATGTGATGTTGTTCGCAAAGGCACTACCGTTGGTCGTCTACTGCCATAGCTCATTAATGCCAAATGTTGCCACACTGTCCCAACTGATACCTTCATCGTAAGTCTCTCATTGATTTCTGAGGTTATTTCACGCAGAACTGCTTGTCTGTTAACACTGTCAACTCTACGCAAACACCGCTGCTCTCGGTCGTTAAGTGAAGACCGTCGGCCAATGCGTTGTCTGTGATGTGAGGTAATGCTACCCGCGGCACTGTGGACCGCGGAATATGGAATTCCGCAATGATTTCAGGAATGAAATATCATGTACATCCAGCTCCAACTACCATTCCCAGTTCGAAGTCTGTTAATTCCCGTCGTGGGGTCATAATAGCGCCGGTAACCTTTTCTCAAGACTCGCCTGAATACAAATAACAACTTCACCATCGCACTGCTCTTTTATGCCTCGTGTACGTGATATTAGCACTATCTGTATATGTGCATATCTGTGTCCCATGACTTTAGTCACGTAATCATAAGTTTATAAATGGTTTGTTTAGTTTATTCATTCCCATTTTGTTTCAATGAGGGTATTCCTACAGTTGCTTTGATATACAGAAAATTAGGAAATAAATCTCAACCGAACTGGAAAACTTCGTGACAAAAGTCTTTTTTTATTACAGTTAAAATAAAATTATCAAATCTCTGCAAAGTTCTAATAAAGTTATAACTATGTGGCATAAGAAACACTGAGGGGGCTCATTTTTATAATAAATGTACTTAAGTGTACTGTTCCTGTCATAGACTTCATGTCAAAATGTTATCCTAAGCTGAGGGGTGACGGAGTAAGATTTGATAATGGATGTCCTGACCACCTTATTGCACACGAAAACATTGAAGCTACCAAAATTAAAGAATAAATGTTATAAAATTGCACACTTGTGTAGATTAAATGTCGTAGGACGTATTTGTACAAGTTTACGTTACAAAGTGGAAAAAAGGTGACAAAGTGGGTGTAGCCCCGAATCCTCCCGCGGTCAGAAAAATGATACCGAATCCTCCCAAGCCCGCATGGGTCTGGAAAACGATGTTACCGAATCCTCCCGTTTGAAGCACGTAGCATTTATAAACGTTATGAATAGTCCAAGCAGGCAAAGGAAAGCATATAAAGTTACAGTAGAAGATGTAAAACTTGTTCACGTTTATTGTATGTTTAAAAGTTTTATATTTTACCTTATTTAGATATTTATTTTTAGAAACTGGACTCATTTATGGCATTGATTTTTTCATAATTAATATATTAAAATAGCAAATCATGATTTCGCAACACATATTCTATTCTCAGTGTTCATTTCATGAATTATGGTTACATTTCCAGCAAATCTATACATACAACTAACTGATAAGTGTCAGATGCCTGAATATGGGAGATGATTAAGAAAACTTAATTTGAATGGTCTATAGAAGCGCAATAGACGGCAAAAAATATTTTTATAATTTCTTCTGCCTGCCTGTTTGTACTCGCATTATGCAAAAACAATGCACGAAGCTGGATGCTGCTTTGAATATATTTTAAGTATATTTACAAAAAGAAAATAATTTTATCCTAATATGTTTATGTACATCTAAAAATCACAATTATTTATTGTGTACTGCTGGTGTGATTTTGTATGAAACTGATTTTACATACTGAAATCTGAAAATTTTAACAGCTTCGATGAGTAGAATTGACTATTATATTTGCTATGGAAACTTTTTCAAGCATTAGTTGTCTGCTGTCTGTTACAACTTAGTTCTGTCCACATGGATGGAGGAAAGAGTGCATACTCTTCTATGTAAGGTTCTACTAAATAGTCACAAGAGACTTGCAATTTTTCCGATTCAGGTATCTTTGCCAAGAAATCGTCAACAAAACAGTCACCAACCATATCCGTAGCCAGCATGGGCAAACCAAATATGTACGACAGAAAGCTTCCAATTTCATTTTTTGCGGAGTAGTCACGTGCAAGCCCCAATGTTTGTATTTGTCGCCACCAGCTCTGTGTTAAATGAAATTTACATCCTTGAATGCGAATATCAGGCAGACCTCACTTCCGGCTTTCGTTATGCTCTCTTCAAAGTCAGAAAACATTGTTGATGGCGAAAAGTTCAAACCTATATTACTACATTTATCAACAACGCTTTGAAATACATACTGATACGACGAAGTTTTCTTGTCGTTCAATAAAGAGAAGACCAATGGTATGTAATAGCCATTAACTCACCCAAGTATTGTAAACAGCTGAAAAAAAAAGAAAAACTATGAGCAGCACTTGAACGTACCATCAACATATTTAGATTCACACTGTATTAGTGTTTTAAGGTTTGCAGAGTCACAAAATATGATCACTTTTTTCTCGGTGTTATTTTCTAATAAACACTTTGTCCCGTCTGTGATTTCCACATTCAGCGTGTTGACATCATGAACATCTGCAGCATTCGTGGGCAGTTTTGGCAGAATTTTGCGCCTAGCTTTGCAAATAGATTTACGAAAATTGTTGACATCTCTCGTGGTTATATCTTGCGTTTGTTATGAGGCGTTTCTTCATGATTGTGCTCTTCTTGACACTCCACGACATCCAGCTCCTCAATAGAAATAGTTTTAACAAAACTTCTGTAGCCATTAATGTTGCACGTCCATTGCACTAGACCACCTTTGAGCAGTTTTTGAAAACCGAATGTGTTACCTTTCAAAATTAACATTTTCCCTCCCTTAATACTCACTGAAACTGTAAGTTCGTCTGAGGACATGTTCACTCTACAACGATCTGCCGCGAACTGCGAAGTTGCCGCAGGCAGCTGTGGTCATTAGCGCACACAATGCTATGTCGCATTGTGTCAGTTTGGGAGGATGCGGTCCTGTTACCTGCTTACCTACCTGGTTTCGAGAGGATTCGGGGCTGCCCAGTTTGCCCAGTTTGACGGTAGTTGTAATGTAATGGCTGTGTGTATTTGGATAAATCGTAAGGATGACATACTCTATACGAAAATAAGCTGCACTTCAGAAAGGTTCCTAAGTCACTGTCTTGGACACTTTTCTGCTTTCCTATGTGCGAGTATCGCTAAAACATTCACAAAGCTGGAAAACTGTGGAAAATGAGACTGTGCTTGCTGTTTCTCCTAAGAAAGGGAAGAAGGATGTTGTGAGAAGCGAAGAATATAAAAGAAATGCTATTAAGATAGCACGCGTTAGTGTTGAAGTATACATTTCCTAAAGAGGAAAGATAATATCTTACCGAGAATTAGACTCAAAATGCAGGTAAATATCAAGAAGTTTGATTTATCGCTTTAAACTGCAGATACAGCAATCAGTACGTTTCAGGAAGAATATATAATGTTTGTTATCTGCCAGTTTAAATAATTTAAATTTGAGTGATCGGTAATTGCGAGACATTGTCCAAACGCCGACTTTTCAGACTATTTTATGGGTAGGCCTATTAATATGCTTTTGTTTGTACAGCAGTATTTAATTGTTAATATTAGTATTTGCGGCGGTGACAGCATTCAGTACTTATGTGCACAATGAGAATAAACAAATGAAATTTATAATCATACTACATTTGACATCCTTGCCCCAAGTAATAACGTAACGTTACAGCTTTCCTGTTTTTGTAGTAAAGAGCCATATAAGACACTTCATTTTATTGGAGTGTGTTTTGGTTCCTAACTTACAGGTGCCGTAAGCAATGTTTTGAGAGTTTCTCTGAAGAGGAACATTAAGAAATACTGTTAACTCTCTCTAGGATGAAAGCGAAAGAGGAACAGGATCTTCAGTTGCAACGAATGATTCAAGAGGTGGATCCAGCACAACACAGACCACGCAAAGAAGACCCAGCTCTGAGAGACAAAGCCTTTTAACACATTGTATTGCAACGTGATATAAAAGCGCGGGTTTGCAGGGAAGCCCTCTTCTCCTTTTCCAGCGTGTCTGATAAACGTATCAGAAGAATTCTCAGATTGCTACTTCTGGGACAATCATGACGTGATGCAAGTGGCAAGGGATCCAGTGCAAATGCTGAGAAGGTAGAGCGACTTGGATTTATCCGGGAACATATTGAAATGTTTGCGGTGAAGCGAAGCCATTATTATGGCAAAATAATCCACTATTTAGATGCAAACAATAAAATTAAAAACTACAGTCTGAATCAAATAGCCGAACGGGCAGCAGTAGCTGAACTAATGATTCACAAAAGGAGGAGTAATAAATTTTACAGTTCTTTAAAGTGAAGCAATGAAAAATGTATGAATAATGAAAACACTGTGTTCTCAGTGCTCGTTTTAATGCAAAACCTATATCTGTCAGCAATACCAGCTCAAGATATCCTCTAATTGAGGCTGTTACCATCAATGTGACCGAGCAAGGTGGCGCAGTGGTTAGCACACTGGACTCGCATTCCGGCCATCCTGATTTAGGTTTTCCGTGATTTCCCTAAATCGCTCCAGGCAAATGCCGGGATAGTTCCTTTGAAAGGGCACGGCCGTCTTCCTTCCCCGTCCTTCCCTAACTCGACGAGACCGATGTTCTCGCTGTCTGGTCTCCTACCCCAAAAGAAAAACCCAACAACGACAACCATCAATGTGTTTTCCATTCAAAATATGAAGACAGAAAAAACACATTTCTACGTGTACTGCGATTTACAGGGGAGAAAAGGAGCAAATGGAATGGTCTTATGTACTCTTGTAAGGTTTTACTTGGCTTTAACAGGTAATAGCTGGATCGATATTACGAGGGCTATTCGGAAAGTAAGATCCCATCGAGCGCGGAATGGAAACCACAGTGAAAATCCGATGAAGCTTTGCACAGGTGTGTTGGGCAGTGTGTCTAGTATGCCCGTCGATCGCGTCCCGTCACTCTTTTCGGTTCTTGGAGCACAGGGAGCATGTAAAGGAGCAGAAGTTGCTGTGAGGTCTCGTTAACCATTTCAAATAAAACTTTTCTGATTTTTACAGTGGTTCCCATTTAGCTAGCGATCGGACATTACTTTCCAAACAGCCCTCGTTTTATCCACTTCTATCCCTTAAGAGCACATTCGCCCTTGCCGTGTGATCGGAAGTATGGGATGATACAACGTGCTCTTAAGAAGAGAGGCAGGATTTACAATGCAGTACTGCAATCTTCTTATAATGGACTGAGTGGAATTCTTTATCAATTCGACACTTATCGAAGCATATAAAATATAATTTAGCAGGTACATCCAGTGGTAGATGTGGCTGCTGTCTGCGATATTTGCTGTCACTGATGCGGCAACTGTCTGCGATATTTGTTGTGAATAGAGTTAGTAGTAAATAACTAACAAATTAAAACGTCATCCGGGATGCAGCTGTTTTTCACGCATCTAAGTTTTTATGACTTCAGGTCTCCTGAACTACAAATATTGCGAGCTTATTGTTGCACCTTCAAAAATCGATGTGTTTCCTTCGAAAGTGGACAAACAAGGATTTTACCAAATGATGGTCTCAATTTTCATAAGAGGATGACGATATCTCTACAAACATCACATGCTCCTGGAGAGAGAAAACAGCACTTCAGTGTACTCAGTTTAGTTATTTCAACTATTTGTCAAAAAAGAAAGGACGTGTTGTAACAATCAGCTGGATCTGTGGACTGATGGAACACACTTTTCATCTGTCTCAGTCAGCAAGCACTGTTCCAATCCATTTCCCACCCAAGCGTTGTTTCAATACGGTAAAGTTCCCATAAGACTGAGTAATATACATGTTGGGAGAGTCCAATGATATGTTCCTGAAGACTGTACGAACTTTGGTGAACAGATTTTACCCTAGCCACATGCTGACACTTTAACGTTTTGCAAGTGACGAATCACAGCCGTTGTGTTAAATATAAGAAAAATTTATCAAGTAAATGCAGATCCAGTTTTTATAAAGTTTTTATTTTGCTGGTGTAGCAAACTGAAATATTTTTTGAAACTATATTTTACTATCTGTGTAATACACAGATATATATATATGTGTGTGTGTGTGTGTATGCGTACATATATACAGTGAGTCACTAACTATTGCCACCTAAAACAACTCCGAAAGTATGGTAGTAGGTGAAAAGTTTGGTAGACAAAAGTTGCATTGGACAACGGGGACCATAATATAACGTTGGTCTTTTTGTTGCTAGGTGGGGTCGCGTCAGAGATTTGAAGGTCAACTTTGTTTTTTTAAATGGGATGCTATAGTCTGATACTTATTTTCTGATAACGGCTATCGAGACGAATCAAATGATGTGCAACAGTAGGATCTTTGAAGGTGAACGAAGGTCAAAAATGTGTCATGAATGTCCATTTACAGAAGGTAGTCGAAGTGACGACCATTGGTATCAATGCAGTACTGCAATCTTCTTATAATGGACTGAGTGGAATTCTTTACCAATTCGGCACTTATCGAAGCATATAAAATATAATTTTGCAGGTACATCCAGTGGTACATGTGGCTACTGTCTGCGATATTTTCTGTCACTGATGCGGCAACTGTCTGCGATATTTGTTGTGAATAGAGTTAGTAGTAAATAACTAACAAATTAAAACGTCATCCGGGATGCAGCTGTTTTTCACGCATCTAAGTTTTTATGACTTCAGGTCTCCTGAACTACGTGTCTTTCAGTGATATACGTGGATACGTGGATATACGTGGATACTATCTGCGAAATGTGATGGGAATATATATTTAGTAGTAAGGAAGTAATAAATTAAAACGTCATACACGTTGCCACAGTTTTTCACCGATCTCCGTATTTAGCGCCGTCATGTCTCCTGAATTATGTGCCGTATAATTATATATTTTTGTAGGCATGTTGAGTATAGTCATCGGCAGATGTCGGTACTATCTGCGAAAAGTGTTGTGAATACAGTTACTGACGACAAAGTAGTAAATTTAAACGTCTTGCCTGATGCGGCAGGTTTCCGCGTAACTCCGTGTTTGGGATGTCGTACCTCCTGAACTATGTGTCCTAAAATGATCCAATTTTTCTGGTACATTCAGTGGTATTCTTGATTACTGTCATCAAAATGTGTCGCTAAAGCAGTTAGTAGTGAAGAAGTACCAAATTAAAACGTAATTTTTCGTCCGGCAGTTTTACTGCATCCATGACGAAAATGTAGCAAGCGATGAAACTTTTTCGCGTTATATTAGTTCATGGGTGTCGCAAGGAAGAAAAATTTGTGGGAACGTTGTAATTACGTGTAAAGTGCTGTCATTCCGAAATTCTGGATGACTGAAGTGTGGATATTCTTATGGGTATTCGGGTGTCATGCTCCACTCTGATTTTCACTCCCAGCCCTTCAAATAGTATGTGGTTCTTATCCCGCGCGATGATTTTCAGACAGTAAGTGATATGTCAGGGAAAGCGTTTCTGAAGAAGAGAGATTTGTTAACATCGAGTATAGATTTAAGTGTCAGGAAGTCGTTTCTGAAAGTATTTGTGTGGCATGTAGCCACCATGTATGGAAGTGAAACATGGACAATAAATAGTTTGGGCAAGAAGAGAATAGAAGCTTTCGAAATGTGGTGCTACAGAAGTATGCTGAAGATTAAATCGGTAGATCATGTAACTAATGAGCAGGTACTAAACAGAATTGGGGGGAAGACGAGTTTGTGGCACGACCAGAAGAGGAACCGGTAGGTAGGACATGTTCTGAGGCATCAAGGGATCACCAATTTAATATTGGAGGGCAGCGTGGAGGGTACGAATCGTAGAGGGAGACCAAGAGATGAATACACTAAACAGATTCACAAGAATGTAGGTTGCAGTAAGTACTGGGAGATGAAGAAACTTGCACAGGATAGAGTAGTATGGAGAGCAGCGTCAAACCAGTCTCTGGACTGAAGACCACAACAAGTGATGTGTGTATCAAGTGTCGCTGAAATCAGTCCAGTGGGTTATGAGAAGATTAGGAACATAAATACATACATAGACATATATGTGCAAGCATTTTTTATGGTATGTGTGAAAGCATAAGTTAAATTTTCTCACACAGTTGTGTCTTCAGAATGAGATTTTCACTCTGCAGCGGGGTGTGCGCTGATACGAAACCTCCTGGCAGATTAAAACTATGTGCCCGACCGAGACTCGAACTCGGGACCTTTGCCTTTCGCGGGCAAGTGCTCTACCATCTTTTTTTCAGCAATCAGCAATCCAATTTTTATTAACCACTTTTTTTTTTTTTTTTTTTTTTTTTTTTTTTTTAAGGATGGTCAGGGCGTGGTACATGCCGCACTAGCAGTGGGGTCTCTTCACGACACTGCCAGTGCGTCGAAGCCCAGACCCCTCCCACCCCTTTTTTCATGTCCCCTGTTGGGTCATAGCACTAAGTGTGCAGATAGCCTAACACAAAACTCCCATTCTCCGATGTAAGAAAGACAAAGAAACCTCTTCTCTGAGTAGAAACTGAACACTGATAAAAACTGAAGAATTCTTCTTTAATCACACAAGTACTTTCGAAGTCGAACACGATTAATTCTGAACAAAATGTTTTGTAAAAAAAAACTTTTCGTGTAACATAGAAGTTCCGGAAGCAAGGTAATAGTAAATAATAATAAGAAACCAAGTGACTTTTAATTTTCTTCTGTTCTTTCTTGTTCAAGGTGTTGTAGTGGTTCCACATATTTAACCAACACCCATTCATTCAAAAATGACCTTCAGCATGTTGCCGTAGTGCTTCTTGTGGTTGCGATACGTGCTGATTTTTGCATATTCACGCTTCATGTAAACGCGGAATTCTATCTCGTTGTCCGACCCAAGTTTGTGGATGACATAACTAACATATTTTCCCAATAACCAGCTAATGGCGTTGGTTTTTAATTTCGGAAAGTATGTCATGTCTGGTCTCAGGAGGAGCGATGGCGTTATATATTCCGTAGAGGATCTGGTGAGAAAGGCGATTTGTTGTCTGATCCAATTCCAGTTGTGCACATTGCCACCAAAGGTGAATCTGTGGATGAGTGTATCCACCAGATTGCATTTTCCACAAAGGTGTGTCTGGTTTAACCCGATCCCACATAGTCTCTCGTTAGTGCTGAAGACATTGTTAACTGTTTTGTACCATGCGGAAATAGCGTCTGTAGATAGTCCGGCATAGTTGATGTTCCGCCATACAGCTTTCCAGTCACAATTTGGGAATTTCGTTTCAATTTTGTTTCTGCCCTCATTTAAGTTCCTTTCAAGTATGATGTCGCGCGCTGTGATATGTGTGTTGCTTCTGATTTCGTTACTAAGATAACTTGCTTCGAGGAAAAAGTTCCTCACATACTGCAGACGGGCATTAATTCTTCGCACATCAATCGGTGCTTGCAGGCTATGGGGTGTCACAGCCTCAAAGAGCTTTGCGGTTATACATTGTGGAAGTTCTCTGAGTATATGGAAAGTCCGTTTGAGGAACAGAGCAGAGGCTTTATAGCGAATATCCACCAAACCGAGGCCCCCGTTTCCGACATCCAGTATAACGGTAGTCGCACCAACCCTGAATATGTCTCCTCGCCATAAATAATTGGTAACAGTGGACATGATCCCTTTCGCTACTAGTTTAGGGATTGGAAATACTTGCGCAGTGAAATACGCTTTAGACAAAACGCAGGAGTTGATGAATCTGACTTTTTGCACCAGGTCCATAGTTCGATGGATGTTCTCCATTACAGCACCATGAACTTTCCTCCTTGTTTCCGTCCAGTTAAAAGCAGCCATCCTCATCGGACATGCCATTAAGGTTATTCCCAAAGTTTTATGTTTGTTGTCTTGTTTTGCCCATGCCAGTCGGAGGTGATCTAGGCCCCGTAGATTCAATATTTGACTTTTGTTTTCATTTGTTGTCGCTCCCGACGCTAGCCAATACCTTTGGATTTCTCTTTGTAGTGTAACTGTCGCCTCCTTATTCCTTATTACAACGCCCACGTCATCAGCATAAGCTCGTATGATCGTTTTCTCACCACTCAATGTTATGCCTGTTAATCTTGCGTGCACAGTGCGGAGGAAGGGCTCTAAAGATACGGAAAATAAAAACATAGATAAGGGACTGCCCTGTGGAACCCCTCGCTTTATCTGTATGGATTTAGATGTTTGGCCATTGATTGCTATTTTCGCATTTATACCTGTTGCAATGCGATCTGAGCTACCGAAGCACGACTCACGCCCGATCCTCACAGCTTTACTTCTGCCAGTGTCTCGTCTCCTACCTTCCAAACTTTACAGAAGCTCTCCTACGAACCTTGCAGAACTAGCACTTCTGAAAGAAAGGATACTGCGGAGACATGGCTTAGCCACAGCCTGGCGGATGTTTCCAGAATGAGATTTTCACTCTGCAGCGGAGTGTGCGCTGATACGAAACTTCCTGGGAGATCAAAACTGTGTGCCCGACCGAGACTCGAACTCGGGACCTTTGCCTTTCGCAGGCAAGTGCTAGAGCTACTGAAGCACGACTTATGCCCGGTCCTCACAGCTTTACTTCTGCCAGTATCTCGTCTTCTACCTTCCATGGCTAAGCCATGTCTCCGCAGTATCCTTTCTTTCAGGAGTGCTAGTTCTGCAAGGTTCGCAGGAGAGCTTCTGTAAAGTTTGGAAGGTAGGAGACGAGATACTGGCAGAAGTAAAGCTGTGAGGACCGGACGTGAGTCTTGCTTCGATAGCTCAGATGGTAGAGCACTTGCCCGCGAAAGGCAAAGGTCCCGAGTTGTGTCTTCATTCGTGTACATGCTGTAGTGTTGCGAAATCGATTGAATCTTATTGAAACACCCTATATATCCCGCAACCACACAATGGATTACCTATAATCTGTACAATATATTTCTAGAATCAATCTGTCTGCTGGTAAGTATGAGATGTTGCGAAATGAACTTGGTAAGAAGGAGAAGCTTTCGTGTTCCAGTCTTGGTTCAGCACGCAGTTTTAATCTGCTTGGAAGTTTCTGGACAGCGCCCAATCCGCTGAACAGCCGGATATTAGTTACGGAAAAGACTTCCCGGCTGTAGTAAAACCATTTCCCTGGAGTATCCTTTCCTCCAGGAGGAAATTCTGCATGCTGCAAGACAGGCAGGAAAAATTCTGTGATTTGTGAAAAGTAGGTTAAAAATAATGGCAAAAAAGAGCTGCGAGAGCCGGTGGTGACTAGTGCTTGGATAGCCACAGTCAGTAAATGTACAAGCAATTTGTTTCACCTATCCGAAGTACACCTCTTTGTTTTCAGCTGATGGTGAAGTCGCGTAGCCAACTGAATACCTACAGGGGCCGGAGTTTCTCCTTTGTCGTTGTGGTGGATCGCAATTTATGCGCAGCACGAGACATTCGTGGAACAGTAGACACCGGCAGCTCTTCGAAAAAGTCTCACCCGTAATTTTTGCATTTGTTTTCTACTGCGCGCATTCCACTGCCTGCGAGTGGGCGTCGCTAATTTATGCAGGCCCGAGTGGCGGCCGGTGGACGGCACAAAGCGCTGTCGCGGCCAGCATCCAGCACGCGGCGGCCTGATCGGTCGTGTAATTAGCACGCGCCCAGACTGTGGCCGAGGCCACGGCCGTCGCAACTGGCCTACCGTGGGTCTCCACCGAGGCGGGTTTTTGTGGAGAGGGACGCAGGCGCAGCTTCTCCGCGGCTCCTAACTCTTCGGCGGACCCTGTGCCTTGTCACCGCCAGAAGCCACCACCCAAAGCGGAATCAGCATTTGCAGCACTCCACAGCTTTAGCTGTGTTCCAGTAACCAAGTTCACAATTCTGAGCTATCTTTCCACCATCCCTACTTCTCCATCTTCTTCTTCTTCTCATTTCCTTCTCCATTTCTTCACACTATCTCTCTCTCCTTCGCCTTTCCCTCATACCCACTACATCTTCTTCTTCTCATCCTCGTGTTTCTTCTCCTTATGCTTCGCTCTTCCTCATTCTACTTACTCCTTTCTACTTCTAATTTCTTTCTCATTTTCCTTTTCCTTCTTTGATTCCATCTCTCTGTCTCTTCTTGTTCTTGTTCTACTTTTCCTTCTTCTTCTTCTTTTCATTCTCCTTTCCTTTCTCTTTCTATATCTTCTTTTCCTTGTTCTTTCTCTGCTTCACCATTTCTCCTTCTCCTCCATCTCTCTCACTTTCTATGACTTTCTCCCACCCTTTCTTTCTCTCCTTGTTCTTCACATCATCCTTTACCGTCTTCTATTTCACCGTTTCTCCTTCTCCTTTTGCCCCCTCACTTTTCTCATCCTTCTCTCATATCTGTCTCTCTCTGTCTCTCTCTCTCTCTCTCTCTCTCTCTCTCTCTCTCTCTCTCTCTCTCTCTCTCTCTCATCTTACGCCCTGTCGGTTTTCTCCTTCTGTTTATCTTCTAACTCTTCAACTACATCCTCTCTTTTCCCTTCTCGTTATCTATTCCTTCCTCCATTTCCGTCTCCTTATGCATTCTCTTTCACTGACGCAGTCACTTTCTCATACCATTCTTCATCTCTCTTTTTCTCTAACTCTGTTCCTCCCTCTTCATCTACCTCCAGCCAATTTACAAACTCCACATCACTCCTCTCTTTTGGGAAGGTATGACATTTTGTCAGGCAAGATTGATTACTTCCTTTTGTTTCCTTATTACAACAATCAAAAAAGCATTTCAAACTCATAAATAGTGTTGACAAAGGATTTACAACATTATATTATCACTTGCAGTATATAATTTTAGATAGCTTGATGATGTTTCCTATCTGCATTTTGCAATAATTTTGTGACTGTTGTCCAAGGAAACACAAGAAGACTACTCACCACCTTTTCTTTCCTTCTTCTCCTTTCCTCTTTCCTGCTCCTTCTCTCTCGAAAAAGTTCTCCCTCCTACTCATTTGCTCAAACTGTACTGGAAGGACAGTGTTACAGAGGCATTCTGAAAGGAAAGTGAACTGATAATATAGGAAAGGAGAACTTTCGCCGCAGAATCAGTGATGAAAGGAATTTGACTGACTAGAATAAGGGATTAGGATGGTGGTTCATCTTTTGGAGCACCACATTTCGAAATCTTCTATTCTCTTCTTGTCTAAACTATTCATCGTCCATTTTTCACTTCCATACATAGCTACGCTCCACACAAATACTTTCAGAAACGACTTCCTTACATTTAAATCTATACTCGATGTTAACAAATTTCTCTTCTTCAGAAACGCTTCCCTTGCTATTACCAGTCTGCATTTTATATCCTCTCTACTTCGACCATCATCAGTTATTTTGCTCCCCAAATAACAAAACTCCTTTACTACTTTCAGTGTCTTATTGTCCGCCCCCGGTAGCTGTGTGGTCAGCGTGACGGAATGTCAATCCTAAGGGCCCGGGTTCGATTCCCGGCTGGGTCGGAGATTTTTTTCGCTCAGGGACTGGGTGTTGTGTTGTCCTAATCATCGTCATTTCATCCCCATCGACGCGCTACTCGCCTAAGTGGCGTCAACTCATCACCCGATTGAATTTGAGTACATTCTATTATCATTTCGCTTTTGTTGATTTTCATCTTATATTCTCCTTTCAAGACTCTGTCCATTCTGTTCAACTGCTCTTCCAAGTCCTTTGCTGTCTCTGACAGAATTACAATGTCATCGGCGAACCTCAAAGTTTTTATTTATTCTTCATGGATTTTAATACCTACCCCGAATTTTTCTTTTGTTTCCTTTACTGCTTGCTCAATATACAGATTGAATAACATCGGGGATAGGCTACAATCCTGTCTCACTCCCTTTCCCATCACTGCTTCCCTTTCATGCCCCTAGACTCTTATAACTGCCATCTAGTTTCTGTACAAATTGTAAATAGCCTTTCGCTCGCTGTATTTTACTCCTGCCACCGCCAGAATTTGAAAGAGAGTATACCAGTCAACATTGTCAAGACCTTTCTCTAAGTCTACAAATGCTAGAAACGTAGGTCTGCCTTTCTTAATCTAAGATAAGTAATAGGGTCAGTATTGCCTCACATGTTGCAATATTTCTACGGAATCCAAACCGATCTTCCCCGAAGTCGGCTTCCACCAGTTCTTGCATTTGTCTGTAAAGAATTCGTGTTAGTATTTTGCGGCAGTGACTTATTAAACTGATAGTTCTGTATTTTTCACATCCGTCAACACCTGCTTTCTTTGGGATTAGAATTATTACATTCTTCTTGAAGTGTGAGGGTATTTCGCCTATCTCATACATCTTGCTCACCAGATGGTAGAGTTTTGTAAGGGCTGGCTCCCCCAAGCCTGTCAGTAGTTCTAGTGGAATGCTGTCTACTCCCGGGGTCTTGTTTCGGCTTAGGTCTTTCAGTGCTCTGTCAAACTCCTCACGTAGTATCATATCTCCCATTTCATCTTCATCTACATCCTCTTCCATTTCCATAATATTGTCCTCAAAAATGTCGCCCTTGTATAGACACTCTATATACTCCTTCCACCTTTCTGCTTTCCCTTCTCTGCTAAGAACTGGGTTTCCATCTGAGCACTTGATATTCATACAAGTGGCTCTCTTTTCTCCAAAGGCCTCTTTAATTTTCTTGTAGGCAGTATCTATCTTACCCCTAGTGATATATACCTCCACATCCTTACATTTGTCCTCTAGCCATCCCTGCTTAGCCATTTTGCACTTCCTGTCGACCTAATTTGTGATACTTTGTATTCCTTTTTTGCCCGCTTCATTTACTGCATCTTTATATTTTCTCCTTTCATCAGTTAAATTCAATATATCTTCTGTTACCCAAGGATTTCTCCTAGCCCTCAACTTTTTACCTACTTGATCCTCTGCTGCCTTCACTATTTCATTCCTCTTCCATGTATACAACTTCACTTCATTATTCCTGAACCAAGTGTTAAGATAAGCCTTTAATTTCGGCACGTACTTTAAAATTCACCCCAAGATTCTATCTTCATTGTCGTAAAAGTTGTAACACCTTGAAATTGAATGAAGTTTCTTGAATGACACCCTATTGACTTTTAGACAACGATACCCTCCAGACGTACCATTCTCAGAAGTTTGTTTCGCTAGTTAAAAGAATGCTTAATTCTAGCAGAGTTCTTTTCGCGAGAAAGTCTTTCTTTGCCTAAATAATCTGCTTATAACCGCCTCTTTACTCCGTTCACCAAGCTTTACTTACGTCTAGGTATTGCTTCATGTAATATGTAGCCTCCAGTTTTGAACCAGGTTTATTACTCTTCTGATATCTGATACTCCACAATACTTTGGCCTCTTTTTGGTTTCTCTCAGTTTATATTCTGTGGTGAGTATGCTGTCCATCCCATTCAACAGATCTTATAATTATTGATCTCTTTCATACATGACAGCAATGTCATCAGCGAATCCTAAAATTGATATCTTTCATCGTGAATTTTAAATCCACTTCTGACCCTTCCTGTTATATCCGACATAGCCTCTCCGATACGCAGAATGAACAGTTGAGTAGAGAGACTGCATCCTTGTCTTATGTCATTTTGAATTTCCACACTTCACTCCCCTTCTTACACTTTCCTCGTCCCCTTTTGCTTCTTTTACATGCGATACACTATTCAGCTATCCATGTAGTGCATATCTGTTTTCCTGATGATTTACACTGTGGAACGCTTATCTAGGTCCACAAAAACTATGAGTGCTATGGTTTACTTCAGTTTTGAATTCGTTATGTCAGAACTGCACCTCTGGTGTCTTCAAATTCTCACATAATGGACATCAAACAGATCGCTTTTCTTCCGACTCTTCTGTACGTTATTAAGGTCAGCAACATGAATGAGCAAAATGTCAACCTTATTAGGCGATTTTTCTCGAATTTACGTGCCATTTCTATCTTTGATATTGCGAAAATGATATTGTTCCGTATTTACGATGGGATATCTCCAGCTTTTCAGGTTCTTCACACTTAGATAGAAATTGTAAGCAGAACATAGCTGACGTAAATTTCATTTAGTCTTAGTAAGAACTTTCCTCCAAGATAACGTGTGGAAATAGAGAAACTGATCATGAAAACATTTGTTTGGAGTGTGCAAATATTGAGGTACGAAACTGGGACAACAAGAATAGAAAAGAGAGCTAGGAGACCTTGAGATCTGATACTACAGAAGGAGGCTCGAAATGGCTCTGAGCACTATGGGACTTAACATCTATGGTCATCAGTCCCCTAGAACTTAGAACTACTTAAACCTAACTAACCTAAGGACAGCACACAACACCCAGCCATCACGAGGCAGAGAAAATCCCTGACCCCGCTGGGAATCGAACCCGGGAACCCGGGCGTGGGAAGCGAGAACGCTACCGCACGACCACGAGATGCGGGCTACAGAAGGATGTTAATGAACAGCTAAAGAGACAGACATATTAATGAAGAGGTGTTTAGAAGAGCTCAGAAAATCTGATCTCTCTGTATTCATATCCAATAGAGAAGAGACAAACTCACAGGATACATTTCAAGAAAAAATAACGTTATTTGCACAATCGCAGAAACAGTTATTAAGATATAGTATCACGAGTGACGACCAAGGATGGCATACATGCAGCACATTATGAGTAGTATTGAGTGTACTACGTGTTCAGAAGTAAAGAGGAATGCAGACGGAAGAGTGAAATGACGTACTCCTGTGACCAGCCTTAGGGTTGAACATTAAACAAGATGACTAAACGCAAATAACCGTTTCGTTACACTTAGCTCAATGACTTTAAGAAACTCCGCTGGAATGTTACCAGTGCCTTTTGCCTTCCGAATCTCTGTTAAACTCTGAAACTCTGAACCTTAACCTTTTCATCTGTAGTAACATTAGTAGATACTTACTCCTGTGCTTTAAGACGCTCAGTATACTGTTTGCATCCATCCGCTCTACCTTCTTCGTTTAACTGCGAATAAGAAACTTCCTCTCTTATAGTTCGTCAGAGTGGACTGAAGACCACTCCAGGGAAGAATAGTGTTGCATTCCCCCTAGATTACCAGCCCTCTATCTCGTTTAAAACATCTTCGATGCTACGGAGTTAGATGTGCGCGCCTAGGTGCCATTTCAGTCAACTTTCCTGACTCGTGGGATGATGTAGTCGAGCACGAATGGAAATGATCTCGCAATATTTTTGGTGTCTCACTGAAGCTATGTAGCGACATGTCACCGTCAACATACGTGAAATAGGTAGTGCTATACGTTACAATCTGATTGTCTGTAATTCAAATGCTCATGCGTGTCTGATTAACGTCCCCATCAACTCCAGTTCTTACATGTGTCATGGATAGACTGGAGAGCTCCACATGTGTGGTCATTTCGCTGTAGGTGAAAGGTACACATCATGAGCATGACGAGCAGCTGTTTTGGCACTAAATAAAACTCATAATGTCTTCGTTACAAATATTGTACGTATCTTGAAATCTGTTTAAGGCCCGTTCCAGTACGTGAACAACAAATCACTCTGGGCAGCCCAGAGAAATCACAAAACACAGAGGCACAGCGTTTTCCAGCGTGACGTACGGTTAACAGACTACATTCGAAGGCGCACCGGAATGCCGCTGCAATAGCCGGTGATTACAACGTATCCACCGCCGTAAATCTCTTGGAGTCGGGCATTCGGCGGCTAAAGAACTGTGCGATTTATGTTGCTGTCCAGTAGCCGATGTGTTAGGCTGACCCGTGCAACGTGTCTGTAGTGCGCGGCTGCGTTCAAATACTCTGCAGGCGCTACCCACGAGTTGGAAGCACCACTGTAGTAGTTTGTTCTGGTAGAATGTTTTGACTGGTCTTGGAATTCTGAGTTGGATATTTGTAAAATGTTATTATGAGTGGTACCGACAAGTAGCAAAGCAAAAGTATCGGCAGGTTGTGTAGACATTCGGAACTGAGCAAGTGGGATCGATTTTTTACCGATAGTGATAAATGTCACAATGTCTTATTGACCCAATTAAGTTCTGGTTACTATTATTAATATGGAACGTTATTCTCTTCTTTGTATTTTTGTTTCGCATATTGGTGTTCAGAAAGTAACTGAAGTACTATTTCTGTACTAAATAGAAGAATGACGTAAATGTATGTAACATTTTATGCTGCTGCAGAAGACAAGAGAGATATATGAGAGGCATTGTTGTTGACGTGCTTGTAAAATGTGACTCCACGGAAGACGACAGACATGTGCAACTGGTGATCGAAAGGGAGTAATTGAAGTTTGAAATACGAAGAAGCAATGATAACTACGCCGATTTCGATAAATTTTAATTGGAATATGATCTGAGGCATTTATACCAACAAGACTACGAACTGCAAGTTTTGTCTCTTGTGACTCTTCCTGATGTAGATTCTACAGGACAGGAAAAGCATTGGGAGACTATTTCCTCTCATGCTCTCAAGACTCAAGAATATTGGCTCGAACTTTCTCCAAGACGGCACATCTGAGTTGGTGGCATCCTACATATGCTGAAGAGGATGACGATTTCTGGTCAGTTTAATGTAAGGTAATGTTAACGCCAGAAGAAAATAGTATAACGGAAGAAGGAATCGTTACGAATTCAGTGATAGAATTAGTCTCATCAAAATCGTCAGAAAACCAATTCGAACGCTGACATCTGTTTAGATATACAAGCCGGCGTGACAAGCAGACGATGGAGAGATAGCGAGAGTATATGAGGGTATTGAACGAATTGAATCAGTACGTAAGAGGAGATGATAATATGTTATTCGCGGAAACCAAATTGACACTCGGCGCTGTGGCTGATGGGAGCGGCTATACCGGCATTTCCCATTTATCTGCTCTCCCATCAGCAACATGCCGAGTGTTAAATCGATTTGCGCGGATAATAATCACAACGAATTGGAACGCGGTATTGGGCAAAGAGTTGCTGGAGAATATGGCTAGGTCTTAGGAACGAGAGAAGAGAGATTCTCACTGAGTTCTGGAATAAATTTAACCAGGAATTGCGAAAACGCTGTTCAAAAATCACTAGAGCAGGAGGTATATTTGCAGAATTACGTCATGGTGAGACAAAGGAACTGAACTTACCTATTCGATTGTAAGGCATACCCATAAACACATACAGAATCGGGTCACAAATTAGCAGTGACGAAGAGTAGACTGAAGTTTAAGAGAAACGCCCGGAAGAATCAATGTGAAAAAAACGGGGCTGAAATACTGAGGAATTATAAGATGCGTTTGAAGTTGTCGAAGACTGTGGATAATGGGATAATGCATACCTTGGAAGTCGGTTCAATGAGGAGGAATAAACATATCTAAAAATGGCAATCACAGAATTTAGACAGTCGAATATAGACACGAAGGAGCTAATTGAGAAGATACCTTGGACAACAGAAGAAATCCTTCAGTTCAACCAATTTAAGAGCGAAGTAAATACGAACTGCTGGGGAGCGTAGGCGAAATGGCTGCGGAAAACCGTGATATCATCGGGAATAGTGATTCAGAAGAAAAGTCGAGACAACTTTCGGTGAAAGTGAAAGCAAGAGCGTCAACATTACGAGTGCATAGGAAGGTGAGAAGGGGTAGGTGAAAAGATACACTGAAGGTATCTCTGACGGGGTGGAACTATCTGGTGACGTGACAGAAGAAGGAATGGGAGTCGGTATGCAAGGCAAGGGAGGTTCAGTATTAGAGCCAGAGTTCCACAGAGCATTGGGAGACTTGTGATTAAATAGGAGAAACGGGATGAATGTGAAAATGGTTCCAACCAACTATTCAGGTTGATGTGTACAAGGTATGACACTAGAAACATACCATCAAAATTTCGGAAAAATGTCACCTACACATAAAATTCCGAAAATAGCAAGAGCAGACAAGTACGAGCGGTATCCCACAATCAGCTTAACAACTCATGTATCCAAGTTGCTAGCAAGAACAATGTACAGAAGAAGTGAGAATCTGTTAGATGAAGATCAGACCGGAAAGATAACGACGCCAGAGGCGGCATCCTGGCCGTACGCCATATATAGGGAGAGAGGCTTAAGAAGGAGCGAGACACATCCATAGCACTTGTGGATCCAGAATCAATACGCGTTCACTGTGCTTGTCGATCTAGAAAAAGAGTTAGACAATGTAAAAGTGTGCAAGATGTTCGCAATTCTTAATTCTGTGGATAATATGAGTAAGTTGTATTGAACGACGACTAATGTGTAATATGCTAAAAAAGAAAAATGAAACAAAAATGGAAGGCCAAGAACGAAGTGTACGAATTACAAATGATGTAATACAGGGATGTAGCCTTTCGCCCAACTGTTCGACCGATACGTCAAAGAAATAACAAGAATGAAGGACATTCTTGTGCAAAATAAGTCTACCGGTGTCACATATTGGACTTAATTTGAGGAACAAATTTCTGAGACTGTACGTTTGGTAGTTAATTACAGACTGCGGAAAAATCGAAAAGCAAGAGAATCGAAGCGTCCTATCGAAGAATGTTCAGAAGTAGGATGACAGGATGGCTGGATGTGTCTTAAGACATCAGGAAATCATCTTAGATAGATGATTAACTACTGAGAAAGTAACACATCCTATGCAAATTAGACACGGTTCTGCATACAAAATCATCCACAACAGACTTGGATTTCATAAAGTTTCTGCAAGATGGGTCCCAAAACAACTCACACAGCTGCATAAACAAACGCGCTTGGACATCTACAAAAACATTTGGATCGCTATGATAACGAAGGGGACAACTTCTTATACAGGATCATTACTGGTAACGAAACATGGATCCATCATTACCAGCCGGACAGTAAGCGGTAGAGTAAGGAATCGAAACACCTACTTCGCCGCGCAAGAAAAAGTTCAAGACCAAACCGTCCTCAGGAAAACTGATGCTTACGGTTTTTGGGACGCATAGGGTCCAGTACTGGAACATTATGGGGAAAGGGGCACAACAATAAACAGTGTGCGTTACAGTGAGATGCTTACTGCCAGGCTAAAGCCTGGATTTCTGTCAAAAGATGTTGTGCTGTTGCACCACAGTGCCACATACTGCTACCCACACTGCTTAAACGCTCCAGAAACTCAAATTTGAAGTACTGGATCATCCTCCATATAGTTCCAATCTCTCCCCTTCTGACTATCACTTGTTTGGTCCACTCAAACAGGCATTAAGGGGCCGTAGATTTGCCTCGGACGAAGCAGTGAAAGAAGTGTGCATTCCTGGCTCGGAGCTCAACCGTGAACCTTCTTTTATGAGGGCATCAGGAAACTTGTACAACGATGGCCCAAGTGCGTTGAAACGTAAGGAGACTATATCGAAAAATGATGTTCTTGTAAGTTTCGTATTTGATTACAATAAAATTTTATAACTACTTTGCGGATAATAATTGACTTAACCTCGTAGATCACCGACTGCCACGAAAACATTCTCCAGAACCTAACGCTCCCTCATCCGGCCTGGACTCTTTCGACGATTGTTGCTCTCAGAGGTTTCACGCCATACACGCCAACGGCCGTCTTTCTGCTGGAGAATAAAAGTGATATACCTCGTAAGGCCACCTGTCGCCACTCAGTGGACGTCCAGTGGCGGTACTGGCGTAGAAATTCCAGCCTTGAAACTTCCTGGCCGATTAAAACGGCGTGCCGGACCGAGACTCGAACTCGGACCTTTGCCTTTCGCGGGCAAGTGCACTACCAACTGAGCTAACCAAGCACTACTCACGCCCCGTCCTCACAGCTTTAATTCCGCCAGTACCTCGTCTCCTACCTTCCAAACCTCGCAGGAACTCTCCTGCACACCTTGCAGAACTAGCACTCCTGGAAGAAAGGATATTGCGGAGCCACAACCTAGGGGATGTTTCCAGAAGGAAATTTTCACTGTGCGGCGGAGTGTGCGCTGATATGAAACTTCCTGGCAGATTAAAACAGTGTGCCGGACCGAGACTCGAACTCGGGACCTTTGCCTTTCGCGGGCAAGTGCTCTACCAACTGACCTACCCAAGCATTACTTACGCCCCGTCCTCACAGCTTTAATTCTGCCAGTAACTCGTCTCCTACCTTCCAAACTTCGCAGAAGCTCCTGCCTTCATCGCCGATGAACAGCGGTAAGCATGGGTGTATGAAACAGATGCCTGCTGCGGAAGATCATTTGCCGCAACGTTCCCTCAATGGTCATTGAGAAGACACTGTTAAGGCCCCTTGGTTCATCTTGGCGGTCAGCTACTGAAGACTTGCACATCTGTTCACCCGTACACATCCCCGCAGCCGTCGGTCACTCCCGTTATCTATGGACTGTGGTACACCACAGTTGCCTTGGCGCCGGTTTTTGTCAACCCCACTTTACCCACGGCGGCACGCCCGAAAGCCTATGACGATGCCCTTTTGGCCGTAAGATAAATCCTTCCATTTCCGCATCACGACAACGACTACACTGTTTCCTGCATTCCCCAAACACGCTTTATATACCGTCCACTGCCAGTGCTGCCACCAGATGTCTGTCAGTGGTTATTACACGTTGACTTCGATGAAAGGTGGTTGTCACATTAATGTGACTGCACCGTGTACAAAATTCAGAAAAAAAGCCAAAATTGACAGGTCGCAAGGAGTTGTAGGATTTAGCATCTGGTCGATAAAGATATTAATGTAATACTCCTGTAGGAGATGTGCGAGAAACCAAAAAGCGTTTTCACAGAAAAAATAAAGCTATCCAAAAAGCAGCTTTTTCCTGTTTTCAAGCCACGTGAAAAATGGTACATAACACCAAACGGGGCAGATGAAAAATGTTATTAATCTGTATTAAAATTAATAAAGGAACAGTCAAGTAACTCTAGTTATGACACGTTGGAGCGAATAAGTTAAGGACGAAACTAACTTTCGCATAGTGGGTCACTGCTAAGAAACATAGCTCAATGAAACTTGAAAGAATTGCTAAAGTATAGAACAGTAGGTGATCGAAGGAAATACGCAATAAGACGAAAAGAAATGACACTTTTTTCAAAGACAGTATTTACGTTAAAGTTATCACGACTTACGATGGTCCTCCGAACATTACAAAATGCGATACGTGAATGTGAATAGGGTGTGTGATCACAAGGGCCGGCAGTGCAAGCTCTGCAACATGCTCCCATGTTGGCATTCGGGAGGACGGCGGTCCAAACCTTTGAGCGGCCATCCCGATTTAGGTTTTCCGAAATTTTTCCCTAAATCGATCCGGGAAAATGCCTGGATGGCTCCTTTGAAAAGGCACGGCGGACTTCCTTCCCCATCCTTTCCTAATCCGATGAGATAGATGACCTCGCTGTCTGGTCTCCTCCCACAGACAAACCAACCGAACCATGCTGGCCTAAGGAGGTCTCGTGACAGGGCGTTCCATTTTTCCTCCAGCGCGTTTGACATCAGGATGGTTGTTGACGCATTTAGATAATGTGCTGTACGTGTGTCCATTGCATCCCACACGTGTTCGGTAGGACCTATGTCGGAGGTACCTACAGTCCATTCGCGCAGTGTCCACTCGTTTAAAAGAAATCCTCCACGCACGCAGTTTAATTCGATTCAACTTTTCCATTCCTAAAACTGGTCTCAGAGTCGAATGCATTGCTGAAAAGGCGCTCGTGGGGAAGGTGTACACTGTCACAGTGATGGTGACGGAAAAGTGTACGATGTTGAAAGAGTTAGAGGTTAGAGTACCCATGTAACATTACGCCTCCCCACACCATAATACCTGGGCCACAAAAATGAGCGTGTCCGGCAGTCTGGCCATCCTACGTTATGGCGAGCCTTGAGTAACGTGATGGACACAGGGACATTGTCGAACGTGATCGTTTTGGTAGTGTCTGGTTTCTGGTGGGAGAGGCATGATGGTGCACGGGTATACTGACCTCCAAAGCACTCGCTTGTCAACGTTATAGTGACGCTCTTGTCGTTACCAGTAAGTGTCTTTTCAGTCGTCCAATGGGCACCAACTTCGTTTTTATGGATGACAATGGGCGATCGCATCGGGCAGCGTGGGTGGAGGAGCTCTTAGAACAACAGTAGCTGGCCGCTGTGGCCGAGCGGTTCTAGGTGCTTCAGTCTGGAACCGCGCTGGTGCTACGGTCGCAGGTTCGAATCCTGCCTCGGGCATGGATGTGTGTGATGTGCTTAGGTTAGCTAGGTTTAAGTAGTTCTAAGTCTAGAGGACTGATGAAATGGTTCAAATGGTTCTGAGCAGTATGGGACTTAACATCTGAGGTTAAGTCCCATACTGCTCAGAGCCACTTGAACTATTTCATCAGTCCCCTAGAACTTAGAACTACTTAAACCTAACTAACCTAAGGACATCACACACATTAATGACCGAGGCAGGATTCGAACCTGGGACCGTAGCGGTCGCGCGGTTGCGGACTGAAGCGCCTAGAACCGCTCGGCCACACCGGCCAGCGGACTGATGACCTCAGATGTTAAGTCCCATAGTGGTTAGAGCCATTTGAACCGTATTTTTTTGAACAACAGTATGTCAGGTGAAGTGGACTGGCTCGCGCGTTCCTCCGACCTAAAACGCACCGAGGACGCTTTGGATGCGTTGCGGATATGTTTGGCAACACTTCCGCATATACGAACGATCAACACTGACAGCAGAGGACGACCTGCAACTGTGATTTAAACTGTCGATTTATTTGGGAATAAATCTGCAACCAGTTGCTTTTTACGCGTTTTAATACTATATATTGTACCAGTAACATGTTTTCAAGCCACTGCAAGTGGATCACCAGATGGAGGTATTACAGGAACATTATGTTCTGGGCCAATTGTAGGTAGACGCTGTGGTCACGGTGCTGGCGAAAACGACGAAAAGTAAGTTATCGCGAACGAAACGTTTGTGAAACGGGAAGGTTATTATATTTTAGGTTTATAACGCACTGCATCTTAATATTCATAGCACATCCGTTCTCATACTATGCATTATCAGGTAACATTATTAGGTACATTTCACATATATGTTACCAGTTTAATAATTCACCAACTGCTAGCAAGATTCGCTTAAATATATTGTTTGTATTTTTCATATTTATGCTGTAATCAGTGCGTCACAGGCTAAACATAGTGATGTGGCAAAGTACGATATCTACCATTTTCATATTCTTTGTAATAACATCCAGTGTTTACCTTGTTTGAAAAAGAGAAAACCAAGTGCAGTTAAATACTCTGTATATTTGTGCGTGTTACCTAATAATGTACAGTATGCGAACGGATTTAGCACGGATATTTTGATGCAGTGCAGTACAGAAACATAACAACATTTCCGGTTCAAAAATGTTTCGTTATCGATAGCTAAATTTCCGTCATTTTCGTCAGCATCATAACCACAGCATATAGCTACACTTGGTCCACGATAAAACGTTTCTGTAGCACTTCCACCTAATAGTGGACCTGCAGTGCCTCGAAAAGATGTTAATGGTGCAGTAAATATTATCAAAAATTGAAAAAGACGACTGGCTAGTGTGCATATACAAATAGATGGCCAACGTCTTATTAACCTTGTTGATACATGGGAGCATGGCATGCGCTGCTCTCTGTGGTGGTCAGACGCCACGATGAGAACACTGTGCTGCCGTTCGTAAAGTGTAAGGGACTATCATGAAGCGCGCTGACAGTATGTATTTCATTGAGCTATCTTACTTGGCAGTGGCACTTAATGGGAAAATTCCTTTCGCCCTTAAGATTTGTACACTACTGGCCATAAAAATCGCTACACCATGAAGAAATGCAGATGATAAACGGGTATTCATTGGACAAATATATTATACTAGAACTGGCATGTTATTACATTTTCACGCAATTTAGGTGCATACGTCCTGAGAAATCAGTACCCAGAACAACCACCACTGGTCGTAATAACTGCCTTGGTAAGCATTGATTAAAACAGAGCTTGGATGTCGTGTACAGATACAGCTGCCTATGCAGCTTCAACACGATACCACAGTTCAAGAGTAGTGACTGGCGTATTGTGACGAGCCAGTTGCTCGGCCACCATTGACCAGACGTTTTCAGTTGGTGAGATTTCTGGAGGATGTGCTAGCCAGGGCAGCAGTCGAACATTTTCTGTATCCATAAAGGCCCGTACAGGAACTGCAACATGTGGTCGTGCATTATCCTGCTGAAATATAGGTTTTCGCAGGGATCGCATGAAGGGTAGACCCACGGGTCGTATCACATCTGAAATGTAACGTCCACTGTTCAAAGTGCCGTCATTGCGAACAAGAGGTGACCGAGACGTGCAACCAATGGCACCCCATACCATCACGCCGGGTGATACGCCAGTATGGCGATGACGAATACACGCTCCCAATGTGCGTTCACCGCGATGTCGCCAAACACGGATGCGACCATCATGATGCTGTAAACAGAACCTGGATTCATCCGAAGAAACGACTTTTGCCATTCGTGCACCCAAGTTCGTCGTCGAGTACACCATTGCAGGCGCTCCTGTCTGTGATGCAGCGTCAAGGGTAACCGCAGCAATGGTCTCCGAGCTGATAGTCCATGCTGCTGCAAACATCGTCGATCTGTTCGTGCAGATGGTTGTTGTCTTGCAAACGTCCCCATCTGTTGACTCAGGGATCGATACGTGGCTGCACGATCCGTTACAGGCATGCGAATAAGATGCCTGTCATCTCGATTGCTAGTGATACGAGGCCGTTGGGATCCAGCATGGCGTTCCGTATTACCGTACTGAACCCACCGATTCCATATTCTGCTAACAGGCATTGGACCTCGACCAACGCGAGCAGCAATGTCGCGATACGATAAACCGCAATCGCGATAGGCTACAATCCGACCTTTATCAAAGTCGGAAACGAGATGGTACGCATTTCTCCTCCTTACACGAGGGATCACAACAACGTTTCACCAGGCAACGCTGGTCAACTGCTGTTTGTGTATGAGAAATAGGTCGAAAACTTTCCTCATGTCAGCACGTTGTAGGTGTCGCCACCGGCGCCAATCTTGTGTGAATGCTCTGAAAAGCCAATCATTTTCATACCACAGCATCTTCTTCCTGTCTGTTACATTTCGCGTTTGTAGCACGTCATCTTCGTGGTGTAGCAATGTTATTGGCCAGCAGTGTAAAAGTGGGAGTCAGACGTGGGGGTCCGAGAGCCACTAATGGCAGAGGCGACGACGGATGGACAAGGAAGTTGGTGCCAGCAGAGCGGAAGACGGAGGGAGTGCAGCTTGCTGGCGCTGGCAGCGATGGGCGAGCGAGATTGGCGGCCGTGGCGCTGCTTAGCGGCGCGGAATTCCGGCGCAGCCAGAGTGCGTGAGGCGTGCGAGCGCAGATATGGCGACGCTCAGCGGCTCGGAGGGACACCGCTTGGCGCCCGGCCAGCGACGCACCTACGCACTGCCAGGTGAGCCGGGAGCATTGCCTTCCCGCACACCCCACTGCCTCGCAGTCCGTCTGCTGGAAGCCAACGAGGTGCTGCGGTAATGAGCGGACAGTCAACAAAGACACAAAATGTGGAGAGATAGGAATTTAATCAGCGCTCACAATTAGCAACACTGCGTGAGTACATGAAGTGCAAAGATCATATGGTCCTAGCCCTCAACCTGTACAACTTCCTATATTTTCCACCCCCGACGTAGCACATTGTTCATAAGCGTCCTTTAGAAGTCTAAGCTTACAACTTCTCCCTGTCCAGCATTAACCAACCCTGGATCAACTTCAGATGGAACGTCCGAACTTAGAGGTGGTGATTGGTATTTAAAATTAAACTGCCTGGCAGAAAAATTGATGAAAAATTACTGAAAAACACATACTATGCCAAAACAATGTTCAAATTTGTGTGAAATCTTAATGGGACTTAACTGCTAACGTCATCAGTTCCTCAGCTTACACACTACTTAACCTAAATTATCCTAAGGACAAACACCCACACCCACAATGAGATTTTCACTGTGCAGCGGAGTGTGCGCTGATATGAAACGAGGTACTGGCGGAAGTAAAGCTGTGAGGACGGGGCGTGGGTCGTGCTTGGGTAGCTCAGATGGTAGAGCACTTGCCCGCGAAAGGCAAAGGTCCTGAGTTCGAGATTCGGTCCGGCAGACAGTTTTAATCTGCCAGGAAGTTACACACACCCATGCCCGAGGAAGGACTCGAACCTCCGCCGGGAGCAGTCGCAGAGTCCATGACTGCAGCGCCCAAGACCGCTCGGCTAATCCCGCTCGGCATTACTATTTCAAAAATGCACCAAATCCACAGCTTTGGACATAAGGCAATGAAATTTTGCACCGCGCTTTACATGAAAGTAACACATTTACGTATAAAATCCTTTGATTATATATATATATATTCAACTTTATTTTGAATGAAATTCGAATTTTTATTTAAAAAAAATAATGTATGTTCCTTTTTCTCAGAAAGCATTCAAGAGTTTTCTATAGAAATTTCTCTGTTTCATCTCTTTATATGTTGTAAGCTTCTCTCATGACGTTTTTAGAATAGGTCAAATAGGAGAATTTTCATAATTTTTTAATTATAATTCCACAAGTACAATTTGAAATTCATGAAAAATACCAAGCACTTTGCGTCGTATGTCATCTCGTAATCAGAATTACAAAATTTGTTCTTCAGACAACGTTTATTAGGTTTTCAGAAATATGAGTACAAAATTTCATAATTCTAGCATTCATAGAATCTGAGGAAAAAGTACATAATTTTTAAAAAACAAACTTTTCAGGAAACGCAGTTTATAGTTCAACCTAACTTCTTTCCTTATGTCACTTCTTCAGAAGGCACCACGTTTGCACTCTGGGTCGTAATTCCCTTCACGACTTCTCTTCTGGTTTCTTGTTGTCTGCCTTCTTTCCTTTACCAGGTTTTCAACTGACTTTTCAGCTGCAGAGACGCGCTGTAAATCTATTTTTCTCAGGATGTCTTGAGTAAAATTTTCTATCTTGAAGCCCATTCTTTATAATACCTTCATCCTCCCGACGTTTCCATCACTAAATACAATTACTGCATCATAAGTTGCAATTCTGGCAACTGTAGCAGATGCAAATGTGTTTTTAGGGCATCGTTTGCATGTAAGTGAATTTAGAGACTCATTTGGATTTTGGGTTTTGCCATGAACATACTTTTTGAGAAGTGCAGGATCGACCAGTAATCTGTAAGAGGGCTTGACAAAATACAGGATACAATTTGGAAGCCTCTCCTTGTGAATGTAGGGGTTGTTATCCCTCTGAGCTTGGCGTGGCAGGGAGGCCGCGTCACACTTTTAATTAATTTTCAGGCACTTCTGAGGCGATTTCAACATTGAAACTTTGGGAACTTATTGTCCATGAGTTGTATTAACAAATAAAAAATAAATCGAAAATTAACATTTTTGGTCAATTTCATCAACGTCTCCCTTATAGCACCCAAAAAGAATAGTATATTATCAATGTAAAATATGAAATGTACGTATGGCATATTTGACTGGGAGACGCTTCTGCGCAGTTCGGCAGCCCATTTGTTATTTGACGTTACTTCGATGACTTCCGCGACGATGAGGATAAATGCTTCGACGACTTCCGCGACGATGACGATGAAATGATGATGATGATGATGATGATGATGATGACACACATCTCCGCCAGCCTCGAGCGGAGAAAATCCCCGTCCAGGACGGGAATCGAAACTGGTGCCCCTTGACCATGAGTCAGCTACGCTAGCCACAAGGCTAGCTTATGATGGTAAATTTGCACACGTAAACACCACTGGCGGTTATGTAAACCGTCAGTATTGCAATTCTGTGTGACACGTAGAACAACCAGCAAAGAGCATTAGTGTTGTTCGTGTGTAGTTTTGTTACAAGGCCGGTGGGACACTTAAGGGACATGAACAGAATCAGGTTTCGACTGATCACTGTGAAGGACACGGATGTATCTAGTACCCATGTAGAACAGCGTTGTTACCACCTTACGAATTTTGAAGGGATCTTATTGTGGATCAACACTTGGTCAGTGGATCGAGTGATGCAATATCCGAATTCGTGGGGCATTCTAATGTGATAGTGGCCCGCTTTTGGATAGCACGTGAACTTGAGGGCATGGTTACCCGTCTTCAGGGTTCTGGTCGGCCAGGTATGACCACCATGGAGGAGGATCATTGAATTATTGAACTGTGCACCAAACTCCGTCACATCTACGCCTGCCAACCGAGAGCTAGCAACAGACACCTTGCAACAAACTGCATCGTGTTGCACCATTTTTGGTATACTAGCAGAAACCGGACTAGGGAATTACTTATCAATGCATAACATTCTAAGACCACAACAAAAACGGCTGCGTTTCGAGTGGCATCCTGACCAGAACACGTGGAGTGCTGTTGAGTGTTGAGTGGCGTCGTATCACTTTCAGCGATGAATCATTGTTGGCACTAAATCTGATCATCTTCATTGAGCATGTCGCCGACCTATGGCTTGATCCCATTCCTCAACTGTTTCGGAGAGGCAGAATGGTGTTGCTCCTGACTTCATGGATTGAAGAGCCGTTGGGTATGTCTTCAGGTCACCGTCGGTCACACTAAAGGAACTTTGATGTCACAATGGTACGTCATGTATTACTTTTCAAGTGATAGTATCCTGAAGCTATTTTTCAGCTGGTAATGCTCGTCGAAACGTGGCATAGGTGTCTATGAACTATGTGAGTGGTTCTGAAGTACTCCCCAGAACCAGTCCAAACGTCAACTGCCCAGAGCCACTATCGAGGATATAAGAACCAGTTACAACACCTTATCTGAAAAGATGATACAACGGTTTTATGATACCCTTCCTAACAGGTTCAGTACAGGCATCCACCTAAGTGTAACGTCATACTAATGCTTCAAATTGCTCTAAGCACTATGGGACTTAACATCTGGGGTCATCAGTCCCCTAGACTTAGAACTACTTAAACCTGACTAACCTAAGGACATCACACGCATGCATGCTCGAGGCAGGATTCGAACCTGTGACCGTAGCAGCAGCGCAGTTGCGGACTGAAGCGCCTAGAACCGCTCGGCCACAGAGGCCGCCTGTATACAGATGTGTGGCCTCACACTGTCAAACTCTTTGAAAATTTAACACAATTTTGTAATCACTGAAATAACATCACACACCCCGTCAACACGTAAAGTTTCATTTTACTCCCTTCTCCCCTTCTGAAAGATTCACTATTTCTGTCAGGCAGTGTATGCCCTGACGTTTCATCTCCAACTGCTGGAGACATCTTCAAAGATAAAACGACAACGGCATGTTCATATCTTTACTAGTATCATACCGAATTTGACAACCGAAATAGTCAAACGATGCCGGCTGCCATAGGACCGTGTCACTCACAAAAATTTTAATTCAGACTTAATATTTTCCACACAAATTTAGAAATTCCAACAACGCATTCCTTACATAAGTCATTTAAATCATACAGTTGTCATTGCGAAACATTTTAGGTTCACTTAGCACACTGCTTTTAATTACTTCTACATCTACATCTACATTTTCATAGATACTCCGCAAACCACCGTACGCTGCGTGCGGAAGCCAGCCTGTACCACGATTAGCCATTTCCTTTTCTGTTCCACTCGCAAATAGAGCGAGGGGAAAGCGACCGTCTATATGCCTCCGTATGAGCCCTAATTTCTCGTATCTTATCTTCGTGGTCCTTAGGCGCAATATACAGGGTGATTCAAAAAGAATACCACAACTTTAAAAATGTGTATTTAATGAAAGAAACATAATATAACCTTCTGTTATACATCATTACAAAGTGTATTTAAAAAGGTTTTTTTTTCACTCAAAAACAAGTTCAGAGATGTTCAATATGGCCCCCTCCAGACACTCGAGCAATATCAACCCTATACTCCAACTCGTTCCACACTCTCTGTAGCATATCAGGCGTAACAGTTTGGATAGCTGCTGTTATTTCTCGTTTCAAATCATCAATGGTGGCTGGGAGAGGTGGCCGAAACACCATATCCTTAAGATACCCCCATAAGAAAAAATAGCAGGGGGTAAGATCAGGGCTTCTTGGAGGCCAGTGATGAAGTGCTCTGTCACGGGCTGCCTGGCGGCCGATCCATCGCCTCGGGTAGTTGACGTTCAGGTAGTTACGGACAGATAAGTGCCAATGTGGTGGCGCTCCATCCTGGTGAAATATGAATTGTTGTGCTTCTTGTTCGAGCTGAGGGAACAGCCAATTCTCTAACATCTCCAGATACTGTAGTCCAGTTACAGTAGCCGTCCAGAACTTTTCCCTTTGCACAAACACCCATTCTCTGTAAACTGTTTATACCAACGTTTAATACACCACCTATCAGGAGGTTTAACAACATACTTCGTTCGAAATGCACGCTAAACAATTCTCGTCGATTCACTTCTGCCGTACTCAATAACACAAAAAGCTTTCTGTTGAGCGGTCGCCATCTTAGCATCAACTGACGCTGACGCCTAGTCAACAGCGCCTCAAGCGAACAAATGTACAACTAAATGAAACTTTATAGCTCCCTTAATTCGCCGACAGATAGTGCTTAGCTCTGCCTTTTGTCGTTGCAGAGTTTTACATTCCTAAAGTTGTGGTATTCTTTTTGAATCACCCTGTATAGTGGTGGCAGTAGAATCGTTCGGCAGTCAGCTTCAGATGCCGGTTCTCTAAAATTTCTCAATAGTTTCTCGAAAAGAACGTCGCCTTCCCTGCAGGGAATCTCATTTGAGTTCCTGGAGCATCTCCGTAACACTTACTTGTTGTTCGAACCTATCGGTAACGAATCTAGCAGCCTGTTCTGCGTTGCTTCGATGTCTTCCCACAATCCGACGTGGTACAGACCCCAAACACTCTAGCAGTACTCAAGAAAAGGCCGCGCCAGCGTCCTATATGTGGTCTCCTTTACAGATGAACCACTGTTTCCTAAAATGCTCCCAATAAACCCAAGTGGACCATTCGCCTCTCCTGCCACTGTTTTCACATGCTCGTTCCACCTCATATCGCTTTGCAACGTTACGTCCAGCTATTTAAACGACTTGACAGTGTCAAGCGGTACACTAGTAATACCACATTAAAGGTTTGTTATTCGAACTCATACGCATTAATTTACGTTTATCCACATTTAGGGCTAGCTACCATTCATTACACCGTCAGGAAATTTTGTCTAAGTCTTCCTGTATCTTCCTACAGTTACTCAAATGCAATACCTTACCGTACTCCATGGCATCATCAGCAGACAACCGCAGATTGCTGCTCATCATGACCGCCAAATCATTTATGTACATAGAGAACAATAGCGGTCCTATCAGATTTTCCTGCAGCTCTCCTGACGATAGCCTTGTCTCTGATGAACACATGCTGGTTTCTATTATTTAAGAAGTCTTCGAGCTACTCACATATCTGTGAACTCATTCCATATACTGGTACCTTCGTTAACAGCCTAACAGCCTGCAATGGGGCAACGTATCAAATGCTTTCTGGAAAGCTAGTAATCTGGAATCTGCCTGTTGTTCATCCATAGTTCGCAGTATGTCGTGTGAGAAGAGGGCAAGCTGAGATTCACACGAACGATTCTTTCTAAAACCATGCTGATTCGTGGACATAAGCTTCTCATCCTCAAAAAATTTAATTGTTAAGTAGGCTTGAACATTCATTAAAATATTCTGATGCTCTCCAACAACCAACGAGAGCCCAAATTCTGCTTCTACGCTGAAAGTGAGGAAATGTAGGGAAGTTAGTTACTTTTTAACGTCATGTGGTGTGATTAGAGAAGAAGCAGTCTCGCCGCTGAAAAAGAGTGGGCGATGGAATTGGATGGAGATTAGAAACCTGCCTATTACGAGTAGCAGTTCCGTCCGGGATAAATATACAGGGCGGTAATATGACATACATTCCCACACAACACAGTCGAATCATGAATGTCTCAGATAGAAAGGAGGTGCCTGTGAAAGAACCGTCTTTGGCGCGCGTTGTGAACTGGCGTAATGATGGAGTCAGCAATGGTCACTTCTGTTAATACTGTCGGTTCGATCTGCTAAAGCACCATTGTTTGGAAATATTCACAGGAGAAACGACCAGCTGGTAAACAAAGAAGCCAAAACTGTTGCGTATAGAAAATATTTATACCGCCCAGCTCTTATTCCACTTACGTAGGTATTCATCTCGAAATTTTCCCACTCTCCTCTGGGTCTAATAATAGTTGAAAGCGTGGATTTATATCGGGACTCTGTCCCAGAGTCGCCAGCTGGAAATACTTCGTTATGGAAGGAGCTGCGGTCAAAGGAATCCACAGAGGATCCGACCGTAATTGTTCCGAGCGTTCGCAGTCAATGCCGTAACAGAAACAGGAGCGATGCGCTGTTATACCGATGGCGAGGGGGGGGGGGGGGGGGGGAGGACGTCTTTACGTCTTTGTGTTCGCACGGACGACAGACGCCGAGGCAGCCTTCCTTACGGCGGGACTCTGAGATGAAAGCGAGAACTCTCGGAGCTCTGTCTCGGCCACTAATAACCCTGCTACTAAATAACACTCGCGTTGATACTTTTACGAATTAAGTCGGTGTGTATTTAAGAATGCTCCGTTCGTCGGCGCGCCTCGCTCTCAGCGCCATGATTACGGGAATTTACAGCTTAATAAAGAGGGAATGCGCGCAATAAAGCCAAGTGCGCCCGGCTTTTATCTCGTTTTTGATACATTCCCGCGGCCGCCCGGCCCGGCGCGCTACTATTTTAAGCCCCGGCCGTTTAGGCGGATCCCTGTGGTTAATAACGGAGAGTTACGGCCCGTGTTTACTAAACACGTCGGATTAAGCCGCTTTCTTCGCGGCTGCGCCAAGTTATACTCGCAGCTCGCCGCAACACTGCAACAATGTGAGAATAAAAGCTCGTGGTGGGTGTTTCATCGCGCCCGCGTTCAGAAACAAAAATAAAAGAGTCCTCGCGGTTCCTGGAAATAACTGCTAGTAATCATGTCTCGTAAATTTTACGAAATTGTAGTCAGGGTATTTGTAAATAACTCTTAATTTTCTACAAAGTTCTGTTGAGGATAATCATGTGTCGCAGTACAGAGTAATAAAACCAAACGAAAGTTTCTGGTAGCCTAGAAGAAACAGAGAAAAGCAATCTCCGAGAATTCCTCAGTGATTGGTTGATAATGTTTCTTTAGATGGTTCATATGGCTCTAAGCACTAAGGGACTTAACACCTGAGATCATCAGTCCCCTAGACTTAGAACTACTTAAACATAACTAACCTAAGCACATCACAAACATCCATGCCGGAGGCAGGATTCAAACCTGTGACCATAGCAGCAGCGCAGTTCCGGACTGAAGCGCCTAGAGCCGCTCGGCCACAGTGGCCGGCGTTCCTTTAGATATATAGACAAATTCACGATTCCATTTCTTCGTACAATAAGGCGGCTACTAGCGTACAGTCTGATCAAAAAGCACTTGTTAAGTGACACTTTTCATGGAGTCTCTGCTACACATCCATACACTATCTCTTACACCCTTTCATCAGGGATGTAAATGCAGTGACTGGAAAATTTTCAGAGTTTGGGCGGAGAGATGACTGGTATGCGAAGGTCTCAGATGCGTCAGCTAAGAACTGGGTAAAGTGTGGGGAACGTAGGATACTATCGGGCAGCGGGTCGTCTCCGATAGGATGTCTTTCTAAACTTTAGCGTACGTGGAAGCGCCTGTCACTCCATTCCAGTGTGAAATGTGGAGAACAAGACCAATCACGCTATTGTGAATGAAACTAACAGCGTATTTTCGTGCGGCCACAAGTTATCTGTTTCTAGTTACTATATTGGCGCACGAGCTTAACTTTGGAATACTGTGCTCTGTTTACAAAGAAGTAATATTAAATTTTATTCTATCTTTTGACTCAACAGACGCTATTCTCTGTACTGTAGGCTGTGACAAGTAATAACAATGAGACCTTAATAACTGACACCATGTCTTAGGAAGCATGACTTTTTTCTGTAATAAATACACAGACACAGTTTGAATTACAACTGTGTTTGTTTAACGATTACCGGTTTCAATCTGCGTTGCATATCGACTTCAGGTCCGGCGCTGCAAAGTGCAGTTTGACAACTGTTGTGTAAAGTTAGTCGACGGTTGACAAACTACACTCAGCTGAGCCAGACTTGAAGATGATCGGCAACACAAATTGTAACCAATAGTCGCTAAATATAAAGTTGTGTTTCTTTGTCAGTATACAGGATGTTACCATAAGAGCGTGCATAAATGTAGAAAGACATAGAGAAAGCTCCACTGAACAGGAAACCTGGGGCCAGAGGAGCCAACTTAAGAGGACGTGGAAACAAACTTGTCTACCGCTTTTTCTAGCATTACTATTTCCCAGCTTATTTAAAACTAACAAGCGTATAAAGTTACAGGTACTGTTCTGTTTCTTTACATGTACATTCTTTATTTCCCGCAAGAAAACAAGGAGGACGACCCTGATGACTAAGAAGTGATGATGCAGGCTTTGTTTACTTTACTTGTCCATAAGGCAGCTTTGTGGTATCGTACTTATTTTGTCCTGTGACAGAACGTGCTATGAATCAACGACTGACTCTTTCATTCCTCGGTGCTATTCAGAGACTTACAGCAAAATATGATGCAGTGGTATCGGTAGAGTTTAGTAGAGCTCAGTGACAAGCATCTTGGGTATGGGGGAAGTACATTGTAATGCTGTAGCTGCTGATAAGCTGTACAGGGAATGATTTCTTAACAAATATCATCCATCAAGAGGAATGTTTATTTCTCTCGATCGAGGGATGCTGGAGACTGTTATTGGAAAGAAGAAACGAGGGGTCTGGCAACACGAAGACCGCACCAGGGACATTTGTCAGGGTGCGTCAGAAGCTTTTCGCCGATGTCATGCTTGCATTGAGGTTGATGGCCATCAATATCAGCAGACTTTGTAAGATACATTTCAAATGGTACGTTCATTGTGTCAGTGATGGTATTTGCAGTTAACTTTAACTAATGTAAATAAAAAAATCACACAATACTGTGTTTTTATCCTTATTATATCCAAAAGCTGGCGTCTCCGACCCCATGTTCCCTACCTCAAATTGTTCAGTGAAGCATCCTCTGTGTCCTGTTAAATTTTTTCACTCTCTTACTGAAACTCCGTGTATATTATAAAAGTAAGTGTACAATGTGGGTGCCGCTAAAACTCAGAAACTAGGCACGGTACGATCAAGGGAGTTACATGGTGTTCATCCATGAAGAAGATTCCCATATTTACCTGAAGGGCGTGCTTTTGAAGACATAAGGGGTGTGAAGTTATGCTCGAAAAACTTCCGCATTGTGCATGACTTTTTTATTTATTACTTCGTTGATGCTAACTCCATTCGCAACACATTTTGTAGACGGTATCCACATACGCTGCTGAATGTATCTACAAAATTGTAATATTATTATACAACACATAGTTCGGGAGACATGACGTTAAAACATTAAGAACACGGCGAGGCGCTGAGTGGATCTGGTGTGGAAAAAAATGTTCAAATGTGTGTGAAATCTTATGGGACTTAACTGCTAAGGTCATCGGTCCCTAAGATTACACACTACTTAACCTAAATTATGCTAAGGACAAACACACACACCCATGCCCGAGGGAGGACTCGACCTCCGCCGGGACCAGCCGCACAGTCTGGTGTGGACGAACACATGTAAATAAACACCTGCGCAATGTCGGATTTCTGCTCCGGTTTATTTATTTTCAAATTATCACGTCGGCACGTTCGGGTTGTACTGGATAAAGCAATTGCCCACTGTACCATACAAAACAGACAGAATAAAAATTTAAATTTTTACGTTCTTTTGTTTAACTTGCGAAGATGGAGAAATCAGGACATATATGGAACGAAGTAACATGAAGCAAGCTATAGGAAACTCAGATTTTTTAAATGACAGTCACGGAAGCGAGTGACAGATACTGAATTTCAAGGACTACGTTAGGTTATAGACTTAGAGCCTTATCGGAAAACAAAGAGGTGACCATGTAAAGCTACCCTAAGAGATATTTTTTATTTTTTTCAGGAAAGATTCGATGATGAACGGAAGCATTACTCTACGACCATGCTACAAATACAGATAGCTAGCTTATGCCTTAGAGTACATGCGAAATTTAGTGTACAAGCACGCAGAACAACTGAAAGTAAATCAACGTTGCAAAAAGACAAAAATCAAAGCGAGTAAATGATTTCATGAAAAACATGAATACTTAAAAGTCTACAGACAACTAGATCGACGAGTTTCAGCGTGTAGCATGTTTCAGCAAAGAACAAGTTGACAGATTCTTTGATAAAATAGGTGAGCCAATGGACAAGTTCAAATTTGTAATCATTTGCGATCCGATTACAATTTTTTATGACAAAAATTACTTCTGTAGAGAATTTCACATGTCTGGTACAACGCTTTGAAAATTTAAACGATCAAAATGCAAAGTGTGGCAAAAATGTAAAAAATAAACGAATGTATTTTGATTTGATGCCCAGTTTGGTAATTCTATTAAGCAACGTATTATGATTTTGTTTAGCATGAAGAATGTTGCAATACAATATTCAGAAAACATTATTGCTTCTTAAATGTTTGCGTGTCCAATACTACTCAACCTTCCCGTATCTTTGGTGGACGATGCCTGTGTATAGTCTCAGTGGAACATGCGGCCGTTTGGGCCCTCTGTTCCTGTGTTGTATGGTGTCATCACCGGCTGGGTTTGATGATTTGTCATGGAAAGTAACGTATTTTGCTTTTTTCACAGTTTTCTTAAGGTTACCTTAATCTGTATTCAGTCGCACGAAGAGGTATATGCGTTACCCAATTTGACGACTATGAGACGCTTAATGTGTGTGTGTGTGTGTGTGTGTGTTTGCTTGTTTAGAGAGCGAGAGAGAGAGAGAGAGAGAGAGAGAGAAAGAGAGAGAGAGAGATTCTATGAGCGTAATCGCTTTTTATGGCTAAGGTACCTCCGTCCCATACCTCAACATAAATTTTTAAACAATGTTCTATATTTCTTTCCCGTGACAAAACATAATGTTTTTAAGCAATGTACTTTCTTTCTTAGTGGTCTTAGGAAACGTGATTTGGACTTCAGGCCTATAGCTTGGGACTTATCTAAGCTCCACTTTACGCCAAATTAGCATTCGTCCTCCTATCCTCCAGAACGGATAATTCGGATATGTAATTTTATTGACCTTTTTGGTTTTTTTGCCCTCTTGACAGTATGTATAACCTGAAATACCATTATAACAAGATTGTGCCCAGCATTGACTAGTGTGGTTTGCTGCCATTTCCGTTGGTTCCAATCCCTCCTCCCACCCGAAACATAAATTTGCTTATGAAAATGTGTTCTTATTTTGAACACTTGAGATAAAATCAAGACGACACATGCAAGATTAGGATGAGGCGACGAGAAGACAACGATATTGTTTCAGTTCCGCTGGTTGGGTGGAAGGCAATCCGAAGTCTGTGTGACACCCTTTTCTGGAGCATTACTACACAGTATGGGTTCCTTACCAGATTGTACTGACGGTGCACAACAAAAAAGTTCAAAGAAGACAACTGGTTTTGTATTACCACTAAATAGAGGAGAGAGCGTCACGGATATGATGAGAGTTTGGGAGGACATGAATTGGGCAAAGCCTTTGTTTCGATGCGGAACATCTTTTAATGAAATTTCCATCGGCAACATTCTCCTTCGAACGCCGAAATATTTTATGGACTCGCGACAGTACATGGAGAAAAGACAATCGTAATAAAACCAGGAAAGTCAGAGCTCGCCCTTCTGGTACAACTGTTCACTCTTCCCACGTGCTACTCGTGAATGGTACGGTCGAGAAATAGTCTGGAAATGGGTCTACTGACACACTGCTCAGCGCTTAAATGTAAATCCTGGAGTCATCATGTAGGTGTTCATTCAAGTATCTCCTTTCACCAGATCTCTCTCCACGAACTCGTTTCGAGTGGTGGTGCGCCACAACAAAGCATCAGATCACTTTTAGTGTTCTGTAGATTAACTCGTGGAAGTTGAGCATACGACTTAATAGGAACGCTGACTCCTGCCCGTGATTCGTTTGACTACCGCCCACCACAGCGGGCAAACTATTAGGTCTTCCCCTTCGCGTAGTCCGTTCCCTGTTTGAACGAGGCTCAAGAAAGAGACAGCTAAGAGCAGTTGCGGCAGGGCTATAGCAGCACGTGACAGACGTCGGCTATTGACGGAATTTTAGATGTCGTTGTCGGTCACATGTGTTGCGAAAAGTGGCATCTGCACTCACTGTTTGAACTTCAGTATTTTCGAGAATGCAGCTAGGCTCATCTAACCGTTGGAGTCCAGGCACCGAGAGTTCGCAAGATCGATGCTTGGATGGTCTGGAAAAGGCAGTTTTACCAGCCCAAATTAGATGCACAAAAATTAAATCTTCAAGTCGGTTAACAAACCGAAAAATCTCTAGCAGCAACGAAAAGTTCTTGTTAATAAGGGTGAAAGGCGGTGTTGCAGCTTGTAAGTAGGCTGTTTAGGTTTTTATGTTGGTAACGCCACGTAGCGCTCTATATGAAAATCACTGACTGTGCTGTGTGAAGGCTGTGGTTGGTTTCCATTGTTGGAGTATATGCTATTGTAGTGTTGGGCAGTTGGCTGTTAACAGCGCGTAGCGTTGCGCAATTGGAAGTGAGCCGCCAGCAGTGGTGGATGTGGGGAGAGAAATGGCGGAGTTTTGAGAGCGGATGATCTGGACATGTGTCCATCAGAGACAGTAAATTTGTAAGACTGGATGCCATGAACTGCTATACATATTATGATTTTTGAACACTATGAAGGTAAATACATTGTTCGCTCTCTATCAAAATCTTTCATTTGATAACTATGTGTATAAGTAGTTAGTGCCTTTAGTGGTTTGACTCTTTTGTTTAGCTGGCAGTAGTGGCGCTCGCTGTATTGCAGTAGTTCGAGTAACGAAGATTTTTGTGAGGTAAAGGATTTGTGACAGGTATAGGTTAATGTTAGTCATGGCCATTCTTCTGTAGGGATTATTGGAAGTCAGATTGCGTTGCGCTAAAAATATTGTGTGTCAGTTTAGTGTTGACCAGAACAGGTAAAGAGCGAAATGTCTGAGTACGTTGAGTTCTGCTCAGCTGTTTGAAAATCAAATAATGTAAGAGGTTTATCAGCACAGTAATTCATTAATTTTTCTAAGGGGACGTTTCATATGTCGACCCTTAGCCGAGGACACCTCACTGGAATCTTCTGATTTTTTCTTATAGTTTGTGTAATTAGTGTAGATATTGTTTATTGCCAGCGCGTAATTATAGAGAGAATTTCCTTTGTAATTGTAGTTTTTGATTGTCGTACAGTAAAACAATTGTGGCATGCATGTACATTTGCACCAAGTATTTCGCAGCTGCGCTTGCAATTAACGATTATTATTTTCAATGCTATGTTAATGTGTTTTCTTATTATGCTCTTCAAATTGTGCTTTTCTGTGTTATCGTGTGAAATATTGTGACAATAATGGCGTGTGAAAAACGTAATACTAGGCTCCAAAGTAAACTGAGAAATGACAGTGAAGACGAAAGCAGTGTGTCAGCGCAACAGTGTAATGAATTAACTAATGTTCAAACTAGTAATTTGGTAATTGTGCAAAGGGAAATGGAACGGGCTGCAAATAATGGTGTAGACAGTGTAACAATTAGTGAACAGGGAAGCATTATCGAACGATCGGTCGGCAATAGCTCGCTTCAGGAATCCGAAATGACAGGACACAATCTCGCAAATACTGTAGATTCAGGTTTTGGGTCCTCACCGTTTTCTCAAATGAGTCAACACGTGCATTGTTATTACAATTAATACAACAAATGGGACAAAAGCTTCAGAAGTTAGACACGATGGAACAAAATCAGAGACAAACACAGCAAAAGCTTCAAAAGTTAGACACAATGGAACAAAATCTTCGAAAGTTAGACACAATGGAACAATATCTTCAAATGTTAGACACAATGGAACAAATTCTTCAAAAGTTAGACACCACGCTTTAACAAACACGTAAAGATTGAACTACTGAGTTACATAACATCGAATCGAAATGTCAAAAAGTCTGTAATGACGTAATAACACAAATTTATGAGCATTTTCAACCTATTTTTTTCGCGGCATGAAAATCACGAGACCTTGCGGGCTAAAATTGACTCAGTAGCATCTACTGATTCGGTTACGCAACTTGCAAAAACTCAGGAAAACTTAAAGGACACAGTAGATACTCTGAAAATTGGTTCAGAAAGACACATGGAGGAAATTAGTTCATTATTAGAGAAAGTCGTCGAACTTTCGGATCAGCTAAATACACTCCTGGAAATTGAAATAAGAACACCGTGAATTCATTGTCCCAGGAAGGGGAAACTTTATTGACACATTCCTGGGGTCAGATACATCACATGATCACACTGACAGAACCACAGGCACATAGACACAGGCAACAGAGCATGCACAATGTCGGCACTAGTACAGTGTATATCCACCTTTCGCAGCAATGCAGGCTGCTATTCTCCCATGGAGACGATCGTAGAGATGCTGGATGTAGTCCTGTGGAACGGCTTGCCATGCCATTTCCACCTGGCGCCTCAGTTGGACCAGCGTTCGTGCTGGACGTGCAGACCGCGTGAGACGACGCTTCATCCAGTCCCAAACATGCTCAATGGGGGACAGATCCGGAGATCTTGCTGGCCAGGGTAGTTGACTTACACCTTCTAGAGCACGTTGGTTGGCACGGGATACATGCGGACGTGCATTGTCCTGTTGGAACAGCAAGTTCCCTTGCCGGTCTAGGAATGGTAGAACGATGGGTTCGATGACGGTTTGGATGTACCGTGCACTATTCAGTGTCCCCTCGACGATCACCAGTGGTGTACGGCCAGTGTAGGAGATCGCTCCCCACACCATGATGCCGGGTGTTGGCCCTGTGTGCCTCGGTCGTATGCAGTCCTGATTGTGGCGCTCACCTGCACGGCGCCAAACACGCATACGACCATCATTGGCACCAAGGCAGAAGCGACTCTCATCGCTGAAGACGACACGTCTCCATTCGTCCCTCCATTCACGCCTGTCGCGACACCACTGGAGGCGGGCTGCACGATGTTGGGGCGTGAGCGGAAGACGGCCTAACGGTGTGCGGGACCGTAGCCCAGCTTCACGGAGACGGTTGCGAATGGTCCTCGCCGATACCCCAGGAGCAACAGTGTTCCTAATTGGCTGGGAAGTGGCGGTGCGGTCCCCTACGGCACTGCGTAGGATCCTACGGTCTTGGCGTGTATCCGTGCGTCGCTGTGGTCCGGTCCCAGGTCGACGGGCACGTGCACCTTCCGCCGACCACTGGTGACAACATCGATGTACTGTGGAGACCTCACGCCCCACGTGTTGAGCAATTCGGCGGTACGTCCACCCGGCCTCCCGCATGCCCACTATACGCCCTCGCTCAAAGTCCGTCAACTGCACATACGGTTCACGTCCGCGCTGTCGCGGCATGCTACCAGTGTTAAAGACTGCGATGGAGCTCCGTATGCCACGGCAAACTGGCTGACACTGACGGCGGCGGTGCACAAATGCTGCGCAGCTAGCGCCATTCGACGGCCAACACCGCGGTTCCTGGTGTGTCCGCTGTGCCGTGCGTGTGATCATTGCTTGTACAGGCCTCTCGCAGTGTCCGCAGCAAGTATGGTGGGTCTGACACACCGGTGTCAATGTGTTCTTTTTTCCATTTCCAGGAGTGTAATTTATCTACGAAGGTAGATGATAATCTGAATTACACAAGACCGGTAGTCTTTAATGATACAGAAGAGTACGAACAAATTAGGAAATTCAAACAAAATCAGAATCAAATTAATACGCAAAACCAAAGAGAAATCTGGGAAGTACAAGATCAGTTGACTTGGAAAAGTCTGAATTCGGTAGGTCAAAGGTGAGGTTTTTGGGACATATTAATTCTTCTGAAGGCATTCAGCCGGATCCTGAAAAGTTAGAAGCAATCAGAGCCATTCTAGTTCCATCCACAAAAGGACAAGTTCGCAGTTTTCTAGGTCTTCTAAATTTTTACCGTTGTTTGCTGAATATGCAAATTCTAGTGACACCAAAACTTAGTTGTCTCACCGGAAAAAATACTATTTGGAACTGGGACGAACAAGCACAGTTGGAATTCAATTCTTTGAAAGAACCGCTACTTAACGCGCCAATACTAGCTCATCCAGATTTGTCGCAATATTTCTGCCTTAGCACGGACTCTTCTAAAGTCGGTCTTGGTGCCTATTTATTTCAAGAAGCCATAGAAAATGACACTACTGCTCAGAAAACCATTGCTTTTGCTAGCTGAGTGCTAGCAAAATCTGAAAAAAATTATTCCGTTACTGAATTAGAAGCTTTAGCTGTCGTTTGGGCATTTAACAAATTCCGTTTCTTTCTTTCTGGCAATCACGTAACAGTATACAGTGATAATCTTGCATTACAATTTCTTATGTCTTCAAAATTAAATCATGACAGGTTAAAACGTTGGGCATTGTTTCTGCAAGAATTCCGCTTCACAGTAGTCTACATTCCCGGCAAGGAGAACATTGTTGCGGACGCGCTGTCACGCGCACCGGCTGGGCTTGAGGAAGTGACCCAGAAGCCAACCTCGAGAAAAATTTCAGTATTCTTTACATTCAGAAAGTCGCCTTTGAAAACTTCATCACCACATCTTTAAAGGACATTGCTCATGAACAATCCGATTTGGAAAGACATGAAAAGTAAATGGCATGAAAAGACACACACTCAGATTCGGCATTATTATCTGGTTAGAAACAACATACTCTTCAAACGCTGCACTGTTGATGACAGGCTATGGGTACTTTGTATTCGAGAAGATTTTGTTAATAAGCTCATTTGGTACATTGATTTCAGCTACGCACATTTTGGTCCACGAAAATGTTATCATATTCTTCGAACGACTTGTTATTTTAACAATATGGAAAAAAGAATTCGATGAGCCTTATCTATTTATAAACTTTATCAAAACGCTAAACCATCTACTATCTCACATCGTGCTCCGTTGTTTCCTATCATTCCTTCTAAAGTAAAAGAATTTGCTGCTGTTGATCTCTTGGGACCCCTTGTCAGAACATTAAATGGATTTTCGTACGTTCTAGTCGCTGTTGAACTTACTTCAAAATTTGTTTCTTTCACTCCGTTACGTAAATCCACTGGACGGTCTGTATCCAACGCCTTTGTTAAAAATTTCTTACGTGAAGTTGGACACATTAGTAAAGTCATTTCAGATAATGGACCGCAATTGAGATCTGCTGTTTGGTCACGCTTGCTTAGGAACCATAAAAACAAACCTGTTTTTATTTCATTGTACTCACCACATTGTAACCTGTCTGAACGGATTGTGAAAGAAATCAATAAGCTTTGCAGACTTTATTGTCAGAGAAAGCATCAGCATTGGGACAGATATTTACACTCATTTCAAACCGTTCTGAATGAAATGCCTCATGACTCCACTTCTTTACCACCTACTCTTGTACTGAAGAATGAAGAACCACCGAACAGAATCAGAGAGCTTGTACCTTTCCCGAATACACGTAAACTTCGACGCAAAGACATAATTGATTTGGCTCTTAAAAGTATAAAATCTGCAGCAGACAAAAGGAGAAAACTACACGGTAAAGCAAATGCAAAGAAATTATATATTGGTCAGAAAGTTCTCATTAAAGCTCATTCATTGTCACAGAAGAAGAAACACTTGAGTCACAAATTCTTTCTGATTTACAATGGAAATCCGACGTATACCACATGATAATTGCGTTGAAGTTGAAACTCTGCGTACTAGTAAGAGTAAAGGATTGCACCACATTTCACATGTAAAACCGTTTGTTGAAAGATAATCTGCTTTTTAACTTAGTCTTTGCCATAAAATTTTTCACTTCACGCTACTAGTACGCTTTGTCACACTTAGAAACTGTTATCATGCAACAATGCTTTGAAGTTAACTATCAAGTCTAGAACCTACGGAACATGTTTGGACAGTAATTACCACTGCATTGTGATAGTGAACAGAGGACACAGTGTTACTGAAACTTCCTGGCAGATTAAAACTGTGTGCCCGACCGAGACTCGAACTCGGGACCTTTGCCTTTCGCGGGCAAGTGCTCTACCAACTGAGCTACCGAAGCACGACTCACGCCCGGTACTCACAGCTTCACTTCTGCCAGTACCTCGTCTCCTACCTTCCAAACTTTACAGAAGCTCTCCTGCGAAACTTGCAGAACTAGCACTCCTGAAAGAAAGGATATTGCGGAGACATGGCTTAGCCACAGCCTAGGGGATCTTTCCAGAATGAGATTTTCACTCTGCAGCGGAGTGTGCGCTGATATGAAACTTCCTGGCAGATTAAAACTGTGTGCCCGACCGAGACTCGAACTCGGGACCTTTGCCTTTCGCGGGCAAGTGCTCTACCAACTGAGCTACCGAAGCACGACTCACGCCCGGTACTCACAGCTTCACTTCTGCCAGTACCTCGTCTCCTACCTTCCAAACTTTACAGAAGCTCTCCTGCGAAACTTGCAGAACTAGCACTCCTGAAAGAAAGGATATTGAGGAGACATGGCTTAGCCACAGCCTAGGGGATCTTTCCAGAATGAGATTTTCACTCTGCAGCGGAGTGTGCGCTGATATGAAACTTCCTGGCAGATTAAAACTGCGTGCCCGACCGAGACTCGAACTCGGGACCTTTGCCTTTCGCGGGCAAGTGCTCTACCAACTGAGCTACCGAAGCACGACTCACGCCCGGTACTCACAGCTTCACTTCTGCCAGTACCTCGTCTCCTACCTTTTACTGTGTTACTGTGTGTGTACATTCTTGCTTGTTAGTTGCACGATTACGTAACGACTATAAGGCTTACATAATTAGAACATATTCTGCTAATGAGATTTTAATGCAACATTTTGGTTTACTTGAAAAGACATTCTTTATTTGAAGTACTTTCTGTGAGATTAAAGATGATTTAGTATTTGGTCTTAAACTGCAACACGATTACATCACGACGCTACTAATGTGTGACACAATTTACATTGTTGTTTTGTGCTGTATCTGCTACATATCTGCACAGTTTTTCTGAATTCCTCTGGAAAGTAAAACATGTTTTAGTAGTAACTTTTGTGGTATAGATATAATGAGACAGCCTTTATTGTAGCACAACAATACGTTACAGTGTAGTACTTTCTTGATCACGGTACTGTACGTAATAACTACGATATGTATACGCATAGCATTTCGCTTTTGTTTATTACGAGGTAAGTACATTGACTTCCACAGAACTTTGCTTATGGACGACGATAATTACGACACTTGACACATTTTTTACCCTTAAGTAATGACAGAGATTATGTTATAACAATACGCGCAATTTAGCGTGGCAGTACACCTATTTGAGTGATTAGTTTTGTACTTAAAACATTTATTTTTAAAGATTTTTGAATTACAAACAAAGTTTTCCGTGATACATTTCATTCCATTGCTGTAATCTGTAACACCTGAGGGTATAATTACATTGATCCTCAGGGGAGTACACGCTTACTTTGTGTGCCATGTGTTTGGCAGGCACAAGAAGCCCTAGCTAATCTGGTATTTGCTTATACACCTTTACTCATCGGTACCATATTTCTCTAACACATAATTACACAGCTATCTGATCAATTAACCGAGAGAGACAAACATTTATTTTACTACGTTAGTGACACATGTTGGATAACTTCACACTTATGAAATTGTACTTTGTTTGTACTTTGTGAACTGTTCATATTTTTTCAGAACCATTGTGATAATATGAGAGCTTTGAATGATGTATTTAGTATGAGATCATGATTTTTAAAGAACGTTTGAGGTAGATGACACTATTGAAATGCACAGAGAATTTTCTTTTTTTTTTAGGTTTTGAAATTATTGGAGGAAGCTGCGACGATTTTGAGATTTGACTGAGGTGTTATGATGTTATTATTACGATGACGATGTGTATTATGCTGTTGAGGTATTTTTATGATCAATAAGCTAATGCTATATGAGGAATTTGATTATGCTACATGTTTATTATGATGAAATATTGAAGAAGTGTTGACGAATATGTATGTGGCTAATAAGGTAAGGAATAATGAGTAGTAGTTAGGGACTCTGATTTGAGAAAAAGGATGTTGGAAACCAAGAATCGTACTTTAAGAGTTATGAAATGTGTGTAAATGCGTGAATGTATCACAATGCCGGCGAAAATTTTTTGGACACTGTTGTATTTGTAGGATTTTGTTTCTCCACATTTCTACTGTAATTTCTCGACTTGTGAAATTTTATTTGTATCAAACTGTCACTATAGCGGAAACTTCTGTTGTAAATTTCGGTAAGAAAGCTAAGTGACCTTGACGTAATGCGTCGTGGACGCCTAGCTGTGCCACTCGCCTGGAGAATAAGCCATTAGTGAAGAAAAAAGAGGCCATTATCCTCGATATTGACAGTTCTTTGTAGAAAGCATCGCAAATATGACACGCTCAAACTTGAAAACATGATTACTCTGTAGAGCTCTTCATTTATGACATTTACTGAAATGAAATGATGAGAAACATTTCACGTCTATTGTTTTGCTAGTTAAAAGATATTTTTACTGCATTATGAAAAGCCATATGGCTAGTGAATGACGTTTCACGCCTTGCTTTGCCTATTTTGTTTAATATCTGGTTTCTAGCTGCACTGCAGCATTGGTTAAAATAAAATTTAATAGATGTACTAATATAGATATTTTATTCCTACAGATCCAGTAAATAATAATTTTATGATCTACTTCCTAAAAAAAACGAGTGAGCACAAAATGACATTTCCCTTCACAGGAATTGCATACATAATTTTTTTCAATGACTGGGTAACTTGTTTCATAGAGTAAGTCAAGGTGATGCATCACTCTAGTGTTAAGATCTGACATAGGTATTAGTTATTTCCTATCTTTACTGTAATATTTTTTCTGCTTGAGCTTTGTCATGTTTAGGAATAAGTTACATGATTTGCTTCTGCTGTTTTTCAGGCATTGTCCTACTGAATTGTACCTTGTGTTAAGCCAGTTTCACTGCTGATTTATTTTTCTTATTGCTGCACATTGGCTCATATTAGTTGTAATGTTGCATTTGCTCTGCTAATTTAGATTTACTGCTGCTTGCTTCGCCAATTTCCATTTTTTTGTCATTGGTGTTTGTGTTAATTTTTTTTTTCTGCTGCATTGCCTCGTCCCTTAGTTTAGCATCTGAGCTCAGTGGATTTAAGTTAACTTATGAGGGGGTAGGCTATATAAGAGAATGAGTTGCGATGAAGTGGAAGAAATGCATTGAGAATTTAAACGAAAAAAGTACAGAAAGCAGGTATAGATAGGACATTTTGGAAACAATGAAGAACGAAGGGAGATCTCCAAGAAGTAAAGAAAGTTTTGTTTGCAAAATACTGCAGTAAAACAAACCCTGTCCCTTCCTTTTGTGTTATTCCGCTATGTGTTTGTGTACTCTTGTGTATCTGTGTTTTTCCTGTCTTTACGTGTTTAGCTGATACGAGTTACGTTGTAGAATTTTTCTAATAGTATGTTATTTTCTTTGTAAAGATGTTTAGACGTTATTTATTCTGTTCTGTTTCAATGCTCATGTGTGAAATTAATGTTTCGAAAATTATTCTCATTATTTTATATATTTACTTATGTCATAATTCTTGAAACACTGATGTATATGTCTATTTCTATTTTTTATTGTAAAGCCTGTATTACTACAAATGTTATCTGTATTATTATGTTTTAATGATGTTTTCTGTATCTTTGTAATTGTATTCTCATGTTATAAAATTGTAAATGAGACCAGTTCATCAAATTAAGTATCTTGTAACCATACATTTCACTGCACATGTTTCTGTTGGTCATAGTATATGCACCATATGTGAGAAGTTGGGACTGTTAGTGTTTACACGTTTGTTAATAATTCGGCAAAGGACTAGTTAACAGCATTGCTGGTTCTAAGGACATTTAAAAAATTTTTTTTGTGAGTGCACATGTGGTGGTTCATTTACTTGCTATATTGTCCGCAAGACTTGTCGATGGTGATTGTGCACCTGCACAGTCGCAACAGATGGCTGCTGGCCGTCTCTACAAGGACTGCAGTGGGTGTGCACCTCAGGTGCCCCACCAATACCATAATCTCTACCAGGACTACAGTGGGTCTGCTCTGTGATGACCTAATTACCTATATTCTTCAAAACTTCGACTGACTCTGCAGTGGGTTTGTTCTGTTATCGCCCATTATGCATGTCAAGAGTCAGCACTGTCTTTCCGTTGGAAGGACAACACTATTTCTTCAAGACTGTATGGTAATCCACTACTTCCATGTGCATTTCCATTTACTCCTCAGACTTTGAGAAAAAAAAACACTGCAATTTTACTGTGATGAATGATCAGGACTGTCTTTATGGACTGTGAGAAAATTTTAGCTTTTGACCAACATTGTATCAATAAGTGTGTGCATTTGATTTCTTTGTTATTGTAATTATGAAAAATGTTTTAAAATCTGTATTGGACACTGCCCAAAACAATTTGTAAAATTTTTTGTGGGGAGCATTGGGGCTATGTAAGTAGGCTGTTTAGGTTTTTATGTTGGTAACGCCACGTAGCGCTCTATATGAAAATCACTGACTGTGCTGTGTGAAGGCTGTGGTTGGTTTGCATTGTTGGAGTATATGCTTTTGTAGTGTTGGGCAGTTGGCTGTTAACAGCGCGTAGCGTTGCGCAGTTGGAAGTGAGCCGCCAGCAGTGGTGGATGTGGGGAGAGAAATGGCGGGGTTTTGACAGCGGATGATCTGGACGTTTGTCCATCAGAGACAGTAAATTTGTAAGACTGGATGCCATGAACTGCTATATATTATTATGACTTTTGAACACTATGAAGGTAAATACATCGTTTGTTCTGTATCAAAATCTTTCATTGTCTAACTATGCCTATCAGTAGTTAGTGCCTTAAGTAGTTTGAATCTTTTATTTAGCTGGCAGTAGTGGCGCTCGCTGTATTTCAGTAGTTCGAGTAACGAAGATTTTTGTGAGGTAAGTAATTTGTGAAAGGTATAGGTTAATGTTAGTCAGGGCCATTCTTTTGTAAGGATTATTGAAAGTCAGATTGCGTTGCGCTAAAAATATTGTGTGTCAGTTTAGTGTTGATCAGAATAGGTAAAGAGCGAAATGTCTGAGTACGTTCAGTTTTGCTCAGCTGTTTGAAAATCAAATAATGTAAGAGGTTTATCAGCACAGTAATTCATTAATTTTTCTAAGGGGACGTTTCATAAGCTTACTGTCGCGGCTGATTAACTTGTTTCTCGAAGAAGTGCTGTTGGATGTGTAGATAATATTAAAACACGAATGAAAGTGGAAGAGGAACAGAAACCATTGCAAGGATTCCGAGACCAGAAGGTCTGACAAGTCAAAAGAAGAAGGAATGTTTTAGGTCCTTTGCATGAAATCGATAGCTTCGTGAACGGATCCACAAGAAAATAAAATTCTCTGCAGGCAGCTTTGAGGGAAGTAATATGTGAATATTGCTCACTAGGGGAAGGGACTGGGTGATAGGGCTTGTACTAAAACTTCAGAGAATAACAGGGAGTTGCAGTGAGCAAAATTAGAGATTCAAATACATACAAAAAATTACTGAAGACTTTGGATATAGTTGAAACTCTATGATTAAAATTTTATATATGTTGATAGAGCAGGGTTATCGTCACTACCACGAGAAAGATGCTGCTATCAAATTTTCAAATACGTTTCAGGAATATATTTCGAGAAACATCAATCTAATGTACAACGTTTTATGGAAGTTGCACGTGAACCAAGTTTTAGAGAGAGGAAAAGAAACGGTAAGTAACTGGAATCTAATGCTACAAAAAAGGTGTTAAAGTAGAGCATAATACGAAGCAGAGTTAGAATGATCAGAGGAGGGATGATATCTATGGTAATCTTTACAGAAAGACGAGACATGTTAAATGTGTATTACAAAAGGAACAGCGATCCTGTCATTGCAGGAAGCGGTGTAAGAGAAATGTTGTAGCGACAGATTTCTATTGCGTTAATATTATTTTGAAGGATATAGACTGTATTATGTTTTGGTAGATTGTTACTCCAAGGGACTATACGGAGCGGTCGATAGCAAAGACTTCTATGAAGGAGAAATGGAAACGTAACATCTACTTTGTGTATCGTCTCTGGCAACATAAGAATCGATACATACTTTCACAGATATCAGTATCTCTGACTAACGCCATTTTGTTTCGTAACATCATGTCAATATTCAATTCATATGTAAATTCCAATAAGATCTTGAACTAACACGTTCCCATTGGAATCAACTCCTTACAAGTTTTTAATCGAAATCATGTCTGAACATTGGTAGTTACCAAACTATACAGTCAGATGCTAACATTCTGTAATTTCAACATCTTGTATTCGAAATCCCCTGCGAAACTACTACTTCCTGTGCAATAAAAGAAGGTAATAGGTACTGGAAATGAGTGCATGAAAGCAAATGGCCTGCTTGACCGCTAGCTGGTCTCCCCAAGGAAACTCCTTATCAACCGTTCATAGAAATTCAGAACGGAAATTTATGGCAACACACATCAGTACAAAATATGTAGGTAACCTTGAGAGTTGGCAATACTCTCTTAGGATGTAAAAGCTGGCTACAGCGCGCATACACAAGCTCTGGAATCTAAGATATTGTTGTCGCGCTTCGCAGCGCATGGATTAACTAGTGTCAGTTTTGAAGCCAGTGTAGGAGCCCGCCTGCTGTGGTGCGCACGTGTGTTGGGCGAGGGGTCGTCGCCGAGCTGCCGTACTGTAGTGTCCGCCAGCAGCGACACAGGATTTGGTAGTGAGCTGATATTTTTTATAATTTGCAGCGCGCTTATTAATTTAAAGAAAAGGGTTTGTGTATGTGTGTGGCAGCAGACGGTAATTTTGATAATGATAGGAGTTGAATTGTTGAGTCGTAGTTAGATATGCTTCGTCTTTCTACTGCCAACTGCAAGCTTACGCAACATTAATCATTAGTGGAGGCACAGCATTTTGATCGCTTGCGCACTGCTTTGTATTAACACAAAATTTTATTTCACCAGTTTTGTCTTTGAATTTGTTGGTGCATTGTGCAATAGTCAATTGAACAGTGGAATTTTTAGGATAGCGGTGTATTTTAGTGACATGTTTTCGTTCGTACTGCGACAATGAGGACGCGAGCACAAAAGCAAACGGAAAATAATGCAGATGCTACTGCAAACGCGAACGTAGATACGGTTGCGAATATGAATGTAGGAGCGGTTTCAAACGCAGTTTCCGAAAATTCGGAACAGAGAGTAGAAAATTCTTTTGAGAATATAGAGATCCGGGAATTTTCGAACAATATTGTGGAGAATCGGAATGTAGGTAATCATTTGCCAACAATGCGTGATGAACAACTGTGTGCTACACGCAACTTCGGACATGACAATACAGTGATGCAAACCGAACTACTTATGAGAAATTCCGCCTCAAAAGTGCAGAGTAATTTTGTTTTCCCCACTTTCGGTGGAAATTCAGGTCTGGTTGCCACTCCGATAGAGCGGAGTAGTTTTGCCTTTCCTTCTGTTAGTGGAAATGCAGGTACTGCTTCTGCTTTAACAGAGAAGGGTAATGTTGTACTCCCTGCCCCCAGTAATGATGTTTTACAATTATTACTGAGTAAACTCACTGAATTTAATGACAGACAGGAGAGTAAACTCACTGAATTTAACAACCTTAATGCAAAGAAATTAAAATCGCTTCAGAACGAAGTTAACGAGAATCTCACATTGTTTCGGGGTGAGGTGAATGACAATTTAAAGAGTAAATTTGAAGAAATGACCAGTCAGTTGAAAAGTCAGCTACGTGAAGAATTCAAACCCGATATTAATAATCTTGTATCCCGACTTGATCACGTACAAAATGTTGATATTGTTGAAGTGAAACGACAGACGTTACAACAAGAACTGCAAGTAGAGGAATTAGTGAAAAATGATGAGTCATTGCAATTACAGACCACCAATGAAGTTTCAAAGATAGAAACTCAATTAAGGACAGTAGCTAAACAGGTGGATGAATTATCCATGAAAGTGACGGAACTGAGTAGCGGGTTAGAGACGAGGTCAGGTGACACTCAGCCGGTACCGATCGCGGATACCGAAGAATTTCAGTCTCTGCAACGTTTTAAACAAGGGAAAATGACAATAAGTCAGCAAAACAAACGTGACGTGAAAAATATACAGGAACAGCTTGCCAGCATCGAAAAAAAGATCGATCGCAGCAATGACACTGGTAGATCCGATAATTACCAAATTGGTAACGACAATGAGCACGTTAATTGTGGAAATGCCGACCACTTTTCTCGTGGATATGACACGTTTGCGGGACGTAATGAAGGAAACGTGAGTCATGCTGTAGAAGAAAACTCATCCGTTAAGAAAAATGACGAGTTTGACTATAAGCATTTTCTCACAATTAGGAAATTTAAAATTTTTCGGAATGCTAGTCACGAAACCCACCCTCGAGAGTGGTTACAACAATTTGAGTATTCTTTACTACCAACATGGCCAATTGGCCACAAACTGGAATTCATTTGCAGTTATCTTGAAGGAGAGCCTGCAACAAGTATGCGCTCAATAGTACGTGAATGTCACACATATGGCGATTTTTATCACGCATTCTTATCTGCTTACTGGTCAGAGGCTGCACAAGACCGTGTAAAATATTACATCATTATGATGCAAAGTTATGAGCAGTCGAAATTTTCAACTCCAGTGCAATATTTTGAAAACATGATGCGCATGAACAGATATTTAACGAATCCGTACAGTCAGTCGGAATTAATTCGTATCTGTTTGACAAAACTGCCGATCAGATTACGCCACATAGTTTTGGCAGGTACGTGCAAAGATGACTTGGAGGCATTCCAAGCTCTTTTGCAAGAATTAGAATTTGACAACCGTGAAAACACACAAAGAGATAATAGTAATCAGTATTGCGAAAATAATAATCCGCGGCATGACTGTAAACGCGTATGGAACTCGGACGAACCTCACGCGTACAGGGCCGAAGAATATAGGCGCGATATGCGGCATCAACCGTATAACGCAGATCATAGACGCCAGAGAAATGATTTTTATGATCATAGGATTCGGAGTACAGTAATAGAGGTCGCAGACCGGGAGAGCAAAGGCGTTATGGAAATGAAAATTATTTTAGAAGGAATGGTCGCGGGAGAGAGAACCGAAATTGGCGCGGACACGCAAATTACAATTCGGAACGCGGTGCTCATGCAGAATAAAGAGCATCGAGCCCATGTGATAATTATGGTTATAACAATTATGAGAACCAAAACAGTTATGATGAGGGGAAAAATCAAAATTGGCAGGATCACAGAAATTCCAATTTAGAGCATGGCGACAATGTAGAAATCAGACCACCCAAAACAAGCAATAATTCACGACAATACGAGCCGGCACAACAATGACTAGCAACAAGGGCTACAAACGAACCATTTGTAGCGGCGGAAAGCCAACACACAAATTATATTAACTTTGGTGGACTGGATGACATTAGAGACACATTATTACAAGAAAATTACATCAGTGAAATTATGTATGGTCACCCAATTATAAAAATGTCAGTAGGAAATATTCTACTTTCAGCTGTACTTGATTCTGGCAGCCCTGTGAATGTAATTAGCGAGACAATGTTTAAGAAGTGTGAACAGGCATCTGTTTGTCCAACCTTGCCATTATTAAAGACCAAATTAAAGGGAGTCATTCAAGGAAAGAGTGTAGACGTACGCAATCAGACTTCTTTAGTTTTCAGGTGTCAAGGACACGAGTTTTCTGCAAATTTCTTAGTAGTCCCTCATTTATCAACAAGGATGATTTTGGGTGCGAAATTCCTATGTGAATATAAAGCAATGTTAAACTTTTGTAATGCTGAAGTCATGTTACGAGTAAATCAAATGCTAGTCACGCTTAAATTTCAACGATGGCTAACAAAGGAGGATGAGGAAGTGAATTATCTGCGTTTTCTCTTTCCGCTTGAGGCACAACAGTCACTGAATTTGTCTAATAGTTGCACAGATAACATCAGTACGTTTTACTGTGAAACAGAACAACCCATTAGTACAGAACAATTAATTAAAAGGAAAGTTTACCTAGATGAAGTAGATCCTAATGCAGGCCCTGATGAGTTATTTGAAATATTACAAACAAATTGTGAAGTTTTTTCTCACAAGACAGGAATAATACGTAACTTTCTTTACGAATTCAAGGTCAAGGAACATAATAAATTATTTGTACCACCATACGTCATCCCATTGACATACAAAGTCAAACAGGAAATACAATTCATGTTAGAGCAGGGAATCATCGAACCTGCTGTGAGTTCATATAACAGCCCATTACACGTGGTTAAGAAAAGGGATAATTCCATTAGACTGGTTCTTGATTCCAGACAAATTAACACGGTAATCCAACCTGAAACCGATAGACCACAGACTCTAGATGAACTATTGCAAAAATACCATGAAGTGGTAAGTATAGCATTACAGAACATGAAGAAAGCTGCAGACGGAAGAAAGAAGCTGCATAATCCAAGAGTCAACGTCAAGAATTTACAAGTAGGTCTAAAAGTATTGCTTGGATCACATCGACTATCTCATAAGGGAAAATATTTGAGTAGGAAGCTTTTCTTGGTGTATGAAGGACCCTTCCGTATACGACGCAATGCACACACAAACGCTGTGGAGACAATACGAACACATAAGTCGCGAGATCTTCATCACTTATCACACATTAAAATTTTCAAGGAATAAGGCCCTAGGGGGTTTACTGATCTTCAGTAAATATATGTTTGGCGAGCATAGGTGCCCCAGCCGTTACAGTATATTCTTCTGATTTTAGTTTTCAGTACTGTTTCATAATCTTTGACTAACCTGTTTATCTATTAATCTTTTACTATCAATCTATCGTGTGTGAAAGACCAAGAATGAATGATTACGAATGATGTGTATTGTTTGAGAGAATGAGAACTTTGTAAAGGGGCATTTCTGACGAGAGGATTATACCAGCTGTTGACACTAGCAATTGTTCACTGAAACAATGAAATTTTCGTTACTTATTTGAAGGAAAATGCAAGAAATAACTATGTACGTTTCTTAGAGAGAAATAACATGAAATAACAGAAACTGTTGACATTATCTTCAGGTAAAATATAGTGTATAAGTGGCTCTGAATTGAGAAGGTATATTTGATGGGCAATAGTATAATTAGGAAACCTTCGAACTGACACTTGTTCTGATTTATGAGGTAATTTGAAGAGTGATGGTTTATGTGGGTTTTTCGTGTTTATTAGTTTGCCAGCTAAGGCGTATTAGGATTTATGGACCACTCATGAATAGTGTGACACAATGAGGAAGCACTTTGCAGACATTTATAGAACAAGAGAAGGTAAGAAAGATACACTTCTAAACGAAGAAACCCACAACGGTATTCTATGAAGGAAGATATAGCTTATACACATTTGCGTAAAATTTAAGTCACAGTAATGTTAAGGTAGAGTACACACTTACTTAAAATCTAAGTCACAGTAAAGTTAAGACATAGCTATGAGTCACGAAAGGAGTTCTGATACAAATACACAGCAAAGTGTTAAATTATGTGATGAATGAGTGCCAAGAATATTTTTTGCTCTGTGAAATTGTGGAATGGTAAGAATGATAGTGTTGTTTCTCCTCTTATTGTTTTTAAGGTTGGCTTTATTGCATTTCTTACAGGAAACATGATCGCAACGGAAGTTTTCTCCATTGCAGAAACGAAAGCACTTAACGTGACGTAATTTTGTGTATTAGACGATATTTTCAGATCGGAGCGTAGCACGCTTACCGTTACGGGTCGCGAGAAGAAAGACGTTCCAGAAACAGTCGGCCATGACAAAAGGGAAAAGAAAAGCACTGAGCTATGACCTAGATAATTATGTCGTGCATTAAACGATTTCTTTTCTCTTTCCAGAGTGAAATGACTCTTACGCCAAGATGTGAGAGTATCTGCCATATTTTATCAATGTGTAAATAGTAGTGTAAAATAAGTTAATTTAACATTTATCTTGTGTTTTTCTATTTCATGATTGTCATTTAGTGATAGTGTGCCGATTACGGCACGAGGTTAATTGGAAGGTGATGGTTTTTCTCTTGTCATGTCATAAATTTATTTCTTGTCACCTTGATGAATAAACCATTTCTTTCAGTTTTTACTGGACAGATGGAGGGATTTTGTGTGTTGTATTTTGTTAATAATCTATTTTTATGTACTTTGTAGGTTGTTTCTTTTCCTTGATCTTTGTGACCGTCCAAGGTATGGCCACACGGATGCATACAAAAGCTAGGGAGGCCTCCAAACAGAGACAATGAGGACTCCATATAAAAACGATTGAGACGCTTTACCACAGACATTGACATTTGACATCAGAAATATTGACAGTCATTACAGACTGATAATTATAAATTTGGTACAACTTAGTAATTATAATAAGAATGTAAAAATTAAGACGCAAAGCCACGTAATTATTCACTTAATTTTGTAAATATTCATGAATTGATCTGGCAAGCCGTTGGATAGACTTTTTCTAAATGATTCTGTAACTTTTATTACATATAATAGCATCACTATGGAATTCCTTTTCTGTTTGTAAGATTATTTAAATATTTTATAACCAAAATGTACATAACAATTATTGCAACAAATATTGTAACATTCTTTTTCAGCATCACTAGTAATGTAAAAATAGTAGGTAATTAGAGTTCGATGGCACAGGATCTATGCCTTGAAATTAAAATAATATTTTTTGTGTGGTGCCACATTTGAAATGATTCGTGGTCACAACCAAAACTTTGCCACTGTTATTGGCCAAACTAGTCATAAGAAAAATAACTTACCACCGTGTGGTGAGCCTCATATTATTATTGAATTGAAAAATACATGTCACAAATGTGTAATTGCTGTGATGACAAATTTAAAGAAAATTGACTTTGCCACCATGTGGTGAGCCTCGCATTATTCATGACTTGAGATATGTGCCACAAATCTGTATTTGCTGTGGCAATAGAGTTAAAGAAAACATTTAAATGAGCTCAGAGCTCACTTGCCTGATTATATGATATAATATTATTCCTTGCTTAATTTTTGTAATTAGGTTAGAGATATCGTATTTTACAGGGAGAATCTAATTCTACAAAATATGACGTTTTCAGTATAGAGAAATACTCGACCGAGACTTGTACTACATAAGTTTGAGGAGGTACTTATGCAATAACGCAGTGGCGAGTGGTTGTCAGTGGACACGAGGTCCCTGAGTCTGCCAACACTGTCAAACTGTGTCATCCTGGGAGAATGGAAGTTACGTATGGTTAGCAGTGGCCACAAGGTCCCTGAGTTTGCCTACGTTGTCAAACTGTCTCACCAGAGGAAAATTTGACTTCAGGTGTGGTTGTCAGTGGATATGAAGTCCATGAGTCTGCCTACACCTTGAATTAACTGATGATGGAAAACAGGTGTGGTTGTCAGTGGATACGTAGTTCCTGAGTCTACTTACATCGTCAATTAAGTGATGTTGGAATATTAGTGTGGTTGTCAGTGGATATGACGTCCCTGAGTCTGTTGCACTTAAAACATGTAGACCTGGTTTCTTTTGACCAGAGGGAACTGCGATCATAAAAACATAAAATATCATGTAGTCAGACCACTACTGATTAATGTCATGGAAACGTAAGTGCCCAAAGGCAGAAAATAAAATATTATTTTTTACTAGTTATTAGGTTATGTTAGGTTATTGAACACTATTCAATGCTTAAGTAGTTACTGTTACACATCTGTTAAAACGTGTATGATCTTTTTTATCAACTTATGTAAGAAACTTGTTGTATTTCATTTGATGTTTTCTTATTACATACATACTAAGCTAGCAACATTTTCATATTATTTTTGTAAAAGGAGCCATGTTTTCTCCTTTCCAATCAATTAGGCAAGCAACATTTCTGCCATTTTGTATAAAATTTTAACATTTTTCTCTTTCCCATATGCCATGCAAGACAATTTTCGTCGTTTTGTAAAAAATTTTTTTAATTAGATGCTAAGCAAGAAATATTTTTAGTCACTGGATATAAATTGTAACACTTTTTCTCTTTGCCTAATTTTTCGTCGTTTTGTAAAAAAATTTACTGTTTGTTCCTTGCCAATATGTTAGGCAAGAATCACCCCGCAAAATTTTCAAAAATGAGGTTGGGGGTTATGAGAGTTGGCAATACTTTCTTAGGATGTAAAGGTTGGCTACAGCGCGCATACACAAGCTCTGGAATCTAAGATATTGTAGTCGCGCTTCGCAGCGCATGGATTAACTAGTGGCAGTTTTGAAGCCAGTGTGCCTGCTTGTGGTGCGCATGTGTATTGGGCGAGGGGTCTTCACCGAGCTGCCGTATTGCTGTGTCCGCCAGCAGCGACACAGGATTTGGTAGTGAGTTGATATTTTTTATAATTTGCAGCGCGCTTATTAATTTAAAGAAAAGGGTTTGTGTATGTGCGTAGCAGCAGACGGTAATTTTGATAATGATAGGAGTTGAATTCTTAAGGGGAAACCATTGTTAGATTAAGTATTGATTTTTGTCGTTGATTTCTTTTGTAATTGTCAGGGAATTGTTTCACTATGCATTTCACTGAGAAGTATTTCAGTCTGTCTCAAGAGTTTGATTAATTTGCAATATTGCTTTAATGCCACTGGAGGCAGATTTAATTACGAAGCGATTATTCAAAGAGCTTCTAGCGTTTTGTTAATTAAATGAGAAATAATCGCTTTCAGAATACAGTTTTAAAAAAAGACTTATGTGTTTGGGTTATAATTTATCGAGTTTAGATTTGACCAAATCCTTTCTCTTGACTTATATGTAGTTGTAGTAAGCAACAGCAGCCGCAGCAACATCAGGAGCCGCCATACAGAACATGTATTGCACTCAGCATGAATAATAGTTTTTTATGTTGTTGTTAAATAATGGAACGCAGCAGATCAAGCAGTGGCAGCAGAAAAGCCAAGTAAGTTACTTGTTGGGCACAGGACTAATAAAAAAATAAAGTTCAGCCGATCTCTGTAATAGTAAAGTTAACAAGAGCACAAGCACGAAATTTTCAGTAGAAAACACTAGATAATAAGATAGAGATCGCGACTTTCAACCTAGTTTGTATTTCTACCCATCCAAAACACACACGAGTAAATATAAATTAATTTTAGCTATCTATTTTATTATTAAATTATTTCATGAGGAGTAGCTAACGATATGCGGAGTTATTCAGTCTTTGAATCAAACGTCTACGGGTGATAGTTTGTGTGATGGGAAACAATTTTTAGAGGAGAAATGTTCGCTGACTCTTCGTAGCGGCTCTAGGTATTCTTGCGCATTCGTTATGCCCCATAGAGGCAGCAGCGCGTAGGCACTCTGCGACATGGGTGTGACTCGTGTATTGCCTGTAATCCAGTCACGTCCTTCATACGAAGAAGGATGGGTCCGAGAGAACTAAAATTGTTGACTGACTTCTCAAATATCTTTCTAAGCTTAGATTAACTTTTCCGTAATGTTTTCTTGTTCAAAAGCACTCTCCTTATTTACTGGGGTAGGTAGTACGCAACACACCTGATTAGAAAACCTGCTGTTTTCGTGAAACCTCAGCGTTCCATGCTCAGCGATTGCTGAAAGACGCCAGATGTCGCCAGAAAGCGTTAGCAAATATTTTGTCTATAACAAAAGACCCTGATCTATCACTCCTAAAGGTTTGATGAAAAAAAGATAAACCATTAGAAGTAATCTCGACATCAGTTAAATTTATGAAAATTGAGTTTATAAAAAAACGTTGCTTGCCAGATTTCCTTCTCCATTTCGTATAATGCTGTCATCGATACGAAGGCTACTTTGAACACCACAGCAATTTACTGGGCATAGATCTATTGGAGGCTGTGTCCTTACCGTTCTGCGGCAGGTACTTTCATAGTAAAATCACATTAATTAAAATTTTAAGAAACAGGTCTTCAAGTGTCTAGCTTTAGCAAGAACATGAAAGTATTGGAAGTATTACACTCAGCGTTCTTGAAACATACCCGTTTCTTAAGCAGTAATTATCTCAGGAAAAAATACGCTTGGCTGCAGTTCCAGCGTGCACCATTTTAAGTGGCGTATCGTAGGTGGCTGACACCATCTTGCGTTAAGGTCCAGTAATGAAACGGAACAATGGCGTCACCTACCGTGGAACATTGATTAAGGTACGGCGTTGTGAATGGCTGACACCTCCACAAATACTAAGCGTCGTCAGTGAGAGGATATACACGTATTACTTCATTGAAAATTGGTGACTCAACATACACCACGCAATGATGAAAAAATTGGTGCAGTAAAGACAGACATGAAGCGTGGCGCCAATCCATGCGAAAAACTCATTAGTTTCTACAGAAATAAATCTTTCTTCAGACTGATATGTACAGATTCATAATAGCTGTCTCAATCGTCTCTACTACTCAAATTTCGTCATACCTGAAATAGACGGAAAAACAGGGGATCTTCTTACGTCTATAGTGTTTTGCTAGACACGGTTCTACTAGAGCTAGTATGCTATTAGCTTATTGTGACCTAACACATTGCTCTCATAACTCAGTTATGAACGGAAACTGTAGTTCAAACACGAAATCACATATCTATGCATCTCGGAAACTTACACGCCAACAATGTATTTTCATAGGTGTAAGTCATCTTAAGCATCACTCCGTCTTCAGGCCACAAGTGGCCCATCGGGACCATCTAACAGCCGTGCCATCCTCAACTGAAGATGTGGATAGGAGGGGCATGTGGTCAGCACACTGCTCTCCCGATCGTTATTACGGTTTTCTGTGACCGGAGCCGCTCCTATTCGGTCGAGTAGCTCCTCAATTGGCATTAACAGGCTGATTGCACCCCGAAATACGGTAACAGCGCATGTCGACCCGGATAGTCACCTATCCAATTTCCGGCCACGCCCGACAGCGCTTAACTTTGGTGATCTGACGGGAACCGGTGTATCCACTGCGGCAAGGCCGTTGCCTGTAAGTCATCTTAAGTGATAGAAAATGTCTGAGGACTGAGCAGGTATCGAAGCACGAACCTCTGTATTTTTAGTCTGAGATAAAACTGTGTCCGAAATTCAGTACAGTTTTTGGAGGTTCACAATCATTCTACAGCGAAATATATGGAAAGGAAATTTCGACCACTACATAGTATCTTTGATAATGGTGATTCCTGTTTGCCGTTCTTATGTTTTGTCCGAGAAGAGTGACTCTAGTAGTACTGGTATGATATGATTTGAACTACTTATTAACTATCGAGTGTTTTAGGTAGCGTCCCCCTGCGAAATTCCCCTATCCTTCTACGAAAAAACAAAACACATGAAACTGATACTGTCTTCTTATATCACCGGGCAAGCAGAAATGGAGACGGGTTGTAACTCAAAAGCGTATTCCAAAAAGGAATGTGCGATGAACGCCCTCCTGCACTTGAGGAAGAACATTGGAGTCTGACAATGTAAAACGTGGCACAAATGATGAATACGGCGTACACTCAACCAGAAGTAAATAATGTGGTCCTCAGTTACGTCTTTCCATCTGTGATGCAGACTTACGGCTGCTAATGAGCCTAGTGCAGCAGCAACAGCAGCAGCAGCCATTCGCTAGGTACAGCATCGCTCCCACTTGCTACAGAGCATCGATCTCGGGACAGCAATAGGCGGCCTCAGTGCCGCATCTGCATCACAAGAGGCCTCTCGCTGCCCAAATCCGCACAGCCTCGTTAGCATATGGCCGGCCCGACAAGCACGTCCTCGGTAAGCTACGGTCGCACAAGGGCTGCGCTTTCCTCTCGGCTCAGTGCGACGTCTGCGTTGCGTCTGTGATGCCTGGTTTCCAGTACTGAGTGGTCCAGTACTGAATCGTCACTTTGCAGCGAAATATGAGTCATTTTGACTCTTCCTGGCTGGCTAAAACTGTGTGCTAGGCCGGGGCAGTGTTCTCATCCATTGGGTATCCCACTACGATTCCCCACACAGCTTCAGTTCTGTCTAAAAGTCTCTCTTATACACGCAGGAGACAAAAGTTATGGGACAGCGATATGCGCATATCTATGGCGGTAGTGTCAAGTACACAAAGCGTAAAACGGCAGTATATTGGCGGAGCTCTCATTTGTACTCAGTAACTGGCTCTGAGCACTATGGGACTCAACAGCTGAGGTCATCAGTCCCCTAAAACTTGAACTACTTAAACCTAACTAACCTAAAGACAATACACACACCCATGCCCGAGGCAGGATTCGAACCTTTGACCGTAGCAGTCACGCGGTTCTGGACTGAAGTGCCTAGAACCGCATCACCACCACGGCCGGCTGTACTCAGTAACTCATGTGAAATGATTCACGCCGTGATTATGGGCGCATGGCGGGAACTAACAAACGTTGAATGCGGAATGGTAGTTGGACATACATTCAGGGTACATTTCATTTAGGTAATCATTATGGAATTCAAAACTCCGAAATCAAGGGTAAAAGGTGGCTGTAGCCCCCTCTCATATTTCTATCTTACTCTGAGTAATTCGATTTTCCTCTCTATTCCTTCACACGTGGAATTCCCACGCAGCGTCTCTCGTCACCCGGGTGGTCCAGTGACAGGCGGGCTCTGCTCATCTTGAAAGGGTTAAGCCAACGGTTGTGAGGGAGTCGAGTGAATGCTTTCCAGACGCCAACATTGTCAGAATAGCGGCGGAGACACGCCCGCAGGGGCCTGAAGCAGCTGCTGGGCTAGAGATTCGGCTACTTCACAGAAACTTAGCGAAAACACTTTCTGGCTGGCTACCAGCGAGGCGTGGGAATGACTTGTGTCCCCAGGCAGTCTCGGCTGTCAACTTCCTGCGTTTTCTGCAAAATCGTAACTGTGATTGGCTTGCTCAGGGCATAGCTCCGTGACGTAGCAAAATCGGCGCAGAAATTGGCGCCAAGAATCTCCATTGGTGGAATGGTAGTGCTTCGGCAATAGAGTGGAATTTTCCGCCGGTTTTCGAGCTGCTGATTGGAACGTTTAACCACGGCCACTGTCGTGGGGATGGGAATGTTCTGTGTTTGGCTTGTACGGGTGCTCTTGAGAGAGTCGGCTCTCACCTTTCGGTCGGAGTAGGTTACAAGACTGAGCCCTCGCTGCTCTGGACAGCCTGCCTTCCGTTGGCTGACTAATATACTTTTATTTGATTGTAACTGTTTAACGAAGTTGCTGAAGTTTCGACTTCAACGTAACTTTCCGAGTACAGTTAGCAATTGAGCGTTCTGCGTACAAGCGGCCTATGTTGTCTGTCTTGGGCAGTTTTGGCTAAAGTTGACTGTATCAGAGTTACTGTGTGACTTCGCTTGTTAAAATCAATCACTGTACCGTCAGTGATTGTGTGGCGAGCTTTCTTCATCTGCCTCAGAGGTGCATTTGTATTGATAGGAAGTCTTTAGTCTGGAACAACCAGACCAGGACAATTTGTTTCGGGCTATACTCGCGACATTACCATCACCACGACGGGACGTCGAAGCAACCAGCCATCGCTTCCGGTACGCCAGATCGTGTCCTTGCAGTTAAGAAGACAGCTTGGTAATGTATGTCTGCAGCACCGGCAGATTAGAGAATTTGCACTGTGATAATCAGAGCTCAGCAGAGCGCGCCTGTTCGTCTTTTTCTAACTTTGTTCTGTCTTGGGTGTTCATTGTCTGAGTTCTCACTACTGTAGCAGCAATTAATGTTGGATTGGTTGTGTGTTTCTCTTAAGATTTGAGTTGCAAGGGATTGGCTCCACATACCACTTCGTCATAAATGTCACAACCTAGTTTATGGACAACTTCACCTTCACAGCATTTATTTGAGTATCCAGTTTGATCCATTTCGATGTATTGTAAATGTTTCATGTGTTTTGTTTATGATTTTGAGTTTAGTCATAATAAGTCAAATTGTTATTTTGGACAGAACTTTCATTCTGTTAATCGGTAGAGCAACCCTCTTATTTCTCACTACGTTACTGAAACTTACCTTTATTTAATTAATGTCTATCAAATTAAATTATTGCACGTGCCAAACTCTTTTCTACTCCACTTGCGGGGTCGATTACAGTCAGTTCGCGTTTCTTCTTAATCCATGTGCAACAGCAAAAGTGGGAGTTAAAAAAAATGGGGGGCTTAGAGCATCATTTCCATATGAAAATTCGAGAAGAATTTAGTGTTAAATACACTGCTAGCCCCAGCACCTCGCAAGGGTGTGCAGGAATACCAAATGACAAGACATTAGCTCCCACCATGGACAACGCAGTGGCCTACTACCTTCACTTAACGACCGAGAACAGCGACGTTTGCGTAGAGTTATCAATGTTAAGAGACAAACAAACTGAGTGAATAACCGCAAAAATCTATGTAAGATGTACGGCCAACGTATCCGTTAAGAGTATGCGGAGAAATTCGGCGCTAATGGGCTATGGCAGCAGAGTGCCTCTGATAAGAGCATAGCATTGCCTGCAGCACCTTTCTGGATTCGTCACCATATTGTTTGGACGCCAGACGGCTGGAAAACCGTGGCCTGGTGAGATGAGTCCAGATATCAGTTAGTAAGAGCTGAGGTACGATACGAGTGTGGCGCAGACCCCACGAATCCAAAGAGCTAGTGTGTGGGCTGTGTTTACATGGAATGGGTTGATTCAAAATGGTTCAAATGGCTCTGAGCACTATGGGACTTAACAGCTGAGGTCATCAGTCCTCTAGACTTAGAACTACGTAGAAGTAACTAACCTAAGGACATCACACACATCCATGCATACAGTAGCAGCCGCGTGGTTCCGGACTGAAGCGCCTAGAACCGCTCGGTCACAGCGGTCGTCATGGGCTGGGTCCTCTGATCCAACTGAACTGATCACTGTCTATAAATGGTTACGCTCGGCTACTTGTAGGCCATTTCAAGCCATTAAAGTACTTCATTTTTATTGATGACAGTGCGCCATGTCACCGGGCAATAGTTGTTCGCGTTTGATTTGAAGAGCGTTCTGAATAATTCAAGCGTGTGATTTGGCCATCGAAATCGCCCGACATAAAGCCAATAGAACAATTACGGGACGTAATGAGGAGGTCAGATTGTGCACAAAACCTGCATCAGCAACGATTCCAAAATTATGGCCGACTATAGAAGCAGCATGGCTCAATATTTCTACACTGACTTCCAAACACTTGTTGAATCCTTGCCACGTCGATTTGCTGCACTACGCCGTGCAAAAGAGGGTCATACACGATATTAAGAGATATCCCATTGCTCTTGTCACCTCAGTGTAAAGCGCCTGTGTACAGCATTATAAGGAGAACCGCTATCTTTGACACAGTAAAGTAGCGATAAGGTATTCCCTACTTTCGCTGCTTTCTAGAAAATTTTGACCTGAGAGCGCCTTCTGCATGGAGGGAGCATTGTCTAGTCGTATAACATGAACAATGCCCAAGTGCTAGTGCTCACGCGCCGTATTGTGTGCAAATAGTTGTTCAGCGGCTATCTCACTGAGCGGTCGGGTGCAGCCGCTTCGCGGATAAACAGTCTGAAGCAATTGATAGGAAGTATAATTAAAAGTTGAAAGTGTTAATTCGGTTCTTAGGATAAAGGTATTTGAGTAATGTAGTTATTTAGTCGAAAGGCGCGTGGGATTAGTTACGAGATTTATGATTGAAACAGCGTCATGTTTCTGAGTCAGTAATTTTAGTGGAGAAATATATTAATAGGACAACAAAAATGAAAAGACTTCCGTGATCGGTGATTACCTTTTTAAGTAATTTGGAAGCACAATGTAGAAATAGTAACTTCAATATGAATGTGAAACGAACGCAATTGCTAACACAAGACTGTAAGAGTTTAAGCATTGTTAGAGAAGTGTGTTTCGTACTAAGGGGGCAATAAAACAAATTAGACTTTCTGTGTTATTATTTTAAAGTGCCGTTTTCCATTTTGCAATCGGATAAGTTTAATATTTTAAAAGTAGAAGACTCACGTGTTCGCATTAGGTGCATGGTCACGTTTATTTCATGACGAATCGTGTTCTCAACGTAAAGCTCTTATACTCGAGTCCTGTAGCCGCAAAAATTAATCCAATAATAGGTGAAGACAGGAGGAGATTTTATATTTTTCTTCTTGTTGTTGTGATAGACCACGGAGTGAAATGAAATAATAATTTCCCTTTGTACGAAGCATATGATAAAGTTTAAATTTTTTATTAGTGTTGTTTAAATTGCCTTTATTATCTACACTATTTGATCAAAAGTGTCCAAACACTCCCATTTAGCCGGCCGGAGTGGCCGAGCGGTTAAAGGCGCTACAGTCTCGAACCGAACGACCGCTACGGTCGCAGGTTCGAATCCTGCCTCGGGCATGGATGTGTGTGATGTCCTTAGGTTAGTTAGGTTTAAGTAGTTCTAAGTTCTAGGGGACTTATGACCACAGCAGTTGAGTCCCATACTGCTGAGAGCCATTTGAACCATTTGAACTCCCATTTAATGCGGGATTGGCCATTAGATGCCACGAGAGCTGGACCTGTTAATATAGAAGGAGGCAGGGGTGTTGCGAATACAGAAGCGGTGACAGCAGAACAGATCCGCCAGCACAACTCTATGACTTCGTGCGTGGGCTAGCTATAGGAGGTACCTGAGAAACATGTACATCGGGGGCGTTTCAGCTCTACTTTAGGTGTGCAGGTCAGCTGTTAGCAAGGTGAGTGCAAAGTGGAAACACGAAGGAAAAACCATAACTAAACCAAGAACAGTCACACGTCATATACTGAGCGAACATTGGGGAGGGCGGTTGCAGAAAATCTCATCAAATAGGCGGAAGGGCTCTGTCTGGAGTTCAGAAATGCTACCAGCGGTGCAGCTAGCACAATTAGGGAAGTAACAGAATGGCGTACAATTGTCGAGCAGGTACTCTAATGACACACATTTCTGTAAATGCTAAGAGACGCTAGAGGTGGAGTTACGGGCAACGCCACTGGACAGTGGATGACTGGAAAGAAGTAATTTCGAGTGATGAATCACGCTACAACCGGTGGCAACCCCGTTAAGATGTTTAGGTGTGAAGAGTGTCTGGACAACGTTAATTGTCATTATGTGTAGTGGAAACAGTGAAGCACGGGGTGTCGTCCCCTTACTGCGCATAAGAAAACGCGAAATGCAGAATGATATGCACACATTTTACGGCGTACGATAGAGTCAGAGACGTTGACTGCCTCCATCAGCATTATAATGCGCTCTGTTACAGATCAAGATCTGCATGACGTTTGTGGGCAATAGCATTCCTGAAATAGACTGGCTTTCCCGGAATCCCTACCTGAAGCCAACTGAACACCTCTGCCGTGAGTTACAACACTAGCTTCTCTCCATACCACAGTGTCCAACATACGTAAGTCCGTGTAAACATACATTAGCACAAACCATTTATGATGAGAATACCTCGAGGTTGTACCGAGATCTTATCATCTGAAACAGGTAGAAATAGACCATTATTAACCAACGTGCTACTTAGACTTCGAATCCTGCCTCGGGCATGGATGTGTGTGATGTCCTTAGGTTAGTTAGGTTTAAGTAGTTCTAAGTTCTAGGCGACTGATGACCTCAGAAGTTAAGTCCCATACTGCTCAGAGCCATTCGTACGTTCTCTGGTTTCGCCTCTTGGGGAAGAACGGACTACCATTCCTCCTCAGACATTCAACACCGTACTGAAAGTGTCCTCAACAGAGTTCAAGCAGTCATAAAGGTGAAAATTAGACACATCGAATATTAATGTCCACTAACAGGTGTCCGAATACTTTGGATCATATAATGTACAGTATTCTGAACAACAATTCTTAACTATTCACTTCTCTGGTTCAATGTCCTACGCCAGATTCTAATTCAATAAATAGACAAAAGATAAACTGTGAGGGCGTGTTGAGAGTCCTAACTGGATAACTTAGTCTTTAAACCCATCGTTTGCTAATGAATAGATTCTGGATTCGTGGTCCGATCCGTGCAAAATTTGAAGCGACCATGAAGTATCAAACCAGCGCACACTCCGCTGCAAAGCGACCGATTCAATCTCGGAAAATTCCCTATGATTTACCTCCACAATACCATTTCTTCCAGGAATGCTAGTTCAAGAAGGACAGCTTTTGTAAAATTTGAAAAAGCCAGAAGGATATAGAGACAGAAAGCAATCCGTGACAGTAATAGCTAGTCAAACTTAGTCAATAATGCATGGTTCCACGTTAGATTCCAATTTGATATCAATTACCACAGTAAAACCAACGATGTCAGACGCTAGTGTAGTAAACTTTTGATGGACAGAAGAATTACAGCATCACGCAAGTACAGGATACAGAAGGACCATCATTTCAAGGTAGGTAATTTTGAAATCTATTTTGTAAACATTCCTGTCCTGTCCTGAACGACTGAGACAATCATCTACGCAGCGCCAATTAGCATGGCATCCAGTGGCCTATGAAAACGTCAGGAAGCCGTCCTGTTCCATGTCCGTTCAACTAGGCCCACAGTTCACAGCGACTGGTCAGCGTTGGGTCCAAGCCGCACTCATCTTGCTATGTAGCATTCCAAATATACTCAGAAGAACTGATTTATCATTATCTGGGATCTCACTCCACATTTCTCGAACTTCCAACGACCATATTCTGCCCTTGCTTATTTCTGTGCCTTTTGATGTGCGGTTTGGCGAAGACAGTGTTATCTGGTTGATCTCCACTTCGTAGCAAACTGGTGGTTTGGGATGCAATAGCTGCTCATTTCTGGTTGTCCTGTACGGAACTGGGGAGTGGTTTCTGCCTTATGGTCTCTCTATATGCTGATTCTTGAAGTTTTCCCGGCGTAAGGAATATTCCGTTGTTTTTCGGGCTTGCAGCAGGAAGACTTCGACATCTTCCTACGATAATTTGTCTATGACCATTTAATCATTTTTTTAGTGTTTTAGACTTGTGATTGCTAGAACACACCACTAACTTTGTACCAACAGTTAGCGCGGAGACGCATGCGCTATGTTCCCTGTGTCGACTTAACTCTCCTCTTCGACTATTGCTCCATCTACAACGGGGAAGCGCATGTGTAAAGGTGACACGACGTCTGTCGGAATGCAGACTCCGTAGCTAAAATTCAGGTGTGATGTCTTTAATTTCTTCAAGCGCCACTACTGCAATTTTCTCGCAGAAGCAACCAACATTTTTTTTTATTTACAGTCATAGAATTGTTCCGTTTTGCGCAGTGACGAATAAAAAATTACTGGGTGGCCGAGATTTAACTCTCTATTAAAAATTGTTTCTTAAGTTTCTTAGTACTTAACTAATTTCCATGAAACAAAAAACTTTCCTTCCTTACTGTTAGGAAGGGCGGAGGTCGGAACTGGTGAAGGTAGATGAAACTACTTTGGAACTAACGACACTTTTAAAACCGTTAGTGGGATACCTTGAATACAGTGGTCCTTGAGTGCAAAACCAGTGGAAGACACATTTGCAAATCAATTATTAATATTTTTTAAGGAAGATACATTGGTACTAAGGGCATTCAACAGATTTACTTTTATCGTGATTCCTAAATATGACTTTCTTTACTCAAATTAAAAAAAAAACTGTTAACGTGACTGACTGGCGGAACTAAGCAACTTAGAATGTTCTTAATAAAACTAGCAACACTTCTTTAATTACGTATTTGATATAGTTAAATTTTCCTTGAGGCATTTGAGTCTCATCTTTATCTACGATAATGATGGTACCTGAAGAGATGAATTGAAATTTGTGCGATGGTCAATACTTGAACCGTAGCCTCTTTGCGCACTAGATAAATGTGGTAACCATTACACCTCCACGGCACTGCATCTACATCGCTGCACAGACTAATCTAGTTTGTGCTAGAGAGATCACTGGAGTAGAATAGTACCTGCAGCGAGGGTTGCTCTAATGTTGTAGTGGTGCGATGGTCATCATACCTACCGAATAAGCGAGAAGACCCGGATTCAAGTCCTGGCCAAACCAAAAATTATAATTCATTTCTTCAGCTTCCATCATAATCGTAGCTAAAGACGAGACTCAAATGTTTCGAGGAAAATTTAATCATATCAGCTCTATACATTACCTACGCTTGAGGTACAGACAGGATTTGCCGGTTACGTCCAATGTTGGGGTGATATTCCAATACCGGAGAGCATCGGCAATAGTGACGATCGGGGCAGGGGAAAGCAAGCTGAAGATGAGAGCTGAAGCTTATGTTAGGGAGGACACTGGACGGGTGTAATCCATGTAGCTGTGTTAGCTGCAGTGATGTGGTTGTACAGTGGCTCGCTACGCGCTTAGTAAGCAACGAGACCCGGGTTCAAGTCCTGCCAGTGTACGAATTTTAATTCATTTCTTCAGCATCCATCAATTCATTAATTATTTTGGGCCACTAGCCACATATATTTTAAAAAAATCAAGGTAATAACAACATACAATGGCACATTGACCTAAATTCGAAGGATACAGCTTCAAGATTTGCGAAGTGGACACCAGCCGTATTATCTCCAATCTAAGACAAAACCAACTGCCATTAGTGCACGCGACTATATTATAAGTGTGCACTATAATGGTTGCACAAATCCAAATAGTAACCCCTTTAAAATTTTATAATTAAATTTTTCCCTGTTATGTTATATAACTGAGTAAAATATGTGGCCCACAAGATATGGGCATTAGCCCCTTCAGCAAAGCATAGGAAGTTTAAAGAGAATTTGTTGACGACAAATAAAACTTTTACACCAAAATTGCTTGAACACGGACGCTAGTCATTGGAAATTAACGACCTAAAATTTAAATGTCAAATTTACGAAGTGTTCCAGAAATGACCTGGGATCTAACAGTTTTAATATTACAACGCACGTGACCAATATCGAACCAAGACAATTTACAACACACAACTTTAAATACGGATTGTAAGTGACCTAAACTACGGGCACTAGCCCTCCTTGAAATTTACCCCAAAGTCGCCTAAATCAATGGCACAATGTGGTTCCTCAAACTCCGGCACCAGCCAGCTTGAACTATTGGTTAATAGGCCAATTTTCTTTAAGAGCTGTTACTTAAGTAATTTCAGCTAGAAATCAGCAACCATACTGACCAACAAGACAATTGTCGGTTCCTTTAAAATTTCACACTTAAATTGGTGCTTTAAATTTTCGTCATTAAGGATAACGAGCTTTGAGTTTGAGCTCAACAATCCAATTAAGCAACATGACAACTGTTTGTTCTTTTTCAAACTTAACCACTTACATTTGAGTTTTATGTACTTGTCATCCTAGAGAATAACCCACAACTTTACTTTTGGAAATGATGAAACAAGAATACGTGATCACTTGGGGTGAGCCGACAGCCACCTTTTTAGCAAAAAAAAAAAAATTGTGCAAATGGCTCTGAGCACTATGGGACTTAACTTCTGAGGTCATCAGTGCCGTGGAAATTAGAACTACTTAAACGTAACTAACCTAAGGACATCACACACATCCATGCCCGAGGCACGATTCGAACCTGCGACCGTAGACGTCGCGCGTTTCCCGACTGTAGCGCCTAGAACCGCTCGGCCACTCTGGCCGGCACCTTTTTAGCACTCGGGAATCAAAATTATATTGCCCATTTCGTTGTAGACGGTTTACCAGCGCACCAGCCGTCGGTAAACACAATCCATCAGCTGATAACATTAAGCAAGCACCACACTCAGGACGTTTCGTTCGTTACATATAAACCTTCCTGCTTCTACAACAGATAATAGAGAGAAACGTTAATCCATGCTGTAAATGTGGTGGACCGAAGTAGAACACAGTACCGACTCAAACACTCGTGGTTTACTCGCAGTCGAACATGGGCACCTCACTGACCCGCTCTCCGGTACATCAAAAGAACTCGCGAATATCGACTGCCTAGGCGCGGCCGCGTCGACCGCACGAGATTGTTTCAAACCTCCCATTCACAGCCCACAGCTCACAGTTCAAGCGCACCGACACAGAGCTTTTACTATGTTCGGAACGAGTACGACCTCTGACTAGTCACATTGATAGAACTACACTGCCGATTGGAAGGTCCATTCGATACGCACCTATCACTTACAATGGAAGAATTGTTATGTGTTGCTAAAATCCAAAATAAGTGGCACCATTACAACTAGTGGATATGGATGCGGATGTTTGCTACAAACTCCTGCAGAGATTTCCACTGGTATGTTTCGACGGACTGTTCGGATTTGTCTCCTATTAAACCACCTGTGTTAGATACCTGCCTTTGTGATTTCGAAGGACTCCGAGTGGACATTTCCTGAACCACTTTCACAGTTTGCTCCGTCCTGAATGCTGAGGGCCTACCGCGTCCCGTAGCATCTGACACAGAATGAGTGTCCATTATCTTAGAGTGGAAATTCGTTGTTTCCTTGCATCCGCCAAGGCACGAGATCCATTTACACTTCTTCACCATCTCTGCACTTTTATCATGGATCGCCATACTTCTTACTGGGATACCAAGTGAGCCCACTCACATAAGGTTAGACGATGTCCAAATGTGTGTGAAATCTTATGGGACTTAACTGCTAAGGTCATAAGTCCCTAAGCTTACACACTACGTATACTAAATTATCATAAGGACCAACACACACACCCATGCCCGAGCGAGGACTCGAACTCCGCCGGGACCAGCCGCACAGTCCAGGACTGCAGTGCCCCAGACCGCTCGGCTAATCCCGCGCGGCCATGGTTAGACGATGCGCCATGATCCCTCACTAGTATCTGCAATGGAGTAAATGTAATAAATGCTACCATTGTAAGGAACAACATGTTTCTCGTTTCATGAGAATTAGTTAATTATTATAAAAACTAAAACCAATTTTCAATAGGAAGTTAATTATTAGGTGTTTTAGTGTTTCCAATATCAACACATAGTTGAAAACGTGATGATGTAGCTCACGTTTTCATTGTGATTGGGAATGAACATGCTGTTGTATACAGGGTGAGTCACCTAACGTTACCGCTGGATATATTTCGTAAACCACATCAAATACTGATGAACCGATTCCACAGACCGAACGTGAGGAGAGGGGCTAGTGTAATTGTTTAATACAAACCATACAAAAATGCACGGAAGTAGGTTGGTTCAAATGGCTCTGAGCACTATGGGACTCAACGTCTTAGGTCATAAGTCCCCTAGAACTTAGAACTACTTAAACCTAACTAACCTAAGGACATCACACACACCCATGCCCGAGGCAGGATTCGAACCTGCGACCGTAGCAGTCCCGCGGTTCCGGACTGCAGCGCCAGAACCGCACGGCCACCGCGGCCGGCACGGAAGTAGGATTTTTAACACAAACCTACGTTTTTTTAAATGGAACCACGTTAGTTTTGTTAGCACATCTGAACATATAAACAAATACGTAATCAAAGCCGTTTGTTGCATTGTAAAATGTTAATTACATCCGGAGATATTGTAACCTAAAGTTGACGCTTGAAACCTCCGGCGTTCAGTTGCGTGTTGTAACAAACACGGGCCTCGGTCGGCGAGCAGCATCTGCAGGGACATGTTTACGATGACGACCGTGTTTACGAGTGTGGCTGTAGTGCACTGTTGTGGTTTGGTCTAGCTGTCGCAGTGTCCGCATGTAGCGCTTGCTGCTGTTGTTATTCTGCATTCGTCTCCGCACGCAGACCAACTGTAGTACACCGTGTTACCAGACGACTGTGATAGTGTAGTGTTGTAGGAACTGTGACCATGGTGTATTCGAACTCTGAAAAGGCAGAGATGATACTCATCTATGGCGAGTGTCACCGAAATGCAGCTGAAGCATGCAGGGTGTATGCAGAACGGTACCCGGACAGAGAGCATCCAACGTGCCGCACATTGCAAAACATCTACCGCCAACTGTTTGCAACAGGTATGGTCGTAGCACGCAAATGGGTCCGTAACAGGCCCGTCACAGGAGAAGCGGGTGCAGTTGGTGTGTTAACTGCTGTTGCCATGAAATCACACATGAGTACACGGGACATTGCGAGAGCAGGTGGACTGAGTCAAAGTAGTGTCATGCGCATACTGCATCGTCAACGCTTTCACCCGTATCATGTGTCGCTACATTAGCAATTACATGGTGATGACTTTAATCATCGAGTGCAATTCTGTCAATGGGCATTAACAGAGAATGCGTTGCAGTTCTACCTGTTTACCGATGAAGCGGGTTTCACAAACCACGGGGCAGTGAATCTCTGGAACATCCATAACTGGTCCGTGGACAATCCTCGGTGGCTCAGACAGGTAGAGCGACAGCGAACGTGGACTGTAAATGTATGGTGCGGAATCATTGGCGACCACCTCATTGGTCCTCACTTCTTTGCAGGGGCCCAAATAGCTGCAACATACATCGCGTTTCTACAGAATGACCTGCCAACGTTGCTCAAAAATGTCCCTCTGGAAACGCGTCGACGTATCAGCATGATGGTGCACCTGCGCATTCCGCAATTAACAAACACTAGGCTGACCCTTGACAGGATGTTCGACGGGCGTTTCATAGGACGTGGAGGAAGCATAAATTGCCCAGCCCGTTCTCCTGATCTTACACCTCTGGACTTCTTTCTGTAGGGTACGTTAAAGGAGACTGTGTACCGTGATGTGCCTACAACCCCAGAGGATATGAAACAACGTATTGTGGCAGCCTGCGGCGACATTGCACCAGATTTACTGCGGCGTGTACGACATTCATTACGCCAGAGATTGCAGTTGTGTGCAGCAAATGATGGCCACCACATTGAACATCTATTGGCCTGATATGTCGGGACACACTCTATTCCACTCCGTAATTGAAAACGGAAACCACGTGTGTACGTGTACCTCACCCCTCATGGTAATGTACATGTGCGTCAGTGAAAAAAAAAAACAATTAAAAGGTGTTAGCATGTGGACGTAATGTGCTGTTCCAGTCTCTTCTGTACCTAAGGTCCATCACCGTTCCCTTTGGATCCCTACGTAATTCGGTGCTCTCCGATACTCACGATCGAACAACGGAGGAGTGGTACTCAAGAGTCAACTTTAGGTTGCAATATCTCCGGATGTAATTAACATTTTACAATGCAACAAACGGCACTGATTACGTATTTGTTTATATGTTCAGATGTACTAACAAAACTAATGGGGTTCCATCTAAAAAAACGTAGGGTTGTGTTAAAAAACATACTTCCGTGCATTTTTGTATGGTTTGTATTAAACAATTACACTATCCCCTCTCCTCACGTTCGGTCTGTGGAATCTATTCGTCAGTATTTGATGTGGTTTACGAAATATATCCAGCGGTAATGTTAGGTGACTCACCCTGTATATTGCCATTTGGAGACATGTCTCACCAGTGTTCCTTTGTCTGTTGGCAACATATCGACCATTCCACTTCGACCAAAAAATGGTTCAAATGGCTCTGAGCACTATGGGACTTAACTGCTGAGGTCATCAGTCCCCTAGAACTTAGAACTACCTAAACCTAACTAAGCTAAGGACATCACACACATCCATGCGCGAGGCAGGATTCGAACCTGCAACCGTAGCGGTCGCGCGGTTCCAGACTGTAGCGTCTAGAACCGCTCGGCCACAGCGGCTGGCCAGTTCGAACATCCAAGCTTTCGAAGTGTAAGTCCTCCGTAGGTCATAAGATCTGTTGTTCGAGGGATGCAATTATCTCAGGTGAGTAGTGTCACATCGACCAATCAACATCGGCTTCTGTTGCCTCATCAGTATAATCAGTATCACTAACGTCAGCAGTGCGTCATCGTAAAGCCACTGGGGACCTTCATACCACCGATCGAGGTTGCTTTGTACACTCATATGGAACCCTATCTATCAATGCAGATTTCAGTTACCCAGATTTATATAAATGGTCAAAAGAGGCTGCTGGCGTGATTGTCCAGTAGGCTACAACGGATTTCTTAACTCCCCATTTCATAACTAAGATAATGACACAATAGGGATTACAATTTCCGCTGGATATTTACAACTGATCTTCTTTCCTTAATTTTTCTATTCTTCTAGAAATAAGTTGGAAAAAATTGTTTCATATTGGCATAATACATATACTTTTATAAATTTCTTTGTGCACTAGTGATTTTAAAGTAGTGGTGGGCTTACGAGCAGCAAAAATAAGTCATAAGCCATTTCCGGCGACGAGACTTCCTGGCTTGTTATAGGGAAAGAGTTGAAAGTTTTAACTGACCGTCGACGACGAGTTCTGTACAGTCACATCACAACCATACTTTGGGAAAGAATGGGAAAGAATACCGATCGTGTCTTTTGCAAAAGAACTATTCTGAAATTAGCCCAACAAGATTTCGGGAAAACGTGGCGGCTGGACGTGGATTCCAATCGACGAGCTCCAGAATATAAATTCAGTGTCTTACACTGTGACACGTCACACGGTCTGTCGAATTACAATGAAAATAAGCAATCACGTTGATGTACGTTTCAAGTAACTCTAGTCTCTATTTTCAGAAAGCAGATACACTACCGGGAAAGAAATTAGTACACCCTTTCACACCTTTCCAATTCACTGAAGATTTATTGTTGCAACAATGAATACGGAGTACATGAAATGATTACATTTATAGATCAACAACACACGTGGCTTTAAAGTATCAGGTATCAACCCTTGCCGAAACACCCTTATTAGTACGTGGTGTAGCCTCCATGGGCGGCAATGCTGTCGATCGTACAGAACGGCAAATATTGTCCTGGGATACGTTGCACCACACCTTCTTGCTGGTTTTCAAGTCACATGAGTCACATCTGGCCTCCCCCCCCCTCCCCCTCCCTATAGCAAACGTGCTCGAAATTGGAAAGACGGCATAGAGAATATTGTGGGGAAGGCGAAACAAAGGCTGCGCTTTGTTGGCAGAACACTTAGAAGATGCGACAAACCCACTAAAGAGAGAGCCTACATTACACTTGTCCGTTCTCTGCTGGTATATTGCTGCACGGTATGGGATCTTTACGAGGTAGGATTGACGGAGGACATAGAAAAAGTGCGAAGGGCAGTTCGTTTCGTGATATCGCGCAATAGGTGTGAGAGTGTCACTGATATGATACGCTAGTTGGGGTGGCAGTCACTGAAACAAAGGCGGTTTTCTTTGCGGCGACATCTATTTATGAAATTTCAATCACCAACTTTCTCTTCCGAATGCGTAAATATTTTGTTGACACCCGTCTACGTAGGGAGAAATGATCATCATAATAAAATAAGAGAAATCAGAGCTCGAACGGGAAGATGTAGCTGTTTCTTTTTCCCACTCGCCATCCGAGAGTGGAATGGTAGAGAAGTGGTATGAAAATGGTTCGATGAACCCTCTTCCAGGCAATTAAGTGTGACGTGCAGAGCAACCATGTAGATGTAGATGTAGATGGAGATTGGAGATAAATGTGGGTATCATGCTGGCCAGGGAAGTTGCCGCACGCCTTGCAGAATACGTTGGGTTTCATCAGCAGTGTGTGGGCGATCTTTATCCTACTGGAACAACACATCACTCTCCTGTTGGAAGAATGGCAAAAGAACGGGTCTAACAACATTCTGCATGTACCGATTTCTGGTCAGCGTCCGCTCCAGAACCACCACAAGTGAACGAAAGTTGTAGCTTATGCATCAGAGACCGTAAGGCCTGGGGTGGTTCCAGCATGTCTTGGAAGAATGTACTCTACGACAGTGGATTAACCTGGTCTGTGTCGTACGCACAGTCGACCATTACCTGCGTGCAGGCAAAATCTACTTCCGTCGCTAAAGACCACTTGATCTACTAGCGGCACCAGTCAAGCTGTGCACGTAGATGCTGTGGCGTGAGTCGGAGACGGACTAGAGGGCTCGTGGTCTCGCGGTAGCGTTCTCGCTTCCCGAGCACGGGGTCCCGGGTTCGATTCCCGGCGGGGTCAGGGATTTTCTCTGCCTCGTGATGACTGGGTGTTGTGTGCTGTCCTTAGGTTAGTTAGGTTTAAGTATTTCTAAGTTCTAGGGGACTGATGACCATAGCTGTTAAGTCCCATAGTGCTTAGAGCCATTTTACGGACTAGAGGTGTGCGCGCCCGTAGACCCACTACTAATCAACGGAAACAGCTTTTGTTGACACGTCTCGGCTCACAAGCCCTCTGTGGTAGCTGTACGACATACCACTACAGCCCTTGCAATACGACGATCCTGGCGCGAGTCTGTACTGCGTGGACGTCCAGAACCTCGTTTACGGATGTGAGGATGATCACGTGATCATTGATACCACTATTTTATCACAACTGACGCAGCACGTCCAGATTGTGCGGCAGTTCTCCGAAAGAACCCTCCCGCCACTCGAAAGGCCACAGTTTGACCCCTTTCAAACTCCTTTAGTTCCCTGCAGGAAGTACATCTTCGTGGCATGGTTGTCTGCTTGCTTTAGGCGTCTGCACAACACAGAGCTTTCTCGCTGTGAGCAGTCCCTATTAAAAGGCAGACGCAGATGACGCTCTGGTCGCTATGCCACTAGGCTATCTGTTGGTGGACGAAACCATTATCACTACAACCACTATCATCCAGGTGGCATATGGTGTTGACGGATCAAAATCGACGTCATCTTTCCAGAGTCCTAATATTTTTTTCCGGCAGTGTATCATTAACTAAAGTATGTTCCTAAAACGAAAACAAAATAAAAAGCTGGAGATGTGCAGAGCTGATGGTAGTCAAAACAGAAATAAATAAAAGAGAGATTATTAAGTCTGACATTGATAAAAAGAAGCTGAACAGAGACAGAAGAAGTAAGGGAAAAGCTGGAGAATTCGATAAATAAGGGAATATGTCCCAAACTACCTAAATATTTATTTTATGAAGTAAAGGATCATTGACAAAAAGGAATGGTTGCTTTAAATAATTTTGTTTAGCTAACGATGTTCATAAGCTGAGAATTACTTTAATTTCGCAGGAAAGAAAACTTTATTTTGTGTGCTGCAGTCCTTATAAGGTAAATATAATTTTTAGAAGCCTAATTTCATAAGAAATTTCGGAATAATGCATGCTGGAGCTTACAAAACTAATTTGTGAGCAACTGAAATATTAAAAAATGCTTCTCGGCGTATAAAAAAAATCCAAACTCATTTTACAAATATTACTCACAAGTAGAACAGTCTGGACAGTAAGATGGACTGCACTGTGAAAATGAAATGCATTAATGGATTCACTGTTAGCGCATAATAAATTAGGCCCAAGAATATTAGAGTGTATCAAAGAAATTTCTAGTCAGTCTTGAATAACTGCGAAGTATTCACAAGAAAATTAAGTTTACTTTTGCATCTGGAAAATATAATTAAAGGTAGACATGAAGATTGAGAAAAAGTAACTGGTGAGAAAACGGAACCCGGCACACATGAAGAGTAGTGTGTCCTCAGTTATTACTAACTTTCATGTACACAATATTAAACCTTTAGTTAAAAGTCATGAAGAAAAAGATATTGGATTGCCCATGTTAAAAAGGTGTTCATATCTCTATAAAATTATATTTTCATATGTTTGACCATAACGGTGGTTTTTAACTTCAGTTTACTTTTCTGTATAAAGACTTTCCTCTTTTCTATAAGAACGCTACAAACTTCATGGATAACGAGGTCGAGAGGTTGCTTCGACATTTTGAAAGCGTACTTGAAGGTGACATGTAAGTCCCTCCTTGGCAAATGCACAAAGTGACAAATGACCTTTGTCGAACAGGCCTAAATTTCTAAATGCTGTATACTCCGTTGATACACTGCCTGACAAAATAAGGGAAGTACCTAGAATGGAAAGAGCAAACGAAATGACACTGTACAGGCTGAGAGAATACGAGATGTTATTTAGTGATTACAAAATCGTGTCTAATTAACAGTGAGCTTGACAGTATGAACCCACTTACCATTATGATGTTGCACCCCCTCAGACCTCGATGTATTCATTGGTTTGGTTGGGAGCGGCGTCATAAAGTAATTTCACCCTCTTCTGAGGCAGGCTGAATGGCAACTGTTGCAATTAGACCTTGATATGCTGGATACCGGCACTGTATGGTCCAACCCATGTTCTATGGAAGACAGATCTACGCATCTTATTGGCCACGGAAATATCTTAACATCACACCGACAATTCATAGCGTCATGTGATATATGCTGACGAGCATTATCCTGTTGCAAAATGGTACCACGATGCTGCCGCATGAGAGATGACAGGTGAAAGTCCATGCTTTACGTGACGTACCATTGTAAGGTTTTATGTTGCTGGTAAACTTGCCTTGAAAATACACTGCCTGACAAAAAAGTGGAGTACCCTGAAGACATGAATGGAAGTCAACATAGTTTCGAGCACGTACACATCTATGGTGGGTATGTAAATGCTCAGAGTTGGAATTCGCTCTGAGAGGTAACACATAAGAGCGGAGGATGTTCGTAACATACCATTGTGCCATCAGAGTTCTCTCATCAGTATCAGCTATCACCTGAAGTCATACCCAATAGCTCTCCTCACAATGACGCCGGAAATATTACCGCGGTGCCACTCCAAAACATTGGAAGAATGGCACTTCTCCCCACATCCTCGCCTTATTGGACGACAGCTGTCTAGGGACGTGCAGAACCGCTATTCATCGCTGAACACAAAGCAACGCCAATCGTCTGCAGTTATGGCACCACATCAAACGCATCGCTTCTGCTGCTGTATTTCGGCAGCGTACGCAAAGTGTCAGCTGGTGATAACCCTGTATCATTCGACTATGTGGCATCCTCTGTCTTTCACAGTGACCACTAATTACCTATTGTCGCAATCCTGACGGAGAACAGCATGGTTGCCGGTACTTCAGTGGAGTTTAAGATGGTTAACTATGCTCCAGATAATTTATGGTATTAACTGCTTCCAGTTGCTGACCTGCTATTTTGTAGCTAAATGATAAAGGATCTATCTTTCTGTGTATTCGCAGCACATTACACTTGTCTACATTGAGATTCAATTGCCATTCCCTGCACCATGCGTCAATTCGCTGCAGATCCTCCGGCATTTCAGTACAATTTTCCATTGTTACAACCTCTCGATACACCACAGCATCATCTGCAAAAGGCCTCAGTGAACTTCCGATGTCATCCACCAGGTCATTTATGTATATTGTGAATAGCAACGGTCCTATGACACTCCCCTGCGGCACACCTGAAGTCACTCTTACTTCGGAAGACATCTCTCCATTGAGAATGACATGCTGCGTCCTGTTATCTAGGAACTCCTCAATCCAATCACTTACATACTGAATGTTTAGGATTATCAACTGGATAGGTCATGTCTCTCACTGTGACGTATAGTTTAATTCATTGATGCACAACGGCGGTATGATATATGGATACGCAAGAAATGTGGATTTCGTATAAGGAGTTTAAAATTGAAAAGTAGAAGACTTATTAGAGTATAATGCCCAAGCCATGACAAAGGCATTGCAGTCGTAAGACAACCTTCGAATGGACAATCAAATGTTTCGTGTTCAAAGAAATTGTCCTGGAAGTTGCCTGACGTCATCTAACGAAGCTATGTTATTCTCATTTTCTTTTTTCATTACTAATGTTCAGACTAGTTTCGTGCGACCTATTACAAATTCCTCTTCTTTACCATCCTCTTCATCTTAGAGTAGCTGTTGTATCCAGATCTTAAATGGACCCTATTCGCTGATGTTTTATCTCCTATCATCCTGACCGTTTTTCTCCTTCCTCCTTTCTCCCCTAACTTTGTGGATGACCTCCCCACTTCTTCTCCGTTTTCTACGTTCTATAGTACAACGTCTCAAACTCATAGTTTCACTTCTTTTCCTATTTGTAAATTTGAGATCGTTAAACTGGGATTCGAACCTGGCTTTTCTCTATCGCTAGTCTTGTATGTCAACCGTTGAGCAGTCTCACATGAACACCACCCCTACTACAGAAATCTTAACGTGCCAGACCGCCACTGCTGCAGAATGTTCAATAAGTCGAACTGTTCCTCAAGCTGCAACATTGTGCCGGCCGAAGTGGCCGTGCGGTTAAAGGCGCTGCAGTCTGGAACCGCAAGACGCTACGGTCGCAGGTTCGAATCCTGCCTCGGGCATGGATGTTTGTGATGTCCTTAGGTTAGTTAGGTTTAACTAGTTCTAAGTTCTAGGGGACTAATGACCTCAGCAGTTGAGTCCCATAGTGTATATATATATATATATATATATATATATATATATATATATATATATATACCAGCATATGTATTTGACGATGCTGGTGCTGATTTTGAATTTCACATTTGACGATGTCATTATGGCTGCAGTACATTAGGACATTGCTTTTTAAAACAGATCTAAAGATGGTCATTATAGATCGAAACCGGCAATGTGTTGACAAAAAAAAAATTGTTACCATGGAAATTTAATTCGAACTGTGGTCACATGCGCTAATTCACAGCTGTTGCCGTCCCACGGCCAAACGATTGTCAAGGTGCCGGCGGCTGTGGTCGGCATCAGCGGACCGGAGTAATTGCAGCGCCGTGACCCGCGGCCCGCGACCTGCGTGGGTGCGGTTAGCGAGAGGGGGAGGGGGCAGCGGATTTTGGTAGGGGGGGGTCTGGGAGGAGGAGAGGTAAGCTGGCTCCACGCGCATTCCTAGCCGCCCACCCGCCGCTCTGATACAGCGACTGGAGGTCGACCACTCTTGATTCGTGAGTCATCACCAACCCGTTTACTTATCTTGTGCTAATCTTTCCGTATATCCATATATCCATATTCATTATGCACGTCGTCGTTGATGATCACGTCAGCTTATTCTAAGTCAATCTTCCTTACATTTCTCGTCTACTACTGCTTGATACAGGGCCAGCTTAGCTACGTGTGAACGCAAGTGTCCTGCTAACATTTACTTCCGATAAAGGTTTTCTGTAGACTTACACTACCTTAAGTTACTTCTACAACCTGTTAATGTGGTACGCTACCCGACCATTTAATTTTTGGTGCACTTTCAGACACTCTCAGCTCCTTCTTCTCTGCTTTTACCACAGTATACTTGTCCATTACAAGCAATGTTCAACTGCAGTTCAATAGCTTGTTGCGCTTCAGCCACACACTTTACAGAAAACATCATCTTCAGCTCCATATGAATATTTGTCACCAATAAACCTTATTCTGGTCGAGTAATATACTCCTTTACGGTGACATATACTCCTGATGTCTCATTTTTTTTCAGGTTGTTGTATGGTCAGGCATCGTGAATAAACGGATTTTTTTTATAAACTCTACGTTTGTCTATTCCTGAGCCGCTTCTTCTTTCCACCATTCTTCATCATTTCCGTGTCTTCTTTTATATTGCGCTGTAAACAAACTGTTAATTCTATTCAGAAAGTCATCTAAGTTTATCTTACAATTTGTCGAAGAAGAGTCTCGTCCATGAAACCTATCTGGCGTATTTGTTCTTGTAATATCTCTTTATGCTCCTTCCCATAACTGGTTTTTCTTTCCTTTTACTACTCCTTCAAAATATGGGCTGAAGCGATGGCCCTAACATGTGGGCATGTTGTGCACGCTTCTTCGCACGAACTTACCTACCACGCTCTACCGCTGACGTTACAGGCAAGTACTGCTAATCTTGTAATACAACATATAAAAACTGCATCAATACGGATGGTAAAGAACAGAAAAAGCTCACTAATAGTACGGACCAACAACCTCATGAGACTCAAACAAGAAACTATACGCAGTCGGAAAATATATCAAAGGGTGATACTGGCTGGAAACAGATGTATAGGACATAAGGTATATAGGCATGCACGAGTCTTATACAGACCGACCCTATACAACACGCCTAAACAACACTGGGAACGATTTGTAACCACACGAACGGAGCAAAATATGTCGAGGGAACAATACAAAATACTGACAGAGAAGGTGAAAAGCCTCCTAGTTCTGGGAACGCGAAGAGAAGATGACTGCACGATGACGAGGCGACGGAGGAATACAGCAGATTTTCTGCTGTATCAATTGCTCCCTGACGACGACACACAATATCACACAACGCGTAGAGAACACCTATGCACACCATAGAACACTCCAACTGTCATCTGTCCTTTTGGGCAAGAAGAGGTTGCGCTATCAATCTCAAAGCTCAGAAACAAGAAAGCACCTGTACCTCATGGCATTCACTCGCAAATTAGCGCTGCAGTCCACCCCATTCCTAACAACATTACTGAACAATGCCTTACGACTCGGTAGGGTACCCATGGTATGAAAAACCTCCGAAGCAATCATTCTTAACAAATCAGCAGACAGGAACGCTTGAGGTCCAAAGACCTACAGACCACTATGCGTAACAAACACAGTCGCAAAGTTTCAGGAGAAAATACTGTGTAAGTTCTTGCAAACCAATAGAGCTCTCAGGGGCATGAGCCAACACCAAGTCGGCTTCAAAATCGGCAAATTCATAGATGAACCATCAACCATGTCCTACGCATAGTTGATACTACGAACACGGATATAAGCCTTGGGAATACTGATTCACAAATGCCGAGGCATTCGATAACGCTGGTGGCCCGCAATGTTTCGAAGGCTAAGACATCTAGAGGTACCGAAATCACTGTACAACACTTTCCTAGTTCCCAGTGACCCTGGTAAAGGAAGTTGAGTACAAATCTCTGAAAGGTCTTTGGTATCACCACACGTGACTGTTCTGATTCACTGCATAGCAAAATAACACATTCAAGCACTGACAGGTCATAGCAATGTGCGAAGTATCGGCGGATCATTGTGCTGACGATTTGTTTCACCAAACTAGACCAACGCGTGCAGTTGTAGAACAACATAATCAGCAAGTCCGGGTCCGTACCCATTGCCTGGGCGATCTTCCGGTGATCTGAGGGGAATTGGTCCAAAGCATCTAACTCTTGTGCATCGATGTGACAACATGATGCTTCTGATATGTGAAAGTCTGCACTCAGTCTTACAGGAAGACGGGAGAGCATTCTGCATTGGCTTACTTGTGTTTGGGCCTGTAAATTATCTTGAACTGATAGTGTGAAGAGATAAGAGCCCATCGTTGCAATTTTTGTGCAATGCGGTTTAGAATAGGTTTGACCAGGTTGAAAAGCGAGTGCAGCGGCTTGTGACCAGTGACTAAGTGGAATTTCCTTCCACACAAGTGCTGGTGAAATTTACTCACTCCATAAGTGATTGCAAAAGCCTTCTCCTCTATCTGAGTGTAATCAGTCTGAGCCTTGTTGAGAAGTTTGGAGGCGAAAAGTATTGGTCTGTCTCCAGAACCAATTTTGTACGAAAATACCACACCATTGCCACGCAAGGATGTGTCCGTGACAAAGACGACTGATTCGCGAGAATTGAAATGGACCAGACAACGGTCGCTGAGCAAAGCATCTTTCGGTTTCTGAAATGCAATGTCACATTCGTGGGACCACACGATTTAAGGGCACCGCGATTTTAGCCGCATTAGGAACGAAACGGATGTAGTAGGTTAGCTTCCCTAGTACTGATTGCTGTCCAGAGAGATTTCTTGGAGGTTTGACGTCACGGATGGTTTGCAAGTGCGACTGCGTCGGATAAACACCTTAGGAAATGAACACGTGATCTAAGTAACCAATTTCAGTCTGGAAGAACACTCACTCGTCTTTGTTGCATTTGCGGCCTGCCGCTGACAAAACTTTGAACTGGGTACGCTATTTACTGAGGTTTTTTTCTGCTGTGCGGTCTGATACCACAATGTCACCCAGGTAATTTGTACATGAAGGGATGTTTATCTAATGGAATCTGTAGGTAGGCATCGCGCAAATCCATCTTGGAGAAGTAGCGACCCGCTGGTAAGCGGTCCATAAGCTCATCGGGTCGTGGCCTTTGTAATGAATAAACTACTTTTTGAGGATTCAATGTCTGCTTAAAGTATGCACAGATTCTCAATTTCCCAGGAGGTTTCTTCACGAAAACTAACGGAGACGCCCACAAATTGGTTGTGATGGATGCAAATGCCTCTGCAACATGTTCACTGAGTCCGTGTTGCACCGCGCGAGCTCTGTGAAAGCGAGGCTGTGCATCGTCGTCACATGAGCGACAAAACTGGTAACTTTACGTAAGCCATCAGCAAACAAATCTTTATATTCGTCACACAACTGAGCCACACTGTCTGTAGAGCCAAACGGAGAAACTGCCAGCACGTTTGTCTACAATACGCAAGCCAAACAAGTCAATAAATCAAAGTAGGAAATATTAGCACTGTCCCGAGAGCGCAAAACCTGGAATGAAACAGTCCTTTGGAACTTTTGATAGATAGCAGGAAAACTACAAGATCCTAATATTGGAATGTACTGTTCATTATACGCTGTGAGTGTAGTTGTCTTCTTTAACTAGGGTTTGTCGTGAATCACAGTAGAGCAGCGATTGGCAGTCTAGCAACACTTTATTCCATAGGCACAGAACGTACAATACAACCTGTCAAAGATACACTGTTCTAAGAGTAAACAAACAGTCTCTCACTTGCCGAAGTACATCACTCTGTGACATCCTCCCCACCCTGGTCGACCTCCAAAGGTATGGCCAGCTGCACAGGACGACTAATGATGTGACCTTCTGGTGTCCGGAGTATTGTCGTCCTTACTCTGCCGTCTCTTCCTGGTAGTACCTTTTCTATCCTGGCCTTCTTCCACATATGTGCGGACGAAGATCCTCTTGGATCAGCACGATGTCGCCAGGGCGAAAGGGGATGACTCGTCGCGATGGGCGTTTAACTTCATGGCAGTTCCGGAGCTCCAATAGGTATTCTTTAATCCAACAGTTCCAAAAACTGTCTCAGAGTTGTTGTCTCAGTCGGAATTCCTTTGTTAAATTCGTGTTCGCTGAAAGCTCTGGTCCCGTCGGAATAGTCGTAAGTTTTTCTCCCGTCAAAAAATGGGAAGGTGTGAGTGCAACACAATCATCTCTTGGTGTGATGCGCCTGGAGTTCACCGCGGCTTCAATACTGATCAAGGTGGTGTTCAGTTGTTCCTCAGTGAGCTTTGCGAGTCCCAATACCTTCCGTAGGCAACGCTTTATAGTGCCCACCATTCTTTCCCACCGTCCTCCCCACGAAGCCGCCCGGGAGACAATGAATTTCCAAGTAATACCGTGGTGGGCCAGGAACTGATAAGTTTTTGTGGTAGTTAATGCCTTCCAGAGTTGGGCTAATTCCATATTCGTGGCGAGGAATGTTTTCGCGTTATCTGTATATAGCGTGTGGAGTAGTCCGCGTCTTCCGGCGAATCGCTGAAGTGCCGTAAGAAACTTGTCCGTTGACAAGTCTGTACAGAGTTCGAGGTGTACGGCTCGTGTGGTAGCACATGTGAAAAGAGTGATATATGATTTGTGCGTTTCCTTCCCCACTTTGATGAATAGTGGGCCAGCAAAGTCTATTCCGGTTACAGCAAATGGTTTGGCAGGTGAAACCCGTTCAGGTGGCAGCGGTGCTTCGATCTGTTGCCCTCGTGGATTCTTCAAGATCTTGCATGCGGGGCATGCGTGTAGGATTCTTTTGATGGCCTGACGGGCTCTAAGGATCCAAAATTCGGTTTTCAGTTCGGATAGTACAGAACGAACGCGCAAAGTGATGGAGGCGGATGTGTGTCTCTCGAATAACCAATTGTGTGAAGTGGTGGGAACCGTCAAGGAGTACAGGATGTTTTTGTTCCCTACTTAGGCTAGTGCACTGCAGTCGACCTCCTCGACGTATCAGTCCATCTTCTAAGACTGGATTTATCGTGCGATTTTTGACTCTTTTGGCAGTGGTAAGTTATTCTGAAGTGCATGTAATTCACTGGGGAAGGAATCTCTCTGGCCCACTCGAATCCAATACATTTTGGCAGCTGATAATTCGGTGGCTGTAAGTTCTCCTGAAGATATATTCTTCTGACGATGTTGTGTACGAGGCGGAGAGTCCATGCTGTGATACGAATGAGCTTCCAGTAAGAGCTGAATTTAAGTAAGTCCAGAAGGCTGGTTGGCGTAGATATCGACAAGACCTGGCTCTGGGTTTTCTTCCTCTTTTCTTCGGGAGGAAGTCGTACCATCGTTGGAGTATCGTTTGGCCAGCATTCAGGAGGGCGTGTAAGCCAAGTCGGCCCATGCCACCAAATATACAGAGAATTAATTTTGTAGTCGAGGAGTCCACGTGAGAGGTGGTCAGTAGGATTGTCTGGTCCTGGGCAGTGTTTCCATTGCGTGGGAGTCGTGTGTGTTTGTATCTCAGTTACCCGATTACAAACGAAGGTCTTCCATCTGTTAGGATCACAGCGAATCCAACTTAGTGTTATTGTAGAATCCGTCCACAATATCGCATGGGCAATGTTAAAGTCTGTTGCGCGGCAAAAGTAACACAATAGTCTGGTCCCAACTACTGCCGCTAAAAGTTCGAGTCGAGGCAATGTCACGTTTCTTAATAGGAGCGAGTCTTTTCTTGCTACAGACTAAATGGGTTACGACGTCGTCATCTAAGACAGTACGAATGTAAAAAGCTGCTCCATATGCCTTTTCCGAGGCGTCACAGAAAACGTGCAGCTGAGAGTCTCTTCCATGAACTGTAGCTATCCATCTAGGGACGCGTATATGTGACAATGGAAGTGAGCTAGATATCCAAGTGCGCCATCGTGCCCCTAAGTCCCAGGACATAAATTCATCCCAGCCAATTCCTCGGCACCATGTGTCCTGGAATAGCAATTTCCCAATAAGAGAAACAGGGGAAAACAGTCCGAGTGGGTCATAGAATTTAGCCGTACATTGTAAAAGGAGTAGTTTGGTGGCTGGCATTTCTGACGATCTTCTGATGATTTCGCTAGGATCGATACAAAACCTGCGGTGTTCCAGTCTACGCCTAAAACTTAAGTCTGGGTGTGGAGTTCTCGCCCTTCTACCCTCCAGATAGTGTGGAGTTGTTCACAGTTGGTAGCCCATTTTGATAAGGGGAGACTGATCAATTTCATTATGGTTACAAGTTCATAGTATATAGCTATCACCAAATCATCACCTTCTACTGAGATCACAAAGTTGTCCATGTATGCAGTCTTATTTATAAGTGGCGCTACGGTGGGAAATGTTGTCATACACTTGTCGGCAAGTTCTCTTAGTGTTGCAGAAAGTAAAAGTGGGCTGCAGGTCAGGCCGAATGGGAGTGTGTTAAAACGGTATTCTGTTAGTTCGTTCGCCGTTTGAAGATTTCTTGTTTGATCCTGGCTAATTCTGAACCAGAAAAATCTGGTCAAGTCTTTGTCCTTTTCGTTCAAGGTTAATTGAAGGAAAGCTTGTGTGATGTCCGCGACGATAGCCGTAGAATATAGTCTGAAACAAAGTAACATTTCCAGAATATCTGGTAATAGGTTCGGGCCTACTCCTAATACCTCATTGAGAGAATGTGCATTGTTTTCGTGAGATGAAGCGTCAAAGACTATTCTCCACTTAGTGGTTCCGTATTTCTCCTTCCTCACTGCATGATGAGGGAGATAAAAATAGCTCCTTTCCTGAGAGTATGGTGGGAGCGACCTCTACTTGCCCCTTCGTAATGTAGTCCAGCATAAGATCGAAATACATTTGCTTAAAGGTCTCTTCACGTTGAAACCTTTCCCTAAGGTGCTTGAATCGTTTTTTCACGATCGGTCTATTCCTCGAAAGCAATGTTGTCTTCTGGGAAGTGTAACCACTGCTCGATGATCCTTTATAGAGAAAGATCCTCTAAACTCTTCAAGAAGTCTCGTATCCTTGTTGTTCAGAGGTAGGTCTTGATCGGCAGTAATCCCTATAGTTTCCAAGTCCCAAAAGCGTCTGAAATCATAGTCCGAGTGCAGAGGAGATCGGTAAGTCTGAGCAAAATTTACCACGGTTGCATGCACACAGGTTTGTGACTTGTTACCACTAAGTATCCAGCCAAACAGAGAAGGAACTAACACTAAGGTTTCAGAGATGCGTATGGGGGGATTGTGCTTCACTATTTTCCAATAAATATCGCCTCTTACAAGAATCTCCACGGGAAGATCTTCTGCCGAATCGGTTTTCGGATCTGCTAACGCAATCTTACGGGCATCTGGTAAACTCTTTATATGCTGTGGAATCGAAGGCTGGTGAGAAATAACGTATGTACTTTCGAAGGCAGTAAGTGGCACTGAAGAGTTCTGCCAAAGCCCCTTCATATTAAACTGAACAAGCCTGCGGCGGCGTGGGCGTGTAGGGTTTGATTCAAAGGAACAAACGGTTAGTTCTTGTCAGCCTACCGTTTGCAGTTTCAGATCATCAATCAGCGATTTTGCTATGAAACTGGACTGACTACCTGCGTCCAGTAGACATCGCGTTGTCCTGCGATATCCTGTAGGTTGTGAGACGCATACTTGAGCTGTCTGAATGTACGTGTATCCGTGGGGAGGGACAGATACCTTTCCCACGGAAGTAACGTATGTCTGACCCGCAGGACTCCTAATATCCTTTCGTTCCTCACAAATGGACTTATGATGCAGTCTTTTACAATTAACACACCGAGCCTTTTCTTTCCTTTTGCAATTTGACACTTTGTGCCCACGTTGAAGACAAAGAAGGCATCTGTTGCTAGTTTCAATTTATCTATTCGATCATTAACGCGTACGATCTTCTTACAGTCTTGCGCCCAATGACCGCAAGATTCGCAAAAGACGCAGAATGGTTCCTATACGCTGGTATCCTTCGGAGTACGTGAAGTGTGGACGCTGTGGGAAGGTTACTGTAAGTGCTGGAAAATTCACCGCGTTATCTTCTGCATGGTAAGCGGTCTTCCTCGTTCAGAAACTCCATCAGTTGCAAAATGTTCCCTTCGGATATTCCCGTACGCTTGACGTGAATTATCCAGCGGCGGCATATGTCATCCGGAAAAGCGCGTAAAATTTTCGGCGCGAGGACTCGGACGCATCCGTTCACGTCTTCCCCAAGTGCCCGGAGAGCTTGAATACGTCGCTGGCATTCAATGAATGTTGAATTAAGTTCCTCTGGGGTGGACAGCTGAATTGGTTTTATGGCTTCGAGATAATCTAAGTGGGCTTGAATTATTCGATCCTTGTTGCCATAACGCGCTCGGAGAATCCTCTTCGTTTCTGCGTACATCTCGGCCGTCACCGCAATACCGTCCACTAAATGCTTTGGTTCTCCCGAGAGATAGCCGCGAAGAAAGATGTGTTTATTAATTGTAGTTACCGTTGGATCGTTGTCAACCGACTGTTCAGACTGCTCCCAGAATCGTGCCCATGTCTCGATATCGCCTGAAAAAGGCTCAAGCTTGATCGGCGGAAGTTTTACTGACGCTGTGGGAACACTCATTGTTACAGATTGTACCGGCGGATTGTCGGGAATCTGTATGTCTGCTACCGATTCCGCAAGCTGTTTCTCTATTTCGTGAGACAATCGAGAAATTGTGAGTTTCGCGGTGTCTATATAATCTTCGCATTTAAGAACATCATCTTCGTATTCGTCATCGTCTAGCAACTCGTGAATATCCTCATCTAATTTAACGAGGCGGTTCAGAACGCTTCCCAATCTGTCATTGTAATATTTATAATCCGCGATTTTCGATGTGTCTGACAACCTGGCAGCTTCCGCTACGAGTCGCGTAATGTTTGCCTTTTCTCTCATACGTTTTCTCTTTAGAGAGTGTAATTGTGCTGTTGGTTTGTGGTCTGTCATGTCCACTCCGTCCGATTACTCCCAAAGTTTAAAGCAGTGTCGGCTAGCGATCAGCAGGTTATCTTTGGATCGCTAGTGGAAATAGTTCAATTGATGTTCGCCAGATGGCAGCACTAGTCATAACCAACCTACAGGCGTAGCGTAGGATCTGATAATTCGTTAAAGCACTAATCAACCAGCTACAATAGCTATACAGAGCGGCAATAATGTAATCAGTTGCCTTTACAAATGGCACTACAAAACATGTCGCGTGATAATTCAATTAAACTTAACTGTGTATGCAGGCGGTTGTCGTCGAAGAGCTTATTGCGTGGTGTGACACATCGCTGCAGTAAGCCCCTTCGTAGTATTGCCGCGTGGCGTGCGTCCAGAATTCGTGTCTCACAACGGCAATCATGGAAATTGTCTCCCGGGTTTCGGTACCAAATTCTTATGTCGTGAATCACAGTAGAGCAGCGATTATCAGTCTAACAACACTTTATTCCACAGTCACAGAACATAGAATACCACATGTCAAAGATACTGTCGGAGTGGCGTTGCACTGAACAGTTTCACTGTTACGTTCTACACTAGCTTCACAGCTAGGCACCAAATGAATGTTCGAAGTTATATGAGCATTTGTTCTGAGCGAAATCTTCGTCACCTGCAGACAAACAGCTGTAGTGTGCCCGTTCCTACCACATGCAAAACAAGTCGCGTAACTTGAAGGACAGCGGTGACGTTCATTAGATCTGAATCAGCGCGGGCAAGATTTCACGCTATATGTTTCCGACCAGGTTGTTTACGTGGAGAGCTGTAGCGTAGCCGACTGGGTCGCTGAGTGTTTGCCTTGGACTGCTTACGTTGTCGCCCAGTATTAATGCCTCGGGGCTACGGCAAAACAAATTCCTGCTTGAAAACTGGCAACTGGAGTGCCACACAAACCTTGAAAGTCAATAACTTGCGAAACCTGTTGCAACGTGGGGTCAGGGTATTAAGATTTGTTCATAGATTCTATTATCTGCCACATTTTGAGTAACAGAGTCACGAATCATCAAGTCACAATAGTATTTTCCATATTCACACTTAAATTTACAGTGTCTTGTGAGCCCTTACAAATCTGTCACCCACAGCCAGTACGTTTGACCTGGTTCTTCCTTGAGGCTAAAGACTTTAAATCTGGCAGCCGCCATATTGATATTATCGTCATAATATTTGTATAGTGCTTGAATAAGCTCCTCATTGCTAGCTAGTTCTGTCCTCGTAGTAGAGCCTAACTTCGCACAAGTGCAGTAAACGGCAATACCAACGGTGGACAGAAAAATAAAACTGCTTCACAGTACCTTGAATAAGGTGAGCGGACATGTGTGCTTCAAATTGTGGCAAATATTCCGACAAGTCTTCCTTTTCTTCTTCAATTTGTCGGGTAGGAGGCAACAACGAAGGTTGTGTTGCTTGTGGTGATGCAGTGGGTGACGGAGTCTGATTCTGTAACACAATTTCTGCCATCTGCGTTTGGATGAACCCCTTCATCAGTTCCGTAAGCCCGCATCTCGTGGTCGTGCGGTAGCGTTCTCGCTTCCCACGCCCGGGTTCCCGGGTTCGATTCCCGGCGGGGTCAGGGATTTTCTCTGCCTCGTGATGGCTGGGTGTTGTGTGATGTCCTTAGGTTAGTTAGGTTTAAGTAGTTCTAAGTTCTAGGGGACTGATGACCATAGATGTTAAGTCCCATAGTGCTCAGAGCCATTTTTTTTAGTTCCGTAAACTGGTTCATACACTGATGCAGATCGAGCAGTAGTGCCACAGGCGTTTGCATTTGTGGCGCCGCTAATTGTGAGGCAGGCAAATGAAGGGGTTGGAACGGTGTGTTTGACATGGTATGCAGATGGTAATACAAAAACACAAGAAATCGTAAAGCTAACTTATGAACTACGGTAGCACAGCAGGTAACAGCAGAAACGAAGAGTACCAATCTGTAATAGAAAATATCCACAAGAAGAAAAAGTTAACGAACAAGCACGCAAGAAAACGATGCAGCGCAGTGGGTTCGGAATTCAATTCTCATCGCCAGATGATGTGTACACGGATTTGCCGCAGTGGTAACACCGGTTCCCGTCAGATCACTGAAGTTAAGCGCTGCTGGGCTGGGCTAGCACTTAGATGGGTGACCATCCGGTCCGCCGAGCGCTGTTGGCTAGCGGGGTGCAGTCACCCCTTGTGAGGCAAAGTGAGGAGCTACTTGATTCAGAAGTAGCCGCTCCGATCTCGTAAACTGGAATACGGCCGAGTGAGCGGTGTGCTGACAACATGCCCCCCCCCCCCCCCCCGCCATATCCGCATCCAGAGATGCCTGTGGTCTGAGGATGACACGGCGGCCAGTCGGCACCGTTGGACCTTCATGGCCAGTTCGGACTGAGTTTAGCTTTTGTTTTAGTTCAGATGATGATTACACGTCGTCTCTAAAGAACTTCTCACAAACATCCTATTACGTTTAGGTGCTCTGAGATGGAAGGAGGAGCTGTGACAGTGAAAACGAATTAGTGACAAACAAATAAACGTTTTATTGCACTGCGATACTTAAATCAGGTTGCACAGCAGCTCGTTGGATCAGGAAGTCTTTTCTGAAAGTATTTGTATGGAGTGTAGCCATGTACGGAAGTGAAACATGGACCATAAACAGTTTAGACATGAAGAGAATAGAAGCATTTCAAATGTGGTTCTACAGAAGAATGCTGAAGATTAGATGGGTAGATGACGTAACTAATGAAGAGGTGCTGAACAGAATTGGGGAGAAGAGGAATTTGTGGCACAACTTGACTAGAAGAAGGGATCGGTTGATAGGATATGTTCTGAGGCATCAAGTGATCACCGATTTAGAACTGGAGGGAAGCGTGGAGGGTAAAAATCATCGAGGGTGACAAAGAGATGAAAACACTCAACAGTTTCAGAAAGATGTACGTTGCAGTAGTTACTCGAAGAAGAAGAGGCTTGCACAGGATAGAGTAGGATGAAGAGCTGCATCAGCCCAGTCTTTGGACTGAACCACAACAACACAACAGATACAAATAAGCAGTGGCTTGTCATGGCGCAAGTTACTGAATACAATGCGAATAAGACTACGTGAGTCCTGTGCACCACACTGTCAATCACTGTAGTAAACGCGAAGGCTATAGGCGACTCCACTTGTGGACCAGGTCTCGCAGGCTGATCTCCACTACGAACAGCAACCCTCCAACTCAGCACTAGAACTACAGTAAACCAGCGCTTAACACCAACCCCCGTTGCCACCTACGGCCTCCACTTAACATAACGCAGAAGTACATCTCATTGTCGATGGCGACGAGATTACTGACTGAGTCGAGCTTGTCGCTGCCGGCGAACGTCACCAGTCGGAAACTGTCTGAGCGCACCAGCTCCAGTTGTGTCCATTGGCGAGGACACAACAGATAACACAACACGTCTTCAGGCAGTTACAGCGTCACAACTTCAGTGTCGGTGGGGTTGGCAGCAGTTTGTAACAGAGGACGGACGACATGAGACGACCAGGCCATTACTGCTGGTAGTCTGTTGGGGACTCACAAAGAACTAATTTATATAGATTCCTATTTAATTATTAGAGGTGTTGCCCCACAGTATCAGTATTGGATCTTGAGTAAAAACTTTGATGTGCGCTGGATTGAGTTGTTTACCTTAAGTCCGAATTTTATTATTGTGATAGGTCATTATTGCCTTCTATGTTTTGAATTACTTCATTTCCGGTATCTATGCATGAATTTCTTGGCGTTGTAATGGATCTGAATTTTGGACAGAGATTAGACTTCGCTTCTCTTTTCCTACAATCCGACTTTGGTTCTACTCAACTGTGATCAGCTTCTGTATTTTATTCCTTCCTTTACGGGTGTAGCAGACAATTGGTTTTCGGCGTGGGAGCTCGGTTTGGATACTGCCTCACTCTCCCCTTGACCACTATTGCTGTTTCTCGAGGTCTCTTCATTTATCGATTGGATTCTCTTCGTTACTGCTCGAAGAAAATTATGTTTGACATGTCTCTCCAAACTTGACTCGGCTTTTCTCTGCCATCATACTCATTTGCGTTCTTCTCTGATTGTTCTGTTGTTTCAGGTGATGAATACGCAGATGCTGCCATTGGGTGTACCATCTATCGCGTCTGTGATGCACCAGGCTTCTTGTTTCCTGAACGACTCCATCGCGGATGTATCCGAGTTAAATTTCGTAGGCTGTTCGACACTGAGAACGTTGTCAGTTTCATGAGCAGGTCGTTTATAGTTTGTTGCCTCGATATTACTAGCATCAGCTGTGCTGATGCCTTCAGCTACCAATTAGCCTAGGATTGACTCTTTTCTTAAACCGACAGGAGACCCAAAGACGCAAAGACGGAAACGCACGTTCATCTAGAACATTTCGAAGGTCACTGCCGGCCGCTGTGGCCGAGCGGTTCTAGGCGCTTGAGTCCGGAACCGCGCTGCTGCTACGTTCACAGGTTCGTATCCTGCCTCGGGCATGGATGTGTGTGATGTCCTTAGGTTAGTTAGGTTTAAGTAGTTCTAAGTCTGGGGTACTGATGACCTCAGATGTTATCTCCCATAGTGCTTCGAGCCACTTTTTTCGAACGTCATTACCGTGTTCAAGTTTATTGCTTTCAGTATCGGATCATTAAGAGCAACTGAATTTATTCAAGCTGATGTTGCACTGTTTGTTACCTGCTCTCTACTTATGCCTCCTACGCGATCAGAAAATACGGTAAAAAGTGAAGTCGGATGGCTTGCCAAAGAACGGGTTCAGCGGCCTGATTGTAAAGATTTTCTTTATCCTTCCCGGACACAAACACCTTTCCTTCGCTACAGTCCGAAGAGGTCAGATCATGTTCAATGGGGTAGCAACCCTTCAATGTGCTAGATAAGGGGTCAATCGTCCGGGTGGGGGTCAGCAATGTTAAACGTTGTCAAGGACGTCATTTTGTTGTTCATGGGATTGCATTGGACCCGCACCCGTGATCTAGGGTAGCGTCATTTATTCATAATCAAAACGTCTTCGGTCCCGGATTCTAATCCCGCCGCTGTTTAAATTTTGATTAATAATCAGCATAGGCGGCCGAAGACTTCCGGCAAAAGAAGGCAGCCTCATTCTGCCAACGGCCTTGTCAGAGGGGGCAGAGGAGCGGATAGAGGTTCAGGGCACTCTCTTGTCCTAGGAGTGGGAAACGGCCCCTAAAGGCGGAAGAATCAGCAATGATCAACGGCATGGGGATGCAGAAGGCAGTACAAACCACTGCATTAAAGACACGTAATGTGTGTCTTCAGGACATGTGACCTGTAATTGAAGAAGTGTCATGATGATCTCTCCATTGGCAAAAGATTCCGGAAAAGTCACCCATTCGAATCTCCGGGAGGGGACTGCCAAGGGGGAGGTTACCATTAAAAAAAATATTGAATAATCAACGAAAGGATAACGTTCTACGAGTCAGGGCGTGGAATGTCAGAAACTTCAACTAGATAATCTGAAAAGGGAAATGCAAAGGCTCAATATAGATATAGTAGGGGTCAGTGAAGTGAAATGGAAAGAAGACAAGGATTTCTGGTCAGATGAGTATAGGGTAATATCGACAGCAGCAGAAAATGGTATAACGGGAGCAGCATTCGTTATGAATAGGAAGGTCGGGCAGAGAGTGTGTTACAGTGAACAGTTGAGTGACACGGTTGTTCTTATCAGAATCGACAGCAAACCAACACCGACAAAGATAGTTCAGGTATACATGCCAACGTCGCAAACTGAAGATGAAGACACAGAGAAAATGTATGAGGATATTGAAAGGGTAATACAGTATGTAAAGGGGGATGAAAATCTAATAGTCATGGGAGACTGGAATGCCGTTGTAGGGGAAGGAGTAGAAGAAAAGGCAACAGGAGAATATGGGCTTGGGACAAGGAATCAGAGAGGAGAAAGACTAATTGAGTTCGGTAACAAGTTTCAGCTAGTAACAGCGAATACTCTGTTCAAGAATCACGAGAGGAGGAGGTATACTTGAAAAAGACCGAGTGATGCGGGAAGATTTCAGTTAGATTACATCATGTCAGAAAGAGATTCCGAAATCAGATACTGAATGGCAAGGTGTATCCAGGAGCAGATATAGACTCAGATCACAATAAAGTAGTGATGAATGAAGAGTAGTCTGAAGTTTAAGACACTAGTCAGGAAGAATGAGTACGCAAAGAAGTGGGATGACGAGATACGGTTGAAGTTCTCTAAGGCTGTAGATACAGCATTAAGGAATAGCTCAGTAGCAGTACAGCTGAAGAGAAATGAATATTTCTAAAAAGGTCATCACAGAAGTTGGGAAGGAAAACACAGGAACAAAGAAGGTAACTACTAAGAAACCATGGGTAACTGAAGAAATACTTCAATTAATCGATGAAAAGAAGAAGTACAAATATGTTCCGGGAAACTCAGGAATACAGAAATAGACGTCTCTGAGGAATGAAATGAATAGGAAGTGCAGGGAAGGTAAGACGAAAAGGGCTGCAGGAAAAATGTGAAGACATCGAAAAAGAAATGATTGTTGGGAGGACAGACTCAGCATACAGGAAAGTCACAACAACATCGGGTAAAATTAAAAGCAAGGGTGGTAACATTAAGAGTGCAACGGAAATTCCACTATTAAATTCGGAGGAGAGAGTGGATAGGTGGAAAGAATACATTGAAAGCCTCTATCTGGGATAAGAATTTAAAAGAGCTTGGAAGGACTTAAGATCAAATAAGGCAGAAGGGATAGACAACATTCCATCAGACTTCCTAAAATCATTGGGGGAAGTGGCCACAAAACGACTATTCACGTTAGTGTGCAGAATGTATGAGTCAGGCGTCTTTCGGAAAAGCATCATCCACACTATTCCGAAGATGACAAGAGATGACAAGTGCGAGAATTATGGCACAGTCAGCTTAACACCTCATGCATCCAGGTTGCTTACAAGAATAATATTCAGAAGAATGGAAAAGAAAATGGAGGATGCGCTAGATGACGATCAGTTTGGCTTTAGGAAAGGTAAAGGCACGAAAGAAGCAGTTCTGACGTTGCGGTCCATAATGGAAGCAAAACTAAAGAAATATCAAGACAAGTTCATAGTATTTGTCGACCTGGAAAAAGGGTTGTACAATGTAAAATTCTGAAAAAAGTAGGGGTAAGCTATAGGGACAGACGGGTAATATACAATATGTGCAAAAGTGGAATAATCAGGGTGGACGACCAAGAACGAAGTGCTCGTATTATTCCGAGAATGTACGTCTGGAGTACAGGACTGTATGGTAGTGAAACATGGACTATGGGAAAGCAGGAACAGAATGGAAACGGATAGTAAAGGAACCACTGATAAGGAGAAGGGACAGGATGATAGGACATCTGTTAAGACATGACGGAATGACTAGAGGGAGATGAAGACAGAGACTGGATTACATCCAGCAAATAATTAAGGACGTAGGTTGCAAGTGCTACTCTGAGATGAAGAGGTTAGCACAAGAGAGGAATTCGTGGCGGACTGCAGAAGACTGATTAAAAAAAAAATCTTGGGCTTGCGAACTATCTTTTTCGACTGCGAAATTTTTGGGAAACAAGGCCCTCAAGGGAACGGGTGGTTTCATTGACTGCCTTTACACCATCTCCAGACTCCTTTTCGTATCGATTCTCTCTGAGCGTATATCTGGAACATTATCCTAGGCCACTGATAACAAAACAGCGTGATTTAAACGCTGGGTTTTGCCCGTTTTGAACTCCATCGCAGAGGTGTCAAAAGAATGTTTGAAATGTGGGTAATGGTGCCTAATGAGCGTCCAATCGTGTGACACATCTACAGTGGCAATGGACAGCGTTATGGCGAACCTTGGTGCCAATTTGACAACATTAACTTACACGGGCTTCTAAGTTCTGACCTTTTTTAGCATGTGTGTACAACGTACTGTCTGAAGCATCGTCGACCACGAGGGTAGCATGGCAAGGCTACACGCTTTGGAGAATTACAAAAGCAGACTGTAGGCACCTTTGAGCTAAATTTCAAAATTGTGCCACAACGGGAGACAATTATGGGGTTTCAAATAATTGACTGTAGACTTATATTGTGAAATGTAGCGCACAGAGCTGTCACCGCTGGGAGCAACAAAGGCTTAAACGGACTGGGCGCCGAATCAAACTGATCTCGTATGAATTATACAGAAACATCATACTAACCTGCTTCAACTTTATTCCAGGGTTCATTAATCGTAATACCGGCGAAGGGTGGCGTGACAGTCACTTGGAAAGCTATGATCAGGTCGGGAGAATGAGCTGGAAAGGGAAATAGTCGAACCCCTACTTTCTCGATGTAGATCAAGACAGGACAGAAATCGTGCACTGTAGGTCATTTTGTTCAAAAGATAACGTCACAGAGAACTAGAAGACGCGTCTGAGATGTAACGACTGCTATCCAAATTGCCTCCTATGCGAATCAGAAGTGATCGTGCTGTGTACCCATGGCACAACTGTACCATCCAACAGGCAGCATTTATTCTTCTGAGAGGCTCCACACACGAGTATGTTCACCACGAAGGTGTACACAGAAACAAAACTGGTCTGAAAAAACTACGTAACGCCATTCCCGTGTGGTCCAGTGTTGTCGATGGGTGCACTTCTGTTGAAGCTCTCTCTCTCTGTTGCCACGTCAAGGGAAGTCGCAACCATGGTCGTTATAACGAGATTCAATGCTGCTCCAGACTTTGTCACACTGTCCGTATGGATATTTGTCTTGCTGCAAACTGTGGTATCGTCCAAAAATCACGGTACCGTAACAAAATCTACACCTCCCGTTGACACCACATGACTCGGTCCATTCCTTTACGATGAATGGGTGGCGAGGCGCTGCTGAAACCACGCCCTCTGTTCCAGCGCCGCAGCGCCTACGCACGGAAACCGAGATGCAGCTGAGCAGAGGAAGGCTCACTAACACACATGTGTTACTTATGTCTTAGATTGAACTGCGATGCTTTAATATTCACAGACAGTTACAAATATTCGGCACACTCTTGTGTCATTGGATCCTTATATTTAAGTAAACCCTCTTATCATTCTGGTAATAAAGTGAAGTAATACTGCATATGTTTTATATCCACTCCACCATCTCCCAGAGTAATCAAAGAACCCACAGTTATACCGGACGATTGCTGCCTCGTCGGGTCATAACGCAAATTTTCTGACTCAGTGTAAGTAATGTGCCAGTACGATAAAGCACAGCCACGAGAAAAATAAATCTGTCCTTTCTGCTGCCAGTCTCTTGAGGCCGTTGAGATCCACCATTTTTTTTTAGTAAGGGGCCCCGATATTTACATGAAAATTGTGGGAAACTGACGAATGGAAGGAGCATTTTGTCACAGACAACCAGCTACGGACCAATGTAGGGAATTGGTGGTAATCACCGTCAGTTGCCGTCTATGACGATGCTATTGAGACGCTGTTGCCATGCCACGACAAACGTCAAAGTCCACTATGTACACAGGCAGCTGTGAGGTGTACCTAAATGTACAAATAAGGTTTATTTGATTTTTACAGTGTTTCCCACTTCGCGACCCATCGGTAGTGCTCTTGCTGCTGTCGAGGAGTACCACAGGCGCTTTCTGACAAGTCGGATTCCTGATCGTAGACCGTTCAGCAGAATTTTCAGCACAATGGTGAAACTAATATTCTCCCATGTTCTCATTTTTTTTCGAACATGTAGTTCGGCAACCTGTGTAGGAACAGTAGTACATAGTTAAAATAGTGCATTTTAGTTCTACTACCAGCACACAGAGCCGGCCGGAGTGGCCGTGCGGTTAGAGCGCTACAGTCTGGAACCGAGCGACCGCTACGGTCGCAGGTTCGAATCCTGCCTTGGGCATGGATGTCTGTGTTGTCCTTAGGTTAGTTAGGTTTAATTGGTTCTAAGTTCTAGGCGACTGATGACCTCAGAAGTTAAGTCGCATAGTGCTCAGAGCCACCAGCACACAGAGACGTTCTTCGCGTTTCAATGTCTCACGAAGACATTCATGATGAACATTACATGCGGAAAAGTTGTATCTATTTCACATACAGCGTGTCCACAATCTTCACGTTGGCGACAATACCACACTGGTTAAGCAACAATCGTGGTTTCTTTCCATTAATATCATCCATGGAAGAAGGCATATTTACACGGAATGGGACCAACAAAACACGTAGTAATCATCGATAGTCGCAGGAGAGTTCACACGCTACAGTAGAAACCAATTTCCAAGTTCGTTTTTCGATGAGAGTTTCGAGTGACATGATCGGTAACATTTTGATAGTTCCAGTTCTTTTAGAAGAGCGGATGATGGGACAAAATTACTGGAAAATTACTGGACAAAATTACTTGCATTTTTTGGCAAATTCGTTTCTTGAACGCCATGATGACGTTCCTTTGGCCACGCTGGCTGCATGACGAATCGCTTCCACATTTTACCAGTCAGATAAGGTCACATTCAAACGCAATACCCTAATGTCTGGATTGGTCGAGGCAGTTCAGTCAAAGATCGACAGACCTCACGCCATTAGAATTTTGTTTACAGGGTTGAATGATGTTACCCACATGCGGGGGACCAGGGAACGTTTACCGCTACTGCCACGGATTTTACCTTCGTGGGAGAACTGGAGCGCAGAGCACTCAACCTAGTGATCCCAGTTGAGGCGCTACTTGGTTGAGCGGTAGCGGCTCCAATGTCGAATGTTGACAACGGCTGGGAATGTGATGTACTGACTCGATACCCCTCTCCATCCGATGATGAATGCTGACGGCGACGCGGCGGTCGGTCGGCTATCACGTGGTCATCAGGGGCTGGCCACATTGGGTTGGATGAAGTCTCAGGTGTAGAAACGAGACGTGAGTAGGTGAAGTAAACAGCTTGGTTGCGTCATGGACGCTGCTGCTCTCATTAGTGAATGTACAGAAGCACTGAGACAAGCAACACAACGTGTTATCCTAAGAGTGTCGAAATGTACTGAAGCTGACGGGGCGATATTCGTACAGTTACTGTGGACCGTATAACAGATGTAATGTGATGTGTGCGATAATGCTTAGAGGTGAATTAGTACGTGTTTTTGCACTGATACTTCGTAAAATCCATGTTTTAATGTTTACTGTTGTGCGTGTGTATATGTGTGAACCTGACGATGTGCTAAGTGACACAGAAAATAAATAAAAATGTTCATTAAATGTATTCTGTCTCGGAAACCATTCGGAATAAGGCTTGTGTACTTACGAAATTTTTTTGCTTCCAATGATCTTTCCTCTGATATCCCTGAATATCGACTTTTTCTTTTGGGACACATTATATGTAAGGTACAATCTTTCGCGGATGTCTTATTTGCGGTATTTATTGACCGCTTCCAGCTATTTCTCTACATTGTCGCCACTACGACTTAAATATTTGTCGTAGCTTTATATCAACTTTCCAATACCCTCGTCATAGAAGTCAGTCGCCTGTGGTTTCCGCCAATTCACTACGCTGGTCTATAGCTCACCGTCTGCCAAAATGTTGCCTCCATAACCAGTGATTCGTGTGACCAGAGATGAAACACAATGAGAGCCAATTACGAGCTGTGTTGTGGGCGATCAAACACTTCCCATCTTCATTGCCCCTGCAGAGCGCGGCCGAGAATTGCTATGATTTACGAAACATATGACTGTTATCTTATGTGGGCTGCATGAATTCAGGCGAAATCTCTCACGAAGCCCTCAAGGTAGGTAGGAGACGCTATTTTTTTTTTAGGTATCTTTAAGTGCTCACTGTGCTCTCAGAAACGAAAAGAGCGAAATGACACGATGTACGGGCATTCTAGGGACACATCTGTATGAAGAATCATCTTAATTTGGCAGTAGTTTCCATTTTACTTCGCGTCCGATCTTACATACCGAATAGCCCTCATTTGTAAATGTACATAGGAAGTATCTTCCATATCACTACTTTGTAGTAGTTCTTGGAGGATATGTACATAATTGCTTAAGGGGCTCCAGTAAGGCTCAAATACATGAAAAGTTCAATTTTTACTTTTTTGCGTTTTCTGAATCTGCAGACTATTACCTTTTAATAGATATATAAATTTATTCAATTCCGAAGACTACAACTATTTTTAAATATTTTTTTTTGAAATGTGTTCTACATGGGCGTGACCCACTGTGGCGCTGTTAAACTGCTGTCAAATGGTGTTATTATTAACGTCCGTGTTCATCAGGTACATTTTAGTGATGTGAGATAAAGTATGTGTTGTGGCTAACCTGTGATGGTTCAATATATATCGCTGGTGTGATTGTCGATTGTTTCATGTTTATTTACTCTGTCGTTATCTCGAAAATATTCGTAATTAATTCTGTTTCTTGAGTCTCTGTTTTGTTGAAGTATAATAATGAGTAAAAGTAAAGATGCTGTTGCGACTTTCAATGATGGCAACATTGTAAGGTGCAAGGTATTTAGAAATATGGGAATGAAGATAGGTTCTAACATGGTACGAGCGACGCTTGCTTCAGACAAGGAACGCCTTCGGGCTGCAGACAGGGCTGTAAAGAGTCTAGAAATACAAGCAAGAGTAAACAGGAGGAGGAACAAGAGGAAGCCGGAGGAGGAGTTTGCAGAGGATGAAGATAATCCATCCTATGGACCTGGAATGCACTAAATTAATCCAATCTTTGTCGCTCGATTCCCAAAACTTTTATTTTCTCATACTAATTACATGTTTTCTAAGGATCTCCCAAACATATTTGTTTCAAACTTTCAGTAAATGTTACACAGTACCTTCTGCATAATTTAACGCAGCCTTTTTCTCAAAAAACTGTATATTTTTGAATATATAAATAAAAAATTGCAAAAAAATGTTGTGAATTTTCATTACAAGTGAAAAAAAAATCATCTTTAATAACTGAACTAAAATTTTGTAAAATCCCTGTGTTAAGTTGTAGCCCATATTCCAATAAATAATCTGTAAAAAGTTCAACTTCCTACCTCAAATACTTTGTGAGGAAAGATGTAATTTATAAGCGTTATTTTAACATTGCAAGTGTAGGGCGTTCCGGAGCCCCTTAAGGAAGTGCACCGTCACACACAGACACACACACACGTACATGCACACAGAGTACTGAAAGAACCTCATTTCCTGATATCGTGTTACTCTTCTGCTGCAAAAACCTCTAAAAGAGACTTCTTTTTTGGTTCCAGGAAAATTGCTTTTCTGTTGCTTCTTAGCGTCGTGCATTACATTATTGCAGTGGCTAGTTTGCTGTGTACTCTAACTCCGAGCCGAACACTTGTGCTGTGCGTGTTCAGTAATAGCTAGATACGTTAAGTGGACAGTGCCGTCGTTCTGCAGGAAGACGCCCGCCTCGGCGCATGTAGTCTCCCACGAGAACTGACCACGCCGCACGCTGGTATTGGCGATGTCGGCTGGCTCCTCGGAAGCGCCAAGGCCACGGCCGAATCGCCAGCCAGCGTGGAGCCGGGCTGACCTTGAGCTCCACGGACCTCTGCAGAAATGCCAGCCGCAGCATCGTGAGGCTGCCAGCCTTGGACCGCCGCACACACACACACACACACACACACACACAAGATTGGCCTCCCAGCCCAGCTGCGGTGTACGGCCGGCGTGCTGTTCCTTTTCCAGGCTGGACCTACACCGCCACTTCTGACGAATGGCCTGTCTTCCTGCAGCCGCCGCGAAGTAATGCGAATACGTTTACCTCGCGGTGCTCATATGCAAATTCGTTAATAATGGTACCTGCCACTGCGGTCGAGGTTAAAGTGTTTAAAATGCACTGCTGGCCATAAAAACTGCTACATCAAGTACGACAGAAAACTACGAAATTTTGAATATTCGGGTATTCGGGGTGAATCACCTACAAATTACACTGTGGATATTGCGGACATGCACAGTTCTATTGATGAGCTGCTTATACAGAACGGATTAGTGAGCAAGGGCTCATATTGATAGACAGTCAACGGACTGTAATAATACTTAGAAATCGTATTTTTATGCAGGTATCTAAATCTACATATCTACTTCGCTACCCACCAAACGGTGTGTGGCGGAGGGCACTATTCGCGCCAAAGTCATATTTCCAACTCTCTGTTCCACTTGCGGTTCGCACAAGGGAAAACGACTTTCTGAACGCCTCAGTACGAGCTCTAATTCCCCTTATCTCTGAATGGTGATCATTGCGCGATTTGAAAGTTGGTGGTAATTACATACCGGGTGATCAAAAAGTCAGTATAAATTTGAAAACTGAATAAATCACGGAATAATGTAGATAGAGAGGTACAAATTGACGCACATGCTTGGAATGACATGGGGCTTTATTAGAACCAAAAAAATACAAATTTAAAAAAAAATGTCCGACAGATGGCGCTTCATCTGATCAGAATAGCAATAATTAGCATAACAAACTAAGACAAAGCAAAGATGATGTTCTTTAGAGGAAATGCTTAATATGTCCACCATCATTCCTCAACAATAGCTCATTAGCTGTAGTCGAGGAATACTGTTGTGAACAGCACTGTAAAGCATGTCCGGAGTTATGGTGAGCCATTGGCGTCGGATGTTGTCTTTCAGCATCCGTAGAGATGCACTTGCGACTTCAGGTAACCCCAAAGCCAATAATCGCACGGACTGAGGTCTGGGGACCTGTGAGGCCAAGCATGACGAAAGCGGCGGCTGAGCACACGATCATCGCCAAACGACGCCCGCAAGAGATCTTTCACGCGTCTAGCAATACTTTGTTTTTTTTTTTGTTCTAATAAAACGCCGTGTCATTCCAAGCATGTGTGTCAATTTTTACCTCTCTATCTACATTATTCCATTGTTTATTAAGTTTTTGATCACCCGGTATATGCTCTACATCCTCAGCGAAGATCGGATTTTGGAATTTAGTGAGCAGCCTATTCCGTTTAGCTCGTCGTCTATCTGCAAGTGTATTCCACTTAAAAACTTTCTATGAGATTTGTAACGCTCTCGCTATGGCTAAATGTACCAGTCGCGAATCTTGCCTCCCTTTTTTGGACCTTCTCAATCTCTTGAATCAGACCCAACTGGCCTTACCATACAGACGAACAATACTCTAAGTCTGGACAAACTCTAAGACTGGCCAAAGCAATTCCCTTTGTTGAAACACTGCATTGCTTCGGGATCCTACTAATAAACCGCAATCTAGAGGTCACTTTACCCGTTACTTGTGTAATCTGATCGTTCCATTTGAGATCATTTTGAATAATCACGCCCAGATACTGACGGATGTTACGGCTTGCAAAGACTGTGCATTTATGTTGTACTCGTACGTTAATGGGGATTTTCACTTTGTTGTACGCAGTACGTTACACTTACTAATATTGAGAGATAACTGCCTGTCATTACACCACCCATTTATTTTCTGCAAGTCCTCGTTGATTTGTTCACAACTTTCGTGTGATACTGCTTTTCTGTAGACTACAGCATCATCGGCAAACAGTCTAATGCCGCTGTCGATACTATCAGTCAGATCGTTTACGTAAATCGTAAAAGCAGCGGACCTATTACGCTGCCCTGGGGCACACCTCATGTTATACTTGATTCTGTTGAAGTCTACTCATTCAGGACGACATATTGCTCTCTGTCTGTTAGAAAACTTTCTATGGAACCGCTTATGTCATCGGATAGACCAGCGCGCACTTTTTAAAGCAAGCGGCAGTGTGGAACTGAGTCGAACGCCTTTCGAAAGTCGAGGAATATGGCATCAAGCTGGGAGCCGGTATCTAGAGCCTGTTGTATATCATGCACAGAGAGGGCCATCTATCTATCTCGCATGACCGCTGTTTCCTAAAACCGTGCTGGTTTCTTCAGATGAGCTTCTCAGAGTCTAAAAAGGTCATTATGTCTGAACCCAAAATATGTTCCATGATTCTACAACAAATCGATGTCAGTGAAATTGGCCGGTAATTATGTGTATCCGATTTTCTACCCTTTTTATAGACTGGCATGACCTAGGCTTTCTTCAAGTCGCAGATAAATACATTTCTAAATGGAACAATGCCTATTGACATTCAGAAATAAAGTAGAAAAAATTAGAACGCCAGCGGTGTTTGTTGCAAAATTCTAGTCGCTTACGAGGTATCGCACTTAGAAAAATTCCCACACCGACACTTGTACTACACCTGCGGTAGCACACGCTACAACTGTTATCTTCTACAATTGCATACAGTAGCTATGTGGGTTCTGCCAAGTAAGCAGACATTTGATCATCAGACAGGCTGTGTTTAAAATTACCCCCGACATCGGCAATAAACGCTTCTAGTCTGATACGGAACGACTGCTGCACACGTGCTAGCATTTCAGCGGAGATGTCCGACCAGGTTGCAGTACTACGTCGTTGTATATCGTCAGATGTAGCTGGTATGAAAAAAGCGTCTACAGGCGTCAAATCCGGGGTCCAGGTATGGGTCCTCTGCGTCCAATCCAAGTATTTGGAAATAGTTCGCAAAACACGCTGTAGTACTTCGTGCAATATGTGCTGCACAGCTTTCATGTCTGTACCACGGGTTCCTCCTACTTCCTCCTAGTTCCCGAGGAGTTTCAGTGACTAAGGTCAGCTGACTGTTCTACGCGTCGTCATCTTCAGCCGATGGTGCTTTCTGAAGATGGCCAAAGACTAGACCGAAACTGGTCATTTTAATAAAATAACCATGTCGATCCAGACTGTTTTTTCATTTATTTTTTATAGCTTCTAAGATCGCTGTTCCCCAAAAATATCATCAAAAATTTGGTTACATTTCTGACTTACTATGTCCGGTAGCTGTGCTCTGTTTTCGTGGTCTCCATCAACAATACAATACAAGAACGCATGTTGTCCCTTCCACACACTTTTTTTTTTGAGTCATTAGTCATACTTTTCTTTCACTGGTCCGAGGCAAACTGCCACGAATTTCTCTCCGTTGCCAACCTCTTCACGTCGTTGTAGCATTTGCACCCTATGTCCTCGATTTTTGAAAGTCTCTTCGGGTTTGCTGCCGGATCCTAAAATCAACTTGACTCGATATTTCGGCGATCCAACTGTTCGCCATCTTCAGGAAATGCTGCTTCTGCTGATGAGTCCCGCTGAGAACTGACGCAAGATTGCAATTCGACGTCCTATATAGGCCACCGTTCAGTACACGGCGCATGCACCGCCCATCACGGTTTCTGGCTTCCAAAACAGGGAGGTGGCGCCGCCCTTAGTGAAACACTGCTGGCAACGATATATCGCAATCAAGGCCGCACCGAAGAAAGTTCAGTTTTGATGCCAGCAGTGTTTTACTAAGGGCGGCGGCACCTCCCTGTTTTGGAAGCCAGAAACCGTGATATGCGGCGCATGCGCCGTGTACTGAACGGTGGCCTATATAGGACATCGAATTGCAATCTTGCGTCAGTTCTCAGCGGGACTCATCAGCAGAAGCAGCATTTCCTGAAGATGGCGAACAGTTGGATCGCCGAAATATCGAGTCAAGTTAATTTTAGGATCCGGCAGCAAACCCGAAGAAACTTTCAAGACTTATTACGCTGGGAAAGCCTACGTAATCACATGTCCTCGATTATTTGTTAGATATATTCCAATCTCTGTCTTCCCCTACAACTGTTATCTTCTTCTGTTCCCTCTGATACCGTGGAAGTTGTTCGTTGTTGTCTTAACAAAAGTCCTATAATCCTATACCTTCTTACTGTCACTGTTATCCGTATTTTCGCGTCTATGGTTCTGTGAAGAACCTCCACGTTCTTTAGCTTATCACCCCACCTAACTGTCAAATTGGTACATAGCATCACATCTCAGAAGCTTCGATTCTCTTCTTTTACCGCTCTCCAACAGTCCATGACTAGCTACTATGAAATGTAATCCTCAGAAATTTCTTCTTCAGGTTAAGGCCGATGTATGACTATTACCAGGTTTCTCTTGACCAGAACTGCTCTCTTTACCGATGAAATCAGGATTTTAAGTTTCTCCTTACTTCGTTCGTCATAAGTTATTTTGTTTTCTCATCGTCTGCCTGGCGGTCCACAAATTTTGATGTTAAATTTATTGGTAATATCATTTCACTTGCTGCTCACCACTTTCATCTTTCTTAGGTTTACTCTCAACATATATTCACTATCCATTCCATTCAACACGTACTGTAATTCCTCTTCATTTTTACTGAAGACGGCGATGCCGTCAGAAAATTTTACCATTGATATCTCTTCATTCTGAGCTTTAGTTACACTTCTGAATCTTTCTTTTATTCCTGTCATGGCTTCTTCGATGTACAGATTGAACAGTAGCGGCTAAACACTGCATTTCTTACACTTTTTTAATAGAAGTACTTCGTTCTTTGTCTCCCATCCTCATTGACATATGCTTTTTTCAGTTCGACAAATCCTATGACGATGTACTGATTTTTCTACAGCCTTGCTTCCATTACCAACCGCAACTTCAGGACTGCACGTCTTGTACTTTTACCTTTCTGGAGCCCAAACTGATCCTTCTCTAACAGATCATCAGTTTTCTTTTCCATTCGTCTTTGTACTGTTCTTGTCAGTAACTAAGATACATGAGCGCTAAGGTAAAAGTGCTACAGTTCCCTCACTTACCTACTCTTGCTGTCTTCGGGATTGTGTCTCCGAATGTCAGACGATATGTCACTCATAGATTCCACACACCAACCTGAATAGTCATTTGGTTGCCACTTGACCCGATCCATCCGATCTGCCTTATTTGATCGTAAGTCTTCGAACACTCTATTAAAATCAGACTCTTATGTTAGATCCCCTGTCTTTTATATCGACTCACATTTCTTCCTCAGTCACGTCATCAGACAAGTGTTATCTCTCCCAGAGGCATTCATCGTACTCCTTCTCCTTTATCGCTCTTTCTCTTGTGCGCTTGACAGACGACCCATTTCGCTGCCGCCCGATTTGAACAACAAAAAGAGATACGTTTACAGCCTGACATGAGCGCGAAGCTATGGCCCATGTTCTCATGTGCGTGGTGAAAGTGGGGGAAGCAGTTAACTACCTTGAAAGGGTGCGGGGGGAAATATTTTTGCCACTGCAGCAGTGCTGATAACACACACGAAATTTACTGCGTACTTTTGCGCCACGCATTGATAGATCGCAAATGGTGGTAGGAGGTGACAGTGGCGCTAAAATTACCGATTAATAGCGCAGTATGACGATTTGAACAACGACTGTGAGTGAACGAACTGTTTATATGTTGTCACTTCACGCGTTCTGTGCTGGTTGTTTGATGATTTGGTCCTAGTATTCCTGCGCGTCTTCACTGAGTTTATTCACAAAATATCTGGCATTAAGAAGAGAAAAGTTGATGCAGAACACCGCCATTTCCAGGAGAAATGGAGGGAGGATTTTTTTTTTTACCAGGTGCGGAAATAAAACTGTTTGCTTGTTGTTAAGTGAATCACTGTCTGTTGTGAAGGAATGTAATGTGAAAAAGCCCTTTTCTACGAAACACATAGCTCAACAAAACTAACTGCAGTAAGACCAAATTGAAATACGAGTATTAATTTCCAATGTGGACGGCAACATCAAATGTTTGCCAAAACAAGTGTTTTGAGGCTAACTGATTGGCGGGGAGTGTCGAAAAGGGGTGCCATTCATATAGATGCGTTACGCCTTAAACATAACCGTCAGTGAAGATATAATTCTGACTTAATGCACCTGGAGTGCATCTGTCGCATCAGGTGAGGAAGCGGTCTGCAAGCTTAAGTAAATGCAGTCAGTTCCACAAGAAAGAGTACGCCGTAATCGTAAACATAATGGCGACAGCGACGTCTCTGGCAGTCGTCTCGATTCTGTAATCAATGCGCCTTTTCTCAATGTATGGATAAGCAATGTGAGAGTTGAATGTTTTGTTTTTTCGGTTGCAGTTTAAAATGAGTGCAAAATATCTGAAGCGGCGCGAGGCAGTGCTCCTTGTAAATAATCCAAAGGTACCAAAACTTCGATATGGAGCTGCTGGTAAATTTTCTAGAAGGTCAAAGACATCCGTTACGAAGTGGGTAGAGTTTAGAGGTTGGAAACGTGGTTGATTTACCGGAGAGAGGGCTAAAGTTCCAAGCTATAATTGATAATGGCGGCTATTGGATTAACTATTATGTAATTATGCAATTAGTAATAACACTTATTTTCATGTAAACATACATTTATAATAGTGTCTTTTATTTCACACAGATAACGGAGTATGCTTTCTTGTGGAACTGCTGTATGTGAATCAGACCCGCGGGTCACCAAAGGTTTCTCATACCGGCTATAGACTACAGAGCATTGCCCTTGAAAGCACCTTCTCGAGATCTTTTGCCGTTGAAAACATCTGGCATGGGTTGATGCGAAGCTAATGCGTCACCACTATTGATGACTTCTCGCACAGAGACGAAGCGGCATGGAATGGCTTGCCTGTACTTGTCATCCTAGCCCAGTGAGAGTGGATGCCCACCTAAGTTAGAGACATTGTTACTGCCTGAGGTGGAAGCTCTGTGTACTAAATTTCACATCCAGTAGTTATATGCATGATCTACGACATACGTAACACATTGTGAATCACCTAAAACTTCCACCGCAAATATTGCGGAAATGGAAAGTGCTGTTGATGTGCGGTTTTCACAGAATGGACTGGTAGTCAGTGGGTCGTATTGCCAGGCAATAGCCGGCCGGAGTGGCCGTGCGGTTCTAGGCGCTACAGTCTGGAACCGAGCGACCGCTACGGTCGCAGGTGCGAATCCTGCCTCGGGCATGGATGTGTGTGATGTCCTTAGGTTAGTTAGGTTTAATTAGTTCTAAGTTCGAGGCGACTGATGACCTCAGAATTTAATTCGCATAGTGCTCAGAGCCATTTGAACCATTTTGTCAGGCAATAAACAGATTGTAATAAAACCTACAAAGTGTATTTTTTGTGCACATCCACTTTTTTAAATAGAACAATGCCTACTGACATTAACAAATTAAAAGTAGGTGAAATTAGAATTTCAGTGGTGCTTGTTGTAGGATTCTAGTACGAGTCACTTACGAGAAATTGTATTTTGAGAAATTTCCACACTGACACGTGTTTGTGCCATTCAGCCTGCAAAGTTATTAGGTACGATGTTATATTTGCTTAGAGTTTGGTTGTTCATTGCGACTTGCTAGTCATTTTGTGTGTGACAGACCGAGCAATAGGTCATAAGTGGACGATAGTATTCACCAGTTCCGAAGAAGACGAGGTGCTCGTGGCGTATGAATACTATAGGAAGAATGCAGTTCGTTCTTGAATGGTGTATGTGGTTATATATCCCAAAAGACGTCAATCGTCTCGGCAATTATTTATCTGCCTCTTCAACCAGTTTCGTGAAAGTGGTAGTGCAATACGTAGATAACGTAACAGAAGGAAGCAAGTGAAATAGAAGAGGGAAAATTAACGTATTTTCTGCTGTTTCATTTGGTCCCGCGCAATCACACGAAGAATTGGCATTAGTCAGGCAAGTGTACTACGCATTCTCCATCGACATAGGTTCCACCCGTATCACAACTCTGGCCATCAAGAGCTCCATGGAAACGATTATGAGTATCGTCTGATTTCTATACATGGGCATTAAGACATGATGCTCCAGAAGTATCACGTATCTTGTTCAGTGATCAACTCACTTTAACAAATCATTGCCAGGTAAACCGCCGAAACATCCAATCCCCGTTTGTCAGGTGGAACGTCGGCGTTCATGGAGCTTAAACGTGTAGTATGGGAAAGTGAATCATTTTCTCTCAGGTCCGTTTATCATAGACGGAACACTGAACGCTCAGAAGTATCGCAGCCTCCTTTTATACCGTCTTCCACAATCCAAGAAGACATTCACTGCGGACTTAGGAGAAGCCTGCGGTACCGACGTGGTAGCTGTCCAGCGCACACTGCACGTAGTACAACAGCAAGTTTTCCCGAATTTCTTCCAAGTCGTTGGACTGAACGCATAGGACCTGTACCTTGGCCGTCCTCGGATTTGAAGCCTGTAGACCCTTCTTTCATACCAGATACGCCTGATGATATGCAACGACGTATTACTGCAATCTGGTCGGACATCTCCACTGCATCGTCAGCTTCAGCTTATGGTGCTGTCTGAAGATGGTCTAAGACTATGCGGAAACCAGTCATTTCAATAAAATAACCATCGCGATCTAGACCGTTTTTTCAATTGATTTAGAAAAGTAATAGCTGCTGTCTAAAGTAACGACTATCTACTGCTTCCTAAACTTTCTTAGATCATTACCCCTGAGTGGAATTAGATATTAGCTAGGACCCCCGCCTCCCCCCCCCCCTCCCCTGCAGTCTATTGCCCCCCTCTTCACCTATATTATGACCGACCTTAGCGCCTAACTAAACTGCAGATTGTCAGACTTTTCTTAGAACATTTTCCTTTTCATACTTATGAAAGACGAACGGCATTTAGTGTGTGTGTGTGTGTGTGTGTGTGTGTGTGTGTATTAGAATGAATAATGAAGCATTATGCGGTGCATCGCTAGTGCTACCCACAACTCCTTCTCAGATAAGAAACTAACTATCCACAGTGAGGCTAGTCACTTACTTCTCTCCATTGTGGCACTTGCTGGGCTTGCACACTGCGACCCCATTTAAAATCGAGCAGGTTCAGATGTGTGCACTATACTTACTGTTTGTGAATCACTTGATTGCTGGACCCCTTACTTCTGAACTGGGACAGGTTGAACGACTTCAAGCTGTTAATGTTTTGTGTCTAACCAGTCAAATAATAATATTAATAATGCGTACAGGCTGATATAGTTGCTGCAGTGTCGCGCTCTCAGTTAATTCATTTATCTGTTTCGAAGCGAGTAATGAAGCAATTTCTGAACTCCTGCAGGTGCTATCTACAACTTGGAGAAGATATTATTTTGAGAAATTTAACGTTGGTTACGTATATGTCTTATCACCAGTGATGAACGGGACAAACCACAACAAATGTTTGTAGTGGGTGGACTGCGTGAGGAATTTGTAACCTCCACTGGATTAATCCTATTAATTAGGAAAAAGGAATTATTGATAACTTACATAAATAATATTAGAATTTTGCAAAATTGTGACAGTAGTAATAATCTTTCGAAATTAATTTAGTTTCGTGACTGAAAACAGAATCTAATAGTTTATTTTTTACTCACAGGTTGGAAACCTCTGGGCTGTGGGTACCAGACGTAATCACGATGTGCATCCAATGGCACCGCGAACCCTCGTGCCAGATGTATGTTGGCAACGAATCCAAGCTGGCAGTTTTTGTGATCCTCGGTACCTGCACACACTAAAACCTCTATCGTGAAACTGAACGCTGAATCGCAACTCGTCTAAACTGCGTTGTCGGTGAGCCTCCGTCTGCTGCACAGGGAGGGAGGGCCCAACGAAGGTGGTCGTGCTGACAGTCCGTAATGCTCCACCTGTCATCATGAACCAATATGGAGGGTCTCAGAGGTCACAAGAGAGAAGCGTCGGAGATGATAGACCTATTGTTAGCTCGGTGTGCGGCTTAGTACAGTACCTCGAGTCAGAAGACGGGCTTGTTTGCAGTAAGACAAGTACCCAAACAGACAGTGCTAAGTGATAATAATTATCAATTAACACTGTCCGTTTGGGTACTTGTACTACCGCAAATAAGCCCGTTTCCTGACTCGAGTGCCGGCCAGTGTGGCCGAGCGGTTCTAGGCGCTTCATTCTGGAGCCGCGCGGCCACTACGGTCGCAGGTTCGAATCCTGCCTTAGGCATGGATGTGTGTGATGTCCTTAGGTTAGTTAGTTTTAAGTAGTACTAAGTTCTAGGGGACTGATGACCTCAGATGTTAAGTCCCATAGTGCTCAGAGCCATTTGAACCATTTGAACCTGACTCGAGGTATTTTTGATGAATTAAGATTCAAATGGCTCTAAACACTATGGGACCCAACATCTGTGGTCATCAGTCCCCTAGAACTTAGAACTACTTAAACCTAACTAACCTAAGAACATCACACACATCCATGTGCGAGGCGGGATTCGAGCCTGCGACCGTAACAGTAGCGCGGTTCCCGACTGAAGCGCCTAGAACCGCTCGGCCACAGGTGCCGGCGATGAATTAACAATGGATCTGCCTTTTAGCAAGTACACAAATTATAGTTTTGCGTAAACACCCAAACATAATTCGTCACAGTTACGGTATCCTCTGAAATACATCAGTACGTATTATGTTCAGTTTAGGAAATATGTTTTGTCGGATTTTGTTGTTATTCAAATTATGTACAAACTTTATTTTTGTTTTTAATCCAATCTTTAAAATATACGGTCCGGTAAAATCGTGCCATGTGCCTGTTTTTCACCTAAGCTTCATAAAGTTTTTATCGATGTCCACAGGTCAGGCCAACTAGACACAAAAACACGTTTGGCAGCCAAAAACAAACCAATCAAAGCTCAGGCATATCCAAATATTTCAATAGTAAGGCCGAAAATGAGCATATGCCACATCTTTACCGGAACTTATATTTTAAAAATTGGGTTAAAAACAAAAATTCAATGCAGTCGATATCCTGACATGCCACATGTTTGCAGATGACTTGGTGTACTGACTTAGACCTGTGCCCTATTTCCGTTGGCAGCCACAGAACACACACAATGTAAGAGAAAAGGTAAAGTGCATATATAATCAAATAGCAACAAAATTCGATGTAACATGTTTCGCATCTTAAACTTAATCTGTTTGTATGTATTTCTGGAAAATAAAAAAAAAAAAAATTACTGAGAATTCCGCAGCTGTGGTGAAAGAAGTTTAGGTGTTAAAGCAAGACAATAATTTGTGTACTTGGAAAAAAGGCGTACCCATCCTTAGTTCGTTATTATTTTCTGCGAAGACGGGAACTGACCTCAAACTTACAATGTTAAGCTATTGTCCTATACTGCACACCAAGAGCACAAAATGTCCAGCAACTCGGCTGCTTGTATCTTGTGACCATTGAGATCCTTCATGATAGTGAGAATGACCCACCATATATGAGTCATATGCTCACGTAACAGTCGTCGAACTCCAAACAACTCGAACAGCGATAACGCTGATCCATAAAACTCCTTGCCTCGAACCTATCACTAGAATTCAGAGATCTACTCTTGGAGACGTTTCTAGTTCTGCCACGAGGCATAACACGGTCTTCTCTCAAACAAAAAGAATTCAAATACGATCTCCAGATGGGAATCCGGTGCTTAAGCTTTCCTCATATACAGACAGAAGATCACGCTACTCCTACCTAGTACACTCGGTTGTGCTGATCATTTCCAGATCCAAGCGTGTTGTACAGTTCACAACAATGTGACGTTTCTTGTATGTTGGACGTTAATGGCCAGCAGTGCTGATGCTGTCGTCTCGGCTATTTTCTGTACCACAACTAGCATAACATTTTCTTTGAAACAAAGCTGCCATAACTGAGGTCTCAGATATTCTGTTGTGCCTGTGTCCATCAATATTTGAATTACTATGCTTTACAAGAAACTAAATAATGTCTCTGGTATACACCAGAGACACAGCTTGAGTAATTTAAATCCATCCCATAACATATACTTTTGCTCTCTAGGTTATACCTCGAAGAAGATGCCAGAAATTAATATAATTGTCTTTTGAACCAGTGCCGTATATTTCCAAGAAGTGAATATTTGTTATGCGCAGTTACGTCACAATTTTATATTCGAAGGCAATAAAAAATCTTATATTCTAGTAAACATTAACAAAATCTCTGATCTCATTATTCCTTTACCCCTGACACTATTACTAATGAAAATTCATATTATAGTTCAGTATTTTTCACTGGTTCCAATGAAGTCGCAGGGCAGATGCGTAAAGAAAGAACTCCACCCTTACATGCTATATCTTTTTAAATAAATACCGACAAATTTCAATAAATTTCATTTCTGCGAATGTTACGATTTTTTTAAATTTAGTCAAAGAAAGTATTTCTCGATTCCAGTTCATTATGTATACAGGCTATGATATTACTTAAAAGAGTTAGCAATGTTACAGTCCTGTCGAATTTACAACAAAGTGCCGAGTTACATTTTATATCGCTTGATTTCTTTTAGCAAGCAGATATGAGCTCAAGTCTCGCATACATTGGAGATGTTCCATGTCCCGTTTCGTTCACCTTTGTCTCGCTCTTTTCCTGTGATTTGAAATCCATAACTCCGAGGCTTCCCTATAATTTGTTTACCGGTAGAGCATCGGTTTATCGTGATGACGTTTACAGCAAGTGACTGGATTCCAGAGTTTGGGTTTCGGGGTCAATTAGTTCTAAATTAATCACTTTCATTAGAGGAGAGAGATTCGTCCCGAAGGTTTGTATGCCAATTGGGTCACCAGCGGTATTTACTTCCTGCCGGCCATGGTGGCCGAGAGGTTCAAGGCACTTCAGTCCGGAACCGCGCGACTGCTACGGTCGCAGGTTGGAATCCTGCCTCGGGCATGGATGTGTGTGATGTCCCTATGTTAGTTAGGTTTAAGTAGTTCTAAGTTCTAGGGGACTGATGTCCTCAGATGTTAAGTCCCATAGTGCTCAGAGCCATTTGATCCATTTGATTTACTTCCTACCTACCGTTCATATATGGGAAGCATTCCCCTATACATAAATTTTTGACATACGCTGTAAGAGTTATAAATACACCCGAGTCATAACTTATAGCTTAGCTAAATTAAAGTGACTTGCAAAGTAATCTTGCTTGAAAGGTAACTGATCGGCGGACTTCTAACTGCAAGTTGTGTGTCAGCATTGGGATTCATGCCCGCCTTTGTCTCGTCACATTTATTCGCCAGCTATTCCGTCATTCGGTGGCGGTATGCTGCCCACAGAATGCGTACAAATTCCGCTCAACTCACACTCATTTCATTCGTTGAAACGTAAGTATTAGAGACTATAGTGTACGGTTTTTTTGCTTTATAAATTAAAGCACTTTTCGAAAAACAAACTTAACTTTCCACTGCTGTGGTCGTGCTCACTACACTACGCGTAAGACCGCAGAATACCCAGACAGGTCTATACGCGAATTCAACAGGACATACTGCTTTACGTATAATATCGAAAATTCACGAAAGACTGGTACTCATTTAACAGTACTTGTGGATATTGACCAGAAAAATGTTGATGTTTGTACAACTTCATCTCTACAGTTAGGAATTATTTCAAACACTCGCGAATTATGTCGAAAACTTGAGGAAACCACAGAGTTTGCTGTTCCCGTTCTTCAGCCGTATCGACGGCAGTGCTGTACTGCTCACTTTTGAGTGATTCCAGGCAGAAAAATTCAGACAATTACGAATACTGATATCAGGTGATCTTGGAGAACAAGATAAAAGCCGCTCGACCTATCTGACATGGTCCATGTTGTCGCTTTATGACGATATCCCTTCATGAATGGGCGTAAGCCGATCCTTGCTAGATGTGAGATTTAATCTAAGAGTTTTATTTCAAATGCATCTGTACTAACTAGGGCAATATTGGCTGATTGTTACTATATTTCGATGTTCTCGCGCACATAACGCGTTTATGGAACGTGTGATGTTTTCCTGTTTTGACGGGATTTATTTTCCCAGATTTTACATTTACTGGAATTCGGGACAAAGCCGAAGTCCGTTCGCTGCCGAATAAGAGGGTAGGCGGTTCCTATGTAGGCAATGGTAGTGACTGGAAAGTATGGCGCTATTGTGAATCACGAAAGTACACAAAGGAACAAGAGCCTTGAGAACAGATCTTACTCGTCAGTAAATACATAAAGGAACCACTAGGGCTCTCGCACGAAACGCCGATTATCCATTGTTACATGTTAATAATTAAAGACTTTCATTGCCATAACTGGTACTAGAAGAAGCCTGAGAGTCATCAGAGCTTCACCGCTACAATAACCCTGTCCAGTACACCCGTAAATTCAGTAAACAAATGAATACTGTTGACGTAGTAAAAATGAACAAAGATCTACGAAGCTTCACGATGTAAGCAAAAGATTTCGGATGGTCGCGAATCTCGCCAGTCGGCGATAGGATGTAGTCGGATCCTGTTCATATGTGATAGCTGGCTTTACATACTCTCAGGTTTTATTAACTTTTTGAAAAGAATCGTTTCATGATACTAAAATCTCACAATTTTACGGCATTTACAAGTAAATGCATCGTAATGGCATCCCGTGACTTATTTCGTATAAATTAGCTACCTGTACCACCAGTTAGAATCACGGGTCGCCTGCTTGCATTTTATGAAGAATCCAATGCTCTGAAAGAGCTGCTTTGAGCGTCAACGAGAGCTTCACAAAGAGACGGTGGGAGGAAATCCTAAGCACCGATTCACTAACATAATCTATGAAAATGTCATCTTAACTAAGAGCAAAGTCTCTAATGAGAAGACTTGACCAGTATACTGTACATCACGTATATCACTGATTACGCAATCGCAACTGAGCGGAGGTGCTTGCATGGAGGTTTGGGACAACGAGAGGAATTTTCGAACGGCACTGGTGAGACAAACTGGTTCAACAAGAGACGTGATCTATTTGACCTGGTGGCACATTTACGATGCTCCATCGTCCAGTCCCAACGATACCATTCCCTCTGCTTATGTAATTGACAAAGTCGTTTGTGCTACATGGGAACGTGTAAGGGATCGTCTGGTCCACAGGTACGCTGAGGGGTATGCTCCGAAACACTCGTGCGTGTACCAACATTGGACTCTATCGTCAGATCTGCCACAGATCGCCAGCTATCCTACTTTACTGAGTGGACCAGTACCTCTACGTTCTGTAACGAGGTGTGGTCTTCCAACACCTATTCTTCTACTCGCGGTTTCAAGTCCTATAACCTCTTCACGCAGACGTCACGATATTAGCTTGCACACATAGGACCAGCTTCGACATTTCCAAGATACTCGTTCGCAGGTGCCAGCCTAGAACAATCTTTGTCAAATTCACGTATGTCAGTGGATTTTCTCGTTTGTGGCTCGTATCGGCTTTCGTCCCTGCTTCGTCTCACTTACCTAACCGCATCAGGTACCGGCAATGTCACGAGGCGATATTCAGTTTCCAATCGGGCAATGGTCGTTATTATGTGACTCATAAGTGTGTGTTTACTGTAACATTTTTGTTTTTATTATCATATTAACAGATGAATCGAAGGGCAAACCCGGTAGTAGCTAGAATTTACTGGCTAACGAGTGCAGATAAAGCCTCAGTCCAGTGTAAACCGCTGCGCGTTGTTTCCTTCAGTGCAAGCTCTGGAAGCGGTCGCGGAATATGCCTTTGATGGTAGCCATGACGGATTTACGGTAACGTGATTAAATACACTTTCCAGTCACATTAATGTGCCCACCTGCCAAAATCTCACGTTTTGGAGCGCAGACAGCTCCGATACGTGCAAGAAAAGGGTCACTGAAGTCCTGAAAGACACCGGTAGGTGTGTGGAGCCATGCCGATTCCACAGTCGTGGCCAGCTGCGCTAGAGTTCTCGGTTGAGCATCCATGACGCGAGCAGCCAGATCGAGGTAGCCCCATAGATTCTTGATTGGGTTTAAGTCCGGGAAATTAGGTTGACAGGGAGAACGGTAAACTACATCTTGGTGCTCTTCGAACCACGCACGTTAAAGTGTGGACTGGGTAATATGTTGCATTGTCTGCTGGTACATGCTATCTTACATTTAGGGGTGAACATGCGCTCCAAGGATGGGGCCATTCCAGAACGACGAAATCATCTAGGGGACGCTGCGAAAACATTCCGCAGCCTGTAATGCGTGGAAGGTGCGTGCTTTCAGAAGACTCACTCCGTACACGCTAACGGCTATCTGTCCGATGGATAATAAAATGTGATCCATCTCAAAAGGTCACCTGTCGTCACTCATAGGACACCAATTTGCGGTACTGGTGTGCAAATTGCAGTCGTCGCCGGGGATCAGAAGTCAGCATGGGTGCGAGAAGCACGCACCTACTGTGGAGACCCATATGAAACAACGTCCATCGAGCGCTCGTTGAAGAGACGCTATTGGTAGACCTTTGGTTTATCTGCGCCGTCAGTTGCTCAACAGCTCCACATCTACGCAACCATACACAACTCCGCACCCGTCGTGCATACCTATGATGCACACAGTTGCTTCGCTACCGGTTTTGGATAGCGCCATTTTGCACGTAGGGTATACTTTAATCATGCAGCACACCAACAGTTTATAAATGCTTCCAACCTTGGCCTCAAAGCGAATGATCATCTCTTTCGGGCGTCTGAAACATCGCCCAGTTTTTGCATTATTACAACGACTTCAGCGTTTCCAGTGTCCCCCAACCCTCCACTGCTAGTGCTATCACCTGCCGCCTTTGAGTGGTTGTTGCACGCTGACGTCGAGCATAGTCGGTGGTCCCATTAATGTGACTGGATCGTGTATGTCGACGACGAGAAGGAGAAGGAACTGACAGAGCAGACGCTAAATCTGATGGATTGTCCAAACAGTATGTGAAGTAGGGTAGAAGGAATACGATACTGAAGTGAGTGGAACTAAGGTACAATGGCACAATATGAAACAATTAACGTCGGCCGGAGAAGCCAAGCGGTTTTAGGCGCTACAGTCTGGAGCCGCGCGACCACTACGGTCGCAGGTTCGAATCCTGCCTCGGGCATGGATGTGTGTGATGTCCTTAGGTTAGTTAGGTTTAAGTAGATCTAAGTTCTAGGGGACTGATGACCTGAGAAGTTAAGTCCCACAGTGCTCAGAGCCATTTTTTGAAACGTTTAACAAGAAACTGTGGAGAACGAAAAATTTTCATGTTAAAAGAATTTTGCGTAAAGGATGCATGCCAAATGAAGAAGAAAACTCACATTCTTCATATGAACTTAATCTGCAATACTTGTGTTGTGAACGCTATAAGGAAATACTAACTTTGTGAAAACCTTGGCCCGCATCTCGTGGTCGTGCGGTAGCGTCCTCGCTTCCCACGCCCGGGTTCCCGGGTTCGATTCCCGGCGGGGTCAGGGATTTTCTCTGCCTCGTGATGGCTGGGTGTTGTGTGCTGTCCTTAGGTTAGTTAGGTTTAAGTAGTTCTAAGTTCTAGGGGACTTATGACCACAGCAGTTGAGTCCCATAGTGCTCAGAGCCATTTGAACCATTTTTTTTTTTTTTTGAAATGTCGCACGGGAGTGGATTAATAATCAGAAGAGCTATTCTGTTATAGGGTTTGACCTTAAAAGGACCGCCACGCGGTCTGAGGCAGCTTGTCACGATCCGCGTGGCTCCCCCCATCGGAGGTTCGAGTCCTCCCTCAGGCATGGGTGTGTGTGTTGTCCTTAGCGTAAGTTAGTTTAAGTTAGATTAAGTAGTGTGTAAGCTTAGGGACCGATGACCTCAGCAGTTTGGTCTCATAAGACCTTACGATAAGTTTCCAATTTGCCGGCCGCGGTGGACGAGCGGTTCTAGGCGCTTCAGTCAGGAACCGCGCGGCTGCTACGGTCGCATGTTAGAATCCTGCCTCGGTCATGGATGTGTGTGATGTCCTTAGGTTAGTTAGGTTTAAGTACTTCTAAATCTAGGGGACTGATGACCTCAGCTGTTATGTGCCATAGTACTTAGAGCCATGTGAACCTTTTTTTTTTTTCAAATTTCCAATTTTTTTAAAAGATCCTGTGCGAATGAGGGCATAGTTTCAAGAAATGTAACCCTCATTAAATTTAGAGCCTGTGGGCTCGTATATGTCATATATAAAGAAAGCAAAGTACGTGGCGCAACCCTGTGGCAGAGCTACTGGCCTGACCGCAGGCTGAGTGCAGCAGCTGGCGGGCCCATCGTCACGGTCACCTTTCACCACTGGGTAAAACTGCGGCATTCATCTAATTATGTAAAACTTGGGCCGTCCGGCAGGTGCTGGAATGAGAAAAAGTCCTTGTTCTTAAGCAAGTCCCCCAGTACCATCGTCTGTTGCTCTACCGACATAGACTGCCACGGTCATATGCATTATGTTGTTATTAAATGTTGGGAAAGTGGTAATGTTCAAGCAGTATTGTCACACAAAATGTGGTGAATGTTTAAACGCTGTGCTGTTCACTATATTGGCGGATAGACGCTTAGCGTGTGACATTAAACGAATACCTGAGTTGTCGTTGTTCGACACAGGACCTTTTAAAACTCTTTCCTTCTAAGTTTCCGTTTAGAAACCTGGGACCCATCATCTGATTATGAATTATTTGTGGTTCGTGGCTCTCCACTCAGTTGCCTTAGTTCACACTCTCGTGCAGTGAACTTGACTATGCAGTTGAGGCCGTGGGCACCGTTGTCCATGCAGCACCATGCAGAGATAGGGCTGCGTGAAGATATTTTCTCCTTAATTGTGATACAGCTATGATTACTTCTTGAAATTATGATACATCAAATTTTGAAATGAGAAGTTATAGGATTTTAATTTTCAGGAAGGGAATGGAAAGATGAGAGCGGAGATTAGTTATGGCGAAAGTTGTCTCTTCAACTGCACACTCTCAGTAGTGGGCTAGGAATGAATCCTCGAGTTTGACGTCCATGGGTAGTGCCTTCGATTGTTAGTTTATTACGCGCGGTAATCCACATCTCGCCTCTCGTGAGTCGATTGATTCCCTTCGTAACTGCTGTAATTTCTAAGTTTGGTTAGGGTATTTTTACGGTGTGTGAGTTAATTGGGTAGAATACAGGTGTTACAGTCTTTCATTACTAATATAGTCTAACTACAGGTGTGACGTGACGCCTAGTCCAGTAACCTGCCACTGTCTATCCACTTTAACCTATTCATTCGTTTCTATTCTGCATTCTCTATGTGTTTCTATTTCTACAATTAGTGTCATTTATTGTATGTATTGAGTTTTTTGGTACAGTAACAGGACACGAACTATTCTATCTCATATGTTAACAGGTTTCTAGTCTAATTTGCCTGCGTGTTACTAAATCATCATTTAGTGTCTTGTATGTGTTAGGTATGTGTTATTCATAGTCTGTGTCTTCGTTGGTGTACTCGAGTTATCATATGAAGTAACACATTCGTATCGTGCCATATACCTCGAAGTCGATATCATCTAATGTGTTAATAAGAGGTGTATTTGGAAGCTAAGGTCTGATTAGGGGCGAAATGGAAACCACTGTGAAAATCCGATGGAACTTTGCACAGATGTATTGCACAGCGTCTTTAGTGCACCTGTCGACCGCTTTACGTCTCTGTTTTCAATTCACAGCGCAAACCGTTCACGTAGAAATGCCTAAAACAGTGTCTCCCACCAAGTATGTGGATCTGATGAGAGATTTCGCCTGAAGCTATGCAGCCCACATAATATAAATGTCAAGCGTTTCTTTCTTAGGTTTCTGCACCATTCTGCAGGGGAAATGAAGGTGCTCCTGCAGCATTTTAGATGGGAAGTGTTTGATGACCCACAATATAGATCTTAATTGGCTCCCTCTCCTGTTCACCTCTGCTCACATGAACCGCCGCCTACGAAGACAACAATTTGGCGCAAATAACGAAAGGCAGACCAGCGTAGACAACTGGCGGAAACCACTGGCGGCTGCTTTTCTGTGAAGAGGATACTGGAAAGTTTATACAAAGCCACGACAAATGTCTAAGTCGGAGTGGCGATTATTTAGAGAGGCAGCTGCAAGATGCGGCTAGCTGTTGAGAATAAAAAAATTTCGATTTTCACTGTGGTTTTAGTTTCGTGGCCGATCGGACCTCGCTTTCCGACCAGCCCTCGTACATAATTTGTTCAATTTCGGAGATTTTATCTGTGTATTTCTTTAATACACTCCTGGAAATTGAAATAAGAACACCGTGAATTCATTGTCCCAGGAAGGGGAAACTTTACTGACACATTCCTGGGGTCAGATACATCACATGATCACACTGACAGAACCACAGGCACATAGACACAGGCAACAGAGCATGCACAATGTCGGCACTAGTACAGTGTATATCCACCTTTCGCAGCAATGTAGGCTGCTATTCTCCCATGGAGACGATCGTAGAGATGCTGGATGTAGTCCTGTGGAACGGCTTGCCATGCCATTTCCACCTGGCGCCTCAGTCGGACCAGCGTTCGTGCTGGACGTGCAGACCGCGTGAGACGACGCTTCATCCAGTCCCAAACATGCTCAATGGGGGACAGATCCGGAGATCTTGCTGGCCAGGGTAGTTGACTTACACCTTCTAGAGCACGTTGGGTGGCACGGGATACATGCGGACGTGCATTGTCCTGTTGGAACAGCAAGTTCCCTTGCCGGTCTAGGAATGGTAGAACGATGGGTTCGATGACGGTTTGGATGTACCGTGCACCATTCAGTGTCCCCTCGACGATCACCAGTGGTGTACGGCCAGTGTAGGAGATCGCGCCCCACACCATGATGCCGGGTGTTGGCCCTGTGTGCCTCGGTCGTATGCAGTCCTGATTGTGGCGCTCACCTGCACGGCGCCAAACACGCATACGACCATGACTGGCACCAAGGCAGAAGCGACTCTCATCGCTGAAGACGACACGTCTCCATTCGTCCGTCCATTCACGCCTGTCGCGACACCACTGGAGGCGGGCTGCACGATGTTGGGGCGTGAGCGGAAGACGGCCTAACGGTGTGCGGGACCGTAGCCCAGCTTCATGGAGACGGTTGCGAATGGTCCTCGCCGATACCCCAGGAGCAACAGTGTCCCTAATTTGCTGGGAAGTGGCGGTGCGGTCCCCTACGGCACTGCGTACGATCCTACGGTCTTGGCGTGCATCCGTGCGTCGCTGCGGTCCGGTCCCAGGTCGACGGGCACGTGCACCTACCGCCGACCACTGGCGACAACATCGATGTACTGTGGAGACCTCACGCCCCACGTGTTGAGCAATTCGGCGGTACGTCCACCCGGCCTCCCGCATGCCCACTATACGCCCTCGCTCAAAGTCCGTCAACTGCACATACGGTTCACGTCCACGCTGTCGCGGCATGCTACCAGTGTTAAAGACTGCGATGGAGCTCCGTATGCCACGGCAAACTGGCTGACACTGACGGCGGCGGTGCACAAATGCTGCGCAGCTAGCGCCATTCGACGGCCAACACCGCGGTTCCTGGTGTGTCCGCTGTGCCGTGCGTGTGATCATTGCTTGTACAGCCCTCTCGCAGTGTCCGGAGCAAGTATGGTGGGTCTGACACACCGGTGTCAATGTGTTATTTTTTCCATTTCCAGGAGTGTAGTTTGCATTTATCATAGTAGCTCCCTGATAGGTCTTGTTTCTACGTAAGTGGCTGCACCACTCACAATACAGACCTAAATGTTCAGTAAAGGCATATTCCAAACATTGACACTAGGGGAATAGAGCGCGCTCTGCTATTTCTTCCCCTCCTCGAGTTTCGGGCGTGATCAGGTCGACGCTGCCATCCTTCACTCGTGTCAGGTTTCGCTGATAATTAGGATTTATGTGAACCGTACGTCAGTGATCAGCGCGGATGGTTTTGCTGTGCGACTTTTGCCTGAAGCGCAGCCTTAACCTAAAAACGGACATGTTTTTGTTTCGACGCGGATGGTCCAGTGCCGTGAGAGGACCCTGCGGCCGGTCCAGGTGTTCAGCGGGGACCGCGGGACGGCCGCATTTTTTAAGGTCGGGCCTCCGCGATGTAGCGCTCCGTCCCGATTACATAAAAAAGCGGGACACGCATCCCTCCGGACGGAGACAAAGGAACGGCTGAAGGAAAGCGTGGGAGGCGGGGGTGTGGGGGGAGGGCTCCCGCCGAAACACAGCCATGCAAAAAGCCAGCCGGCGGCCGGCCGTCTGCGCACCGCCGCTCCGTGTAGTCGTTTTGGGCGCTCGCTGGGGCCGCCGCGAAAGCCCGCTGCCCGCTGCCCGCTGCCGTATTTGGCACAGCGGCGGTCGCTGCCCGACGAAGGTTACCTCCGCCCTCTCCGCAGCCCTCCCTGCGCCGAACCAGTCGTTTTGCTCCATTACGGCAGATTAGTCAGTCCTGGGAGGTACCCGCCACTCTGCCTCGCAGCGGGTCTCCTTCACTGGGAGGGACGGCCACATCCGAGCTGGTTTGTTGCTCTTCGCATACCTCGTTAATGACTCAGGGATATTAGCACGTCAATTCGTCCTTCGCAAGCCATATGGATGGAAAGCTGGTGACCTGTCGTTAGTTAGGGCCAAAGGATTACGATCGCTTATACATAAATCAACAGTTTACTGGTTACAGACAAGTCCTAATTAATTTGTACCAGCTAACAGGGCCGGTTTTGAGGTCGCGTAGGATCAGAAACACTAATGAACTGTAGGGCCCTGTTATAACAAAGAATTCTCAAACGTTTGAACTATCTGATCAAAAGTTCCCGGACACCTGTTGGTGTACATCAGTACGTGTGGCTATCCTTAGCATTTAAAAAGGCTTGAAGTCTGCTGGGAATACTTCCAATGATGTGTCGCAATGTCTGTGAAGGAATGGCAAACCGTTCTTCTTCATGAGCCGATGCCAGAAAAGATAATGATGTAGGACGCTGGGATTTGGAGCTAAGTCCACGTTCTGTCTCAGCCCAATTGTGTTCTATTGGCTTGAGCCCGGGAATCTCTGCACGTCAGACAGTTTAAGAAAATAATTTTACTGTTCACAGTACATAGCCTCAAAATATTGGTTTCCGACAGAGTACGTTATCAGGCTGATTCAAACAGTCATTGTCTCCGAACTGGCCGCGCGGAATTAGACGAGCGGTCTTAGGCGCTGCAGTCATGGACTGTGCGGCTGGTCCCGGCGGTGGACGAGCGGTTCTAGGCGCTTCAGTCAGGAACCGCGCGGCTGCTACGGTCGCATGTTAGAATCCTGCCTCGGTCATGGATGTGTGTGATGTCCTTAGATTAGTCAGGTTTAAGTAGTTCTAAGTATGAGTGTGTGTGTTTATCCTTAGGATAATTTAGGTTACGTAGTGTGTAAGCTTAGCGACTGATGACCTTAGCAGTTAAGTCCCTTAAGATATCACACACATTTGAACATTTTTTTCTCCAAACTGTTCCTCTAACGTACGTAGTACACAATGCCGTAAAATTCCTTCCTCATTTATCAGTTCCTTGAGCGCAATAAGGGAGCCACACCCCAACCATGAAAAACATCCCCATACTTAGCACCAACTGCTCAATACTGCTTTGTCAATATCAAAGGGATAAACCCTTCCTTTGGATTGCTCTACGATATAGCGCGATTTATCAGCTCAAATCACCTGTTTCCACTCAATCACTGCCCTGCGGTATCGCTCTTTACACCGACTCAAGCGGCGATTTGTCTTAACTACAGAAATATTTGGCTTGTGAGGAGCTGCCTGACCATTGGACTCCATTCTTTTTAATACCCTATGTTACGGCGTAAGGTCAAGCGCCGGCACGCCATTCGGGAACGAAAGAGCAGAGAGAGTTGCGAAGAAGACGTCAGCCCACTGCACGCTGACCGACCCCACTCCAGGACGACAACGCAACGGCGGCGGCCTCCATGCAAAGAGGACATAAGAGCTGCGCCGACTGGTCTCGGCCCACTTCTGCGGCAGCATCAAGATTAGGCACTTCAAGATCAGCGATTTAGGAATTGTACATACTGCAGAATATTGTTTATTTTGCATGTCGCCCTTTGCTCGGGACACATCTATATTTCTCAAACTTAAGTACTGCCACATATTTTCCGTAATAAAACTCATTAATACCATTTGCTTGAATTGATGTCTAGCTATCGGAAAAGTAGGTTTCCTTGATACCCCATCTTTGACAACTAGGCAGTATTCAACACCCTAAGCACAGTCTTTGTTCTAGCTAGACTTATGATTGCACTTCGTAACTGACGAGTGACTTTCTGATTTCATGCAATTATTTAAATAGTTTACAACAGCCCTCATTGGTTCCTGCCCGTTGGTACCTGAGCTCTGCCTGCTCTTTGTTCAGTTGTGGTTCTTCCTTCGGGCGTTTCCACGTCGCAAGCAAATCACCAACGGTAGACTTGGGATAGCTTCGAAGAGTTGCAATGCCTCTGATAGATTTGTTACTCAGGTGCCACTTTTCGCACCATACAGAAATTCTCTCTTTCGTGAGCACTCGAAGGAACTGTGATTTCTGTGGGCCACGTGAACATTATCACGGGCGACCTGCATCCCTTCATGCTTGAGGTCTTCCCCGACAGCGATGGCATTTTTCAGCAGGATAACAAGGGCCAAACCTTTATACAGTGGTTTTTTGGCTCATGATAGTGAACGCACGATGTCTTTGTCACAAAATTCGCCTAATCCTAACCCTGTGGAACACATATGGGAAGCAATGGTAACCACTATCCGTCCCATGCCGCAATGGCCCGTAACATAGGGGAATTCCGTGATCTGTGCATTACACATACCCCCAGAAACCTAAAAAGAAAACTTGGATTCCGTGCGACGTAGCATCGACGTAGCATCGTTGCTGTACGGCGTTCCAAAGGTGGACCCACACTCCGTGAAGTGGGTGGTCGTAATGTTTCCGCTCGTCACTGCGAACTAACCGTTTATCAGGTAATTGCCAAATCTGCTAACTTATTTTCAGCATGAAATATAGCCCTGATTATTACAAATCTATTTAAAATTTATTCTTCGATTGTGGAAAGCATATATCGGGCCAGTAATATCCTGGCCTGAATTCTCTGGATTTTTCTCTCTGGAATCAATGGATGTTAGCTCTCCTATTATACATTTGAAGAACTGTAGCTAAGAAATGTAGTTTCTTCAAGATTTACAATATCTGTTGGGAGTGTTTGAAAAAATTTGTAATTCACTGCTTAGACGAAACTGTACAAATATTAGCAACATTATGGTCAATGCAGCGTCCATGCAAAAGAAAAAGAAAAGTCCTCCGCTGGTCGGGCCACGGATGTGTCAACTGAGACCCACCGAGCGCCAAGTCATAGTCAGTCAATGACGCCATTTGAAGACAGTTATTGGAGCTGCTACCTCTCATTCAAGTAGCTCGGCAGTTGGCATTACGAGGCTGAATCGAGCCCGTTCCGCTACTCCCACGAAGGAAATGTCTCTGTCTGTATTGGGAACTGAATCCGAGTCCTGCCCATGGCATTCGTCTACACTGACCACTCGGCCACGCAAGTGGACCGTCCTGTTAGCGATATAAAGAAACGATTAATACTAAACACATGTCTATCGCCAGCACGGTTTATGGAGCAACACTGCGCATTGTTCACGGCCCTTCCACCTGCACAGCTCGGTCATGTTGAGAAATGGAATTCATGCTGCTATTCCGCTACGGTACTGTACGATCTGTAATGTCGACGAGCGGGTGCTGTGGCGAATGTGCCATGTGACCGAAGACCTAATTTTTGGTGATCTCTGCCAAGCAAGCAGTGTTAACAATTTATGAGTACCACATAAAATCAGGTACTTATTATCCGTCATACTACGAGTAATACTCACTTATCATTAACGTGTCCGCGGCTCGTGGTCTTGCTGTAGCGTTCCCGCACCCCGCGCACGGGGTCACGGGGTCTGGGGTTTTCTCTGCCTCGAGATGACAGGGTGTTGTGTGTCTTTCATCATCATTTCATCCTCATTCACTAGGAAGTCGCCGTAGTGGCGTTAAAGAACTTATGGAGCGGAGGCCGAACCGCCCCGCGAGGGGTCTCCCGACCACCAATGCCATACGCTCATTAATTACGTAATCATGAATGTAGTCGATTTAAATTATATTTTTCCATAGTATTTCATTTTTATTTAAGTTACGTTCAGAATTACAAATTTTAATACAAGACATTGCTGATTGTAGTGCCTTATTTCCCTTTTTGACATAATAGAAAAAAAGTTAAAAAACACATCCAACTTAGGATTGAGCCAGAGGCGCAGGATCACCTCTGTATAGCTCTGGGCTCCGATCAAGATGAGATGTCATAGTGACTAAGTAAGGTTTCACGTCGTAGAAGTTGCGACAGCAGTAAGGAAGCTCTCTCTCGATCTTGATCAGGTGCTCCCCTTGTCATTTGCAGGTATTCCTACTACAGGAAGTAACAACAACAGTGCGAACACCCCGGTTGCCTAGAAGCACGACTGACCTATATCAGAATGAGGTCTACGGGTCGCAAAACGCACTGGTGCAGATACGCCTCCAAATGAGACGCGCCGCTGCCTGTGGCTGTGTGCATTGTGAAGTGGCGTGGCTAAGTATGCGTAGCGACTCGCCAGTGATTTACGCGCGCGCAGGGCGTCAGGTTTTGCGCGTGCCCACCCAGTTATTTATCGCCAAACTCCGCGCAGAACTTGGCGCCGTCTAAATCAATTCGGCCCGCTATCTCGCGGCCGCAGTTCCTCCCGACAAGCACTCGCCGTGCTCCCTGCGCCGGCGATTTTCTTCACTTACTGAACGGAACTCGGCTGCGACCCGCCAGAGGCTCTTCTCACCAAAGTCAAGCTGCAGAGCAAACTTTTCTGATTGTCTGTACTTTAGAATGAACTATCCACCATTATGATGCACACATGCTTTACTTATTTTAGCATCTACGAGGAGCGTCGAATAATTAGTGCAGCACATTTTTTTTCCTCGGACAATTTCGATGGAAAAAACGCGAAATTTGTTCTGGGACATGGTGAAATAATTCTTCTTGAGCCCCTATAGTTTCATGAAGTTCAAATCGACGACGGCGGTATAAGTAGCGTTCATAACGACGTCTGTAACGGAGACGCATCCTAAGCAGAGAGCTGTCTTTCGGTTTCCTTTGGCAGAAAATCAGATCATCGCGTACATTCATATGCGCTAGTATAATCTCTACGGAGACCTGACGGTAAACAAAAGCACGATGAGTCGGGCGAGGCGTCTGTCATCGTCGCAACAAGGTCGCGCCAACCTGTTTGAATTCCCGCGTGTCGGCCGGCCACTCGCAGCTGTGACTCTTGCAATATTGGAACGTACTGTCGCCCTCATTCAAGGTGATCGACTGAATTAAACACCTCGCTGCTCACTTGGACGTCTTGTTGGCAGTGCTGACACACTCGCCCACCAGTTGGAGTAAATGATAGCGCTCGTTGCTAGGCCAGGAACCCCAGTTGCGGAGCGCCCGGTCGCCTCGTGCAAGATTTTCTAGTTGACGCCACTTTGGCGACTTGCGCTTCAATGCTTATAATGATGAGGGCAACAGAACATCCTGTCACTGAATGGAAGAAAAATCTCCGATCTGGAAGGGAATCGAACGCGGGGCCCTTGCATGACATTTCTTCGCGCTGAGCTCTCAGCGACTGAAGCGGAGTCCAGTAGGGGTACTCGCCGCCTAACAGAAGACTATAAAGAGTGGATTGGTTGCGCGTTACGAGGCTCATCGTGCCAATTCCTTTCTTTTTTTTTTTTCCTAAATCGTCACAGGCGACGAGAAGTGGTTTCCTCACTTCGAACCGGAAACAAAACGGCAATCCATGAAGTGTCACCTCACCACCTCTCCTCAGGTGAAAAAATTCAATGCCCCACCCTCAAATGGTAAAGTAATGGAGACGTTCTTCTGCCACTCAGATGGTTTTGTTCTGTTTGATGTCCTCCATCATGGTGCAAGGGTCAGCTCTGGAGTATACTGTGCTGTTCTCAGGCAATTGAAGAAATGACTTCAGGGTGTTCGTCGCCACAAATACGCAAAGGAGCTTTTCCTTTTCCATGACAATGCAAGATCTCACACAATTCTGCGCACCCGAGAGGAGCTCACAAAACTGTCCTGCCTCATCCACATACAGCCCGGATATCGCACCTCCCGACTTCGTTCTGTTTGGTTCAATGAAGGATGCACTCCGCATGAGGCAGTAAGTGAATGATCGCGAAGTTATTGATACAGCAAGACGTGGGCTCCGATGTGGACATGTGTAACGTCACCATACGGGCACGCAGGCCATCCCAGTAACGTAGCGTAAAGCGGTAGCGCTGAACGGAGATTATGTTGAAAAACAGTTTTTTGTGGCCAGGACAGTGGGGAATAATATGATGTATTGCAATCCTGAATAAAACCAACCTACTTTGAGAAAGAAATGTGTTGCCTTATAATACTACTTGTTTATGCCTCATCTAAATTTTTATAATTTTTTGCTTTAAAATTTTCTCATATTGTTACTATAGTTTCCGTTTATATAAAGTAAATTGTGCTATACTGGACGTTTAAGTTCTTTGCATTGTACGTGAGTAATGTATGGAAAATACTATGTAAATTGTTTATTATGTTAAACATTTTCTGATCACATTTTGTATTTAAAAATATTTGTGTGTATAGACTGTTCATGTTGATGTAAATTTGACAGTTGTAAGAAATGGTCACGCTTAGGAACAATGTAAGAAACAGGTGTTATGTAAAAGCCAGTGTGCTTTTGTTTGAAACGAAGTGGCTCTGAGGAGTGGAAAAGGTGGCAAGGGCGAATTGGCGCGCTACCTAGAGCAAGCGCGGGAAATAAGTCAAAACAGTCTGTAGGTAGCAGTCATTGAGGCAACACTCTCGCGGAGCAGGAGAATCTTTGCCTGCAAATTTGCACAAAATTGCCTCTGATGAAGACTGCAAACGGCTTACGGCATAGCTGCGAGTTGTTGGGCTACTGTAAGTAAAGTAGAACGACGCCAAGAAGAGAAATAGACCGCATAAAGCAAGATACTTGCAGGCCGTACTGAGTGTGGTATAGCCGCTATGATCGTTCGCCTCACCCAAGCCTACAGCCACCAGATAAGACTTTTTTTGGTACAGCGTGAACTATTAATTTAAACTGTGTTTTATTATTGAATAAAAATTCCTGACCTTTAAAGAAACTGGCTCACCCTGCCATTTAACCCTAATCATACACCTAGTGTTTGGTTAGTCCGAGTATCCAGTCTTACAGACTTATCAAGTGCCAAGTTAACATAAAGAGGCTCCATTTAAATTGTTCATGTGAAAATAATGAGATACATGCGTGAGGGACTAAATCCTGTAGTAATGAAATTATGTCTCAGTAGTGGAAGACTGTAAATTGAATAGAGTGAATTTAAGTGTAATTTTGCATCATAAAGTTAAATACTTCATAAATATTATCATCTTGAGCAATAGTTAAAGAAAAGTTGTCTTAGCTGTTTCACTGAAAGCCGTAATTTTAGAGTAATAACACGTCCATGCTTTAGTACATTACAGAGAAATAAAGTCAAATTAATCATGTTTTATAAGTTTTCTTAACTAATGCAAAGTGTTGCAGTAAAAGTTTGCTTACGTAAAATTCAGTCACAATGAAACAAAGTTACTACAGACTGTTAAAAGACTGTATAGAGTTAGTTCAAAGAGTAATAATAGCTTTTGAAAGTAAATTCCACGAAGGAAGATGTTTTCTTGAAGTGAAATATTCAGTTCCAAATGTGTGTACTTTAGTATCTAAGTATGTTAGTAGTTAAGTTTGTTGGTTATGAAAAGTGCGTTTCTAAACATCGCCCGTGCCCAAATTCTTTTTAGCTCTCTTTATGTTATCTGCTGGGCTTTTTCACTTTTAAGAACGCTATGTATAAGGGTGAAGTAGTCAAATAATTCCAATGCCTGCACCAACATTGTTTACGTGGAGTGATATTCACTTGAAGAAGCAACTTAAACAGTAGCAAGAACGTAGGCAAAATTCGTACCTCTGCTTCTCCAATACTTCACTGTTTCATTGCCTGGATAGGCTGGCGACCGTTAGTACACATTTTAAACCAATAAATGAACTTGTATCTGAGTGTTCGTAGCTTCAATACAATACTATTCATACTGCGTTTCTTTCTGACCGTTGGGTAAGATCGTAGGAAAAGAACTGAATAGTCTGAATTATTTATCCTTTAGACACTACACACGGTTAAATCTTTTCAAAAGGGTGACGTTATCGATTAGCTTTACCTATCAACAGCATTATCCTCGCATAGTGTACTTTATTTGGAAAATAAACTAAATTTAGTAATACGGTTATAAGTGCCGACATAGAGACACGGTTTCCTGTTATTCAGGTAAAAGGATGCTAAATTACAATAGTAGTTGTAGGATTATTCCCTTACTTATTGAATGTCCCTCGCGCTTATTATTGTCTAAAAGCGTCTTTTTTCGCGAATACTAACTTTTTTAACTTATACGTGAGGTAGGCAAAAGACGCGCTTAGGAATGTCCCATTTGAAGGTATGCGGTACATCCCAATGTTGCGACCAGAAACGACATTTGGTTTGACTATGGACGCGACGTCTGAGCCTTCTGTTACAGAAAGGTGAGTTGTGAACATCGCAACACGTCGCGAGATAACTCGTTTTCAATGTCGAAAGATAAACGGTGCAGTTCGCATCGGCCATATAGCACATCGGAGATTACAAAAGAATTCAGGTTTCCGCAATCATTAGTATCTGGAGTGGATGTTCATCATCGCAGAAACTATTTTTCTCATAACTCTACATCGCCACATTGTCGAACTGACGTCACAATATGGGAGGTCACGAGCATATTATTAACACAAATTCTTGGAAACAAATACATTTTACAGCTCTCAGCAGAAGATGAACGATATGTGTTCCTTGCTGATATCTCGACATGGAAGTCCACGACTTGCATGAACCCGCCAACGTATTCACTGCACCACGAACAACGGTTTCGTACGCTACATCTTTTTTTGTGATTCCATTTTGATTAAATAAAGCATGCACGTTGTCCAAAGCTACGCTCAAGAGAGCCCTTGAACACTCGTCTAGTAGTTTCGAAGATTAGCGCGGACTAACAGACACACGTGGCGTTTATAAGTAGTCTGAAAAGCTTGGAAAGGTATTGCCGGGTAGGTTATGCTCAGATATTATAGTTAAGAGATAAATTCGATGTTTTGCACTGTTTCAGATTTAATTAACATTAAAGTGAAATAATCGAGCCGATGCGTGCGCAGTTCAAACGGCCCGCCAGAGACTGTGTCGCCACACAAGCTCTTCATTTGGTCTCCTAAAACCGAACAAGAGAGCGATGCAGGAATTTGGACATGGAACGGTAGTAAGGCTGAGCAGATCTGTGCGCTGTCACCTACGCTATGAGAGTAACTGACACTAATTGTATCTGACGGGACGCTTGGCTCTGTGTGGAACCGCCTGATTGGTTAACTTCAATGCTAATTAACTCGGAAACGTCATAACGCATCAGATTATTTTCTTAACTATTATTTCTAAGCACAACCTACGCTGGAAACCCATAACAAGCTTTTCAGACAGTTTCTAACCCTCCTATAGACAGAACAAGGTATAATAGGAAGCTTTGCAAAACCCAGGTGGTTATTATGTTCCCAACCCTTCAAACCTAATTCCGAACAGGACGTTTCTTTAAGATCTACCCGTTAAACTTCATTTTAGTGCAAATTTAAGAGGATAACGCAAAGTTACGGCTCTCGGCATAGACCTTAAAGTGCGGAATTTCCGTAAATTTGAAAGTGACTGACCCTTTCTGACTGGAGCAACATTTATTTTTCATATGATTTACTGTTATTGAAAGTATCTCCGTGGACAGTGATTGACTGTACCCGACTTAGACAAGCGAAGGTACCGAGGAGAAACATTGATTAGTTAATTATTCAACTTTATTCACTACAGTTCTATTAAACAACATATAAATTCAGCTATCAAAATCGTCACAGTTGTGTTTCCAGACTCGGTAGTTATTCGGAGATGAAGAGGCTTGCACAGGATAGAGCATCATGAAAAGTTGCATCAAAGCAGTCTCCAGACTGAAGACCACAACAACAACAACAATAACAAAACAGCAACATTCGGTATTGGAAAGTAGCTCTCTTTCAAAAATACTTTCGTTGTTATTGCTAGTCAGCATTTAATAGGCTATCGTTATTCATTTTTCTGCCCAAACAACAAAACTCATCTACTTGTTTAAGTGTACCACTTTCTAGTCATACCCTTTGTATCACCTAACGTACTTCGACTATACTCCAATAACTTATCCTTATTCTGATTTTTTACTCTCATCATATAATCTGTTTGCAGAACAGTATCCATTTCATGCGACTGCCTCTAACAGGATTAAGTATCATCCGCAAACCATATAGCTTTTATTTCTTCTCGCTCATCTTTAATTAAATTCTCAAATTTCTCCTTGGTTTCTTTTACTGGTTGTTCAGTGTACAGACTGAATCACATTGGGAATAGGCTGCAGTTCACTGTCACTCCAGTCTCACCTACTGCTTCCCCTTTCAAGTCCTCTGACTGTTATAACAGCTGTCTGGTTCCTTCCCACAAACAGTAGGACATTGAAAATGGTTCAAATGGCTCTGAGCACTATGGGACTTAACATCTCAGGTCATCAGTCCCCTATAACTTTGAACTACTTAAACCTAACTATCCTAAGGACATCACAGACATCCATACCCGTGACAGGATTCAAACCCGCTACCGTAGCGGTCGCGCGGTTCCGGACTGAAGCGCCTAGAACCGCTTGGCCACACTTGCCGGCAAACAGTAGGTAATATTTAGCTCTCTAAATTATGAAGAATGTAGAAACCAGTCGCGGATACATAATTTATTTATCTTGTTGCAAACCGATTTCGACTGAAATCAGTCATCATCATTGTTAAACAAATACAAGAGACAGGGCATAAACAACAACTGCTTTAACAAACGACAGAAGTGACAATAAAACATAGTTACATCAATTACAACAGATGTCTGAAATTAAAATTCAAAGTCATAAGGTACCATTTTTCTAACCGACACATGCCACAAGTAGAAGTACTGTCCTTGGCAGATTTCTAACACATATTGACACATCAAAGGTCAACACTACAACAAGACAACATGAGGTGGCGCCACGTTGTAATAAGCGCCATCTATGTAAAATTCAAAAGTAAGATACAAGCAATAAGAAATATATCACATTACAAAAAAATTATACAATGGTGGTAATTGATAATACCAATTTAAATAATTACAAGTGAAAATGTCTGACACATTATTTGTCAGATGATAATAACATGTTAAATATATACGTCAGAGCTACGATCGTCAAAATTGTAAGAACAGATAAACTCGTTAAAAACATGATTCCATTCATACAAATTTAGGAAAAGAGACTTATTTGTCATAATGACGAAACCGAATAGTGGTATCAATGGCCATCTGCCGTTCGACATCCGAACTACTAGTGTATCAAAAGGCACATTTATGTTACTTCGATTACGTTACGTTACTGAATGCACAAATCCAAAGTAGACAAAGTTCAGGTAAAAGTTACAGTACGAGTTAAAGAATCGTATTACTTAAATAATGCGATTAACAAAATGTTAGCCGGCCAGAGTGGTCGTGCGCTTCTAGGCGCTGCAGTCGGGAATCGCGAGACCGCTACGGTCGGAGGTTCGAATCCTGCCTCGGGCATGGATGTGTGTGTGGTGTCCTTAGGTTAGTTAGGTTTAAGTAGTTCTAAGTTCTAGGGGACTGATGACCACAGAAGTTAAGTCTCATTGTGCTCAGAACCAACAAAATGTTGCGCATATAAAGAACCATATATGTGGATAACGACTTTAGATCTACTATGCGAACTATAGCCTCATGAACAAATGTACCATACACCCTTATGATTCTCATGAGTATGGTGGTAACCGAGCTTCCTGTGTATTTCATTAGCATCACCAACTCATTTTTTTATGTTCTAAGTTCCACAATTTTCCGCCATTTTACCATGTAAGCCACCGATTTTATTGCCTGCTTGTATTACTTATTATCTTCATTTTTTTTAAAACAAATTCTGTAAGCTGAAGAGCGGCGTACTAAGCTGCTGCCAGCCCGCCCCCTTCGGGGGGAATCGAAACTCAATAAAAGGAAAAAAAAATGTAGTAACCGATACAAGGATTGCCATGTCACTGCCAACTACCGGCGATGAAACAGGTGTTCAAATGTCAATAACAAAACAAAAGCAGTACGCTCAAAATATGTAAAACCAGCTCTAAACACCGAAAACCATTTACCGTCTAACAAACACGTTTTTGAATAAAAATGGCTCAGTTTAGGTTCAAAAATTGGCAGTTGTGACAGATTTCACAAATTACATATTTTCTTTAAAAGTTTACACATATAAGGAGATACAAAACCATTTATAAAACCAAAAGTTAAAATTGTAAAATAAATAGACGTCATTCGATGTCAGGTGACATAAATAATCATCAGACCGAGAACAACACAACATACTGTATTATATCGTTCTAATGTGAAAAAAATGAACAATCTTGTGATCATAGATCGTCTGCTCAATTCAGGAAACGTACATTCTAAATGGGCTAAAATATTCGTTGAAAAAACTATTAGCTACATAAGTTTGACCGAAAAATATAAAGGCTGCCATATATCCACGGTCACTGCACAGAGAGGGGACTTTATGGAGCCCAACATTCATTTAGCTCTCTGTCTTTTACCTTTGCTACCTTCAGAATTTCAAATGGAGTATTCCACTCAACATTATCAAAAGCACTTTCTGAATCTACAAATGATATAAATATAGCTTTCGCCTCTCTTCAGTCTCTCTAGCTACATCTCTCCGGAATCCAAACTGATCGAGGTCGTCTTCTACAAGTCGTTCCGTTCCGCTTAAATTATTTCGTAACACACGGTATAGCCAGGAGCTGGCTGTGGAGCTCGTCGTCTGGTTTGATAGAGTGTGTGCAAGATAAGCCACAGTTTCCATTTGCAAATAAACTGGAACGGGGAAGTAGGGTCTCGTGACATGTCAGACACCTCGGCGCCTATGCGGAGGCCTCGGTGCGTGCCGCAGACTGCCCTATAAACGCTGGACGTGACGGAGGCGGTGGTGATAACAGCGCGCAGCGTGGCCACTCAGACGAGGGTTCTCTTCTACCGCTGGTCCGCCGCCCAGACCGGGATTCCCTCTGACTCTCAGGATCCACAAGTACCGTGCGACACGCGCGGGGCAGCTTGTTATTCCAAATCAACCAGGCAAAGGCAATCAGAAAAACTGGCGTAGACATACACCGAGGTGACAAAAGTCTTGGGATGACTCCTAATGTATTGTCGGACGCCCTTTTGCCCGGCGAAGTGCTGCAGCTCGACGTGGCTTGGACTCAACAAGGCGCTGGAAGTTCCCTGCAGAAATACATCTACATCTACATTTATACTCCGCAAGCCACCCAACGGTGTGTGGCGGAGGGCACTTTACGTGCCACTGTCATTATCTCCCTTTCCTGTCCCAGTCGCGTATGGTTCGCGGGAAGAACGACTGTCTGAAAGCCTCCGTGCGCGCTCGAATCTGGTAGTTCAATAACCGTCCATAATCACGAAAGGGTCCCCAGTGCAGCGTTTTGTGCACTAACTGACCTTGAGATTACATTCCATAAACGTTCGATGGGATTCACATGGTCACGAGCCCAGGAGAGGCGCAGCAGTCAATGACGTGGTGTTAGGCTAGGCGCAAATTGAGACGCGTATAGCCATGCCATTTCCACCTGGTGCCTCAGTTGGACCAGCGTTCGTGCTGGACGTGCAGACCGCGTGAGACGACGCTTCATCCAGTCCCAAACATGCTGAATGGGGGACAGATCCGGAGATCTTGCTGGCCAGGGTAGTTGACTTACACCTTCTAGAGCACGTTGGGTGGCACGGGATACATGCGGACGTGCATTGTCCTGTTGGAACAGCAAGTTCCCTTGTCGGTCTAGGAATGGTAGAACGATGGGTTCGATGACGGTTTGGATGTACCGTGCACTATTCAGTGTCCCCTCGACGATCACCAGTGGTGTACGGCCAGTGTAGGAGATAGCTCCCCACACCATGATGCCGGGTGTTGGCCCTGTGTGCCTCGGTCGTATGCAGTCCTGATTGTGGCGCTCACCTGCACGGCGCCAAACACGCATACGACCATCATTGGCACCAAGGCAGAAGCGACTCTCATCGCTGAAGACGACACGTCTCCATTCGTTCCTCCATTCACGCCTGTCGCGACACCACTGGAGGCGGGCTGCACGATGTTGGGGCGTGAGCGGAAGACGGCCTAACGGTGTGCGGGACCGTAGCCCAGCTTCATGGAGACGGTTGCGAATGGTCCTCGCCGATACCCCAGGAGCAACAGTGTCCCTAATTTGCTGGGAAGTGGCGGTGCGGTCCCCTACGGCACTGCGTAGGATCCTACGGTCTTGGCGTGCATCCGTGCGTCGCTGGGTCCGGTCCCAGGTCGACGGGCACGTGCACCTTCCGCCGACCACTGGCGACAACATCGATGTACTGTGGAGACCTCACGCCCCACGTGTTGAGCAATTCGGCGGTACGTCCACCCGGCCTCCCGGATGCCCATTATACGCCCTCGCACAAAGTCCGTCAACTGCACATACGGTTCACGTCCACGCTGTCGCGGCATGCTACCAGTGTTAAAGACTGCGATGGAGCTCCGTATGCCACGGCAAACTGTCTGACACTGACGGCGGCGGTGCACAAATGCTGCGCAGCTAGCGCCATTCGACGGCCAACACCGCGGTTCCTGGTGTGTCCGCTGTGCCGTGCGTGTGATCATTGCTTGTACAGCCCTCTCGCAGTGTCCGGAGCAAGTATGGTGGGTCTGACACACCGGTGTCAATGTGTTCTTTTTTCCATTTCCAGGAGTGTATAAAATCATTAACAATCAAGGCAGGAAAGTAAAGCAAGGTTATATTCTCGCTGCCTAGTAAGCTAGCGTATCTGTACGACCTGTTACAAAAATTTAGAAAGGGATAATCTCCACAGGTGTGATCCCTTTGTGCTTGTGGTAAAAAGCGTGCAAGATCTGAAGTATAGAAGTTTCACTGTGATTACTCTGATATGGATGTAACAATGTAATACGACACACTGTACTACATGCATGTGAACGACATATTTCCACTGCAAGCTAGAAACAGCCGAAAAGCAGTCACAAATAACAATGTTTTAATTGGTTCGCCGTGATGAGAAAAAGCATTTCAATTGTTGCATGGACATTATCATCATTAATAAACTAAATATACAACAACAGGCTACACAAATGAAGAAAATGGTCGGTATATTAGGAAAGTAGGAATATCCTAAAAGAGTGTTATGATTAGATATATTTAATTTGTTGAAATGTGCTGCTGACAAAGGCAGATCTACTTTCATGACAATGTTTTTGGAACTCCATCTCACAAGGCACACATGGCTAGCTTGTGCATTCCTGTCGCGCGCTTTATCCTTCGCTGCTGACAATACACTGATCATTGTGTTGTCCGACAGATCAATTGTTTATTTTTCTCAATAACAACTATTTTATTCGCGATCACGCATTGTCAGTTTGGCAAGCCCTAGGGGAGTAAACACTATCTGGCATGTGCCTATCATTCCGCCTGAAGGAACGCTCGTCAAAATTTTAATACTGCTCAGATCAAGAGAAGGAATAAAATCCTTTCCATTCCAGTCGCTCAGTGTTAAAAATACGATGGGTTACGGGGATTCCACCAAAATTCCAACAGAATTGCCAATCTGTTTTTGTGTGATTTGTTAACCTTTTCTCATTCGAAGAAGCATCACTATTTATGAGTAAAGGCCACATTTCTCTTGGTGACTGGTTTAATTGTACTTCCTTTGTCTCAATGTAATTTGCCAAACTCAACTCACAGCAGCTATTGAGACAGAATTCAGAAACGGAGGGCCTCATTAAACAAGTAATCGGCAATCACAGAGCTCAATAGCTTACGAAAAACCTCATAGTATCGGTTTGCAATAACATAAAAGAAGAAATTTCATGTTTATTTTCAAACTAGGAAGCTCTTGTTTCGCTAGGTGACGATAACTCTTAAAAAATTACAGTCACTGGGAGTGAAATAAATAAAAAAAGTATAAGTAGTGATATATCGCCATAGATAAGAAAGTTCCGTGTGCTTAATAATTGGCAAAACACTCTCTTCCTTGTGTGCTATCATTCGCCAGACTTTCGTTCCGATGTCTCGAGCGGTTTAGGAGATACGAGAGATGTTGCGAGTATTTCATTCTCGCGGGCGTGAGATCGGAAGTGAGCACGCTACATGGGATCCATTTTCTCGAGATCGGAGGCAGATAGAGATCTCCTCCCAAGTCTAAGCAAAAACTCATCATGTTAGCTAAATTTCATACGGAGCAACATACGGTCTAATACGCACCAAACGCAAAATCATAGCGACCCCTAATTTTCGTTGCAAACATTTTGAGTTTTGTGTAGTGTCTTACTAAAATGTGTACATCACAATAAGAATGGTCATTAGCGAGGTGATGGGCACTTCGCCACGAAGCTGACATATAACGCTACAAGTAAGGCAAAAATCATACATTTTCAGTGAATAGTTTCTGTAAAATCGTTTGAGAAAGATAAGAGGTTGCGCGCGCTTCGGTTCAGTCAGCGCACAGCGTCGCCAGTCGGCGCGTGCGAAGTGTGGTATACGCTTCGCAATATGCGCTGCACCCGCGCGACCCGTGCGGCACGTGCGTGTCGCGCTGTAGTGTCGTGTCAAGTCACACGTGTTATACGCGTCTCAATTTGCGCCTAAGATCAGGCACCCGCGTCGGTCGTCTGCTACCATAGCCCATTAACGCCAAATTTTGCCGCACTTTCGTAGTGGATACCCTAGTTGAACTTCCTGCATTGATTTATGCGGTTATTTCACGCAGTGTTGCTTGTCTGTTAGCACTGACTACTCTACGCAAACGCCACTGCTCTCCGTCCTTAAGTGAAGGCCGTCGTCAACTGCGTTGCCCGTGGTGAAAGTAATGCCTCAAATTTGCTATTCTTGGCATACTCTTGCTGAAACATTGAATTTCCTAATTATGCCCATGTGTTTAGTTCCAACTACCGTTTCGCTTTCAAAGTCTGTTAGTTCCTATCGTGCAGAGATAATCACGGCGGAAACTTTTTCACAAAAATTATCTGAGTAAAAGTGACAGCTGCTTCGATGCACTGCACTTTTATACCTTGTGCATATCGCTAACCCATGACTTTTGTCTCCTCACTGTATTACATTTTTAACGTTGAAAAACGAGCAGTTATTACTCTAACGTATTATATAACCTTTATCTGTCCACGCAGTTGAAGGGGTCAGCGTGTCTGACAGGTATGTGATGGAATCGAGTTCAGCTCCCAGTATTACAAGGGCCATTCACTGGGGAGGACTGGAACGGATTACATTCTGCCTCGTGTTTCGAACTGAAGACATCAAATGGCTCTGAGCACTATGCGACTTAACTTCTGAGGTCATTAGTCGCCTAGAACTTAGAACTAATTAAACCTAACTGACCTAAGGACATCACACACATCCATGCCCGAGGCAGGATTCGAACCTGCGACAGTAGCGGTCGCTCGGCTCCAGACTGTGGCGCCTAGAACCGCACGGTCACTCCGGCCGACGAACTGAAGAGATCCTAGAAAGAAAATCAGAGGCTGTTAACGGGTGGTAGAGGGATGTGCTGCCCCTGCGCCCTTACGATACCGCAACCGAATGGCGCCATGTGGTTGAGGATGACAAAGCACCTAGTGTCTGCCGAGTAGCACGTCAGATTTTAATCGTGGAGATCTCCTGTGTAGGAAGCAATTTCGATTCCGCAAAGAGGATCGTGTACAACTCTCTTCGCTCTGTTCGTCGACTCTATGCAGAAGACTTTAGATTCGGGGACCCAGGTTCACGCCTTGACCTCCGGACGCCTACGAGTGTTCTGTTTATCTCACTGCATTGAAGTGCTCTATAACACAGAATGTCGTTCTTACTGGAGAGAAATCTTCAGACGTAAAAGTAACTTCGGGTGCACCCTAACGCATTTTCACAGCAACAGTACTGTACACAGTAACCTGACTGGACAAAAAATACCCATCTATATAGATATAATTACAAATATCATTTATGCCGTGTAATTCAGATCCCGAGTTTGGTAACCGCCTGGATCCGAGGAAGAGAGTCCACAGAGTTGTGCAGGTACTTCACATCTAGGTTAATTCCACCAAATTGCGGGGACACTGATGGCGGCGTTTTACCCGCTGTTCGGGGGACACGGAAAGACCCTCGAGCCGACAGTGATGGCCGAGCGGTTCTAGGCGCTTCAATCTGGAACTTGCGGCCACTACGGTCGCAGGTTCGAATCCTGCCTCGGGCATTTATGTGTGTGACGTCCTTAGGTTAGTTAGGCTTAAGTAGTTCTAAGTTCTAGGGGACTGAAGACCTCAGATGTTACGAAATGGTTCAAATGGCTCTGAGCACTATGGGACTCAACATCTTAGGTCATAGAACTTAGAACTACTTAAACCTAACTAACCTAAGGACATCACACACACCCATGCCCGAGGCAGGATTCAAACCTGCGATCGTAGCAGTCCCGCGGTTCCGGACTGCAGCGCTCAGATGTTACGCCCCATAGTGCTCTGAGCCATTTTAACCATATGAACGAAGTAGATTGTGTGTTTCGCGCTTTACATACACTCGGGCGTCCACTGGGCAACGGTTGAAATTACCCGCAACCGACTGATCTTTCCACTACAGAAGCGTTGCGATGTGCACAGAAAAAGCGCAGGATCTCTCTCAAGACCAAAATCGACGATAACGACCATAAAAATTGCTGGTTTATCAGCCAGCAAAGAAGAACTTTTACAAACTACGTTTCAAGATATAAATTGGGATTTCTTGCGCATGCAAGAAACACACAGAGATATTACTCGACGAAGAACAAAATAGCACGCATGCAGACTGCCATTGATACACGCCACAGGCAGTATGGTAGCGCTATTTTTGTGAGACACGGTGTAACAGTGTTCTCAGTTTCTCTAACAGAGAAGAAATGTATTGAAATCTTAACAGTTGAGTTGAGTAGATGTACAATAACATTTGTCTACAAGCCTCCTGGTGAAAAATTTAACTTCAATCGGTCAGTGAATTTTCAAATTCAGGACATTTACTTCGTAGTGGGCGACATTAACAGCCATAGTGGCTTATGGGGCTACGAGGATGATGATTAAAACAGAGAGGAAGCACTGAGCTGACTGCAGAAGATTAACTCTCTTACATGACGGCAAGCTACCAGCTTCATGTAACAGCAGCCGCTGGAAAAGGAGTATAGCCCCGACTTGCTTTCCGTCAGCGATCTGCGACACTGTTGCCGACCACTGTGTGCAGACTGTATCATTAAACGTACCTGCCACCCAACATAGACCAATCTTCCGTCAGGTGTTTGCAGACATCAAACAACAGGTGCTCCCGTTCCGTAGGCGGTTCAGCTTTAAGAAAGCCAACTGGAGGAGTTATGAGGAAACTCTGGATGAGGCAATACTAAGCATCGAACCCCTGTCAGACTCCTACGACCATTTTGTAGTTGCTGTGAAGAGGAGCTATCGGTCTTCGATCCCCAAAGACCGCCGTACAACATGCAAGAATTAACATCAGAACTGCGAGGGTACCATAGACTGTTTGGTGAAGATCCGTTCAATACGGATATAGTAAATTAGGACGGACACTATTTCAGTAATAGGCGAAAGCCAAAGAAACTAGATGAATTGGAAAGGCAGAGAGTGTCGATATGCATAAGAGTAGCAGAAAAGCTTGGCAACTGCTCAAACGACTCAGTAATTACTCTATTGTTCCCAAAGTAAGACCCAACGTTACCCCAAACGAAGTCGCCCACCAGGTGCTACTGAACAGGAAAACTGAAGGAAGAAAGGAAAAAATAGGGATAAACCGTCAACATGCAACATGTCCGCTAAGTTTACTTTGGAAGAGCTGGAAGCTGCTACAGAAAAATGTAAACCAAGCAAGGCTCCAGGACATGATGATTTACTCCTCATCATCAGTGTTCTGCCAAAAGGCAGGTTTCCATACGGTAGTTCTCCAGGCTGTCCAGTCTTCTCTTCAGGTCCGCTTAATTTCCTCTTCCCTTTATGTCGTCTATCATCCTGTATCTCATTCTTCCTCTCAGTCTTCTCCCACAAACCAGTCCTTCCAAAGCATATGCTAGCAAGCACTCCCTTTTCAATGAATGTCCCAAACAGTACTTTTTCCTTTCTCTCATAACCTTCAGCAGACATCTTTACTGGTTCAGGTAAAGCATTTTTGGCCTGCGACTATGGGATGGCTACTACAATTCTATGATAATTACCTAAGCCGACAGCAGATCCCTAAAATCGGGAGAAGGACGAAGTTGATCTCCATACTGAAACCTGGCAACCTAGCTTGCGATGCCAAGAACTTCCGCCCTATGTCCCTCTTGTGCCATCCTTATGAAATCCTCGAAATAATATTGCTCAATGGTCTCAGCGCTGTTATCGAGTGACAACTCATTACACAACAGGTTGGACGGAGACCAAATGAAAATTGTACAGCACAAATGCTCAACCTGACGCAGAATATCGGGGATGGTTTTGAACGGGTCTGGTCACAGAGCAGTATCCGTGGATCGCTCCGCACCTTATGATACTGTGCAGCACAATGTCATTTTGCACAAACTATACCAGCTAACGAGAGATTATGAATTTACCAGCTTCATAGGAACTCTCCCTCAGAAACAGTACATTCTAGATCGAACTACACCGCAAGGAAAGTAGATGGAGAATACAAAAAAGCGGTTTGTCTCAATGTAGCGTCCTAGCACCAATCTAGCTTTACATCTATACTAACTATCAGCCACAACCTCTTAACACAAAAAGCTTCATCTGTGCTGACGATCTGGCGCTACAATCTCAAGCCAGAGACTTCGAAACAGTAGAGAGACAGCTAACTTCACACACTTGCGGCACACTACCAAAATAACTAACTGAAACCGAGTCCGACCAAAACTCAAGTATGCCGTTTTCATCTACGAAACAAAGGCGCCAACATAAAATTAAAAGTGGTACAGAATGGCGTGGAGGTGGAGCACTGTCACAATCCAAAATATCTGGCAGTCACGCTGGAACGTGCGCTGACATTTAGGAAGCATTGCCCAAAAATAAAACAAAAGGTATCCGGCTGCAGTAACATCATCAGAAAGCTCACAAGTAGCGGATGGGGTGTCCAACCGAAAGTACTCAGAACATGGGCACTTGCATTACGTTACTCTGCCGCTGAGTACGCCTGCTCTGTTTGGTACAGTTCTGTATATGCCAGGCATGTGGATTTTGCTCTCAACGAGACATGATGAATGTCATGAGGATGCCTGAGAGTGATGCCCACCTTACCTATAAACTCAATAGCCTGGTGTGGATAGCCCCAAGGGTAGTTGCCGCGATTAGAGAGGTAAGCAAAGCGGAACTAAACGCTGTACATCCGCTGCACGGACACCAACTTCCCCCAGGCGCCCTCAGATCTAGGAAGAGCTTTCTAAAAATTCCCATCAAAGACAGTACATCATGGTCAATGGCACAAAAAAACCTGTGGACAACCAGAAACACAGATATCGCGTCATGGATCGCACCTTCGGAGCCCCTCTCCACCCCCACCCCCCCCCCCCCCCCCCGCAAGGTGGAAACCTGCAATAGTAAACCTGGAAGTCCCTCAACAGACTAAGAAGTGGTGCGGGTAGAGAAAGGGATAATATGGCGAAATGGAACTGTCTTGGGGACCCATGAACTGTACGGACATGTGGAGCCGAACAAACTACCAAGCTCCTGTACAACTGTCCCCAGTGCCCAGTTTCCTGCACGCTGGAGGACCTGCTGTCGGTCAGGTAAAATGCCGTCGAGGTCGCTAATTTTTGGTATGATCATATTTAGTGCGTGTAATCTGTTTATACATAAATATTATTATATGCTTGTATTTGCCTCACACTGAATCTATATTTCCTTTGAATGTATTAATTTTATAGGTTTAGTCTGTTTCTCTCCTTCTGTCTCTTTTTTATGCAACGCTTTTGACACGAATGAATAAATAAATACCGTCTGTTCCACCACGTCCCACGGATATTCTATCGGATTCAAATCAGATTATTTTGATGGCTAGTCGAGATGTTAAAGTGTAAGGCAGTGTTCATAAAACCAGTCACATCCTCTTCCTACCCGACAGACTTCTCTGCTGTCGTCTTTATGTGCCTATGTGAGCAATGGCATTTTGCTAGGTGACCGACTCTAATTTTTCGTTGCATGCAGATCCCCTCTCAATGTTCTCTCGCTAACAGGTGGAGTAGACCTTTATTCGCTGCCTGCAGCAATTCCTGAAGGGCTTGGAAGCGATTCTGATTCACAAGCCGTGAAAGGCGACTCCAGTCCCTCTCAGTCAGGATCTTTTTCCGCCCGCAATTCTGACATCGTGTTTCATGATCACGTCTGTTACTTTACTGCTTGTGGGTATGTTGAGAGGTCGGCCGCTAAACATCAACAAATGGGATACGGTTACGGCCAAACACGTTCGCCCCTTTTTGCCACTCTGTCACGTCTTACGTCTGCCCATGTTTACGTACAAAGCCCGGTTGAAACATAGCTATCCCATTTGTCGCTACTACATAATGTTCACGTAAAGCGAGTGCGCACTTGGGCGACTAAATCTTTGTTCGGAGCGCTTATATAGCAGTGAACGTGAGGCTGTTTGCGGATGATGCCTTTGTACTCGTATTCAGTGACACAGCGATGCTGGAATACCGTAGCGAACTGCAGGAAGAGCTGCAGAGGAACGGCGCTTGGAGCAGGGATTGGCAGCAGACCCTCTACATGAAGAATTAAACATCTAGAAGGATGCGTACGATTTAAAGCGGAACGAGCACGTAAAACTGTTCGCAGATGAGGTAATGTGAGACTGAAACTTATTGAAAGAATCGTCAGGCACTGGAGTCCAGCCACTAAGGAGATAAGTTTCAAAACTGTTGTTCGAGCGACACCCATCGGTTTTCAATTAGGGACTTTACCAGAAAGGATTGTAGAGTAATTAAAGAAGATGCAAAGAAGAACTACGCATTTCACGTAGATGTAGACCAAGATGTAAATGTTTGTTTTGAAAGCGAGAAAGCGAACATAAGTGCTCATCCAAATCTAGTGGCATACACTGAAAGACAGGCACTGTGTGCCGGCCGGTGTGGTGAGCGGTTCTAGGAGCTTCAGTCTGGAACCGCGTGACAGCTACGATCGCAGATTCGAGTCCTGCCTCGGGCATGGATGTGTGTGATGTCCTTTGGTTAGACAGGGTTTAAGTAGTTCTAAGTTCTAGGAGACTGATGACCTCAGAAAAGTCCCATAGTGCTCAGAGCCATTTGAAACATTTGAAGAGGCACTGTGCATAACGATGTGGTTTACTGTTAGATTGACTAGAATATACGTTCCTGGAAGGGTCAACGAACATATTGGTTTATGCTATGTACGCTAACAGAAAATATATGAAGGAAAAATTAAGCATATTCGAGTTCAAGCGGTGTCTTATAAACAATCTTTTATCCCGCGCACCATTGGCTACAGGAGCAGGTAGAGGGGAAAGGATGAGGGAGTGCCAGTGCTACACAAAACACACTCCGCCACGCATCATTAGCTGACTTCTCGAGTGTAAATGGAGATGTCGTAGATATAGACACACAAGAAGTTGAACTGAATGCTAATTCTAAAGAGCACGAATTGTAGGCCGAGCGTAAACGAAGTGCAGATTAACATATCGAGTAGTAGCAGAAATGACATCACCATCAAATGTCAAAACTAAGGATGACGTTTAAGATTTACTCTTAGATCCAAAATAATGTATGAGTGACTAATGAAGCAACAGAGTAGCGGAAGCGTAAAGAACTTCTGGCACAATAAAGTTTATAGACAACAGACAAAGACCTTTATGTGAGGAACAAATGTGTCAGAATATACATCTGGAGGACAGTGTACGTGAATAAGACATTGATTGATGGGAAAATGGAAATGGAGAGGACCAAAGCGTTCGACACATGGTGCTACGAAAAGACGTTCAAAATTAAGCGGATCGATAAGATGAGAAATGTGGAATTTCTCCACAGAGTAGGTCAGGAAAGGAATATTGAGGAAACACTGATTAGAAGAAGGGGCAGTACATGATATCGTATTTTATTCAGAATCATATTCGGGACAGCATTGTGTGTGGAATGTGAATGAACATTCTCGTGATAATAAAAAAGACTTCCTCGATAGCAAAATAATAAATAATTATTGTCAATGACATAATTTAATATTCTGTAAGAAATTATATCTCGTACATTACACGTGGAAAAAGGTGATGAAAATCGCCATGTTTTGTTACCTATGATTCTTCCAGAATAATCCTTCTTCTTGTTTGAACTATTGTACTGATTGGATGTGATTGATGTCTCGCAACACAGAGGTCTGTAACAAACTGTACTGTGTTGTTAAGTAATGTTTGGAAAATAGAGTTTCTGTCTCATTGAAATGAATGCCCTTTGTTTGGATTATTATTTCGCTATGAGTCCCTTCCTTTATAAATGTTAAGTTCAATGATCAGCGTCAACGGAGCGCAGCCTTTAGCGCTATTGATCAACAGCACGGTTTATTGGTAAATGCTGAATAATAAACGATTAACATTGAGAAATACTTTTAAATGTTAATGCGTATAGTGAAGGTACAAAAATATTTAATATATATTATTTGTTAGTACTGCCTGAAGGAGAGTCAAGAAGTGACTGTCTTATCTTGGCCGCCATCTTAGTAAATTATTGCAGCGGCAGTTTTAAATTGAATTTTTATACAGACATCTTGATGCTTATTATTGCAATAATGATTGTGTATTGGTGGCCCAGAATCCACTCAGAGGTAATTAATTCCACTTAGATTGTGAATAATCTTTAAATATAGTGAACTTATGTCTATGGTAACGGTATCTTACGTGATGAAAATTGATATCTGCTTATGTATGAAGCTTGTAAGACGTTGTGGTCTCCTGACCTCCACTGCTTACATATTCCGCCCTCACAATCATATTCCGCACATCAAAACGCTTCATTCGAACCCAAACTTGATAAGATAAAGTCAATATTGTATGAATTTATGTAAACAACATGCAGATAACTAATAAATCGCAATTGCGCACCGTGGTTGAAATACTCGAGGCTGGCGTACACACATACATTCCACACGTGATGGTCACAGGAGCTTTTAGTTTGGGAGAGGCAGACCGCACGCCAGGAGTCCGGTCCCAACCCATCTACGTCGGCCGGTGACTGCCCGTAGAGCAGACAGCGTTTGCCCAAGTGAAAGGACGACCCCGTGTTCGGCTTAAAAGCAAATTCCGATACATTGTGTGGGAGCGGCAAGGAGTAAGGGAAGAGACCGAAAGATATACCCCTTAACGTCTGGCGTGGAGAGGGGCCGTTCCGTTGTCGCTCTTGGAGCGAGTACACGTAATGGGAGTGTGCGCCCTCATACGTGTACTCAAAGAGCAGGGAACAAGTTTCTACTCAGTACTTCACTGGGAGAGCACCTCTGGCGAGAGCGAATTGAAGTGCGACTCTATGTTGAGTCCTTGTGATTAAGTGTTGTTCACGGTGTTGGCCGCCATGCTTATTGTGCGGTGTGAACGGACAGAGTTATAGTTAAATGCCTGCGAGCGAATTTTGAGTGGCATCGCAGTGGACTGGTTATCTGACCGGAGTACCACGCCAATAGTTAGACTAGGGGCGAATAGGAGTCCTTGGCTTCATCAAGGCGTAGGGAGAGTTTGATTGGTGGAGGTCTATCCAGATAGAACGAGAGTTATCATACTTGTCAGCAGCGAGCGGCACAGACAGCAGTCATCGCAGCTTACGGTATTGTGTGCTACAGCTCTTGCGAGCCCCATATTTCCTCTACAGCAGTACACTTCACTGCATTTCACACACGACAGCCTCGACCGTACCTAGCAACATTCTAACGGATCATTATTCAAGTTGAGTAGGTGCTCAGCCATTCTGCCAAGTCAATAACAATCTTGAACTCTGTATAGAAATTTAATTAGCGAAACCTATCCTTAAGAAGTAACTTCACCTTCTGAAAAGAACCTGGAAATAACGTGTTAAGTTCATAACCAAAAATGCCATTGTGATTCCTCAGAATTTTTGCAAATGAAAATAAATAAATAAATAATCATTTTCTTTAGTTTCATGTTTTTCTTACACTAACTAGCACTAGTCCACTACGCAAGTATCCCACTAGTTACGTAAGAAATTTTGTGAATTTTTGTGTCATTTCCTTACGGCGGACGACTCCAGAAGATATTTATTCCTGGAAGTTTTTCAGGCATTTCTCTTTAGAACGTTAGAAATTGCATCTTGTAGGAGCCACAGGGTAAAGGGTACATCTCAGATTAATCCGTTGCGCAGAATGACAGAGTAGCAAAACCCACCGTCATCACAGAAGCTTGGTTATTTCGTAACAACTTTTATGAAATATTTTGAAAGGAAACAATATATTAGTGATATGTGCGTGTGGTACTGTGTGCCAAAACTGTTCATTTTGCTTAAAGAAAAGTGTTGCTTTCTCGAATAACAGTAGCGGTAAATTCGATAGACGATGTGCAGCTAGTAATGGTATTATTATGCAACAGCACTGAATATAGCTAAAAATCAGTAGTCTTGTATAGTTGAGATTACTTATCATGCATTCACATTGTTTGCTGGTTGCTTATGATCATTTTTGTGCACGAACTTAGCACCATTTACACTGCTTGAGAGACAACATTGCTACACGTTGCCAGGTGGAGATTTCTTTAACAAAATAACGATCATTAGCCGGGAAAAGCAGTGATTAAGTAAGACTTCATGTTACCTTAATAATACGTAACTAATGTTTTCATATTCCTGCCCAAGACGATACACTACAACATGACACAACATGGTGGCAAAGGAAATCCAGAGAGCTAAAATTGTAAGTGAAGACCGAGATCGGAATCTATATAACGCATATCTGAAGAAACTGGATGTACGAACTGATAATCTGAAACAAACAGATGGCGCTTGAAAGAAAGTCGTGGCGGGCTGAATGTCGTGTGAAGATATTAAAACAAAGGACGATTGAATTTCTTTATGTGATCGAAAAAAATCATGTGTTTCCAATTGAGGTTCTGATTTCAGGTACAAATTCTAACGAAACGTATTATTTAACGATTCGTTGTGGTTATTCAACTCCTCCCGGCGTACTTGATGAGGAAGTAGTGCATGACAGGGAGGCCAGATGTCACTGACCAGATCGCTAATGTCCGGCCTTTCACCCGTGAATTATTTCGTAGTGAGTCACTATTTATCTGTTTTTTTCGATGGTGCAATTTAGTGCTTCTCACCATGCCATGTTGTGAAAAGATACTAGATTTTTAACGAACATTGTAAAACCACAACAAATTCCCTGGAATGGTACTCTACAGGAAATGTGATTACATCAGTGGGTAGTTTACAAGAACCAGACAATTTCCGTTAACTAACGTTGGCTCAGAGAGGTATCCTGTTTTCAACGACACGCGTTTTCAGTAGCTTGGGTCCTGTAGTCTAGGAATAATGTTTGTGATAACCTTTGTATTGATTTAGATATGGAAAAAGTTGAAATTTAAATAAATGTTAAGAAAATACGATCGTGCTGGATAACTAACGTATCAGGAACTAGAGTGAGGACTTTTCGATAAATCAGCAAGTTATCCAAGTTGGATACTCATACCCAGAAACAGAAGAAGTCATTTTTCTCCTCGCAACATCTGTGTCCATCTTCTCCTTCTCCCTATCTGTCCACAACCTCCTCCATCCTTCTCTCTCCACTTTATCACCCCCACCCCAATAGGACGTTGCTAGTTCTTATCCCCACAGTATTTACTTCCAGATGGTTAGTAAGAAGTGTACTAAGTTTGAAGGAAATGGATCCAAGGGCTTAGCAGGACGTTTTTACCCGTAGCTTTGCACGCGCACAATCAAGTCACATGCATTTCACATACATCTAACATACTGAACACACATTTGTACATATATTTCACATGTATCTCAAGCGAAAAATTACCTGTAGTTTCGTTTTCACGCGCCTCACTCTTTATGATTTCATATCTCCTATCAACTACCTGTCATACTATTATATATAAGTGCAATCATTCCTGTAAGAGAATTCAGTATGCAAAATCTGTTGCCAGTACAGTAATAAATCAAAAGGGAATGGGTGATGCGTCAGTTTTACTGCATGAACAGCCAAAAATATAATATGAATATACTTATTTCCTTTCATTTTTTATGGGAATTTCAGTGAGAAAAATCATTTAAAAGTTCGAAACGAAGTGAAAAGTTGGTTACAAGTTACTAAGTGCAGTTTCTCAAATACTGGATGAATACAGCCTGGCAATATGCTCGTCGCGAACTACGCTTCTTTTTCAACACCTCCCCTTTGTGGGGTATGTGATTCTTACCCCACATTGGTTCTTTCTAGGGAGTGAGTGATATGTGTACTTAGTTTGACTGAACTCGATCTAGTGGTTTAGAAGAAAATGTGGAACATACATCTACCTTTACAATGAGATGATAGAAGTCTTATGATAATTCCTGGTATCGCCTCAGACATCCTCTTACCCGGCATATTGCAGCAGCTGAACGTGGCATAGACTCAAGAAGTTGTTGTAAGTACCCTGCAGAAATATTGAGTCATGCTGCCTCTATAGCCGTCCATAACTGCGGAAGTGTTTACGGCGCCGGATTTTGTGCACGAACTGACCTCTCGACTATGTCCCATAAATGTTCGAGAGGATTCATGTCAGATAATCTGAGCCACGAAATGATTCACTCGAACTGTCCAGAATGTCGTCCAAACCAGTCGCGAACAATTGTGACCGGGTAAAATGGAGCATTGTCGTCCATAAAAATTCCATCATTATTTGGGAACATAAAGTCGATGAATGTTTGTAGTTGGTGTAAGAGTAGCTAAACACAACGATTTGCAGTCAGTGATAGAATCAGTTTGCTAAGAGGAATCAGTCTATTCCATGTAATACATCCCACACCATTATGGAGACACAACCAGCTTGCACAGTGTCTTGGTGAAAACCTGGGTCCATGGGTTCGTGGCATCAGCGCCACTCGAACCATACCAAAAGCTCTTACTAAATTAAATCGGGAGTCATTTCACCAGGGCACTGTTTTCCAGTAGTTAGTTCCTCTTTCAAAGGAACCATCTCGGTATTTGCTTGAAGTGGTTTAGAGAAATCACAGAAAACCTAAATTAGATTGGCAGGACGCGGGTTTGAATCGTCGTTCCCCAGAATGCGAGTCCAGTGCGCTAACAACTGTGCCACCTCGCTCGTTTCGCCAGTAGTCTAGGGTCCAACTGACATGATCTCCAGCCCAAGAGAAGCGCTGCCGGCGACGTCATGCTGTTAACAAAGGCATTCGCGTCGGTCGCCATAGTAGATTTACGCCAGATTTCGCCGCACTGTACTAACGGATACCTTCGTTGAACGTCCCACATTGATTGATGCAGATATTTCACACAGTGTTGCTTGTCTGTTAGCACTAACAATTCTACGAAACGCTGCTGCTTTCGGTCGTTAAGTGATTGCCCTCGGCCACTGCGTTGTCCGTGATGAGAGGTAATGCCTAAAATTTGGTATTCTCGACACGATTTGACACTGTGGATCTCGGAATATTGAATTTCCTAACGATTTCCAAAATGGAATGTCCCATACGTCTAGCTCCAACAAGCAATCCGCGTTCAAATCTGTTAATTCCCATCGAGCGACGATAATTACCTACTGTATAATAATTACGGATGGAGTAATTTTCTGCTTTGTGTGATTCTGCTGAAATCCTAATAATTTTCATTTCCACGAATGTAGCATATTTCATGCGACTGTTGCATGTCGTCTTCACAGTGCAGATATTTTAATAACCAGCAGTGCATACTTCTTCTGTCTACTATGTGAACGCATCATTAGACAAAATCAGTACAAGTAATGAGGAGGTGATGGCAAGAGAAAGGGGAGTGGGGGAAATGCACAAAGAAACATTAGAGGAGGAGAGACACTGAGTTAGGGGCAGGAAGAGATGGACACAGAGGGGGGGGGGGGGACAGGAGGACAGGGTGAGGGTAGAGGAGTAGAGGGACAGAGAAATGAAAGAGAAAGAGACGGACGGAGAGAAGGAGAGGAGCAGATGGACAGAGAGAAAGAGTCTGGAAGAAATGGGCCGAGAACGGGGATGGAAGAGGCGGACAAAGAAAGGAGAGAGGAGGAGATGGACAGAGAGGGAGGCGGAAGGAAATGGACGGAGAGAAAGATAGAAGATGGACGAATAGAAGGCTGGAATAAATATACATCCGGGCAACGCCGGCTACTATGCTGGTTTCGTACATAGAGTAAGCTTGGTACGAAATGGGATTCTCATTCAGAAATCGCATTCGAATGTTGGTTCTTTGGGGGGAAACAACGCCGGCTACTCAGCTGGTTTTGTACATAGAGTAAGCTTGGTACGAAATGGGATTCTCATTCAGAAATCGCATTCGAATGTTGGTTCTTTGGGGGGAAAATCATGTTTTGCCTCGTGTATGACACATAAACGTCTATTACTACTGTCGGAATTCGAGACTGAAGTACTTAGTTCTGCGATACTGCTTCTCTCATTCGTCAGGATCCCACGACTGCTACGCGAATATGAAACACAGTAGATGGTTGCAGGAAGGCCATAATCATCGCTATGCTGAATCTCAATGACCCCAGGTGACGCTCGAAACGACAAACGTAATGTACACTTGAGCGTAAGACGGTACAACATGTCAGGAATCTTGGTTAAGGAATAGGGCATGTGTTGCAGTACAACATCTACACCCAAAGTCATTTCATTCTCATTTCATTTATTGTATATTTCAAATTCCTGCTGCCTTTATTAAAGGCAGCTCGTGCATGTTACAGTACACTGTTCCATATTTCTAACAAAATTTATTTAGGGGAATAAAACAAGAGGACCAATAATGAGTTAACATTGGAATAAAATGAGTATAATTTGAGGAAAAGAAAACGGAAACAATACAATTATTTAAGAAGAACGCAATAGACGATAGGAGAAGTTTTTAATAGAAGGGTGTGTCCCACTATCTGTCTGCTCCAGGTGGAAGAGCATCGGAACAACTTCGAGCCAGTTCCAGATGGAGCAGTAATTTGCTTATGTCTGAGTGTAAAACGTATTGAATTATGTTATTTACAATTTTGCGTTATATATAGTAAATTAGTACTCGTTTCTCATATTAATTTTACTGTTGTAGTGTGATTTCTAGTAACGCATTGTGCAAAGTGATCAATTATGAGAAGTTTACGGCTTAGGTGGTATCTGACAGTAGTATGACATTCTTTAATAATTACTGGCAATGACATGGATTTTCCTGTCGGAGTGGATCCTTGGAAGTTCGTCAAGCCTCGTCTCTCTAGGAATTTTTAACTCAATGTATTTCTGCTCTGTAAGCCGTTACAAAATTAAACTCCGCATTTATTTGTGTTACTTATCTATAGCGACAATCCTTATACATTTTCTATCGTTAGCTAATGTTCCATATACACTTTTACTTTTTCATTGTTCTGTTATTTATGTTTAGATTGTTCAGTGTATCCATGTTGTCTTTTTCTGAGTTTATTGAGGCACTCAAGTCAGTGGTCGTGTTGTTGTAAGAACCGTCTCTTGTGTTGTTTGTTATGGTAATTCTCCGTCTCATGCACCGTCGTTCCTGTCTGTATGCTGTGCGGAGTGCTAGTGACATTTTGTCGGTGATGATGTTTAGTCCTAACCAGTCATCTGGCTGTCTTATCTTTGATCATATGCCATTGACATGCCATTGTGGTCATATGGGTCTAAACATGTTGCATTGTAATGTGATGTGTTCCGCTGTGCCGATTTCTCCACATGTGCATTGTTGTTGTTGTGGTCTTCAGTCCTGAGACTGGTTTGATGCAGCTCTCCATGCTACTCTATCCGGTGCAAGCTTCTTCATCTCCCAGTATCTACTGCAACCTACATCCTTCTGAATCTGCTTAGTGTATTCATCTCTTGGTCTCCCTCTACGATTTTTACCCTCCACACTGCCCTCCAATGCTAAATTTGTGATTCCTTGATGCCTCAAAACATGTCCTACCAACCGATCCCTTCTTCTAGTCAACTTGTGCCACAAACTTCTCTTCTCCCCAATCCTATTCAATACCTCCTCATTAGTTACGTGATCTACCCACCTTATCTTCAGCATTCTTCTGTAGCACCACATTTCGAAAGCTTCTATTCTCTTCTTGTCCAAACTAGTTATCGTCCATGTTTCACTTCCATACATGGCTACACTCCATACAAATACTTTCAGAAACGACTTCCTGACACTTAAATCTATACTCGATGTTAACAAATTCCTCTTCTTGAGAAACGCTTTCCTTGCCATTGCCAGTCTACATTTTATATCCTCTCTACTTCGACCATCATCGGTTATTTTACTCCCTAAATAGCAAAACTCCTTTACTACTTTAAGTGTCTCATATCCTAATCTAATTCCCTCAGCATCACCCGACTTAATTTGACTACATTCCATTATCCTCGTTTTGCTTTTGTTGATGTTCATCTTATATCCTCCTTTCAAGACACTGTCCATTCCGTTCAACTGCTCTTCCAAGTCCTTTGCTGTCTCTGACAGAATTACAATGTCATCGGCGAACCTCAAAGTTTTTACTTCTTCTCCATGAATTTTAATACCTACTCCGAATTTTTCTTTTGTTTCCTTTACTGCTTGCTCAATATACAGATTGAATAACATTGGGGAGAGGCTACAACCCTGTCTTACTCCTTTCCCAACCACTGCTTCCCTTTCATGCCCCTCGACTCTTATAACTGCCATCTGGTTTCTGTACAAACTGTAAATAGCCTTTCGCTCCCTGTATTTTACCCCTGCCACCTTCAGAATTTGAAAGAGAGTATTCCAGTTAACATTGTCAAAAGCTTTCTCTAAGTCTACAAATGCAAGAAACGTAGGTTTGCCTTTTCTTAATCTTTCTTCTAAGATAAGTCGTAAGGTCAGTATTGCCTCACGTGTTCCAACATTTCTGCGGAATCCAAACTGATCTTCCCCGAGGTCGGCTTCTACCAGTTTTTCCATTCGTCTGTAAAGAATTCGCGTTAGTATTTTGCAGCTGTGACGTATTAAACTGATAGTTCGGTAATTTTCACATCTGTCAACGCCTGCTTTCTTTGGGATTGGAATTATTATATTCTTCCTGAAGTCTGAGGGTATTTCGCCTGTCTCATACATCGTGCTCACCAGATGGTAGAGTTTTGTCATGACTGGCTCTCCCGAGGCCATCAGTAGTTCAAATGGAATGTTGTCTACTCCCGGGGATTTGTTTCGACTCAGGTCTTTCAGTGCTCTGTCAAACTCTTCACGCAGTATCTTATCTCCCATTTCATCTTCATCTACATCCTCTTCCATTTCCATAATATTGTCCTCAAGTACATCACCTTTGTATAAACCCTCTATATACTCCTTCCACCTTTCTGCCTTCCCTTCTTTGCTTAGAACTGGGTTGCCATCTGAGCTCTTGATATTCATACAAGTGGTTCTCTTCTCTCCAAAGGTCTCTTTAATTTTCCTGTAGGCAGTATCTATCTTACCCCTAGTGAGACAAGCCTCTACATCCTTACATTTGTCCTCTAGCCATCCCTGCTTAGCCATTTTGCACTTCCTGTCGATATCATTTTTGAGACGTTTGTATTCCTTTTTGCCTGCTTCATTTACTGCATTTTTGTATTTTCTCCTTTCATCAATTAAATTCAATATTTCTTCTGTTACCCAAGGATTTCTATTAGCCCTCGTCTTTTTACCTACTTGATCCTCTGCTGCCTTCACTACTTCCTCCCTCAGAGCTACCCATTCTTCTTCTACTGTATTTCTTTCCCCCATTCCTGTCAATTGTTCCCTTATGCTCTCCCTGAAACTCTGTACAACCTCTGGTTCTTTCAGTTTATCCAGGTCCCATCTCCTTAAATTCCCACCTTTTTGCAGTTTCTTCAGTTTCAATCTGCAGTGCATATGTCTGTGTAACTTAATCCATCACTATGGACATTTTGTCTGTACGGTCCATGCCCGATTCTTACCACGTGTCAGATTTATATATTTCATGCTCATTCATTCTTATATGTTCGGTAAAAAAAAGTGTGTTCTCTGCTTCCTTTGTCTGCTGTGTCGCATTATGTCTGCCAGGTGGCACTTCGCCGTTTGTTGTTTCTTGTCGTCTATTTTTTGGTTTGTAATTTCCTGTTATTTTTCCTATCGTCCCTTTTACACCCATTGTGCTGCAGCTCTGAAGTATATGATAATATCTACTGTGTACAAACCCAGGACGACGCATAATGCCTCTATAGATGTTGTCCCAAACGCTGCTGGAATTCTTAAAAGGATGTTTCTCTGTCCGCATCGTACTATAGCTTTGTGTGATGTTAGGCAGAGACGATGGCCCATGTGCTGGCTATAAGCTCAGAGCGGACTCAAACAAGGTGCCTCTCACCGCTCACAGTGTGCCGTTTTCTGCTTCGGCGTGAATCGAAAGAAAGGGTAAAGTATTGACGCACTGATGTAGGTTGTTAAATGATATTCACAGCTCCCTATTCTCTGTGAACCATAGTTTGTGGTGCGCGTCATCATAATTGATTCCATTTGAATAGAATTGGGCCTGAGAGTGGAGTCATTAAACAAAGTCAGATTGTATAGTTTATACCCCTACAAATGTTTTCCCAGTCAAATACCACCCATTTTCTGACGTATGTTTGTCATTTTCTTGCAAGATTTATCAGCTCCATTGTAGTAATAGAAGAACGAATAAAAACTTGTCATTATTTTCTCAAACCTAAATTCGCGAATGTTGTCATTCATTCTCCTACAACCATCGACTGTTTTTATTTTTATTGTGGTCATAAATGTATACACCAGTAATTCAAAATTCAATCGTTTAAAATTAGTCAAATTGATGATTAATTTGAGTTCTGAAATGGACCACAGATATAACCAACAAAAGTACATTCACTAATTAAGGGTGTAGCTCACAATTTGAAGATTGTTGGGAAGATAATATTTTTCTTTATGTAAAGATAATAGCAGTTAGCATCAATTGGACTTATATTTATGATTAAAGCAAGCGACGGCTTGCAGTTGGCGACCCTAGGCAAGGATCACGATTCATGGCACTTTTGTGAGGTAGTTAGCGCGTTATGCTGCGGAAGAGGTGCGTGTTTTTCCTTCAAAGTGAGACTATGGTCCTCTGAGAACATTTAGACTTGATTTTGGAGCTTTGCGTTGTATCTCAGTAACTTGACGTATGTTTAGTGATTTTATTTCAGTGTATGTATTGTCTGTGTCATCTCCTTGTGTCTTGGTGAGTTACTTCTATGTCACTTCTTGTCTGATGTTGCGTCGTTGCTAACAGCGATGTAGAAGCTTTTCTGGTGGGAGTTTGTTTACGGGGATGTGTGCGAAATTTTAGAGCATGTTTTGTGTCATGGGCTTAGGTATAAATGGGTGCATTATTTGAAAAGACAGAGTAGAGTTGTGGCGCATGATGCATTAGGGTCGGAAACTTGAGGAAATAAAAACTGGTTTGAATGCTTACTAGAAGCAAAGCTCGGGTGCGGTGGAGAGAGGCTGTTGTCCAAAACGGAACACGAGCCAGTCATTGATGCAGAACAAGATAGGATGATGGAAAAAGTTTATTTAAGTCACGCTCTAATCAGGGCACAAATGGATAATTCAGAATACTCAGAGAATGAGGGTTCAGGTCACTCAGGAAATGAATGTGAAAAAGATGCCGAGGTAGCAGATCACGTAGGTTCTCTAAATACGGTAAGAGGCACAGTCAGGAAAAAAACAGTTCGATTTCGCGGTCAATGCTCCAGAGCGCAGCTGAGTCTCGTGCGCCTGCCTAGTCCTACTAGCCAGTGGCGACACCTACAACGTGCTGACATGAGGAAAGTTTCCAACCGATTTCTCATACACAAACAGCAGTTGACCAGCGTTGCCTGGTGAAACGCTGTTGTGATGCCTCGTGTAAGGAGGAGAGGTGCGTACCATCACGTTTCCGACTTTGATAAAGGTCGGATTGTAGCCTATCGCGATTGCGGTTTATCGTATCGCGACATTGCTGCTCGCGTTGTTCGAGATCCAAAGACTGTTATAAGAATATGGAATCGGTGGGTTCAGGAGGGTAATACGAAACGCCTTGCTGGATCCCATCAGCCTCGTGTCATCAGCAGTCGAGATGACAGGCATCTTATCCACATGGCTGTAACGGATCGTGCAGCCACGTCTCGATCCCTGAACCAACAGATGGGGACGTTAGCAAGACAAAAACCATCTGCACGAACAGTTTGACGACGTTTGCAGCAGCATGGACTACCAGTTCGGACACCATGGCTGCGGTTACCATTGACGCTGTATCACAGACAGGAGCGCCTGCGATGGCGTACTCAACGACGAACCTGGGTGCACGAATGGCAAAACGTCATTCTATCGGATGAATCCAGGTTCTGTTTACAGCATGATGATGGTCGCATCCGTATTTGGCGACATAGCGGTGGACGCACATTCGAAGCGTGTATGCATCATCGCCATACTGACGTATGACCAGGGGTGATGGTATGGGGTGCCGTTAGTTACACGTCTCGGTCACCTCTTGTTCGCATTGGCGGCACTTTCAACAGTGGGCTTTACATTTTAGATGTGTTACTAACCGTGGCTGTACCTTTCATTCGATCCCTGCGAAACCCTACATTTCAGCAGGATAATTCACGATCGCATGTTGCAGGTCCTATACGGGCCTTTCTGGATACAGAAAATGTTCGACTGGTGCCCTGGGTAGCACATTCTCCAGATCTCTCACCAATTGAAAACGTCTGGTCAATGGTGGCTCGTCACAATACGTCAGTCACTACTCCTGATGAACTGTGGTATCGTGTTGAAGCTGCATAGGCAGCTGTACCTATACACGCCATCCAAGCCCTGTTTGACTCAATGCCCAGGCGCATCAAGACCGTTATTACGGCCAGAGGTGGTTGTTCTGGGTACTGATTTCTCAGGATCTATGCACCGAAATTGCGTGGAAATGTAATCACATGTCAGTTCTAGTATAATACACTCCTGGAAATGGAAAAAAGAACACATTGACACCGGTGTGTCAGACCCACCATACTTGCTCCGGACACTGCGAGAGGGCTGTACAAGCAATGATCACACGCACGGCACAGCGGACACACCAGGAACCGCGGTGTTGGCCGTCGAATGGCGCTAGCTGCGCAGCATTTGTGCACCGCCGCCGTCAGTGTCAGCCAGTTTGCCGTGGCATACGGAGCTCCATCGCAGTCTTTAACACTGGTAGCATGCCGCGACAGCGTGGACGTGAACCGTATGAGCAGTTGACGGACTTTGAGCGAGGGCGTATAGTGGGCGTGCGGGAGGCCGGGTGGACGTACCGCCGAATTGCTCAACACGTGGGGCGTGAGGTCTCCACAGTACATCGATGTTGTCGCCAGTGGTCGGCGGAAGGTGCACGTGCCCGTCGACCTGGGACCGGACCGCAGCGACGCACGGATGCACGCCAAGACCGTAGGATCCTACGCAGTGCCGTAGGGGACCGCACCGCCACTTCCCAGCAAATTAGGGACACTGTTGCTCCTGGGGTATCGGCGAGGACCATTCGCAACCGTCTCCATGAAGCTGGGCTACGGTCCCGCACACCGTTAGGCCGTCTTCCGCTCACGCCCCAACATCGTGCAGCCCGCCTCCAGTGGTGTCGCGACAGGCGTGAATGGAGGGACGAATGGAGACGTGTCGTCTTCAGCGATGAGAGTCGCTTCTGCCTTGGTGCCAATGATGGTCGTATGCGTGTTTGGCGCCGTGCAGGTGAGCGCCACAATCAGGACTGCATACGACCGAGGCACACAGGGCCAACATCCGGCATCATGGCGTGGGGAGCGATCTCTTACACTGGCCGTACACCACTGGTGATCGTCGAGGGGACACTGAATAGTGCACGGTACATCCAAACCGTCATCGAACCCATCGTTCTACCATTCCTAGACCGACAAGGGAACTTGCTGTTCCAACAGGACAATGCACGTCCGCATGTATCCCGTGCCACCCAACGTGCTCTAGAAGGTGTAAGTCAACTACCCTGGCCAGCAAGATCTCCGGATCTGTCCCCCATTGAGCATGTTTGGGACTGGATGAAGTGTCGTCTCACGCGGTCTGCACGTCCAGCACGAACGCTGGTCCAACTGAGGCGCCAGGTGGAAATGGCATGGCAAGCCGTTCCACAGGACTACATCCAGCATCTCTACGATCGTCTCCATGGGAGAATAGCAGCCTGCATTGCTGCGAAAGGTGGATATACACTGTACTAGTGCCGACATTGTGCATGCTCTGTTGCCTGTGTCTATGTGCCTGTGGTTCTGTCAGTGTGATCATGTGATGATCTGACCCCAGGAATGTGTCAATAAAGTTTCCCCTTCCTGGGACAATGAATTCACGGTGTTCTTATTTCAATTTCCAGGAGTGTATATTTGTCCAATGAATACCCGTTTATCATCTGCATTTCTTCGTGGTGTAGCAATTTTAATGGCCAGTAGTGTATGTTATTTTCTTTATGTAGCTTACGTAGAGACAGTTCGCCGCTCTGCAGTCAACGTGTTAATGTGCGTCTTTTACAGGTGGCCGGCGTTGCCGTTTGTGGGGGGTGGAAGGCTTAGGCGTGGAGCCGCCTGTCGCTGTCCCCTCCCCGCTGAACCTGACACCGGTGAGACCGGCCGGCAGCCGGCGGGCGAGAGGTCTTCACCGTGCCGCGCCGCCTGCTCTGCAAGACGGATGGAGACGCCAGGCCGACAAATGGCGTGTCGCCGTGGAGGAGACGCGGCCGCCTGCGGGGGGAATACTGTGGCAGGGCAGAGATCTGGGGGCGGCTGCGTCGTCCTCTGCACTGGCCGCCACTGACAGTGCTGCGTTTGCTTCACGGCTGTTCCGATACTTTTAGCGACTTACATTGCAGCAACTTCTGCAGCCGTTATGAGCCTCTTCATTATTTGCTAGTTCTACTAAATGCTATGTGAGATCTCCGAAGGTCAGAATTATACTTATAATAGGGAATTGAAGACTACTGTAAGATAAGGAATCGATGGTTGGAAATGAATATTTTACGCCGTAGCCACTTGTGAGGTACATGTAAATAATATTATCTGTAATGACGTGGATCATCTGAAATAAAAAGAGCAGCATCGAGAGGTAGAGAAGAAAGAGAAAAAAGTGAAACTTCACCGGTTCAGGACTTGTATTGTTATTTCAGTGATTACAACAGCGAGTCAAATTTACAAAGAACTTGGCTCTGTGCTCACTTATCAGAATGACATTGTGAGCCATGCACGGCTCGTGTTCATGCCATTTATTGTTTGTCACCTTCTATTACGGTACTGCCGCCTCGTTTTCCTTTTCCATTTACTGGCGTCACTAACTTCCTGCCTTATTAGCCCGTGAGCGGCACTGTCGTACCATCTCTGGAGCGACCGATGGTATTTCCGGGTCGTCGTGTGTCCGGCAGTCAGTTCGGGACTGACCAGCAGTGCAGTCGGGAAGCAGCAGCAGCAGTGAAGTCGGGGACAGAGCACCGGTGAGGCGCAGACAGCCAATGCTTGCCACCCGCTGCCGACACACATGAACTGTCCGACGGAGGGAGATTGGAGCGGGACGACCGTTGGTTCGTCGTTCGGTTGGTCGCCTTATTGGCCGACGTATATTTGGTCCTTTCATCGTTCGCAGGCCTGAGCAGTCGGCTGGTTGGCGTAGAGCAGCAAGGACATTTCCGTCGCACGGAATCAGGCCAGGGCCGCTGGCGGTGTGCACGTGCAGTTGGAATGTGAGGTGCTGCTTGCGAGTGCTACGAGGTTCGTCGCACACCTATCTCGGAAATGAAAGTTAAGTCCTCACTTAACGTACTATCGAGCCTCAACTGTGTACATTTCTTGGTTTGATCTTGGCTGTTGCTTTTGGGCCGGTCGGAGTGGCCGTGCGGTTCTAGGCGCTACAGTCTGGAGGCGAGCGACCGATACGGTCGCAGGTTCAGATCCTGCCACGGGCATGGATGTGTGTGATGTCCTTAGGTTAGTTAGGTTTAATTAGTTCCCGTTCGGTCAGAGAGCCGGTTGGCCTCTGTAATAAAAAAACTGAGTGGAAGGATCAACCACCGAACTTGAACAGGATGTCCTGCGACGTCCGCAACGACCAAACACAACGATCAATAATGAACAATAAGAAAAAAAAGGGGTAGCGTCTTTGATTCATAATCAAAACGTCGTCGGTCCCGGGTTCGATCCCCGCCACTGCCTAAATTTTGATAAATAATCAGCATTGGCGGCCGAAGACGTCCGGCATAAAAAGTCAGCCTCATTCTGCCAACGGCCTTGTCAAAGAGGGCGGAGTAGCGGATAGAGGTTCAGGGCACTCTCTTGCCCTAGGGGTGGGAAACGGCCCCTAAAGGCGGAAGAATCAGCAATGATCAACGACATGAGGATGCAGAAGGCAGTGGAAACCACTGCATTAAAGACACGTAACGTGTATCCACAGGACATGTGGCCTGTATTTGAAAAAGTGTCATGATGATCTCTCCATTGGCAAAAGATTCCGGAATAGTCCCCCATTCGGATCTCCGGGAGGGGACTGCCAAGGGGGGGGCGGGAGGGGTTACCTTGAGAAAAAGATTGAATAATCTACGAAAGGATAACGTGGAATGTCAGAAGCTTGAACGTGGTAGGGAAACTAGAAAATCTGAAAAGGGAAATGCAAATGCTCAATCTAGATGTAGTAGGGGTCAGTGAAGTGAAGTGGAAGGAAGACAAGGATTTCTGGTCAGATGAGTATCGGGTAATATCAACAGCAGCAGAAAATGGTATAACAGGTGTAGGATTCGTTATGAATAGGAAGGTAGGGCTGAGTGTGTGTTACTGTGAACAGTTCAGTGACCGGGTTGTTCTAATCAGAATCGACAGACCAACACCGACAACGATAGTTCAGGTATACATGCCGACGTCGCAAGCTGAAGATGAACAGATAGAGAAAGTGTATGAGGATATCGAAAGGGTAATGCAGTATTAAAGGGGGACGAAAATCTAATAGTCATGGGCGACTGGAATGCAGTTGTAGGGGAAGGAGTAGAAGAAAAGGTTACAGGAGAATATGGGCTTGGGACAAGGAATGAAAGAGGAGAAAGACTAATTGAGTTCTGTAACAAGTTTCAGCTAGTAATAGCGAATACCCTGTTCAAGAATCACAAGAGGAGGAGGTATACTTGGAAAAGGCCGGGAGATACGGGAAAATTTCAATTAGATTACATCATGGTCAGACAGAGATTCCGAAATCAGATATTGGATTGTAAGACGTACCCAGGAGCAGATATAGACTCAGATCACAATATAGTAGTGATGAAGAATAGGCTGAAGTTCAAGACATTAGTCAGGAAGAATCAATACGCAAAGAAGTGGGATACGGAAGTACTAAGGAATGACGAGATACGTTTGAAGTTCTCTAACGCTATAGATACAGCAATAAGGAATAGCGCAGTAGGCAGTTCAGTTGAAGAGGAATGGACATCTCTAAAAAGGGCCATCACAGAAGTTGGGAAGGAAAACATAGGTACAAAGAAGGTAGCTGCGAAGAAACCATGGGTAACAGAAGAAATACTTCAATTGATTGATGAAAGGAGGAAGTACAAACATGTTCCGGGAAAATCAGGAATACAGAAATACAAGTCGCTGAGGAATGAAATAAATAGGAAGTGTAGGGAAGCTAAGACGAAATGGCTGCAGGAAAAATGTGAAGACATCGAAAAAGATATGATTGTCGGAAGGATAGGCTCAGCATACAGAAAAGTCAAAACAACCTTTGGTGACATTAAAAGCAACGGTGGTAACATTAAGAGTGCAACGGGAATTCCACTGTTAAATGCAGAGGAGAGAGCAGATAGGTGGAAAGAATACATTGAAACCCTCTATGAGGGTGAAGATTTGTCTGATGTGATAGAAGAAGAAACCGGAGTCGATTTAGAAGAGATAGGGGATCCAGTATTACAATCGGAATTTTAAAGAACTTTGGAGGACTTACTGTCAAATAGAGCAGAAGGGATAGATAACTTTCCATCAGAATTTCTAAAATCATTGGGGGAAGTGGCAACAAAACGACTTTTCACGTTGGTGTGTAGAATATATGAGTCTGGCGATATACCATCTGACTTTCGGAAAAGCATCATCCACACAATTCCGAAGACGGCAAGAACTGACAAGTGCGAGAATTATCGCACAATCAGCTTAACAGCTCATACATCGAAGCTGCTTACAAGAATAATATACAGAAGAATGGAAAAGAAAATTGAGAATGTGCTAGGTGACGATCAGTTTGGCTTTGGGAAAAGTAAAGGGACGAGAGAGGCAATTCTGACGTTACGGCTAATAATGGAAGCAAGGCTAAAGAAAAATCAAGACACTTTCGTAGGATTTGTCGAACTGGAAAAAGCGTTCGACAATATAAAATGGTGCAAGCTGTTCGAGATTCTGAAAAACGTAGGGGTAAGCTATAGGGAGAGACGGGTCATATACAATATATACAACAACCAAGAGGGAATAATAAGAGTGGACGATCAAGAACGAAGTGCTCGTATTAAGAAGGGTGTAAGACAAGGCTGTAGCCTTTCGCCCCCACTCTTCAATCTGTACATCGAGGAAGCAATGATGGAAATAAAAGAAAGGTTCAGGAGTGGAATTAAAATACAAGGTGAAAGGATATCAACGATACGATTCACTGATGACATTGCTACCCTGAGTGAAAGTGAAGAAGAATTAAATGATCTGCTGAACGGAATGAACAGTCTAATGAGTACACAGTATGGTTTGAGAGTACATCGGAGAAAGACGAAGGTGATGAGAAGTAGTAGAAATGAGAACAGTGAGAAACTTAACATCAGGATTGATGGTCACGAAGTCAATGAAGTTAAGGAATTCTGCTACCTAGGCAGTAAAATAACCAATGGCGGACGGAGCAAGGAGGACATCAAAAGCAGACTCGCTATGGCAAAAAAGGCATTTCTGGCCAAGAGAAGTCTACTAATATTAAATACCGGCCTTAATTTGGGGAAGAAATTTCTGAGGATGTACGTCTGGAGTACAGCATTGTATGGTAGTGAAGCATGGACTGTGGGGAAACCGGAACAGAAGAGAATCGAAGCATTTGAGATGTGGTGCTATAGACGAATGTTGAAAATTATGTGGACTGATAAGGTAAGGAATGAGGAGGTTCTACGCAGAATCGGAGAGGAAAGGAATATGTGGAAAACACTGATAAGGAGAAGGGACAGGGTGATAGGACATCTGCTAAGACGTGAGGGAATGACTTCCATGGTACTAGAGGGAGCTGTAGAGGGCAAAAACTGCAGAGGAAGACAGAGATTAGATTATGTCAAGTAAATAATTGAGGACGTAGGTTGCAAGTGCTACTCTGAGATGAAGAGGTTAGCACAGGAAAGGAATTCGTGGCGGGCCGCATCAAACCAGTCAGTAGACTTATGACAAAAAAAAAAAAAAAAAATTCAGCCGTCTTCCTGTGGAGTTTAACTTAATTTATTCCCTGTTGTTGAAGTTGACCAGCGGTATCCTCTGCCTTGTGGCCGTTGACGTTCCACGTGCCTGCCCTGGTCGTTGTAATTTTCGTCAGTGTGTTTTCTTCGTCATGTTGTTGCTGTCCAGTACGCCGTGTACTTCGACAGCTGAGGTATTGTTGGTCGTTGTGGGCGCCAGTATTCTGTGTTTCATTGTATTGAAATCTTATGGTCGTTTTGCTGGTTGCGTGGAGCGGAACTGATCTTGTTGATTGGGCGATCGGCTGTCTGTCGGTTGGGTTGCCTTCAGGTTAAGAAGTTGGACAGGCTGCCTGTCTCACCTAAACAGGCGTTAGTGTTACAATCCCAGGTCGACCCTTGGAAACTTCTGAGCGCCGTTCCTTGGGTGTTACATAGTAATTTGCCATTTTAGGTATATGGTTGATGTGTGGCCTTCAGCCAGTTATGAATATCTCTTAAATTAATGTTCTTGTCTTGCCCTTAAGGCATGAGATTGTTATTCTTTGTATGGTGCCTTCAACAGAATTTTACATTAGATGTTTTAAGATATGGCCTTCTGCCTTTTAGATTTAAACTCTTTCTCTAGCCGTTAAACATGTTTTGTTCGCCGGCCGGGGTGGCCGAGTGGTTCTAGGTGCTACAGTCTGGAACCGCGCGATCGCTACTGTCGCAGGTTCGAATCCTGTCTCGGGCATGGATGTGTGTGATATCCTTAGGTTAGTTAGGTTTAAGTAGTTCTAAGTTCTAGGGGACTGATGAGCTCAGAAGTTAAGTCCCATAGTGCTCAGAGCCATTTGAACCATTTGTTTTGTTCATATGTGGCCTTCAGCCAAGTATTAATATCTCTTAAATTAATGTTCTTGTCTTGCCCTTAAGACACGAGATTGTTGTTCTTTACAGGGGCCTTCAGCCGAATTTTGCATGAAATGTTTTAAGATAAGGCATCTGCCTTTTGATTGAAACTCTTCTCATTGCTTAATATGCCGCCTCCAGTCAAGTTCATTCAAATTAAATTGCTAAGGCCTTCAGCTTTGGGTGAAATCTCCGGAAGAACCTTGTATTTCAATTTCTTGCTTAGGCCTTGTGTCTTAGATTTTGAGTGTGGCCTTCAGCCGATCTAATCAAAGGAGGTCGATTAAAGTTTGAATGTTCTGCATACTTGTTGTAATATTGTGTGTTGATAAATAAAGTTTTCATGTTGAGTGCAACTGACAGCAAATTATTTTGGCCCCTTTCCACAACCTAATCAGCTCTGTCCTGCTTGCCGAGGTATTTCATATTGCGCCCCCTCTGGCCTTGATGCATGCAATGTTTTGACTACGGTGTGGTGACGTCAAGCCATTGTAGCCTCTTCTAAAGCAAGCTGGCTCTCAACTGTCGTAACTGGTCGTTAATATCGTGGAAGCTGGCGCTGAAACGAAGGTGATGTCTGAGCTGGCCCCACCCACCTTCTCTCGGTTACAGATGTCGAGATATTGCTGGCCGCAGCAGCACGCCAGTATCATACAGACGATTCATACATATATGTGACGCGTGTGGAGGAGCATTGTCCTCTCCAGAAACGACACGACATTTCTGCATCAGTGGTAACAGGGTGTCCGTGACTTGCCCTTCTGCTGTCAGAGTTCCCTATCATCACCAGCCGTCATTTACAGTCACACTCAGCGACTCCCCATACACCACGATGATCTGTCTCTCCAAAATATTAGAACAATTGGACCACTATCCAGATGGCCAGCCGGAGTAATGCAGTAACTATCATTGAACACAGTACGATCCTGCTCATCGCCAGTCCATGCCACCTGACCGTACCACCAATTCAGCTGGAGCAACTTGTGTTGTTGAGTTAACGCCTGTTTAGGTGAGACAGGCAGCCTGTCCAACAACTTCTGTAGTCTGGCTGCTGCTAGCCCCCGACCAGTGTTGAAGGATGGCGCATACTGTATCAGGGAGTCCACTGCGTGTTCTGGGATGGGAAGCGTACAGATCAAGGAATTAGAATGTGCTAGCTGGGTGCTCAAGATGGCGATCGTCTATTGTGGTGGTCATATATGTTCGCCCGGAACAGTGACGACGAGTAGGCTTGCCATCACACTCCCGTACAGTCCAACATCAGTCCAATGTAAGATCCGAGACCCCACAAATCTGCATATGGCATGATTAGACCAGCCAGCCAAATCGAGAGCCCCACAATGAAACCCATTTCAAACTCTGCCTCACATTCGTACACGGCATCTATTTGGCCTTCACAGTAATCACTCATAAAAAAGAAAATAGCTCTGAGCACTATGGGACTCAACTGCTGAGGTCATAAGTCCCCTAGAACTTAGAACTACTTAAACCTAACTAACCTAAGGACATCACACACATCAATGCCCGAGGCAGGATTCGAACCTGCGACCGTAGCGGTCGCGCGGTTCCAGACTGTAGCGCCTAGAACAGCTCGGCCACTCCGGCCGGCAATCACTCATCATCTGATGATGTTTGTGCCCCTTATATGTCCTGTCAAGGCAGGTAGAAACACGAAATATGAAGAACGCTGATACAGTACATCTTGGCGGCTGTACAGCGCTATTACAAATGATTGAAGCGATTTCATAAATTCACTGTATCTCCATTCATTGACATATCGTCACGACACACTACAGATACATAGAAAAACTCATAAGCTTTTGTTCGGCTGAAGCCGCACTTCAGGTTTCTGCCGCCTGAGCGCTCTAGAGCGCAGTGAGACAAAATGGCGACAGGAGCCGAGAAATCGTATGTCGTGCTTGAAATGCACTCACATCAGATAGTCATAACAGTGCAACGACACTTCAGGACGAAGTTCAACAAAGATCCACCAACTGTTAACTCCGTTCAGCGATGGTACGCGCAGTTTAAAGCTACTGGATGCCTCTGTAAGGGGAAATCAAAGGGTCGGGCTGCAGTGAGCGAAGAAACGGTTGAACGCGTGCGGGCAAGTTTCACGCGTAGCCCGCGGAAGTCGACGAATAAAGCAAGCAGGGAGCTAAACGTACCACAGCCGACGGTTTGGAAAATCTTACGGAAAAGGCTAAAGCAGAAGCCTTACCGTTTACAATTGCTACAAGCCCTGACACCCGATGACAAATTCAAACGCTATTTTCGGCGCGGTTGCAACAGCTCATGGAAGAGGATGCGTTCAGTGCAAAACTTGTTTTCAGTGATGAAGCAACATTTTTTCTTAATGGTGAAGTGAACAGACACAGTGTGCGAATCTGGGCGGTAGAGAATCCTCACGCATTCGTGCAGCAAATTCGCAGTTCACCAAAAGTTAACGTGTTTTGTGCAATCTCACGGTTTAAAGTTTACGACCCCTTTTTCGTCTGCGAAAAAAACGTTACAGGACACGTGTATCTGGACATGCTGGAAAATTGGCTCATGCCACAACTGGAGACCGACAGCGCCGACTTCATCTTTCAACAGGATGGTGCTCCAGCGTACTTCCATCATGATGTTCGGCATTTCTTAAACAGGAGATTGGAAAACCGATGGATCGGTCGTGGTGGAGATCATGATCAGCAATTCATGTCATGGCCTCCACGCTCTTCCGACTTAACCCCATGCGATTTCTTTCTGTGGGGTTATGTGAAAGATTCAGTGTTTAAACCTCCTCTACCAAGAAACGTGCCAGAACTGCGAGCTCGCATCAACGATGCTTTCGAACTCATTGATGGGGACATGCTGCGCCATGTGTGGGAGGAACTTGATTATTGGCTTGATGTCTGCCGAATCACTAAAGGGGCACATATGGAACATTTGTGAATGCCTAAAAAAACTTTTTGAGTTTTTGTATGTGTGTGCAAAGCATTGTGAAAATATCTCAAATAATATAGTTATTGTAGAGCTGTGAAATCGCTTCAATCATTTGTAATAACCCTGTACTACCTGTCGCAAGACTAATCGTTTACATCTGGCTCGTCACTTTCTATATCAGGCAGTGCAGGTGACGAAGTTCCCTTTGATTTCTAACACGATTTTTCCAACACGGTGGTTTTTTTCCCATCGCTTAAAGGCTTATTCGTTAAATACTTGTTAAGTCATATTGAACAATGGTTTCAATTTTTCCTGTTTGTGCTCCACATCTTCGTCCTCAGAAATCAGTATTTCATGGCTGTAACACCTTATACGAAAATTGTGCCAAACTTGGATGAGATACTGAAGCTTATCACATGTTCCTGATTTGATCGCTACAGAAAAGACATAGAGTACGGAGAGGCCTCACGGGGTAATGATAAGAGCAGGAAGGAAATCGTTGACCTGCTCATGCATTAAGGCACTATGGAATGGGTCATATCGACCATTTTTTTAAAATCTGTGGATAATCAGTTTTAACGAGGAGACAGCCTTGGAAAGGCCCTTCCTTAAACATTTATGCACACTAGTTCCTGAAGAGTGTGAGGGCAATGTCGAGAAATCATAAAAACTGCTTATGAAATAGTGGTAAAACGATCAATCTAAATTAAGTATAAAGAATGCCTTCTGGATCTTGAAGGGAAGGGAGCCCACCTGTTGCGATTCCCTGTCCACTGCACAATTAATTTAAAGTTCAGATTATCAGACTCTATTTTTGGATTTACTCATGCAATCTGTTTATTTTGTGTATTGAAGGGCCGTAGAATAATAAGTTTTGAGCAGTTGAACGAAATCTCCCGTCGTTAGCACATGATGTCAGCAAAGGAGGTCAGTATGCAAAAGCTGGTCGAAATGGTAAGAAGGAAGGACAGCTCACTTTACATACACTCCTGGAAATGGAAAAAAGAACACATTGACACCGGTGTGTCAGACCCACCATACTTGCTCCGGACACTGCGAGAGGGCTGTACAAGCAATGATCACACGCACGGCACAGCGGACACACCAGGAACCGCGGTGTTGGCCGTCGAATGGCGCTAGCTGCGCAGCATTTGTGCACCGCCGCCGTCAGTGTCAGCCAGTTTGCCGTGGCGTACGGAGCTCCATCGCAGTCTTTAACACTGGTAGCATGCCGCGACAGCGTGGACGTGAACTGTATGTGCAGTTGACGGACTTTGAGCGAGGGCGTATAGTGGGCATGCGGGAGGCCGGGTGGACGTACCGCCGAATTGCTCAACACGTGGGGCGTGAGGTCTCCACAGTACATCGATGTTGTCGCCAGTGGTCGGCGGAAGGTGCACGTGCCCGTCGACCTGGGACCGGACCGCAGCGACGCACGGATGCACGCCAAGACCGTAGGATCCTACGCAGTGCCGTAGGGGACCGCACCGCCACTTCCTAGCAAATTAGGGACACTGTTGCTCCTGGGGTATCGGCGAGGACCATTCGCAACCGTCTCCATGAAGCTGGGCTACGGTCCCGCACACCGTTAGGCCGTCTTCCGCTCACGCCCCAACATCGTGCAGCCCGCCTCCAGTGGTGTCGCGACAGGCGTGAATGGAGGGACGAATGGAGACGTGTCGTCTTCAGCGATGAGAGTCGCTTCTGCCTTGGTGCCAATGATGGTCGTATGCGTGTTTGGCGCCGTGCAGGTGAGCGCCACAATCAGGACTGCATACGACCGAGGCACACAGGGCCAACACCCGGCATCATGGTGTCGGGAGCGATCTCCTACACTGGCCGTACACCACTGGTGATCGTCGAGGGGACACTGAATAGTGCACGGTACATCCAAACCGTCATCGAACCCATCGTTCTACCATTCCTAGACCGGCAAGGGAACTTGCTGTTCCAACAGGACAATGCACGTCCGCATGTATCCCGTGCCACCCAACGTGCTCTAGAAGGTGTAAGTCAACTACCCTGGCCAGCAAGATCTCCGGATCTGTCCCCCATTGAGCATGTTTGGGACTGGATGAAGCGTCGTCTCACACGGTCTGCACGTCCAGCACGAACGCTGCTCCAACTGAGGCGCCAGGTGGAAGTGGCATGGCAAGCCGTTCCACAGGACTACATCCAGCATCTCTACGATCGTCTCCATGGGAGAATAGCAGCCTGCATTGCTGCGAAAGGTGGATATACACTGTACTAGTGCCGACATCGTGCATGCTCTGTTGCCTGTGTCTATGTGCCTGTGGTTCTGTCAGTGTGATCATGTGATGTATCTGACCCCAGGAATGTGTCAATAAAGTTTCCCCTTCCTGGGACAATGAATTCACGGTGTTTTTATTTCAATTTCCAGGAGTGTATAATATGGCCAACAGAGGTAATTGCTACACCCTGTAAGAACTGGGAATCCATGGCGTCAGTGCAATAGAATGACATCACAGGAAGCGAAAGAGATGTGACCATCGTGATGACCCCGGAGAGTGGAGCAAGAGGCCACAAGTCGGATGCGGTATCTATTCTATTTAGCACACTGATCGGAAAATAACCTAACAACGCACCTCACAGGCAAAGTTGAGACATAGCACAGACTCCAGTCCTGTATGACTATTACTCTTGTTCCATTCGATGGTCAACACAGTTTTTCGCGATCCAGGTTGGGCCTAAGCCAGACGATCCCCTGTTCATCTAGTAAACTTCGATGGAGCATCGAGCATCACGTGGGGGACGAATCCATTGGGAACTGCAGTGCCGCAAGCTGAGTCCAGCTGATGTCGAGCTGAGAATGTCATCATCCAGTGCGCCTTCCAGTGGTCTAAACAGTAGGTCCAGGAAGCAGACAATCATCTCATCACGAAGGCGTTTAGGTCCCACCCTCACCACCTGTTCTTGGGACCGTTTTCCCGTTCGCTAGCAACAGCACACATCTCCACACACTTCATGCAAAGCTGCACTTCTGCCCTCTGTCTATAGTATGATCAGACATGCCATGGTCACCCTGTTTCTGAAGCTGCTATCAACCTTGGTCAGAGCAGACAGCGCCACTGGCATTGCATGTCCAATGGCCCTATGACATCGCTGGGAACTGGCCCAGCTGCGTCCGCCGCTGCTCTAGTCAGTGCTGCACGTCACACGTTGGTGCCAGCGCATTAATGGCGTGGTGCACATGTCACCCCTGGCCCGCCGCTGCGGTTGGCCTGTGACTCTCTCTGACAATAAGTGTTTACTTTCTTAATGGTGTTTTACTAGTGCCTTCATGGCGTCCATACCATCGCAATCCACAACAGCAGAGATCACAACCCGGCGTATACAATAAGGATCACATTTGAGTTTTGAAGAACGAACAAAGCATTACACAAAGGAAGCAGCTACTCGAGTAATAGAGTACTTGTGAGGTCACATGGGATTTCTTAGGCTAGGCGGTAGTTTGAGGTACTCTCATGAACACTCGTCAGTCGTTACGCATATAAGGAAAAAAGACCGCGTTCAGAGTGAAGAGCGTTTGATTTTAAAAAAAAATTATCAGTAAATATTCGAAGTACTCGTTACAAAGTTCCCGAATTTACTACCCCAGGAAAATTCTCAACCTCAAGTTATTCTTGAGACTGAGAGCTGGCTAAAATCGGAAGTAAAAGCTCTGATTATTTACCGAGTCTTGTAACGTTAATCTGAAAGACAGATTACAACCATAGGAGGGGGAGTGTGGACTACAGTTGACAAAAATATTGTCTCTACTGAGGCTGAAACTGAGTGTGATAATGAAATTATCTGGTCGTGCATAACAGGTGTCGATTAAACCAAGTTAATTGTTCGATGTTTTCACTAACCACCCGTCTCTGCTGTGACAGTTTTAGGAGTCAGTCAAGGAAAGTCTTTGGTCAGTTGTGCTTTAACACCAAGATCCTACAATACGAGGTGGTACTGACCATAACCTACCGAGTAAAGATGGGTATGTGTATGGACGCATTGCAGGGAGTACAGACAGACAGTCTTGTGAAGTACTTTTGAAAAGTGCCGACCGGCAAAATTGCAGACCGATATCCTTAACATCGGTTTGCTGCAGAATTTTAGAGCACATTCTGCATTCGACTGTAATAAATTTCGTAGAGACCGAAAAGCTCATGGCCACGAAACCCAGCTTGCTCTTTTTCCTCACATACTGCGGATGAAGGGCAACAAGCTGATTCCATATTTCTAGATTTTTGAAAAGCATTCGACTTGGTACCACACTCCAGACTGTTAACGAAGGTACGTGCATACGGAACAGGCTCAAAAATATGTGATTGGCTCGAAGATTTGTTACGTTATAGACCCAAGTATGTAGTCCTCGACGGCGAGTGTTCATCAAAGATAAGGGTAACATCAGGAGTGCCGCAGAGAAGTGTGATGGGACAATTGCTATTTTCTGTATGCATAAATGAACTTGCAGACGGGATGGACAGCAATCTGCAGTTCTTCGCTGAAGACGCTGTGGTGCACAGGAAGGTACTGAAGATAAGCGACAATAGGTTGTTACAAGATGACGTAGTCAAAATATCTAGTTGGTGTGATGAATGGCAGCTGGTTCTTAATGTAGGAGAACGTAGGTTTATGCGGATGAGTAGGAAAAACAGACCCGTGGTGTTCGGATACTGCGTTAGAAGTGTCCTGGTTGACACAATCACGTCGTTTGAATATCTGGTCGTAGCGTCGCGAAGCGATATGAAATGGAACGAGCATGGAAGGACTGTGGTAGAGAAGGGAATCGTTGACTTCAGTTAACTGGGAGAATTTTTAGGGGAGTGAGGTTCATTTGTGAAGGAGACCACATGTAAGACGGTAGTGCGACCTCAGGAATTCAAATTGGAATCCCTGGAGGGATTCTTTTTCAGCTGCACTGCTGAGAAAATTTAGAGAAACGGTTTTTGAAGCTGAATGCATAACGATTCTACTGCCGCCAACATACATTTCACGGAGGCACCACAAATATAAGATACGAGAAATGAGGGCTCATATGGAAACATATAGACAATCGTTTTTCCCTCGCTCTATCTGCGACTGGAACAGGAAAGGAAACGATTAGTTGTGGTGCAGGGTGCCGTCTGCCACACACCGTACGGTGGCTTGCGGAGTATGTATGTAGATGCAGATGCAGATGCAGATGTAGAACCAAAAGTCTGAAGCAGTTTCACACAGCTTATTCCGTTTCTTGCCTTAATTATCAGGTGCACTCTTCTTCTGCTCCATAGTCTTCTTCGGGTGAAATCCTCCACAAAATATATTTCTAGTAGCTACTTTACTCTTCGGTTAAATCCAGATTGCTGCAATTATTACAGTGTGCTCAATGTTTACGGAAATAGAAAGCTAAGCACAGTGACTTTCACTGTACACCAAATATGTTGAACATATTTGCCGTATAACAAGCGGTTCAAATTTAGGTTGGTATTCCTGAATTCAAACGATTTTCTCGCAGTATTAAGTTTCTTACGACAGAAATGATTCACATGTATTAATAATATTAATAATGATCTGTGTCTTTGTAGCTGGAGCTAAGCGCAGTGAATAAACACTGGTCTATTGCGGTATTTTATGTGTACACAGTATGGCGTAATCGAACTTATCTGTGCGTGCATTGTTGCGTTATATATATATATATATATATATATATATATATATGTGTGTGTGTGTGTGTGTGTGTGTGTGTGTGTGTGCGTGTGTGTGTTTGTGTGTGTTGGAAGGTGCTTGTGTTTGCGAGTAAGCATCAATCACTCTTGTAGGTAGTGATGTACAAGCCCTGATATAATGGTACGTAAAAAGAAAGCCGTGGAAGAATTACTAACGCTGTCTGGCTCCTGCAAATACTTCAGAGTTATATGCTCAGCACACACAACAGTGTAATCCAGAGTAACGGCTAAAAAAGGTCCGCATATCACAGTAAAGACTAGAATATGTAAATAAACAGATTCATGGAAGTATCATATGCTATTATATCTACATCTACACCATACTCCACAAACCACCTAATGGTGTGTTGCGGAGGGTACTTTCGATACCACTGTCTGATCCCTCCAGCCCTGTTCCACTTGCGATTAGTGCGTGGGAATAATGATTGTCGGTAAGCCTCTGTATTGGCTCTAATTTCTCGAATTTTCTCCTCGTGGTCAATACGCGAGATGTATGTCGGTGGAAATAATATGTCGTCCGACTCCTCCTGAAAGATGCTGTTCCGAAATTGCAATAGTAAATCTCCCCGTGATGCACAACGCCTCTCCTGTAACGTATGCCAGAGGAGTTTGTTTAGCGTCTCCGTAACGCTCTCTCGCCAGCTAAACGATACCTTGACGAAACGCGCCGCTCTTCGTTGGATCTTCTCTACCTCCTCTATCAGTCCTGTCTCATAGGGATCCCAGATAGACGAACAGTACTCAAGAATGGGGCGAACAAGAACCTTATAAGTCACTTTCTTCGTGTATGAGTTACATTTCCTTATGATTCTTCTGATTAATCTGAGTCTGGTGTCTGTTTTTCCCATTATCTGTTTCATATTGTCATTCCACTTAAGGTCGCTGTGGACAGTAACGCCTGGATATTTTACGGCAGACGCTGTCTCCAGCTGCCTTCAATAGTGTAGGTGTACAGTAGTGGATTTCTTTGCCTATGTATGCATAATAGTTACATTTATTTACGTTCAAGGTCAACTGCCAAAGCCTGCACCATTCGTAAATTCTCTGCAGGTCGTTCCACAAAATTTTACTATCTACTGGCGTTGCTTTTTTGGTATAGACAACTGCATCATCTGCGAATAGCCTTAAAGAGCATCCGACGCTTTCTACTAGATAATTTGTATATATTTTAAACAGCAACGGTCCTGTCACACTTCCCGATGGTACTCCGAAGATTACCTTTACATCTGTCGCTTTAGTTCCGTCAAGAGCGACGTGTTGAGGCCTATCTGCAAGAAAGTCTTGGATCCAACGGCAGGTCTGCTCCAATACTCCGTAAGCTCGTCTTTTTTTCGTTAAACCGCAGTGCGGGACGGTGTCAAATGGATTACTGAAATCAAGGAACACGGCATCAACCTGAGCGCCGTTGTACACTGCGCTGTTGATCTCATGGAGGAACAAAGCGAGTTGAGTTTCACAGGATCTCTGTTCGCGGAATCCATGTTGATTTTATAGAGATGTTCATTTTCCAAAAACGTCATAATTCTTGAGTATAAAACATGTTCCATAATTCTACAACAAATTGACGTCAACGATATAGGTCATAATTGTGTGGATCTGTCTTTCCGCCTTTCTTAAAAACGGGAATTTTTGCATTTTTTTCCAGTCGTTAGGTACCTTTCGTTGCTCAAGCGATCAACGGTAAATTACTGCTAGAAGAGGAGGAAGTTCTTTCGCATAATCTTTAGAGCATCTTATAGGTATCTCAGCTGATCCTGAAGCCATTCCGTCACTAAGAGACTGTAGCTGTTTTTCAACTCCGCGGTCGGTTATCTCAAAATGGGCAATTTGCATGTTTCGTACGACGATTGAAAGGATGGGCAGTGTTACTATCTTCCGCGGTGAAACAACTTCGGAAGACTGAATTCAGTATTTGGGCCTCCTCTCTGAATCTTACGTTTCGGTGCCAGTGTGGCCACTGAGAGAAAGAACAGATGATTTTGACCTACTTACTGATTTTACATACGACGAAAATCTCTTAGGGTTTTTACACAGATCGTTTGACAACGTGTTATATTCAAACTCATTGAACTCTTCTCACATTACTCTCCTTAGGCTCTTTCACTTCATTCAGTTTTTGTTTGTCAGCTAGGTTTTTACTTCTCTTGAATCTGAGATGCAGTGCTCTTTGTTTACGTAGCGGTTTTCTAACGCGGCTATTAAACCGTGGTGAATCTTTCCCATCCCTTAAAACCTTACTCGGAACATACTTGTCTAGGTCATATTGAACAATGTCTTTGAATTTTTTCCGTTTGTTCTACACGTCTTCGTGCTCATCACCGAATATTTGATGCTGACTGCTAAGATATTCTGAAATTTGTATCCTGTCACCCTTGCTGAGCCAATATATCTTCCTTCCTTTCTTAACATTCCTTGTAGGACCCGTCGTCATAGATGCTATGCGTTATGATTACTGATACCTTCCTCTACGTTAACTGATTCGATAAGTTCCGGTCTGTTCGTTGCCAGGAGGTCTAAGACGTTACCGTCACGAGTTGTTTCTCTATCTGCTCAAGGTAATTTTCAGACAGGGTATCCAGAACAATACCACACGATTCCCTGTCTCTGACACTAGTTTTGATGGCATAACGCTCCCAATCTGTAGCTACAAAGTCTAAGTCACCCCCTACTACAACAGCATGATCAGGAAAATCAATAACGATATTCTGCAAGTTCTGTCTGACGTGCTCTACAACTACAAATCGTGACCCAGATGGTCTATAAAAGCATCCGATCACCATTATTCACCGTTCTTTGGCACTTCACCGAGATTAATTCACATTCAGAATTCGTGATAACCTCGCTAGATTTTATCGAATTTTTTTACTGCAATAAACACGCCGCCACCATTGGTGACTAACCTTCCTCACGATAAACATTCCAATCTGAACTAATTTGCTTTAGCTCCACGCTTGTAGTGATCCACAATGGAATGGGGCTGTTGCCCTGAGTATGTGTTCATATATTCCCAGTGACTGTAACAGCTAAGCACGTGAATCACAACCGTTCAGCAGCACTCCCACATTTCTCGTACATAAAATGAATATGATTCTGCTGTGCGTGTTACCATACGTAACAGCTTGACATTCAGCTACAGAAACGAACGTTGCTTTACCTTAATTTGCCACTGATGCCATGCACAGATAATGTGCCAGAATGTACCATCTGTTTCCAACCTTGCTTCACGAGACGCAACTTAAACAGAATAACTTTCTTTTCAACCACTAAACGCCTAACCTAATCTTAGGTCAACAAGATAGTGGCGCCCTATGTTCAGTGCATGTAACCAAAATACGAAATATAATCTAAAATCATTGAGGGACATGGCAACAAAATGACTAGTCAAGATGGTGTGTAGTGGCGACGTACCATCAGACTCTGGGAAAAACATCATCCACACAATTCTGGAGATTGAAGGACCTGACAAGTGCGAGAATTATCGCACAATTAGCTTAACAGCTAATGCATTCAAGTTGCTGACAAGAGTAATACACAGAGGAATTGTCTATATGACAACCAGTTTAGCTGTAGGAAAGGTAAAGACACGAGAGAGGTTGTTATGACATTGCGGTTAATATTAAAAGCAAGACTAAAGAGAAATCAAGATACGTTCATAGGATTCGTTGACCTGGAAAAAGCGTTCGAGGATGTGAAATAGTGCTAGATGTTTCAACTTCTGAGAAAGATAGGGGTAAGCTATAGAGGAAGACGGTTAATATACAGTATGCACAGGAGCGAAGATTGGAAGACCAAGAGCGAAGTGCTCGGATTAAAAACTGTAGGGATGTAGTCTTTCACCCCTACTGTTCAGTGTACGCATTGAAGAATTAATGACGGAAATAAAAGATAATTTGAAGAGTGGAATCAAAATTCAATGTGAAAGGATAACAATGATAAGATTCGTTGATGGCATTGCTGTCTTCACTGAAAGTCAGGAAGAATTACATGATCCGTTGAACAGAATGAACAGTCTAATGAGCAGAGAGTATTGATTGATAGTAAATCGAAGGAATTTTGGTGCACAGCATTGTATGATAGTGAAACATGGTATGTGGGAAAACAGGAAAGGAAGAGAATCTAAGCATTTGAGACGATGTGCTGAAGAAGAATATTGAAAATTAGGTGGGCTGATAACGTAAGGGATGAGGAGGTTCTCCGCATAATCGGCGAGGAAAGGAGTATATTTGAAACACTGACAAGGAGGGACGCGATGGTAGGATATCTGTTAAGACATCAGGGAATAACGTCCATGGTATTAAGAGCTGTAGAATATAAAAACTGTAGAGCAATGAAGAGATTTGATAACATCCAAAAAGCATTTGACGATGTAGGTTGCACGTCAGATGACTGATGCCTCAAAAATAAAGAAAAAAAGAAAAAAAAGAAAAAAAAAGATTGAATGAAACGATCGTGAAACACATGCCCTTAAAAACGAATATACTGCTCTTCACAAACATAAACACAAATTACAAGTCTACAACAAGAATTCTGTGCATATTCATCATTACAAAACAAGCTTGCATAGGAGAAGAACAATCCGATATCATTTCGCAAGGACACCTACTCTTTCTCATAAATCTTAGCATGGAGGAATTAAATACAAAATGGAGTGAAATGAATTTGGAAATGATTAATGAAATGGCTTCTCAAGACCTGACAAGTTCATACCCTCCCTAAGCTTACAACACTGCATATTATTAAGAATGATTGAAAACCGATATGCTGAAGAATACGAAGTCATGACCTAACTCACCTCAAACAGTAGAAAATAATTCAACGCAACACAAATCTTGGAGTTATCTTACCAGTAATCTTGTGCACCGTACAAACTATTCAACACCATGGCTCTTAATCACCAGAATAGTATGATCCAAGAAATCTACTTCCAAACCCACATGTCTTAACATTCCAAGCACTGTACACGAAAGACAACGTCTGACCACCTTCGAACAAGAGAAGCACATCGATACTCTATCATGTGACTGGCTGAGAGCCAACTGCTTATCAGAGACACGTTTCTCGATGCAGTGGCCATGCAAATAGTTTACGAGCTTATCAAAATCGTTATTTACTGTAGGCGTCTGGCTTCATAGATAGATGAAAAACAGGTAATATAGATCTTGGAAAAGATAAAACGGTGCTGAGAAAATGAAAGATCCAACAAGAGGCACCGTTCAGTGTATGTGGGCCGTCCGGAGTGGTCGAACGGTTCTAGGCGCTACAGTGTGGAACCGGCGGAACGATACGGTCGCAGGTTCGAATCCTGTCTCGGGCATGGATGTGTGTGATGTCCTTAGGTTAGTTAGGTTTAAGTAGTTCTAAGTTCTAGGGGACTGATGACCTTAGATGTTAAGTCCCATAGTGCTCAGAGCCATTTGAACCATCAGTGTGTGTGTGTGTGTGTGTGTGTGTGTGTGTGTGTGTACGTGAATTCTCATGCGGGATCTGTCGTTATCGCCTATCCCGAAACGAGTGATCTGTATCTGAAACTCATGTACGAGAGTAGTATCAGGTTGTTATCAACGAACGACCTCCTAAAACTGTTGTAACACTGGACAGGAACATTTGCTTTTAAATGCCTGTTCCAAACAATGAAATCTGTTTAATGGGCTCGGTAACAAGCATGTTACCCATAACATTTCATTTCCTAATGGGTCTTAAACTGTTGAAGCACACATGGCTTCATTTTAAGCTAAAGAATATTTTCGACAGCTCTAGGCCATAGATTAATTATTGGGGTGGCGAACAATAAAACAAAGCGGTTTTACGTTGCGGCGAGATTTTTTCACGGTATTTCAGTCACCTTTCTCCTCCGAATACAAACATATTTTGTAGACTCCCATCTAGACAGAGAGAAATAACCAACGTAACAAAGAGCGGGAAAGCGGAGTTCACACGGAAAGATTCAGGTGTCTGTTTTTGCTACTTGCTATTCGAGGGTGGAATGGTTGACTAGTAGTCTGAAAACGGTTGTACGAAATCTTCTGCCAAATACTTATGTGTAGATTGCAGAGAAATCATGCAGCATTAGCGTTGTGCTTGGTAACTGGGTAATAGATGAAGACTACTTCTATCAAAATTTTCCCAGGTACTTTCTCAGTAACTTTGTAAGTATAAGGCAAATACACTGCTATACACAATCCGGCTTGCAGCTAGACTGTCTCAAAAAATTAACATAAACATTGTTTTTGTATCTTTCTCCAAAGATTCAACATTTCTATATATTAGACTAGGATGTGGTCGTTTCATCTTTTATAGTTCGATGACAGCTTGAATTGGCATTTGCTTTAGACCTTACGTTGTCCTATGAAGCTACACTGAAGAGCCATAGAAACTGGTACACCTGTCTAATATCGTGTAGGGGCCCCGCGAGCATGCAGAAGTGCTGCAACATGACGTGGCATGGACGCGACTAATGACTGAAGTAGTGCTGGAGGGAATTGACACCATGAATCCTGCCGGGCTGCCCATAAATCCATAAGAGTATGAGGGGGTGGAGATATCTTTTGAACAGCACTTTGCAAGGCATTCGAGATATGCTCAAAAATGTTTATGTTTGCGGAGTTTGGCGGCCAGCGAAAGTGTTTAAACTCTGAAGCGTGTCCCTGTAGCCACTCAGTAGCATTGTGTCGCTTTGTCCTGCTGGAGATGCCCAAACACATCGGAATGCACGGTGGACATGAATGGGTGCAGATGATCATACAGGACGCATACTTACGTGTCACTTGTCAGAGTCGTATCTAGGGATCCCATATGACTCCTACTGCACACGCCATACACTATTACAGAGCCTCCACCAGCTTGAACTGTCCCCTGCTGACACGCAGGGCCCATGGATTCATGAAGTTGTCTCTATACCCGTACACGTAAAACTGCTTGATACAATTTGAAACTAGACTCGTTCGACCAGGCAACATGTTTCCAGTCATCAACAGTCTAGCATCGGTGTTGACTGCCCAGGCGAGACGTAAAGCTTTGTGTCGTGCAGTCATCAAGGGTACACGAGTGTGCCTTCGGCTCCGAAAGCCGATATCGATTATGTTTCGTTGAATGGTTCGCTTGCTGACACTTGTTGATGGCCCTGCACTGAAATCTGTAGAAATTTGCAGAAGAGTTGCTCTTCTGTCACGTTGAACGATTATCTTCAGTCGACGTTGGTCCCGTTCTTGCAGGATGTTGTCCCAAACGCAGCGATGTCAGAGATCTGATGTTTTACCTTATTCCTGATATTCACGGTACACTCGTGAAATGGTCGTACGGGAAAATCCCCACTTCATCACTAGCTCGGATATTCTGTGTCTCATCGCTCGTGCGCCGACTGTATCACCATGTTCAAATTCACTTAAATCTTGATAACCTTCCATTGCAGCAGCAGTACCCGATGTAACAACTGCACCAAACACTTGCTGGCATATGTTGGCGTTGCCGATCGCAGTGCCGTATTCTGCCTGTTTACATTTCTCTGCATTTGAATACGTATATCTATATCAGTTTCTTTGGCGCTTTAGTGTGTTTCACCTATCGAAGCACATTTCTCAAATCGAAGATCCGATTGAGTACACGCATCATTTCCCAATGAACGCGTTAAAGATTTTGATTGGATTAATATGAATTTGGCACTTGTCGTCTTTAAACTATCCCAAATATTTTTGAGTCATTTAATTTCTATACTTATGTTGTAGCGTCACAAGTTTGTTCTGAGCGAACGTTTATTTAGGATAGCTAGCTGCATGTAACTTCAGGGGCTGACATCTGCCGCCTAACCGGGAGACACACGCTCATCTATCACTACCTGCCGTTGGAAAGCTATCCAATGTCTCTTACTGGACGTGTACATTCACCACCTATAAGAACCTAAATAAATTATATTTAATATTATTCAATCATTTTCAAAATCGGTACATTACAATTTGACATTGAGGAGAAGATTGTATCCACGTTTCAGCTTTATAACTATCACAGTTTCAGTGATAGTAAAAATTGATAAAAAAGTCAGAAACTGACAATTAGGGAACTAAATTCAATTTGAGAATATAATAGTTTATCCTTTGGTATTGTCTAAAAACATTACCTGAACTCTCAGTGTGCAGAATTAATTAATTGAGATTTTCATAATAAAACTTTAATTATTTTTCCTTTTCTTACTATAAAAATCAGACAAAATTATTATTGGTGTCTAAGATTGTTGTGAGAGTATATGTGAGTGAGTGAGAGTGTGTACTTGGGACATTCATCAAATTTTAATGTTGCATTATATGCCGTCTTAAGTAACCTGCAAGAGTTACGCAAGCCTGTCGTGGGAAAATGTTCATAGGGAACTTACCCACTTTGCTGATGACGTATGTCTAGGTGTGATTGCTAAACATTACTTTAATATTGGCATATCAGAATGATGTAGATGCATCTGTATGTAGGGATTGGTACAGGCCAGTTTTGGCGCGAGTATGATCATGAGCGAGCATCCTGATTGTCCGCGAGTATGGTTAGCCAATCAGAATTGAGATGGTTCCCACTTGTGACCTGATAGTTATACTGGGAGTGAGGCTACAAGAAGGGAGTCTCTCGCTAGCTTCGAACGCGGACTGTCATGTTACTAGTGGGAGTCAAAATAATGTGTAAAATGAAGGAATACTGAGATCCTCACGTTTGATGCGGCTCGCGAATAACGTTGATGTAGTTACGGACAGTTTTGTGAAGTTTGGAAGTTCCAGAACTATTCAGTTAGACTGATATTGGCGTGTGAAATTTGGCGTTCATAGTATCGGCATGGAAACGTTGTAATATTCACCCACTGAGCATTTTTTGGCGAACAGTTTCTTTTTTGAGAAATCCACAAGAAGGACCAAATGTAATAACTAATGTTAGTGGTGATATTAATGACTGAGAGAATGTTGTTTAATTCAGGACGGCTTTGGACAGGTTTCTGGCTGCTGCGCGTGCGAAATGACTGTTTGAGTTGTGAACTTGACGAAAATAACCAATAGTTTAAATGTGGGCTTAGTAGTACCGTTTCTTTGATCATAAGAACAAATAAACATTTTTGTGTGGAAATTTCGGACATTATTTTTCCAGAAGGCAATCCATTATCTCACCGCCAGATAAATTTTTTATTGACAGTTTTTCTACAGAACTTTATTTCATTGCTAGAGTTGCGCGGCCACAGTAATTGCAGGTATTAAATGGCGTTTTTATCAACGCTAATTTTACATCATCTTGTAAGTATCTACGTTGCTGAGTGAAGGGACATCGAGCAGACGCCGTTCTGAGGTAGGTGAATTCTAATTTGCAGCCTGCACACAGAATCGCAACACCCCGACACGCTACAATTAGTGCATTGGTTTCCGGGTAAAACAATAGTAAAGTTAGGGTGTTTAGGAACTTTGTAAAAAGTAGCAGTGTTTAAATGGACTCATGAAGTATTCACACGCGAGTGATAAAGGAACGATTGTGAGATGATAGATATGTGTGCTAATGAATTGTAGTTGGAACGCAGCAGCAAAGAACTCTAGTGAAGTGTACAAGGCAGTGAGAACAACTGACGGTCCGCAGTAGCAGCCTACGTGCTGACAGCTGAAGATTGACTGGCGCCACGCTACAGTAGCGAACCGGTGGACTGAACAGTTGGCAGGCGTGCATGGAGTGCTGGCCCGTAAACTGGTGGATGCAGGGCCTGGAGAATGGACCCGCGCTATCATCTCGCTGTGCAGTAAACTGGACGAGGCCAAAGATAAGTAGTGTTCTACTTAAAATTTTGTGTGTGTGTGTGTGTGTGTGTGTGTGTGTGTGTGTGTGGCAAGAAACTTTGCAGAATGACTGAAAAGAATCAGGAAATTGTATATGAGAAACTGAAGGTATATTTAGGTAATGTAAATTGGGAAGATGATTCAATGACAGATAATTTCAGTTTTGATGTGTCACAAACAGGATAGTGGTTTGCCAGATTCAGTTCGTTCTAGTTATGGTATAGAAAATGAACAGAGCATGGTAGAAGCCGATGCTAAATATCACTGTGACTGAAACAAAATTGAAACCAGTATCCGGTACTAGTGTTCCAAAGGGTAGTGTTTCCGAAATGTTAACAAATATTTTGACACATGTAAAGGAAATGGGATGTGATATGGACACGAAAATGAAATAAATGAGGGCAGATCTTAATGGTAGAATAAGTGGAATAGGTAACGAAATTGAATCTTCATTAAGTTCTGATACTGACGATAAAATTAGTAAATTGGGTGTTGAGATCGATTTCAAAATGACCAAAATGCGGTCACAAATAAAAACTTCACTAAGGTCTGAAATAAATGAATTACACAGTGAAGTTGTTGATATGGAATCCAAGATGGAAAGTAAAATTTCGAATTTGAGGGACTCGTGGAAAAATGACCTGGCTCTGTTTCGTAATAGTATTAAAGGAGAAAGTAATCAAGTAAAATTCGAATGTAATACTGCTATTGTAACAGTGGAAAGTGAACTTACTCCACAAATTGAGCAAGTTGCTGAGAACAACCAGCAGATAGGGCAACAATTACATTCAGAAATAAGTAAAGTTCAGGAACAGATTCACAAGGTAGAAAAGTGCTGTTAGGAAAGTCACATTGTATTAGAGAATAAAATCAAAGAAGGAAAAGATGTGTGTGTTAAGTTTGGTATGCAAGCTGCTAGTAAGATTACTAACATTGAAGATAATATCCAGCAATTTAGTACTAATGTGAATGAGCAACTGTGTAACAATGAAAGCAGACAAGCAAAAGTTGAACAGAATGGTAATATCAATTATGTTTGTGTAGTGTCTAATGGTGTTGTGGTATCTCCAGAAATTGCCTATGTTACGCACAGCAAAGGACTTAGAAGAGCAGTTGAACGGAATGGATGGTATCTTGAAGGGTCCCCTATAAGATGAACATCAACAAAAGCAAAACGAGGATAATGGAATGTAGTCTAATTAAGTCGGGTGATGCTGAGGGAATTAGATTAGGAAATGAGACATTTGAAGTAGTAAAGGAGTTTTGCTTTTTGGGGAGCAAAATAACTGATGATGGTCGAAGTAGAGAGGATATAAAATGTAGACTGGCAATGGCAAGGAAAGCGTTTCTGAAGAAGAAAAATTTGTTAACATCAAGTATGGATTTAAGTATCAGGAAGTCATTTCTGAAAGTATTTGTATGGAGTGTAGCCATGTATGGAAGTGAAACATGGACGGTAAATAGTTTGGAGAAGAAGAGAATAGAAGCTTTAGAAATGTGGTGCTACAGAAGAATGCTGAAGTGTAGATGGGTAGATCACATAACTAATGAGGAAGTATTGAATAGGATTGGGGAGAAGAGAAGTTTGTGGCACACCTTGACCAGAAGAAGGGATCGGTTGGTAGGACATGTTCTGAGGCATCAAGGGATCACCAATTTAGTATTGGAGGGCAGCGTGGAGGGTAAAAATCGTAGGGGGAGACCAAGAGATGAATACACTAAGCAGATTCTGAAGGATGTAGGTTGCAGTAGGTACTGGGAGATGGAGAAGCTTGCACAGGATAGAGTAGCATGGAGAGCTGCATCAAACCAGTCTCAGGACTGAAGACCACAACAACAACACACGCATTGCTAGTTTTTGAAATTTGATCCAAATAAGAATGTTCACTCTAAAGAGTTTTGGAGTGATTTCGAAGACGTATTACCTAAAGTGTGGTACGACAAGCAAAAGAATGGATTCATCACCTCTAATTTGCAGCCTTCACACAGAATCGCAAAACCCCACCACGCCGCAAGGTGTTCTTACTACAGCAATGATTTCTTAATTTGAAAGAAAAGTTATAGAAAATAAATGTAAATGCATATTCCTTGGCATTGCACCTACTTTAGAATCAGCGAAATTGTTAATATTGAAATAACTTAACTGATGAGAAGTAAAACCTACACAGTCATTATTATAGAAATAAAATGCTGTAATAATTATTTTGGACATATTAGTACAGATTAACTTTCCTACGACCAAATGCCGATGTGGATATTTCCAGATGCATGGAAATGCACAGTTAGTGGGTACAAAAATTCGCGAGTTTTGATTAACAACATATTTGACACCAAGAATGCAACATATCCCAATAATCAGGCAGAGCCCGTTACATGAATGGGAACAGGCTTCCCACTATTTACTCAGGTCACCAGACCATTACCCCAACTTAACAGTGCAGTCGACATGAGGCGGCGCCATCAAAACGTTCGGGCGCACCGCTTTTTCCCTCAATGGTACGGGGCTCGATATTGACCACATTGACCAGTAATTTATTTCGACTAGTTACATACAGATGGCTGCTAGGGCGATTTCGTTAATTGCCTATTGACATTCAAATGGCAGCAAAGCCCCGGCGTGCGAAACGCAATTTCATCCATATTCAGAGCGTTTGATAAACAGGGGGACATGGATGGGAACGAAACCCGGGCGCTAGCCCGCCGCCCCATTGGTCATTTAATGACAAATTAACACCGGTGGCGTTGCGAGACTGCTGCGTGCAGCCACTTTTACGCAGCTACACGCACAATCCTGGCGCCGCAGTCGCAGCTCGCTGCGTGTGGAATAGAAGCCAACGGCACACGTGCGACCGAGCGGCTACACAGCGATAGAACGGTGGCTCGTCAATAGCACGCACCAGTAATTGGGAAGCCTGTTAATTTGAGACAGCAGCTCGCACCGAACACGCCTCTCCGGATGTTCGTGGGCGTGCCTCGCGCGTAGGCAGCGACCTGACCCCCAGAGTCCGCCAAACTGTCACAGCAAGAGCGACGAGGTAAACTCCACACAGAAGATTTATTTGTGTCAACAGAGATCGGGAAATGCCGATGTATTCTAACGATGTAAAGAAGTGTACAGACTCATATGATTTTGGGGAGCCGTAAACGTACAAAGGGACTTTCCGTGGCCGATGACCTCAGATGTTAAGTTCCATAGTTCTCAGAGCCATTTTTTTGTTGGACCTTGGAGTATCCAGATCAAGAGCGGTCACGGCGTGCCCAACGGCTCACGAGTCGTGTGTGCCGACCGAGTGCCAGCCGATGCTGCATCCTTCTCGGAAATACTCGGTACAGCACGACATTTCACTCAGAATCGTGACGTGGCATTTTTAGGTTCTCACAACTCTCTTCAGTCCGTTGTATTTTCATGGTATGAAGGACGTTGACAGGTCCAGGGGCTGTCTGCGCAAAAAGGTAAGCTATCGTCACAAGGCTTTAAAACTGAGTGGAAATGGCAAAAGAGAGGTATGAGAATTCTGAATACATATAACGCAGTCGTATAATCGACCCGTACTACAGTTTTGCTATGAAACGACGTTACAGTACCATGGAGAAAGAATTTAAAGACTCATTTGACAATGAAAGAGCAAAAAATTACAACCATCGCTGGACGGTATTATTTGATCTGTATGTCACGAAACACTTTGCGCTAAATCTGCAGGCATAAAGCATGTGAAGTAATTTGTGGAAATAATAAAGTAAGCCCGCCCGGTTAGCCGTGAGGTCTAACGCACAGCTTTCTGGATTGGGAAGGAGCACCTGGTCCCTGGCACGAATCCGCCCGGCGGACTTGTGTCGGGGTCCAGTGAGCCGTCCAGTCTGTGGATGGTTTTAGGCGGTCTTCCTTCTGCCTCGGCGAATGCGGGCTGGTTCCGTTATTACGCCTCAGCTACACTATGTCGGTGATTGCTGCGCAAACAAGTTCTCGACGTACGCGTACACCACCATTGTTCTACCACGCAATCATAGGAGGTACACTCGTCTGGTGTGAGACGTTTCCTGGGGAGGGGGGTCCACTGGGGGCCAAACCGCACAATAATCCTGAAAGAGTGGTTCGGTGTGGGGCGGCGGAGGGGTGAAGTGGACTACGGTAGTCGTCGTGGGGTTGTGGATCATTGCGGCTGCGGCGGAGGTGGGGGGGGGAGCCTCTCCGTCGTTTCTAGGCCCCCGGTTAACATACAGTACAATACAATACAATAATAAAGTATCTGAAGTCGTACACATTATTCCACTGCCAGTTATTTTTGTGAGAACATACGGTTTTAGATGTAACAATACCTATTGACCTTTAAAAACTAAAGGTAGGGTAAATCAGAATGTCAGTTGTGTTTGTTGCAGGAGTCTAGTCCTAGTTCTTTACGAGATATCGTACTGTGTACGATACCTGTGGTAGCACACGCTTCAGAACAACACAAGCCCACATATTAGTTACGTTGTGTCTGACCAGTAAGAAGACAACTGACCATCACAAAGGTTATCTTGAAAATTACGATGGGCTGCGGCAATACACGCTTCCAGTCTGATAAGAACGACTGCACTCGTGCTAGCATTTCAGCGGAAATGTCCGAACAGGCTGCATATCATCGGGTGTATCAGGAAAACTTCTACAGGCGTTAAATCCGAGGAACAGTCCAGCCAAGGTACAGGTCCTGTGTGCCAAACCAACGATATGGAAATAATCGTGAACATTAGCTGTAGTGCTTCGTACACTATGGGCTTGACAGCCGTCATTTCGGTGCCACAGGTTGCTTCTAATCTTCAGACGAATGTCTTCCAGTTTCCGTGGAAGATGGTCTGTTAGGAGGCGGCGATGCTTGTGCGCGTTCAGCGTTCCGTCGTTAAAATCCGGGCCTTTGAGCTGATGGTTCACTATCCCACATACAAGTTTACACTCAGTGGAAGCTGACATTCCACCTGACAAATCTAATGGGGATTGTCAACAGAGTAATAGCGCATGTTTCGGTGGTTTACCTGGCAATAATTGTGTAAATTCGGTTTCATCGCTAAACAAGTTACATTATATTTCTGGACTACAGAAATTAACACAATTCCCATAATCGTTTTCAAGCAGCTCTTGAGGGACAGAGATGTGACAGATGGTTCAAATGGTTCAAATGGCTCTAAGCACTATGGGACTTAACATCTGAGGTCATCAGTCCCCTAGACAGAGAACTACCTAAACCTAACTGATCTAAGGACATGACACACAACCATGCCCGAGGCAGGATTCGAACCTGCGACCTTACCAGTAGCGCGGTTCCGTACTGAAGCGCCTAGAAGCGCTCGGTCACAGCGGCCGGCAAAGATGTGATAGAGATGGAGCATATGTCAACGGAGAATGCGTAGCACACTTACATGACACAAGTCATTGCCTCGCGCTACTGAGCGGGAGCTAACGTTCGAATCAACTGCAACAGCAGCAAGAAAATTAATTTCTTCGTTTCTGTCGTCAGTTGTTTACTCCTGTTACGATATCTAGGTGTTACACTACCACTTTGTCCGCCCCCGATAGTTGAGTGGTCAGCGCGACAGAATGTTAATCCTAAGGGCCTGGGTTCGATTCCCGGCTGGGTCAGAGATTTTCTGCGCTCAGGGACTGCGTGTTGTGTTGTCCCAATCATCATCATTTCATCCCCATCGACGCGCAAGTCGCCGAAGTGGCGTCAAATAGAAAGACTTGCTCCCGGCGAACGATCTACCCGATGGGAGGCCCTAGTCACACGACATTTACATTTACTGCCACTTTCCCGAAACTGCCTTATACATAATTCAGCGATGGTTGACGTCTGTTGGGGTATCTTGCCGTATACACCGTACAAGAACGTACTGCGATCTTCCTACCCGCTCCATACGCCATGAGCATCTCGGCTTTTTTTGCGTTGGTAAATCCCGTCGTCTTCTGCTTGGGCTGTCACGCACTAACTCAGTAGCAGGTAGTAGTGCACTCAAGAGCACACAAGCACGCTGTATGTAAACACAATAACATCGTACTTGCCAACTGTGGAGATTGAGTGACACAAATAAGTGCCGGTGTGGAAACTTACAATACGATATCTCGTAAACGACTCACAGTAGACTCTTGCAACAAACATAAGTGACATTCTAATTTACCCTACTTTTAGTATGTTAATGTCAATAGGCATTGTTCCATTTAAAAACGTGTTTGTTTCCACAAAAATATACTTTCTAAGTATTATTACAATCTCTTTACTGGCTAACAATAGGAGCCTGTGACTAACATTTCATTCTGTAAAAATCTAATATCAATAGTACTTTAATTTCCACAATATTTGTGGTGAAGTGTTTGGTTGATTCATTCTGCAAAGTACGTTGGTTGATTCAAAGGGCATGCATGTCTGGACCGATTTATCGATTTCGAACTCGCTGTTGTAGAATTTGTGAAGCAATAACGTAAATCCGTAATGTGGATTGTATTGCAGAGCTAATACAGTCCCTGTTTTACTGGCAAATTCTTTTACTTTAAAACTTTGCACCACGTCTACATTTTTTTTCCTCAGGCAGAGTTCGCACGTCCTCATAAGGAGGTTACAAAGTGCTACAATATTTCGACCAACATATCTGTGCGATTGACCATTTTTCCATTATGAAACTATTTAAGTCACGGTTACGTGGCGACCTGAGTGAGAAAATCTGTGAAATTTTCCGCTTCTCTCTGTACGGCTCAAGTTTGTTCAAAATGGCTCTGAGCACTACGGGAATTAACATCTGTGTTCATCAGTCCCCTAGAACTTAGAACTACTTAAACCTAACTAACCTAAGGACATCAAACACATCCATGCCCGAGGCAGGATTCAAACCTGCGACCGTAGCAGTGGCTAAAGTTTGTACCAGATAAAAGTTGTATAACGCCTTCAACGTGCCAAAAATAATTGAATAATACTGAATATTTGTTTTTTTTTCTGGTCCATGTCGTTGAGAAACGTGAAATATAAATACAACCGGTATGCAGTACGACTACATTGTCATTTCAGCGTAGCGTGTTTACAATTTTCCGCTCCTCACGCTCAGACAGCGTGCCATGGCGCTGTGGGAAGCGTGCAGGAACGCTGAGCACGGTGGTTACTGTGACAGGACACTGCTCGCGAGCCAAATTCTTGGTTATCCACGACCCACATTTTATTGCCGATGATTTCTACATTTTACGACTATCCGTCCCTGCCTGGAATATTGCGAACTATGAAGTGATTACATTCTGTCCATAGTTTCTTTGTAATAAATGGTTCAAATGGCTCTGAGCACTATGGGACGTAACTTCTGAGGTCATCAGTCCCCTAGAACTTAGAACTACTTAAACCTAACTAACCTAAGGACATCACACACATCCATGCCCGAGGCAGGATTCGAACCTGCGACCGTAGCAGTGGCTAAAGTTTGTACCAGATAAAAGTTGTATAACGCCTTCAACGTGCCAAAAATAATTGAATAATACCGAAAATTTGTTTTTTTTTCTGGTCCATGTCGTTGAGAAACGTGAAGTATAAATACAACCGGTATGCAGTACGACTACATTGTCATTTCAGCGTAGCGTGTTTACAATTTTCCGCTCCTCACGCTCAGACAGCGTGCCATGGCGTTGTGGGAAGCGTGCAGGAACGCTGAGCACGGTGGTTACTGTGACAGGACACTGCTCGCGAGCCAAATTCTTGGTTATCCACGACCCACATTTTACTGCCGATGATTTCTACATTTTACGACTATCCGTCCCTGCCTGGAATATTGCGAACTATGAAGTGATTACATTCTGTCCATAGTTTCTTTGTAATAAATGGTTCAAATGGCTCTGAGCACTATGGGACGTAACTTCTGAGGTCATCAGTCCCCTAGAACTTAGAACTACTTAAACCTACCTAACCTAAGGACAACACACACATCCATGCCCGAGGCAGGGTTCGAACCTGCGACCGTAACGGTCGCGCGGTTCCAGACTGTAGCGCCTAGAACCGCTCGGTCACATCGGCCGGCTTTTGTAATAAAGAGAGGTGCCAACCTAGGGGGTGTAATATGTGGAAAAGGGGTTTCCTGTCCGATTATGCTACTTGTGACCAATAACGGGAAACAGTAACAACCGCAAAAATCAGAAGCGTACTAGCATCAAGCAAGTGTCCATCTCGTAGCTCAGTGGACAGCATGCGTAACTACTGTGTCTGTGGTGGGCCGCGCGGGGTAGCCTCATGGTCTGAGGCGCCTTGTTGTCACGGTCCGCGCTGCCCCCCCCCCCCCCCCCCCCCGAGTCGGAGGTTTGAGTCCTCCCTCGGGCATGGGTGTGTGTGTTGTCCTTAGCGTAAGTCAGTTTAAGTTAGATTATGTAGTGCGTAAGCTTAGGGACCGATGACCTCAGCAGTTTGGACTACCAATTTACAACTACTCTGTGGAGGACCCAGTTTCGATTCCTGGTACCGGTAGTGATGTTTGTTTCGTCGGAGGACTGGAAGGGTGTGCACTCCTTCTTATGATGCCAACTGAAGGACGGCTTGCATGACACCTATCGGCTCCAAGGTTTGGAACGCTGACTACAGTCGGGAGGGCGGCGTGCTGACCACTTGTCCTTCCATACCACATCTGAATGAGGCCATTGACAGAGCATGACACTGCAGTCGGTCGGTACTGTATAACCTGACAAGGACAGTAGGCGGAGCTTCAGCTTTTTAAATAAAACTTGTTCTATAACCCTCTACCAAGTACTCAAGTGTCAAATGCAGAGTAGTCATGCTGATGTAGTTACAGGTACCGATACATCTATAATTTGTTGAAAATTAGGCATAAAATACTATTTTTGAAGTAAAGATAGATGCACAGTTATGTTTACTTCACACATATCTGTTAGTTATTTTCGTGCTGGCCGTGTCATGCGTACACACTACCTTTTGAAAAACTCTATTGTTGGGTTCTCTGTCATTTCAGATTAAAAATCGGTGCACTGTATTGCGTTTTGAACATGTAACTTACCGTTTCTTCTTTAGTGCTGTACTAGACGTTTTAAAGCACCTACTATGTTCACTAGCGCTGTTTTAACAGTTTCACAGAAATTTAATTTATTTTATCACGAAAAAACGAGGGTTTCTCCGCCTGCTCATGTGTTACTGCAGGTACACAATGTTCAAATGTGTAACTGCATGTCTTTTCGAAGGTGATGTGTGGTAAGAAAAGATTGCATACGAGCGCAGATGTGTGTATGTGTTCAAAAATGGTTCAAATGGCTCTGAGCACTATGGGACTCAACTTCTGAGGTCATCAGCCCCCTAGAACTTAGAACTACTTAAACCTAACTAACCTAAGGACATTACACACATCCGAGGCAGGATTCGAACCTGCGACCGTAGTGGTCGCGCGGTTCCAGTTGTAGCGCCTAGAACCACTCGGTCACCCCGGGCGTGTGTGTGTGTGTGTGTGTGTGTGTGTGTGTGTGTGTGTGTGTGTGTGTGTGTGTGTGTGTTTGTGATGGAGTGATACTGAGACGAAGGAACAGGTGGAATCAGTAACAGAGGTAAATAGGGAGGCTGGAAAGAGGTGACTTTGATATATATCATACGATATTTGGGGAAACGTTAGAAGTGAGTGTTTGGTATTAAAGGAACCTGCTCGAGAAGAAGGTACGGAATCGATAGTAGAACTGATCACTCCAAACTAATAATATACACATAAATGTAATTCAAAACGGCTGCTTAGTGCATTGTAACTAATCGTTCCGTGTAACGCCAGATATGAATAAACGATATAAATGTTTTTTTTTCTGCCTATGGAGAGAGAGGTTGTCAAATATTTTAGAACTCGCGGAAGGCCCAGACTCAGACGGCAGCAGCTGAGAGCTGCGCGGAGGACACAGCCGAGTCCCCGGCCGCTCCACGTGGCAGCAGCGGGGGCGGCGGCGCCATGTGCGCCGAGGATTATGACGTCACCGGCGGGGGCGGAAGGGCGGGCCCGGATAAAAGGCAGCAGCACGCGTCGCCAACTTCGCAAAGAGGTAATTACCTCCGCCGCGGCGATGACAGCGGCAACCGTTTCAGGCCGAAGGGGGAGGGAAGAGCCGGCAGAAAGAGGCGGACCCCCGCCGTACTCACCCCTCCACCCTTTTCCTCTCCTATCCGCTCTTCCGAACACCGCCGATTCTTATCTTCGGAATTGGGATGCTCGGCCGGCGTAAAGGAAGTCTCTCGCCCGGGGCTGCACTGGGGAGGAGAGAGGTACTTATATTTTTAAAAGAAGAATCTCCGAATGGGAAAGTTGGTGTAAGTTAAGGGCGTAGCTGCATTCGACCACTTCTGTGGCTCGAGGCGAGGCAATGGAACCGAGGCGGCGACGGAGGAGTGAAATTAAAAGTGTAACTTAGGACTGTGTCGCCTTTCCCTCCCCCTCGCACTGGAGCCTCACCCTTCGCTGCGGCTATCCTTTTTCTGTCGCCGGAGGCCTTTGCGGGCCTCGTCCGGGCAGTAACAATGGCGCGGGCCCCCGCGGCTACTTGCCGGGACGTCGCCACGGCCGCGGCCTGACATCCTGCCGAGACGCCGCCACAAAGGGAGCGTCGCGACGCGCTCCGGCGTCTTCCGGAGCGCCCCGGCTACAGGGGGCGGGCGCCGCCTTGCAAGAGCGCTCACGCACCAAGGAGGGGTGGGGCGGGGGTGAGCCACGGAGGCGAGCAGCCAAGTTGCGACACGCCATATACCGCTTCCTACTCTCTTCCCGATACTTGCTGCTTCACTAAAGCATTTACGCTATAGAGGACTTCTATTCGTTATCTTGACCAACTTTCTCCTTTCTCAGTTAGTAATCTTCACTGTTGCCCCAAACTTTCTAAGCCTCTAAATCATAATTTGATGCTAAATACACTGTCTCACAAAACAGAGAGCTATACCGACAACTGATGTAGCACATGAGCAGGATGGTACAACGCTCCAAATTTTTGGATGTACATACTGACGAAAACTTTAACTGGAAGAAGCATATTACAGAGCTTCTCAAACAATTAATGCCGGCCGGTGTGGCCGTGCGGTTAAAGGCGCTTCAGTCTAGAACCGCGTGACCGCTACGGTCGCAGGTTCGAATCCTGCCTCGGGCATGGATGTGTGTGATGTCCTTAGGTTAGTTAGGTTTAATTAGTTCCAAGTTCTAGGCGACTGATGACCGCAGAAGTTAAGTCGCATAGTGCTCAGAGCTATTTGAACCATTTAGCCAAACAATTAATTTTAACTAATTTCACTCTTCGTATAATATTGGTAATTATGGAAATGTTCTTACGAGCCTCCTGACATATATTTCATAATTCAAACCATTAATGTCGTACTACAGAATTTTCTGGAATACCTCGTCATTTAGAAAGTAAGTACTGATTGCACAAAAGCGAACAATAAGAATAATGTAGGTACCTCTTCATGGAGCTAGGCATTTTAACTGTGCCATAACAAAATATACATTCGCTAATGAAAGTCGTCAAATTTGTCTGAGTAATACATCACAGTTTCAGAAGACCAATAGGGTACATACGTACAACACTAGAGGGACAAAAAAAATAGGTTGTTGTTGCTTGAGTGGGTATATAACTCTAATAAAATACGGGGTGTTCAAAAAGTCTCTCCGCAGTGCCGTATGATCGTTAGCCGCGCGTGCCGTATGCCGCAGTGAATACGAGATGAAAGTGACTGCAGTATCGCTATGCGTTTATTGTTTAGTTGAAAAACATGGGACCCACAATCCGACGTCTATAAATTGCAATCCAAACTCCTATTTTCATAGAATGGAGTGGCTCCTCATGAATACACAATGGATTTGCAGTATTCCACATACGAGAATTCTGCGAGTTCATGTACCCGGATAAATGAAACAATGCCTCATCAGTGGAAAACGTTTCATTAAGAATATCCCTTTCATTTTGTTGAACGAAATTTTTGAACCATTGATAATAACGCAGTTTCTTGCCATGATCAGTATTTTTCAGTTCTTGCACTACTGTCACTTTGTATAGGAAAAGTTCTAATTTTTTCCTTACAGCTGTGTGGGCCGTTCCGACACTAATATAGATTTCCTGGGCAAGTTTTCTTACTGACTTGTTCGTACTCATGGACATTTTATCGGAAATATCGAGTAGTTTATCCTCAGACAAAACGCTAGGACGACCACTTCTCGGTGCATCTGTCACTGAACCCGTGCTTCCAAATTTGTTAATAAAATCCCGCACAGAATCGCGATGTGGGAGTTCTGTCTCCGAGAAAATCGAATTAAATGTTTGACAAAATGAAACAATGTATTTACCGCCAGGTTTGAACACTTGTTCGACTAACAGGTCGGAGTGGCCGTGCGGTTCTAGGCGCTACAGTCTGGAGCCGAGCGACCGCTACGGTCACAAGTTCGAATCCTGCCTCGGGCATGGATGTGTGTGATGTCCTTAGGTTAGTTAGGTTTAATCAGTCGTAAATTCTAGGTGACTGATGACCTCAGAAGTTAAGTCGCATAGTGCTCAGAGCCATTTGTTCGACTAAAAACACTCGTTCTTCAATGGTTAGCATTTTAACAGTGACAAAAACGAAACTTAAATGTTCACGTCAACACATAACGACACACACCAACGATACTACTGACGCTGGCTGAGACAAACGAAACATTGGAATGTTGGGAGAGTCCGCTTGAAGGGAAGTAAACCAGGCAGGCGAACAATCGTACGGCACGCGCGGCTAACAATCATACGGCACTGCGGAGAGACTTTTTGAACACCCCGTATATATATTCTGTAAACTGACTCGTTCCACTGGAATCGCTGGTTGGTCGGTTCATTCGGAAGGAGGGTGCCAAAGAGCGAGGACGTCGGTCCCATCTGATTAGGGAAGGATGGGGAACGATGTCGGACGTGGCCTTACAAAGCAACCATCCCGGCATTTGCCTGAAACGATTTAGGGAAATCACGGAAGACCTAAACCAGGATGTCCGGAGGCAGTTTAGAAGCGTCATCCTCTCGAATGCGAGTCCAGTGTGCTAAACACTGCTCAACCTCGCTCTGTATCGTTCAGATGATCTATGGAAAATGCAACTAATTAACTAATGAAGCAATCAGACAGGGAAGAGGAACCACCATGAAACTTCAAGGACTGAGAGCGTATGTCATGTCATACTCTGAAGAGGCAAAGAAACTGGAAAACCTGCCTAATATCGTGTACGGCCCCCGCGAGAAGTGCCGTAACACTGCCATGGAATCGACTAATGTCTGAAGTAGTCCTGGAGCGAAATGACATCATGAATCCTGCAGGGCTGTCCATAAATCCGTAAGAGTACGAGGGAGCGGAGATCTCTTCTGAACTGCACGTTGCAAGGCATTCCAGATATGTTGAATAATTTTAAAGGTCGCAACTTCTTATTTCTATTGGAGTGACTGGTTTCGATTCAATTTAAGAGCCATCTTCAGACTCAAGAACCGTGGATGGACTCCGTGGAGCAAGTCGCGTCTTCCCTCGGCGCTGGAATACTTGCTCCACCGGGGCAAACCACCGTTCTGGAGTCTGAAGATAGTTCATAAATAGAATCGAAACCGGTAACTCCAATAAAAATTAAAAGTTGGGATCAAGACTGTTTTTAATCTTTAAATTGTAATTTTAAAGATCGCTGATAATGTTGTCAGAAATTTTATGTTTAATAATGTTCATGTCTGGGAAGTTTGGTGGCCAGCGAAAGTGTTTAAACTCAAAAGAATGTTCCTAAAGCCACTCTGTAGCAATTCTGGACTTGTGAGGTGTCGCAGCGCCCTGATGGGATTCCCAAAGTCCGTCGCAAAGGGCAATGGACATGAATGGATGCAGGTGATCAGACAGGATGCTTACGTACGTGTCGCTTGTCAGAATCGTGTCAGACGTATCAGTTGCCCCATATCACTCTAACCTCACACGCCACACACCATTACAGAGCTTTCACCAGCTTGAACATGCAGGGTAAGCTGATTCATGAGGTTTTCCCTATACCCGTACACGTAAAACCGCTCAAAACAATTTGAAACGAGACTCATTCGGCCAGACAACGTTTCCAGTCATCAACAGTCTAACGTTAGTGTTTACGGGCCCAGGCGAGGCGTAAAGCTTTGTGTCGTGCAGGCATCAATGGTACACGAATGGGGCTTCAGGTCCGAAAGCCCATTTTGATGATGTTTCGTTGAATGGTTCGCACGCAGACACTTGTTGATGGTCCAGCATTGAAATCTGCAGCAATTTGCGGAAGGGTTGCACTTCTACACGTATAAGAATCTCTTCAGTTGTCGTTGGTCCCGTTCTATCAGGATCTTTTTCGGGCTGCAGCAATGTCTGAGATTTGACAGCACGATTTCAAACACAGCCTTTTGTATGGTCGTGCCGACCTCATCCTACAAATGGGACGGTAAGTCCTTAATACGGTTGCTGATAGTGTGCATGACAGGACACAGTGTTGCAGAGAGTTAATTTCTTCTTCTGAGATGGCAAGCAAATGTCAAGGGGTGTGCACTGGTGCACAACAATTCCTTTTTATGATCAGACGTGGTCAACTGTCATCTTGTCGACTAGTATGCCTGCTCTCACATTTCCATGCAATACCTCATCGGGCCGCTATCACATATGAATGACTAACAAAGATGGATGTAGCATGATTCGACCAGTCCGCCAAATGAAGACTCACAATGAGGCTTCTTTGAAACTCTGTCGGTGCTGATAACAGCGTGTCTTACGACTACGTGGCATCTTCGTTTCATTCTCATTGATCACTCAACATACACTCCTGGAAATGGAAAAAAGAACACATTGACACCGGTGTGTCAGACCCACCATACTTGCTCCGGACACTGCGAGAGGGCTGTACAAGCAATGATCACACGCACGGCACAGCGGACACACCAGGAACCGCGGTGTTGGCCGTCGAATGGCGCTAGCTGCGCAGCATTTGTGCACCGCCGCCGTCAGTGTCAGCCAGTTTGCCGTGGCATACGGAGCTCCATCGCAGTCTTTAACACTGGTAGCATGCCGCGACAGCGTGGACGTGAACCGTATGTGCAGTTGACGGACTTTGAGCGAGGGGGTATAGTGGGCATGCGGGAGGCCGGGTGGACGTACCGCCGAATTGCTCAACACATGGGGCGTGAGGTCTCCACAGTACATCGATGTTGTCGCCAGTGGTCGGCGGAAGGTGCACGTGCCCGTCGACCTGGGACCGGACCGCAGCGACGCACGGATGCACGCCAAGACCGTAGGATCCTACGCAGTGCCGTAGGGGACCGCACCGCCACTTCCCAGCAAATTAGGGACACTGTTGCTCCTGGGGTATCGGCGAGGACCATTCGCAACCGTCTCCATGAAGCTGGGCTACGGTCCCCCACACCGTTAGGCCGTCTTCCGCTCACGCCCCAACATCGTGCAGTCCGCCTCCAGTGGTGTCGCGACAGGCGTGAATGGAGGGACGAATGGAGACGTGTCGTCTTCAGCGATGAGAGTCGCTTCTGCCTTGATGCCAATGATGGTCGTATGCGTGTTTGGCGCCGTGCAGGTGAGCGCCACAATCAGGACTGCATACGACCGAGGCACACAGGGCCAACACCCGGCATCATGGTGTGGGGAGCGATCTCCTACACTGGCCGTACACCACTGGTGATCGTCGAGGGGACACTGAATAGTGCACGGTACATCCAAACCGTCATCGAACCCATCGTTCTACCATTCCTAGACCGGCAAGGGAACTTGCTGTTCCAACAGGACAATGCACGTCCGCATGTATCCCGTGCCACCCAACGTGCTCTAGAAGGTGTAAGTCAACTACCCTGGCCAGCAAGATCTCCGGATCTGTCCCCCATTGAGCATGTTTGGGACTGGATGAAGCGTCGTCTCACGCGGTCTGCACGTCCAGCACGAACGCTGGTCCAACTGAGGCGCCAGGTGGAAATGGCATGGCAAGCCGTTCCACAGGACTACATCCAGCATCTCTACGATCGTCTCCATGGGAGAATAGCAGCCTGCATTGCTGCGAAAGGTGGATATACACTGTACTAGTGCCGACATTGTGCATGCTCTGTTGCCTGTGTCTATGTGCCTGTGGTTCTGTCAGTGTGATCATGTGATGTATCTGACCCCAGGAATGTGTCAATAAAGTTTCCCCTTCCTGGGACAATGAATTCACGGTGTTCTTATTTCAATTTCCAGGAGTGTATGTCACTGTTCACTGTTCTTGTGTACCCTACCATGGCTGCTAACAGCTCTAAACCCCGAACGATACTAATGCACTCTGGTGATCGTTCTGGATGTCACAGAGAACACTAACTATTGGTTTACGTGGCTGCTAAAGGTGTGTGCGAAATTACATACACATCAGACTACATCTTCTATATGTTTTACTTGATTTTCTAGGCAATGTTGTTTATATGTCATTCCTTACAATATTAAAATGTTCAAGGTCTTGTACCTCTCGCGGATAATGATACCGATTTCGCTGCAAAAGATATCGACGTTTGCCCGTCAAAGGAATTTCGGGGCTTGGCTTTTCCTCGTAGGTGGAGCTTCAGGCGAATCACCTTGTCCCTCCATCTAATCCAGAATGTCATTTTGAACATTGGCTGGGAGATCCACACGTTGATATTAAAAGTTAACCCTGTGGGACTGTTATATAAAATAATTGAGAGTGTACGCAAAATTTAGATTACTAACAACATTTATTTTACCAAAACACAGACAGACATAAATTATGCTAAACAAGTTATTGATTGAATACCGTAAAGAACTAACGATTTAAGAGCAAATGGACAAGGATCCTGGGTGGCAGAAGTCAGTCAAGTACTCTGGCCCTAAAAATGTGGATAACGCGATCTGAATTGATCTAACGCTGAGCAGTCTTTGATTGATTAAATCTACTGTGGTTTCACTACATAGGTGCACTTGATAGGAAATGGCGATTGAGATCTGTATGTTCTCACAATCCTGTGGCTGCAGTACTTTAGTCTGTTTGCTTCATGTGGCGATGTAGCTTGCAGCTGGTGGGATGGGTGCGGCAGAGGTGAGATGTCAGGCAGCACCTGTGAATCGATCGCGGCCACGAAAGAAATGCAAACATCTCACGGTCTAGCAATCAGGCAGAAATATCGCAATTTACTCTCTACCAGAGCCCTTAAATCACGATAGATTTCAGTGTGTGACACACCCATTCACTGGTCGTACCAAGGCCCAATTTTGCTCACTTAAATGACAGAGCACACAAGGATGTCAAACGTCAAGACTGGTGAACCAAAAACGAATAAGTGTGCCCTCGGCAAACGAGTAGTCTGAGACATTCGAGGTCACACTGTCGGTACAGTAAGAACTTCACTACAGGCTCAACACGTGGGGCGTGAGGTCTCCACAGTACATCGATGTTGTCGCCAGTGGTCGGCGGAAGGTGCACGTGCCCGTCGACCTGGGACCGGACCGCAGCGACGCACGGATGCACGCCAAGACCGTAGGATCCTACGCAGTGCCGTAGGGGACCGCACCGCCACTTCCCAGCAAATTAGGGACACTGTTGCTCCTGGGGTATCGGCGAGGACCATTCGCAACCGTCTCCATGAAGCTGTGCTACGGTCCCGCACACCGTTAGGCCGTCTTCCGCTCACGCCCCAACATCGTGCAGCCCGCCTCCAGTGGTGTCGCGACAGGCGTGAATGGAGGGACGAATGGAGACGTGTCGTCTTCAGCGATGAGAGTCGTTTCTGCCTTGGTGCCAATGATGGTCGTATGCGTGTTTGGCGCCGTGCAAGTGAGCGCCACAATCAGGACTGCATACGACCGAGGCACACAGGGCCAACACCCGGCATCATGGTGTGGGGAGCGATCTCCTACACTGGCCGTACACCACTGGTGATCGTCGTGAAGTCAATCACCAACCAAGAACCCAGAACTTCGACCAGACGTCTTCTCCCCAGACCAAAGTCCAGCACCCAAGTGCTTCGCACCTCCCCAAAAAAAATTCCATTTTCCCTCAAAGTGCACGAATGACACCGCCTTCACGCCGTCCTGAGCCAATCACAGGGCTCTAGAGGCGCTAAATCTCCCCTCCCACACTACAGCACAATCTCATGTCGAACCAGGGCAAGAGTTTTGAAACCTACGTCTCTGGAAAAAAGGGAGCCTCCAATTACAGGCTTTTTGAAGTTTTCATGGAGGGGGAAGACATTACTCTCTGAAGTCGCGTCGCTTCCCATGGCAACAAGTGAACGCATACAATCTAAAAGATCTTTATCTTAATCGCCCGTGCCTTGGAGCTAGTTAGTTCTAGCTATGAGGGGTAATAAAGATTCTGTCTCTAAACGTTTCTTAGATGCTCGAGTTTCATATACAACGGAGGCGGCCGATGGAAGTGGGTCACAGGCCTATTTGCAGTATCAGCAAACACGAAAACTTGTGAATTTTTGTTACGTGTGACTCTGCACACAATGCCCAGTTTATGACTCCACTGTGTAGATGCATTCCTTCAGTCAATCACCTGCAGTCCAGGCTTTGGCTTGTGGCAATGCAGGTATTGCGGCATTGTTCTGCTGGAGACCCATCTTGACGAGGGACTGCTGTGTCTGTCCTGTATGGCTGTGGGCCTGTCTGGCAAGACATGCTGAGGGATGGGCTCGCTGCCAGTTTCTTCCAACATGCCGTTTCTACGAGCTAAGAACCATTAAAATACTTCATGCTTTTAGTGCCCACCGGCCGGGATGGCCGAGCGGTTCAAGGCGCTGCAGTCCAGAACCACGCGACCGCTATGGTTGCAGGTTCGAATCCTGCCTTGGGCATGGATGTGTGAGATGCCCTTAGGTCAGTTAGGTTTAAGTAGTTCTAAGTTCTAGGGGACTGATGACCTCAGAAGTTAAGTCCCATAGTGCTCAGAGCCATTTGAACCATTTTTAGTCCCCTACAAGGCTCCATCAATGTGTGCTCAGACTGGTAACTTTCTAGAGTCTCGCTCAAGGTGCGTCTGGTTGTAAGAAAATCTAATAGTTTTTCGTATATGAAAAATAGAGTAACTTGTGTTCTCTCAATATTGTCTGCCAAATGAAGGCTGTACACGTCATCCTCATGGCACAATATTGCAACCTGTTTGCTTCGTATTGAACTGCTCTACGAATTGCTGTATAGACTATTTAGTACTGCCCCATTGGCGACTTTCTGAGGATTAGAAATTTTTGCTATCATTTCTCCACCATCCAGTTTGATCGCTCACGCTGATCCAGCTTCTTCAAGATTTATGGACTGAAACTTGTTCTTTAGGTGTTTACTAGTCTCTGCCCGTTGACACACAGGAACCAAACTGGAGAGTGTAATGTCTCATTTACTAGTCACGAGTGCCAGCGAGCGCTGGAAGCTGTTGTGGTCGGCAGCGTAGGTTTCTCGACTAACAACTGGACGGGACAGGACTGGAACTGTTCTTCCTCCTGGAGATAAGAGTCCAGTCTCAGCTTAATATGGTTAATGGGTGATGGCATGGCCTGAGCAGATGGATTTCAAAGGCGGGAGTTTCCCATAGAATGGCTTGCCTTCCCTCACACTCTTTGGGAAGATACCTCCTGAGAGTACCGCAAGGCACTTGACAGTAGTACTACGAACTTTGACAGGAAATGGCCAATTGCTGTGCTTACTTTCTGCTCTGGATGCTGATTTTTTTAGGTGCCTGGAGTTTTTGGAAGTGGGCTAGCACAAGGAGTGAGTCCCGCTGGTGTACAGAAGCAGTTTTGAACCCTCTGGGGAGAAGTTGGTGTCTGTAGTCAGCGACCATTAAAGTTGTTCTCTGTGTGTGGAATGTTAGGGAAGAGTTCGGGAGTGTGTTCCGTGGTTCGAGCATAGGGAGTGTCTTAGTTTACTGCCCGTTTTCGAGATGAGTGTTGATGGCCGTTTTGGCCGAGCCGTTCAAGGCGCTTCAGTCCGGAACCACGCGGCAGCAGTTTCGAATCCTGCCTCGGGCAGGGATGTGTGTGATATCCTTAGGTTAGTTAGGTTTACGTAGTTCTAAGTCCAGGGGACTGATGATCTCAGATGTTGAGTCCCGTAGTACTTAGGGCCATTTGAAGCATTTCAAGATGAGTGTAGTTCTTTAGTGAGCGGACTGCGACTGTTTGGTGAGAGACCGTCTAACGGAGTGTGTAACAATTAGCTAATTCGAGGTATTGTTTAATGAACGAACCAGACTTGACGAGAGTTATTACAAGAAAATAAACTGCGTTTTTTCTTCAATTTAAATTTAAATTGTGGAGATTTCGTGAATTTCCTTATCTTCCTTAATTTTAGACTGTGATCCTGTGTTGTTAATAGAGAAGCTGTTGGAAAGGGGTTGGTGACGGAGTAGAGACTGCAGCGTTCGTTGTCCAGTCCTGTAGTCTGATTTGGTAGTCTTATGAGTGTAAGAGGTCCATGATTAAAGAATTCGTTGCTAGCGCACTCGAGCAGATGTAATTTCGATGGATTGCTCACGCGCTGCCTGCGATATGTAAGCTACAAGAGAATCTCAGACCAGAGAGCAGTGTTGTATGCAGCAAGATCAGTGTCTGTAGCAGTAGGAGTAAGTAGTAGCGAGCAGTCTGGTGTATCGAGTTAGCTGGGCCGGTCGTGGGAGCGATGGCGGTGCCTGAGTGTTGTAGTATAAGGTAAAAGCAGCCTCGCGCATATGTAGTATTGTTATATCAAGTCCCATGTAAATGTTTTTAAAAAGAAATCTCTTAATAATAATCTTTCTTATAAAAATTAACTTTTGACAATCATTCATCTCAATTTAAAGTATTTACTAATTTCTCCAATCCATGGTCATCCCGATTATTGTAAAGAAAAACCTGTTGTTTCTTTTATACATGACAAATCTATCGGACAGCATTGCACTACGCTGTGCCAGAAAAATTTCTTATAGGAGCAGTTATACACGCGTTATCCGGCGACCTTATTGAGGTAAGAATTTTCAATTTATTCAGAATGAATTTTCAGGGCCATGACGCAGCACTGCTGACGTCCAAAATTTACCAGTTTAAATTCACAGTCAATTATTGAAAGGTTATAAGTGAGCCACAATTTTATTGAGAGCTTAGTCACATTTTATTATTGGTAGGTTATGGAATTTATCTGTTGGTAGGTTACGCTGAATGTGAATGAATGTTATAATACATAATTATATTTTTTACTGTTGGGAGGTATTTTATTTTATTGTGGGGAGGTTACACTTTTTGTGGGGAGGTTACATGAGGGCAGTAAGATGGCTACAGGGCATTGGTTAGTATTATAGAGGAAGTGACAATTTCAGCCTTGTCTCGTGGGTCACTGCGTGGCTGGCAACATGGCATATACGGAGCAGAGCATAAAAATTTTCCTGGTCCGCCAAAAAATGTGCCAGAGGAAGTCTACAGACTAATACGACACGTGGTTTCCCTCGCACGCCATACGGCGCTTCGAATTCGCGGAATCTGGTCGCGGCCATTAGAGGGTTTTCATCAGACGCTACAGAAGCTCCGTAGGCCAGACGAGAAGGAACGTTTGAAGAGTAAAAAATAGGACTACTACGCCGCTATCGAATAAATCCATACATTTTATACTAATGGATGTACGGATGGATATATGTACATATTCACACGGTCCAGTCACATAAATGATGCTACCGCCTATGTCCGACGTCAACGTGTAATAACCAAGGCGGCAGTGGCAAAACCAGCAGTGGAAGGTGTATAAAGCGTGTCGGGTGGACGCGAAAACAGTGCAGTCGTTGTCGTAACGCAGAAATAGAGCGAATTATATGCCATCCAAAAGGGCATGATCTTTGCGTTTCTGGCCAAGGCTGGAAATATTTCCGAAATAGATAAGTTTTCAAACTCTTTGCGTGCCGCCGTGGTTGATTTTTACCGTACATGGGAAAATGGCACCATCCAAAACCGATGCCAAGGCCACTGTGGTGCACCACGCGTGAACGACGAGTGCGGACTTATGTACGGTCTAATAGATTTGCAACTGTTGAACAACTGCTGGCACAAAGGAACCGAGGAGCTACCAGCAGTAACTCCTCAACGCACGTTCAGCGATCGTTACTGGGCATGCACCTCCACAAAAGGCGCCTGGTTCATGAACCCGTGCTGACTTCTGTTCATCGGCGACGAGGACTGAAATTCGCATGCGAATACTGCAGCTAGACGTCCACTAAGTAGCGACAGGTGGCCTTTTCAGATGAATCAAGTTGTATGCTCCGTCGTAAAGATGGCCGTTGGTGTGTACCGCTCTACAGCAATCGTAGGAAGAGTCAAGGCAGGAGGGGGGAGGGTTGTGGTCTGGGGAATGTTTTCGTGGCATTCCCTGACTGATTACGTCGTTCTGGAAGCTGAGATGGCCGGCTGGGGTGGCCGAGAGGTTCTTCGCGCTAAAGTCTGGAACCGCACGATCGCTATCGTCGCAGGTTCGAATCCTGCCTCGGGCATGGATGTGTGTGATGTCCTTAGGTTAGTTAGGTTTAAGTAGTTCTTAGTTCTAGGGGACTGATGACCTCTTAAGTCCCATAGTGCTCAGAGCCATTTGAACCATTTTTTGAAGCGGAGATAGATCAACACAAGTATTCGTCTGTCCTTGGTGTCATGACCACACCTACGTGCAGTTTCTTTTTTCATCGGCAGGAGGCCAATGCAACGCGTCACACAGCGAGTAGTGTACGAGCATGACGCGAGTAGCATAAGGAAGACATTACCGCGTGCCCTGGCAACCAAACTCACCCGTTATAAACTCAGAAGAGGATATCTGGAACCACTTCGACCGGACTATTCGCACAAATGTTCCCAACCGGCAAACCTAGCTCTCTTGGCCACGACACTGGAGTCAGCATGGCTCCACATCACTGTTGATACCTGACTCTTTTGCTGCACGTCCGCGCTCCAGGCTTCTCACAGATGCCTACGTTAATGTGACGAGGTCGTGTATGTATTGTGTATGAGTATTCCACGCCTCCTCCTAAAACACGGGACCGATTTCAATCAAACTTAGTACACACCCCAGTTATTGTCTGGAAAGAACCGTTGTGGGCGTAACAGAGGCGTGGAGATGGGGGTTGAAAAGGTGAGTAGTCCCATACCTCAGGCATCCAGTATTTGTGAATGAAACATTTAGTGACTTGTAACAAACTTCACACCTAATTTCAAACTTTAACTACACTTTTTCTGCCTTACATGCCTAAAAAAATATCAAACGAAAAAAAAGTGTACGGCTTACTACATCTCCGCTGCTCATGCAAATGAATATGACGTTTTAATTTATTAATTCTTTACCACAAACTGTACTCGCGACATACACTCATGCTCATAAATTAAGGATAATGCAGAATGTGGTGCCACACACAGTGGCACTACACAAAACTGGCGCTGATACCATAGGCACATAAGGAACACACACGCCACAGATCTGTAAGTCCACGGTATTGGTGATAAGATGAGAAAACCGTCCCGAAACACATGTGCTACAAAACGACACTGTTTCCTGCGCATGTACCACGACATCAATATGGGATATGATCACCATGCACACGTACACAGGCCGCACAACGGGATGGCATACTCTGCATCAGACGGTCGAGCAGCTGCTGGGGTATAGCCTCCCATTGTTGCACCAGTGCCTGTCGGAGCTCCTGAAGTGTCCTTGGGGTTGGAAGGCGTGCAGCGATACGTCAGCCGAGAGAATCCCAGACGTGCTCGACGTGGTTTAGGTCTGGAGAACAGGCAGGCCACTCCATTCGCCTGATATCTTCTGTTTCGAGGTACTCCTTCACGATGACAGCTCGATGGGGCCGTGCGTTATCATCCATCAGGAAGAAGGTGGGACCCACTGCACCCCCCAAAAGGCAGACATACTGGTGCAATATGACGTCCCGATACATCTGACCTGTTACAATTCCTCTGTGAAAGACATGCAGGGCTGTACATGCAAGTCCGCAGCTCGTGGTCATGCGGTAGCGTTCTCGCTTCCCACGCCCGGGTTCCCGGGTTCGATTCCCGGCGGGGTCAGGAACTTTCTCTGCCTCGTGATGACTGGGTGTTTTGTGATGTCCTTAGGCTAGTTAGGATTAAGTAGTTATAAGTTCTAGGGGACTGATGACCATAGATGTTAAGTCCCATAGTGCTCAGAGCCATTTTTTTTGTACATGCAACAATCATAATCCCACCCCACACCATCAAACCACGACCTCCATACAGGTCCTTTTCAATGACATTAAGGGTTTGGTATCTGGTTCAACCCGGCGAGAATCACTGTTCAGATTATACCTGGACTCGTCCGTGAACATAACCTGGTACCACTATTCCAATGACCATGTACTGTGTTCTTGACACCAGGCCTTACGGGATCTCCTCTGACCAGGGGTCAGTGGAATGCACCTTCCAGTTTTTCTGGCGAATAAACCATGTCTGTTCAGTCGTCTGTAGACTGTGTGTCTGGAGACAACTGCTCCAGTGGCTGCGGTAAGTTCCCTAGCAAGGCTACCTGCAGTACTCCGTCGCCGTCTGCGGGAACTGATGGTGAGGTATCGGTCTTATTGTGGAGTTGTACACTGTGGACGTCCAGTACTGTAGCGCCTGGACACGTTTCCTGTCGTTGCCATAATCTTGAGATCTCACTTTGTAGCACACGGAGGGCCCGTGCTACGACCTGCTGTGTTTGACCATCCTCCAATCGCCCTTGTGTTTTACCCCTCCTAACGTCATCAATATGTGTTCTTTGAGCCGTTTTCAACACACAGTCACCATTAGCACATCTGAAAACGTCTGCACACATACTCGATGCACCGTACTCTGACATGCACCAACACACCTCTGCATATGTGGACTGCTGCCAGCGCCAACTTGCGACGACCGCAGGTCAAATGCACCGCATGGTCATACCCCGAGGTCATTTAAACCTGCAAACCGCCCACCATAGCGTTGTTTCACCATGTATCAGAATTATCCTTAATTTATGACCATAAGTGTATTTTCCAGACGGTATTAACATATTCCGCTGGATGTACTAGCAACAGTATATCAGTGTTAGACACATAGTTCAGAATATATGAGATGCGCAAAAAACTATTGCATCATATATTCAGTGTTTTAATTTATTACTTCTTTATTACTCTGTTAGCAACACATTTCGCAGACAGTATCCGCACGCGTCGCTAAATGTACCTACAAAACTACGACACATAATTCATTAGATAAATACAGCGACCTCCCGTATGGCGTTATAGCGTATTACTTCTTCACTACTACTTCTATTCACAACACATTTTAGAGACGGTATCCACATATGCCTTCGAATTTGCCAAAATCAACGTATCGGTTTACGACATGTAGTTTAGGAAATATGACATCATAAACACTGAGATGCGTGAAAAACTGCACCTTCATGCATAACGTTTTAATTTATTTTTTATTTACCACTGATTCTATTCAAAATATGGTTCGGAGTCTGTAGTCACATACAACTCTGTATGTACCTGGAAAACTGTATCATTTTACAGTGTATAGTTCAGGAGATACGACGTCATGTACGTGGACTGCAGGGCGTACAAATACGTATGAAATATGTTAATATATGTGAAATACAGTGAAACGTGTGTAATCAGAAGCTCACCTTAAATCCCTGGGACGTTTTGAACCACATCTGGGACACATTAAGTTAGGATATGGAAAGAAATACTTCGGCTATAAGAACTACCAGCCCTCTATTGTGATGAGCGTCATAACTTGGAGAGAAAAGGGGAGTGGAGGAGATGGACAGGCAGAGAGGGAGAAGGGGGAGATGGGATCAGGATGAGGGGGACAGAGAGAGGGGGAGGAGAAATGGACAGAGAGAGGAGAGAGGGAAAGAGGACGAAATGGACAGAGACAGAGGGGGGGGGCAGGTGGAGAGAAAGGTAGTAGGAGAAGATGAAGAGAGGTAGGAGGAGGAGAAAATGGACAGAGGGAGTGGGAGGAGGAGATAGAGAGAGAGTCAGTAGGAGCAACAGTTGTATACCACATTCTGGCTTCGCTATCACAGTGTAAGTGCATACATATTGCGTAAAAGTGTGTGAAGTGATATATCAACTGGCCATCGCAATGGAAGCAGACAGATGGACACTAACAGATAAAAGCCGCCCATACTCTCTCAAGTCAGCACCCAGCATTATGCTAGAAATACGAGTCGATATGCAACTTCCGGAAAACCATCTGAAGATGAACCTGAAAAGATTCGAAAACCCGTACATGGAACAATAAATGACTATTCAAAATAGTGACTGTTTGCAGTTTTATATATTTATATTCAGTTAATAGTCACAGGTTCTAAAATACCCGTAATAGATATGCTGAATTAGAAAGTTACATATTCCATCACTTTCCAAAATGCTCTTTTTGCTTACCTCATGAAACGATTGTACATCAGACTTTACTTTTCAGTGAGTGTTTCTTAACCACTGTCAGCTACTTTTTCATAATTTTTTTTTACCTGGTGGGTTGGACACGCTTTAATGCCTTTCTTTATTTTCCTTTTCCCCTATTGTTTTCATTTATTGTTTATGTCAGAAATTTCTTTTTGGAGTACCCTGTTTATAAAACAGTACTTCTCTGTATGGTTAATAGTTGTTATTAAAAATGATTTTTATCCCCTTGTGGAACCTAATGTATCTTGTCACACGTAAGCACATGTCAGAGGCTTCCTTTCTAGTAAGTAAAAATAAATTCAGTAATAAATAATAAAATCGTAATAATTATACGTAGTGGTCTAGCGGTTCTAGGCGCTCAGTCCGGAGCCGCGAGACTGCTACGGTCGCAGGTTCGAATCCTGCCTCGGGCATGGATGTGTGTGATGTCCTTAGGTTGGTTAGGTTTAAGTAGTTCTAAGTTCTAGGGGACTGATGACCATAGATGTTAAGTCCCATAGTGCTCAGAGCCATTTGAACCATTTTTGAATTATACGTAGAAGAACAGCTGTGAAACAAACTACACGAGTAATGAAGCAATCGTCGAACAAAACTCGTACGCCTGTGGTACAGTACTGTTCAGTATTTTTTCTTGTGCAGTACACAACTTTTCTTTTTCGGCTGCTTTTCGAAATTATAATAGAAGCACATGAGACAGTCTAGCGACGCAGCATGCTATTTCGAGTACGTCTGCTATTCCCTGAGAGTGACATGAAACCATCAAGAGCTGCGAAAACAATGACATGAAAATGTTTTGCGGGTCCAGCTAAGACCTAGTGATTTTTTGCAGAAACAGCAGTGTATGGAGACGGCCTAAAGACTAGCCCCGTAATTGTAAAGAATAGGTTTGCAGAAGTGTCATCCGCAGTGGGATAAAACTATCTCGTTGGAGGTATGGCCTGTCTTTCAATCTTTACTGCAAATACAGTCATGTGATGCAAGTGAATCCAAAATACTCTTGGTGTAGGTAACTATCAGCCCGATGCAACAATCTATCGCAGAAGCAGTCGGAAGCACAAGTTACAGTACGCAGCCGTCCATCATTCACATCGGTAGTGACGACATGTTGCCTAGGATGAGAAAGTATTCGCTGTTGACTGTGGAGACTGGCGAAAGTAGTGATCACAAAATGACTCACTCATAAGAACTCAGAACATCTATCGAATTGCTTCATCATTTCGAGAACTGATCGGTCTGCTCTAGTCTAGAGCTGAGTCGAGCGTCTAAATGAAAGGCTGTAGATATCTCGACATGCTGTGTACGTTGGTAAATTCTAGATATGTTCGCGATAGATCTTGGAAGTGGCCACTAATTTCAGCAAGAGTGCTTGCGGTGTCATAATTTTATTTATGGTAGACTGTCTCTGATATGACCACTTTAAAACACTCTGTTACAGTAACCAACTACTATTCTGAACCAGAGAAGGTATAACAACCGCAATTATCAACATCAACATACGCCGTTCAACAATAATTGGTGGATACAGGCCTACTCAAAACTTCCTGCGTGCATTACGGTCATCAGATGCACACTGAAGTCATGAAAGTCATGAGATACCTCCAAATATCTTGTCGGACCTCCTTTCGCCCAGCGCAGTGCAGCAGATGGACGTGGCATGGACTCGACAAGTTCCCTGCAGAAATGTTGCGCGATGCCGTGTCTATAGCGGTCCGTAATTCCGAATGTATTGATGGTGCAGCATTTTGCACACGAGCTGAACCACTGGATTGTGTCTCATAAATGTTCCATGGGAACATTTTGGTTATATAGAATTTTCTCATCCAACATGTCCTACAATGCAATACCGTGTTTTCAATTCCGGAGCACTGTCTTACACTAGAGAAGTCTGTTGTCAGTTTGACATACTCTATTTGGTTTAATTTGTGTCCAGCTATAATCATTTCTACTAACACATACGATCTCCAGGTTCCTGCCCTTTAATGACTTTATGCAATTCACATAGAACTGAATTCTTAATTTAATTATTTAAAAACTAATTCTTTTTCAAATTCGAATCTTGAGTATACACACATTTCATAAAGTATTAGGAAGTTCTTACATTTCCTCTTTATTATTCTTTTCTATGCCATCTGTTAACTAAATTGATGAAATGTGGTGACTACTCAAAATAAAATTTTGCTTTGGTTTTCTCAAAGCTGTCATAGAGCCTTATTCTGTTATGTTTCTTTTTTGGTTTTACTTTTCAATTGAGCTTATTCTACCGAATTATTTTACTGTTTATGCTGGTCTCTCTGTAACAGCTCTTTCACAGAACTTTGGATTTTATTTTATTTTGCTTTCTTAGTATCTGCAACGCCCTTAGTTGAATATTTAAATCTCTGTGATTAATAATTATCCCTTTCGTCTGGATTGGTATAACCATCATTTTGCAAGCTTCATTTGCGTGATTTCATCTCGAATATCTTGTAACTGTTCAAAAAATTTTCATTATATTTATTTTTGTTATATTGGTTGAACACTCTTTCTTTCTTTCCCGCTTTGTATCCAGTTTAACGCTACATACATGATAACTCAAAACTCTAAAGTGCTTTTCTACCACTATACTCAGAAAAATTTCTTCAGTTTTTATAGAAAATATAGACAAATTTGGATTTTAGTTCCATTTGTTTCTTATCCTTTTTCTACTAGTTTTCTTCAAGAAGAACCTCTCGATTAAGTTCAACATAAGTAGTTTCTGTGATTTCTGATATTGTACCCGACGTTTTCTATTGAAAAATCGTAGATTATTTTCTACCACACTTTTTCATTAAAATTCACCATGATCACATTTTCCGCAATTATCTTCAAAGATATACCTCTTCATCGGAATGCTAGCACCTACTGCATGTATTTAAATGAAACCCAAAAATAAATTTTTATTTACTTTTAAAAGAACATTCTAGTGGTATTCTTTCGGCATGCGTATTTCTTCTTAAATTTTTACTTTTATTTTGTATAATTTTTATATTTTGATCAGAGCAAATCCTGCGCCCGAATTTCCTCAATGTTTTGCCCGTCTGTTATAAACGAAATAGCTCGTTTCTCATTTATTTTTGGTCTTCGTATTTTCATGTCATTGGTGATAATATTACTACATGTTATCTTATTTAACTCCTCTTCCAATAACCAATGTTCTAGTCCTAAAATAAAATGAAGAGTGGCAGAAGCAGTGGCGTTTCTAATGATAATGTTACTGCCTGTGCTGCCAAACATGCTGTAACAAGGTGCGGGGACCGAGTAGGCGGCCGTGAAACTGCTTCCTGAGTTGCCTCAGACCAATATTCTCTCACTCGGGCGGAATAACGACATCCCAGAAACTCGTGCACGGCAGCAGGGCTTGCGACAAACGCCCCCGCAGTAGCCTGGCTTGCGAGAGCCCGAGGCGTCTGCGGAGGCACGTGGACCTTACTGACTCCCTGCGGAGCTTCGCGCCCAGCAGCATCGGTCTAGATCTAAGCGCTGGAATCAGCATGAGTAGTCGGCGTAGTGATCACCTGCCTGCAGAGTCCTGAAGCCTCAATACAGGCCTAATTCAAATGATTGAAGCGATTTCATAAATTCACTGTAGCTACATTCATTGACATATGGTCACGACACACTACAGATACGTAGAAAAACTCATAAAGTTTTGTACGGCTGAAGCGCACTTCAGGTTTCTGCCGTCAGAGCGCTCGAGAGCGCAGTGAGACAAAATGGCGACAGGAGCCGAGAAAGCGTATGTCGTGCTTGAAATGCACTCACATCAGTCAGTCATGACAGTGCAACGACACTTCAGGACGAAGTTCGACAAAGATCCACCAACTGCTAACTCAATTCGACGATGGTATGCGCAGTTTAAGGCTTCTGGATGCCTCTGTAAGGGGAAATCAACGGGTCGGCCTGCAGTGAGCGAAGAAACGGTTGAACGCGTGCGGGCAAGTTTCACGCGTAGCCCGCGGAAAATTGGCTCGTGCCACAACTGGAGACCGACAGCGCCGACTTCATGTTTCAACAGGATGGTGCCCCACCGCACTTCCATCATGATGTTCGGCATTTCTTAAACAGGAGATTGGAAAACCGATGGATCGGTCGTGGTGGAGATCATGATCAGCAATTCGTGTCATGGTCTCCACGCTCTCCCGACTTAACCCCATGCGATGTCTTTCTGTGGGGGGGGGGGGGGGTTATGTGAAAGATTCAGTGTTTAAACCTCCTCCACCAAGAAACGTGCCAGAACTGCGAGCTCGCATCAACGATGCTTTCGAACTCATTGATGGGGACATGCTGCGCCGAGTGTGGGAGGAACTTCATTATCGGCTTGATGTCTGCCGAATCACTAAAGGGGCACATATCGAACATTTGTGAATGCCTAAAAAAACTTTTTGAGTTTTTGTACGTGTGTGCAAAGAATTGTGAAAATATCTCAAATAATAAAGTTATTGTAGAGCTGTGAAATCGCTTCAATCATTTGTAATAACCCTTTATTTCCGTTCAGCTGACTAGCCGTAAAGAGTTTTGATTATGAGGCCGCAGGGATAGCGCTAACACACTGTCCCAGTTTGGTTATGTGAGCACCCTTTTCATACTTCTTTCCCACAAAACTATCTCTTAAGATGGCTACCTCATGCTCCCCGTAGTTTTTATTAGAGTTGCTTTCTGTAGACAGAATACTAATATACGATAGTTAAACAACGAAAAATTTGTAGCGATGTTCCTCAGATCTGTCCAAAAACTAATCTGCATAATGTTCAGAAATGACAGGTTGTTCGAACCTGATTAGAATATATACTGAAATGTTGGTGACACTATCAATGAAGGGTTATGGAAACATGCGGAGGCAAAAGACCTACTGTGGCTCAATCTTAATCCGATTACAGCAGCAATAATAGAGGTTAGTGCACTCTGATATTCTTATCAGCCGCAAGATTTCCACACATCAATCTTAGAATTATTCAAAGGTAATATTTATTAGAACAATAAAAACCCTTTCATATGGTAGCTTTAGGAATGATTTTAAAATGCAGGTTAACAACTGGGAAACAGCACATGAATTGAATAGAAAAGATCTGGCAGTCTTGCTGAAAGACGTATTTAACCTGGTCCGTATCCGAAGCTCAGTAGTCGGCGTGTCCACATGCTACTTGGAGGCATCATATACGATTTCCAGGTACTGACAATCACTTTTCAATGGTGGATGGAGCGTAAGGGGTGCATTCAGCCTCGCGATGCCTGTAACCTCCCCACATATTTATTTTAAATGACCCATGTGTAACCTCAACACAAAAATAATAATTAAATGAATTTTATATATTGTAACCTCTGAACAAAATTGGCTCTCATTTATAATCTCTGTGCAGAAATGCATTCACATTTAATGTAACCACAATATTCAATTCCTAAACCCGGAAATAATTAAAAAAAAATTCAGTAACCTGGTAAATTTTATGACGACAGGAGCGCTGCGCTTCGGCCCTGTGTTCTGAATAAAAAAGGAAAAATTGTTACCTCTTTAAAAACTGCGACTATATCTGCTCTTACGTAAAAACTTTTCGGCACAGCTTCGTGAAATGCTGGGCTATATTTCTTCTTTTTTTTTTTATTCTTGGAAGGAATAATCATGCATTGGAAATATTCTTTAAATTGAAATGAATGCTTTTCTTAAAAAAATTATTTTATATTATAAAATTTATTATTGGGGGCATTTTTTTAAAAGAAATTAATAACAGTTAATATACATTACTAGATATGCGCAAGGCTGCTTCTTTACCTTCTACAATAATACTCATCCTCCAGAGTCCCGACCAGAGCAGACTGCCGACACGCGCAGGCACGCGCCGACTACTGTCCACTATTGCAGACTCACGCAGACTACTGCCGACTACTGCCGACTAGCGACAAGCAACAACTAACTACATACTACTCTCTGGTCAGAGACTCTGCCATGCCTCGCCCATCGCTGGCAACGCATACGTCTTACATGCCAATTGAGGAGACATCTGAGGGAGAAACATTGGCCGTGAAGTCCAGAGAGCGATGTGACGACTCGACGCCCTCCACCCTCCTCCCCCCCCACCCACACACACATACACACACCGCATCCAAATGACGTAATGGGCAGAGGATGACACGGCGGTCGAACGGTCCCTATTTGCCCATCAGAGCGGAACACAGAGCTCTTCGTTTGCTTTACTTAACCTAGTTAGACAGGACAACTAGTACAGCCGTCCACGTGAGACACGTTACCTTAACATACTTTCTAAAATGTCCCCTTTTGAAGAATTGTATACGACTGTGCTTAAACTGACACACAATATTTTTAGCGCAACGCAATCTGACTTTCAGAAATCCCTACAAAAGAATGGCCCTGACTAACATTAACCTATGCGTTTCACAAATCACTTACCTCACCAAAAATCTTCGTTACTCGAACTACTGCAATATAGTGAGCGCCACTACTGCCAGCTAAATAAAAGATTCAAACTACTGAAGGCACTAACTACTGATAGGGATAGTTAGCAAATGAAAGATTTTAATAGAGAACAAACAATGTATTTACCTTAATAATCATAATATATATAGCAGTTCATGCCATCCAGTCTTACAAATTTCTCTCCCCACATCCACCACTGCTGGCGGCTCACCTCCAACTGCGCAACGCTACGCGCTGTTCACATCCAGCTGCCCAACACTACAATGGCTGACAACAATGCAAACTAGCCACAGACTGCACACAGCACAGCCAGTGATTTTCATACAGAGAGCGCTACGTGGCGGCGGCGTTACCAATATAAGAACCTAAACAGCCTACTTACATAGCCTACTTACAAAATAAATAAATAAATAAACATAAAAAGGTTCACTTTCACAGGGTCATCGGGGATACAGGGATTAACGCCCTATTGTAGCGACTATAGTGATGAAAAAATGTCCCAAGCATGAGAAGAGACAATTTATATCTCCTAAAAATGGTACACAGCTGCTAATACTTTGGTTCATAGAAGTACTGACAACATTTTTAGTACGTTTAACGTTTATAAATGAAAGGTCAGATGCGTCATGAATTATCGTCTATATAGATAAGGAGTGGATAAACCAACAAAAGATATCAAATGTTTTTTCTTTCGTAAGTAGTAGACTGTGCTGAAATTGCAGAAACAAATAATTGTACAACCACTGAAGAGAAATGTAGGGAAACTGAAAGAGAACATTTAAAACAAGTCATGCACTTGTGAGATTTTCGTAACGCCAACAATTTTCACTCTCACATTGTGCCAAAATGTTGTAACATTTGTCGCTCTTGCGCCCAAGTTTACTTTATTGTCAGTCAAGAACTGACGGCACTACAAGGTATTAAGTAGAATGTGTTGATTGGCGTATGCAGCCAAGGAATGCCATACGTATCGTTCTGCATCTGGCACCAAAAATGTGGCCTTTTTATTTGGCTGACGTGGAACTAACGCAGCTATTCCACTCTCTGATTGGGTACTGGAGTGCTGAGTGCGTGCCGAAACTTGTGACATATTTACTTACTACTTATGAAAAAAAGATGTCAGAGGGAAACTACCATTCGAGTACATGTAAAGGCTCTCGAATCAATATAGTCACGACAAAGTACTAGTGAAAATAACACGTTATAAACACACGTTGAATCACAAGGAAAGTTGTGAACAGTCTCAATCACCTTGTGCTCTGTAGTGTTGTCACGAATGATGGCCCACAAGAGAGATCCACGTTCGTTGTAACTAGAGTTCAAGTGTTTCCAGAAGCCAGTAAAGGTGTATTTCATGCTCCGAGTCTCTTACAAAAGCAGACCAATTACATATTAGGATATGTTGTTTATTCGTGGATTAAAAGCATGTTCAGTGAAGGCTTGAATTATTCTGTGTGTGGCTTTGTAACTTGAATATTGATGTGCAATTTGAAGCGATCGTGGTTTTCTTATTTTATCCATCACTTACTCAGTGAATGAACATTGGAACAACCGAAACCGAAATAAACAACCGAAATAAAATTTTAATTTAAAAAACCTACCTGTTACCAACTGTTCGTCTAAAATTGTGAGCCATATGTTTGTGACTATTACAGCGCCATCTATCACAAAGCGAAAAAAGTGGTCCGACTAAAACATTCATATTTATTTACGTACTGCACGAATATATAATAAAAATGGGGGTTCCTATTAAAAAAACGCAGTTGATATCCGTTTGACCTATGGCAGCGCCATCTAGCGGGCCGACCATAGCGCCTTCTAGTTTCTCCCTTCAAGTTAGAGATGTTTCGTTCTTTGTCGTTTTTTCGTTTGACGCTTATTTAGTGAGATATTTGGCCCGGTCACGATCAATGGACCACTCTGTATATTAGAAAGCGAAGAGAACTTAAATTTTGAATAATGTTATTATTTTTTGAAGAGAAGTTTGGGGTAAGACTGCAGCACTGCATACCTAATTTGCAGGAATGGTTATTTGGAGCTACTTAACGTTCTTCACTTGCTCAGAGCTGAGAGAAAGACCACAGCATTTCCCTGAGTCATGCATTTACATATTAATTGATTAAACTGCCTGATTTTTCATAGAAATTCTTTGTTAACATTGTACCATCTTTTAAGTCATTGTTCATTTTGTTAAGCATAGTAATGTTCGGACCTACATTATTTGTGAAGATTACGCGAAGTTTTACTCTGTGTTTTTGAATACAGGCTTCATTATAAAATCTGGTATGCAACAGTGTGAATATTTATTTATAAATAGAAATCTACCTTATCTGCTGCTTGCTTGCTGTTTGCTTTTCTGCTTTCGAGAAACCTGCAACAACGTTGTCAAGACGCATAGTAAGTGGAAATTTTGATTAGGGCCAGATAACTGTTTTACTTTAGTTGCGCATTTAATATAAAGACAAATTGCATTCCAGTCAGTTACATTTCAGTTCAAATTAGGCGCTGTTTAGTCAAAGGAGAGCATACGAGTTTAAGTTGAATAATAATTTTAGTTGTTAAGGACCGTTCGAAAGTCTACATCACACACAATATTTTTCATTCAAGACAACCTGTTTCAATAGTCTTAGCTGTCATATTCCGGTCTTAAACATTTTCATAGTAAATCATTCTCATTTTACGCTGTTCTCATGCACATGATGTCAACTGGATAAGACTCAGCATCTTATAAACGTTTGTCATCGCTAAAATATTTAATATCCCACAGCATCTACTTCAAATGTCCATATATATAAAACACACAGTATTTTGTCCAAAAGACCATAGAGTTTTATCCATTTTACATCTTGTGCATGAGGTCGGCATAAAATGAACATGGTTTACTACAAAACAATTTTTAAGACCTGAAAATTACAGCTAATACTGTTGAAACAAGTTGTCTTGAATAAAAATGTATTTTTTGTTTTCTTGACTTTTGAATGGTTTTTAGCTTTACCTTTTATTCGATTCTGAATCTTCAGGCAGGCGAAACTTCAATTTTAGTGAACCAATGTGAGACTGCTAGATCTTGCACTGAGTACCCGTTGTTCTGGATCGGATGTTAGTGACTTGCTGTATATTTACGCCGCTAATACTGTACGGATATTATTTTTTCTGGGGCAGCACAGCGTGCCGGCACCCTGCACCAGATCGTCCCCTGGCTAGCGGGAGGAAGGCGGAACAGCCAGCGGCCCCTTCCCTCGGGCGGCGGCATTGTTCTGCGGGCGCTCCCCTACGGCCGCGCCAGTGCCGGATAACAATTTATTGCTATCGTGTTGACGACTCTGACTACGCATCTCTTGCGCCGCTAACTCGGCGCTCCCCCGCCCCATTCTCTCCAGCGAGGCTCTCCCTGCATCGGCCCGCAGTGTGTACGGCCGCTGCTTCCGACATGTTCCCCGCCAGGGCTGTCCATCTACACAGGACATACACTACTTCTACTGTAGGCAATACTTAACTATAGGGAAGTTAGACAGTGACAGAATAAGAGAAAATTTGCGTGTCAACGATAGTACTGAGAAATTAAATTATCGTTTTAGAGAGAAGAAAAAGCAGTGGTCTCATACGAATAAAATCACATATGGGGTTCCCCAAGGCTCATTCTTAGGTCCACTATAATTCCTCATACACGTAAACGATCTTTCATGTAATATACAGGGCGTGTTCAGTCATAACGCTTATTTTAGTATTTGGACGACTTACTAAGATGACAACTGTTGCGTGTGGAGGGCCAGGTCGAGAACGTGAGAGATGGTGCGTGATGGAGAAGCTGGAAGATGCGTGCAGCGCCTGGCGTCGATGACGGGGCCCTCCTGCGCGACACTCTTGCCCACGGCGATGGACATCAGAGGACTGGGCGGATCGCGGCGCAACACCGAAATAGCGGGAACCTCGGAAGCAGACCGTGGAGGGAAACAAGTCTACACCAGCGCCATAGATATAGAAATCGCCCTATGTTTTTAGTCGTATAAAAATGGTAATTTTACTGTGTTTTTTAATTTTGATAAGTACAGATTTTAACCTTGATATCTACAGATTTTAATTAAGTGTTTTTGGGGATAAAAGTTAATCACAAAATTCTACTGAATACTGTATGCGCATATGTAATGTAACAAGTGTATCAGGCACCACCTGTCGGTAATAGTGTTATAATTAATATAAATGACGTGCATTCTGCCAACCAATTTTATGTGACGCAGCATGTGAAAGTTGCTGGATTTGGACGAGTTACTCGTGGAACCGAAATATCAGGTACGTTCTGGTACATTTGATGCTGATTAGATAGGATGAAAAAGACTTGCACTCGTGAAACAGTAAATTAGTATCATTATCGTTACAGATCTGAAGATGGTTCTAGATGAACCGAAACCGGTCATATGAATAAACATTCTGCAGTCAAGACGGATTATAAGTAACGTTGTAAAATCGCTGATTGCTGCTATCCTATCAGACATTATGTCTATTTTTGCAAAGTAGAGGAAACCGTGCGGTCAGTTATTTGCTACCAGCGAAGAGAACCATGCAAAGCTTAGTCCGAAAATAGAGCCAGACAGGATGAAACGTCCCCTTTGAACAATTTTACATGTGAAACGTCCACTTAGAACAATTGTACAAGACTGTGCTTAACCTGGCACACAATAATTTTTTAGCGCAACGCAATCTGACTTTCAATAACCCCTACAAAACAATGGCCCTGACTAACTTTAACCTATACCTTTTACAAATCACTTACCTCACAAAAATCTTCGCTACTCAAGCTACTGCAAAACAGCGAGCGCCACTACTGCCAGCTAAATAAAAGATTCAAACCACTGAAGGTACTAACTACTGATAGGGATAGTTAGCAAATGAAAGATATTAATAGAGAACAAACAATGTATTTACCTTAATATTCATAATTGACATTCAGTCTTACAGATTATCAAAACTCCGCCATCTCTCTCCCCACGTCCACCACTGCTGGCGGCTCACCTCCAACTGCCCAGCGCTACGCGCTGTTCGCATCCAGCTATAGCAGTTCATGACAATAATGGCAAACAACAATGCAAACTAGCCACATACTGCACACAGCACAGCCAGTGATTTTCATACAGAGTGCTATGTAACGTTGCCAATAAAAAACATAAACAGCAAACTTACATAAAGAAAGCCTAAACAGCCTACTTACATAGCCCCCATGCTCCCCACAAAAAATTTTACAAAATGTTTTTGGCCGGTGGCCAATAATGATTTGATAAAATTTTTCATAATTACACTAACGAAGATATCCAATGCACACACTTATTGATACAATGTTGGTCAAAAGCTAAAATTTTCTCACAGTCCATAAAGACAGTCCAGATTGTTCATCATAATAGTAATTACAGGTGTTTGTTCACAAAGTCTCATTAGTAAAAAAAAATTGCACACAGAAGTAGTGGATTTCCATGCAGTCTTGAAGAAGTAGTGTTGTCCTTACAACGGAAAGACAGTGCTGACTCTTGACATGCTGACAGGTAATGGGCCACAACAGAGCAAACCCACAGCAGAGTCATTCGACGTTTTGAAGAAGATTGGTAGGTAGGTCATCACAGAGCAGACCCACTGTAGTCCTGGTAGAGAGTATGGTATTGGTGGGCCACCAGAGGAGCAGACCCACTGTTGTCCTTGTAGAGATGGCCAGCAGCCATCTGTTGCGACTGTGCAGGTGCACAATCACCATTGAAGAGTCTTGCGGATAATAGAGCAAGTCCATAACCACCACTTGTGCACTCACAAAGTTTTTGGAATTGTCCTTAGAACCAGCAATGCTGTTATCCAGTCCCTTGCTGAATTATTAACACACGTGCAAACACTAACAGTCCCTACTTCTCACATATTGTCCATATACTATGACCAACAGAAATGTGTGCAGTGAAATGAATGCTTACAAGTTACTTAATTTGAGTAACTGGTGTCAATTACAATTATATAACATAAGAATACAATTACAAAGATACAAAATACATCATTAAAAACATAACAATACAGATAATATTTGTAGTGCAGGCTTTACAAAACAATAGAAATAAACATATACATCAGTGTTACAGGAATGATGACATGAGTACATACATAAAAGATCAGAATCACTTTTAAAAATTCAACTTCACACATGAGCATTAAAACAACACAGAATAAATAATGTCTAAGCATCTTTACAAAGTAAATAACATATTATTAGAAAAAGTCTACAACAGAGCTCTCATCAGCTAAACACATAAAGACAGGAAAAACACAAATACACAAGGGTACCCAAACACATAGTGGGATAACACAAAAGGAAAGGACAGGGTTTGTTTTCAGTGTAACATTTGGTACTGCAGTCCACCCCACAACTTCATTCGATAGATCTTTCGTCTTATTTCAACATTTGTTTCCACCAAAAAAATCCTATCCAAGCATGCTTTCTGTATTTATAAGTTCACACATTGCTTACCTCATCATTTATTTCCAAGAAAATCCTACCTATACCTCGTTCCTGTATTCTATTCATATTTCTTTTAAAATAATTATTTCTGATTGTACAATACTCATTGGGGCCCAAATCTTTCTTCGCAATGCATTCTTTACCTATTCTCCATAGTCAGTTTCTTATATAGTCTACCCCCTCTTAAGCTAACTTAAATCTACTGAGCTCAGATATATATACCAAGGGACGAGGCAATGCAGCATCACAACAAATCAACACAAACAGAAATGACAAAAAATGCAAATTGGCAAAGCTAGCAGCATAAATTAGCAAAAGTCAAATTCAATAACACTATGCCTGGCAAACAGCAGCAACTTATACCTAAACATGACATAGCTCAAGCAGAAAAAATATTACAGTAAAAACAACAATGCAGACAAGGGAAATGCATATTCACATCTTAATGTCTATGTAATTAAAGTGGTCATCTTAATGTCTATGTAATTAAAGTGGTCATCTTAATGTCTATGTAATTAAAGTGGTGCACCATAACAACTTATTGTAAAAAAAATATTACCATGTACCTGAAAAGAAAATTAAGTGTTACTGTTACGAGTTACTTCTTATTGTTCTTTCCTTTCCAAGTGCTCCTTTTTTAAAGAATGTGGATTACAAAATTATCATTTAATAGATCTGTTGACAGAAAGAGTTCACATTAGCAAATGCATCTCATTTTATAAAAGCAATGCTGCAACACAGCTGGAAACCAGACATCAAATGAAATAAGCAATTACACAAACCAAAGCATAAAAATGTCATTCAGTAGTCATGTGACATTTCATTTCATAAGTTAATTGCTCTCAACTCTCGTACAAAGACTCTTGTCATAATCAGGTGTGCAGATGTAAAACTATTTCTTGTCAATTCATAAGCATTTCAATAATTAGCACAAAGTGCGAGTAATCATATGTTTTTTTAAGTAACGAGGGTGTCGCATTAGCGATGAAAGGCACGCCCTAATGGCTTGTTCTCCAGGTGTTTGACACAGCTGTGTGCCCACAACGCATTACAAAAATCATATGTTTTCAAGTAACGAGCGTGTCGCATTAGCGATGAAAGGCACATCCTAATGGCTTTCTTTTCTACCTGAGCGTCTGAAAAGGCTTGTTCTCCAGGTGTCTGACACACCTGGGTGCCCACGTCGCATTATGTGCAGGTGGTCACTTAACTTTCTTACGGAAATATTTACGACAGCAGTTTCCGCTACAGTGACAGTCTCATATAAAAACATATCACAGGTCAAGAATTTTATTGACATAAACATACCTCAACAGCATAATACACATCGTCGTCGTAAAAATAACATCATAACACCTCAGTCAAATGTCAAAAACGTCGTAGCTTCCTCCAATGATTTCAAAACCTAAAGAAAATTCTCTGCTCATTTCAGTAGTGTCATCTACCTCAAACGTACTTTAAAAATTATACTCCCTTACCAAATACATCATTCAAAGTTCTCATAGTATCACAATGGTTCCAAAAAAATATGAACAGTGCACAAAGTACAGACAAAGTACAATTTCTTAAGTGTGAAGTAATCCAACTCTGTAATTGCGTAAACATGTGTCACTGACGTAGTAAAAGGATGTTTGTTTCTCTGTTAAATGATCAGATAGGTGTGTAATTTATGTGTTAGAGAAATATGGTACCGATGTGTAAAGTTGTATAAGCAAATACCATATTAGCTAGGGCTCCTTGTGCTTGCCAAACACATGGTACACAAAGTAGGCGTGTACCCCCCTGAGGTTTATTGTAATTGTATCCTCAGGTATTACAGCTTACAGCAATGAAATGAAATGTGTCACGAAAAACTTTCTTTGTAATTCAAAAATCTCTAAAAATAAATGTCTTAAGTACAAAATTAATCACTCAAATACGTGTCCAGTAGCGCTAAATGTGCGTCTTGCTCTAAGATAATCTCTGGGGAGTGTCGTAGTTATTGTCCTCCGAAAGCTAAGTTCTGCAGAAGTCAATGTACTTACCTCATGATACACAAAAGTGAAATGCTTTGCGTATAGATATCATACTTATTACGCTTATTGCCGTGATGAGGAAAGTACTGTGCTGTAACGTATTGTTGTCCTACGGAAAAGGCTGTCTCCTTGTAGCAATAGCACAAAAGTCACCACTAAAACATGTTTTACTTTACAGAAGAATTCAGAAAAACTGTGCAGATATCAAACAGATACACCGCAAAAGCAACATTGTAAATTGTCACTCATTAGTAACGTCGTGATATAATCGTGTAGCTGTCACACAAACCAACCACTGTGTCATCTGGCATTTCACAGAAAGCACCTCAAATCCAGAATCCACTCGTAAGCAAACCAAAATGTTGCATGTTAACAGTTTCTTAACTCTGACAAATTGTACAAGTAGCGTGAAGTGAAAATTGCAAAGACTAAGTTAAAAAGCAAATTATCTGTCAATAAATGGTTTGACATGAGAAATGTGGTGTAAACCTTTACTCTTCCTAGTACGCAGAGTTTCAACTTCAACGCAATTATCATGTGGTATACGTCGGATTCTGTAAGGTCCATTGTAAACTAGAAAGAATTTGTGACTCAAGTGTTTCTTCTTATGTGACAATGAATGAGCTTTAATGAGAACTTTCTGACCAATATATAATTTCTTTGCATTTGCTTTACCGTGTAGTTTTCTCCTTTTCTCTGCTGCAGATTTTATATTTTTAAGAGCCAAATCAATTATGTCTTTGTGTCGCAGTTTACGTGTATTCGGGAAAGGTACAAGCTCTCTGATTCTGTTCGGTGGTTCTACATTCTTCAGTACAAGAGTAGGTGGTAAAGCAGTGGAATCATGAGGCATTTCATTCAGCACATTTTGAAATAAGTGTAAATATCTGTCCCAATGCTGATGCTTTCTGTGACAATAAAGTCTGCAAAGCTTATTGATTTCTTTCATAATCCGTTCAGACGGGTTACAATGTGGTGAATACAATGAAATAAAAACAGGTTTGATTTTATGATTCCGAAGCATGCATGACCAAACAGCAGATCTGAATTGCGGTCCGTTATCTGAAATGACTTTACTAACGTGTCCAACTTCACGTAAGAAATTTTTAACAAAGGCGTTGGATACAGACCGTCCAGTGGCTTTACGTAACGGAGTGAAAGAAACAAATTTTGAAGTAAGTTCAACAGCGACTAGAACGTATGCAAATCCATTAGATGTTCTGACAAGCGGTCCCAAGAGATCAACAGCAGCAAATTCTTTTAATTTAGAAGGAATGATAGGAAACAGCGGAGCACGATGTGAGATAGTAGACGGTTTCGCCTTTTGACAAAGTTTACAGATAGACAAGACTCTTCGAATTCGCTTTTCCATATTGTTAAAATAACAAGTCGTTCGAAGAATATGAAAACATTTTCGTGGGCCAAAATGTGCATAGCTGAAATGAATGTACCAAATGAGCTTATTAACAAAATCGTCTGGAATGCAAAGTACCCATAGCTTGTCATCAACAGTGCAGCGTTTGAAGAGTATGTTGTTTCTAACCAGGTAATAATGCCGTATCTGAGTGTGTGTCTTTTCATGCCATTTACTTTTGATGTCTTTCCAAATCGGATCTTTATCTTGTTCATGAGCAATGTCCTTTAAAGATGTGGTGATGAAGTTTTCAAAGGCGACTTTCTGAATGTAAAGAATACTGAAATTTTTCTCGAGGTTGCCTTCTGTGTTACTTTTCTCAAGCCCAGCCGGTGCGCGTGACAGTGCGTCCGCAACAATGTTCTCCTTGCCGGGAATGTAGACTATTGTGAAGCGGAATTCTTGCAGAAACAATGCCCAACGTTTTAACCTATCATGATTTAATTTTGAAGACATAAGAAATTGTAATGCACGGTGATCACTGTATACTTTTACGTGCTTACCAGAAAGAAAGAAACGGAATTTGTTAAATGCCCAAACGATAGCTAAAGCTTCTAATTCAGTAACGGAATAATTTTTTTCAGATTTTGTTAGCACTCGGCTAGCAAAAGCAATGGTTTTCTGAACAGTAATGTCATCTTCTATGGCTTCTTGAAATAAATGGGCACCAAGACCAACTTTGGAAGAATCAGTGCTAAGGCAGAAATCTTGTGACAGATCTGGATGAGCTAGTATTGGCGCGTGAAGTAACGCTTCTTTCAAAGAATTGAATTCCAACTGTGCTTGTTCGTCCCAGTTCCAAATAGTATTTTTTCCAGTGAGAGAACAAAGTTTTGGTGTAACTAGAATTTGCATATTCAGAAAACGACGGTAAAAATTTACGAGACCTAGAAAACTGCGGACTTGTCTTTTTGTGGATGGAACTGGAATGGCTCTGATTGCTTCTAACTTTTCAGGATCCGGCTGAATGCCTTCAGAAGAAATAATATGTCCTAAAAACTTCACCTTTGACCTACCGAATTCAGACTTTTCCAAGTTAACTGTAATTCCAGATTCTGCAAAAATACGTAACAAACTGTTGAGGATGCGGTTATGTTGTTCCCATGAGGCTTCTGCTATTAGAATATCGTCCACATATAAGGTGATGTGACGTTTTAAGAACTCAGGTAATATGGAATTTAACCCGCGAATGAATGCTGCTGAAGAAATGTTCAAACCAAAAGGAAGTTTCCGAAACTGATAACAAACGCCGAAACAAAGGAAAGCTGTGTATTTTCTACATTCTGGATGTAGTTCGATCTGATAAAAGCTGGATCTGAGATCAATGGAAGACAACACTTTTACACCATTAAAATTTTGAAGAAGTTCTTCCATCGTCTGCGGCCTGTCTGTTTCAGGAATAATGATAGTATTGATTTGTCTCGAATCTAAGACAAGTCTGATCGATCCATTTTTCTTCTCAACAACATGTAACGGATTGTTGTATGAGCTTACTGCAGGCTCAATAATGCCCTCGTCAAGCATAGATTGTATTTCTGTTCTAACACGGTCCCTATAATGTGCTGGAATTACGTATGGTCTTACACAAAATTTAGTATGCTCACGAACACGAAATTGGTATTGAAATCCCTTGATTGTTCCTGTTTTGTGAGTAAAAACTGTGGAATGTGCTTGTAAAATCTCAAAAAGGTCCTGCCTATCAGTGTCATTACAATTCTCAATTGTTTGAATTTTATTCTGAATTAACTCATTAATTTCAAATATGCCGTCGATGTCATCCCTGTCAGTACTTGCAGAGTGATTGTTAGTGTCTAGTTCCGTAGAAAATTCCGAACTGTTATCTAACAGAAGGTAAAGCCGATTAATTTCCTCATCATGGTTTGAGAGCCAGTCTTCAAATTTCAAAGCTATTGACTTACCTTCTTTCTCTAAACTTATTTCAGCATCGTGAAAGTTTAAGATTGCTTTATATTCATTCAAAAAGTCTACTCCCAGTATAATTTCCGTCGACAATAATGGAACAATAAGGAAGTTCATAGAGAAGCTGTGGCTTTGACAAAAGAATTCTAAGTTGGTTTGTTGGCGTACATCTACACTTTTTCCAAAGATTGCACCTTGTAATTTAATCTTACGTAACGGAAGTGTGGGGCAATCGTTCGCTTTGTTGCATTTGCTAAAAGCTGTTTCGCTAATTACTGAAATGGGACTGCCAGAGTCAAGTACTGCCGTAAATTTTACGTCATTTACAGTAATATGAATCACAGGATATGCAATGTTGTTATGTTTTACGTCGTGTTCCTGGAGTAAGATGTCCCTAATGTCTTCCATTTTTACGTAATTACTAGCTACGGTAGCTGCGTCGTCAGTTTCATAAGTACGTCTTGTGGCTGCCAGTGGTGTGAGTCATCGCCTATTGTCTCTTTGTTGGCGCGCGTCGTTATTGGGATTTGGAGACCTAACTTCTACAAATTCATCGTGACGAGAGTGCTCTGCTCTGTTTAAATCTCGCCAGTTCTGATGCAATTCAGGTCTGTCGTTACGATCATATCGTCTGTCGTCATGTCGGTAGATTCCATAGTTTCTTTCTTGTCGGTCACGTGGTGGAGAATTTCTCCTTGAATCGTAACTACGCGCTGGACCGTTGCGTCTAAAGTTATTCTGTCTCCCTTGATAATAGTTATTTTGGTTCCCATATTGTCTGTTTCTCTGATTGTCTCTGTGATAGTCATTACTGCGGAGAGGTGATCTTTCCCTGTAATTATTACTACTCTGCCAACGGTTGTCATATGGGTGGTGTCTGTTTTGGTCACGATTTACGTTGTAAGAATAGGTTTGTCGTGGCCATTTATTGTTTCTGTCGTCACGGAATTGTGACGGATGTGACCTGTAATGATTGTTTTCCTGTTTTCGCATCCCGCGACTGTCTGTGTCAATTTCCAGTTCTTGTAACAGTCCCTGAAAAGCTTCAATGTCGTCTTTGCAACGTCCTGCTAAAATAATGTGTCGTAAATGTTCAGGCAGTTTGATTAAGCAAATGCGGATGAGTTCTGAGGGGCTGTATGGGTTTGATAGGTACTGATTCTTGTGCAACATGTCTTCAAAATATTTGACAAGACTGGAAAATTCAGTTTGTTCAAAGTGTTTCATCATCATGATGCTATGTTTTACGCGGTCTTGTGTAGCTTGAGACCAATATGCTGAGAGGAAGGCATGGTAAAATTCTCCTTCACTGTGGCAATCGTGAATGACCGATCGCATTCTTACAGCTGGTTCATTCTCCAAGTAGCCACACATAAATTCTAATCTGTGTTCTAATGACCAGTTGGGAGGAAAACAATGAGAGAATTGATGGAGCCACGCTTGTGGATGAATGTCGTTGCCAGAATTCTTAAATGTTTTGAATTTACGTGTAGTAATGAACAGCTTATAGTCAAAATCATCATGTCGGCGAGTCACATATTGGTCATTGTTACGTCGTGTCGGCGGTTCCATCTCAAAATTCGGTGCACCTTGCCAATTTCTTTCATAATTACCGAAATGCTCTGTGTTATTATATTGTGGCTTTTCCGTATTTCTATGTCCCTCTTCCAGTATTGGGGCGCGAGTGTCCTCTGAAATACGTAATTCTTGTATCACCTGCGTCAACTGATCTTGTACTTCCCGGATTTCTCTTTTATACTGTGTATTAATTTGATTTTGATTTTGTTTGAATTTTCTTATTTGTTCATAGTCTTCTGTGTCAGTGAAGGCTACGGGTCTTGTGTCATTCAGATCATCATCTACCTTTGTAGATAAGTTAGTGACCTGATCCGAAAGTTCAGCTACTTTCTCCGATAGTGAACACATTTCCTCAGTGTGTTTTTCTGAACCAAGTTTCAGAGTGTCCATTTGTGTTGAAATCGAATCTACTGTGTTCTTTAAGTTTTCCTGAGTTTTTGCCAGTTGCGTAACCGAATCGGTAGATGCAACTGAGTCAATTTTAGCCCACAAGGTCTCATGATTTTCATGAACAATGGTTTGCAGTTCTTTTATGGCTGCTTCGTGATTCTGTAATACATTCTCATGACGCGAAAAAATAGGTTGGAAATGCTCACAAATTTGTGTTTTTACGTCATTACAGACTTTCTGACATTTCGATTCTATTTTATATAACTCAGTAGTTAAATCTTCACGTGTTTGTTCAAGCATATGTTCCACTGAGTCTAACTTTTGAAGCTTTTGTTCCATTGTGTCTAACTTTTGAAGCTTTTGCTGTGTTTGTCTCTGATTTTGTTCCATTGTGTCTAACTTTTGAAGCTTTTGCTGTGTTTGTCTCTGATTTTGTTCCATTGTGTCTAACTTTTGAAGATTCTGTCCCATTTGTTTCTGATTTTGTTCAAGCGTTGTGTCTAACTTTTGTAGCCTTTGTCCCATTTGTTGCATTAACTGTAATAACAATGCACTGGTGTCTGAAACATGTTCCTCAGTGCTTTTCGGCAGTGAATTTGCACCGGCAACATTCACATTTTGACAAGCGGAAAATGTGTCTTGACTCATTTGAGAAAACGGTGAGGACGCAAAACCTGAATCTACAGTATTTGCAAAATTGTGTCCTATCATTTCGGATTCCTGAGGCGAGCTGTTGCCGACCGATCGATCGACAATGCTTCCCTGTTCACTACCTGTTTCACTGCCTACGCCATTGTCTGACGCCCGCTCCATTTCCCTATGCACAGTTACCAAATTACTACTTTGAATATTAGTTAATTCACTACCCAGTGGTGCTGATAAGCTACGCTCGTCGTCACTATTATTTCTCAATTTAGTTTGGAGCCTAGTGTTACGTTTTTCACACGCCATTATTGTCACAATATTTCACACGACAACACAGAAAAGCACAACTTGAATAGCAAAAACAAGAGAACACATTAACATAGCACTGAAAATAATATCTAGTTAATTGCAGCAGCGAAATACTTGGCGCAAAGCTACATGCATGCCACAACTGTTTTACTGTACAACAATGAAAGACTGCAACTACAAAGGAGATTCTCTCTACAATTACGCGCTAGCAATAAACAAAAGCTACACTAAATACACAAACTACAAGAAAAAAATCAGAAGATTCCAGTGAGGTATCCTAGGCTAAGGGTCGACATATGAAACGTCCCCTTTGAACAATTTTACATGTGAAACGTCCACTTAGAACAATTGTACAAGACTGTGCTTAACCTGGCACACAATAATTTTTTAGCGCAACGCAATCTGACTTTCAATAACCCCTACAAAACAATGGCCCTGACTAACTTTAACCTATACCTTTTACAAATCACTTACCTCACAAAAATCTTCGCTACTCAAGCTACTGCAAAACAGCGAGCGCCACTACTGCCAGCTAAATAAAAGATTCAAACCACTGAAGGTACTAACTACTGATAGGGATAGTTAGCAAATGAAAGATATTAATAGAGAACAAACAATGTATTTACCTTAATATTCATAATTGACATTCAGTCTTACAGATTATCAAAACTCCGCCATCTCTCTCCCCACGTCCACCACTGCTGGCGGCTCACCTCCAACTGCCCAGCGCTACGCGCTGTTCGCATCCAGCTATAGCAGTTCATGACAATAATGGCAGACAACAATGCAAACTAGCCACATACTGCACACAGCACAGCCAGTGATTTTCATACAGAGTGCTATGTAACGTTGCCAATAAAAAACATAAACAGCAAACTTACATAAAGAAAGCCTAAACAGCCTACTTACAAGGATCTGTTTTGACCACGTCCAAAAACATTCCGAAACGTGCCCACACATCAGAAAATGTGGCTGCGGTTCATCACAAAATGTTCAGAGTCCTGGTAAATCAACCCAATACCTGTCGCAAGAGACCGGCGTATCGCGTCGATCACGCGGACGAATACCCTACCTGGACCTGCACATGCATTTCTACCGACTGTCTATTGCTCATGCATTAAAACAAGCAGATGCTCCTCAGCGCCTCCAGTTCTGTTCACTGAGATAACAATGAATGCCTTGGACATAGGTCTGTTCTTCATGTCTGATGAAGCCTGGTTTCACCTGAGTGGTTACGTTATCTCACAGAACCACAGGTTCTGGGCAGCGGAGAATCCTCATAATTTCCTCGAATCACTATTGCCTGATCAGAAGGTTGAGGTTTGTTGTGCAATGTCTGCACGCCACGTTATTGCAACAATCTGCTTTTGTTAGACGCTGAATTCGGCGCGTTACATTTCCAACACTTTGAAACCGTTTGTGGCTGCATCAACTTTCAACAGGATGGACAGCTGCCCACACAGCGGCCGAATGTTGGAGCACATTTACACAATCTTGACGACTGAACAGAGTTTTTAGCTGAGGTCTAGGCCCCAGCTGACCACCCACGTCACCTGATCTGTCAGTCTGCGATTATTTTGTGTCGGAAGCCTTCAAGTCTGAGGTGCATCGCAACAGCCCTCATAGTCGTCAAGAACTACAGCAGAACATTTCGAAGAGACTGCAGCAATTCCAACAGTCCAGCTTCGATCTGCTTTCAGCAACTTGCTGACCTTGATCCAAAAGTGCCAAGAGATAAATTGTGGTCACTTTCAACATCTACTATAGTCAGGTTAGTACCGTATTTCCTTTCCTCTGCTCTGTCTCTTTGCACCCTGGGACTCTGTTCTCCGGATCACTTTTATTTGTCCCACACCGCACAACATGCAGACTTAGTTCTTGATGTTATTTGTATTGTAGTCAGTCAAAGCACTCATACAGAAACAGAAGGAGTGGTAAACAGTGTTCTTAAAAGTAAGATTGACTGGTTTTCTGCGGAGTGGTCTCACCCTCAATTATAAAAAGACACAACATATTCAGTTCTGCACATCCAGGGGAACCACACCAATGATAAGAGGAATAATAAATGGAACGGAAACTTTAAAATTCTTATAGTCCATATTGATGAAAAAAGCACACTTATGAACTGCTAAAACAACTCAGGTCAGTAACATGTGCATTTAGAATCACTGCAGATCTTGGGGAGAGACAAATCAATGAGTTGACGTATTTTGCATATTGAAATTCAATAATGTTCTGCGGTAACTCACCTTTAAGAAATAAAATCTTCGTTGTTCAAAGCTGCGCTGTAAGAATAATATGTGGTGCTCACCCGCGATCGTCTTGTAGGCATCTGTTTCAGGAGATGAGCATTCTGACTACTGCATCACACTATACTTAATCCATTACAGTTCAAAAGAAACAGTGATGTACATAATTACAACACCAAAGGGAAAGATGACATGCTTTATTCCACATGAAGGTTGTCATTAGCACAAAAATGGCGGCACAATACTACAATAAAAATTTTTCATCGTTTATGAACTAATATAAAAGTCTGTCAAACAGGAAAGTAAAATTTGAAATCAAACTGAAAAATGTTTCTACTCGAAATCTCCTTCTACTCTGTAGAAGAATTTCTGTTGCAGTAATGTATAGAAGTCTGCGGGTAGGAATTACTGACTCGCATCTGTATTTTAAGATAAATAAATAAAACATAGAAATTTTCAGCATGTAACTACATTTACAAACTAATTTACGATGTGAATATAAAATGACTCTTTCCACATCACTACGATTTACTGCGCAAAATGATTCATGGAACATGAAACTAACTTATTCGTATATTACATAGGTTCTTTTCCTCGCATTTGCCTGCAGAGATGCCGTCGTTTCGTTGACTTTCCTTCACTTCTTTGTAGGTTTGTATCTTGCGATTTTCAGGAGCTATCTTTGAAACTTTGTGCAAAATTAAAACCGTGCTCCAGCCCACGAGTCAAGTATGGGATCTCTGTCTCTTGTTCTAACGACTGAGCTATCCAACCACGATTCACAACGAATCTTCGGAGCTTACTTCTGCCCGTTCCTCTTCTCTGCCTAGTGTTCTTTTATCCAGGAGTGCGAATCTCGTAAGTTGAAAGATAACTACTGCAAAGTACATGGCGTAGGAAAACTGGTGGCAGTACAGGTATGACAGCGGCTGGAGAGTCTGGCTTTGATAGTTCAGTTGACGCAGCAGCTGTCGTAAAAAGTAAAAGGTCGTAAGATCAAGCCACCGCTCAGCGCAGTTTTAATCTGAGTGGAACTTTCGATTCGGCACATACTCCGGTCCAGAATAAAATTTCATTCTTGAGATAATATTTGATTACTCATTCTATGAATGGCTTCATTCCATTTATCTCTGTCTTCGTGTGTTCTATTTCCTAATCTACGATTATTCAATTTATTGCTAATGTAATCATTCTTAATTCCGTCGGACCAACTACGTTCTTTCACCGCTCTGAGAATTCTCATTTCTCTTGTCTAAATTCCACTCTCATCTTTTCTGTTACCCGTGCCTCACTTCTTTTCATCAAGACAGGGAAAGTTCTGGTCTGATTGAATTTCAAGCGCGTCTGTTCCTGTATTTGCTTTTTCTGGTAACTATTTATTGTATCACATATATTTTGAGTATTATGCGGGTTTCTTCTCCCTATCTCTACAATATTCATATATACTATCACATCCTATATAAATAAAATATGTAACTTCTTCCACTATTTCATTATCATCAAATACAACAAATATGAGGCTCTGACGTCTTGGAGTAGACAGTATAACCATGCCTGATGCAGAGGAAATCCTCTACCAGCCCTCACTGAAAAGAGATCTATGACTACGAGCTTGGATGGCGGAACCATTACCAGTTTTACGTGCTCAGTGTCAATAAGCAGTCCAGAGACAATAGAGATATTTCCAATACCTAAAATAACTTTGTTAACAACTTATCGACAGAACTCAAGGGTCGCAACCTGTGGACAACAATTTCAATATGTAAAGTATGCAGTACCGTATTAAAAGGACCACAGGGGTGCCGCATAGCGATTTAAAAGATGCTGTTCCGTGCCACTTCCATCTGTTACTATTATTCGCCAGACCACAGGCTGCGCTGTGTTAACCTACAAACACTTTAAGGAGGCAATCCTGACGTTCGTGCTGGCCACATGTGAAGAAGATCTTGGAGAGTTTGTTACGTAACGCTAGTAACGTACGCACGGATGACGTTCCGCACATCTGTCTGACGCAATAGGAACAGAATTTTCCAAGTGATATTCTGGATCTGTGTTTCCTCAATATGTTCCTACTTCATTCTAGGATATGGGTCATTGCACTCGATGTCGCTTCCTGCAAATCTCTGCCTGATTCAGTTCCCCAGGTACGTCTCTCTTGCCCGCAAGCAGACTATATAGCGACCGTTTCTGACCCCAAGACAGGATCTGTGATCATCACTGAACACGAGTAAGCGCCATTAATACTCCGAATGGCTTCATCCTGTGCATTTCCGGACAAGATGCTAGACTGCGTTGATGTGACACAGTAGGAATGGCGAGCGGTATACACGCCCTTGGACAGGCTTCCAGCTAAGGGTCCGTAAGGGTTCTGGGTGGAACTTCTCGCCATGCGATCAGTTTGTCTCATAGTGTCATCCAGGAGCTAATCTATACGTCACTGCCTTCCAGAACATGGACGGCTGCCATACACACATTGCCTTACACCTTTCCTTGTTTTAGATTATTCTACCACTAAGTGAAAGTTGACTAGTCCAATCTGCTTGACACACACACATTGTCTTAACATTGTTCCAATAGCTGATATCACACTGCCCAAAACGGAAAATATTTTATTCGATTTCATGTAATCGAAAGTTTGCTTACAACATATGTATGTGTTATATGCTGAACAGAACACTGAAGCATAAAGTGTATTTACGGCTAATTCAAACCCTTTCAGGGTGGTTAGTAAACTGTTGAAGGCGTGCTACGTTCCAGCTGATTGTCAACAAAGGAAGAAAGGAAACAAGACTGATTTTTACGTCAACAGAGATAGCTGCAGGCGACGTCAAGCAAAGGCGACGGACGCTGATAAGAAATTCTGCACTATTTGTGTGGCTGATGACTGATGTTGTCATTCGCTCTTCATTTATATGAATATAAACCAAAGGTGTAATTAAACAACGCGTATAAAGGCTGATTCGCACTCTGTACCGGTATTACTGTCTCTGTTAATAAAAGTCCTGCAGCGTGGAGTGGCCGCGCGATTAGAGACCCCATGTCACTGATGGCGTGGTCCCTCCCGCCGGAGATTCGAGTCCTCCCTCGGGCATGGGTGTGTGTGTTGTCCTTAGCATGAGTTAGTTTAAGTAGTGTGTCACTCTAGGGACCGATGACCTTTGCAGTTTGGTCCCAGAGGAATTCGCACACATTTGAAAATTTGAATAAAAGTCCTTAATTCGTTGGACCGTGCCTTCCGAAACAGCAGAGTGTAGGAAGACACAGAAACTCATTACAAGCTAATTCGTCATGTACTGAAAAACCATAAAATTCCCCTTGTTTCTCAGTACATGATGTATCAGCTTGTAGTTGACTAAAAAAAATGGAACTAATTGGGAGAACTGAGTTCTCGTACCTTTCATGTTCACATCGTTTGCTTACGAGAAGAGATAGAGATACAGTTGAACTAATTATGAAATAGCTGTTTTGAAGCTCTACCTGAAAGACGTGAAATAGAACAGTGGCACGGCTCCTCTTGGATACGTTGAAGGTGCTCTCAAAGTATGGATTAGCAGATGCATAGTTAAATATTGAAATAGCTTTGAGAATATTTATGACAATGCCATAGACCGCAGCATCTTGTTAACCCAGTGTCAGCAAGTTAAAGATGCCAACTTTGATTCCATACGGAACTGTTGTGCACAAGGACTGTTTAGTATTATGAGGAAAGTTAGGAAAACAGTCACAGCGACTATTTAGTATTACAAGAAAGGATAGGAACATAGAAGTCAGTCGCATTGCCACTGGTTTTTGTTATTCAAGCATATGCAGATTCATCTATAAATAGCAGTCTTCAGTGTTAGAATACAAGGAAATTACAGAACCAAAACTGATGTACGTAAACGAATCAGCAAAACACCACGTTATCCATTAGAAACGGTCTATTTTAGACAACATATCATTTGAGACAATGTATATATAATTTTCGAAGGTCGTCTTGATGAAGAATAGTTACATATCAATTTCAATTCGTCAAAATGATAACGATCTTCAAAAATTTTTAATTTGGTTTTCGAATGTAATGTAACAATTCCGTAGGGGACAATTGATGAAATAATTAATGAGCAATTGCAGAATATAGCTTCACCGTTGACAGATGGATAAATTCATTGTATATCAACGTTTATTGACGTAGTTTAAAGGTGATATGCAACTGTACTTGGTGACTGTATTCAATAAAAATGGGTTTTAAACTACTATATCGGAAAGAAACTGGGTTAGTTGGTTTTTGTGATGTAGGGGCCGTTACTTGAACTACATGAGACAAACTGAACCTGCTGCGCTTGTAAACTACGATCTCAGTTTTCTTCTTCTCGTACACCAGTAAAGTCATATGGTGACATGTACTGCTGGTAATTCGTTGGATTATAACACACGCAAATGGTATGTTGACTAAAATGGACCATTTTTATTGGATAACGTGGTGTTACAGCTGTTGTTTTATGTAAATCAGTTCTGAATCTGTAATTTCCTTGTATTCTAGGACTGAAGATGTCTATTTATAACTGAAATCTGAATATGCATAAATAATTAAAAAATAATTGGTTGTGTCTGATTGCTGTATTCCTAGCCTTCGGTATACGTAAAGTAAAGGTGATAAAGAAAACTACTTAACGTTAAGTGAAGATGAAGGCAGAATGTCAGATTTAGCTATGTTATCCCCAGAATATGAAAGGCATTCTATATCTGAGATCAATGAGATAATCAATGAGCTTTTTTTGGGCAAACTAATGAAACGTAAAGGAAAATGATAATAAAAATTTGGTTGGTGGGAAGGAATACTTTCTCAACTCTCTATTGTGGCTCTTTCTCTTCTATTAACCGTTAGTAATTTATGGATTTTCAATAATGTATGAGGAGTAAATAAAATATTTTGTTTATTCTTAATAATAGCAAAAGTTTTCTGTCATGAGCAACAGATTCTGATTTAGGTTTAGTTCATTTAAAAAGTTTATGCAGCACATGAATACTTGCTACTTGTATATGTAATCTGTTGTTCGCAACATTTTACATTATTATAGTTATTTTAAGAAATGTTTTGCAGTAATACATTATGCAATGTCTTAAATCTGCCTAGAAAACATTGCAGAAAGGTAGTTTTACAGGTTGAGTGGGAGAGAAGTAGCAGTTCTGATAAGGGCACAGTATCATCTGAATATGCCAATTGTTTCTGACGCACAAATTTGCCACTCGTCGGGAAACATGGATGATAAATGTGGGAGAATCCATTGATATCCATTCAAAGAGGTATAACGTTACTGCTTCGATGGATTCCAAAGCAAGTCTATGCCAGTTTCAGTAGCTTTATAAACGCACTATGTTTATTGGGCCTAATGGAGATTGCTTTCATTGTAAATGAAGGCATTTCGTTTGTATTTTGTGTTTTCCTGAGATATCATCTATCGATTTTGTACCCTTATTGTGTTGCGGCTGGGATAGGGATACTTTCTTTAAAGGAAACAGTAGCTGGTAGCCAGGGGCGAGTGAAAGGAGCGTGTTTTTTGGCGACCCCTTGCACAAGGGGAAAGCAACAACATATCGCTTGTTGCAGACAAAGCGTTCAAGAAATACGCAGTCAATGGCTGCGGCGAGGGGAAGCTGGTGGATGGAGCGTGGAGTGCTGCGCTAATGGAGGGGTGGGGGACCGCGCCAGCGAAGGAAGGCACGGCCGCTACGTACTCGCCGGCTGCTGCCCGCACCGAGCACGCGCCACATTCTTACAGAGTGCCACTCATAACTAGGGGGCAACTCTACGCTGCCTATGCTTCACACACCGTTCTGCGAGTACGTCACGACAGTACCCACACTTGGAAATCGAGTACCTACGCTTCAAATTACTCAATCTCTTACAACAAATGGTCCAAATGGCTGCGAGCACTAAGGGACTTAACATCGGAGCTCATCAGTCCCCTAGAACTTAGAACTACTTAAACCTAACTAACCTAAGGACATCACACACATCCATGCCCGAGGCAGGATTCGAACCTGCGACCGTAGCGGTCGCGCGGTTCCAGACTGTAGCGCCTAGAACCGCTCGGCCACTCCGGCCGACCTCTTACAACAGATTACAACTTAACGAAATTATTATTCTGCTTCTGTCATTTTCTACCAATAATTATTATCACGATCCGTTTCAACTGCGTGCTGCTATCATCAGGTGCATTATAGTTACATGTTCATTACATTAATTTGAAGTATAATGAGACTGTTTGCTCGGTGTACCAGTGAGGAATTTAAGCCCACACAGAAAGCTCCAGTGGCGCATCCAGCTAACGACGCTCATCACACTTCATGTTAACGTAATGCACATGTAACTGTATTACACCTGATGATGGGAACATACTGCTGAAATAGACCACGGTAACGTATGTTACTAAAAACTGACTGAGACAGGAAAAATTTTTGTAATCCTGTCGCAGACCTAAAACTTTCCAAATAACGTGGATACAATAAAGACTGCCGGCCGGGGTGGCCGAGCGGTTCTAGGCCTTACAGTCTGGAGCCGCGCGACCGCTACGGTCGCAGGTTCGAATCCTGCCTCGGGCATGGATGTGTGTGATGTCCTTAGGATAGTTAAGTTTAAGTAGTTCTAAGTTCTATGGGACTGATGAGCTCCGATGTTAAGTCCCTTAGTGCTCAGAGCCATTTCAACCATTTGAACCAATAAAGACTACAATTTTTTACTGAATTACAGAATCAGACGCACTAAAACTTCTCCACGATCGGTTTCGGTACTTAGCTCATTTTCAAGTGTTCACAACCGAGCAACATGACCCTCTTTGCTACCAGAACACCCACAGCCATCCAAAACAAACGCAAAGTATATCTATTTAAAATGCTCTTAATGCCTTTTTGAAGACTGTCCTAACTCCTTCCGATCTGATAATGTAAGCGTAGAAAAGTTGTGGAATGATTTCAGAGAGATAGTATCGACAGAAATTGAGATACATATTAACCTCATGAATTGGTAAGCGATGGCACTGATCCCGCAAGGTATACAAAACGGGTCAGATCGCTGATGCAGATGCAGCGAAAAAAGGATGCCAAATTTAGAAGTATGAAAAATCCCCAAGACTGACAAATTTTGCAGAAGATCGAAATATAGCTCGTACTTCAATGACAGATCCTTTTAATAATTTCCACAACGATACTCTGTCTCGGCATCCGTCAGAAAACCCAAAGAGATTCTGGTCATACATAAAGCACACCAGTGGCAAGACGCAATCAATACCTTCACTGCGCGATAACAACGGAGAAGTCACTGATGACAGTGTCACTAAAGCGGAGTTATTAAACACGGTTTCCCGAAACTCCTTCACCAAAGAAGACGAAGTAATTATTCCTGAATTCTAATCAAGAAGAACTGACAACATGAGAAACATAGAAGTAGATATCCTCAGTGTAGCACAGCAGCTTATATCACTTACTAAAGACAAGGCTGCCGGTCCAGATTGTATACCAGTCAGGTTCCTCTCAGAGTATGCTGCTATAATAGTTCAGTATTTAGCAATTATGTACAACCGCTCGCTCACAGAAAGATCCGCACCTAAAGACTGGAAAAGTGCTCATTCACACCAATACCCAAAAAGGGTGTAAGTAGGCTGTTTATGTTTTCTTTATGTAAGTTTGCTGTTTATGTTTTTTATTGGCAATGTTACATAGCACTCTGTATGAAAATCACTGGCTGTGCTGTGTGCAGTATGTGGCTAGTTTGCATTGTTGTCTGCCATTGTTGTCATGAACTGCTACAGCTGGATGTGAACAGCGCGTAGCGTTGGGCAGTTGGAGGTGAGCCGCCAGCAGTGGTGGACGTGGGGAGAGAGATGGCGGAGTTTTGATAATCTGTAAGACTGAATGTCAATTATGAATATTAAGGTAAATACATTGTTTGTTCTCTATTAATATCTTTCATTTGCTAACTATCCCTATCAGTAGTTAGTACCTTCAGTGGTTTGAATCTTTTATTTAGCTGGCAGTAGTGGCGCTCGCTGTTTTGCAGTAGCTTGAGTAGCGAAGATTTTTGTGAGGTAAGTGATTTGTAAAAGGTATAGGTTAAAGTTAGTCAGGGCCATTGTTTTGTAGGGGTTATTGAAAGTCAGATTGCGTTGCGCTAAATAAAATTGTGTGTCAGGTTAAGCACAGGCTTGTATAATTGTTCTAAGTGGACGTTTCACATGTAAAATTGTTCAAAGGGGACGTTTCATATGTCGACCCTTAGCCTAGGATACCTCACTGGAATCTTCTGATTTTTTTCTTGTAGTTTGTGTATTTAGTGTAGCTTTTGTTTATTGTTAGCGCGTAATTGTAGAGAGAATCTCCTTTGTAGTTGCAGTCTTTCATTGTTGTACAGTATAACAGTTGTGGCATGCATGTAGCTTTGCGCCAAGTATTTCGCTGCTGCAATTAACTAGATATTATTTTCAGTGCTATGTTAATGTGTTCTCTTGTTTTTGCTATTCAAGTTGTGCTTTTCTGTGTTGTCGTGTGAAATATTGTGACAATAATGGCGTGTGAAAAACGTAACACTAGGCTCCAAACTAAATTGAGAAATAATAGTGACGACGAGCGTAGCTTATCAGCACCACTGGGTAGTGAATTAACTAATATTCAAAGTAGTAATTTGGTAACTGTGCATAGGGAAATGGAGCGGGCGTCAGACAATGGCGTAGGCAGTGAAACAGGTAGTGAACAGGGAAGCATTGTCGATCGATCGGTCGGCAACAGCTCGCCTCAGGAATCCGAAATGATAGGACACAATTTTGCAAATACTGTAGATTCAGGTTTTGCGTCCTCACCGTTTTCTCAAATGAGTCAAGACACATTTTCCGCTTGTCAAAATGTGAATGTTGCCGGTGCAAATTCACTGCCGAAAAGCACTGAGGAACATGTTTCAGACACCAATGCATTGTTATTACAGTTAATGCAACAAATGGGACAAAGGCTACAAAAGTTAGACACAACGCTTGAACAAAATCAGAAACAAATGGGACAGAATCTTCAAAAGTTAGACACAATGGAACAAAATCAGAGACAAACACAGCAAAAGCTTCAAAAGTTAGACACAATGGAGCAAAAGCTTCAAAAGTTAGACTCATTGGAACAAACGCTTGAACAAACACGTGAAGATTTAACTACTGAGTTACATAAAATCGAATCGAAATGTCAAAAAGTCTGTAATGACGTAAAAACACAAATTTGTGAGCATTTCCAACCTATTTTTTCGCTGCATGAAAATGCATTACAGAATCACGAAGCAGCCATAAAAGAGCTGCAAACCATTGTTCATGAAAATCATGAGACCTTGTGGGCTAAAATTGACTCAGTTGCATCTACCGATTCGGTAACGCAACTTGCAAAAACTCAGGAAAACTTAAAGGACACAGTAGAAAGACACATGGAGGAAATTAGTTCATTATCAGAGAAAGTAGCCGAACTTTCGGATCAGGTCACTAACTTATCTACAAAGGTAGATGATGATCTGAATGACACAAGACCCGTAGCCTTCACTGACACAGAAGAGTATGAACAAATAAGAAAATTCAAACAAAATCAGAATCAAATTAATACGCAATACAAAAGAGAAATGCGGGAAGTACAAGATCAGCTGACACAGGTAATACAAGAATTACGTATTTCAGAGGACACTCGCGCCCCAATAAGGGAAGAGGGACATAGAAATACGGAACAGCCACAAAATAATAACACAGGGCATTTCGGTAATTATGAAAGAAATTGGCAAGGTACACCGAATTTTGAGATGGAACCGCCGAAACGACGTAACAATGACCGATATGTGACTCGCCGACATGATAATTTTGACTATAAGCTGTTCATTACTACACGTAAATTCAAAACATTCAAGAATTCTGGCAACGACATTCATCCACAAGCGTGGCTCCATCAATTCTCTCATTGTTTTCCTCCCAACTGGTCATTAGAACACAGATTAGAATTTATGTGTGGCTACTTGGAGAATGAACCAGCTGTAAGAATGCGATCGGTCATTCACGATTGTCACAGTGAAGGAGAATTTTACCATGCGTTCCTCTCAGCATATTGGTCACAAGCTACACAAGATCGCGTAAAACATAGCATCATGATGATGAAACACTTCGAACAATCTGAATTTTCCAGTCTTGTGAAATACTTTGAAGACATGTTGCACAAGAATCAATACCTGTCAAACCCATACAGCCCCTCAGAACTCATCCGCATTTGCTTAATCAAACTGCCCGAACATTTACGACATATTATTTTAGCAGGACGTTGCAAAGACGACATTGAAGCTTTTCAGGGACTGTTACAAGAACTGGAAATTGACACAGACAGTCGCGGGATGCGAAAACGGGAAAACAATCACTACAGGGCACATCCGTCACAATTCCGTGACGACAGAAATAATAACTGGACGCGACAAGGCTATTCTCACCACACAAATCGTGACCAAAATCGACACCACCCGTATGACAACCGTTGGCAGAGGAGTAATAATTACAGGGAAAGATCACCTCTCCGCAGTAATGACTATCACAGAGACAATCAGAGAAACAGACAATATGGAAACCAAAACAATTATTATCAAGGGAGACAGAATAACTTCAGACGCAACGGTCCACCACGCAGTTACGATTCCGGGAGAATTTCTCCACCACATGAACGACAAACAAGAAACTGTGTAAACTACCGGCAAAACGACAGACGTGAATTTCATCAGAGCTGGCGAGCTTTAAACAGAGCTGGGCCCTCTGGGCAAGGCGAATTTGTGGAAGTTAGGCCTCCTAATCCCAGTAACGGCGCGCGCCAACAAAGAAACAGACAATGACTCACACCGCAGGCAGCCGCGTGCGCCCGCTGGCTCAGGGAAAAATAACATTGACGCTAACCTTGAGCAAAGTTCCAGTATTCTTTACAGACGAATACCGCACGATAATTGCATTCAAGTTGAAACTCTGCGTACTAGGAAGAGTAAAGGTTTACACCACATTTCTCATGTGAAACCATTTATTGACAGATAATCTGCTTTTTAACTTAGTCTTTGCAATTTTCACTTCACGCTACTTGTACAGTTTGTCAGACTTAAGAAACTGTTAACATGCAACTATGTTTTAAAGCTAACTAACTATCCAGTCAAGAACATAGCTAACTTAGACAAGTAATTGCGAATGCATTGTTATTGCGAACAGACGACACAGTGTTGTTATTTATACATTCTTCCTTGTTAGTTGCACGATTTTATCACGACGTTACTAATGAGTGACAATTTACAATGTTGCTTTTGCGGTGTATCTGTTTTATATCTGCACAGTTTTTTCTGAATTCTTCTATAAAGTGAGACATGTTTTAGTGGTGACTTTTGTGGTATATGTACAAGGAAACAGCCTTTTCTGTAGCACAACAATACGTTACAGCACAGTACTTTCCTCATCACGGCAATAAGCGTAATAACTAAGTTATCTATACGCAAAGCATTTCACTTTGTTTATCATGAGGTAAGTACATTGACTTCTGCAGAACTTAGCTTTCGGAGGACAATAACTACGACACTTCCCAGAGATTATCTTACAGCAAGACGCATATTTAGCGCTACAGGACACGTACTTGAGTGATTAATTTTGTACTTAAAACATTTATTTTTAGAGATTTTTGAATTACAAAGAAAGTTTTTCGTGATACATTTCATTTCATTGCTGTAAGCTGTAATACCTGAGGATACAATTACAATAAACCTCAGGGGGGTACACGCCTACTTTGTGTACCATGTGTTTGGCAAGCACAAGGAGCCCTAGCTAATATGGTATTTGCTTATACAATTTAACACATCGGTACCATATTTCTCTAACACATAAATTACACACCTATCTGATCATTTAACAGAGAAACAAACATCCTTTTACTACGTCAGTGACACATGTTTACGCAATTACAGAGTTGGATTACTTCACACTTAAGAAATTGTACTTTGTCTGTACTTTGTGCACTGTTCATATTTTTTTGGAACCATTGTGATACTATGAGAGCTTTGAATGATGTATTTGGTAAGGGAGTATAATTTTTAAAGTACGTTTGAGGCAGATGACACCTTTGACATGAGAAGAGAATTTTGTTAGGTTTTGAAATTATTGGAGGAAGCTACGACGATTTTGAGATTTGACTGAGGTTTTATGATGTTATTTTTACGACGACGATGTGTATTATGCTGTTGAGGTATGTTTATGTCAATAAAATTCTTGACCTGTGAAATGTTTTTATATGAGACTGTCACTGTAGCGGAAACTGCTGTCGTAAATATTTCCGTAAGAAAGTTAAGTGACCACCTGCACATAATGCGACGTGGGCACCCAGGTGTGTCAGACACCTGGAGAACAAGCCTTTTCAGACGCTCAGGTAGAAAAGAAAGCCATTAGGGTGTGCCAGAGGCACAGGTGGAAGAGAAGGACAAAGAGAGGCCTATATATCTGTTAATGACATTCCTTTGTAGAGGGCATCGCTAATGCGACACGCTCGTTACTTGAAAACATATGATTTTTGTAATGCGTTGTGGGCACACAGCTGTGTCAAACACCTGGAGAACAAGCCATTAGGGCGTGCCTTTCATCGCTAATGCGACACGCTCGTTACTTCAAAACATATGATTACTCGCACTTTGTGCTAATTATTGAAATGCTTATGAATTGATGGGAAATATTCGTACATCTGCTCACCTGATTATGACAAGTGTCTTTCTACGAGAGTTGAGAGCCATTAACTTATGAAATGAAATGTCACATGACTACTGAATGATATTTTTATGCTTTGGTTTGCGTAATTGCTTATTTCATTTGATATCTGGTTTCCAGCTGTGTTGCAGCATTGCTTTTATAAAATGAGATGCATTTGCTAATGTGAACTCTTTCTGTCAACAGATCTATTAAATGATAATTTTGTAATCCACATTCTTTAAGAAAGGAGCATTTGGAAAGGAAAGAACAATAAGAAGAAACTAGCAACAGTAACACATAATTTTCTTTTCTAGTACATGGTAATATTTTTTTTACAATCAGTTGTTATGGTGCACCACTTTAATTACATAGACATTAAGATGTGAATATGCATTTCCCTTGTCTGCATTGTTGTTTTTCCTGTAATATTTTTTCTGCTTGCGCTATGTCATGTTTAGGTATAAGTTGCTGCTGTTTGCCAGGCATAGTGTTATTGAATTTGACTTTTGCTAATTTATGCTGCTAGCTTTGCCAATTTGCATTTTTTGTCATTTCTGTTTGTGTTGATTTGTTGTGATGCTGCATTGCCTCGTCCCTTGGTATATATATCTGAGCTCAGTAGATTTAAGTTAGCTTAAGAGGGGGTAGACTATATAAGAAACTGACTATGGAGAATAGGTAAAGAATGCATTGCGAAGAGAGATTTGGGCCCCAATGAGTATTGTACAATCAGAAATAATTATTTTGAAAGAAATATGAATAGAATACAGGAACGAGGTATAGGTAGGATTTTCTTGGAAATAAATGATGAGGTAAGCAATGTGTGAACATATAAATACAGAAAGCATGCTTAGATAGAATTTTTTTGGTGGAAGCAAAGGTTGAAATAAGACGAACAATCTATGGAATGAAGGGAGATCTCCAAGCAAAATACTGCAGTAAAACAAACCCTGTCCTTTCCTCTTTGCTGCTTTTTCCCAATATGTAATTGTGTGTTGTCCTTTCCTTTTGTGTTATTCCGCTATATGTTTGTGTACCCTTGTGTATTTGTGTTTTTCCTGTCTTTATGTGTTTAGCTGATGAGAGCTCTGTTGTAGACTTTTTCTAATAATATGTTATTTACTTTGTAAAGATGTTTAGACATTATTTATTTTGTGTTGTTTTAATGCTCATGTGTGAAGTTGAATTTTTACAAGTGATTCTGATCTTTTATGTATGTACTCATGTCATCATTCCTGTAACACTGATGTATATGTTTATTTCTATTGTTTTGTAAAGCCTGCACTACAAATATTATCTGTATTGTTATGTTTTTAATGATGTATTTTGTATCTTTGTAATTGTATTCTTATGTTATATAATTGTAATTGACACCAGTTACTCAAATTAAGTAACTTGTAAGCATTCATTTCACTGCACACATTTCTGTTGGTCATAGTATATGGACAATATGTGAGAAGTAGGGACTGTTAGTGTTTGCACGTGTGTTAATAATTCAGCAAGGGACTGGATAACTGCATTGCTGGTTCTAAGGACAATTCCAAAAACTTTGTGAGTGCACAAGTGGTGGTTATGGACTTGCTCTATTATCCGCAAGACTCTTCAATGGTGATTGTGCACCTGCACAGTCGCAACAGATGGCTGCTGGCCATCTCTACAAGGACAACAGTGGGTCTGCTCCTCTGGTGGCCCACCAATACCATACTCTCTACCAGGACTGCAGTGGGTCTGCTCAGTGATGACCTACCTACCAATATTCGTCAGAACTTCGAATGACTCTGCTGTGGGTTTGCTCCATTGTGGCCCATTACCTGTCAGCATTTCAAGAGTCAGCACTGTCTTTCCGTTGGAAGGACAACACTACTTCTTCAAGACTGCATGGAAATCCACTACTTCTATGTGCAATTTCTTTTACTAATGAGACTTTGTGAAAAACAAAAACTGTAATTACTATTATGATGAACAATCTGGACTGTCTTTATTGACTGTGAAAAAAATTTTAGCTGTTGACCAACATTGTATTAATAAGTGTGTGCATTTGATATCTTTGTGATTGTAATTATGAAAAATTTTTTCAAATCTGTATTGGCCAGTGCCCAACACCATTTGTAAAATTTTTTGTGGGGAACATGGGGGCTATGTAAGTAGGCTGTTTATGTTTTCTTTATGTAAGTTTGCTGTTTATGTTTTTTATTGGCAATGTTACATAGCACTCTGTATGAAAATCACTGGCTGTGCTGTGTGCAGTATGTGGCTAGTTTGCATTGTTGTCTGCCATTGTTGTCATGAACTGCTACAGCTGGATGTGAACAGCGCGTAGCGTTGGGCAGTTGGAGGTGAGCCGCCAGCAGTGGTGGACGTGGGGAGAGAGATGGCGGAGTTTTGATAATCTGTAAGACTGAATGTCAATTATGAATATTAAGGTAAATACATTGTTTGTTCTCTATTAATATCTTTCATTTGCTAACTATCCCTATCAGTAGTTAGTACCTTCAGTGGTTTGAATCTTTTATTTAGCTGGCAGTAGTGGCGCTCGCTGTTTTGCAGTAGCTTGAGTAGCGAAGATTTTTGTGAGGTAAGTGATTTGTAAAAGGTATAGGTTAAAGTTAGTCAGGGCCATTGTTTTGTAGGGGTTATTGAAAGTCAGATTGCGTTGCGCTAAATAAAATTGTGTGTCAGGTTAAGCACAGGCTTGTATAATTGTTCTAAGTGGACGTTTCACATGTAAAATTGTTCAAAGTGGACGTTTCAAGGGAAGTAGGAGTAATCCGTAGAATTACAGGCCCATATCACTAACATCGATTTGCAGTAGGATTTTGGAACATATACTGTACTAGAACATTATGAAATATCTCCAAGAAGACCATTTATTGACATTTCAGAAAATGTTGTTCTTACGAAACACAACTAGTTCTTTATACTTATGAAGCAATAAGTGCTGTCGACAGGGGATGTCAAAGTGATTCCAATTTTTATATTTCCAGAAGGCTTTCGCCTTTCCTCACAAGCGTCTTCTAACCAAACTGCGTGCCTACGGAATATCGCCTCAGTTGTGCGACTGGATTCGCATATCGGGTATAACAGAAGTAATATCCGGCGTTCCTCAAGGAAGTGTTATAGGCCCTCTATTGTTCCTGATCTATATTAACGACATAAATTATTTGCAGATGATGCTGTCATTTACCGTCTTGTAAAGTCATCCGGTGACCAAAAGGAACTGCAAAATGATTTAGATAAGATATCTATATGGTGCGAAAAGTGGCAGTTGACCCTAAAAAAAGAAAAGTGTGAAGTTATTCACAGGAGTATTAAAAGAAATCAGCTGAATTTCGATTACGCGATAAGTCACACAAATCTAAAGGCTGAAAATTCGACTAAATACTTAGGGATTGCAATTACAAATAATCTAAATTGGAACGATCAGATGAATAATATTGTGGGTAGAGCAAACCAAAGACTGCGATTCATTGACAGCACGCTTAGAAGGTTCAACAGGCCTACTAATAAGACTGCTTACACCATGCTTGTCCGCCCTATCCTGGAGTATTGCTGTGCGGTGTGGTACCCGCATCAGGTGGGACTGACGGATGCATCGAAAAGTACGAAGAAGGCCAGCTTGTTTTGTATTATCGCGAAATAAGGGAGATAGTGCTACAGACATGATAAGTGAATTGGAGTGGCAATCATTAAAACAAATCCGTTTTTCGTTGCGATGGGATCGTCTCATGAAATTTCAATCACCAGTTTTCTGCTCTGGTTGCGAAAACACTCTGTTGGCACCCACAAACCTACGTTGGGAGAAATGATCATCATGATAAAATAAGTGAAATCAGGGCTCGCACAGAAAAATTTAAATGTTCGTTTTTCACGCGCGCCGTTCGAGAGTGGAACGGTAGAGAGATAGCTTGAAGGGGGTTCATTGAACCCTCTGCCAGGCACTTTATTGTGGATAGCAGAGTAATCCCGTAGACGTAGATGTAGATGAAGACACGCTCTTGTGTAAATGTGAATGTGTTTTGTGCACTTTGAATGACACATGGGTTCTGTACAAATGAACAGTTTACAACTCTCTCAAGCAAGAAAAGCTTTAATGTTCAGATAACTTTTTAAAAGTTCACTAGGCGTTCCAATACTACTATTATCATCTTCTAGGGGATTTTTTTGTCCTTAACACCATGGAATGTTCTTTTAGGACATACATGTCTTGTATATTTGACAAATAGCAGGGTGCGAAGATATTTGACTTGCACTAGCGACGAAATATTAGCGTTAACTTACACATTTGTGAAAGTATGTAGAAGCTGTACTTACTCCACAATTGAATAAATACGCTGACTATTCCACTGAATTGTAAGTTCTTACAAATTATAACCCAGTTTTATGATGACAGAAAGTTATTCTCTCCTTCTTAATGGAAAACCCTACTCGTACTTTTCGATGTATCTGACGTTTAGCCGTGCACACATAACATGAACGAATTGTCGCTAGGATAAGAAGTGCTGCAGGGGGAGCATGTGACATACTAAGTGCTCACCTTCACTGTGAATAGTAACCCTTAATTTCTGAGGAGGAGCTATACATATGATGTCGCCATGCACTACAGAAGATTGTCAGATATAAACGCTACCAAATGTCTCATTCACTCTTTAGGGCGGGGTTTAATAAAACTCTTACAAAAAATTTATGTCTGTTATCTTATATAATTTTAATCATCGAGATGTTCAAAGAAAAATCCTTTTCATTCCAAAGTTTAGTTACATTCAAGGCGCTAATCTAATGATGGTGCAGGGAGGGGTGCGGGTGTACCGGCTAATATTTGATGGCACTCAGGGGTAACGATCTGAGAAAGGATGGGAAGAGCTGTTGCAGATCTTATCTTCGTTCTTCAAGAAGGTCATAACGTGTTAACATAATTATTGAATATGTCCAAGCTCATTCGCTCCCAGTGTATGGCCCGAGAATCCCGCGCGCTGAAGACAAAAGTGTGGGGCAGGGGCGGCGCACAGCGGTCTGCCGGCGTGACGTGGCGTGACGTTCGCCGTGGGCTCTTATTTTGGTCGCGGAGCGGCGTGCAGTTGCAGCTGCGGGCCCTTGTCCCACGGCAGAGGCGACGGCTTCCTGGCGCTGCGCTGCGCTGCGGTGTATAAATAATGCCGCCGGCGGCGTCTTCAAAGGGCGGCGCGCCTCAGGAGGTCCTGGCCGCGATACGTCACCATTAGACGTCTCCACTCCCCCCTCCCTCACATACCGACTACCGGACGCCCACTCACTTGTCGCTCCGGCCGTCGCCCTCGTCCATAAATTTCGTTTTCGTTAAGGCGGCTACTGCTCTTAAGCGTAAAACAGAAAGTGTTTCTCTTACCATGACTCCCGAAGACGCCGCTGCCGATCCGAGCTCGACAGAGTGTAGTAACACGATCGTTAAACCACTGAATCGTCCTTCGATGTTCTTCCTTTGCAGCGTCAGACTTACCTCGAGGATTGCACTGCAGATACTTTGCACCCTACTAAGGCACGGAGCTAATGGTTTCGATCGAAACTCCCCAAGCTGCGATGATACAATGCATGTGCATTGTTGTAGTTGTTGTTGTTGTTGTTGTTGTTGTTGTCTTCAGTCCAGAGACTGGTTTGATGCAGCTCTCCATGCTACTCTGTTCTGTGCAAGCTTCTTTATGTCCCTATATCTACTGCAACCTACATCCTTCTGAATCTGATTCGTGTATTCATCTCTTGGTCTGCCTCTACGATTCTTATCCTCCACGCTGCCCTCAAATACTAAACTGGTGATCCCTTTATGACTCAGAACATGTCCTACCAACCGATCCCTTCTTCTAGGAAAGTCGTGCTGCAAATTTCTCTTCTCCCTAATTCTGTTCAATACTTTCTCATTAGTTATATGGTCTACCCATCTAATCTTCAGCATTCCTCTGTAGCACCACATTTGGAAAGCTTCTATTCTCTTCTTGTCCAAACTATTTATCGTCCATGTTCCACTTTCATACATGGCTACACTCCATACAAATACTTTCAGAAACGACGTCTTGACATTCAAATCTATACTCGATGTTAACTAATTTCTCTTCTACAGAAACGCTTTCCTTGCCATTGCCAGTCTACATTTTATATCTTCGACCATCATCAGTTATTTTGCTCGCCAAACAGCAAAACCCATTTTCTACTTTGTCTCATTTCCTAATCTAATTCCCTCAGCATCACCCTACTTAATTCGACTACATTCCATTATCCTGGTTTTGCTTTTATTGATGCTCATCTTACATCCCCCTTTCAAGACATGTCCATTCCGTTCAACTGCTCTTACAGGTCCTTTTGTGGATTAGAGATTTAAAATGCCATTGTATTGTATCCGTGCATGCATTTTGTACCTGCGCATGCATATTATAACTGTGGATGGCAGCGGACTGAGGTCAGCTTTTTATTCCTCAAACACAACTGCCCCCCCCCCGCCCCCCCCCCCCCCCCCCCTTGTAAGCTTTTACCTTTACCTATGTGCTCTGTCACGCTAGTGACACGCAAATACTGTCTACAGCTTGTGCAACATCAGTAGCAACTAATAAAAGCACCAACGCCTACACCAGATTACCAGCTGGAATAAACAAAGCTAAATCAGTATTCGACTGATTTGTATTACCTTTGACACACACTACCGACTATATGTTTTGATCAAAGATTCGGAAGCACTGTTTATACACTGAAGTGACAAAAGTCATGGGATGCTTCCTTTTGTCAGGAACAGTGCAACAAGTCGACGTGACATGGACTCAGCACGTCGCTGGAAGCCTCCTGCAGAAATACTGAGCCACGTTGCCTCTATAGTCGTTCATAATTGCGATAGCGTTGCCAGTGCAGGACCTAGTGCACGAACTGACCTCTCGAGTGTGTCCCATAATTATTCGATGGGATTCTTGTCGGGTGATCTGGGTTGCTAGATCATTCACTCGAACTGCCAGAATGTTCTTCAAAACAATCCCTAACAACAATGGCCAAGTGACATGAAGCATTATCGTCCATAAAAATTTCGGCTGAGTTAGACCACAGGACCCAACAAATTCTACGCAAAAACAGCCCAAGCCATTATGGAGCCACCACCACTTTACAAAGTGCCTTGTTGACAACTTGGGTCCATGGCTTCGTGGGGTCTGCGCCACACTCGAACACAACATCAGCATTTACCAACTGAAATCGGGACTCATCTAAGCATATCACGGTTTTCTAGTCGACTAGGGCCCAACCGATGTGGTCATGAGCCCAGGAGAAGTGGTGCTAGCGATGTCGTGCTGTTAGCAAAGGCACTCGTGGCATTCGTCTGCTGCCATAGACCATTAGCGCCAGATTTCGCCGCACTGTCCCAACGGATACGTTCCTCGTACGTCCCACATTGATTTCTGCGGTTGTTTCACAAAGTGTTCCCCGTTTGTTAGCACTGACCGGTCTACTCAGACTTTACCGCTCTCGGGCGTTAAGGGGCTCCGGAAAGGCTCAAAATCATGAAGAGTTCAATTTTTACTTTTTTGCGTTTTCTGAATCTGCAGACTATTACCTTTTAATAGATATATAATTTATTCAATTCCGAAGACTACAACTATTTTTAAATTTTTTTTGAAATGTGTTCTACATGGGCGTGACCCACTGTGGCGCTGTTAAACTGCTGTCAAATGGTGTTATTATTAACGTCCGTGTTCATCAGGTACATTTTAGTGATGTGAGATAAAGTATGTGTTGTGGCTAACCTGTGATGGTTCAATATATATCGCTGGTGTGATTGTCGATTGTTTCCCGTAGCCGCTTGCCATTCCGTAAGCAAACACCAAGTCTCGATTCGAATACGGAACCACTACAAGGTGAGTCAGCAAGAGAAGTGAAGCGGACACAACATTACCAATTACTATGGCATGACGTCTAAGGAACAGTACCACCCTGTGGGAGGAAACCATGCATACTGTAACTGTGCCTGCACGGTACAGCACGTATAGTCTCTGTATCAAAGTATGACTTAATAAATGATCTCTAGCACGGAAACCATGCATTTCCGGACATGTCCTCTCATCGATCAATGGACAAGATGAAGCTGGAGGAGGAGTTTGCAGAGGATGAAGATAATCCATCCTATGGACCTGGAATGCACTAAAAAGTTAATCCAATCTTTGTCGCTCGATTCCCAAAACTTTTATTTTCTCATACTAATTACATGTTTTCTAACGATTTTCCAAACATATTTGTTTCAAACTTTCAGTAAATGTTACACAGTACCTTCTGCATAATTTAACACAGCCTTTTTCCAAAAAACTGTATATTTTTGAATATATAAATAAAAAATTGCAAAAAAATGTTGTGAATTTTCATTACAATTGAAAAAAATCATCTTTAATACCTGAACTAAAATTTTGTAAAATCCCTGTGTTAAGTTGTAGCCCATATTCCAATAAATAATCTGTAAAAAGTTCAACTTCCTACCTCAAATACTTTGTGAGGAAAGATGTAATTTATAAGCGTTATTTTAACATTGCAAGTATAGGGCGTTCCAGAGCCCCTTAAGTGAGGACCGTCGGCCAATGCATCGTCTGTCGTGAGATGGAATGCCTGGAACTTAGTATTCTCGGCACGCTCTTGACACTGTGGATCTCGTGATATTGAATTCTGTAACGATTTCCAAGATGCTGTATCCCAAGTGCCCAGGTCCAGCTACCATTCCGCGTTCAAATTTTATAAATTCCCGTCGTGCAGCCATAATCACGTCAGAAACAGCTTGACACGAATCACATGAGTACAAGTGGCAGCCCTTCAGCGCTCTGCCATTTCACACCTTATGTGTACGATATTAGCCCCATCTGTATATGTGGGTATCCCCATTCCATAACTTTTGCCACCTCATGCTATAGCAGATTGATTATTTGCACTAGAATGGCTCGGCTATGATTTGTTCTTTAATAGGGAGAGCAATGGTAAACATATCACCGATGTTATGCACCACTAGAATCATACCTCTCCGTCGGTTCGCGAGTGTCTAGGCAGAAACCTCACGCGTTCACTCCTCTGAAGCAGCAAGGATGAAGTACTTTTCAGTTCGGTATCGTCTTCTGACCAATTTTCGCAACGGACATTTGTGTCAGCCGGTAATGTAATATATGTTCTAACATTCTGCGTCGTGTCTGTTTCTTCTAAGTCGTGTCTCCCTACCACTTTCGCGCAACGACGCTCTGAGTTCAGAAGAGTTCAGTGAGACTAGCGATGATATAACCAAATACTTAATGATTTCAGCGTCGCTCCACTGCACTCCCTGTAAAAGAATCTTAATACTAACTAAATTTAGTGGAAGGTGTTCAAGGCTTTCCTATTTTTAGTTAGCTGGTAAAATAACGTCAAAAAAGCAGTCAAGTTTACCATTGGAAATTTTATTCTACTCACAAAACATTGTTTATAAATTGCACTATTGATAAAAGGAAATGTTTTAATACAGGATGATAAAAATCAACTGCGTTCAACAAAAATGTGAACGAATATTCCCTGAGTGAGTTTCCAAGTTCTACAGTGGATCGAAGGATGACCTATGCCATATGACATCTATAATCTAGGTTTATGTTAAGTTTCATAGAAGAGAAAACTATCAAAATGGTCTACAGTGACCCTCAATTATCTTTGATTACTCATTAAACTTGTCGTAAATTACAGTGGCTGATGTGGCTTCTCAATAATTATATAACAGAAAAATCATCGCGTTTCAGATTTTAACTTACGTAGCAAATGTGAATACCATGACCTTTAATTGACGATCGACACTAGTATTACGCAAAAAGGGGGTGTAACAGATGAGACTTCTGCAGTTCTGAGTGAAGCTTTATGCGCTGTTATGCGGCATCGCGTGCGTTCATTACCTTGTCGTTGGATAGGCAGTGTCAGAGGGCGGTGGGCGGCCCAGCTCCATACAGCTCACCGTCTCGCAAGCAACTCTCTCCTAACTTCTCCTTACTACAATTTACCGAAGTTGGTTAAAAAAAAAAACTATCTGGCTGTGTTCTCATCTGACCAATCAGGGTCTCAATGTTAACCTTAAGCTCCGCCTACGAAAATTCTGTCTATCCAATGAGAAATGTTATACTTTTCGTGGTGGGGCAATGTTTTTAACGTTTGCAACGTCACAGAGACGCGAAAAAGTCTCACGCTAAAAGTTGCAGCTGGTGTGGCCCTTTTAGTGTTATCGTAAGATCTATACCGTTCTTCTTGAGGGCTCTATCTTTTAACACGGGCTGGGGGGTGGTCCTGGCGGTTACTTTTCGTGGTGGGGCAATTTTTTTAACGTTTGCAACGTAGCAGAGACGCGAAAAAGTCTCACGCTAAAACTTGCAGCTGGTGTGGCCCTTTTAGTGTCATCGTAAGATCTATACTGTTCTTCTGAAGGGCTCTATCTTTTAATATGGGCTGTCGGGTGGCCCTGGCGGTGTCTGTCGCTTATCGTAGGGCCTTCTAGCTTAACAAGGTTCTGCTCTCGGCTTCTGTTCTCGTTTCTCCCCTCGGAACTGCGTCTGTCTCACGGTGGGAAGGTATGACGTGCATTTAGGCATTCTTGTGTTAGTCTGTGGTATTCCATTTGCTCACTCGTTACTCGTATTACTTTGGTTAATTTAATGTCACGATTTATTCGGAGCTATGTGACATACAGCTGGATTTGCTTATCATGTCAAGGTTTTCATGGAAGGTGTTGGATTTGCCTGACACCTTACAATGTTAACTGAAGTCTTAAAAAGCAGTTAATATTCCAGATGACTTGACGAGAGACCAATTCTCTACCTACATGTCTTGAATTTAGGAAGAAGTTTTTGTATTAAGTAGGACAGTTTTTGATGAATTCTGGTAGCCTGATTTCAAACCGCACAAGACTGGCTGGGCCGTTGCAACCTTCTCGGAGTGATCAGCGGTTTTGTCTGGATGCTCACCCGAACTCGCTAGTGGTGGAAAAGGAAACACTGGAATACGGCAACTCTTCTCAAAGCGCGTCTCGGCTTTCCGAATGCTCCCTCTGAGCGGCACGCACACACAGCAAAGTTTACTTGCTCGTGGCAGATCAGCTGCGCCAGCTCGGCAAACTCTCCCAAATCTGAAAGGAGAAACTGAACGACCTCTGTCCCTATTTATAACGTCCTTAAAGAATATTGTAAATATTGGACCAAGATATAACAAGATATAAAAGGAAACAAATTATACGACGAACGTTCGATAAGTAACGCAACATATTTTTTCTCGGCCAATTTCGGTTGAAAAAAATGCGGAATTTGTAGTAATAGGACATCGTGGAATATTCGTGCCATTGTCTTTTTTTTTTTTTTTTTTTTTTTTTTTTTGGAGGAGTTGGAGGGGGGGGGGGGGACCAATCATAAGCACTTGCCCTTGGTGTATGTCTACGGAGACCTGGCAGAGTCGTTGGGTGAGTCATGTGTCATCATCGCAAGGTCTCGCGAAGATCTTAAGGGTTTAAGCACCTAAGCTCTAAGGCCATTTTCGCTGTTCTTGTTACTATGCATCGAAGCCAGAGCGAGTGTTTGTATTTTTCGCCACCTGAAAAGTTAGGAAAAATGAGTGTGGACATTGAAAACGGAAAAGATTTATAAGAGCCGCGGCTTAAGCAATGTACACAACCCTCGGTAGCGCGAGTGATAATGTGGTTTTGGTATTAACTGCATTCTACTATGTTTAAGAAAATCTGTATTACTTATGACCGTTTATGGTTCAACAGCGATACGGTTTCATTAAAATAACTATTAGAGTTGCACATGCCAAGTTGAGCCAGATGAGATCAACAACCGACTCGTGATAAGGCAACCTTAATACTCTCACGGATGGACCGACCTGTGATAAGGTTCAAAATGGTTCAAATGGCTCTGAGGACTATGGGACTTAACTACTGAGGTCATCAGTCCCCTAGAACTTAGAACTACTTAAACCTAACTAACCTAAGGACATCACACACATCCATGCCCGAGGCAGGATTCGAACCTCCGACCGTAGCGGTCACGCGGTTCCAAACTGACGCGCTTAGAACCGCACGGCCACACCGGTCAGTTACCATCTTCTATGGAATAAAAGATATTGTCCTCTTCTTGCATATATTTTGAACACCTTGCGTGATTTTTCAGATATGTTTCCTTTTTTTATCTTTTGTAAGGCTAAACCCTAATGTCATGTAAAAACCTACAAAGTAAATATGGATCTGGAATAACTGGAGATAGTGTTTCGATGAATATTGTAAATTACCATACATCAATATAGTTTCCAGCCGAAATAGGCATTGTAGGGTGGAGTCGCTTGAAAAAAATACACTATCATTTTCCAAATCAATATTAAGCAAAAAGCCTTTGCTTATTACGGTTGTCACCTTCACAACTGCGAGAAGGCAGCCTAAATTTCCGTCGTGAATTTTGGCAGTTTCGGTACACTCTTCAAACGAGCGTGAGTAATATTGTCGGCAATATTCCTTACATCCTTCCTCGTTAATGTGTTCAGCTTTGATGGTCTTGTTATCAGAATTCGATAACATTCTCCCTTTTGACAAGTGTTCTGGAACTGGTGTGGTCGTCAGTGCCCTCCAAACGCGAAAGTACATTTTCGCTGCCTAGCGTAAATAATGTAATATAACACCCAGAATTTTTTATCACTTCACCGTCATCCTCATTATTCAGTTCCTAGTACCTATCTAGATACCAGTAGGTATCAGATAGATTATATAATGGTAAGACAGAGATTTAGGAACCAGGTTTTAAATTGTAAAACATTTCCTGGGGCAGATGTGGATTCTGACCACAATCTATTGGTTATGAACTGCAGATTGAAACTGAAGAAACTGCAAAAAGGTGGGAATTTAAGGAGATGGGACCTGGATAAACTGAAAGAACCAGAGGTTGTACAGAGTTTCAGGGAGAGCATAAGGGAACAATTGACAGGAATGGGGGAAAGAAATACAGTAGAAGAAGAATGGGTAGCTCTGAGGGATGAAGTAGTGAAAGCAGCAGAGGATCAAGTAGGTAAAAAGACGAGGGCTAATAGAAATCCTTGGGTAACAGAAGAAATATTGAATTTAATTGATGAAAGGAGAAAATATAAAAATGCAGTAAATGAAGCAGGCAAAAAGGAATACAGACGTCTCAAAAATGATATCGACAGGAAGTGCAAAATGGCTAAGCAGGGATGGCTAGAGGACAAATGTAAGGATGTAGAGGCTTGTCTCACTAGGGGTAAGATAGATACTGCCTACAGGAAAATTAAAGAGACCTTTGGAGAGAAGAGAACCACTTGTATGAATATCAAGAGCTCAGATGGCAACCCAGTTCTAAGCAAAGAAGGGAAGGCAGAAAGGTGGAAGGAGTATATAGAGGGTTTATACAAGGGCGATGTACTTGAGGACAATATTATGGAAATGGAAGAGGATGTAGATGAAGACGAAATGGGAGATAAGATACTGCGTGAAGAGTTTGACAGAACACTGAAAGATCTGAGTCGAAACAAGGCCCCGGGAGTAGACAACATTCCATTTGAACTACTGATGGCCTCGGGAGAGCCAGTCATGACGAAACTCTACCATCTGGTGAGCACGATGTATGAGACAGGCGAAATACCCTCAGACTTCAAGAAGAATATAATAATTCCAATCCCAAAGGAAGCAGGTGTTGACAGATGTGAAAATTACCGAACTATCAGTTTAATAAGTCACAGCTGCAAAATACTAACGCGAATTCTTTACAGACGAATGGAAAAACTAGTAGAAGCCGACCTCGGGGAAGATCAGTTTGGATTCCGTAGAAATGTTGGAACACGTGAGGCAATACTGACCTTACGACTTATCTTAGAAGAAAGATTAAGAAAAGGCAAACCTACGTTTCTAGCATTTGTAGACTTAGAGAAAGCTTTTGACAATGTTAACTGGAATACTCTCTTCCAAATTCTGAAGGTGGCAGGGATAAAATACAGGGAGCGAAAGGCTATTTACAGTTTGTACAGAAACCAGATGGCAGTTATAAGAGTCGAGGGGCATGAAAGGGAAGCAGTGGTTGGGAAAGGAGTAAGACAGGGTTGTAGGCTCTCCCCGATGTTATTCAATCTGTATATTGAGCAAGCAGTAAAGGATACAAAAGAAAAATTCGGAGTAGGTATTAAAATTCATGGAGAAGAAGTAAAAACTTTGAGGTTCGCCGATGACATTGTAATTCTGTCAGAGACAGCAAAGGACTTGGAAGAGCAGTTGAACGGAATGGACAGTGTCTTGAAAGGAGGATATAAGATGATCATCAACAAAAGCAAAAGGAGGATAATGGAATGTAGTCAAATTAAGTCGGGTGATGCTGAGGGAATTAGATTAGGAAATGAGACACTTAAAGTAGTAAAGGAGTTTTGCTATTTAGGGAGTAAAATAACCGATGATGGTCGAAGTAGAGAGGATATAAAATGTAGACTGGCAATGGCAAGGAAAGCGTTTCTCAAGAAGAGGAATTTGTTAACATCGAGTATAGATTTAAGTGTCAGGAAGTCGTTTCTGAAAGTATTTGTATGTAGTGTAGCCATGTATGGAAGTGAAACATGGACGATAACTAGTTTGGACAAGAAGAGAATAGAAGCTTTCGAAATGTGGTGCTACAGAAGAATGCTGAAGATAAGGTGGGTAGATCACGTAACTAATGAGGAGGTATTGAATAGGATTGGGGAGAAGAGAAGTTTGTGGCACAACTTGACTAGAAGAAGGGATCGGTTGGTAGGACATGTTTTGAGGCATCAAGGGATCACAAATTTAGCATTGGAGGGCAGTGTGGAGGGTAAAAATCGTAGAGGGAGACCAAGAGATGAATACACTAAGCAGATTCAGAAGGATGTAGGTTGCAGTAGATACTGGGAGATGAAGAAGCTTGCACAGGATAGAGTAGCATGGAGAGCTGCATCAAACCAGTCTCAGGACTGAAGACCACAACAACAACAGTACCTATCTGTATTTTTTTGAGTTTATAACAATCGCATTTTAAATTTAAGCTGTGACCAACGCCATGGGATATTCACAATATCGTGTCGGACCTCCTTTTTCCCGGCATGGAGAAGGAGTTCGACGTGCCGTGGAATCAACAAGTTGTTGAAGACCCCTGAAGAAATATTGAGCCATGCTGCCTCTACAGCTGTCCATAACGGAAACTGTTTTGCCGGTGCAGGATTCTGTGCGCAAACTGACGTTTCGCTTATGTTCCCCCGACACTCGCGTCGGTCATTTGCTGCCATAGCTCATTAACGCCAAATTTCGCCGCACTGTCCTAACAGATGAGAAATACGAGGGTTGACAGGAAAGCAAAGTACCGCATTTTTTTTCTCAGCCGAAAACAATGCTACGAATGCAGAACGTTATTTGAGGTCTCCTGAGTGAGCACGCTAAGTGTCCGACAGGTAGTGAAGCTGCAGGGCAGTTTCAAAATGGCGTCTGTAGGTGATGTACGTTACAAGCAACGTGCCCTCATTGAAGTTCTCACTGCAGAGAAAGAAACTGTGCAGAATATTTACAAACGCTTGTGCAAAGTCTATGGAGCATCTGCTGTTGACGGAAGTACAGTTAGTCGCTGGCGAGGGTGGGGTAATCAGGGGCCCTATTTTGTGTAATTCATACCGATCGGTGCAGTTGGTTAGCCTCGGCAGTGCCGTCGTTTTCGGTTCTTTATCCGAAGTTCCTATTCAGTAAGCTTCTGAGACCTGTTACCGATCGGTTTTCCTGCCGATTTTTTGACAACTGTACTGAGAGGTATTGAATTTCGGTATGACCCTCTCGTTTGGTTTGGTGTGGTTTATTTAATCCTAGTATTTGTTATTTTAAACAAATTGAGTGGTTTTAGTGATTGTGTTACTGAAGAATCACAAGGACACATCCATGTGGGAAGTGAATTCATAATAGACTATTTTCCTTTGTTAGAAATATGGTTTGTATTGTTGTTACTGTGGGTGATGATAACATACAAAAATAAAATTTCAAAAGGTCGGCTCTGCTTACGTATATCACAGGAGTGTTAGCTGAAATTATTAGTGACTTCGCGTACCTTTTTCCGCAAATGGTTTACTTATTAATTATCGAAACGCTATTAAAACTTTTAAGTAACAATGCAAAGGAATTTTGTGAAGTAGAGTAAACCTTCCAAAATTTCATGCATTTACGGCTTACGCCCGCATCATTCGGCAACGAAGTCAGCATACATCTCTCTCGACTGGAATTGTATCGAATAAAACATGGCAGCTAAGCGAGTTGTAGTAGCATACTGGGTTTCGTGTTTGTAACATTCTGAGACTTCGTTAAACGTCAAATTTTAGCCTTTTCCTGATATATTCTTTATTTACACGCAAGAGCTCAGTTTCTTAGTAATAAGTATCTTCGATTTCGTGACTTCCGTATGTTTAACATGAAATTACTGTGAGCGAAACAACTGACAGTGGCATTTATACCTTTTCTTGTCAAAAATAATTTACCATTTCTTTCTGAATACGTAGTGATTTCCGAGTGTGTGGTCAGACAGGAATCTAAGATCACAACTTAAATTACTGCTTGTGAAACTAGCTGAAATCGTTTTTTACTTTAGTTTGTCACAAGTATTTATCTGCGATCGAATCCTTAACAACAGTATACAGAGATGAAGATTGCCTCCTTATATGAAACATTTTGATTCATCAGATGCATTTTATAAACCACAACGAACTTTTATAGCTGCACTCGCCACATGCTGTCGAAAAGACTTTTTTAAATTTTGTTATTATTAACCAAATCGTTGATATTTCATATAGGGAAGTAGGCTACCTCATCGTTTTGATCTTTAGGAGCGAGGTACAACTACATTCTATGCATGTTCTTATTCTCTGACACTCTCTTAAAAAATTTTTCGGGGCCGTGGAGGTGTGTTTCGTCTATGCAACTAACTGAAGGCAGTTTGTCTACTGCCTTACGCGTTTCGCTTCTTTTATTTGTGAAGCACCTTCACGAACGAAAGAGGCGAAACGCGTATGGCAATAAATAAACTGCCTTAAAATTAGTTGCGTAGACGGAAAGTACCTCCATGAATTTTGAAGCAACTAAGGAACGTCTGAAAACAGTAAACGTGACGAATTTTTCGAATGTTTCTATACATGTATTTGTACAATGTGATACTACACTCCACTACTAAGTCATATTCCGAAACGTAAAATCCGAAACAAGATGTCGATGTGAGTGAGAATAAAATGACATACATTTATGACAGTTTCCAGAACACAGTCAATATTCAATCGTTGTCATGCATTCATGGAAGCACGTGGACAGAAAAATGTGAACAGTATTACGTATTCTAACCACACTTTTCGGTACTGTGAAGAATAGAGGGCCTGCGTCGGTTGCTAGCCGCTTCGGGTACGTGCCCTGTGGTGCTGCAGTGCGCATGCGCGTATCTGAGGCAATCTTTTGATTGGTTGGCGTGAGGAGAACTGACAACAACATTCCGGTTCGCTAGGACTGTTCAGCATCGCTTTCGATATGCTCACAGAATAATGTTGGGGCTCTCCTTCGAAAACAAGACCGTACGGTGCGCTAGAGTACAGAAACGATAGGCAAAATGGCGGGAAGATACAGAATAGGGCCCCAAAAGGCGGTTCGGCGGAGCTCCACGATTTGTAGCGGTCGTGGATACCATCCACGGCTGTCACATCTGACTTGTTGCTGCGAGCTGATGTCATTCGCGAGGACGACGCATTACGACTCGCAGTTGGCGTTGCATCTGTCAATCAGCAAAGGAGGTGTGGACGCAATTATCCGCACTCTTGAATATTGGAAAAAGTGTGTGCAAGATCACGAATAGCACAGAAAAAAACATTTGTCTTGATTTGTAGCAACGTTTCGAAGCTGAGGGGGAGACCTTCTTGTCCCGGATTGTGACAGGTGATGATACTTGATTTTGAGCCCGAAACAAAACGACACTCGATGGAATGGCGCTATTCCCAAACCCCACAGAAGAAAACATTCAAAGCACCTGCTTCCATCGGTAAGATCGTGATCACCGTGTTCTGCGACTGTGAAGGTGTGATTTTCATTGATGTGATGCCAAGAGGCGGTACCATTAATTCAGAAGGATATATTTACACACTGACAAAACTCAAGACGCGCTTCCAGCGACTTAAAAAATGGTTCAAAAGGCTCTGAGCACTATGGGACTAAACCTCTGAGGTCATCAGTCCCCTAGAACTTAGAACTATTTAATAACTAAACTAAGGACATCACACACATCCATGCACGAGGCAGGATTCGAACCTGCGACCGTAGCGGTCGCGCGGTTCCAGACTGTAGCGCCTAGAACCGCTCGGCCACTCTGGCCGGCCCCTGCGGCGCCACAGCAGTCCAGGAGATGTTTCATTGCAAAACGATAACGCTCGGCACCATACAAGTCTGAGGAATGCTGAACACATCGCTAAACAGTGTTGGACAGTGTCAGCCCATCCACCCTTCAGCCCTGACCAAGACCCCCAGAGTTCCTCTTGTTAGCACTGTTAAAGGATGACATTCATGGCAGACGTTTTGACGATTATGAGGAGGTGATTCACACCGTAATGCACTGGCCCACCATCTGGACAAGAGTTAGTACCGACATTGCATAACGTGCTTGTTTCAGGCTAGAGAAAGGGCATAGAACGGTATGGAGATTACGTGGAAAAATAGGGTGTGTAGATAAAACACCATTCTTTCGTGTGTGTAATTGTCATTATGTTCAATAAAGAATTGTTGAAGAAAAAAATAGAGTGCATCACTTCCTGGGCAACCGTAGTAGGTTTGCTTCGATTTTTGTGCTTGTGTGACTAACTTTATCTACACAGCTAAACACTACGTGATTCTGCAGAGACGTTAGCGAGTTGCTGTTGTTCACAGGACTAACGAATTCGATTGCGGCCAGAAACACCATACCCGTTGACTCACACCAATGGTCGGACCGTCCTGCTACCTGTGTACGGAATTGCTGAGTTCGAGTGTCGGAAGTAGTGACCCTTTCACAGCGCCCTTCTTGTGACCATTAAAAGTTGGCGAGTTCGAGTCCATCGTTGGCTGCCGCCAGCCCGTCGCCGGGCTCCCTCCGGGCGACGTTTCACCGGGCCACGTACAAAGAGCTGCTCTGGCTCTGCTAGTCTTCTGCCTGTCGTTCCCTTCCACTTCTGAAACAGATCGCACCCCATTTTTAAGTGAACCACAGTACCCAACATTAATCTTCTTATCCCCTTGGAAATGTACTCCGTTCCGTATAGAGGAGACAGAAATAGTGAAACGGACATTATTCAGGGTGGTCCAGCACCTCAACACACAACTGGTTAACAACAACACTTTTAAAATCCTGCGATTCTGCAACACTGATTGTGGACAGATCACTTCTTTACGAGCTAAAGTCTAAATGCTTGTGAGCAAAGTTAAGCGAAAATTACGACCCTAAGCATAGTTCTCATAGCGCGGATTTTGCAAAATAAATCTCTCATTGTGAATGCCACTATCTGACTGGATTAAACCTACTGCTTAATACATGAGAAATGGTCAAAGAATGATTAAACTCAATATTCACAAATATTCATACACATATTTATGGGATCAACATATTAATGAATTAGGAAACCTGTGATAATTAGCTCTGTCCAGATTTATATACTGAAGAGCCAAAGAAACTGGTACATCTGCCTAATATCGTGCAGGGCCCTCACGACCACACAGAAGAACCGCAGCAAGGCGTGACATTGAATCGACTTGTCCAGCGGAAGTGTTTAAACTCTGAAGAGTTTGCTGGAGCCACTCTGTAGCATATCTGGACGTGTGGGGTGTCGCTTGTCCTGTTGCAATTGGCCAAGTTCTCGGAATGCACAATGGACATGAATGCATGCAGGTGATCAGACAAGATGCTTACGTATGTGTCACATGCAGTTGATCAGACAAGATGCTTACGTACGTGTCACATTTCAGTCATATCTAGACGTATCAGGAGTACCATATCACGTCAATTGCACTCGCCCCACACTATTACAAAGTTCCCATCGGCTTGAACACTCTCCTGCTGACATGCAGGGTCATGGACTGATGAGGTTGTCACCATACCTGTACACGTCCATCCGCTTGATACCATTTGAAACGAGACTTGTCCGACCAGGCAACATGTTTACAATCATCGACAGTCCATTGTCGGTGTTGACGGGACATGCAGGGCATAAAGGTTTGTGTACACGAGTGAGCCTTTGGCTCTGAAAGTCCATATCGATGATGTTTCATTGAATGGTTCGCACGCTGACACTTGTTGATGGTCCAGCAATTTACCGAAAGGTTGCACATCTGTCACGTTGAAATATTCTCTTCAGTCGCCGTTGATCCCGTTCTTACAGGATCTTTTACCGGCCGCATCGATGTCGGAGATTTGATGTTCTACCGGATTCCTGGCATTAACGGTATACTTGTGAAATGGTCGTACGGGAAAATCCCCACTTGATCGTTACTTCGGAGATGCTGTGTCCCATCGCTCTTGCGTCGAGTATAACACCACGTTACACCATCATCATCATCATCATCATCATTATTTAAGACTGATTATGCCTTTCAGCGTTCAGTCTGGAGCATAGCCCCCCTTATACAGTTCCTCCACGATCCCCTATTCAGTGCTAACATTGGTGCCTCTTCCGATGATAAACCTATTACTTCAAAATCATTCTTAACCGAATCCGGGTACCTTCTCCTCGGTCTGCCCCGACTCCTCCTACCCTCTACTGCTGAATCCATGAGTCTCTTGGGTAACCTTGCTTCTCCCATGCGTGTAACATGACCCCACCATCTAAGCCTGTTCGCCCTGACTGCTACATCTATAGAGTTCATTCCCAGTTTTTCTTTGTTTTCCTCATTGTGGACACCCTCCTGCCATTGTTCCCATCTACTAGTACCTGCAATCATCCTAGCTACTTTCATATACGTAACCTCAACAGTGTTGATAAGGTAACCTGAATCCACCCAGCTTTCGCTCCCATACAACAAAGTTGGTCGAAAGATTGAACGGTGCACAGATACCTTAGTCTTGGCACTGACTTCCTTCTTGCAGAAGAGAGTAGATCGTAGCTGTGCGCTCACGACAATAGCTTTGCTACACCTCGCTTCCAGTTCTTTCACTATGTTGCCATCCCGTGAGAATATGCATCCTAAGTACTTGAAACCGTCCACCTGTTCTAACTTTGTTCCTCCTATTTGGCACTCAATCCGTTTATATTTCTTTCCCACTGACATTACTTTCGTTTTGGAGATGCTAATCTTCATACCATAGTCCTTACATTTCTGATCTAGCTCTGAAATATTACTTTGCGAACTTTCAATCGAATCTGCCATCACAACTAAGTCATCCGCATATGCAAGACTGCTTATTTTGTGTTCACATATCTTAATCTCACCCAGCCAGTCTATTGTTTTCAACATATGATCCATAAATAACATGAACAACAGTGGAGACAGGTTACAGCCTTGTCTTACCCCTGAAACTACTCTGAACCATGAACTCAATTTACCGTCAACTCTAACTGCTGCCTGACTATCCATGTAAAGACCTTTAATTGCTTGCAAAAGTTTGCCTCCTATTCCATAATCTTGTAGAACAGACAATAACTTCCTCCTTGGAACCCAGTCATATGCCTTTTCTAGATCTATAAAGTATAGATACAGTTCCCTGTTCCACTTATAACACTTCTCCATTATTTGCCGTAAGCTAAAGATCTGGTCCTGACAACCTCTAAGAGGCCTAAACCCACACTGATTTTCATCCAATTGGTCCTCAACTAATACTCGCACTTTCCTTTCAACAATACCTGAGAAGATTTTACCCACAACGCTGATTAAAGAGATACCTCTGTAGTTGTTACAATCTTTTCTGTTTCCATGTTTAAAGATTGGTGTGATTACTGCTTTTTTTCAGTCTGATGGAACCTGTCCCAACACCCAGGCCATTTCAATTATCCTGTGTAGCCATTTAAGACCTGACATTCCACTGTATTTGATGAGTTCCGACTTAATTTCATCCATCCCAGCCGCTTTATTGCACTGCAATCTATTGACTATTTTTTCCACTTCCTCAAATGTGATCCTATTTCCATCATCATTCCTGTCCCATTCTACCTCGAAATCTGAAACATTACTAATAGCATTTTCACCTACATTGAGCAACTCTTCAAAATAATCCCTCCATCTTCCCAAGGCATCCACAGGATTCACCAGCAGTTTTCCTGACCTGTCCAAAATACTTGTCATTTCCTTTTTACCTCCCTTTCGAAGACTGCTAATTACACTCCATAATGGTTTTCCAGCAGCTTGAGCCATAGTCTCCAACCTGTTTCCAAAGTCTTCCCACGATTTCTTCTTGGATGCTGCAATTATCTGTTTGGCTTTGTTTCTTTCTTCAACATAATTCTCTGTCTACCTGGGTTCTGCTATGTAGCCATTTTTGATACGCCTTCTTGTTCCTTTTACAGGCTGCCTTGACTGTATCATTCCACCAAGCTGTTTGCTTCATCCTACTTTTACACACTACTGTTCCAAGACATTCTTTAGCCACTTCTAGTACTGCGTCCCTGTACCTTGTTCATTCCTTTTCCAATGACTGTAATTGAGTACATTCAACTAACTGGTACCTTTCTGAGATCGCTGTTATGTACTTGTGCCTGATTTCCTTATCCTGAAGTTTCTCCACTCTTATCCTCCTACATATGGACCTGACCTCCTGCACTTTCGGCCTCACAATCCCAATTTCACTGCAGATTAAATAATGATCAGTGTCATCAAAGAATCCCCTGAATACACGTGTGTCCCTTACAGCCTTCCTGAATTCCTGATCTGTTATTATATAGTCAATGACAGATCTGGTTCCCCTGCCTTCCCAAGTATACCGGTTAATGTTCTTATGTTTAAAAAAGGAGTTTGTGATTACTAAGCCCATACTGGCACAGAAATCCAAGAGTTGTTTCCTGTTCCTGTTGGTCTCCATATACTCTCCAAATTTACCCATAACCTTTTCATACCTTTCTGTTCGATTTCCAATCCTGGCGTTAAAATCACCCATGAGCAGAACACTGAGTGCCTCATAAAAACTATCCATCTTATCTTGACCTGTCCCTTCACAATGCGAATATACTGACACAATCCTAATTTTCTTGCTAGACACTGTCAAATCTATCCACATCAGTCGTTCGTTTACATACCTTATTGCAACTACGCTGGGTTCCATTTCTTTCCTGATGTAAAGCCCTACACCCCACTGTGCTATTCCTGCTTTGACTCCTGACAGGTAGACCTTGTATTCTCCCACTTCCTCTTGTTTCTCACCCCTTATCCGAATGTCACTAACAGCTAGAACGTCCAGCCCCATCTTACTTGCAGCCTCTGTCAGCTCTACCTTCTTCCCAGAGTAGCCCCCATTGATATTAATAGCTCCCCATCTCATTACCATTTATTTTCCAAGTCGTATCTTAGGAGTCCCTGGTTTGTCAGTTAGAGGTGGGACTCCGTCACCTCCAAAGGTCCGAGGCATTTTGCTCTGATTGTTGCCAGCATCATATTTAAAGTACCAGGGAAGCAGGTTGCTAGCCTTACTTGCCCCGAGTCCAATTGGGTTTTACCCCTAACGGCTGAGGGACTAACCGGTGGATTTGATAGTCTTTGCCGTATGAGCACAGAGGTGACCACGACTCAGAATATGTCCGAGATGCCCAGCCTTATTCCAAAGTAACTGGTATCCCGGCTGTCGGGACCACTTACTTGGCCACTCATACGTTGCCCGTGGTTCATGAACTAGGACATGACTACAGGAACCCACACCATGAACCATCACCACGTTACAATTCACTTAAATTTTGATAACCTGCCATTGTAGCAGCAGTAACCGATATTACAACTGCGCCAAATACACTCCTGGAAATGGAAAAAAGAACACATTGACACCGGTGTGTCAGACCCACCATACTTGCTCCGGACACTGCGAGAGGGCTGTACAAGCAATGATCACACGCACGGCACAGAGGACACACCAGGAACCGCGGTGTTGGCCGTCGAATGGCGCTAGCTGCGCAGCATTTGTGCACCGCCGCCGTCAGTGTCAGCCAGTTTGCCGTGGCATACGGAGCTCCATCGCAGTCTTTAACACTGGTAGCATGCCGCGACAGCGTGGACGTGAACCGTATGTGCAGTTGACGGACTTTGAGCGAGGGCGTATAGTGGGCATGCGGGAGGCCGGGTGGACGTACCGCCGAATTGCTCAACACGTGGGGCGTGAGGTCTCCACAGTACATCGATGTTGTCGCCAGTGGTCGGCGGAAGGTGCACGTGCCCCTCGACCTGGGACCGGACCGCAGCGACGCACGGATGCACGCCAAGACCGTAGGATCCTACGCAGTGCCGTAGGGGACCGCACCGCCACTTCCCAGCAAATTAGGGACACTGTTGCTCCTGGGGTATCGGCGAGGACCATTCGCAACCGTCTCCATGAAGCTGGGCTACGGTCCCGCACACCGTTAGGCCGTCTTCCGCTCACGCCCCAACATCGTGCAGCCCGCCTCCAGTGGTGTCGCGACAGGCGTGAATGGAGGGACGAATGGAGACGTGTCGTCTTCAGCGATGAGAGTCGCTTCTGCCTTGGTGCCAATGATGGTCGTATGCGTGTTTGGCTCCGTGCAGGTGAGCGCCACTATCAGGACTGCATACGACCGAGGCACACAGGGCCAACACCCGGCATCATGGTGTGGGGAGCGATCTCCTACACTGGCCGTACACCACTGGTGATCGTCGAGGGGACACTGAATAGTGCACGGTACATCCAAACCGTCATCGAACCCATCGTTCTACCATTCCTAGACCGGCAAGGGAACTTGCTGTTCCAACACGACAATGCACGTCCGCATGTATCCCGTGCCACCCAACGTGCTCTAGAAGGTGTAAGTCAACTACCCTGGCCAGCAAGATCTCCGGATCTGTCCCCCATTGAGCATGTTTGGGACTGGATGAAGCGTCGTCTCACGCGGTCTGCACGTCCAGCACGAACGCTGGTCCAACTGAGGCGCCAGGTGGAAATGGCATGGCAAGCCGTTCCACAGGACTACATCCAGCATCTCTACGATCGTGTCCATGGGAGAATAGCAGCCTGCATTGCTGCGAAAGGTGGATATACACTGTACTAGTGCCGACATTGTGCATGCTCTGTTGCCTGTGTCTATGTGCCTGTGGTTCTGTCAGTGTGATCATGTGATGTATCTGACCCCAGGAATGTGTCAATAAAGTTTCCCCTTCCTGGGACAATGAATTCACGGTGTTCTTATTTCAATTTCCAGGAGTGTACTTGCTGTCTTATATAGACGTTGCCGACCGCAGCGCCGTATTCTGACCGTTTAAAAATCTCTATATTTGAATACGCAGGTCCATACCAATTTCTTTGTCGCTGCAATGTATATAAATTAAATTGAATATTGAATGCAATGTCGCTCCCTAACAGTTGTTACCTGTTGTCCTCCCAAAGAATAATTTACTCCCCCCCCCCCCGCCCCCTCTCTCCGATGTTAAATGTTAACGGACAGCTATTAAATCCAGTAATGCTTGACCGGAGCAGTGACTGAAAGTTGATGACAGTAGTACAGAATACCGCACATTCATTATCAGAGCAACGAAGGTGAGACGGGCGGTAGTCCTAGATTCCACAGGCATAAAATCAATTTAACTGCTCTACCAGTGATGCCAATTATATTCGCAGTAAGTAAGAATGAGACATGTCGAGGTGTGTGGCGTAGCCGTGTAGTGCCCTACGTAATGACGGAATCGTCAGCACCTGGCTAGGACTCCAAGATGCGACACCCTTTATCGTTCTGCAACGCCAAGTCGATCCGGAGACCTTCATCCTACCTGAAAGAGCTTCTCCGATGTGGGTACCTTCATAGGTGAATTCTTGAACAGGAATAAATAAATCTATAGGTATAAGTTATGCATATAGTGCCGTTTAAGGGAATCGCGTGGGTAATAAAAATTTTAAGCTTTTTTTTAAAAAAAAGAAAACAAGACCCTTGATTCCTGTGTGCATTTCATATGCACGTCACATGTTGCACATCTTAACGGTCACCGAGGGATTGATCAATGAAAGATGCAACTAACAAACTAACTAGCTACCGGCAAGTCTCCTGATGTGGACACCTTTGCATCTTTTTTAGGTGGCGCTCACGTATGCTATGCGTGTTCCTTGTTACCAGAACGTCGCAAGTCGCAAAACTACAAACCACTCGGTTTCCCTCCAACAGAGACATCTTTTCCAGTCTCCGATGACAACATCAGAACTCTCCCCTACCACAAAACGCATTTATTTCAACGCTGCGATTTGACGTCAGTCACACTTTTTTTACGTCAACTGCACAATCTCCCGCCAATGTCCATAGTCTGGCAACAGGATTTTTTTAAAAATTCAGTGAGGACTGCTACGAGGCTAGAGTTTGTTTCCAGTGGCCTGTGCTTCCTACGAGCAGCATCTGATCATCCTCAAAAGAAGTGAGAAAACTTAGGAAAACGCCCCCGACTCCTGCAGCTACCGACCTGCTCGTCAAAGCGTTTCTTATCTCTGTCTCTAGTCCAGCGCTCTGCACAACCACACATACCACGACATGCATAACCCAGTTAAAAACAGTCACTGACTTAATAAAGAAAGGCGTACTGCCATTCAACGTGTTTTATGATATCAATAACATTTTAAATGTCAAATTTCCCAGTTGTCAGCTTCAGTATGATAAATATACTCAATTTACTTATAGAACCGGCTCACAATATGTTTGCCGCGTATCGTATAGTACAATTACAGTAAGGCCACCTCTCTAGCTGCAAGTAAACTTCTCTAGTGTTCCCACGCAACTGAAACAAGTCTGTAGCTTCCTGCAGTCCCACAAACGACATTTTTAACCTACTGTGAAGGCCCCTATGGCCCAACGTGCCCATAAGGAGATACCAAACAAGAAAAAAAATATTTGTCACTCACGACAGTCCACTGTTACGAACTCCAACTCATAAAAGTTGACCTCACGTCAGAGCTGGGTAGACAGTCGGCTGCTGTTATCCTAGGTGGGTGTTACCAGCACGAAATACCTCCCTAATACAGTGTAACATCGCCTCTGTCCTTGATAATCTCTGCAGTTCAGCGAGGGAGAGCGGCTGCAGGTTTCTTCGGGTACGCCGAATTCTGCCAAAGCCACTCGATCGTCCTAAGGTCTCGTAGATCCAAAACACTGTGCGCATGTTGACTGCTAAATTCCGAACAGTTTCATATATTTTCTGTGGAATAAAAATCAGGGCAGTCGAGGTGCGAAAGGATGCCCGGATCTCCGCCAAAACAGGAACATACGTGTGTAGCGAAGCGAACACAGCTGCTATCGTTTTAGAGGATGGGTATATCCACAGCACATCGTGACGATGTAGAAGATGTAGAAATAAGCACCCTGGTTCGTGTTCGTTAACTTTCATAAATGAGCCCAAGTCATAGTATGAAAAAAGTACATCACAGCCACTACCAGTCTGAATTACATCCTCCCTATTAGGCGGCTTAAGCGCCTCTTTGGCATGCCGATGTGCTCGAAACCATACATTATTTGAAAAGAGAAAACATTACGACTCCTCGGACCACACAAAACGCCTCCAGTCATATATTCTCCAGTTCTATGTTGTTTACCACATTCGAGAATTGTAGCCTTTTGTGTCAGCGTGATCAGTGGCTATTTGCGAGGTACACTAATCCGAGTCTTCATTGCATGCCGTTTACTTCGCCATCCCCACCCACCTAGGATAACAGCAGCCGACTGTCTATCCAGCTCTGACGTGAGGTCAACTTTTATGAGTTGGAGTTCGTAATAGTGGAGTGTCGTGTGTGACTGATATTTTTTTTTCTTGTTTGGTATCTCCTTATGGGCACGTTGTCCCATAGGGGCTTCATAGTAGGTTAAAAATGTCGTTTGTGGGACTGCAGGAAGCTACAGACTTGTTTCAGTTGCGTGGGAACACTAGAGAAGTTTCCTTGCAGCCAGATAGGTGGCCTTACTGTAATTGAGCAGTGCATGACTTACCATGTGTACAAGTTGTGTCAGCTACCTGTAGTATGTGTAGAAGGGCTGGTCCTTTTGCACAGCAGTGCACATAATCTCGTTGCGCTATGGTACGACGTGAAGGTTAAGTGTAGTTCAATTCCTTTTTTTTTGCCTATTGTGTGTGCTGTTGCCTATTTTTCCGTTACAATGGCAGATAGAGTTTCACAATGTCAGAGGCACGAGCAGTGACTTTGAGTGAAACGACAGAAGCTTTGAAGGGGCAGATAGAAGCGTTGTTACAAACTGCATTGCAACAGCTACACGAGAATGAAGCAATGCACAGGAGAAAAAGAGCAATGGGCAGCCGTTGGGGTAAAAGGCTTCTTGATCCGGGAGAAAATAAAACCGTGTTGACTGTATCCGCGAATTCCATCGATCCCGCAGCGTCTAACCTCAGAGCGCCAATTTCGGGGAAAGCAACCGAGGATGTATCTATTTTTATTAGTAACATGAATTCTGCTGCCAAATTGGAAAATTGGCGGAAAGAACATCCTTGAATATGGCTAAATTAAGGTTTGTGGTGACACGAAAACGAACATTATGTACCACGAGATTGTCAGTAAGGCCCAAACATTTTATAAACTGGCTAAAGAGCTACTAAAGCTCTATCGGAAGCAAAACAACGATAGGTTCTTTGGGAAAATGTACGTGGACAATCGCTAAAACACGACGAGTTATTGGATTCCTTCTCTGCCAAGATTATAAAACTGAACTCGTAAACGTACGAATTAGCGCAGAATTCGTAGGCCGATAGAGTGATTCTGTTTCTAAAAGATATTTCTGTGATATGTCAACGAGTGTCAGACTGGTAAACCCGAGTGACTTTTCTGCTGCCATTAGAATTTCTACGCAATTGGAGGAGATCGACATTGCTAAACGAAGGCAAAGTGATTTTGGTGTTTTCTTCTTCTGAAGTGAAGTGTTTTAAATATGGGCGCATAGACCACTATGTCGTCAGCCCGAATGTTATGAATGTGGGGAGGTGGGCCATAAATCAAGTAATTGTCGGAAGGAAGCACAGGATAAACAACGTCCTAATAATCGGTCATTAAACGGGAACAGGGGTGTCTCAGCCTTCGGACGGCATTCCCACTAGAACACGAGACTGCAGGAACGCATGTAGAGGCGGAATGTTGTTTGCTAGTCAAAGTGTAGGGATCATACATTTCTGGTGGACACAGGGGTTCACGTGTCATTGGTCAGTCTGAATCTCTTGTGCAGGAAGAGACTGTGGTCGCCACGGCATAAGTTATACAGAGTAGGTAATAATTATGTGAAGTCGTGGGGAGCAACGCTGTTCAGATGTAATGTGGGAGATGAATGGTTTAGAGAGCATGTAGAAGTACTGCCGCATGTTGCCGAGAGGTATTGTGTGAATTCGACTTTCTTGCTAAACATCAATAAAAAATAGACCGTTTGCAGCGGACAGTTGTCCTTGATGAGACATTTTTTCTGCTAGGGGCAATAGCTACAAGCGTTACACTGTCGAACGGTTACCAATTACGAAGATGATGCGCAATAAACCGCAGACACAGGCATTAAAAATCAAGTCGCGTGATACGATACTGCAAGGTACAGAGTAGTCGATCGGGTGAGCATAGATATTAACCTACCTAAGGGTTTACTATACGTTGTAGAGCCACTGGAAACTAACGAAGAATCGGATAAAACACACTTTTTTGTACGGAGAAGTGTATCACGCGTCTGTGACGTAGTCGCAGATTTTATGCTTCCGGTCAATCTTGACAATTTTGGCAAGGACGAATTGAGTCCGCCGAAGAATTTACTAATTGCTAATATGGATCTTTTGGACGAAGATGACATAGATAGGTCAGGAGAGGACCTCTATCACAAGCAAACCGTCAATGCATCTGCATTATGTGAGAAACTGAAACATTTACGGGAAAATGATAGAGAAGCATAAGATGCTCTGTTGCTGCAGTTCACGGATTTTTTTTAATTCGAATGGTTCTTTACCAGCAATGCCACTCATGCAACAGAGGATACCAACAGAGAATAATGCTCCAGTTTACAAGAATCCATACTGAGTTCCAAAGTGTATGTGGCCGGTTATGGAACAATTTATTTACCAGCAGCTAGCTGAAGGCAATATTGAGTACAGTGATAGTGTTTGGGGGGTGACACCGGTAATTTTGGTCTACAAAAAGTGAGCAGATGACACCAAAAAATACAGATTTTACTGTAAATACTGATATCCCAATGGACGAACGATCACCAATGCATATTTAATACCAACACTTTCGGTAACTTTGGCCATTATAACTTTTTCTCTATATTGATATAAAGAGCTGAAGCAGCGCTAGAGCATTTATCGATATTCATTTCTAATATCGTCGAATGCGATTCCGAGTCAAGAATTCACTCACCACCTTTCAGAGATTATTGGATGGGGATGGTTTTCTAAGGGGATTGAATCAAATCAGTATTCGATCTCTCAGCATGACAAAGCGTCTTTTTGAAGGACATTGCAAAAAAAAAAATGGTTCAAATGGCTCTGAGCACTATGGGACTCAACATCTTAGGTCATAAGTCCCCTAGAACTTAGAACTACTTAAACCTAACTAACCTAAGGACATCACACACACCCATGCCCAAGGCAGGATTCGAACCTGCGACCGTAGCAGTCCCGCGGTTCCGGACTGCAGCGCCAGAACCGCTAGACCACCGCGGCCGGCGGACATTGCATGTATGACGGTTGGAGGAGGTATTCAAAAGACTGAGAACAGCACGACAAACGCTAAGCATGAATATACGTCGTTTTACAGCAATTATGGAGGTAGATTAACTTGGGCATATAATTAGCAAGGAAGGCGTGAGAACAGATCCACAGATGGTATGAGCAGTTCAGAATATTTCGCCACAAAAGACAGTTAATCTGTTGCTGTTTGATTGGTCTCTGTAATTATTATCGGCTATCCATAAAGGACTTTGCTGAAATTTCCTGATCTTTGAACCATTTTTTATGGAAAAGAGTGGAAATTGAAATGTTCTTCCAAATATCAAAATACGATAACTACTTCAAAGCGAGCATTGATGTTGGACCTAGTTTGGATATTCCCAATTTTAAAAAACGAAATTATTCTGTTTTGTGATGCAAGTTATATGGCTCTTCTCCAAGGACAAAGTATAGATTGTAAAGAGCGTACTGTAGCATACGCATGCTGACAGTTGAGCAAAGCAGAGCAAAACTATTTGACATCTGAGAAGTTAATGCTAGCAGTAATCTACAGAATTACGCAATTTTGCTGTTACTTGTATGATCATAAGTTTAAGGTACTGACGGACCACGCTGTTCTTAAAAAGTTATTAGAACTGAAGGACACTTGCAGCAGATTAACATGGTGGGCACTCCATTTGAGTGAATTTGGTTATGAGGTAATACACAAACGAGGAAAGAGGCATGCTAATGTCGACAGTTTGAGCAGAAAAACTGCATCTCTACATATACTGAGCAAGAGCATTGCTGAATAGTGCAAGGCTTAGACTACTAACTCTGACCATCAACAATTGAAGTCGCATTCCCAGTTGGCCACACATGACAATTTGCAGCGCAGAACAACAAGGTGTGGATTACAAATAGTAGTACCTGCAGCTTTCCACAACAAAGTCTTGGCACAAGGACATGACCATATGTTGTCAGGCCGTCGTGGGCGAAGAGCAACTGATGGATGTATTGCCTAAAAAATTTGGTGGCACGCAAGAAAACGAGAGTCACGCAATATGTCAGGAACTGCGTAACTTGTGCACAACAATCTGGGCTTCGTCACCTACCGATTCTGTTAAGACGTCTACCGAAGCATCTAAACTGTTTCAAATGCTTGAATTTGTCATTTTAGGACTATGTAATGAAACAACTTCAGGAAATAAATACATATTGACTGTAACTGTCCATTTCTCGTGTTATGTAGTAACAGGTGCAATTCCTGACCAAAATGCAAATACAGTTGCTCAGACGTTAGTAAATAATTGGTTGCTAATATTTGGAAATACAGACACACTAATTACAGATCAGGGTACAAATGTTACGTGCGAACTTATGAAGCAATTGTGTCGATTGCTCCGAATTTTCAAGCTGTGAACAAGCTCCTTCCACCCTCAGGCCGATGAGATACCAGAGATTTCGAAGATGCTTTTTACATTACCGGTAATGACGAAAATTTGGACGTATATTTAAATTTTGTAACCATGGTATACAATTCTAAAGTCCATGCGACTACTGGTCTTTCGCCATATAAGATAATATATGCCTTCACTTTTCGAAGTGATTAAGCTGAAGCTTGGATCCACCGATGAATCAGTAAAAAAGCTTTCTAAGCAACTGCGAGACATTTGGCAACAAGTAAAATGCGCTTATACGAAAGCCTTAGAACGACAGGAGCAGACAGAACAATGCGTAGGGAAGTTAACTGCAATATAGGACTGGCCAATGGGGTTAAGAAAGGAACCCATATACACCAAAACAAAGAAGTTCCTGGCCCAATAAGATGGACCACACCCTGTTGTGGAAACGACATTACCTGTCCATGTTAAAATACAGGTTACAACGAAGACTTCACTTATTTATGTGGGACGTAGCAAGCCTTTTAACGGAGCTGCCATTGCCACAGATACCAGAAGCATCTTTAGTACAGACTGTGGAGCCTCGTGGAACAAAGAAAAAACACAAGAACTCATGATGAGAGTACGTCTAAAATGCATTACGTCCTTAGGCCTTTTCAGGAGGTAAAATTTTTAGATTGTTGTTTACCTATATTACATTTCGTTTGTTCTTGTGTAGATTAGAGGAAGTCTTCCAAATTTATTTTTTTCTGTTTACAGTGTATTTTAAAGAGTTTTTATGATCCATTGTCGAGGAATCGATACAATGTTGTTTTTGTACACTCCTGGAAATGGAAAAAAGAACACATTGACACCGGTGTGTCAGACCCACCATACTTGCTCCGGACACTGCGAGAGGGCTGTACAAGCAATGATCACACGCACGGCACAGCGGACACACCAGGAACCGCGATGTTGGCAGTCGAATGGCGCTAGCTGCGCAGCATTTGTGCACCGCCGCCGTCAGTGTCAGCCAGTTTGCCGTGGCATACGGAGCTCCATCGCAGTCTTTAACACTGGTAGCATGCCGCGACAGCGTGGACGTGAACCGTATGTGCAGTTGACGGACTTTGAGCGAGGGCGTATAGTGGGCATTCGGGAGGCCGGGTGAACGTACCGCCGAATTGCTCAACACGTGGGGCGTGAGGTCTCCACAGTACATCGATGTTGTCGCCAGTGGTCGGCGGAAGGTGCACGTGCCCGTCGACCTGGGACCGGACCGCAGCGACGCACGGATGCAAGCCAAGACCGTAGGATCCTACGCAGTGCCGTAGGGGACCGCACCGCCGCTTCCCAGCAAATTAGGGACACTGTTGCTCCTGGGGTATCGGCGAGGACCATTCGCAACCGTCTCCATGAAGCTGGGCTACGGTCCCGCACACCGTTAGGCCGTCTTCCGCTCACGCCCCAACATCGTGCAGCCCGCCTCCAGTGGTGTCGCGACAGGCGTGAATGGAGGGACGAATGGAGACGTGTCGTCTTCAGCGATGAGAGTCGCTTCTGCCTTGGTGCCAATGATGGTCGTATGCGTGTTTGGCGCCGTGCAGGTGAGCGCCACAATCAGGACTGCATACGACCGAGGCACACAGGGCCAACACCCGGCATCATGGTGTGGGGAGCGATCTCCTACACTGGCCGTACACCACTGGTGATCGTCGAGGGGACACTGAATAGTGCACGGTACATCCAAACCGTCATCGAACCCATCGTTCTACCATTCCTAGACCGGCAAGGGAACTTGCTGTTCCAACACGACAATGCACGTCCGCATGTATCCCGTGCCACCCAACGTGCTCTAGAAGGTGTAAGTCAACTACCCTGGCCAGCAAGATCTCCGGATCTGTCCCCCATTGAGCATGTTTGGGACTGGATGAAGCGTCGTCTCACGCGGTCTGCACGTCCAGCACGAACGCTGGTCCAACTGAGGCGCCAGGTGGAAATGGCATGGCAAGCCGTTCCACAGGACTACATCCAGCATCTCTACGATCGTCTCCATGGGAGAATAGCAGCCTGCATTGCTGCGAAAGATGGATATACACTGTACTAGTGCCGACATTGTGCATGCTCTGTTGCCTGTGTCTATGTGCTTGTGGTTCTGTCAGTGTGATCATGTGATGTATCTGACCCCAGGAATGTGTCAATAAAGTTTCCCCTTCCTGGGACAATGAATTCACGGTGTTCTTATTTCAATTTCCAGGAGTGTATTTGGTGGTAAAGTTTCCTTCCTTCTGCAGGGAGGGGGAGATAGTGATAAAGGTCCCTTTCTCTTAGGTCGTATACCAAAACGGCTACATTTACGGACCAAAGGAGTATCAATAATTTGAGGGCAAGGCAATGGCGATAAGACTGATGTACAGGCATTGTGAGTTCCGATTATTCCAGGGAAAAACTGAGGCAAGTGAATATCAAAGGGAAGTGTTAACGCCGTTTCTACATTTACAGAGAGTAGTTACCCGCTATGTCTATTCAGTTTTTTCATCAGAAGTATTCACAGTAAACTGTTACAAACACGGGAAACCAACGTCATGGAAACTGCGGAAATTCAAGGTAGCACAATAATAATAATAAACGGTGCTATTTGTGACTTGGCAGGCGCGTTCGTCTACCAGCTGCGATCACTAGTACGACCGCACTTAAGGGGGAACAACCTGTGTTGTACTGGCTCGAGTAACCGCTGGAGATGTCGCCACCTGGACCTTAACCTTCCTTCGCTCACTAGACGAACTAGTAGCGATGTAAAAATAGAGAATTACAGTCGAACAAATTTTCAAGCACGAATAGGAATACCGCGATAGACATCACGGGGTCATCAGTATCACTACTATATGCTTGACATCTACCAGAGCTGTATTGGTTCGGATTGCGGGTGTATAATGTACTTCTGTTTTAAAAGAAAATCAGCACATCGCTCAGATGTGTCTCTGAACCAGAAACCGTTGAGTCGTTCGTAAATAAAGTTCAGGCATAGTAAAGGAGTTATGTGTAAACCAATAGCTGTATGGTAATAGAATAATAACTAAAGTTTTGTAATGTGTTACACCTGGTGCCTTATACATAGGATGATGTTGCTATAGGTATTCCAAAATGAAAAATTCCAGACGAATTTCCTGAAGTAAGAGGGAGATGTTATGCCCAGGATAGTCACCCTGGTGGACTCTAAAATTTCATCCAAATTCAACTTTGATAGCTGCAGGAAGGTGAACTGCCTGTCAGTGACTAGTAGGCTGCCAACTAGGGCGAGTTACTGACCTAGTTTTTGCAAGCACGGAAGGTACTGCTACACGAAGGAACGCCCAAGTGCCCAAGTCTGTAAGCGAAGTATGACACGATGGAAGCCGAGGGATAACGTCGTACGTACGTCAAAGCACTTTTGTAAGGAAGGCTAGGCACAACGCAACTTTAAGGACTGAGGTGCCGACCCAGCAGAAAAGAGCCCCTGGAACGTGAAGCTGCAAAAGTGTGAAGGTACGAGGAGAGCTGACAGCGATTAAAAACCAGAACACACGATGTCACAGTTATCTCCACCGCCACAGAATGCAAGGGAAGTGCCGACAGGAATACCCCATTCTTCTTAACAAACGTCTGATTCATGAGTGTTGACTGCCGACTGCTCAGAGAATAGTCTCGGTCCTTGTGGCAGTTACAACTATCCAATGAAAGGGGAGGCTTCGGAGGTCAACCCTCAGCACACCTAACTGTCTCCACTCATCTGTGGAATCACGTGTCCGTCTGAAGGGCGCAACTACTTCTTACTCCACTATCAACTGAGGCGACATTGATGGTCTTCGATCTTCTGGAGGCTAGACCTGCAGGACATGGATGATGTCCATCACCTACCTTCGAATGGGTAGGCACTGCTGCTGCTCTTCCCATTCCTGTGGCCCAAACTGATGCTGTCAGCTCCTGTTACCTGAACGGGGACTGGGAGCTGACCTCTGCATGCCAGCGAGCACTTCGTGTAGACCTGGGATGAGGCTCTTCAATGAAAATCTTCGACCCCACTTTGCAGATAGAAATGCAGAGCTGGAGGTCACTGGATTCTGTAGTCGATGGCCACCCGTGATGCAGCACCCCTCACCTGACGCTTTGTGTGGTGCGATAATGCAAGATAAGTACGAGACAGCCTTCCAGCGTTGATGAGGCACTACCCTGCTGGCCCGGCTGTGGTGCGGAACTTTGGAAGACAATCCTTTATTACTGCCTACTAAATGTGTCCTTTATTATCAATAGTGTTTTCCCGGTGCGCTCGAACATGACTAGGCCTTCATTATCATTGCACCCACCCAGCTCTCTCCTGACAACTATAAAAGTCAGGGACCAGATCTCTACAGGGCATTATGTGTGTCTATTGTACCGTAGTCTTATCTCTCACTAACCATAGAGAATGAACTCAGCCTGTATGGTCATGCAAATTAATTAAAGGAAATGATAATGTTGTGCAACGGAAGTATCTTACTGTATGGTACTTAACCAGCAGAAAAATCCTCCTATCGGAGCACAAAAAATGGTAATACGCTCGTAATTAAAATACTCTGACAGAAAAGTCGAGTTAACAGCGGCCTCAGTCTCCCTTCTTCAGCACCTGTAAATATTTTTCCAAAAAAATTGACATGTATTCACCCTCTTTTTCAACATGCAACTCACATCTCTCTCCCACAAGTTCTCCTAACTGTAAATCACTCACACAGACTAGTCCATTGCTCAAAGCAGCTCATACAAATCCACTCCCACTTGACCATTCTCACTCACACATTCAGCCCATCTCATTGTCATTATATATTCCGGTCTCTCTTTCACTTTCTCTGTCTCGCAGCCACAGTCTCCCTCATTCTGTCCTACTAAGTCTGTCTCTTCTCACTGCCACTGTCTCTCTCTCCTACACATTCTTACTGCTAACACGTCATTCATTCATTTCCTCCACTGCTGCCTCTTCTCACATTCACTATCTCTCTCTTCCTGATTGTCTTTGACACACACTCTCTTCCTCAAATGACTGGCTCACGCCCACTTCCACTTCTCCTTCTCTTTACTCCTCTCCCACTGACACTGTCTTCTTCACTCTTTTCTTACCACTGCACTGTCACTTTCAACTGTTGTTCCACTGCCACCTTGTTCCTCTCTTTCTCTCACTCTCCCATTGTCCCCTTCTCTCTCTCTGTCACACAACCACTGCCTAATGTTTTTCAGTATGTATTACTTCTCCCTCTCTTTCCCACTGCCACTGTCCCAAAGCGCGAATTTGTTCGCGTGCCATAATTTTTGAGTAAATTTTTAAAGGTGCTGGAAGGTAGAATGAGGCAGCTGGTATCCCATTTTTAAATCAGAGTTTCTAAACGGGAGCATTTCGCCTTTTTTGTGCTCCGATAGAAGCAGTTTACTGCCCGTTCCCTTCTTTTCCCTGTCTGTAAAATTTTGGTAGTTTACTTATGTGAAACTGTAGTAATGCGAAAGTAATTTTACACCTCAGACCAGACTGTATGTACACAAATATTTTGGATGTACTTTTTTCGGTACTGTCAACAGTCTTGCAGAAGTGGAAACCCCCGTTCTCGTCAGATCACCGATGTTAAGGGCTGCCATGCTTGGCTAGCTCTCGGATGGGTGACCGTGTGCGCTCAGCGCTGTTGACAAGTGGGATGCACTTAGCCTTGTGAGGCATTTTGTGGAGCTACTTCACTGAGAAGTAGCGGCTCCAGTAACGAAAGCCGACAACGGGCGGGAGAATTGTATGCTTGCTACTTGCCCCTCCACATTCACATCCAGTGACGCCTGTAGGCCGAGGATGACACGACAGTTGGCTGGTGACGTTGGGCCTTCCGCGGTCTGTTCGGACGAAGAGAGGGTTACATCAGTTCACATGTGGTTCCCAGAACCCTCCTGATAATATTGGAGACCTTTGACAACTTATTTCTCCGTGCTACATTACTTTGTAAGCATCGTTTTCGCCCCAAGCCGGATTTTACGTGCGTGTTTTATGGGTTTATGTAGGCTAACTTTGACTTCTGTATCTCGTAGACGGTTAAAGATATTAATAAAATTTCCCAAACTGTTTGAGAACATGATCTTAGTACAATATCGTAAAAATTACAGCCATTTGCTGAGCATAGTCGTCTTGGAATCCGCGGCTCGGTTTTGGTGTGTTTTGGGTTGTGTCTCGACAAGGGATAGAAATTTTTGAAAACGGAAAGATGATACTTCTAGATAAACGCCTACAGAATATAAAGTTAGAATCTGAGCAGTTTACCGCGGTTATTGACATTTCGGCTCACACCACACTTTACGCGCGTATTTTATGTGTACAAGTAGGGTAACATCGAACCTCTGTATTTCGGAAAGGGATAGAGATGTCTCGAAAGTTTTCAAGTTTATTCGAGATCGAGATCTTAGGAATATGTCGTAAAAATTACAGCCATTTTCTGTGCATAATAGTCTTCCAATCCGCGGCTCGGTTTCAGTAGACAAAAACAATGTTTTCGGGTTGTCTGTCAACAATGGATAAAGACTCCTGGAAAAGGGGAGATGACATATCTAAGTAAATGCCTAGAGAATAAACCGTTAAAACTGCCACAGGATACTGCCTTTATTTACTCAGATATCCGCTGCTGATGGCAAAAAATGGTGAAAAGCCTTCTTCGTGTTTGTTCAGCAGCCGCTTTGAATTAGATGCTGCTTCCACAATTCGTTAAGACGCACTGTAGGAAACATCCAGTGCGAAAAGAGCCAATTCATTTACTCTATTTGTCTAAGCCGGAAGACTTTATAAAAGACATCATATTTACGCCAGTGACTGTAACATTTTCTTTGTTTCATGATTGCAATTTCGGCCTTAGCCATACCATCTTCACTTGATAATGGCCTAAGGGCGAAATTGTAACCGTGAAATAAAGAAAGTGTCACAGTCACTGGCGTAAATATGATGTCTTTTATAAAGTTCTACATGACTGTGGATCCCAGGTATAACAAGTTAAGCAGGAGGAATTGTGCAATATTCAAACTTTGTCCCTGTACTCTAGTATAGTTACAGTAAGACGATCCTTTTGTTGGGTATACAAATAGTCGTAACCCCAAAGGCTATTCAGAACACTTGATCTTACCTTTCTATCACCAGTCCAAACCGAGGTATGAGCCCCGGAAAGAAACCGTTTTTATGCGAGACATTTAGGAACAAGTTGCTGTCGCATTCGTACTGGTAAGGGTGTCCCAGCCAAACACGACAATATGAGTACCACATCACGTATCGAGCCGTACTGAACAGAGTTAGGATCGTCTAATATATAACAGAAAAAAATGGGCACAGTAACAATCAGATTTATTATCGAAAAGCAAGACGCATGAGTTGCCCACTGAGATAAAGAACTGGACATTTACTACTTGTATAAGAGGTTCTAATGATGGATTATAACCTTGGCACATGTGGATGAACGTTATAAATGCGAAGTTAGGAGGGTAATACATGAATACCATCAGTGACCGTAAGCATGGTTATTAAATTACAGGAAGGACACGGAAAAATGGGATCGAATACCAGTGAAATCTCCAAACTGTACATTGAAAGAAATCTAGCTGGCTGCGAACAGTTAGGACAGAATAACTAGCTTGTGAAGGGAGTGAACTAAGACCGCATCCGTACAAAATCTGTGGCTGGAACGATGGCTCATCTTACCAACTCGTAGCGTAATTGTGGAAGGCTGTGGTGATAGCGGTTCGATATTCTGTGTTCAAATTTCTCTATGTAGTTAGTATTCAGAAGAAATGACCTTCGCCGGCCGAAGTGGCCGTGCGGTTAAAGGCGCTGCAGTCTGGAACCGCAAGACCGCTACGGTCGCAGGTTCGAATCCTGCCTCGGGCATGGATGTTTGTGATGTCCTTATGTTAGTTAGGTTTAACTAGTTCTAAGTTCTAGGGGACTAATGACCTCCGCAGTTGAGTCCCATAGTGCTCAGGGCCATTTGAACCATTTTTGAAATGACCTTCTGTGCAACCGCTGGGCTCACCTCATCGGTCGTCCATGGTCGCCTAGCTGCTAGCCATTACTCTTCCAAAGCCTAACGCGATGTCATCAATCTTCATTCTCCTAGTCAGAGGTTTTCTCTTTCTGGCTGCTCCGTAACTGTCAGAGTAACTATCTCTCTGGTCAGGTGGGGCGGACATTCTGAGTTCGTCCAGTAAAACTCAAGTAAAGATGTTAAAAAATCTCCTACTATTTCAGATTTTCACTATCACAATCAGTAGTACTTTTGGGTGGGACGGCAGGCAGAAAATCTCACCCACCCTCTGGTACCAGACCTATGAGACTGCCAACATATAGGCACGACCAACAAAGTGTGTGCTCTATGGAAAATAACAGTAAGCACCAACCAGAAAAGCAGGATTCTGAAATTTAAAAACTTCAACGTCACGTTTCTGTAACGTTACAAAGTCAGCTAACGTTCAAACAATGTTACACGGGCATGGAAAATTGAGATCCATTTTCACAAAAGACACTGCAAAAGACAAAATTTTCTGGAAACGCACTTTATTGCATTATTAGATTATTATAAATTGTTAATGTCTAGAATAGTAAATGAAAAGCGATAGTTTGCTTTTTTTCTACAGTACTACGTTTACTGTATTAACCTGTGTTCGGCTTACAAGGCCATCTTCATGCATTTACATTCTGTAAAATTTATTGTAGTGTTGGTCTGCCAAGAACCGACGGATCATCAGTTAACATGAAAAAATGTCCTACAAAATGTTTTACAAATAACCTCCAGATACGTAAATAATTGTGGCTCAAATGGCTCTGAGCACTATGGGACTTAACTTCTAAGGTCATCAGTCCCCTAGAACTTAGAACTATTTAAACCTAACTAACCTAAGGACATCACACACATCCATGCCCGAGGCAGGATTCGAACCTGCGGCCGTAGCGGCCGCGCGGTTCCAGACTGTAGCGCCTTTAACCGCTTGGCCACCACGGCCGGCAAATAATTGTGGAAAAGCAATTATCAGCTTTCAGTTGTAAATAAAAATGTGAAAATGCGGATACTCTTCAAAGCTGAACATCTACAGAGGAATTATTTTGTAGCAGTAATAATCTAGTTTATTTTAACATACTGAACAAATAACAAATTAGTAAATTGGATCATTAAGCAAATTGTGCTTCATTGTTTTCATTGTCATGTTTATCGCAGCACTCTAGGCCCTTCCCGCGGAACTCTTGGGCTGCGTCTGATGATCTGTCAACAAATCTCTTTAGCTTCTTTACACCTGTTTAACACTCAAATGTTTTAGTGGTTTTATTACAACTGATAGATCAATGTCCCTGAAACTATATGTGTTAGGTTTCTTCACTTTAACAATGGTCGGAGTGGGGAAGTATATTGTTTCGACATTGCAAGTGGCAGTCGTTACCCAGAACATACAGGTATTATGTGGGCTTAGAACCTCATGGCTGTGTGATGGTAACTTTTTGGTTTAAAGTTATCTCAATTATTTTTGAATGGTGCCAAATATACTATCAGGAGGCATGTAACCATGATCACTAATTGGGAAGTAACGAAATACTTTATCGAAAACTGACAACAAATATCTACCACAAGCAGCTGGTGTACACATTCGACGAAACTCGTTGTTTGTAGATGTTTAGGTCGGAAAAAAATTTCGCAGTTTTGTGTGCGAGATAAAACAAGAAAATAGTAAATTTTGATAAAACTCATGTAGCACTATGGATTCGTCTCATATAGAAGCACACAGATACGAGATGCCTCATTTTTGCAGAATATGTGGTTACTGAGTTTGGGAAAACGGTCCTCAATTAATGCATCACTTCACGCTGGCCCCAAGCGTTGCTTGTACATGCGCAGGGCGTGATCAAACAGTAGACCACTTTTTATGGGTGTGCCGTGAGCTTCATAATGATAGAGGCGCATTGTGGAAGAGCACTTGGGAAAAGAGAGGCGACTGGCCTCCGATAGACTAGTTTTCTTTAATGACATGAACGAATTTTGCAAACCATTTTAAGTAATAACCTTTCATAGGTAATGAATAATTACCCCACTTGAACTTAGAAAAGTATTGTTCCACCTGAAAAACTTCTATTGACCATACAGAAGTTTACTATTTGGTATATAATTAATTGTACTGTTTTCAAACTTACTATCGTAATTTTTTATAATTGAATTTCTTCTTTATGTATGTTGTATAACATTTAAACTTAAACATATTGTATTACAAATATTGTAACGTGGCATGTTGCAAATCAGTAAATAAGTAAATATAACGGTCATTATAACGACGATTCTTCTTCATGTGAACTGGACAGTTGGTTGTAAAGAATGTTATGTTACTTCATAAAATAACAAGTGTACCAAGAAGCCATAGTTAATATGTCTGGTTCTTTGGAAAGGCTTGGGAAAGACGTTAACACCACGAAAAATTCATATACCAATGAACCAGAACATTACCGAGCATTGGCCGCTGCGCGACGGCATGCCGCCTCATGGCGCTAGAGCACATGACATGGCAAAGACAGTACATAAGCGGCGCAGAGGTGAACAAGAACTCATTCAGGTGACGATACGGATCGATTCTTTTTTCCTTATGAGAGGAGTTGCGGACGGATCATTAGTCTTATGACCGGTTTCATGCTTCTCTCCAAGACTTTCCGTAATGTACCAATCTCTTCATCTCAGTGTACCGCTTCCGCTCCACGTCCTCAATTATCTGTTGCGTGTATTCATATCTCTGTCATCTACTACAGTTTTTAGTCTCTGTAGCTCCCTCTAATACCACAGATGTTATCCCCCGATACTTTAATACAGTTATTATCGTCCCATTCCTTGTTCTTGTCAGTATTTTCAAAATGTTTGTTTCTCTTCTGATTTTGCTGAAAACCTGCCCATCCGTTACTTTATCAGTTCACTTAATTTTCAGCATTCCCTTCTCCTCCTATTCGGCTGTCCCAAATTCCATGATTCACTACAATACACCGCTGTGCTATTAACGCAAACTCTCAGAAATTTCCTCCCCAAGTAAGGCCGATGTTCGATACTAGCGGACTTCTCTTGCCCAGGAATGCGCTCTATGCCTGTGTTAAACCTGCTTCTTATGTCCTTCTTGCTTTGTTCTTCACTTGTTATTTTGCTTCCAAAGTGGCAGAAATCGATAAATATATCCACTCTTCTTCATTTTTCGTCAGTCTTCTAACTGCTTTGATGCAACCCGCCACAAATTCCTCTCCTGTGCCAACCTCTTCATCTCGGAGTGGCATATGCAGTCTACGTTCTCAATTATATGCAGGATGTATTCCAATCTCTGTCTTCCTCTAGAGTTTTTGCCCTCTGCAGCTCCTTCTAGTAGTATGGAAGCCATTCACTGATGTTTTACAGATATCCCATTGTCCCCTTCGTTCTCCTTGTCAATGTTTTCCAAATATTTCTCTCCTTTCCGATTCTGCGCAGAACCTTCTCATTCCTTACCTTACTAGTCCACGTAATTTTCAGCATTCGTTTGTAGCACCACATCTCAAATGCTTAGATTCTCTTCTGTTCCGGTTTTCTCACACTCCATGTTCCACTAACATGCAATGATGTGCTCCAAATGTACATTATAAGAAATTTCTTCCACAAATTAAGGCCTAGGGTTGATACTAGTAGACTTCCCTTGACCAGGAATGCCTTTTTGCCATTGCTAGTCTGCTTCTGATGTCGTCCTTTCTCCGTCAGCCTATGGTAGTTTCGTTGCCTAGGTAGCAGAAATTATTAATTTCATCTACGTCATGACCATCTTTACTTTCTCGCTGTTCTCATTTCTGCTACTTCTCACTACCTTCCTCTTTCTTCGATTTACTCTCAGTCCATATTTTGTATTCATTAGACTGTTCATTTCATCCAGAAGATCATGTAATTCTTCTTCACTTTCAATCAGGACAGCGTTGTCATCAGCGAATCGTATCATTGATATCCTTTCACCTTGAATTTTAACCACACTCCTGAACCTTTCTCTTATTTCCATAATTGTTTCTTCGATGTACAGACTGAATAATAGGGACGAAAGACTACTTCCCTGTCTTACACCATTTTCAATCCAAGCTCTTCGTTCTTCGTCATTCAGTCTTATTGTTACCTCTTGGCTCTTTTACATATTGTATATTACCCGACTCTCCCTATAGCTTACCCCTATTTTTCTCAGAGTTTCGAACATCTTGCATCGCTTGACATAGTCGCATGCTTTTTATACGTCGACAGATCCTGTGATCGTGTCTTGATTTTTCGTTATTCGTGCTTCCATTATCAACCGCAACGTCAGAATTGCTCATTGATGCCTTTACCTTTTCTAAAGCCAAACTGATCTTCATCGAATACAACTCAATTTTCTTTTCCAATAGTCTGTAATTATTCTTGTCAGCAACTTAGATGCATGAGCTGTTAAGCTGATTATGCGATAATTCTCGCACTTGTTAGCTGTTGTAGTCTTCGGCGTTGTTAAATGATATTTTTCTGCAAGTCAGATGGTATGTCGCCAGACTCATACATTCTACACACCAATATGAATAGACTCTTTGTTGCCACTTCTCCCAAAGAATTTAGACAACAGCAAACATTTTTTGGCTGTTTTGGCTACTATATGGCAGCTTGCTTTGGACGGTAGTGCTGCTGACAATATGACTCTTGCATATGCTGTTGTTTATACATATTTCACGATGCTCGTGCTGATTTTGTGTATAACATTTGATGATGCCACTATGGCTCCAGTATATTAGATGGGCATTATAGACCGAAACTGGTAGTCTAATGCCGAAAACCTTTTGACCATAGACGCAAATCAAAAGAACTTTATTCTATATTCGGGTTACTGTTCGATTCGCGATCATGTTCCAGCTTGTGAATTTAGAAATTCTGATGGAATGTTATCTGTACATTCTACCTTATTTGCTCTTAAGTCCTTCAAAGCTCTCATAAATTCTGTTTCTAATACTGGATCCCCCTCCTCTTATAAATCGACTCTTGCTTCTTCTTCTGTCATTTTAGACAAATATTCACCCTCGTAGAGGCCTTCAACTTACTGTTTCGAACTATCCGCTCTGTCCTCTGCTTTTAACAGTGGAATTCTCGTTGTACTCTTAACGCTACAATCCTTTCTTTTAATTTCACCGAAGTTTATTTTGACTTTCTTATATGCTGAGTTAGTCCTTCCGACAATAACTCCTTTTCCGATTTCCTCACATTTTTCATGCAGCCGTTTCATGGAGCCATTTCGTTCAGCTTCCCTGCCTTTCCTATTTATTTTATTTCTCAGCGACTTGTTTTTCTGTATTCCTGAATATCCCTCAACATTTCTGTACTTTCTTCTTTCGTCGATCAACTGAAGTATTTCTTCTGTTACCCATTGTTTACTCTCAGTTACCTTTTTTGTACTTACGTTTTCCTTTCCAACTTCTGTGATTGCCCTTTTTAGAGACACACATTTCTCATTAACTATACTGCCTCCTCAGCTATTCCTTATTGCTGTCTATAGCCTTAGACAACTTCAAGCATATTTCGTCATTCCTCAGTACTTCGATATCACACTTCTTTGTGTATTGATTCTTCCTGGCTAATCTATTAAACTGCAGCCTACTCTTCATCACTACTACATTGTTATCTGTGTCTGCTCTTGGGTACACCTTACAATCCAGTATCCGGTTTCGGATACTCTGCCTGACCATGATGTAATTTAACTGAAATCTTCGCGTATCACCAATTATCATTCCCTCCGCCATTATCTGACCACGCGGCTTCGGAAATGCTATTACATTCTGACTCTACTGCTGGATCCCGTAAGTCTTCCTTATCGTCTGCCATTTCTTCCTCACTACATCATCGAACAAGCATTCCTCTCATAGAGGCACTGAATGCACTCTTTCCACCTGCCCGCTCTCTCCTCTGCGTTTAACAGAGATATTCCCATTGCACCTTTAATGTTACAGTCACTGCTTATAATTTAGCTGAAGGTTGCTTGTTTTTTGATTTTGCTGAATTTGTCCTTCCGACGAACATTTCTTTTTCGGTTTATTCACCTTTTCCCTGCAGCCATTCCACTTTAGCTTCCCCGCACTTCCCATACCGAAAGGACTTTTATTTATGTATGGCATAATTAACCTGCATATTATTGTAGTTCCTTCTTTCGTCGACCAATTGAAGGTCATGTTCGGTTACCTAAGATTACTTTAGTGCCCTCCTAGTACCTATTCCTTTTCTTCAGCTTCTGTCATTGCCCTTTATAAAGATATCCATTCATTTTCAACTAAACTGTTTACTGTGGTACTCGTTATCGCAGTATCTGTAGTCTCAGAGAACTTCAAAAGTATCCCACCAATCCTCAGTACTTCAGTATCCCATTTCATTGTGAATCGAGTTTTCTAGACTCGTCTCTTAAGCACCAGCCACTCTTCATAATTATTAAATTGTTATCTTAATGTATATTTGCTCCTGCATGTGCCATACAATCCAATTTCTGATTTTGGATTCTCTGACGGTCTTTGATGAAATCCAGTTGGAATCTTTCTATGTACCTAGGCCTTTTCCAAGAATATCTCCCCTCTTGTGTTTTTTGAATAGCATATTTGTTATTAATGAGTGAAATTTACTGCAGAACTCAATTACTCTTCCTTCTTTCTCATTCTACTACCAAATCTATATTCTCCTAGAGCTCTTTCGTTTATTCCTTCCTGTATCACTGCATTCCAGTCCCCCATCTTTTTACATACCTCCAAAATTTAGAAAGCGGTTTTGTGCTGTCCCCTAGTTTCATGCAGTAGAAATTTATAACATAGCATATGTATAGGCAAAATATATGGAAAAACAATAATTTTTTTTAAAACACCTCATCATTTCTTTATGTGAAGTTTTATAAATTAAAAAATCTAAATATCGTCCTACGTAGATGTTATGGATAAACAGTAACAGCATGCACAAAAAACGCATAATATGCAAATATCATTATAGATCTTTGATTATCAATGGAAAATTTCAACTTTCACGCATAATAAAAATTTTCTGTACTATTTATCTAATACGTAAGATTCTGAGTACAACAAATATACATAACACTACTGTTGCAGCTTGATTTTTCTGTAGATCAGAAAACGGATCTAAGACCCGAAACTCCATACATGAGTAATGAGTGCTCTTCCCAGATGCACTTCACCAGTCAGTCAATGGCTCCGTTATGGAGAGACATGTAAGAGTGACAGTGGAATCCAATGCATGGACTACATCCTCTGCACTTTTCTCTAGTTCCTGATTGTTGTTTAAGGTATGTTACAGGAATTCTCATGTGGTTGTATGGCTGTTATTATTATTATTATTTCTTTCTTTTCTCAGACGTTATGTCTGGTCAAAAATGAAAAGTGACGTGGAACTTTTATCAAGCGTGACTTCCTTTTAACTGTACGGTATAAGTTATATTGAATTTAGGAACTTTCGTGTAATTGAACATGTATCAATAATTACGGATTTCTGTAGTTGTATATATAAGTTTGGATGTAGCTGTATTGCGTTGATGTACTGGTGGATATTGTGTGGTATGACTCCTGTAGTTGATAGTATAATTGGTATAATGTCAACTTTATCCTGATGCCACATGTCCTTGACTTCCTCAGACAGTTGGATGTATTTTTCAATTTTTTCTCCTGTTTTCTTTTGTATATTTGTTGTATTGGGTATGGATATTTCGATTAGTTGTGTTAATTTCTTCTTTTTATTGGTGAGTATGATGTCAGGTTTGTTATGTGGTGTTGTTTTATCTGTTATAATGGTTCTGTTCCAGTATAATTTGTATTCATCATTCTACAGTACATTCTGTGGTGCATACTTGTATGTGGGAACGTGTTGTTTTATAAGTTTATGTTGTAAGGCAAGCTGTTGATGTATTATTTTTGCTACATTGTCATGTCTTCTGGGGTATTCTACATTTGCTAGTATTGTACATCCGCTTGTGATGTGATCTACTGTTTCTATTTGTTGTTTGCAAAGTCTGCATTTATCTGTTGTGGTATTGGGATCTTTAATAATATGCTTGCTGTAATATCTTGTGTTTATTGTTTGATCCTGTATTGCAATCATGAATCCTTCCGTCTCACTGTATATATTGCCTTTTCTTAGCCATGTGTTGGATGCGTCTCGATCGATGTGTGGCTGTGTTAGATGATACGGGTGCTTACCATGTAGTGTTTTCTTTTTCCAGTTTACTTTCTTCGTATCTGTTGATGTTATGTGATCTAAAGGGTTGTAGAAGTGGTTATGAAATTGCAATGGTGTAGCCGATGTATTTATATGAGTGATTTCTTTGTGTATTTTGTTAGTTTCTGCTTGTTCTAGTATGAATTTTCTTAAATTGTCTACCTGTCTATAATTTAGGTTTTTTATGTCGATAAATCCCCTTCCTCCTTCCTTTCGCTTAATGTGAATCTTTCTGTTGCTGAATGTATGTGATGTATTCTATATTTGTGGCATTGTGATCGTGTAAGTGTATTGAGTGCTTCTAGTTCTGTGTTACTCCATTTCACTACTCCAAGTGAATAGGTCAATATTGGTATAGCATAAGTAATTATAGCTTTTGTCTTGTTTCTTGCTGTCAATTCTGTTTTCAGTATTTTTGTTAGACTTTGTCTATATTTTTCTTTTAGTTCTTCTTTAATATTTGTATTGTCTATTCCTATTTTTTGTCTGTATCCTAGATATTTATAGGCATCTGTTTTTTCCATCGCTTCTATGCAGTCGCTGTAGTTATCCAATATGTAATCTTCTTGTTTAGTGTGTTTTCCCTTGACTATGCTATTTTTCTTACATTTGTCTGTTCCAAATTTGTATGCCATATCTGTGAGAGGCCACAAAACATTCCTAAAAGTTTAAATGAATAGATCATGCAATATGCAACTGTTAGACAAGCTATCTCACGTGAATTTTCCTAATTTTCCGCCTACTACTTTGGGTATATCCACTGTAACATCATAGGGGTAAAGGAAAAATCCTTCGTTTGCTATGTTTGACTGTGAAATCAATTGGCTGCATTTTTTTTCGCCGTATTAGGTCAAGAAACTATCCTACTAAGTCAGTAATCTTGATAAGGCTCATGACAGCCATCTTGAACCACCGTTTTGGGTTATAAACTGTCCTAATTAAGTCAACAATAAGGGTAAGATCCATAACATATAATAATTTCGTATAAAATTATTCTCATTAAGAATAAAGGCCATGGCAACATCTTTGACTATCGTATTTGATCATAATTTACCCTAACTAAGCCAGTGGTAAGGATACGAGTTATAAAAGGGTAGTAACCATCTACGTATACGCAATTCAGTCAGGCTAGAAGGGTGTGGGAAGGGACGGATGAGGGAGATAGAAATCATAAATTACTAATAAGGGTCAAAGGTGGGGGAAATATGGTTAGGTCATAAAACACTGCTCCAGAACCAGCAAAACCATCAAACTTCCTTTGCATGAAATTCAGGTGTCACACAAAATGATGGCCTATCTAAAGTCTTTTTCAACTCTGAATACGACATAATAATAGTAATAATTTTGAATGTAAAGCTGGAAGAGTATCATCAATAATCTAGCGCAAAAATAACAGCATAGTGAAGTAAATTGGCTGGGACTAGAAGTCGATTTAGTTGTACTAGTTAAAAACCTGAAGTTTCAGTAATACAAGTTAATAACTTGGTGCTGAAAACCAGCAGAACAGGATGAAGAATTTCTTTAGAGAAGACAAAATTTAACGCTATTGTGCGGTATGAAGCAAAGTTTTTCGGACGGAGATTGGTCAAATAAAAATGATCAAATAGTTCAAGTATCTAGGGCAGATAACTTAAGAGAATGTATTAAGAATATCTGCAGTAAGTAAAAGGATTATTGAAATGGAAAAGTGGAGACAAAAAGAAAATATTTGGTATGAAAAATGTGTATCAAGAAAGGCAAAAACAATACAGTAAATCTTGGCAGTCAAAACAAACACATCTGTGAAACCGAATGCTTAACACTCTGTTATAGAGTAAATAAAGCATAAATATTGTAAATGAACCGTGAGGACATTTTAGGTCTCATAAGAACTCAAAAGCCCGGAAATAAAAATCAAAGATGACATATAAAAAATATAAAAAAGTGAAAGAAATAAAAGGAAAACAAGACTGATTTTTTATATTTGTATGGGATGAATGAGAAAAGTCCCACAAAACAAATCATCAAGTAACTCTGGGAAAAGAACTTAACAAAAACTGTATCCGAGAAGTTAAACATGATTTAGAAGTACGCAACATAAAGACAGAAGTATCAGAGCAAATGTTTCCAGAAGGAACGTATTGAGTTCAGAGGGGTTCCAAAGCAGAAGGAATAAGAGAAGAGGTTTGAATAAAAGAAGAAAATATTGACATGGTAAACAGATGAAAGAATATTGCGCAAAAACAAAAGAGCACATACGAATGAAATTATATTATCATATGATACCTATTCGACGAACGTGGAAGGAATAAAAATAATAACATTGGTATCCACATGTGTAGAAAAAGTAAGTACAGTTACAGATTCTTTAGATAATTAGGATTGTTCATGAGTTTTCTTGTTTGAAGTACTTACATTTTATATATATGAAGTGAAACCAATGAATATACTAGAGGTACTTACAGAATACACCGACCCTCCATCTGTACATTGGAAATCATTGGGATCTCGTCAGATACCGTACTATGTGCGACGCTGTCATTATTTTTAACGTATGTGGTATGGCTTTTCTTTTGATTTGGACGTACAGAATCGCTAATTCTGCGTAATTGCTGCTAACGAATGTTTTTTGTAGCCGAGGTAAATTCCGTTCTGTACTCTGAAATGTGAAGCGCCATTGCATAATAAATATGTAAAATGATTCATTTGGTATCGAATTTTGCTATCGGTGTTGACTGTTAATTTCCGCGTCAGTCGATTGATTATTTATTTGCCCCATCCGGACTACGAAACTCCCGTCCAGTATTTGGCGCGATAATCTGTAAAGCCTCCTCTTTGCAGGCTGTCCCATTTTTGAACATCTCAGCAGATGACAGATGCGTTCTGTAGTTTTCCTTAGAAATGTATGGTATTTTCTTCTTCAAGTTGTATTTGTCATGTTTCTGGATCCCTGTTTCACACAGGGATATGAATCCAAGAGGTCCATGATTAAGGAATTTGTTGCTAGCGGACTCAAGCAGATGTAATTTCGATGGATTGCTCACGCGCTGCCTGCGATATGTAAGCTGTAGGAGAATCTCAGACCACAGAGCAGTGTTGTATGCAGTAGGAACTGTGTGGCAGTAGCAGTAAGTAGTAGCTATCCGTCGTGTGTATGTAGTTGGCTGGGCCGGTCGTGCGGAGCGATGGCGGAGCCTGAGCGTTGTAGTATAAGGTAAAAGCAGCCCCACGCATATGTAGTATTGTTGTATCAAGTCCCATGTAAGTGCTTTTAAAAAGAAATCTCTTAATAATAATCGTTCTTATAAAAATTAAGTTTTGACAATCATTCAACTCAATTTAAATATTTTACTAATTTCTCCAATCCATGGTCATCCTGATTACTGTAAAGAGAAATCAGTTGTTTCTTTTTATACATGACAAATCTATTGGCCAGCATTGCACTCAGCTGTGCCACAAAAATTTCTTATAGGAGCAGATAATACGCGTTATTGAAGTAAGAATTTTCGATTTATTCAGAATGATGTTTCAGGGCCATGATGCAGCACTGCTGACGTCCAAAATTTACCAGTTCAAATTCACAGTCAATTATTGAAAGCACTTTTTATTGAGAGATTAGTCACATTGTATTATTGGTAGGTTTCGGAATTTATCTGTTGTAGGTTACGCAGAATGTGAATCATATAATTATATTATATTTTTACTGTTGGATGGTTAATATATAGTTTTTCTGTTGGGAGGCTACACTTGTGAATGTTATAAATAATTATTTTTACTGCGGAGAGGTTACACTTGTAGACAACCGGCCAGGAACGTATTTTTGTGAATTTCTGAGAAGTAGTCATATATCTGCTCTTATTTACACTATTGTTAAATGTAGTTTTGCATCTGACGCAACGCATTTACTAATTTGTCACTCTTTCTTTCACAGTTCATCAGCAATTTATTGCTTTTTGTTGTCAGTGTATTTGTTCCATTTTTGCTTTGTCTTGTTTTGATTTTGTGCTGATCTTTGACTTGTGAAAATGCCGCGAAAAACTACTAACAGCACATCGCGATCCGTAATGAGCGAAAAAGCCGACTGGAATAATTTGACTGATAACACTAGCGACGCTCAGTGCAATAATGATAATCCTCCAATTATAAATAATCACTGCGTGCTGACCACTGATGACTTTATTTCAAATGATGAACAAACAAATTCAATCATGTACACATTTAATTTAACGACAATTGATGACGCGGCACGTTCCAATACAATGAACGCTGTTTGACACATCTAATTTCGAAAATTTACACAGTCAACAGATAAATGTTTCTAACGAACATGAACAATGTAGTCAAAATACGTCAGATTTATTTGATTCCGATGTAGTGGCCAACAGTGCACATCCAATATGCAAACCTTTTCAAGAATCAGAGAATGACCAAATGGTTACACAAAATGCAGATACACCATCACACAGCACAGAGAAAAGAGTAGCTAAATTTGGCATGGATCAAGTTGTGGCATTATTGCTACAACTTTATGAATCGTACAAACTACTTAATGAGTCGTGCAAACAACTTAATGAATCGTGCAAACAACCCATTGAAAATAACGACAACCATTTCAAATAACTTACTGAATCGTGCAAACAATTTAATGAAAGTTTGAAACAGTCCCATGAAAAACCTGACAACCTTAATGAACAGAACAAACAACTTAGTGAACAGATTACAGCGGTTACCGTGCAACGTCATGATGCTAAAGAACAATTATGTGAGGAAATTAAGGCTTGTGCTAGGAACAGTAGTGAAAAAATTAGATCTGTTGCGTAAGAATTAAGTAATACACATGTAGCCACAACGAAATTACTTAGAAATGAAGTAGTGCAGTCGCTAAACAAAGTTCTGAAAACGCAACACAGTTACACGACGATTTTAAATTAATGTCAGCAGAACTTTCACGCACACTGGATGCAAAAGTCGACGAGAAATTTGAACAACAAAACAGTCCAATTGACGAACGTTTTAATCACCACCTACAAAACAGCGAAACACGTTACCGTAAATTCATACAGGAACAATTACTGCACAGAGACAGGAAGATAAGCGTAAGTTGTTTACGAAAGCAAAAACATACGTAGACAACAACATTGCTGCAGTATCAGACGAAATCAAACAGTTGAACACCGAACTGCATCATGAAATCTTCGATCTTAAAACCAAAACAGACACACACATACGGTAGGCTTCCAGACAGTGACGAACAGACTTGAACAATTAGAATTAATACAGGATCCTGATGCCATCAAAGCGGACGTTACGAAATTGAACAAAACCACACATAAAATGCAAAAACAAATTAATGGTTGTGACACTAAAAACGACAAGCAGGTAAAAGCACTGACTGAAATATTTGATGAATTGGCCAGTCGTATTGACGTTACCGAAAATAACAATAATACCAAACCAGACGATACGTCGCCAGTTCCGCTTAATCAAACACCCGAATTCCAAAATCAGTGAGATAGGCTCATCCAATAATACATTATGTAGAAAATTGTCATCTTTACAGCAAGAAAAGACAGAGATGAAAAATGTTTCAGCCTCTAACAAGATACAACATACGCCACATTCCGAACGTTTCTCACACTCACACACCCAGTATAATTGAGGTAATTTACAGAGAGTACGTGACCTAGATTCCGAACAGTCACAGACAAACAGGTCATCATACAATCCTGAACCTGTTCAGAAATACAGAGGCGATAATTTTCATTATAAGCACTTTCTATTCGTGAGAAAATTTAAGGTATTTAAGAATGACAGAACACTGTAACCTCCCCACAAAAAGAGTTTCTCATTTAGTGTAACCTCAAAACAGAAAAATTCCTTAACCTCTCAACAGTAAAAAATATAATTATGTCGTTCATTTACATTCAGCATAACCTCCCTCAGATAAATTCCGTAATCTTGCAATAATACAATGTGACTAATCTCTCAATAATAAGTGTGACTCAGTTACAGCCTTTGAATAATTGACTGTTAATTTAACCTGGCAAATTGTGGACGTCAGCAGTGCTGCGTCATGGCCCTGAAAGATCATACTCAATAAAAAAAAAAAGAAAAATTCTTACCTCAATGAAGGTCATCCGTTGACACATATATATCTGCTCTTACAATAAATTTTTCTGGCACAGCCCTGTGCAATGCTGGCCGATAGATTTGTCATTTATGAAAGGAAACAACTGATTTTCTTTTTGCAATAATCGGGATGATCATGGATTGGAGAAATTAGTAAATTCTTTAAATTGAATGAATGGTTGTTAAAAGTTACTTTTTATGAGAAAGATTATTATTAGGAGATTTTCAAAACATTTACATGGGACTTGAGATAACAATACTACATATACGCGAGGCTGCTTTTACCCTAACCAATAATGCTCAGGCCCCGGCATCGCTGCACTACGACCGGCCCAGCCAACACGATACACCAGACCAGACTGCTCGCTAGCAACAACTTACTCCTACAGCTACACAGTTCCTACTGCAGTCAACACTGCTCTCTGGTCTGAGATTTTCTTATACCTTATATATCGCAGGCAGCGCGTGAGCAATACATCGAAATTACATCTGCTTGGACCTCTTACATAACCCTCCACTGGGGTGGGGGGGGGGGAGGGGGGGCGCAAAATTCGTTACTAAGTCTACAGTCACAGAGTATATACATTATTGATAAGTGCAGAACATAATAAAATGAAATAGAGTGCACACGTACTGAGTACAGAAAATATAAAGAAATGACAAAAAGTATATGCAATGAATACAAAAGATATTAACAAATGACAAAGTGCACACGCACTGTATAAGTCTTTAACATTTTTACATAACATATCATGAAGTGATATAAAGTGCACACGCACTGAATACAAAATATATTAACAAATTACATTTTTGGGACAATTGATCTTATTAACAAATGAAATAAAGTGCACATGCACTGTAAAAATCATTAGCATTTTACAAGAACTGATTACCATAAAAATGGAATAAAGTGCACACACACTGTAGAAGTCTTTAGCATATTTACAACATATCATGGAGTGAAATAAAGTGCACATGCACTGTAGAAGTCTTTAGCATTTTTAGGACAACTAATCTTATTATCAAATGAAATGAAGTGCACACGCACTGTATAAGTCTGTATCATTTTGCAAGAATTTAAATGCACTGTATAAGTCTTTACCATTTTACAAGAACTAGGAAAGGAATGGGAAGGATTCCATCATGGTTGTAGGACAGTAGGTTGCACGTAGCTCCACTGAAAGTCCATATCTTTCTGCAGAAGCACAACACCAAGTGAGACAATCTGAAGTTCTCTTCCCTGAAGTATTCATCTGTGTAGCTAAGACACTGAAACATTGCATCAATATTGTATGTTATCATAGTACACTAGGTACACCAAACAGTAGCACCATAATGACCTCTCCATCGTTCAAGGTGGTGGACAGCTTGATATGTCAACACCACATTCTTGTAGAATCCATACTCTCACATCAACAGAGAATTAGTGCAAAAACCAAATATAGTGCTCCATGATCATGATCATGAGGATGGACGGGACAAACGGATATTGCAGTAATTTCTGGTAATTAGGTCAGAAGGTGAAGGACATTAAGTCTTATGCTAGTCATCATTGAGAATTACACCAGTCTATCAACCGATTTGAGTAATTATTGGCATTCATAGGCTATTTACACAGCATTTAAGTAGTATGTATGGAGTATTACACATCATTATTCATAAGTCATCTCAATATAGTAATTATTGGCACTCATTGGTCAGTTACAAAGCATTGTTTTATGCATTATTCAGAAGTCATCATTCAAAATGAGTTAATTATTGGCATAGCATTTATACATAATTCATCTAATTATAGTAGTCATTGGCATTCATTGGCCAGTTACTAAACATGTAGCAAGTATTGAATGCTAAAAAACACTATTCATAACTCATCTGATTGCGGTAATTATTGGCACTCATTCGCCAGTTACAAAGTATTCATATAGTTTTACAAAACATTATTCAGTATTATTCAGAAGTCATCATTCAAAACAAGAGTTAATTATTGGCATAGCATTTATAGAGTACAACAAAAATATTATTTACAGAAATTATTGACAGCATTTATGCATTATTACAAAACATCATTCAGTATTACTCAGAACTTATCATTCAAGTGACATAGGACATATTTAAAATGTAACGCACTGTAACTATTACTCAAGGTCTGTGGTCCAATAATACATAGATATAATGGATTCAATACATCTGAGAAATTTGCATTATTTAGGACTAGAAATATATCATAAACTGGTAGCATTAATTGGATGTATACTGGTAATAGTTGGGACTTGTAATAATTTTTTTTGTGTGTTTTAGCAATGCATTGCGTTGGGATCGATAATTGCTGGGCCATGAAAATATATGCTTTTGACTTATTGCTGGAAATAAGGATTAATAACGTCATTCGTCATGAGTCAGCTGTAGCAAGGTTATGAAATCAGTAGAGTATATGTGACCACATTCATGAACGATACACACAAATGGATAAAAAAATGCAAGTACTAGAACAGGTTTAATGACTAACTGCTTATAGCACATTAATTTCATGAATAGCTTTTCCTGGAAAAAATACAAAATGGATTATTGAGCTGAAAGATGAAACACATATTATGCTGTAAAGTAGTGAACTTCGAACTAACAGGTAATGAAATGTGTACTCAATATGTATGTACTCTAGCTGTCTTTTCCAAAACATTCAGTCATTATACCATGCAACATAAGACATACTGTCAAAAGGAACTGCAACAAATACTTAAATAGCTACATAGCATTTTTAACTAATAGTAAATATATAAACCTCATCATTATTCTCATCTGCAAAGAAATACTTCATTATTCATATTACCATAACTTCATCACTATCATCACCTGCAAAGAAAAACTTCATTATTCATATTACCATATTCTTCATATAACTATTCATCATCATTTATTATCATCTGCAAAAAATAGACTCTTCATTATTCATATTCATATTACCATTTACTTCATACAACTATCCATAGTATAGAGTTTCTTATTTTTTAGCATATTTCATCACTAAAATTACCATGTGTAGTTCTGTCTGACAGCTTGCTCAATCACCTCGTATTCTGAAAGAAAAATAATTAGTTAAGACTGCTATTATACAGTATGTATAGTATATTCTTGTTAATGCTTGTTAATTCTGATCCATTTGCTCTTCATGACAAGGCATTGCATTTTCTTTCGTTCATTCCGAAGGTGAAATTTCCATTTCATAGTAAACCACTGTGGTTATTTAATTTATTTCTTTTACACATTATTGTTTTCTGAAAATAATGAATATGAATTAATATATTGCATTTAAATCATATACCCATTAGATAAAAACATGTTTCTAGTGATACAACTAAGCATACAGCATAGCATGACAGAAAACGTATTATGTCAAAAACATAGACAAAAAACATAGTGCAAAAAATGTATACACAGTATTATAATGCAGTCGCAAAAAATGTAGAATAATCAAGATATTGAGATATCATAAGGAAAAAATGTCAAAGTCAACTGGTGTTTGTTATATCTTAAAGATTACATAGTGCATACAGACAAAAATTCTACTTTCGATAGGAAAACAATCATACATACAGAAAAAATGGAAAATCTGCACAGTCTGATGTGTAACAACAAGAAAAGCGACCTGCTAACCTTACCTTGCCGGGCACTTGCCAGGAAAAAATATGATAATCATCAGTAAGTGTCCATATAAATATAATTGCATAAGTGGTCATATAAAATTCAGGAAATGGCATTACAGTGTGATAAATCATAAAGTATATTCAGTCAATAAAGGGTTTAATATTGGAGACATGGTGATTGCATTTGCTTTTCCTGGTTCTCAAAGTTTCGACGTGTACTACATTGGGGTGAGGAATGCTGCGAATTCGATATGAACCTGCGTATAGAAGCTCAAATTTACTGCATCTACTCTTTCCTCTGTTGGATAAATAGTGCGTACGTACTAATATCTTCTGTCCAATGTGAAAGTCACGGCGTGTACAAACATGTTTCTGCTGTCGTCTCCGGCGCTCTGCGGCACGTTTTATGTTGTTCAGCGCAATGTCAATTATTTCATGATGGCGTAGTTGACGAGATGTAGGAAAGGATACTAATTCTTTAATTTTGTTAGGTGTTTTCAGTATAACAGTCGGAGATAGCATAGTAGATTCATTTGGTATGGAGTTAATTACATCCTGGAATGAGAGTATGTGTGTATCCCAATCAATATGTTTTTTATGGCAGTATATTCTACATAGTTTACCAATTTCTTTCATTAGACGTTCACTAGGGTTCGAAGAAGCGTGATACTTGAATATGTAGATCGGAGAAATGTTTCTTATTCATAACATACGTGCCCATATAGCAGATCGAAATTGTGATCCATTGTCAGAAATTACTTTCAATACATGCCCTAGATGAAATAAAAAATGTTTTACAATTGCATTCGAAACAGTTTAAGCAGTAGCTTTGCGTAACGGAGTGAAGGTAACAAATTTCTAAGTGAGTTCAACCGCGACAAAGATGTAACAAAAACCTGTCTGAGTATAAGAAAACATGTGAACGCTACGGCACATATTCATTGAAGTGTAATGAATCCCCTGAGGTGACTTACACGCTGCAAGTAAATTTTAGTTTCTGCATTAGAGACCAAGCTGGTGGAAATGCAAATGGAAATCGTTGTATCCAATTCAAAGGGTTAATCTGTGTTCTGTCGTTCTTAAATACCTTAAATTTTCTCACAGATAGAAAGTGCTTATAATGAAAATTATCGTCTCTGTATGTCTGAACAGGTTCAGGATTGTATGATAATCTATTTGTCTGTGACTGTTCGGAATCTAATTCACGTAATATCTGTAAATTACCTAAATTACACTGGCTGTGTGAGTCTGACAACTGTTCGGGGAGTGGCGTATGCTGTTATGTGTTAAAGGATGAAATAATTTTCATCTCCGTCACTTCTTGCTGTAAAGATGACAATTTTCTACGTAATGTATTATTGGACGAACCTATCTCACTGATCGTCTGCTGTAAATTTGGGAATTCGGGTGTTTGTTTAATCGAAACTGGCGACATATCGTCTGATTTGGTGTCATTATTATTTTCGATAACATCAATACGACTTGCCAATTCATTATATTTTTCAGTCAGTGCTTTTACCTGATCATCCTCTTTAGTATCAGAAGCATTAAATTGTTTTTGTATTTTACGTGTGGTTTTGTTCCATTTTTTAACATCTGCTTTGATGGCATCGCGATCCTGTATTACTTCCAACTTTTCAAGTCTGCTGCTCATTGTCTGAAAGTCTAATGTGTGTGTGTCTGTTTTGGTTTTAAGATCGGAGATTTCATCATGCAATTCGGTGTTCAACTGTTTGATTTCGTCTGATACTGTAGCAATATTATTGTCTACGTATGTTTTTGCTTTCGTAAACAATTTACGCTTATCTTCCTGCCTCTGTGCGGTAATTGTTTCCATGACTTATCGCTTTACTTTATTCTGCTCCTGTATAAATTTACGATAACGCGTTTCACTGTTTTGTAGGTGGTGATTAAAACGTTCGTCAATTTGGCTGTTCTGTAGTTCAAATTTCGTGCCTACTTTCACATCCACTGTGTGTAAAATTTCTGCTGACATTAATTTAAACTCGTCGCGTAACTATGTTGCGTTTCCAGAACATTGTTTAGCGACTGCACTAATTTCATCTCTAAATAATTTCGTTGTGGCTGCATGTGTATTACTTAATTCTTGTGCCACAGATCTAATTTCTTGACTATTGTTCCTAGCACAAGCCTTAATTTCCTCACGTAATTGTTCTTTAGTATCATGACATTGCGCGGCAATGGCTGTAATCTGTTCACTAAGTTGTTTGTTCTGTTCATTAAGTTGTTTGAAATTGTTGTGTTGTTTGTCATTAAGTTGTTTGTTCAATTCATTAAGGTTGTCATGTTTTTCAATAAGTTGCAGCAATAATGCCATAACTTGGTCCATGCCAAAATTAGTTGCTGTATTCTCTGTACTGTGTGACGGTGTTTGTGCATTTGTCACGTTTTGTGTACCGGTAACCATTTGGTCATTGTCTGATTCACAAAAAGGTTTGCTAATCGAATGTGCTCCGTTGGTCACTACATCGGAATCAAACAAATCTGACGTATTCTGACTACATTGTTCATCTTCGTGAGAAAAAATTATCTGTTCACAATGTAAATTTTGCAAATCGGGCGTGTCAAACAGGGCAGCGTTCAGTATATCGGAACGTGCCGCGTCATCAATTGTTACATTTACTGTAGACATAAATGAATTTGTTTGCTCATCATTAGAATTAAAATCATTACTAGTGGTCGGTATGCACTGATTATCAGTAATTAGAACATTATCACTATTACACTCATTGTCGCTAGTGTGATCGGTCAAATTATTCGAGTCGGCTATTTCACTCATTGCACATCGCTATGTACTGTTAACAGTTTTTCGCGGCATTTCTCACAAATCAAAATTAAGCACAAAATGAAACAAAGATGAAGCAAAAATGGAACAAACACAACTACAACAAAGAGCAATAAATTGCCGATGATCTGTGAAAGAAAGAGTGACAAGTTAGTAAATGCCTTGCGCCAGATGTAAACTACATTTAAGTAAATAAGAGCAGATATATGACTACTTCTCAGAAATTCACAAAAAAATACCATCCTGGCCGGTTGTCGCCCAGTGTAACCTCCTAGAAAAATAGTTTCTCATTTAGTGTAACCTCAAAAGAGAAAAATTCCTGAACCCCTCAACAGTAAAAAATATAATTATGTCGTTCATTCACATTGAGCGTAACCTCCCTCAGATAAATTCCGTAATCTTGCAATAATACAATGTGACTAATCTCTCAATAATAAATGTAACTCAGTTACAACCTTTGAATAATTAACTGTTAACTTAACCTGGTAAATTGTGGACGTCAGCAGTGCTGCGTCATGGCCCTGAAAGATCATTCTGAATAAAAAAAGAAAAATTCTTACCTCAATGAAGGTCGCCGGATAACGCATATATATCTGCTCTTACAATAAATTTTTCTGGTACAGCCCTGTGCAATGCTGGCCGATAGATTTGTCATTTATGAAAGGAAACAACTGATTTTCTTTTTGCAATAATCGGGATGATCATGGATTGGAGAAATTAGTAAATTCTTTAAATTGAAATGAATGGTTGTTAAAAGTTAGTTTTTATGAGAAAGATTATTATTACGAGATTTTTTAAAACATTTACATGGGACTTGAGATAATAGTACTACATATGCACGAGGCTGCTTTTACCTTATACAATAATGCTCAGGCTCCAGCACCGCTGCACCACGACCAGCCCAGCCAAAACGATACACCAGACCAGACTGCTCGCTAGCAACAACTTACTCCTACAGTTACACAGTTCCTACTGCAGTCAACACTGCTCTCTGGTCTGAGATTCTCTTATACCTTACATATCACATGCAGCACGTGAGCAATACATCGAAATTACATCTGATCGGACCTCTTACAACACAGATTCACTCTTTGGACTGGATACAACAATTTGCTTTTGAATTTTCCCCGGCATTGCCTGTAATGCAGAAACTAAAATTTATTTGCAGCGTGTAAGAAACCTCAGGGGATTCATTACACTTCGATGAATATGTGCCGCAGCGTGCACAAGGCCCCGAGCCGTAGTAGTGCTATTTCGTCTTTAGTTTTCTGCACTGCTGCTTTCTCTTTTACTATCCTTTATATCTATCAAAACAGCTCTTCAACTATCGAGATATATAGAATTAGGAATGAGTAAAGGAAACCTGATATGACAAGTTTTATCTGAAAGTGAGAGTTGTCATTATACGCTCTAGAAACGACAACCACCAGAACTTTAATAACAAACAAAATTTTAATCATCAGTGTGTGCAAAATGTTCAGCAATCGCAGACACACTTTGGCATCAATAGAGGGTTTTCACCACAACAGCAACAATACCAGCTAGTTGGCATACCTAACCAACAACGTAATGTACAAGGTCAACCAAGCTTTAATGTTTCGCCGCCTACACGTATACCGTGTTGTAATGCACAACAAGGAAATCATTACGTACAGAAAACACATCATTTCAACCCCTACCGCAACGCGCCGTATAGTAATGACTATCATGACAGACGTAAAAGTAATGAGCACAGTTTTCAGCGCACGTATATTAACAGTAGGTTTTATCAGCAGCAGAATCATCCACAGCCACAGATTATCGTGAATGAATCAGACAGTCTGTATCATCCCGAACCTAATACGTCAGGACGAAGTAACGCAACAGTACAAATAGTCGAAATGCCACAGCATCTACCTGCAAATAACAACACGTCAGATAGAATTTGACTAGATACAGTACAGGTTGCATCTTCCAGCAACATAAGAAATCCTTCTGATAAACACTTTTGCATGAAATACCAGTTATTCAAAAAACCATTTTCCACCCTGTAACTGAAGTAAAGATTGGAGCATCCACATTCTCTGCAGTAATCGATTCTGGATCACCTATGTCAGTTATAAATGAAGAAACTTTCAACGAATGTAACAAAGAGAATATGTATCCTACGTTACCATTAGGCAAAACTAAAGTAAAAGGAGCAGTATCTGGTAAAGGAGTAGATATAAAATTACAGACACACTTATCATTTTGTATTGCAGGTCATACGTTCCACTCAAATTTTTGGATTGTACCCTTATTTGCAACAGACGTTAATATTAGGTACGAATTTTTTGGAACAACACGACGCAATTACTGACTTTCAAAATTCCTATTTAATGTTAAAGGATGAAAATGTACAAGTGGCATTTCAGCACGCTTTATCTGCAGAAGAACAAGCAATTAATCGAACAGAGGTCATTTCTACATCGCGTTACACAAACTGTCATTTTATATTGTTCACAGATACCTATGTACACAACTACAGTACACCAGACGAAGCCGACTATGACGTTATGCAAATGATTTCTGAGAAGGTAAAACAGAGAAGTGCAAATATAGACGACGAACGTACTCAATTACGCAATATTCTTTTACAGCAAGCACCAGTTTTTGACAACATTCCTGGTATTATGTCCGGTTTTATGTATGAATTTCAAGTTAAACAGCACGACAGAATTTAATTTTACAATTGTTCACATTCCCAGTGCACAAAATATTGTAGCAGACGCACTATTCCGTTCTCTGAGCAACAATCAGCAAGACATCGAAACCATCTTCTGCCAAGCAAATTTCAGCGTCATGTATATTCAACGAGTTGCATTTGAAAATTTCGTTTCGTCGTCATTACGAGACATAGCCCAAGAGCAGAACAAAGACAACGTGTGGAAAGAAATGAATCACTTTTGGCAAGATAGGAATAATGTTACTATTAGAAACCATTATACTGCACACAATAAAATTCTGTTTCACCCCTCTCACCCTGACAGCAACCACTGGTTATTATGTATTACAGACGAGCTTGTTAACAAATTAGTTTGGTATACTCATTTAAGTTATGCACATTATGGAGCAAGAAAATGTTTTTTTGTACTAAGACAGAACTGTTATTTTGCCAACATGGAGAAACGTATTCGACGAATTTTAGGATCATGTAAAATCTGCCAGAAAGCTAAATCAGACACGACTTCACATATTCCTCCGTTACATCCCATTGTACCCGTTAAATTGAGACACATAGCCACTGTAGACATTTTTGGACCGATTCCCAGAACTAATAGAGGTTTTTGTTACATCATTGTCGCTGTTGAACTCTCTTCGAAATTTGTTACATTCACTCCGTTACACAAAGCTACTGCTAAATCTGTTTCGGAAGCATGTGTAAAATATTTTCTATTTCATGTAAGGCATGTATTGAAAGTAATTTCCGACAATGGACGACAATTTCGATCTGCGATATGGACAAGTATGTTACTAGCTAGAAACATTTTCCGATCAGTATATATCCAGGTATCACGCTTCTTCGAACCCTTGTGAACGACTAATGAAAGAAATTGGTAAACTAAGTAGAATATACTGCCATAAAAAGCATATTGATTGGGATACACACATACTCTCATTCCAGGATGTAATTAACTCCATACCAAATGAATCTACTATGCTATCTCCGACTGTTATATTGAAAAACGTTGAACCACCCAACAAAATTAAAGAATTAGAATCTTTTCTTACATCTAGTCGACTACGCCACCATGAAATAATTGACATTGCGCTCAACAACATCAAACGTGCCGCAGAGCGCCGGAGAAGACAGCAAAAACAGGTGTGTAGACGCCGTGACTTTCACATTGGACAGAAGATATTAGTACACACACATTATTTATCCAACAGAGGAAAGAGTAGATGCAGTAAATTTGAGCTTCTATACGCAGGTCCATATAGAATTCGCAGCATTCCTCACCCCAATGTAGTATACATCGAAACTTTGAGAACCAGAAAAAGCAAGGGCAATCACCATATTTCCAATATTAAACTCTTTATTTAATAAACATACTTTATGACTTATCACACCGTAATACCATTTCCAAATATTTATATGACCACTTACTCATGATGATTATATTTTTTCTTGGCAAGTGCCCGGCAAGGTAAGGTTAGCAGGTCGCTTTTCTTGTCGTTACATGTCAGACCGTGCACATTTTCCATTTTTTTGTATATGTATGATTGTTTTCCTATCGAAAGTAGAATTTTTGTCTGTATGCACTATGAAATCCTTAAGATATAACAAACACCAGTTGACTTGAACATTTTTGCCTTATCATATCTCTATATCTTGACTATTCTAGATTTTTTTGGTACTACATTATAATATTGTATGTACATTTTTGCACTTGAAAACTGTCTATGTTTTGACCTAATACGTTTTCTGTCATGTTCTGCTGTATGCTCAGTTATATCACTAGAAACAAGCTTTTATTTAATGAGTATATGATTTAAATGCAGCATATTAATCCATATTCATCATTTTCAGAAAGCAATAACATGTAAAAGAAATAAATTAAACAAACCACAGTGGTTTACTATGAAATGGAAATTTCACCATCGGAATGAACGAAAGAAAATGCAATTCCTTGTCATGAAGAGTAAATGGATCAGAATTAACAAGCAATAACAAGAATATACTATACACACTGTATAATAGCAGTCTTAGCTAATTTTTTTTCTTTCAGAATTCGATGCGATTGACACAGGCTGTCAGACAGAACTACACATGTTAATTTTAGTGATGAACAATACTAGAAGTAAGAAACTCAATACTATGAATAGTTGTATGAAGTAACACATGTTAATTTTAGTGATGAAATATACTAGAAGTAAGAAACTCTATTCTATGAATAGTTGTATGAAGTAAATGGTAATATGAACAAAGAATAATGAAGTGTCTTTTTTTTTTTTTGCAGATCATAATAAATGATGATGAATAGTTATATGAATAATATGGTAATATGAATAGTGAAGTTTTTCTTTACAGATGATGATAATGATGAAGTTATGGTAATATGAATAATGAAGTTTTTCTTTGCAGATGGTAATAATGATGAAGTTTATATGTTATGTTTTAGTTAGGAGATGCTATGTAGTTATTTAAGTATTTGTTGCAGTTCCTTTTGACAGTATGTCTCATGTCGCATGGTTTAATGACTGAATGTTTTGGGAAAGACAGCTAGAGTACACGTTTCATTACCTATTAATTCGAAGTTTAGAACTTTTCAAAATAATATACATTTTTTCTTTCAGGTCAATAACCCATTTGTATTTTTTTTTCAGGAGGAGCTTTTCATGACATTATAATGCTATAAGCAGTTAGTTATTAAACCTGTTCTAATACTTGCATTTTTTTTACCCAGTCGTGTCTATCATTTGTGACTGTGATCACATATACTCTACTTGTTTCATAACTTTCCTACAGCTGACTCATGACGAATGACGTTATTAATCTTTATTTCCAGCAATAAGTCAAAAGCAAATATTTCCATGCCCCAGCAATTGACTATCGATCCCAACGCTATGCATTGCTAGCACAAAAAAAAAAAAAAAAATTTACGAGTCCTAACTATTACCAGTATACAACTAAATAATGCTACCAGTTTAAGATATATTTCTACTCCTAAATATAATGCAAATTTCTCTGATGTATTGAATCCATTATATCTCTATATTATTGGACTCCAGACCTTGAGTAATAGTTACAATGTGTTACACTTTAAATATGTCTTATGTCACTTGCATGATATACACTCCTAGAAATGGAAAAAAGAACACATTGACACCGGTGTGTCAGACCCACCATACTTGCTCCGGACACTGCGAGAGGGCTGTACAAGCAATGATCACACGCACGGCACAGCGGACACACCAGGAACCGCGGTGTTGGCCGTCGAATGGCGCTAGCTGCGCAGCATTTGTGCACCGCCGCCATCAGTGTAAGCCGGTTTGCCGTGGCATATGGAGCTCCATCGCAGTCTTTAACACTGGTAGCATGCCGCGACAGCGTGGACGTGAACCGTATGTGCAGTTGACGGACTTTGAGCGAGGGCGTATAGTGGGCATGCGGGAGGCCGGGTGGACGTACCGCCGAATTGCTCAACACGTGGGGCGTGAGGTCTCCACAGTACATCGATGTTGTCGCCAGTGGTCGGCGGAAGGTGCACGTGCCGGTCGACCTGGGACCGGACCGCAGCGACGCACGGATGCACGCCAAGACCGTAGGATCCTACGCAGTGCCGTATGGGACCGCACCGCCACTTCCCAGCAAATTAGGGACACTGTTGCTCCTGGGGTATCGGCGAGAACCATTCGCAACCGTCTCCATGAAGCTGGGCTACGGTCCCGCACACCGTTAGGCCGTCTTCCGCTCACGCCCCAACATCGTGCAGCCCGCCTCCAGTGGTGTCGCGACAGGCGTGAATGGAGGGACGAATGGAGACGTGTCGTCTTCAGCGATGAGACTCGCTTCTGCCTTGGTGCCAATGATGGTCGTATGCGTGTTTGGCGCCGTGCAGGTGAGCGCCACAATCAGGACTGCATACGACCGAGGCACACAGGGCCAACACCCGGAATCATGGTGTGGGGAGCGATCTCCTACACTGGCCGTACACCACTGGTGATCGTCGAGGGGACACTGAATAGTGCACGGTACATCCAAACCGTCATCGAACCCATCGTTCTACCATTCCTAGACCGGCAAGGGAACTTGCTGTTCCAACAGGAAAATGCACGTCCGCATGTATCCCGTGCCACCCAACGTGCTCTAGAAGGTGTAAGTCAACTACCCTGGCCAGCAAGATCTCCGGATCTGTCCCCCATTGAGCATGTTTGGGACTGGATGAAGCGTCGTCTCACGCGGTCTGCACGTCCAGCACGAACGCTGGTCCAACTGAGGCGCCAGGTGGAAATGGCATGGCAAGCCGTTCCACAGGACTACATCCAGCATCTCTACGATCGTCTCCATGGGAGAATAGCAGCCTGCATTGCTGCGAAAGGTGGATATACACTGTACTAGTGCCGACATTGTGCATGCTCTGTTGCCTGTGTCTATGTGCCTGTGGTTCTGTCAGTGTGATCATGTGATGTATCTGACCCCAGGAATGTGTCAATAAAGTTTCCCCTTCCTGGGACAATGAATTCACGGTGTTATTATTTCAATTTCCAGGAGTGTATATAAACACTAACAGCTTGATGCTACATGCATTAACTCTTGTTTTGTTGATGACTTCTGAGTAATACTGAATGATGTTTTGTAATAATGCATAAATACTATGCCAATAATTACTGTAATGAGAAGACTTATGGTGCCAATAATTACTGTAATTAGATGACTCATGAATATTTTTCTATACTAATTACTGTATTGAGACGACTTATGCATGAATGCTATGCCAATAATTTCTGTAAATAATATTTTGTTATACTCTATAAATGCTATGCCAATGATTACTGTAATGAGATGACTTATGCATAAATGCAATGTCAATGATTACTGTAATGAGATGACTTATGCATAATTGCTATGTCAATAATTGCTGTAATTTTATGACTTATGAATAATGTTTTGTAATACTCCATACATAAATGTTGTGTAAATAGCCAATGAATACCAATAATTATTGAGATCGGTTTGTAACACCAAAGCTCTTAAGCTGTATGGATTTATTTTGCTTTTGATTTATTTAATGTCACATTGTTGATCTTCTGTAAGTGTGATTGAATCGATAACATAAAATTGTGTACTCTTTTCTTTGTCAAACCTTTGATGTCGTGATTTGATTCTATGAAAAGTAGTGTATCTGTAATTTAAAGTTCTTTGTCCTATTTGGAGGGAACAGAACTTATTGTATATAATTGTAATTTTGTGTGAATAATTTTTTGTAGAAGTGTCAATATGTGAAAACATTCTGTTTTATTTAATGTATTTGTTTGCTGTTATGTAAATTGCTGATCCTCACTTAAGGTTCTTAGTTACTTTGTATGTAAATGGTGTAGTGGTTCCCCTCTGGAACGGAAATGTGTAGCGCGCGCAAATTGTGGTTGGCATAGGTGGAAAAGGTGGAACTGATAGTCCAGTCGGGGAAGAGCAGTCAGTCGGAGACGAGCAACCAGTCGGAAAGGAGCTACGAGTCTGTGCACTGTCATTGTAAAGGTGCATATTGTGCTGATTCAGAGAGAGGCTTTTCCTGCTTCTTTCCAATGCCTCGGATGGGTGGATAAATAGCTGGCACTATTTCTGGAATTTGTATTGATCATCGCCACCAAGAAATGACAGAGTCCAGCAATTCTACCTGCAATTCCACCTACCAACATGCAGTTGCCACCAAATTGCGCAATCATTGTATCGGAATACTGCATTGATGTACAGTGAAGGATCAGCCTAATGGATTTGTTAGTGTGCTGAAATATAAGGTAATTCATATCGGAATTTATTTACCTACCTTGATTTTACTCCTCATTATAACACCTCTCAGGGTCCTCTCCGTTTGAAGTAAAGTGATTACCGAGTGTCCTTACTGAAAGTACATTGAAGCCTAGAGCTCTGTTAAATAATGCCTCTTGAACTTATTAAAGAGAAAGTGAAAGTCAATAATAATTGCTGAAAACAATTTTCCTAGTAAAACTGCTTATCAAAGTACTGTTGCTAACGGTAAAATTAAAAGTCCTTAAGTAAAGTAAATGAACACATTGTTGCCTGTAGTAAATTCTAAAAGGAGAGTCAGTTTCTTGCAATTTTGTCAACATTGTGTTTCGTTGTAGTAAAAGTGATAAAGCTGTAGTTGTGAAACGTTACATTCTCATGTATGCCAAGTGTTTGTCTCTCTTGTGTGCATATTAACAGTATAAAGACCACTCAGTTTGTGTAAACCCTGAAAGTGATAGTGTTTTTCTGTACCTGTTATAATTTTGAAAATAGTTCCTGCTGCTCTGACTGTTAGCTTCAATCTTAAAACATTTGTGCGTCAGAGTTCATTGCACTCGCGTGTTACTAAGTCTAGGTTGTGTCTGTTGTGTTGTCCATTATAGTTACTTACACCTACTTTCATAAACGAGAATGTTAATCTTTCTCTTGCCTAATTAGGCTGGCGACCGTTTCCCTTATTCTAGGAATAGTATAGCTAGACAAAATTTTGTTTGTCACTATTCCAATATTTACGTAATTCTTACTTTCATTTCCGATAAGCCACCTCCGTTAGGAACAACACGGTCAAACTAGCAAAATTCCTCTCAGAGGGTAACACTGCTCTGTTGCTTTGTGCCATAGTTTCTTTTACAAAATTGTTTTATGTTACAATCTGCTTCTAGCGTTGAGGTTATGGTACAGTGGTAGCAGACAGGGAGTGTTATAGGTTGCTACACTAGTGTAATTCTGAATGATGACTAGCATAAGACATAATGTATCCTTCACCTTCTGACCTAATTTCCAGCAATTACTGCAATATCTGTATGTCCTGTCAATCCTCATGATCATCGAGCACTATATTTAGGTTTTGCACTAATTCTACTTTGATGTAAGAGTATGGATTCTACAAGAATGTGGTGTTGACAAATCAAGTTGTCCAGCACCATGAATGATAGATATGTCATTATGGTCCTACTGTTTGGTGTACCTAATGTACTACCAAAATGATAACATTGAATATTAATACAACATTTCAGTGTCCTGCCTTCATGGGTAAATACTTCAGGGAAGAGAACTTCAGATTGTCTCACTTGGTGTTGTGGTTCTGTAGAAAGATATGGACTTTCAGTTCATATATGTGCAACCCACTGTGCTACAACCACGACGCTATCATTCCCATTCCTTTCGTAGATCATGTAAACATGCTAAAGACTTTTACAGTGCGAGTACACTTTATTTCACTCCTAGACGTGTTTAATTCATGAAAAATGCTTAAGACTTTTACAGTGCATGTGCACTTTCAAAATGGTTCAAATGGCTCTGAGCACTATGCGACTTAACTTCTGAGGTCATCAGTCGCCTAGAACTTAGAACTAATTAAACCTAACTAACCTAAGGACATCACATACATCCATGCCCTAGGCAGGATCGAACCTGCGACCGTAACGGTCGCTCGGTTCCAGACTGTAACGCCTAGAACCGCACGGCCACTCTGGCCGGCGCGTGTGCACTTTACTTCATTTCTTAATGTATTCAGTTCATGTAAATAAGCTAAAGACTTCTACAGTGCGTGTGCACTTTATTTCACTCCTTGATATGTTCAATTTGTGTAAAAATGCTAAAGACTTATACCATGTGTGTGCACTTTATGTCTTTTGTTAATATATTTTATAATCATTGCGTATACATTTTGTCATTTCTTAATATTTTCAGAACTCAGTGCGTGTGCACTCTATTTCGTTTCTTAATATGTTCTGTACTTATATTATTTATCAGTAATGTTATATGTATATATTTATATACTCTCTGACTGTTGACTTAGTAAACTAAATTGATTATAGAAAAATTTTTTGCTCATAGCAATTCCAATTGACTCACCATCGCTGCCAAATTTTTGCTCCCCCCTCCCACCCCACTGGAGGGTTATGTAAGAGGTCCATGATTAATGAGTTTTTTTGCTAGCGGACTTGATCAGGTGTAATTTCGATGGATTGCTCATGCACTGCCTGCGATATGTAAGCTGTAAGAGAATCTCAGACCAGAGAGCAGTGTTGTCTGCAGTAGGAACTGTGTGGTAGTAGCAGTAAGTAGTAGCCAGCTGTCGTGTGTATGGAGTTGGCTGGGCCAGTCGTGCGGAGCGATGGCGGAGCCTGAGCGTTGTAGTATAAGGTAAAAGCAGCCCCACGCATACGTAGTATTGTTGTATCAAGTCCCATGTAAGTGCTTTTAAAAAGAAATCTCTTAATAATAATCTTTCTTATAAAAATTAAGTTTTGACAATCATTCAACTCAATTTAAATATTTTACTAATTTCTCCAATCCATGGTCATCCTGATTACTGTAAAGAGAAATCAGTTGTTTCTTTTTATACATGACAAATCTATTGGTCAGCATTGCACTCAGTTGTGCCAGAAAAAATTTCTTATGGGAGCAAATATATACGCGTTACCCGGCGACCTTATTGAGGTAAGAATTTTCTATTTATTCAGAATTTTCTTTCAGGGCCATGACGCAGCACTGCTGACGTCCAAAATTTACCAGTTCAAATTCATAATCAATTATTGAAAGCATTTTTTATTGAGAGAGTAGTCACATTGTATATTGGTAGGTTTAGAACTTTATCTGTTGGTAGGTTACACAGAATGTGTATTATATAATTATATTATATTTTTACTGTTGGAAGGTTAATATATAATTTTTCTGTTGGGAGGTTACACTTGTGAATGTTATATATAATTAGTTTTACTGTGGGGAGGTTACAGAATCTAAAGTCAATTCTACCCTGGTAGAAGAAGGCAGGTAGTGACCCAAAATTATTTTTTACTTTAGTGGGACGTAAGAATATTTATTCTCGATTTTCCATTATTGGAGTCAGTTAAATTCTAGGTTGTTGAGCCTGTGAGTGGATGCGTGATGACCAGCAGATGATATCTGTTGTCTATAATTTGTTTCAGACTTTCTGACCAATATCGTGGATATGATTGCCAGTGAGAGGGGGAACAGAAGTTGGCATGAAATACCAGGAATAAGACATACTGTCTGACTGGCAAAGGAAGTGCGTTTCGTGCGATGAAGTAGCTCACTCAGAGAAAGCTTATGCAGATTTTCAAGGTAAATGTCCTATATCCAGGTCCCATCCCCCCTCCAAGTTTGTCAAACTAACTTAGGTAGCAAGATGAATTAAAAAACATCGCAAAATGAAGCTACATTAAAAAGAGTAAATCTTTATCGTATTATAAGACTATTCCGGAAATTGGATGAAAAACTCAGTAAGATCAGGAAGTTAGAAGACACAGTACAGAAGAACTGTCGGCTATTGTGCTCACAAAAATAGCCATACAACCAATATTTGTGGAATTAATGCAGAGTTAATGATGTACAGGAGAACGTCGCTTCAATGTAAACTGCTACATTTTTTAAAATATGTGTAGGGAGCAAAAGAATATCACTCAAAACTGGAAGGAAGGAAAAGTAATATGACTGTTCAAGAACGCTGATAAGACAATTTTTATTAACCATTGAGGAATAAGTCTTTACACCATATACAAACTTCGAGCTATAATTATGAACAATAACCTCAGACCAGTAACTGCATATTTACTTACTGATGGGCAAATGGGTTTTTAGGAAAGGACACTTAGCGCTGAAGCTAATTCAGTGCACAACAACTTACTGAGGAAAAACCAGAACTCAACCAAGAAATATAAGATATGGTGATTTTGAGAAGTCTTTGTTTAAGTTTTAAGAGAAAAGTTATGATATTAAGAGAGTACCACTCACATGTTATATCATAATTAAGAGCATACGCGAATACCTTCGTTTGTGTCGATTCTTGGTGAAAAACTGATAGAACCAATTCCAACAAATAAAGGAGTGAGACAAAAAACTTATGTCATTTCCTATTCAATACCTGAATCAACGATGGTATGCACGTACAAACTTTTAAGTTAACACTGGGATGCAGCTCAATTAACTTACAGTATTTAAAGGATTTCTTGGTAGTAACGACGTTACAGTTATTTCAAAGAATGAAAGTGACCTGCATACAGCTTTGATCGAAATGAATGAAATATGTTACAAACATGGCTTAGTAATTTCAGTGTAGAAAACTGAACCCAAGCAGATTAAAATAGCTGTTGGAAAACAGATCTACCTCTACATGGATACTATGCAAATCACACTCAATCACATAGCAGATGGTTCATTGAACCACATTCATAATAATTCTCTATTATTACAGTCTCAAACAGCGAAAAAAACGAACACCTATACTTTTCCGTGTGAACTCTTATTTCCCTCATTTTATAATGATGATCGTTTCTCCCTATGTAGGCCGACATCAAAAAAATATTTTCACATTCGAAGGAGAAAGCTGGTGACTGAAATTTCGTGAGAAGATCCCGCGGAAATGAAAAACGCCTTTGCTTTAATGACGTCCACCCGAAATCCTGTGTCATGTTCGTGACACTCCCCTATTTCGGGATAATACAGAACGTGGTACTCTTCTTTGAACTTTCTCGATGTACTCGTTAATCCTAGCTGGTAAGGATACCAGAGCGCGCAGCAGTACTCCAAAAGAGGACGGACAACCATAGTGTAGACAGTGTCTTTAGTAGGTCTGTTACATTTTCTATTTGTTCTGCCAATAAATCGTAGTCTATGTTTTGCCTTACCGGCAACATTTCCTATGTGTTCTTCCCAATTTAAGTTGTTCGTAATTGTAATTCCAAGGTACTTAGTTGAATATACGGTCTTTAATTTTGACTGATTTATCGTGTAACTGAATTTTAACTATTCCTTTTAGCATGTGGATGACCTCATACATTTCATTATTTAGGGTAAACTGCCAATATTAACAACATACAGATATATTTCCTATATCGTTTTGCAGTGTGTTTCGATCTTCTGCTGACTTTCCTAGACAATGATCGACAACATCATCTCCTAAATCGTTTATATAGATAAGGTGAGAGGCACCCACATGCCTTGCTCATACTGTGGCATCAAGCAGTCAGGCCTGCAAGATGAGTGGTCTGCCAAGCGAGTGGATTCATTCTTATTTATCGAGTAACATGAACTCTCGTACTCACAATTAAATTACAAATTATCCTCCTGTATGAATAATACGCAACGGAAACACGCATCTGACTATCAGTAATTTATAGAACTCTGACTGTACACTACGCACTGGCAATACCACATTTTCTGTCCTTTTTTTATTTAACGGCTTTTGTCTACACGTGGCCACTGCACTGAATATGAATGGCACACACATCATAAATTCGGGACATTATGGCAACATACAATTCAATGGAAAAGTCCACCAATCTTTTTCTTTTCACTACCTTATTTATTCCGATAAATTCTCTAACCTAAACACACAAATTCTATAACCTATAACAATAACACATGAGAAATTCCGCCCAGTGGGCATGACTTTACAATAGTGAATCTCTATATTATGGTCTCGTAATTATTTTTAACGCTACAGTGCAATTCTGGATAGGATGGTGGATCTTTTATTATACCTCACACTTCGACTCTCACAATCATCATCACGAAACTTTCCTCCAGACCGAGCGGTACAGAAGGAACAAGCATAACCCACAAACCTTTTGAAAGTACCTCGCTACACTCCCATGCAAACCACACATACCCAAATTACATGACATACACCACACTACAATATGAAATACAAGACAGTGAATAGTCACAACATTATCACTTTCAGCTTTCCCACTTCAATTAATATTTATCCCAGTTTCACACGACACTGCCCCACTATGTAATTCTACTTTCCTACTATGAACTCTGGAGATATATGCATATCTTCCTGTGCAATGCAAGCCATGTGGCGTTGCTGGATAGACGGCCTACTCACCTTGCTTCTCTCTCAGAGTTTGAGTATAGCGTCACACGGAATCGTATCACGCAAAGTAATATTACGAACTTATTCATCACACACGCGAGTCCTCAACTGATACCATGGATGAGTACTTCTGTTTATGCTTTGTCTCATACACAGTTTGAGACTCACACAGTACTCACCACGTGGAAGTACTCGTCTCTAATTTCAAGTCCTGCACACGCCATTTCTTAAATATTTCAACTTATGGTACACACCCTATTTCTTAAATATTTCAACTTATTGTACACACGCTAGTAATTCAGCTTAACTTAAGCACACGGAAGTATTTCAACTTATTGCTACACGTGGTTTCTTTGTGACCGTTGGTCACTTCCGAAGTTTACTACAATCCCATTAATATTACCTGCCTGACATTTAATTCTCCCCAAAAAAGTTCCTGAAATAGAGAAATTATTATTTCAAACTACTCTTAAATATTCCACATGCATACCATGACTCCACTCTTTCGTCATTACGGAGCACAACTAAAACAGGTGTTAACAGCACAGGATTCAGCGGCAGAGTGTCGAAACATGGCCATTCTCCAGGTCATCTCCCATCTCTGTCGAGGTGGGGGAAGCACCTTACTACCCTATTGGTCAGCCACATTTCAGGCGCTCAAAGCTCTGGTAAATTTCATCTCTTTGGTTCCACCAAAGGTGGCCAAAGGATCGACTCAAAGATGATCATATATTCACATTCACTATCTGCGGTTAGCAGACGACCATACATTCATTCATTTCAAAAGATCTCACCAAACTGGATGTAGGGATTTATTTTGTGGAAGTGCACATATGATAAATTAAATAAATAAATTGTCATTCTTTCCTACACTGGTATCAGGCTTCGCTGTATTAATTGAAATTGAGTTATTTTACAAAAAAAAAATGTGTTGTTCTGACAAAAATAATGAAGTATGTTGTACCTATTTTCAATGTCGGGCGGTACTGTACCCTTTCACCACCGGCTACCCATGCAGAAAAAAATGGCACGGTACTATCCTTGCAATGCGAGGGTAGTTCCGAACATTTTTTTAAGAAAACTGTATTAGAAGAAACGTAGCAAGTCATCAAAATAACCAGGAGGAGACCTTAGCCCCTGTTGACCTCAAATAGACGACCAAATGCTGTTACTTTACCAAATTACTGACACAGTTGTTGCATTATTGTACTCTCCACAATCCGGAGTAACGTACACATACAAATTTACAATAATCCACATGACAAATAAAACATTACATCATACAAATAAAAAATAATGTTGAGGTAAAAATTTGCTTAGTTACAGGGATTTTCGTTATTTTTATGAGTAATCCAGACTTCACTAATCCTATGACAAATAAATAAAAAAATACTAATTGTACTCATGAAATTTTAAATAGCTCACCGTCCAAACACAGAGCAAGTAATCTGACATTGATAAATTGTGTTGTAATAATCTTTTACACGGCAATGTCTAAATACAAAATAAAATCAACAAAAGAAAAAAATTGCGTGCACTAGTTACATGTAGAATGTCAGGCTCCATACCATTACTCTAAAATATACATCAAACGTACAGAGAAATAAAACTGAGAAGAAAAACAATGAAATATACCACAAGTTACATACTGGTTACGTAATATAGTCAACCTAAGACATCATTTCATACCTCGTTAACTATCATCACTTAAGCAATTGCCACAACTACTCGACAGTGAGTTTAACCTTATCCTTATCCACCAGTACAAATACCTGCTGCTGAGCCAGTCAGTCCTTCAACTTTGATCAATACACGCAGTAAATAGTTTAGCAATAAGTGCTTGAATCCACCAGTAGCTCTTGTATCTTACTCTACTGCTCATTTCTCTGTTGTCACACATTTAGACGACAAGAACTTGCATTTCGACTAGCCTTCGTTACACTTTAATGTGAAATATCACCACTGTGTTAATGAAAATAAGTGGCTTCAGTCAACACACCAACAAGATCATTACTGTCCACGACATCAAAATGCATCAATTAATCCCGATATTTGTTGTGCAATGCAAATTCTCCCCTGTGACAACCTTACTGACCAATGCAACAAGAGCCGCTACCTTACTATTACGCCACTGGCTAATAATTAAAGCATCATTGTACCAAATATTCTAATAAACATGCTACGTGAACTTGATAACCCAGAACAAACAAAAAACAAACACTAACTATTCTAAACACAAATGTTAATGAAATACAATTACACTTGCTGTCCCTTCAGGAATGAATCGTATAAAAAACTTTACACAATTACAAGTACAAATACATAATTCCCTATCTTGCGAGTCACACCGAATCATTTCATTCTGTGATTTTCTTGGGGTCAAAAAGTTGCTGATAGTTTTCCTAGAAACACTGTCTCGGTGTCAAAGCTCTCCCATGGTTACCCGGACGAAAGTCTTTAAGTCACTCAAATCGGCATTTTGAACACGCACTGAACAGTAAACTGTATCTCACATTAAACACAAATGTCATAGTCACACTCAGCGTACCATCCACACGAATCTGGTCGTCCAGAAATGGCCCTACAACTACTATTACCCACGGTTCTGTCCTTTCAGTTCATGGTGTAATTAAAAGTCGTAAGTTCCAACAAACAGCACTTATTCCCGCACCAACTCACGAAATGTCTCCTACTACAGATGCAAATGTCAATGTCCCACTCTAGTTTCTTGCGTTCATACAATAATTAGTCACCAAACGACAACTGTTCTCTTCAAAAATACCAAGCGTCCCACATGCAATTCACAAAGCACACTTAACAAGTCACTGCCAAAAGTTTATGGATCCCACCTTCCAGTGATCAAGACAAAACAAAACAATCGTCCTGTCTGCTAAAGACAAAATCTTTCCCACCACTCACAACGTGGAAACACCAGTCCTTCACTTTCCAACTTATGGAGACATATGAGCAGTCGTCTCGTTTCACGGCTCCACAGTCCAGTACTAGTTAATAGTTGCTGGTAATAAATGCCCGCCGGACTCTGCCCCGCGTTGTTCATTCTGCCTTGGCGCTGCCGCGCGTGGCGTTGAGCAGAAGAAACCACCCGCTGTTGCCTCCGCGGGATACATTCCCCAATCGTAAGGGTGGCGGAACTTATGAATGGCCAGTGGTACGTGCGTGTCGCCCCAGGCCGTTGACCTGCTGTAGCGGGCACGTGGAGTGTACCCCGACCGGCAGTGGAGTGGGGAGCGCACCGGCTCTGTCGCCGACGTCTGCTTGGCTTATGTGGTACGGGCGCGTTCGGTGTAGCCCTCAGCGCTACGACACCCAATCAGTCAGACCTTTCCATGCCTCTCGCAACATTACAGACAAAAGGATATTCTTAGAGTATTTAAATACTCATTGATTACATGTATGATCTATTAGATACATTGGTAATAAAAGAATCTTTGTTCTAAAAAACATAAAATTATACGCCCTAGTTTTCTACATATACAACATCAACATTTATCTCTTTCCTATATAAAGCCCAGACTTGTGCTATTGATTGTATCTGTCGTCCCTCATACCAAACATGAAAGTGTAAAAAAAATAAACAAAAGGAATAAGAAACAATCTATACAGCTCATAATTACAATATCACATGTTATTAAATAGTAAACTACTTTAACATCCTAACACAATAAACATTTTAGAAACTGGTGACTCTAAATCTACAACATACAATGCACCTTTGTGCTTGTGACAGACTGAAATTAGTATCTCTTTATATATTTTACATTTTATTATATATAACAACATTTCTAGGACACGTATGTACCATCCACATGTCAGATCCTGACCTGCCATCGAGGTTCATCCAAATCAAACAATAACACAATAATGTTTTAGTTATGGATCGGTAGCATCCCCTTTACAGGAGTGTGCGCATTGATCACACTACTCTACGACTCTCACTTACCAGACATCACATTTTCCTTCTCATTCAATCCATTAATACACTAACAGAATAGGTCTAGAAGTCAGGTAACCTTAATACCACCACACTCACGACAACATACCATACCTTTGCTCCCTTATACTCAACCACATAACACATGAAGCTGCTTCGGAGATAGCATTCCAGTCTCCGAATTCGTCCTTTCACTCTGGCACCTCTCTCCATCGGCTTACCTCTGCATTCAATTTACCTATTATTCATCCTGCTAAATATCAACTTAGAATTGCGACATTTGATCTAAGAACAAAAAATACACAAATTATTCATCCTGAAAAATAACTGAACACATTCTTGGTACCGTTTTCATTAGTTATACTGGTACCAGGCTTCAACAACAACAAAAAATATTATTTTCGCCAAATTGCATATATTATGGTAAGAATTAGATTTACACTTGTATTACATCCTACGTCAGTATTCCACAACGTTCACCATCTGGATCTCATACTCCCTTTATGTCCTTTCACATTGTGCAGTTGTCCTCATCTCTTCATTCGTATTTCGGCTCTCCGTCCGTCCATTACTCCATCATTTCCTGGTCTTCCTTCGCCATTGGCATCAATCTCTATTGCAGCATACACAGGACCCTCTGTAACATACATCTAAGACATCTCCACATTATTAATTCTACTCACCTTTGTTTACCACTGTTTCATCACGTCGAATCTCTTTTTATTAATCACACTGCTTCACGTCGCTTCTCTCCTTAAATATCACCTTTATCCACTACTATTTATCACGTCGCTTCTGTATCTACCATCTTTATCCACTCATTAATCATCACGTCGTTTCTGCTTGATCCTTATTCATATGACAAAAAATACGTACATACACCACTCTGTCGACTCCTGTTCATGACTCGTTCGACCAGTCTATTCCGTCGTACTTCCTGACATCCCGCCTGAAATTTCTTATGTTCGATTTGACCCTGCACAACGTTACATACCACAAATAAATACACTGACTATCTACCATAACATGCCTACTTTCGATCTATCCTTAACTTTTCCATAATTGGATGTTAGAAATGTGATGAAGCCCACGCGATTGTTTTCCCTTGATCGTCTCAATCAGTACAGTATTTTCCTGGACAATCCGCCTCACTCTGGATGGTCCACTATACACAGTAAAGAATTCGCTAGTTAGGAATCTGAGCTTAAATGAAAATTAAATGTGTGCAGAGAATGAATATACAAGCTGGGAGAAAGATACATCACAAGTGTTAGAAACTTAGGTGCTAGTGGCCTCTTTCCCTAACACCAGATTCCGAACAACCATACACAGCACTTCATTATAACTGTCACCACGACAATGACATCAGATGGCATCTTTTCAGTGCCAGCTGCATGTATTTTAAGGCAAGATGCTAAGGGCTGATATGTTGGATTAGTTTCTCCTATCCTTCAATCCATTATGACAAGAATGAAATGCCAGGATTCCATGCTCTCCTGTCATTCTGATAGTTTCTGCCGTTCCTATCCTCGACTCTGTCTGACCTGAGTCGTGTCTCTGTTCACGATATTGCTCTCATTACCCAGTTCCTGTAACAAGTGTTGAAATGACGCGGAATAGTCTAAGCCTCTGCCTGCTATCACTATATCTCTGCACAATTTCACTGGCAACTTCGTTATACTGATCCTAATGAACTCCCCAGGTTCGTATGGCACATCCAAATACCTATTTCGTCTCAGCATTTCCTGATAGCACGACACTGGATCTCTTATACCACCTTCGTTACAATTTGGCATCATCAATATGCTTTGCTTAACCTGGCCCTGCTTACGTTTCGACCAGAATTCATTTAAATAGCTGCTACAGTCTTTAATAACTTCCTGCATTTTCGCTCTAGCCTCGTCCCTCAAATGGTTACACACAAACTTCATTTTGGGGAGCGGTCCCCACGATGAAGGTAATGAATCTTGAAATTGAGACAGCCTTGGACTATACCCAGTTGGGTTTGCCACCTGTTTTATCCGACACAACCGTTCTTCTGACTGTCTGAATTCGTCTTCCTCTTTCTGAGTATTTTCGCTTTTTGAGTTTATCTCACTCTCCTCTGCAATCTACCTGGTGGTGTGTCACCTTCGCTACTGCACGCTAATTGCAACTGTGCTAGTTCTTCACTATGTTTTCTACTTATTTCTTATTGTGCCTCTTTAAACTGTAATGGTGATTGTATCTCCTCCTGGTCGGCATAAACCTCTCGCTGCGTACTGTCAGAACCTGTCTCGCCTCTTGTACTGATCTTTTCTGCATCTGCACTAATCGTATTCATTCTGACCACTACCTCTTTGATTCGCTCATCCGGCAACACGTCCCTACGTTCAGTAGCATCACTCTCTATTGCAAATACTTGTACCTCCAAATTATTAGCTTTTTCTTTCACGGCGTCACATACTTGCTTCAACGCACCCAGATTCTTCTCCCCCTCATCTAACCGATTATTAACTACAGGCAGACGCTCATCGATAACTGTGTGTAGCTTCCTCATTGCCTCTTTATTCCCCTTATCCATTGCCTCCAATCTTTCCTTAGTTGGTTCAAATCTTTCCGTATTCTCACTATCTCTCTCCTTATTGTCTCTATTCATCGCTTCGAATCTTTCCTTATTATCTTTATTCATCGCTTCCAATCTTTCCTTATTATCTCTATCCATCCTCTGTAAAAACTGCAGTAGCACATCGTCATTTGCTACTTTAGGTGCGCTCACCTCGTTCGCCTGGGAAACCGTAGCCTCGCCAAGGGTAGCTTCACTTTCACTGCATACCTGACCTAGTCCCGGCTCGCCCGCATCGTCGGGAAAAGCCCCCGATTGTGAAAAAAGCCCGCCGCTCAAAGGATCACCTTGCCGCGGTCCACTGAACAATTCAGCCCCTTCCGAGTGTTTGCCGTCCCCGCTCATTAACCGATGGTCAACAGCTACTTCCTGCTGCACTGCTACGTTCACCCCAGAATCGCTATTCTCCATGGTGGCTACACTTTTCGACTGCGACCTACTTACTACGGACATTACGCAAAAAAAATTATACCACGATCTTCCAGCCTAGGATGATATAGCAATTAATTACATAAGAAAATAAAAGATCCTCACCAATCCAGAAAGAATTTGCAAACAAACAAAAAAATTTTTACTTCTTAGTGCTATCGCAATATATTCCATCAAAAAATTAAAAAAAATCTTAACAGCAAACCCTAACAGCAAAATATCCTGGCATGGTCGAAATTATGCCTTGCTCATACTGTGGCATCAAGCAGTCAGGCCTGCAAGATGAGTGGTCTGCCAAGCGAGTGGATTCATTCTTATTTATCGAGTAACATGAACTCTCGTACTCACAATTAAATTACAAATTATCCTCCTGTATGAATAATACGCAACGGAAACACGCATCTGACTATCAGTAATTTATAGAACTCTGACTGTACACTACGCACTGGCAATACCACATTTTCTTTCCTTTTTTTATTTAATGGCTTTTGTCTACACGTGGCCACCGCACTGAATATGAATGGCACACACATCATAAATTCGGGACATTATGGCAACATACAATTCAATGGAAAAGTCCACCAATCTTTTTCTTTTCACTACCTTATTTATTCCAATAAATTCTCTAACCTAAACACACAAATTCTATAACCTACAACAATAACACATGAGAAATTCCGCCCAGTGGGCATGACTTTACAATAGTGAATCTCTATATTATGGTCTCGTAATTATTTTTAACGCTACAGTGCAATTCTGGATAGGATGGTGGATCTTTTATTATACCTCACACTTCGACTCTCACAATCATCATCACGAAACTTTCCTCCAGACCGAGCGGTACAGAAGGAACAAGCATAACCCACAAACCTTTTGAAAGTACCTCGCTACACTCCCATGCAAACCACACATACCCAAATTACATGACATACACCACACTACAATATGAAATACAAGACAGTGAATAGTCACAACATTATCACTTTCAGCTTTCCCACTTCAATTAATATTTATCCCAGTTTCACACGACACTGCCCCACTATGTAATTCTACTTTCCTACTATGAACTCTGGAGATATATGCATATCTTCCTGTGCAATGCAAGCCATGTGGCGTTGCTGGATAGACGGCCGACTCACCTTGCTTCTCTCTCAGAGTTTGAGTATAGCGTCACACGGAATCGTATCACGCAAAGTAATATTACGAACTTATTCATCACACACGCGAGTCCTCAACTGATACCATGGATGAGTACTTCTGTTTATGCTTTGTCTCATACACAGTTTGAGACTCACACAGTACTCACCATGTGGAAGTACTCGTCTCTAATTTCAAGTCCTGCACACGCCATTTCTTAAATATTTCAACTTATGGTACACACCCTATTTCTTAAATATTTCAACTTATTGTACACACGCTAGTAATTCAGCTTAACTTAAGCACACGGAAGTATTTCAACTTATTGCTACACGTGGTTTCTTTGTGACCGTTTACTACAATCCCATTAATATTACCTGCCTGACATTTAATTCTCCCCAAAAAAGTTCCTGAAATAGAGAAATTATTATTTCAAACTACTCTTAAATATTCCACATGCATACCATGACTCCACTCTTTCGTCATTACGGAGCACAACTAAAACAGGTGTTAACAGCACAGAGTGTCGAAACATGGCCGTTCTCCAGGTCATCTCCCATCTCTGTCGAGGTGGGGGAAGCACCTTACTACCCTATTGGTCAGCCACATTTCAGGCGCTCAAAGCTCTGGTAAATTTCATCTCTTTGGTTCTACCAAAGGTGGCCGAAGGATCGACTCAAAGATGATCATATATTCACATTCACTATCTGCGGTTAGCAGACGACCATACATTCATTCATTTCAAAAGATCTCACCAAACTGGATGTAGGGATTTATTTTGTGGAAGTGCACATATGATAAATTAAATAAATAAATTGTCATTCTTTCCTACACTGGTATCCGGCTTCGCTGTATTGATTGAAATTGAGTTATTTTACACAAAAATGTGTTGTTCTGACAAAAATAATGAAGTATGTTGTACCTATTTTCAGTGTCGGGCGGTACTGTACCCTTTCAAAGGTACAGTAGAAGGCCTATAACAGTAAGTTGTGGAACGCCAAAAATCACTTTGTTTTACTTGATGACTTTTCGTCAGTACTGCGAACTGTGACCGAGAGGTAACAGGATGTCACGAATCGAGACGATGTTCCATAAGCACTAAATATGATTAGAAGCCACTTGTGTGGTACAGTGTCAAACGCCTTCTGGAAATCTTTAATATGGAATTAATATGGAAATCTTTAATATTGAGTCAATTTGTAATCCCTTATCAATAGCACTCAATACTTCGAGTGAGTAAATAGCCGGTTGCTCTTCACAACGTCGATTGTTCTATAAATTCGTATTGAGTGCGTGTCAACAGACGGTTCTCTTTCAGGTAATTTATAGTGTTCGAGGACAATATGTGTTCCGAAATCCCGCTGTATGTAGACTTTAATGATACGGGCTCGTAATTAAGTGGATTACGCACACTACCTTTCTTGAATATTGATGTGACTGCGAAACTTTCCTGTCTTTTGGTGCGGTTCTTTTTTCTAACGAGCGGTTGTATATGATTGTTAAGTATGGAGCTATTGCATCAGTGTATTCTGAAAGGAACTTAATGGGTATACTGTCTGAACCGGACGACTTGCTTTTACTGAGTGATTTAAGTTCCTTCACTACTCCGAGGTTATCTACTTCTAAGTTACTCGTGTTGGCAGCTGTTCTTGATTGGAATTCTGAAATACAATACGACACATGAAGCACTTCAGAAAACTTGGTTGTGACACACTGTATGATCATGAAAAAGACATATAGAAAAGGAATGAGTTTAGTAACATTTGCAGAACAGTTTTCAGGTATCTAAAAAAATTATACTTATAAATTTACATCATTGGAACTTTATAAAGCTGTTGCTTCACCAAAACTATTACATTGACGGAAAAAAATCGCAACAACACGAAGGAGCCATGCGACATAAGCGAATGTTAGTAGGCGTGTTTCCCCATCCGAAAGATGGTGCTTATTCAGATTTCGCAGCAGTCGCATAAGAGTGGAGCAAAGAGCACCACTTTATGGATGAAAATCAGGTATCCTTAAATACACGCTCTAACGGTGGTGAAGGTTAGTTACTTTTGGGATTGAACCTGGTGAGGTTAGTCACGAATGTCTCTAAGGCGACATTATCAACACCTCACTGAGTTCGCACTAGGTTGTATAATTGGGTTACGAGAAGCTGGATGTTCCTTCTGTGATACTGCAGAAAGACTTGGCGGGAATGTAGCAACTGTAGATGACTGCTAGCAGCGGTGATCATGGGAATGTATGGGAATGTATGGTCGAAAGAAGACGAGGCTCCGGAAGCCCACGTGGCACTATCGGTAGGGAAGGCCATCGTGTTCCGTATATGGGTGTGGCACATCATACTGTATCTGCAGCAACAATCTCAGCAGTAGTTGTCGCTAAAATGACTCAAGGAACTGTTACAAATGGGTTACTTTTCGGGCAGCTTCGAGCCAGACGCCCTGTTGCATCCATTCCACTGACCCCAAATTACACCCACGCCTTCAGTGGTGTCAAGCGAGAGCTCTCTGAAGGTCTATTGTGTTTTCTGTTGACAGTTGATGGTGCCTCGATGCCATTGATGGCATTGTGTTGGTTAGGAGGAGGCCTGTTGAGGGCCTACAGCCAACCTGTCATCCTGCTAGCCATACTGACCTGCACCTGGGGTTATGGTCTGGGGTGCGGTCTCAGGTGACTGCAGCAGCACTCTCGTGGTTATCCCACGAACCCTGACTGTAAATTTGGAAGTCAGCCTTGTTATGAAATCTGCTGTGCTGCCATTCATGAATGTCATTCCAGGGGGCGTTTACCAACAGGATAATGCTCCCCCACATTCCAGTGTTGTAACCCGACATGCTCTAAAGGGTGTCGACATGTTGCCTTAGTCTGCTGGACCACTGTATCCGTCTCCAGTCGAGCACATGTAGGACAACAGCGGACGAAAACTCAGTTTCATCCACAAACAACATTAACCGTCCTTTTACTGACCGACCAGATGCAATAGACATGGAACTCCGCCCCCCTCCCCCCCCCCCCCCCACAAAATGACACTTGGCACCTGTACAGAACAATGTATGCTGGTTTGCATGCTTACATACAACAATCTGACGACTACAGAGGTTATTAATGAACCAGCATTTCATTTTTGCAATGGGTAATCTTGCGCTTACATTAACCTGTGATCTTGGAATGTTAATCACTTAAATTGTTACCTAAACAAATATATTCCTTACATTTCGTTACTCTGTATTAATTACTTTCTGATGTGTCTTATGAGGATCGGTGCTGGGTCCATCACTTTCGTCATTACATATAGAGTATGTGTCAACTTCTCTCCCGTATTGCAAGTACTAACTAAAAGCCGACGACCTTCAGTTAGAGCTAAGCGCAAATTCATGAAACTTGTTGGCAGTCACCAGCATGTAAAAGCTGACGTACCAGTCTCATCACACCGAGAGTAAAATTTAGGTTTGAAAGTTAAATCATCTGAAACACAAGAAATTTTGGTCGCCAGCCAAACTATTTAGACGTCAGCTTACAGTATGAGATCCACTCCTAATCTCAATCCCAGCGCGTTTTTGTTTCTCTGTGCGGAGGCTGACCTACGGAACTCCTGTACGGATTTTGGTACAGTTTTCAGTAATAGACTGATACACGAGGTAGGTTGGTGTATACAATGTTATTTACCGCTACTTCAGACAACTCCTCCAACCATAGATACTTGGTGCTAACCCTGTGAAACCAGAGTGTGTCGCTAGGAGTAAGTAAAGTTGTCGTCAAAGACAAGCTTGGTTTGAATACCGCAGTGCTTTACCAGGCACGAACCATTTACAGGTTCTATGATCTTGAGTCCTATGAACTGACTTCCACAGCTAAGTGTAGGGGGACCTGCTCTTTAACGCAGACGCTGAGCCAGGATTAAGTATATAAAACTAGGTCGTTTTGGAGAAATGTGACTCTTACAGCCTCCAGTCATCACTTTGTAATCGTTTCATTAAATTGTAGCTTGCTTATGAAATTAAAGCAGGGACAGACTTTGTGGGGAACCTTCCTCTCACCTGTTGACCTGTTGGTTGTTGTACCTTGCAAGATAAAGACGTGTTCTCGATGCAGTTCGAAAGTATGATAGTTTGGTTGTGTGGCTACGTTCACAATTTTGATAAAAATGCCTTTGGTTTAATAGAATACTACATAATTTAATGAATATTTTTGTGTTGGTGTTGTTAGCGTTGCGATCTTAGGTAGGCTTACATTTCTAGAAAATGTCTTAGATCAGACGTTGAACAAATGTTCTTTCTTTTCATTTCATATTAGAGCGTTCTCATTGTGGGTGTATTCCTCTCATGATCTTACGAGGTGCATTCAAGTTCTAAAGCCTCCGATTTTTTTTCTAATTAACTACTCACCCGAAAACGATGAAACCGGCGTTACTTCTCGACGTAATCGCCCTACAGACATACACATTTTTCACAACGCTGACGCCATGATTCCATGGCAGCGGTGAAGGCTTCTTTAGGAGTCTGTTTTGACCACTGGAAAATCGCTGAGGCAATAGCAGCACGGCTGGTGAATGTGCGGCCACGGAGAGTGTCTTTCATTGTTGGAAAAAGCCAAAAGTCACTAGGAGCCAGGTCAGGTGAGTAGGGAGCATGAGGAATCACTTCAAAGTTGCTATCACGAAGAAACTGTTGCGTAACGTTAGCTCGATGTGCAGGTGCGTTGTCTTGGTGAAACAGCACACACGCAGCCCTTCCCGGACGTTTTTGTTGCAGTACAGGAAGGAATTTGTTCTTCAAAACATTTTCGTAGGATGCACCTGTTACCGTAGAGGCCTTTGGAACACAATGGGTAAGGATTACGCCCTCGCCGTCCCAGAACATGGACACCATCATTTTTTCAGCACTGGCGGTTACCCGAAATTTTTTTGGTGGCGGTGAAACTGTGTGCTTTCATTGAGATGACTGGCGCTTTGTTTCTGGATTGAAAAATGGCATCCACGTCTCATCCATTGTCACAGCCGACGAAAAGAAAGTCCCATTCATGCTGTCGTTGCGCGTCAACATTGCTTGGCAACATGCCACACGGGCAGCCATGTGGTCGTCCGTCAGCATTCATGGCACCCACCTGGATGACACTTTTCGCATTTACAGGTCGTCATGCAGGATTGTGTGCACAGAACCCACAGAAATGCCAACTCTGGAGGCGATCTGTTCAACAGTCATTCGGCTATCCCCCAAAACAATTTTCTCCACTTTCTCGATCATGTCGTCAGACCGGCTTGTGCGAGCCCAAGGTTGTTTCGGTTTGTTGTCACATGATGTTCTGCCTTCATTAAACTGTCGCACCCACGAACGCACTTTCGACACATCCATAACTCCATCACCACGTGTCTCCTTCAACTGTCGATGAATTGCAATTGGTTTCACACCACGCAATTTCAGAAAACGAATGATTGCACGCTGTTCAAGTAAGGAAAATGTCGCCATTTTAAGTATTTAAAACAGTTCTCATTCTCGCCGCTGGCGGTAAAATTCCGTCTGCCGTGCGGTGCTGCCATCTCTGGGACGTATTGACAATGAATGCGGCCTCATTTTAAAACGATGCGCATGTTTCTATCTCTTTCCAGTCCGGAGAAAAAAAATCCGAGGCCTTAGAACTTGAATGCACCTCGTATATTGCAATCTGCATTCACCTTAGAAATTAACGTTACCCTTCCCTGACTTTGGTACTGTTTGCAGAAGAATTTCTGTGATGATGAAATGTTCTCAAGTGATCAGCCGAGTGATGGCCTGGTCTTGTCGCCCTCAGCAGATCACCCGAGAAGTTTTCAATATTGGAATACCTGCAATCACGGGATTATTGTGATCCCCAACAACAGGCATATCTCTCGAAACCTATGTTAAGTTTTACTGGAAAACCATGAAAATCCTATATTAAAGTGACCTGACAAGGATTTTAACCTTTCTCCCAAATACGATGTTAATGTCTAAACCACTGGGCCACCAACGTCAGCTTGCCACCAGGACAGTTTCTAGTTGGCTCATTAACATAAATTATGATTTACTTCAGTAGGAAACATACTTATCTTCACGTGTAAGTCCCGATGACTCTGTTTACAGTGAAAGTACTTCAATTACGTTAAAAACTGAAATCTGTCAATAAACATCAATCATTCATAGAAGAGCCGGCCGGAGTGGGCGAGCGGTTCTAGGCGCTACAGTCTGTAACCGTGCGGCCGCTACGGTCGCAGGTTCGAATCCTGCCTTGGGCATGGATGTATGTGATGTCCTTAGGTTAGTTAGGTTTAAGTAGTTCTAAGTTCTAGGGGACTGATGACCTTAGACGTTAAGTCCCATATTGCTCAGAGCCATTTGCACCATTCATAGAAGGAATGCATTCGGGCGAAGCTTTGTCTGTGTGTGATTTATTATTGGATGGCGAGGATACCTCCATGTCCTTCTGGTTGGAGTTGTGACGCACAATTCTATATAAAACAGATCTGTGATGTTCTTGTCCTTTTGGTTGACCATTAACTGATATTTTCATCCTACACGACGACAGCTCTAAATAGAGCAGGCCCATCAGTCTGCACGTACGGCGTAACGTGCTACGATCACAATCAGAAAAAAGTGTACACAGTTCAAAGACGGGAGGCGTACACGATTTCCCTCCCTCAGGTGACTGATGTCTAGCTGTGGCGACAGGACGGCATGGCCACTAAGTCAAATAAATACAATTGAATTGAGGTTAAATGTCCGAAACGGTTGTGCCTCCCCAGGCATATTATCTGTGGCGCGATTATTGTTTCCCTTTGATATGTTATCCAGCGTTCGAATGATTTATGGGAAATTGGAGTGTTCTTCGATGACGATGAGCCACATCTTTCGCAAGAATGGAACGGCGAAGTCTACATATATGCGCTCCCACGGTAGCTGCGTCGTTGGCCTACCGTGGAACAGTTGCGGGTGTGCTCACTGGTGCAGCGGAGTTGGCGGTCCCTCCATGTCATGCGTGATGCCGGGCCAGCAGGCGCGTATACGTTTGCTGACGTGTTGGTGCATTGCAACAGAAGTGAGAACAATAACTTCGGCGACATCATCTGAGCGAGTCCTACTATGATTGCTTTGCCTCGGGTTGACAAATCCTCTGAAGTATCGCGCCGAGACGAGAAAACATTCTGTGGGAAGTTGGGTTGTTGTCAGGATCAGGACGTCGCTCTCTTTAGAGTTCCTCTGTATCTGCAGCATCACGTCTACCTCCGTCCAGCCACAATAAAAGAAAAATAATCGTGATGCAGTTTCTAACCTACAGCTCCTGCTGTACACAAAATATTGTTTAAAAGGATTGCAGTACTTTACTTCATTATTGCAATCAGTGGTCTTTTATCTTACGTTGTCCATGAATGTTTAACAGTTCTATTTTCTGATCGTTGCTGACCATTGTTCTAACACAAACCTTTAACTGTAGATGGTTGACTGAATGACCAGTGTCTGTCTTCTTCACATTTCCTTTTTTCTGTAAACTCCATCAAGTGGACGTGGAACCTTAATTGGGGTGATTGCATTGTGTGCTGATTCAATAGAACAAAAGTCAGTTTTGTGTGATGCTTTTAATGATGTCGTGTTCATATGAATAGTACACAGCAGTATCCGTCTGAACAGATCCTGGAATGAGGAAGTGAATAACTGAATGAAAAATAAATGGCTCTAGTCACTGTTCAAATCCTCGCAACGAACAAAGTTACGAAAAGTGCAGTCATGCTCTTTAATCCTTGATATATATTTTTGCTGTGGTTTGATATTTATTCCTCTTAACTCTTAGCTGAAGATAAAGAGGTAGAGGAAGTATATGAGGATATTGAAACGGTAATGCAGTACGTAAGAACAGAAGAAAATCTAATAGTCATGGGGGACTGGAATACAGCTGCAGAGGAAGGAGTAGAAGAAGAGGTTACAGAAGAATGTGGGGTTGGGGCAAGGAATGAGAGAGATTAATTGAGTGCTGTAATAAACTTGAAAAGTAGCAAAAAATATGGTTCAAATGGCTCTGAGCACTATGGGACTTAACATCTGTGGTCATCAGTTCCCTAGAACTTAGAACTACTTAAACCTAACTAACCTAAGGACATCACACACATCCATGCCCAAGGCAGGATTCGAACATGCGACCGTAGCAGTCACGCGGTTCCGGACTGAGCGCCTAGAATCGCTAGATCACCGCGGCCGGCTGAAAAGTAGCCTGAAGTTGGAGAGATCAGTCAGAGAGAATCAATAAGCAAAGAAGTACTAAGGAATAACGAGATACAGTGGAAGTACTTTAAGGATATAGATATAGCAATAAAGAATAGCCCTGTGGACACTACTGTTGAAGATCAATGGACATATATCTAAAAAGGGCAATCACAGGAAATGGAAAGAAAACAACAGGTAAAAAGAAGGTAACTGCGAAGAAACCATGCGTAACAGAAGGAATGCTTCAGTTAATCGATAAAAGAAGAAAGTACAAAAATTTTCAGGGAAATCTGGGAATACATAAATACAAATCGATGAAAAATGAAATAAAGAGGAAGTGCAGGGAAGCTAAAATGAAATGGCTGTGTGAAAAATGTGAAGAAATCGAAAAAGAAATGATTGTCGAAAGGACTGATTCAGCACTCAGGGAAGTCATAACAACATTGTGTAAAATTAAAAGCGAGGGTGGTAACATTAAGAGTGCAACAGGAATTCCACTGTCAAATGCGAAGGAGATAGCGGATAGGTGAAAAGAGTACACTGAAGACCTCTATGAGGGGGAAATTTTGTCTAATATGATAAAAGAAGAAACAGGAGTCGATATAGAAGAGATAGGGGATCCAGATTAGAATCAGAATTGAAGAGAGTTTTGGAGGACTTCAGATCGAATAACGCACAAGGGATAGATAACATTCCATCAGAATTTCGAAATTCATTGGGGCAAGTGGCAACAAAGTGACTATTCACGTTGGTGTGTAGAATTTGAGAGTCTGGCGCTCTACCAAGTAACTTTCGTAAAAATATCATCCACACAATTCCGGAGACAGCAAGAGCCAACTAGTGCGAGAATTATCGCACAGTCAACTTAACAGCACATGCATCCACGTTGCTTAAAAGAGTAATATACAGAGGAGTGGAAAAAAACTGAAGATGTTTTAGATGGAGATCAGTTTGGCTTTAGGAAAGGTAATGGTACAAGGGAGGCATTTCCAGCATTGTGATTGATAATGGAAGCAAGACTAAAGAAAATTCAAGTCACGTTGACAGGATTTGTCCACCTGTCAAATTGTGCAAGATGTTCGAAACTCTGACAAAATATAGGTAAGCTATAGGGAGAGACGGGTAACATACTGTGTGTACGACAGCCAAGAGGGAATAATAAGAGTGAACGACCAAGAACTAAGAGCTCGGATTAAAAAGTGTGTCAGACAGGGATGTAGTGTTTTGCCCCTACTGTTTAATCTGTACATGGAAGAAGCAATGATGGAAATCAAAGAAAGGTTTAGGAGTGGAATTAAAATTCAAGGTGGAAGGATATCAATGATTCGATTCGTTGATGCCATTGCTATCTTGAGTGACAGCGAAAAAGAATTACATGATCTGCCGAATGGAATGAACAGTGTAATGAGCATAGAATGTGTATTGAGGGTAAACTGAAGAAAGACGAAAGTAGTGAGAAGTAGCAGAAATGAGAACAGCAAGAAACTTAATTTCAGAATTGATGGTAACGAAGTAGATGAGGTTAAGGAATTCTGCTACCCAGGCAGCAAAGTAACCAATGACAGACGGAGCAAGGAGGACATCAAAAGCAGACTAGTACTGGCAAGACTGACCAAGAAAAGTCTACTATTATGAAGCATAGGCCTTAATTTGAAGAAGTAATTTCTGAGAATGTACGTTTGGAGCACATCACTGTATGGTACTAAAATATGGAGTGTGAGAAAAACGGAACAGAAGAGAATCGAAGCATTTGAGATGGGGTGCTGTAGACGAATGTTGAAAATTAGGTGGAGTGATAAAGTGAAGAATGGGGAGATTCTGCGCAGAATCGGAGAGGAAAACACTGACAAGAAGAGAGGGTAGATGATAGGACATCTGTTGAGACATCAAGGAATGAGTACCAAGGTACAAAGCAAAGACTGTAGAATAAGACAGAGATTGGAATACATCCACCAAATAACTGAGGACTTAGGTTGCAAGTGCTACTCTGAAATGAAGAGATTGGCACAGGAGAAGAGTTCGTAGCGGGCCGAATCAAACCAGTCAGAAGACCGATGACTCAAAGAAACAAAAAAATAAAAAAGCTGCTAGTAATCCTTGTGGTAGATAATGTTGATGGTTAGCCGTTTTACAAGAGTTTTACCTTGAATTAAGATATGATTTGAGTGAACTCCCACTGTAGCCTGCTGTGATGAAGTCCGGCCCAGTGCTCGCTTTAGGAGAGCGTTAAGTTACGCGATTGTTGACCATGTTAAAAATTTGTAACAACAATGGTACGTTTGGTGATTGTTGACCGAGTTAAAATGTAGTAACATCGATGAAATACATCGTATTACACAAGAACGAGCGGACTTAAGTAACAAACAGTTTAGATGTCAGGTTTTCCGAGAGAGGATGTAAATAATTCGCAGATTTTGCATAATCAACACATCACCGAACTGCCGCTTCCCGGCGGAATTAAGTTGCTGAAACATAGAATACACCCATACAGACAGATAGTGGTACAGGCTGCGCATATTCAATGAATATTAATTCACTACATTGCAAAATAAGGTAATTATTAACAGTTAACTTAATAGTACCAATATGGAGGTCTTACATGTAAGAAGACACATAAGATTCCGCAGTCTAAAAAGAACGGAATTAATTCATTGATATTATTATAATAGAGGTCAAAGATATATCTGCATAGCACTCAACTGAACGATCAAAACATGTGTGTTATACCTTCTGTACAAAAAGTTCTTTGGGATGTCCATGATATATAGGACACCCTGTATACATTACTGAGCAAGTATACAAAATGATAACATTAGTAAAGGAAAGTTCTGTAATAGTTTCAGGCTTATGTAAGGGAGAGTCTGAAGGCACTCATTGTGGTCAGGCTAAATCAAACGTAAAATAAAATAAGTAAATAAAATAGATAATAACAGAAACTTCTATTATATTACTTAAGTTTGCTTCCAAATCTCATTCTCTGAGGACGTGAGTGGAACCCTCTCTTTCTCATCACAACGGTAACACCTACACCTATGTCGTAACACTCTTACTTCGCTAAGAAAACCTGTCGATTTCCACGAAGGAAAGAAACTTTTCCAATTAGCGGTCGGGCTCTACAGCCAACGTTCTCCCACAACTTTACTTCCATTTTACTTACGAGTAGCTACACCGCAACAGTGCGTATGGCGGTTGCATTTTAGTTCTTAAATGCAAGAATGTTTTGAGCCTGTTTCCTACTGAAAATACAAAAGAAAATAATTATTTTCGTTCTTGGAAAATAAGATTGAGCAGAAAGTGTAACTGGTCTCGATGTGGGGAATGTGACACGTAGTTGAAAAAAGAAATTCAGCTCTGAAATAGTTGAACATTCGTTGCTATAGAAATAACTCTTTTCTAGCAAATATGAAAAAAATGTAGTCTATCAACATAAAAATCGTGCATAGGTCATAGATAACTGTTGACTCTGTGTTACTGTATAAATGCGCAGTAAAGTCACACATATTTGATACACGGATAGTGCAGTATTTAAGTCTGCCTATGGAATCACTTTGTGGGCCTAGTAGTCCACAAACTAAAAATTGAGAATAAGCAATAAACGAAATTAAAATAAATCAATGAATTTCCTGATGTAGAGCTAATGAACCTTCTGTTCTGAGAGTTAAAAAAAATTGACATCAATTATTGGTAACACACAGTAGTCTGTTGCCTGTTGCTTCAGTCGTATGAAGTGCTGTTGTCACCTGAATTTACCACAGTATGATACAAATGTATTTGGGCTCAAACGCTGTGGTACTGTGAAAACCTTGCAATAGTGTAACCCGTACAGTTAGCATACTTTGCAAGCAATTATGTCCAGCAACAGCGATAGTGGCCTGACGTAGATTCATCCACTTCTGTTGACATTATTAATGTAACTGCAACACTGAAGTTGATTTGCAGTCTTTCTGTGAGCGTTTTCGAAATACATGTCACACGTACCATTCAGCTTCTGACTTGTCGCCACGCATGAGTTCGAAGCAGCGTTGGATATTTATGTACACATATCTTAAAATAGTCAACGTCGTGACCGATGGAGATGACAGGGGAACGCCACGACGCCTCATGGTCGACTCATGGCTCTTGGTCGGTAATGTGAGGAATTTTGTACAGTGACCTCCTCTCAGGACAGAACGTGAGAGGTCGGCTGTTAAGTTCAAACTCGGCTAAGAAGAGGGAAGTATTGTCAGCCGTAGGTCAAGTACATATTCGACCTTAGAGGAAACTTAACCCTTAAAAGGAGATATGTGCCTCAGGGACACACACGCATTTTCGTTTCGATGGACTGATAATAGTGTTTGTGCTTTTGTTGAAAATGTCTGTGTTTCTTCATAGTATTCCTTTGTCAGTATTGTGGTGTGATTCACTGTTAATGGTGACGGATATACTTGATGTAATAGTTGCTTTCTCAAGTGTTAACAGTGTCTGTGAAACACACATTTCCATAAACCAAGTTTTGTTGCGTGTCTATTGATATGTATTTGAAAAAGTGATACTTTCCTTTCTAGTGAATAAAACTAGATGCGGCTAATTGTGTTTTATTTTAGACATACATTTAAGATAAAGGTCATATGATATATACAGGTGGAGTAGGTTCCATCTACGTCACGAACCGAAATTTTGGGAGGGGTTAGTAGAAATCCTGAGCAGAAACTTGTTAAGATGCTCTAAAAAGTAGGTGGAGAGGAAATGCATGTAAAAGATTTTTGTTTTCTGACTGTATTGATTGTGATTCTTCGTTTTCTTCTGAGAGAGCAACCTCTAGGACTTCCTTTGATGAACAAGACTGTTGCAGGTGTTGACTTTTCCTGCACAGGTGACCATGCAAATAACGATATTCCAGTTTTTTTAAATTAAAATGGGAAACCTGGATTTTATCTAGAATAAAAACAGCCAAATAAAGCTAGACAAGTATCTCGTGGTGACTTAATCCGGGGCATACTGGATATAACAAGGCCTGTTGAAAATTTGGGTGATAGTCGTAAGATAGAGTATAGTTTGTCTGTGATTGTAAGAAGGCTGTTTAGGTTTTTATGTTGGTAACTCCACGTAGCGCTCTGTATGAAAATCACTGACTGTGCTGTGTGCAATCTGTGGCTGGTTGGCATTGTTGGAATATTCGATATTGTAGTGTTTGGCAGTTGGATGTGAACAGCGCGTAGCGTTGTGCAGTTGGAAGTGAAGCGCCAGCAGTGGTGGATGTGGGGAGAGAGATGGCAGAGTTTTGAGAGCGGACGATCTGGACGTGTGTCCGTCAGAAAAAGGAAATTTGTAAGACTGGATGTCATGGCTGATATATATATTATGACTTTTGAACGCTATTAAGGTAAATACATTGTTTGTTCTCTGTTAAAATCTTTCATTTGCTAAATGTGCCTATCAGTAGTTAGACTCTTTTATTTAGCTGGCTGTACGGGCGCTCGCTATATTGCAGTAGTTTGAGTAACGAAGATTCTTGTAAGGTAAGTGATTCGTGAAAGCTATAGGTTATTGCTAGTCAGGGCCATTCTTTTGTAGGGATTATTGAAAGTCAGATTGCGTTGCACTAAAAAAGAAAAAAAATGTTGTGTTTGAGTTTACTGTTGATCAGATTAAGTAAAGAGAGAAATGTCTGAGTACGTTCAGTTTTACTCAGCTGTTTGAAAAACAAATAACGTAAGAGGTTTACCCGCACAGTAATACATAATTTTCCAAAGGGGAAGTTTCATGATGTCTGATGATGCACTCGCAGAACTAATTGTGAAATAGACGAACGTTAAACTGGAACACCACAGAAACGGGATTCAAATATATCATCAAAGTAACTGCATATCTACTGATCTGTGTGAGATAAGAGAGGAAGTGTCGTCTTTGTCCTTACCAGAACAAGAGGAGCACTGCATGGAAGTCTGCGAATTGTGATATACCCGTAGGCCTAGAATGTTCCAGATGAATGTTTGTTAAGTATTTAATGGATTAATTAACCAAAAATATTTGTGAATTTGAAGCATAGCCTGACTTTAATTTTTTCTACACATAATTCGTGCATTTTTCTGGAGTTTGGAGTTCCATTATACGAATTTCCATAAAGTAAGTCGTATTGGAACTCTTACTTCATGGGGTTGTTTCGTGAATTATTTTTCAGTCTTTTTTTTGCAGTAATATGTTAACGTAAGTCTTTGCCAGAAAAGTAACATTTTTTTTACTACTTCGTCTGTTACACACATTTCTTGTTAAGTAATAGGAATCATTCTTCCTGTGAAGGGTTAATGGAATTAAATTTTTCTCTCGTTCCTGTAGAGGAGCGTTCCTACGGCATCAGAAAGTTTGAAAGCAGGGACTAGCCAGTACAGAAGATTGTCTGTGGCCAACCGCGGATGAGAGGACGACGATTTTTGGGCTGTAGATGGACAGTCTTAGAGTGGAGACGAGTGGTGCGGTCAGCTCTGAATGACGAGCCTCAGCTTTTGACACAGGGTGAGTGTCCCACTCAGGTCGCTGTCGCAGAAGCAGTAAATGTTGCCGTAGGCCTAGCAAAATCCTGGCCCAATTCGTCTTGTGACTTCTCCATTGTCCATTTGTTTGATCTGTGTGCATTATTACCATTATTTCTTGTGCTTTGAAATATATTCAGTTTTTCAGACGTTTTGTCATTACAATAAATTCTTGTGCGTACCCAGGCAAAATAACACATTCCAGAACTGAAACATGAGCTGGGGAAGGAACACATTTTGTGTTCCTTCCCCCACTCATCTTCCATTTCTGGAATCGATTCTCAGTCGCAATATTGCTGTCAAACCCTGAAGATAGGTTCAAATATATGCTCTTTGGCCCAGCGCATTTCCGGTTGATTTATGTGTACGGTTACTCTTTCAGAGGAATAGTCGAGTAACGTTAATATGGCGACCATGTTTTATGTAATCATTTCAGCTGGCTATGGAGCCACAGTTGCTCTAACTAATGAATTGCGAGCAATTAATTAACTTCAGGGAGAGATCGATAGGGGCTACTACATAAGCTAATGGCATCATGTGTTCTTCGTTCTGCCTGTTGGTCATTAATTAATTAGTTCGAAGCGTCGTGTAGATCCAGTCCAAAGGCGAATCATCACAGATAAGAGATGAATCAAAGTACACATCAACGAAAGATAAAAAAACTTAATCTGTAGCATCCACGAACAGTAAACTGTCACTATACGGAGTAATACTACTTGTGCTTAAGCCATCTTAATATAACGCAATGAATTAGAGAGACGCTACTTTGAGACAAATCCCACATAAAAATTATTTTTGTGATAATGTAAGTCACAGTTTTTATCAAATTGGTTTTTCATCAGCAATTAAAACCATCAAGGAGTAAATATACTGCGAAGCCAGTATAACAGTTTAAAGACCCCTCGGCAAGATGGGCAGTTGTGTACTTTACATAGTTACTGCTCCCTTTTGCGAAGAGAAATTTTATTTACCTTGGATTTACTTTCCAAGAATATAATTCCATAAGACCATATGAAGTGAAAATATTCTAAGTAAGTCACACGTGGATAATGTACGTGTGGAACAATAAGATTGCAGTGGGAATGTATTCACATCTGTTGACGAATGTTATGAAAACAAACACTCCAAACCGACATTTCACGTAAGTCACATGCAACGAAAATCTGTAACGTAACCATCTGTGTGGGGCGTGCTTATAATTATGTATTATTTATATTTTATGACAATTAATCTGTTAAAAACACACCACATGTTATAAGGAAAGGGGGTAAACCGTCTGAAGATGAATCACAACGATTCGAAACCGGTAACGGTACCCTTTGAATAAAGGAACTGAAAGTAACTTTGTGGCTGGTTGCTGTCCCAACACCATCAAAATAAAAAAATTAAGAAATGCAGCCAAATACTTCGCAGGCGAACGTCCGTAGCTATGAACTCTTTTGTCTGGGTGGAAGGCAGATACGTGGAAGGTGGAACAAAAATGTAGGAAGCTGACTGTTTAGCTGTGATGATCTGCGACAAAGCACAAAGATAACGCAGTGCAAAAGGAGAATTCTTTTGCACTGAGAGCTTGGGGAGCTTCACAGAACTGAGGTCAGACTGCAGCGATCAAACGAAAAGGTGCTGTAAAGCAATGGCTTGAAATCAATGTCACTGTCACATACTTTACGACTCAGCATTCGTTTGGTCGAATCCGTATTTCGATGTGAATCACAATGTACTTTGAAGCTCAAGCACGTACTGACACGTACATCCGCTCTTTCACTCTCTTTAACACACACACACACTCTCTCTCTCTCACACACACACACACACACATGCACACACACACACACACACACACACACAGAGAGAGAGAGAAGACACATAGAGAGAGAGAGAAAAGCGGGCGGGGGGCGCGAAGGTCGAACCGAAACAAATAGGGCGACGCAGATGAAATGAAAAAGAAAAAAAAAAGAACGGAGGGGTAGAGCACGGAGTACATTGGATGACAAAGAGCGTGACGCGAATCTAATGTGTACTCTAGGGCCAGCACTCATGTATACGGCGATGATGCACTTGACTGGGAAGAGATTGATTTAACGACGGCAATAAGGCACGCTTCAAAGCTCTTGCATTGTGCTGAACAACATGTTAATATACGGGAAAGTCACCCTTGCAGATTTAGCCTGCCTACGGGTGTGGCTACTGGTTTTAGTTGATGGTCTGGAGATGGCTATGTTTGCACAAGTTATTTCACAAGCAAAGTACTGAATCTCAAGCGAGAAAACTTCGATAATATCTGTGGTGAAACAGAGAGATCAAGGAAGTGGAGGAAGGGGGGGGGGGGGAGGGGGAGGGCGAACATTCTGTTGTTTGGGTGAAAAGAATTGAGTTTCGCACATTTAAAGTTTAAAAGTGTACGAATGGTACCTGGAGTGGAAGAGAGAACATAACTTTGTCTTATGAGAGTGTTGGTATACACATTGGCGGCTCGCGAGTATACCTTCTGGGTGTTCACAAATTTATAGATTGAGAACATTTGAGAGTGTGGAATTAATATCATCTCCTGTAAACAGTTTGCTTATCAAGAAATTTGTACAACTACAGTCACTGCCAATAATAATAATAAGAAGAAGAAGAAGAAGAAATAATGGTTTTTGTGAAATTTTGTTGTTTTTTTTACATAATCAAGTACAGTTTAGGGCAATAACGAAATAATGTATAAACTTTCGCAACTCTCCATTTCGCATTTTGGCGTAAGTGGGAGTTTCCGCACTTCTCCATTTTTTTCTGATGAATCTACAACATTCCTAATACATGTATTAGTATACTAATTACTTCAGAGCTGAAAATCAGATATTCTTACGCTGTACCCACACAACAACTTGTGTCAACTGAGCACTTCCTTGCCAAATGTTCGCTTGTAGACACGCTTCTTTCATTTCGTTACTCTCAATCAAAGGATTTGTTCTCCGAGGCCCTAGTTCGTTTGTTGCTGACTTTTCCTGGTAATTTAGTTTTATGTTCACAGAATGAGATTTTTCACTCTGCAGCAAAGTGTGCGCTGATATGAAGCTTCCTGACAGATTACAACTGTGTGCCGGACCGAGACTTGAAAACGGGACCTTTACCTTTTGCAGGCAGGTGTTATACCGACTGAGCCACCCAACCACGACTCACGACCTCTTCTCACAGCTTTACTTTTTCTGTTAGGATTTAAAATAGAGTCAACGTACTACATGTTTACACTGCACATGAAAGCCGATTACCTCACAGTAAATAACCAACTGCAAATGCAAGGTACCCTTTGTGGAAAAGATTAAACTCAAGCAGTAATGTCTACCAGCACTGTCAGTTGAATAAATGGAGGCGCTGAGATCCGTAAGGACCTAAAGTACACTGCCGTTGATCCCGCATTTAAATGAATACCATAGAAACCAGTGATATTGCTTTTCGTGATTTTTCATATACACAGTGTGGGCCGACAGCATAAACAAACCTGGCTCACCATAAGATCAACAGATTTTAGAAGCATAAATAAATGCTACAATTTCACAATCGATGGTAACGTGATTTAGGCCCTTAAGATTCCCAGTGCCTCAACTGGTTGATAAACTTCATAGCTTAATATTCTATAATTCATTCAGAAACGCACAAAATAGGATTACTGTTACTACCACTTTAACATATACTGACTTCCGATCTAATTTTATTACAGTATACTGTGAATAAATTAGTATACCTGAGGAGTGTGCTATCAACTAGCCGGATTTATGCTGAGCTAACGGGGTAAAAGTCTGCCACAGTGTGCTACAGCCTGGTGGCAATGAGGTAAACTTCCAGTCAAGTGGCAAGGGCTACCTCTGCACATTGTAAATCGTGCACATTGTTTATCAAATCCAAATTTACGTCACGCGAGTTAGCACGTGCTGAAGCTCCATAAAATGTGCACGACGGAAGGTGTGCTCACGATGCTCACGACCTTGATGACAGGTTTCACGGAGACTAGAGGAACAGTAGCGCGGTAGACTTCAGTGCCGTGTATTCAGGCTGCGGCAGCTATGTTACACGTGACAGCAGTCAAAGAAAAATAACCAATAAACGCGCAAGGTGTCGAAAGTTAGTGTGCTCACATGCTCTTGTGCTCCTTCACAGCAGCCACCTCTGGGTATACAACTTACACTGATGGCCATAGCCTAAAGAACGATGTTCTTGTAAGAACATATGGCAGAAGTTTCTATTTGAAAACTCCGACGAACAATCTGCACCTCTAGCGGAAGTCTTCATGATCTTTACTTGGAAATCAGACTAAAATACTAATGCACAGTTGCAATGGAATCGTAGTTGTGGGCAGAAACTACGATGACAGGAGAACCATCACTGTAATCTATACTAACACATAAAGCAAAGACGTTGTAAGCAAAGATCTTCAAAAGTTCTGGACTAATTTACTTCTAATTTCTACATGATAAGCGAAGAAACATTCGGACGGCCATGGGCTATATAGTTTTTAATACGTATATTATACAGATTGTATATATAAATGGCCAATTATGTTACCAGAATTCTCGAAACGTTTCTGATCGACTTACTTCAATTTTTGCATGATATCATAATAATGACTGGAACCGACAAAGGCTATATATTTCTTTAAACAACAGTGTAGAGGTTTGAACTCAGAGAAAGAAAATGCTACTGTATATTTGCTGCGGAAATTTGCGGTTTCATTGTTTTTCTCGCTGTCTGTTTTAATTACGATAGCAGGGCAAGTAGACCTTTACATACATAAATTTTTCGTTTGGTCCCTTGTACGTTGCACTTCCACGAGCAGACAGTTCAGGAAACAAGTTTGTGATGCTACTATAGAATACAAAAAAAAAGTCGTGTATTCTGAAGATTTGTAATTGTACTTCGAACAAGAAAAATCTTAAAACATTACAAACCAAAAACGAAAACAAAGGAGTGTTTTTCATCATAATCAGGATGATTTACGACCATTTCAAGTTCCGTACCTTCAAGGTAGGTGGTTGCAAAGAGGAGCTGAATTATGGATCCAGACACAGTTCCCATAGATATCCGATATTAGAACGTATATCCATTTCTCATACATATTTATCAATTGCGAAGCATCGTCGGATTTCCATCCCGCATTTGTGTATTGCTTACATTTCTTTTGCGTACGTTGACCACTATTTTCATCTATAACTGAGATTTTAGACCCCGTTCTGCACTTGTGTCTTCCGGGTACTATTTCATCGTGACTTAGTAGTTACTTCATCTTTTTACTACTTTTAATTTACATTCTCAGGACAATTTTGGGATTCTGTTTTTATTTAACACATATTTCTGTCTCTCTTCTGCTTTCTGCGCACACACTGCAAAAACTGTTTGATATCCACTCCATATACCAGTATCTTTGCACTCCACAGCTCATGCTATCTGTATGTTTACATCTTTGCTGCTTTTGTAATCCGTCTACCACGCCTGCTAAACGAGATTCAAATTTAAACTTTCATAATATAATTTCGCCAGAATTCTAAAGTGTGTGTTGCATGGAGCAGCCTATAAATTCACGCTACCACATGTAACTGCTCTTACACAGCTTGTCATGGCTTTATATTAATGAGTGGGTTACAGCGGTAATGTGTTAACATGTCAACATCAACAAGAAACGTGATAAAATTGCAGAAAGTATCTGCTCCAACAAACAATGCGTAAAATCAAAAGTGATTCACAAATACATTCATGTGAAAGTAGGCTCTAAATACCTTGTCAAACAGAGCAATGAGTACCTCTGGATTAAATGTGAAATACGTAACAAGTTCAGACAGAAAGTCAAGCTAAGTAATATATATATATATATATATATATATATATATATATATATATATATATATATATATACTTGGACCATATCACACTATAAGAGCAACTGCTCCTTACCAGTTCGACCTAAAGTTTACTCTCATCCAAGATTACGTACACTTAATAAGCAAAGAAGTGCAGTTGAGACAATGTAAGAAATTTAGTAGACTGAAAGTCCGAAAAGAACCTAACCTGCCACAATTCTCAATTTATGAATGTAATTTGAAATGAAGTGACAGAGCTTCTAATGCGACTGGGCAATAGTGAGATGGAAATTTTAAATAAGGGACGAAAATAGGTAGCATGGAGAGGAAAATAATTGCAAAAACTGAAAAAATTGTCTTAGCCATGGCCCAGTTACCGTGCTTAGAACACGATAGAACCACAGTTAAGTTGGAAAGATTATGGTTGCTCACATAAACCGAGATGAAGAGAATAACAGCCACGCAGACAAGGAAAACCAGATAGTTCGCGAAATTAACAAGAAAGTAGTTGACAATGTTATCGCCCTCAAGGCGGATAGAGTGAATAGTTTGGTCTTTCTCAGTCGAGACGATTACGTTAATAAAGTACGTAATTTCATCTCTGCCAATTGCACTGTAAAGTTAAATAACTATCCAGCTAACAAATTTAACGCCATAGTTAGAAAAGAAGCGAAGAAGTGTGATTTATATTTTTTCTGATAAAGATGGCAAACAAATCTGCGTTATGAACCTGTGCACCCCTACCTCATGTGCTGAAAGTAAGATCCATAAAAGTGGTATTTCAGTTCATCCCGTTGCTAATTAGACAGTCCTGCCTATAAAACCAGGAAGAAATGAGATACACTACTAAAATAATATCACGTTTTGGAAGAAAGCTATACTGTTAAAAGTTCTCTTTTATTAAGAGGCTTAATTAAAAACATTACCAGTCCTGCTAACGGTAAATTTGTATTCTTTGAAGTAGTTTATTTACTTACCAACTTTCCCATTCAAGACACTATTCAAATCATAGAAGAGAATCTTCCCCAACACATGAATGTTAGTGTAGAAGAATTTAATGAGCTCATTACCTTATTACGTCTGATACTCTCCTTCATCTAAGTTTAACTATGACTTTTCTTCACAGCCGAAGGTCATTTCCACGAATCTTGAATTCCCCAAGCGCATGCAATAAAATTGAATATTGTAGTGGACAAGTGGATGACACATTTGTATTACTTAGAGAATCACTCAGTGACAATGACATTACGTTAGCACAACTCAAAAGAATGCACAGTTAAATGTTCGACATGGAGTTAGAAAAACGACATGTATTTAATTTTTTGGACATAACTATAAAGAAAGGTAGTGGTGTGCATTTTCAACTTCTCGCGGCGTAATAAATAATCCATTAAATTTCGTGCATGCAGCCGTGAAAATAAAATTTCCTCCACTGATATTTCGGCCGCGTATCGTCCGGCCATCCTCAGAGTGAGTCACAAGACTGACACAGTCTTGTGACTCACTCTGAGGATGGCCGGACGATACGCGGCCGAAATATCAGGGGAGGAAATTTTATTTGCACGGCTGCGTGCCCGAAATTTAATGGATTAAATATAATGGTGTTCATAGATTTCACATCTATCGTAAGTCGACGTCCACTGATAATGTCATACATAATAATTCCAGCCTCCAAGAGACCACAAGAAGGAATTTTTCCATTCTACGCTTCACAGACTAATCAGTCTTCCCCTAGATCAAAACGAAACTGATAAAGAACTAGACAGCCTTAGACATATAATACTGAATAACGGTTTCACTGCACAAACCTTTGATAAAACGTTTGATGTAAATTGTGAATCACAATATTACTGACGAGATTAAATAGCGTAAAGAAGAAGCTAAAACTAAATATCAGTCGCTGCCATACAGCAGATCAGTCTCTAAGAGAATTGCTGAACCATTTCGTAACATAAAAGTGAGAATAGGCTTCCGTACTGACAACATTTTAGATCCTACCACAGGTCATATTATCCAAGTCAATAAACATTACACACAATCTGGAGTTCATATCAACTGTGAAGAATGCAATAACTTTTACATAGAACAAATTGGTAGAAGTTTTAACATTCGTTTAAGAGAACACAGTAAAACCAAGGATAATTGCAGATTATTGTTTGCAAACCATATTCAAGCGACTAAACACACGCTACATAACTCAGAAAGCTCTTTAGAAATACGCCGTAGTATCGGAAAAAGAAAGTTTGATTATTTAGAAGAGACAGAAATTTGTAGGGCATTTTTAGGCACCAGTCAGAATACATTTTGAATGAGCAGACTGATCTAAAAAATACGGAATTCTTGACTGGTTCAAAAACATTTTTTAATTGGAATATTTTTTTAAAATATGAGTGACTAGCTGTGTTAATCTTAGCAAGTATTCTAGAGCATGTTACGCGTTTTACCAATTTGCACTTGTTTCTTCCCTATATTTGTGTATCACTTGCGTTTGTTTTGCGTACGTAAACCGCTATTTTCATCTGTATCTGAGATTTTAGACCCTCTTCTGTAGTTGTGTTTTCTGGATACTGTTTCATCGTGACTTGATACTCCATCTTTTTACTACTTTTAATTTACATTCCTAGTATCATTTGGGGATCCTGTTTTTATTTAAGACGTATTTCTGTTCCTTTTCTCTTTCCTCCTCATACGTGGCACAAATCACCTGATGTCGACTCCGAATATTAGCATCTTTGCAGTCCATGTAGCTTATACTCTTTGTATGTTTACATTTTTGCCTCTTTGGTGACCCACTGACTGCGCCTGCTACACGAGATTTAAACTTAAGTGTTCATATAATTGTTTAACCAGCTTTCTAGCGAGTATGGGATATGGGAGTGCATATAAATTCACTCCACCATGTGCAACTGCTCTTGCACAACACTCACAGCTTTGTATTACTGAGTAGGTTTCAATATCTTACGTAAGATGATTTGAAATTTTTATTTTCAACGTTTGTCAATTTCATATGTACGTGTATCATATTTGACGACTGAATAATGTTCTAACAGCCTAAAGCGGAAAGATTTCATTTAGATATTTCAGTATGTCCATGGACCTATGCGCTATCTAAGCGTGAATGAAATGGAAGGCGCTCGTAAAGTCAGCTATAAGGATGGCAGGTCTTAGACTTATTGAGAGATTTGTGCCAAAAAGTATCACTGTTATAACCGAGAATGCGTACAGGAAACTTAAGCGACCCGGTATAGGATACGGCTCAAATGGCTGAAATATCGTACTCTTTGAATTTGTAAAGGCGCGAATGTTAACCTAAAGTTGCCCTTACGGGGGCCATATTTTGTGACAAACTATGACCACAGTAGTGTTGTCAACTTCAATGTTGCAGTTTGGCACCATTAAACAGCTGTATTTGTGTATGGCTTGGAAATACTGCTGATGGATAAAGATGTTGCAGGTAGTTTCCGAGGTGTTTTCAGTGTTGTCCACTAAACGTGGTGAATATTGCGAATGACTGAAACGCATCTGCATCTGCCCATCTCTACAAATGCTTCGCTCTCGCTGTTAACATTGTTTCCTCATTCTCTAGCTGAGAGCGCTGAAATTACAACTGTCGTGGAAGTTTGAAAGTTGGCTCACCCACGAGAAAACTATGAATATCGTAAATGAGATGCATCTACAACCAGAGCTGTGGAACATATAAACTAATATGTATGAAGACCTCAGTCTGATAAAGGACCTACTGCCTGCTATCAGAAGATATCAGAAGATATGCAACGTGGAGACATAAGTGTATTCCAGCTAGTTTCTTTACCCTTTTATAAGCTTCATGAGGTATGTTTCCTTATTCGTAGCACCAACTTGCCCACTGTCCTATTTTTAATTATATAGTTTCATGTACATTACCTGCCACGTCCTATGCCTCTGGTCGTAGCTCTCTAGCATATCCGAAAAATCAATATTCTCTCGCTTTACTGGCGAACCACAATAACATACTGAAATAAACATCTGATCGTTATTTCAAACTTATTTTAATAAATTTCTTGTGTTTCTAAAACAACATTGGAATCTTGTGGTCCTAAAACGTATATCGATGAAATGAGAGTCTCAGAAGTACATCAGGATTCTGAATGAATCACTGGCAGCCAAAAACAGAATAATGATAGCCAATATGACCATAACTGATATAGAGTTTCGTATTGAAATTACCAGTTTTTGGAACAATTGCTTTTACAATATACTCAAAACCGAGTTTTGACATTACGGTACAAATCAGAAAAAAAGCTGTGTATACAACAACAGTTCACGAACTAAAGCATCGAAAGTAGTTAACGTAATTTAAAAAGTTGGCACCCACACGGCCCGGTTTTCTTGTGGCCGAACAGTTTTGCCGGACAATATTGCAGGACATACCTAATATGAATGGCCCGTAAACGCACCCTGAAATGCGACGTAACAATAAAGAGGTTTCCGTATGTCTTTACGGATACCACTATGAGTAATGACTGAGTAACCAAGCCGCGTGGGGCGTCCTACGTGAGGACTGGTTTTGTGCAAATACTGGACGCCCATAAAGCCCCGCTCGCATTTCAAGAAATGGCTTGGAAGCTGTTAGAGATATGGAAATGTGGTTTGTTTTAAGACTTTTAGCAGCTCTCAAAATTCCTTCCTGAGTCCTTTGGTCCTTTGTTGTAGATTTGACAGACAAGAAGGCGATATGTGTCATCTAGTATGGAGATCAAAATCCTTGGTAGTAGTACTATGGAACTGTCGACGTAAGTATGGGAGGATAAAATCGGCAAAAACAAGACTAATGAGGTGGCTCAAACACTTAAAAGAGATAGGTAGTGTCAAAGACATTACTCGATGTGGACGTCATCTTGTTTCTGAAGCAGAAGTGCAAGCTGCATTTCAATGCTGTCCCCATCAGAAATAAATTCATCATGCAGCAGTTGTAATGGAGAGAGCAAGATCAAGCGTCGCAAGGCTTGTGCGCTCTCGCTATGTCACAGCATACCTGTAAGACTTCTTTCTGTGAGGTTACGTCTCGTATCGCGTGTGCACAGGACAAGTCAGTGAAATTGTTACCATTATGCACTCATCAAGCAAGAAATTACTGCTGCTAATAATTTAACGCTGATCTTGAATATCGTCTTGATCCTCATGAGTACTAAAGGGAATCCGTTAAGTTTCGGAAACACGATAAATCGCACAAACCTAAAGCATGTCAGTTCAACTAAATACTTAGGCGTTACAATTACGAGTAACTTAAATTGGAACGATCACACAGATAATGTCGTGGGGAAAGCAAACTAAAGACTGCATTTTATTGGCAGAACACTTAGAACATGCAACAGGTCTATTGAAGAGAAGGACTACATTACGCTTGTCCGCTCTCTCCTGTAGTGTAGTTGCGCGACATTGAATGCGCATAAGGGATGTACGACGTAAAACGTTGAAAAAGTTCACCGAAGGGCTGCTCGTTTTGTATCAACGCGGAATAGAAGAGGGAGTGTAAGAGACATGAAAGGCGAGATGTGATCTCAAAAATGAAAACAGAGGCATCAATCACGAAGTTTCTCTTCCGAATGCGAAAATACACACATCAAAAAAAGTATTGCATCACCTCGGTTCCGAGAGCTCTTGAAACTGTACTGAAAATTGGAATAGAGGTCAACATAAACATCACTTCCGCCCTTTTTATTATTCACGGAAACCACTCATTGGATGTTGTAACACCATACAGCCAGACCTTCAGAGGTTATGGTCCACATTGCTGTACACACTGGTAGCTCTCATACTCAGTAGCAAGTTCTCTTGCATTGATGCTTGCCTGTATTCGTCGTGGCATACTATCCACAAGTTCATCACGGCACTGCTGCTCCAGATTGTCCCACTCCTCAACGGCGATTCAGCGTAGATCCCTCAGAGTGGTTGGTGGGTCACGTCGTCCAAAACAGTCCTCTTTAAGATATTCCAAGCATGTTCGATAGGGTTCGTGTCTGGAGAACATGCTGGCCACCCTAGTCGAGCGATATCGTTATCCTGAAGGAAGTCATTCACAATATGTGCACGATGGAGGCGCGCATTGTCGTCCATGAAGACGAATGCCTCGCCAATATGCTGCCAATATCGTTGCACTATCGGTCGCAGGATGGTATTCACGGATCGTACAGCCGCTACGGTGCCCTCCAAGACCAACACCGGCGTAGCGGCCCCGCATAATGCCACCCCAAAACAGCAGGGAACCTCCACCTTGCTGCACTCGCTGGACAGTGTGTAAGGCGGTCAGCCAGACTGCCTCCAAACACGTCTCCGACGATTGCCTAGGTCTAATTGAAGGCATATACGACACTCATCGGTGAATAGAACGTGTTGCCAATCCTGAGCGATCCATTCGGCGTGTTGTTGGGCACATCTGTACCGCGCTGCATGGTGTCGTGGTTGCGAAGATGGATCTCGCCATGGACGTCGGGAGTGAAGTAGCGCATTATGCAGACTATTGCGCACAGTTTGAGTCGTAACACGACGTCCTGTGGCTGCACAAAAAGCATTATTCAATATGGTGGCGGCGCTGTCAGGGAGCCTCCGAGCCATAATCCGTAGGTAGCGGTCATCCGCTGCAGTAGTAACGCTTGAGCGGCCTGAACGAGGCATATCATCGACAGTTCCTGTTTCTCTGTATCTCCTCCATGACCGAACAACATCGCTTTTGTTCACTCCGAGACGGCTGGACACTTCGCTTGTTGAGAGCCGCCGGCCGGAGTGGCCGAGCGGTTCTAGGCGCTACAGTCTGGAACCGCGCGACCGCTACGGTCGCAGGTTCGAATCCTGCCTCGGGCATGGATGTTTGTGATGTCCTAAGGTTAGTTAGGTTTAAGTAGTTCTAAGTTCTAGGGGACTGATGACCTCAGCAGTTAAGTCCCATAGTGCTCAGAGCCATTGTTTTGTTGAGAGCCCTTCCTGGCACAAAGTAACAATGCGGACGCGATCGAACCGCGATATTGACCGTCTAGGCATGGTTGAACTACAGACAACACGAGCCGTGTACTTACTTCCTGGTGGAATAACTGGAACAGTTCGGCTGTCAGACCTCCTCCGTCTAATAGGCGCTGCTCATGCATGGTTGTTTACATATTTAGGCTGGTTTTAGTGACATCTCTAAACAGTCAAAGGGACTGTATCTATGATACAATATCCACAGTCAACGTATATCTTCTGCAGTTCTGGGTACAAGGGTGATGCAAATCGTTTTTGATTTGTGTATTTTGTTGAGGCTCACCTACATAGGCAGAAATTTTTATCGTAATGAAATGGGAAAAATCAAAGCTTGCACTGGAAAGGTTTAGGTTTTTTTTGTGCTGTTCGAGGGTGGAAATGTAGAGAATTAACTTGAAGGCGGTTCGATGAATTCTCTGCCAGGCTCTTAACTGTGAATTTCAAATTGTTCAAATGGCTCTGAGCACTATGAGGCTTGGCATCTGAGGACAGCAGTCCCATAGACTTAGAACTACTTAAACCTAACTAACCTAAGAACATCACACACATCCATGCCCAAGGTAGGATTCGAACCTGCGGCTGCAGCAGCAGCAGCGCGGTTCCAGACTGAAGCGCCTAGAACCGCTCGTCCACAACAGCCGGCTGTGAATTACAGAGAAGTATTGTAGTCGCAGAAGGTTGATGTCCTACGAACGACGAGTTGGAAAAGAGTGGAATTCTGTGTTAACAGGAAACAACTTCGCGAGCTGCTAAAGGTTTCACAACGTATCGCGATACTCTAATAGTTCCGAAGATTTGATTTTGGATATTATAATGGGGCTTATTGGTCACCCTATGTGTAGCACATGCCATTATAAAGAACCTGAAATTTCCATGAAATTAGTTTTCAAATAGTACGTATAGTGTGGCAGAACTATCATTATCTTCTGAAAATGTACTGGCTTCATACGCATATTCTCACATGCATGATGCTAAACAGTTCATTAGTCGCGTTCTCCGTCCGAGGTTTATCATGCTGCTTTTCCATGTGTTAAACGCTACATAACTAAAAAATGGTTCAAATGGCTCTGAGCACTATGGGACTTAACTTCAGAGGTCATCAGTCCCCTGGAACTTAGAACTACCTAAACCTAACTAACCTAAGGACATCACACACATCCATGCCCGAGGCAGGATTCGAACCTGCGACCATAGCGGTCGCGACGATCCAGGCTGTAGCACCTTGAACCGCTCGGCCACCCTGGCCGGCGCTACATAACTAGTCATTTATTTTATTTCTGCTGGATACTGTAAGGCATTCCCAGCGGACGTTAAGTTTCCGCCAGCGTTCGTTATGGAGCGGAAAGACGACTGCGAAGCTGCTTGTGGCGAGGGTCGCTGATGGGAGACAACTAAGACGGACACTTGTCCCTTAAGTCGCGCCCGGCTGACTTCATTTGTGTGCCCTGCGGGACCGCGGCGCCTAAGTGGAGGCGGGGAATGCATAATTTCCTGCCGCCAAGGGGGTCCCTCCCGGTCCTTACGGCGAGCGTTACGCAACACACTGCGCAGCGGTCGCTGGCCGCGTGTGCGCCGTCCTAGGGCACCGGCTCTATCAATCACATCTTGGCAGAGGCGGGTCTTGCAACGGCATATGTTCTCCGCACACTACTATACAGCGTGAGGCTGAGGAAGCTTCGAACAAATAACAGTGAATTACTACACTGTCAGCAGCTCGTGCTCTACTAGTAGCGTAGCTGACTCTCGATGACTGGGACCAGGTTTCGATTCCCGATCCGGTCGGGGATTTTCTCTGCTAGGGTACGAGTATGTCCCCAGAAGGGTGAAACACGTAAGTATGCAGGGTATACAGTACAGCGATGGCGAGCCATGAGAGAATCTCTGACCAGAGAGTTACTTATCGTTGCTAGTCTGCGTTTGACCGCGCGAGAGTGCAGTTGCTTGTAGGGAGTCGGTAGTTGCAGTTGCAAGAGAGTAGTTGTACGTAGCGAGTCGCGAGAGTATGTAGTACAGTTGCGAGTTACCAGTTGTGTGTGAGGAGTCGGCGGGCGTCGACATGACTCTGGTCGGGATTCAGGACGAGGTATATTTTTTAAATAAGGTAATGAAGCAGCATTGCGCTCATCTGATAATGTAATGGATCTTAAATGTAATTACTTTGTTCAAGAATCGCCCCAATAATAATTTTGTTTTCAAACCAAGTATTTTAACAAAACAAACATTTTATTGAAAGAAAATTTTCTTTGCTTTTCCTCCAAGAATCAATTTATCACGCTGGTTATTGCACAGGGCCCAAGGTTAGCGCAGCTGGCCTTATAAGATTTATCAGGTTTAGCATAACGCTAATTTTGTGGGGACTTAACTTTTTTGCACATTTTTATTATTATTGACGTTTATTACTGTGGGAAGCTAACATATGGGATTATTTGCATTTTTTATTCAATTCATATCATTTAAAAATAATTACGGGGAGGTTACACTTGGCGACCCTGCCAGGATCCTCCCCGTAATTATTTTTAAATGATATGAATTGAATAAAATATGCAAATAATCCCATATGTTAGCTTCCCACAGTAATAAACGTCAATAATAATAAAAATGTGCAAAAAAGTTAAGTCCCCACAAAATTAACGTTATGCTAAACCTGATAAATCTTATAAGGCCAGCTGCGCTAACCTTGGGCCCTGTGCAATAACCAGCGTGATAAATTGATTCTTGTAGGAAAAGCATAGAAAATTTTCTTTCAATAAAATGTTTGTTTTGTTAAAATACTTGGTTTGAAAACAAAATTATTATTGGGGCATTTCTTGAACAAAGTAATTACATTTAAGATCCATTACATTATCAGATGAGCGCAATGCTGCTTCATTACCTTATTTAAAAAATATACCTCGTCCTGAATCCCGACCAGAGCCATGTCGACGCCCGCCGACTCCACACACACAACTGGTAACTCGCAACTGTACTACATACTCTCGCGACTCGCTACGTACAACTACTCTCTTGCAACTGCAACTACCGACTCCCTACAAGCAACTGCACTCTCGCGCGGTCAAACGCAGACTAGCAACGATAAGTAACTCTCTGGTCAGAGATTCTCTCATGGCTCGCCATCGCTGTACTGTATACCCTGCATACATACGTGTTTCAAGGGGAGACATGGTGTATCACCGGTGCACGCACTTTGCCGAAGGTTATTAAGGTTTCCATACTGAAGAGGATTTAGGGTCACCGTGCCTCATCAATGACGATCTCGAGGAGCTGGTGCGTCAGCTCATAACGGAGTACCGTCGCTTCACGATTATGAATCACAGCAGCCATTTTCCGCATGTACCGCAATCGTTGTTGCATCCTGTCATCGAGCACCTCCTGTTCATGTAAGTGTGCCAGTTGAGTGTCGAAAAACTTGACACCCGATAACAAAATGAATCTCACAGAAACAACACTGACATTAGTGCAGTGGTCCCATAATGAAGGCGACGAGTTCCCCGGTAGGATCGTCACGGGTGGAGCGATGAGACATGGGTCATCCACTTTACACGGAAACCCAGCAGAAGTCGTCAATTGGCGGCAACGTGGATCTCCAGTCAAGATGAATTTCAAACTGTTTTGGTGCGGAAAGTATTTTGAACGCTTTTCTGGGACAGGAAGCACAGTCTGCCCATTGACCCTCTGCGCTCAGGTGACACAGGGAACGCTGCGGAAATGACAACGGCACATGCAAAAGAAGAGGCATGGAATACAGGTTCCCTGTCCCCGTCGTGTTTCAGCAGTCGATGTAGACACTACTTTCTCTTATGTAACCTGAAGATGGTTGTTTTACCGTTTGAAACAAGAAATCGACATATCCATCCTTGCAATCTTGGCAAATAAAAAGGTATGACAAAGGAGACTATGACACTATATTTAACATACTTATCACAAAAATGAATCATGTTGTAATTTTAATCGCATTTGTATTACAACAATTGAGGCTTACGTACGCTGAATGAGATCACTCCATTTGATGCTCTCGTCTTGACAGGTATTTTAAAATTCACCTTTTATGATATTTTGCAAACAGCGGTAAAAGACTTAACTCCAGTATGAGCAATACTTAATTGTGTCATTCATTACTCAAAATTGTTATTTATGACATAAAGTGCGTAAATAAATGATTATTTATGTGAAAACTATGCTCGTTAAGTAAAGTTTGTGTCTACGCAGGCTGTGCTGAATAGTGTAATTTACAGTACGGTACTTACTTAATTCAAACCGAACTGCAATTAAGGTCTGTCGTATACATTGATGTTAAAAAATTTGGAAAATTGACAGCAATAACGGGCAGATCCTGGATGGCCCCTGGCATTGCAGCAGTGGGGTGCAAATTTCTCGACCTCCGCTATCGGGTGGAGAAATGTAGGGTCCCCCTGAATAGGTCAGGCGTGCACTACACGCCGGAAGCGGCTACAAGGGAGCGGAGTACGTGTGGAGTGCACATGGGGGTTTTTTTAGGTTAGAGAATCCCCTCCCTAGGCCCGACAAGACGCCTCCTGAGACGCGGCAAGATAGGAGTAGGCAAAATGCAACAGGGAATAACAATATTAATGTGCTAATAGTAAACTGCAGGAGCGTCTATAGAAAGGTCCCAGAACTGCTCTCATTAATAAACGATCACAACGCCCATATAGTACTAGGGACAGAAAGTTGGCTGAAACCAGACGTAAACAGTAACGAAATCCTAAACTCAGATTGGAATTATACCGCAGAGACAGGCTGAACAGTGAAGGGGGAGGCGTGTTTATAGCGGTAAGAAGTACAATAGTATCGAAGGAAATTGACGGAGAACAGACATGGTAATTGGATGTCTCTATAGGCCCCCTGGCTCAGCAGCTGTTGTGGCTGAGCACCTGAAGGATAATTTGGAAAATATTTCGAGTAGATTTCCCCACCATGTTATAGTTCTGGGTGGAGATTTTAATTTGCCGGATATAGACTGGGAGACTCAGACGTTCATAACGGGTGGCAGGGACAAAGAATCCAGTGAAATTTTTTTAAGTGCTTTATCTGAAAACTACCTTGAGCAGTTAAACAGAGAACCGACTCGTGGCGATAACATATTAGACCTTCTGGTGACAAACAGACCCGAACTATTTGAAAAAGTTAACGCAGAACAGGGAATCAGTGATCATAAAGCGGTTACGGCATCGATGATTTCAGCCGTAAATAGGAATATTAAAAAGGGTAGGAAGATTTTTCTGTTTAGAAAAAGTGACAAAAAGCAGATTTCAGAGTACCTGTTGGCTCAACACAAAAGTTTTGTCTCAAGTACTGATAGTGTTGAGGATCAGTGGACAAAGTTCAAAACCATCGTACAATATGCGTTAGATGAGTATGTGCCAAGCAAGATCGTAAGAGATGGAAAAGAGCCACCGTGGTTCAACAACCGAGTTAGAAAACTGCTGCGAAAGCAAAGGGAACTTCACAGCAAACATAAACATAGCCAAAGCCTTGCAGACAAACAAAAATTACGCGAAGCGAAATGTAGTGTGAAGAGAGCTATGCGAGAGGCGTTCAATGAATTTGAAAGTAAAGTTCTATGTACTGACTTGGCAGAAAATCCTAAGAAATTTTGGTCTTATGTCAAAGCGGTAGGTGGATCAAAACAAAATGTCCAGACACTCTGTGACCAAAATGGTACTGAAACAGAGGATGACAGACTAAAGGCCGAGATACTAAATGTCTTTTTCCAAAGTTGTTTCACAGAGGAAGATTGCACTGTAGTTCCTTCTCTAGATTGTCGCACAGATGACAAAATGGTAGATATCGAAATAGACGACAGAGGGATAGAGAAACAATTAAAATCGCTCAAAAGAGGAAAGGCCTCTGGACCTGATGGGATACCAGTTCAATTTTACACAGAGTACGCGAAGGAACTTGCCCCCCTTCTTGCAGCGGTGTACCGTAGGTCTCTAGAAGAGCGTAGCGTTCCAAAGGATTGGAAAAGGGCACAGGTCATCCCCGTTTTCAAGAAGGGATGTCGAACAGATGTGCAGAACTATAGACCTATATCTCTAACGTCGATCAGTTGTAGAATTTTGGAGCACGTATTGTGTTCGAGTATAATGACTTTTCTGGAGACTAGAAATCTACTCTGTAGGAATCAGCATGGGTTTCGAAAAAGACGGTCATGCGAAACCCAGCTCGCGCTATTCGTCCACGAGACTCAGAGGGCCATAGACACGGGTTCACAGGTAGATGCCGTGTTTCTTGACTTCCGCAAGGCGTTCGATACAGTTCCCCACAGTCGTTTATTGAACAAAGTAAGAGCATATGGGCTATCAGACCAATTGTGTGATTGGATTGAGGAGTTCCTAGATAACAGGACGCAGCATGTTATTCTCAATGGAGAGAAGTCTTCCGAAGTAAGAGTAATTTCAGGTGTGCCGCAGGGGAGTGTCATAGGACCGTTGCTGTTCACAATATACATAAATGACCTGGTGGATGACATCGGAAGTTCACTGAGGCTTTTTGCAGATGATGCTGTGGTGTATCGAGAGGTTGTAACAATGGAAAATTGTACTGAAATGCAGGAGGATCTGCAGCGAATTGACGCATGGTGCAGGGAATGGCAACTGAATCTCAATGTAGACAAGTGTAATGTGCTGCGGATACACAGAAAGGAAGATCCTTTATCATTTAGCTACAAAATAGCAGGTCAGCAACTGGAAGCAGTTAATACCATAAATTATCTGGGAGTACGCATTAGGAGTGATTTAAAATGGAATGATCATATAATGTTGATTGTCGGTAAAGCAGATGCCAGACTGAGATTCATTGGAAGAATCCTAAGGAAATGCAATCCGAAAACAAAGGAAGTAGGTTACAGTACGCTTGTTCGCCCACTGCTTGAATACTGCTCAGCAGTGTGGGATCCGTACCAGATAGGGTTGATACAAGACATAGAGAAGATCCAACGGAGAGCAGCGCGCTTCGTTACAGGATCATTTAGTAATCGCGAAAGCGTTACGGAGATGATAGATAAACTCCAGTGGAAGACTCTGCAGGAGAGACGCTCAGTAGCTCGGTACCGGCTTTTGTCAAAGTTTCGAGAACATACCTTCACCGAAGAGTCAAGCAGCAGTGGGACCACGTATACGCCACGACTTCGCAAAGCTCGCGATCGCGATCTCAGGCTTCTAAACAAAATCTGCAAAAGAGACCAAGAGACTGAGAGGACATTATTTGGCATGTCTATTTAGCGATCTGGTCTTGCTCTATATTTTTGACCCCAGTTTCTTCATTTAAAAATGAGCTGGTCAATAATACCTGCACGTTTTTCCAGTTTTGGATATGTCTCGCACTGCAGGGGTTGTGACCAAGCAGTTTTGTTTATCTACCAGTGACAAGCATTCTTTGCAATATCTCTTCACCAAAGGTAAAATCGCGAAATATATTTAACTAACAGAACATTAATTTGAGTCTAGAATCATAGAATCATAATTTATGAGAAATCCGTAGTCGAATTACGGAGGGGAGTAATAGGGTGTACAGTAATGTGATTACCTTACCACCTCCACAACTAAGTAGCCACCTGCTGCTGAAAATCATCTGCTGAAAGGTGTTGGCATACGGCATACTGTTGTGATTAGCAAGCGTGAGTCGCATATGAACCCTGTATCCAGTACGTGTATACTGAAAATTAGCTTCTCCTCACTTTGTTCTGTCGCTAAGAACGACAGTCCACATGTCAAAAATTTGGTTTCACGTTTCGGGCACAGCTCACTATCAGAACTTCATATAAAAGGACTTAATATACAGTGCCGTGTCAGATGATTTCAGTCTTAACACTGATGTCAATTCAACGTGACACGAAAGCAACGTTTGTGATTAAAACTGTCTAGATCGTTTAATACAAGGGATATTTAATAATTAAAAAGAGATATTGGTGTAGAAAGAAACAGTGCATCTTTACAACTGAGACGTTTATTCTTAATTTTTATATTCATATTGTCCGTAGCTGCTTTACAATTCTTGAGGGTATTTTCGTTCTGTCGCTGCAACTACAAAAAATGCGTGTGTTCTCACCAGACGGGTTTCGCCTTATTGAGGTAGAGCATCACCAGTGGTCTGTAATTAAGTTATTTACGTTTTGATTAGTTTTTAAGATTGATCTTGTAAACAAATCAAAACGTATACACTTACAGGAACCGGCGACTATACACTATGAGATCAAAACTCTCCGGACGTCCTCCGAAACAAACGTTTTTCGTATTAGGTGCATTGTGCTGCCACCTACTGCCAGGTACTCAATACTAGCGACCTCGGTAATCATTAGACATCATGAGCGAGCAGAATGGGGTGCTCCGTGGAACTCACGGATTTCTAACGTGGTCAGACGATTGGGTGTCACTTGTGTCATACGTCTGTACATAAAATTTCGACACTCCTAAACGTCCCTAGGTCCGCTCTTGCCGATGTGATACTGAAGTGGAAACGTGAAGGGACACGTATACCACAAAAGCGTACAGGCGGACCTCGTCTGTTGACTGACAGAGACCGCCGACAGTTCAAGAGGGACGTAATGTGGTATAGGTAGATATACTGACCATCACACAGAAATTCCAAACTGCATCAGGATCCACTTTAAGCACTATGACAGTTAGGAGGGATGTGAGGAAACTTCAATTTCATGGTCGGGCGGCTGCTCATAAGCTACACATCATGACGCCTCGCTTGGTGTAAGAGGCGTGAACAATGGACGATTGAACAGTGGAAATACGTTGTGTGGAGTGAAAAATCACGGCACACAATGTGGCGATCCGATGGCCGGGTGTGGGTATGGCGAATGCCCGGGGAACGTCATCTGGCAGCGTGTGTAGTGCCAACAGTAAAATTCGGAGGCGGTAGTATTATGGCGTGGTCGTGTTTTTCATGAAGGGGACTTGCACCCCTTGATGTTTTGCGTGGCACTATCACAGCACAGGCCTACATAGATGTTTTAAGCACCTTCTTACTGTCCTCTGTTGAAGAGCAATTCGGGGATAGCGATTGTATCTTTCAGCAAGTTCGAGCACCTGTTCATAATGCACGGCCTGTGGCGGAGTGGTTACACGACAATAACATCCCTGTGCTGGACTGGCGTGCACAGAGTCCTGACCTCAATCCTATAGAACACCTTTGGGATGTTTTGGAACGCCGACTTCGTGCCAGGCCTCACCGATGGACGAATAGGCTGCCATTCCCCAAGAAACCTTACACCACCTGATTGAACGTGCGGCTGCGAGAATGGAAGTTGTCATCAAACCTAAGGGTGGGTCAACACCATATTGAATTCCAGCATTACCGATGGAGAGCGCCACGAACTTGTAAGAAATTTTCAGCCAGGTTTCCGGGTACTTTTGATCACATGATGTAACTTTTACGGGCTGTAGCCTCATTGGATGACGCTTCTGGACATGGACTCCTATTCAAAATATTGTGTACTAACTGCTGTCTACAAGTTCTTCCTGTTGGCAATGGGGAGTTGCGAACACTTGGTATACAGGGATTTGAGTGACCTTTGGTCATAATACATGCACTCATCAGTGTACTTTCCACTGGTGAAGCCAACCTGTAGGCTCGTTGACGGCGAAGTCCCGATATTTAAAAAAAAAATACGATCAGCACGCCGTCCGACTACCGTCGGGTGTATCGTATCCTCACCAGCACGCGCCTCGACCCAGCTGCAGGTGCGGGTCCAGATGCACAAGGGATCCTTCGGACACGGTGCCGACGTGCAGCCAGCTGAGGCGGCGCGCCTCCGGTAGACGTTGGCGGCCGAGCGACACGTGTCGTCTGAAGACGGCGCCGTGTAGCCTGCGGCGGAGGTAACCCGAGCCGGTGCGGGTTTGCGGGGGATAATCCCGGCCGCCACACGGACCGCCAAGACGTACAAGTGCGGGCCGGGCCGCGTCAAGGCGGGCTTCCCAGCAGCTGCCGCTCTGTAGGCGGCGAGCCGTTGCGCCTCGGGGGCGCCGCCCCTACCAGCAAGGCGCTGCCGACTACCAGGCGGCGGCTATTCCAGACCGCAACGCCGCAACTGCCGTCAGTTTATACTAGGTGTTACCAGAGAGTAATGTTTTTTTTTTTCCTCTAGCTGGATGCATCCGATTGTCAATTTTTTTCCTTGTTGGTACACATTTTCCTTACATACACTACTGGCCATTAAAATTGCTACACCACGAAGACGACGTGCTACAGACGCGAAATTTAACTGACAGGAAGAAGATGCTGTGATATGCAAATGATTAGCTTTTCAGAGCATTCACACAAGGTTGGAGCCGGTGGCGACACCTACAACGTGCTGACATGAGGAAAGATTCCAACAGATTTCTCATACACAAACAGCAGTTGATCGGCGTTTCCTGGTGAAACATTGTTGTGATGCCTCGTGTAAGGAGGAGAGCTGCATAGCATCACGTTTCCGATTCTGATAAAGGTCGGATTGTAGCCTATCGCGATTGCGGTTTACCTTATCGCGACATTGCTGCTCGCGTTGGTCGAGATCCAATGACTGTTAGCGTAATATGGAATCGGTGGGTTCAGGAGGGTAATAAGGAACGCCGTGCTGGATCCCAACGGCATCGCATCACTAGCAGTGGAGATGACAGCCATCTTATGCGCATGGCTGTAACTGATCTTGCAGCCACGTCTCGATCCCTGAGTCAACAGATGGCGACGTTTGTCAGACAACAACCATCTGCACGAACAGTTCGACGACGTTTGCAGCAGCAGGGACTATCAGCTCGGAGACCATGGCTGCGGTTACCCTTGACGCTGCATCACAGACAGGAGCACTTGCGATGGTGTACTCAACGACGAACTTGGGTGCACTAATGGCAAAACGTCATTTTTTTCTGATGAATCCAGGTTCTGTTTACGGCATCATGATAGTCGCATCCGTCTTTGGCGACATCGCGGTGAGCGCACATTGGAAGCGTGTATTCGCCATCGCCATACTGGCGTATTACCCGGCGTGATGGTGTGCGGTGCCATTGGTTACACGTCTCGGTCACCTCTTGTTCGCACTGACGGCACTTTGAACAGTGGACGTTACGTCTCAGATGTGTTACGATCCGTGGCTCTACCCTTCATTCGATCCCTGCGAAACCCTACATTTCAGCAGGTCCTGTACGGGTCTTCCTGGATACAGAAAATGTTCGACTGCTGCCCTGGCCAGCACGTTCTCCAGATCTCTCACCAACTGAAAACGTCTAGTCAATGGTGGCCGAGCAGCTGGCTGGTCACAATACGCCAGTCACTACTCTTGATGAACTGTGGTATCGTGTTGAAACTGCATGGGCAGCTGTACCCGTACACGCCATCAAAACTCTGTTTGTCTCAATGTCCAGGCGTATCAAGGCCGCTATAACGGCCACAGGTGGTTGTTGTGGGTACTGATTTCTCAGGATCTATGCACTCAAATTGCGTGAAAATGTAATCACATGTCAGTTCTAGTATAATATATTTGTCCAGTGAATACCCGTTTATCATCTGGATTTCTTCTTGGTGTAGCAGTTTTAATGGCCAGTAGTGTATATTGCTTGCACATATTCCTTTGCATTTTCAGCTGTTTTGAATATTCAGTTTCTGTTGACAGTCCAAATGGTTATACATGTATCGAGTGCTCGGAGAATTTTTACTTTAGAAAAATGTGAGAAAATAGAATTTGTATTAAAATTTGTTTGAAAAATGGAATAGAGTGTTGCGCCGCATTCGAAATGTTAATTGCGTTCTTTTGGCGAATCTACTATAAGTGAGACAAGACTTTAAGCTTGACTGGTATAAACGTTTTAAAAGTAGAACGTTGGAATTTCTGACATTCCTAAAACGGCGGGAAAGGATCATTTTGATCCCATAAAAAATTTTCATGTTTGACGTAAACAAGTACTTTTTTAGTGTTTGTCAATCCATACTTAATCTCTTGTAACTAGAACAATTATATACAATTATAGATAATGATTACTAATTTATTTGAACAACAGTGTATCATGCAAATCTATTGTTGCTACTGCTAACCAGTTTCTTAACTATAGATTTCAATTTATTAACTATTCACGCAACCTTCTAAACATACTTAGTAAATTTGGTCCATATTACTCTCACATGTGTTTTACAAACAGCTCTGTATTACTTTTCACTCAAGTCATTTGAAACTGCTAGACGCACTTAGCACAGGTGATTTCTGTCTTACGTGCACATTTTACGAACATGGCTTTGTGGCACTTTTCACAGTTTTCGCAGGTCTTGCTGCCTTTGCAGAGGCTGATTTGGCAGTTCCTCCGCTTTCTAGGTGATTTCAGTCCCATATCCTCTCCTTTTCCTGATGTTCCTACTCTTTTGTTCCCTTGAGTTCATTTAACAGTTGAAGTATGAGTCTCCTCAATTGTACAGGATATCGCATACTCGCAAATCAGCACTAACGCTCTTTGTTTACGAAACATGCCCCACAGACATTATGACACTATGGTTTACAAGAGTTTTTACATGATCTGTGGTGTTACAGTGCCTTAGGATATGTATATGTATGTGTGTCTATGTCAATTATGAAATGTATTTTTACTCCTATATAGTAGTATCATCCAGTAGTACCATATAGTACAAAAACTCAACCACAAAATTAAAACATAACTGAAGGAGAATCAAAACAAGCAGAGAACACAAACATCAAAGAACACTAAAGCACACACGGAAACACGAAACAATAACACTCATGACATTAATAACAGGAAATAAAGCACACTCGTACATACGAACACAAAGCAACACACAAGATAGCAAATATACTAAAGAAACAGGGGTTACACATAGCTTACAGAACAAGAAACACCCTCCAGTCACATTTACAAACAACAGACAGACAGAAAAATACGGAGGAGAAAGTATATACCAGCTAGAGAGCCAAGAATGTAAATCAGGATACCCGGGAATGTCAAGCAGAAACTTCAAAACTAGATATGAAGAATATGTAAGAACTTTGAAATATGAAAATAGCCTTTCTACCTTCGCCGAACACCTAATAAGACATAGACATGAACCATCCAACATGGAATGTGGCATGACAGTTATCCAAGTGAATATTCACAACAAAAAGCTCCCGACATTGTAAGAAAACTTGCACATACAAAGAGCCATTGCAAGGTACTCAGCGATCAAATGCGTATCACCAATAACTCTCTGATTATGCTAGCCACCAAAACAATAACAAATGAAAAATATCAAACCACAACACAAACAAAAGACAGATAAATACACAACAACAGTTGGCAACGATACACACCGAAAACACACATATGTTGATCACAAAATGGAAAGTGGAAGTGACTTCTGCGATGTGGCAAACGTGGGTTAACGAACGACAGAAATTGGCCAGCTGCAGTATGGAAACTAACGAATACATCCCCAGGACCCCCACACATGACTTAACAGCGCTAGAAATCGTAAGCAACACGAACGATAAGTTCACTTTACGAAATTTGTGCTACAAAAATTGATTCTAACCTAAAAAACAAGAGAAGAACACGGTGAAATGTAATAGAGCAGCATCTACCACATAATACGTTTATTATATGTACAAAAGGAAACATGTATTACAGCCCACTGGTGATGCTTCCAAAGTAAAAGAAGCGCAACGCGTACGGCAATAAACGAACTGCTTTCAATTAGTTGCTTAGTTGATACATACCTACACGAATTTAAAGCAACTAAGGAAAACGCGGAAAACAGAAAAAAGGGCTATCTTTCTGGTTTAATAGAAGTATATTTTATAATAATCGACGTTATGTAAATGTAAGTGCGTTCCCTCTCAACAACGTGCTTGTTAGATTGACGTACCTACAAGAGGGTTTACAATTCTTGCAGTAAGATTTTCCCGTTTAAGGTCTTGTATTTCACTTGTTCTGATGATTCTACTACGTAAAAGAAGCAGTGATCATGTAAGAATGGCCAAGCGTTTTACTACAAAATTAAGACGATGAAATCATTTTTATCTTATGTGGAAGACTTATGTAAATTTATATTGCAGTATTTGTAACAGAACTTTTATAAGTTGATGTAATTACCTACGGGGCATGTACCTTTCCTTTTTGCTTTATAACATGTTCATGGACATTTTAGTGAGTATTTAAAAATAGTACATACAGGACAACATGACTCGTATATGGACACGAACGGAAACGTACGTTTGAATAGATTTGACGTAGGCATTTTACCCCCGTCCATTTTGTAAACGAACAGTGTGATTTCCAAACCAGATACAGCGGACAACTGCCGCTTAAAAGCGCTACGGTCGCTTATCCCACTCTGAGGCACAAGCACGATATGCGTAAGACTGGGTGACTATCGATTACTTTTCTATTTTTTTCCTAAAGAAGAAACGAACCTGTTTATGAAAATTGTTACAGCTACCGTAAGCAGGAGGAACATTTGAGGAAATCAACTGATTCACAGTCTAGACATCACAGACCTATATTCCAATATCCTCATTAAAGAAGCCATTGCATTTTAAAGAACAGCTTCCTAAGGCACAAAAAGTGTTCGGAAGCAGAAATTATTGAATTTATAGACTTAGTGGAAATAATCCTCAATTATAACTACTTTACATTTAATGGAAACATTTATCAACAACCAGATGGGCTAGCCACGGGCTCAGCCATATCTGGCACAATGGCAGACGTTTCCATAAACCACCTAGAACAGAAAATATTCAGCGGCCAGAAAACCTGCATAAAAATATGGTAACTACAGACTACATGTAAATGATACCTCAATTTTACTGAAAAGTGACGCCAAAGACACCAGTAACATCATAAAATTGTTTGATAATGTATACAAGAAAATAAATTTCACAGCTGAACACGAAAAACACAACAGCATTAATTTTCTAGATTGGTACAATGAAACCAAAAACAACAGGCAAAGTTTCAATATATAAGAAAGAGGACAAGGAGAAAGAATTAGACATCATTTAGCAAACTACTGTGGCCAATGACTCCCCGAGTAAAAAAAAAAAAATTACTGTTTCTTTAGAAGCAATCAATACTAAAATCGCATTTATGGCTGGCATATCTTATGTAGGTAACATTTCTCAAAACATAGCAAACTACTTAGGTCGCATAAAATGAATGTAACTTTCTCCACTAAGAACAAACTAGACCAGAATCTTGTCCACACACTAAATAATAAAAAATAAATAAATTCTCAGACTTAGAAATATACAAAGTAACATGTAAAACTTCCTCAAGCCACTGCATCGGACAAACTGGCATGAATTTTCGAATTAGATGCACTGAACATATCAACTGTTATACTATCTTCTATCTATCTATCTTCTATCTTCTCAGCGATCACAGGCCCTGTAGACCACGCGCTGCATCAACGATCTGCTTCCACTGCCTTCTGTCTCTCGCAGCCTCTCTCCCCCCTGCGGAAATTCCTGATGCTGCGATGTCCTTCTCTATGTCATCTTTCCACCTTGTACGAGGTCGGCCTAATGGTCTTGTTGCCTGGAGAGTCCCTTCAAATGCTTTCTTGGTGATTCTGTAGTTTCCCATTCTGGCCACATGTACAGCCCATTGCAGTTTCCTACTTTTTAATTTCTGGATGATAGTGGGTTGTCTCATTAACTGATAAATTTCATTGTTCTTTCGAATTCTACATGCGTCATTCTCCAACACAGGTCCCCAGATTTTTCTCATTACTTTTCTTTCGAAAACATTCAAATTTTCTCTTTCATTCTTTGTAAGCGTCCAGCTTTCTAAACCATATAGTACTATGGGGCAGATAATAGTGTTGTATATCTTCATCTTTGTGCTGAATGACAAAGCTTTACTTTTGAATGGGTTGCTTGGTGAGTACAGACATCTTGACCCTGAGGCTGTTCTTTCATTTATATCCATTGTTATGATATTTTTACTGTTGAAATGTGATCCAAGGTATTTAAACTGGAGAAATTTTCTGAATTTAGAATGTTGGTCAATTTCAAAGTAAGGATTTGGGTTTATGACTCGACCTACTTCCATATATTCGGTTTCCTCTTGGTTAATCAAAAGCCCGATTTTGCTGGCACTGTTCCTGAGAGATCTGTACATGTCTTTCAGTTCTTCTCCAGTTTCACTCAGCAACACTATATCATCTGCATAAGCCAGGAGGTTTACTTCACTGTGTTCGCATCGGAGGCCATTGTATAGATGTAAATTACTGTCCCGAACCACTTTCTCTAACACAAGGTTGAAGAGGACACATGAAAGAGCGTCTCCCTGTCGTAAGCCTGTTTTAATTGGAAAGGTGGGGGTTATGGATTCTCTAAACTTCACTGCTGCCTGGGAGACATCCATGCACAGTTGTGTCATCCTAATGATTTTACTGGGTTTACTAAATTCTCGTAATCTGTTGTAGAGGATACTTCTCTTCGTAGAACTCTTGCTGTTCCTCTTATAAGCGCATTGAACGTCTCCCTCCTGTCCTCGCTCTCCCTATTATGCAGCCACGACACCCTGGCCTCTTTCCTCCTTTCTACTGCTCTGTGACACTTTTCGTTGACCCATTTCTGTTTCGTCGTTTTCTTTTTCTTGCCCAGTGTTTTTTCTGCTTCATCTATTACTACAGTCGTTATTATTTCCCAAGCTTTCTCGACAGTATTTTCCTCCTCAGCTTCTTGCAGTGCTGTAAATCGGTTATTTATTTCAATCACATAGGTTTCTTTAACAGACAGTTCCTTCAACTGTTATACACATAACCAATTTACAAAATCAGCAATAGCAACACACATAAAAAATACTGGAACCCATTCCAAAACATACAAGAAGGTCTTAAGATCCTCCACCACTTCCAAAAACCTCATACAGTGGATTTAATGGAGGAGCTTGAAACCATTGTACACAACAAAAAGCAAGAAGAAAAGTTCCCAGTTACAAACTAGATAGAAAATCAGTTAATTTCTTCAAATATTCGTCCTGCATATAATAACTGTAAAAATGTTCAGAAATATGTTAAGTTTCACATTAGAAAAAATAGAGAAGTAGTCGATAATTTAGTAGTGGTCAAAATATATTTTACAATCGATAATCTTGTATATATATATATATATATATATATATATATATATATATATATATATATATATATATATATATTGGGACGAAGACTGATTACAGACCTTGACGTCGTCGAGTAATGTATAGCTGAAGAGAAATTCGCACAGGGTGATAAAACACGTATTCATGCTTATTTTAAGATGTCTAATATGTGTTATATACATATATAACCCAAAATCACTGTAAAACCACAGGCTGCGTACAAACTCTTTATAAACCATAGCGTCGTAATATCTTTGTAGCATGTTTTGTAACCAAACAGTGTAAGTGATGATTTGCGTGTAGGCATCATTATGTACAAAAGAGGACGCACAATACCTGTAAGTAGACAAAAAAAATTACCATTTCTAACACAAGCTTTTTATTACACTCAAAGATTCATTTTTTCCGATTTCACTTTTGTAGTATAACCATAAAAAGAAGCAAGAGAGACAGAATATCTCATCTGAAAACATTACCAAACATATACATGTAGACAAATGCACAAATGCACTTGAAAATGAGAGTAAATTCTCGAAATGCGTTGTGCTTAGCGTCAGAACATATTTTAGACTCAGTCAAGTTTAACAAATATAACGTACTGTCTGAAATAAATAGAGGAACATTTTGCTCTGCTAAAGTGATCTTCCTCTGAGGAATGATGCAATGTTAAGGTCGAAACGTCGGTTTTACAGTCTATAATTACAGGATTTCACATAATGGCGCGTTATTACACTCAGAATAATTTAAATCGTCGTTTAATAATAGTTCATAGCTATTTAAGAAGTCGGTGACAGTACAGTGCTCTCACGTTTACTATTACGTTAACTCTGCAAACTAATAAGTTAAATTCGACTATAAAACGCAACTTTCCAGCGGCCTGTAAAGATATCCGCGAATTATCTTAGTACTTCCGAAAGTATATTCATTCAGTCAGTATGGTTTAAACCGTTCACAGCTGTACACTATAGAAACTTCATTTCATAGGCACGAGAAGCTACAAAATGAATTACATACTTTGGAAGTTAAATTCATTTGATTTACTTATTTATACACTGAGGAAGCAAAGAAACTGATACACCTGCCTAATAGTGTAGGGACCCCGCGAGCACGCAGAAGTGCCGCAGCATGACGTGGCATGGACTCGACAAATGTCTAAAGTAGTGCTGGACGGTATTGACACCATGAATCCTGCATAGCTGTTCATAAATTCGTAAGAGTACGAGGGGGTGAAGATCTCTTCTGAACAGCACGTTGCAAGGCTTCGCAGATATGCTCAACAATGTTCATGTCCGAGAAGTTTAGTGGGCAGCGAAAGTGTTTAAACTCAGAAGAGTGTTCGTGGAGCCACTATGTAACAGTTCGGCACGTGTGGGGTGTCGCATTTTGCTGTTGGAATTGCCAAGTCCGCGGACTGCATAATGGACATGCAGGTGATCAGACTGGGTGCTTACGTACTTGTCACCTGTCAGAGGCGTGTCTAGACGTATCATTGGTCCCATATCACTCCAACTGCACACACCCCACACCATTTCAAACCTTTCACCAGCCTCTAGACTCCCCCGCTGACATGCAGGGTCCATGGATTCATGAGCTTGTTTCCATACCCGTCCATCTGCTCAGCACAATCTGAAACGATACGCGTACTACCAGGCAACATGTTTCCAGTCATCAACAGTCCAATATCGGTGTTAACGAGTCCAGGCGAGATGTAAAGCTACGCATCGCGCAGTCACCAAGGGAACACGAGTGGCCTCCGGCTCCGAAGGCCCATATCGGTGATGTTTCGTTGAATGGTTCGCACTCTGACACTTCTTGATGGCCCAGCATTAAAATCTGAAGCAATCTGCGAAAGTGTTGCGCTTCTGTCACTTTGAACGATTCCCTTCGGTCGTCATTGGCCCTGTTCTTGCAGGATCTTCTTCCGGTCGCAGTGATGTCAGAGATTTGAGGTTTTACCAGAGTCTTTTGATATTCGCGGTGTGGTGTCACCGCCAGACACCACACTTGCTAGGTGGTAGCCCTTAAATCGGCAGCGGTCCGTCAGTATACGTCGGACCCGCTTGTCGCCACTATCAGTGATTGCAGACCGAGCGCCGCCACACGGCAGGTCTAGTCTAGAGAGACTTCCTAGCACTCGCCCCAGTTGTACAGCCTACTTTGCTAGCGATGGTTCACTGTCTACATACGCTCTCATTTGCAGTGACGACAGTTTAGCATAGCCTTCGGCTACGTCATTTGCTACAACTTAGCAAGGCGCCATATTCAGTTACTATTGGTATTGTGAATCATGTACCGTCACGAGCGACGTTCATCATTAATGGATTAAAGTTAAGTATCAAACTAATTACGTCCGCTTTCTGAATTCTCATTCCTTGTCATGTTTTAGACCTCACGTCAGTATAGTTCTTCCCTCCTTACGCCAGCCTGCGTGAGCTAAAACGCGTGCATTTCGGCCTGCACTCGTAACACAAAACACGGTACACTCTTGAAATGTTCGTACGGGAAAAACCCCACTTCATCGCCACCTCGGAGATGCTGTGTCCCATCGCTCGTGCGCCGACTATAAAACCACGTTCACACTCGCTTAAATCTTGGTAACCTGCCAATGCAGCACCAGTAACAGATCTAAAATCTGCGCCAGAAACATAAGAATGTTGGGTTGGCAGAAGAGCCAACACCGTGTTACTAGAGGAGGCCGAAATGCACGCGTTTTAGCTCACCCAGGCTGGCGTGAGGTGGGAAGAACTATACTGACGTGAGGTCTGGAACATGACAAGGAATTAGAATTCAGAAAGCGGACTAATTAGTTTTATACTTAACTTTAATCCATCAATGATGAACGTCGCTCTTGACGGTACATGATTCACAATATTCTCTGTTCAGAATACATTCTGGAATATAGTGATTGAATATGGCGCCTTGCTAGGTCGTAGCAAATGACGTAGCTGAAGGCTATGCTAAACTGTCTCTGCAAATGAGAGCGTATGTAGCCAGTGAACCATCGCTAGCAATGTCGGCTGTACAACTGGGGCGAGTGTTAGGAAGTCTCTCTAGACTAGACCTGCCGTGTGGCGGCGCTCGGTCTGCAATCACTGATAGTGGCGACACGCGGGTCCGACGTATACTAACGGACCGCGGCCGATTTAAAGGCTACCACCTAGCAAGTGTGGTGTCTGGCGGTGACACCACATTGACAATGCAAAATGCAAGAGTGTCCTCGCCGGCCGTGTGTGAGCACCCAGCAGCAGGGGGAAGGAGACAGCCGCTGCGGCCCGCCGTGGGAGCGCGTGCAGCCCAGAAGCGCAGCGCGGTACGCCTGCCCAGGCCGCGCGTCTGTCACCGGTTGCCGGATGATTTATTTGTCTTCGGTTATCGCGGGCGCACAGAGCGGCGCGAGGCGCCTGGTGCGTCACGTTTACGCGCTCAGACAGCCGGTCCACCAGGGAAGACGAGAAAAGGCGCGCATACGGCCGCCTGTCAGCTGTCACTACCTCCACTGCTGTCTTACTGTAGAGTAGAGATGGGGGATCCGCTCTTGAACTAATTCATAGAGTTGATTCAAAGGAGTGAACAATCAGTGATTCAGAAAAAAAGAACGGTAGCTCCAAACGTTTCCCACGGCAGAGAGAGAGAGAGAGAGAGAGAGAGACGGAGCATATCAGCAGCGCCTCTGCTGGTCAGAGCACAGTGCACGCCACACAACACAGCCAGCGCCGGCCGCTGCCCTGCTTCACCCTTGGCTGCCTGCATTGTGCAGTGCCCCATTGGATTTTGTGTTTCACATATGCCGTGCCGTCTCTGTGCGTCGTCTGCCGCGCGCAGTGTCTGGCGCAGCTTAACTTCGCATCGCACTCTGTCGGCGATCGTTTCAGTCGCACGTCCTGCCCTCTGGGCAGTTGATGCGAGCAACAGGACAGAGCCACCTAGCGGATAACATAGGAACTACTTGCAACAACCTGTTCGCAAGGGAACGGACGATTTGTCTCGGAGCGGGTGAGTTCACCGCTACCCCCACCCTCGGAACTCGCCCGCTCAACGCTCACCCCACTGTCTCGACTCTAGCCAGAGCGTTGAGCAAAGCGACTCAGGTGTCACTGTGGTCTCTGCGGTCTCAGCTCACGCAGTAATACAGCTCGCGGCTCGACCTGCTCGACTCAGCGCCTCTGCATCTGAGTTCGTCCTTACTGGATATTGTTCTTCGTAGTAATACCGCTATGTATATTACATTATTATGTTATGTATACATCAATTGTTTTTATTTTATTTTTATTTGTTTAAACTGATTAGATTAGGTTCCTGATGACTCCTCTTACTATAGGATTTTTATTATGGACACTCGAATTTACGCTTTAATTACGAGCGAACCGATAAACGTATCACAAAATGTGATACACCAATATTTTCCTTGTTTTATTCTGCGTAAGGCTATATGCAGCACTTTCGTTTTACAATCAAATTTATAATTTTTTTTTCTTATTCTGGTACGGATTTTGCGATTTTAGGCGTCTTCGGAAGGAAACGTTCACTTTAAAAATATATGTCTTGCGATGTATTTGTATGAGGTTAATGAAATTTTAATACATTATAGCCAAATACATTGTTAATGTAAATCTCAAGTTACAACATTTTCCGATCACCCAAAAAACCACGATAGTGCAAAATAAATCAATAATCAAAAACTTTGTCATATCGTGGAAATATCAATAAACAATACAAAATTCTTACTCATTATCTGTGTTACTTCAAAATAGGATCAAATAAGATCAAAATACAGGTATAGTACTGGAATAAACAAAGTTTAAAGGGCAATGTGCCTTCCATTTATTTTCTATTGTAAATGAGTGGTGAGTCATGAAAAAGGGCTAATTCATTTCAGGGAGTAAACAGTTCTGATCCAATCTCTGAAAAGAACAGTTTTGCCCATCTCTACTGCAGAGCGTTCCTACGTAGCGTTTTTCTCGTCGATCTTCCGCCTATCAATAACTCCATCGCGGACTCATTATTCTGCAACAGCAGGTGCGCAACCGCCTCCACGAAAACTGATTCCAATATTCCTCATCGTGTGTTTTTCAGACTGTGGGCAATCGTGTTCGGTTCTGCTAATTAGCCTCGAGCGTAATGGCTAAGGCAGCGTTAACTGTGGCCCAATGGTCGTCAGATGCCGTCGCCAGAGATCGCCAGGTATGCTCTCAAACACTTGCCCAGTGGACGGCCGGCCGTTGTGGCCGATCGGGTCTAGGCGCTTCTGTCCGGAACCGTGCTGCTGCTACGGTCGCAGATTCGAATCCTGCCTCGAGCATGGATGTGTGTGCTCTCCATAGGTTAGTTAGGTTTAAGTAGTTCTAAGTCTAGAGGACTGATGACCTCAGAAGTTAAGTCCTATAGTGCTCAGAGCCATTTGAACCCAGTGGACTTGAGACAGAAAATAAGAACGTTTATGGTGGCAGTATCATTTCAGATCGAGTGTAGCTTTTAATGAAGGAAATCAACCATACTAGTGTCTTTTAGTGCACTTGCAAGAAATATATCTCCGAAATCCGGTACAGAATTAATTTAATGTTTTGCACTATTTTGGTTCAAAAGTGAAAATAGTTAGCATTTTGTTGGCACTTAGGGTGTCGTAAAAGATCCAATATATAACACAATAACTTTGAAATTGTGCGTTTCAGAACGTGATACACACTTATAAGCCAAAACATCATCACCACTGCTTACTGCAACGTTGCATACCGCCTGGTGGCTTTGCGGGTACGCGACGCGGTATTAAAAGTATGTAAGCCGAGCAGACAATGGCGGGGTATATAGGCTGAAAACAGGAAATCCATTGAGATAAGCGACTTTCGCAAAGGGGTGTTACGGAAAGCCTGTGAAAGAATATCTCGAAAACGGCTAAGCTGCTCGACTATTCACATGTTACTGTCGTGAGCGTCTACGAAAAGAGTTAGAAGGACAGTGAAACTATCACTAGGTGCCAAATGGATGGACGTCCACGACACTTCACGGACCGTAGGGTTCTGTGATTGTCTGCTCTGCCGAAAGGTGTATTGCTGCATATGAAATTTAGAGGTCATGTTGAACTATTCTTTAAACTTGGGACGCTGTCACTACCTGTGTCCAGCGTCGAGAGAAGGGAATGTGTGTAAAGGACTCAATCATGAACGCACGCGGCAGTGAAAAAACCTAAATGAAACATTCATAAATCCCTAGTATCTCATAAACTGTCAGAGATATCGAAACAAGGTTTCGGGAAAAGGTAACACGCAAAGAGGGGAGTATTTTTCCGTATGAGTGACATGCGAAACTTCCATATCAACCGCGATATTCTAGCAACTACAGATGCTTATTAGAAATAAAGTAACTTTTCAGAACCACCAACAGCTAGAAAAATGGTAAATGTTACGGGTTTTGCAACAATATAAGTGAAGAAGCTACACGTTTATTTTTACACTGAGATTCGACTTTCTCATAACTATTGACCTGTCTTGCGCTCAGTTGCTAGTTTTTTATTAAACTGTTTTAGGATTCCATCACAATTTCAACGCATTAGAATGTTAGTGAGATGAATAATTGTCAACTCTGCTATGTTCAGGAAAAAGAAGCAGATGTTAACACGGAACAAGAGAAATTACGTATTATTCAAAACGTTTCAGTCTTCATCAAAACATGGCTCTCAACTACCTTCTTGGTGTGGCTGATAGCTCCAGACCGATCTTGTGGTGTAACATTTACAATAGCTCCTTTTGTCAGCATTTCTACCTCACTGAGCGTAAATTTCTTGTTATTTTTGCCACATTACTTTTCACCTTTGAAAGATCTCAGTTGGATTTCTTTCATGTAAATTTTTTTAAAACTGTTGTCATTTACGGCATACATTCCAGTTCTAAATTTACTGTAGTGTTTCTGAGTATCTGCGAGGAGACTGAGCAGTGGAACGTGTTACTTTTACACATAATCAAGAACGATCTGTCACACTACTACACTTTAAAACACAGTTTATATGTAATTCATGTCACACAGTCTCATAAGGAAACTGCATCCGCTTTCTTTTATACACTGTATATGATAAGATACTGTCATCCCCCTTCCCTTCTGTGTGAAAGGATGAATGAGCAAATGTATTTCTAGTTGCCTGCTTGATGGTAGCAGACAAGAATGTCTGCTAGAGAACAGTAGGACCAACGTCGGAACAGGTAGCTACGCTATCTAAAAGCATAGAGGTTTCTATTAGGAAGCTGCCTCTCAGGTCAATTCCATTTTGTATCTGGAAGCACCGTTGGTAGGAGCCCACGGCAGTCTGTCCGCGGCGAGCGTCTGAAGTGGTAAGATCTACGGCTAAGCGCGTCTCTGTTAAGTCCGTATACAATGGATTTCTTAAGTTCAGCCTAACTGAAAATTTAATCACCTTTATTTCAGGTTTAGATCTAAAATATCTAATGTTGTCTTAAATTGCAACACAGTGTAATTCGAGTGTGAAGTTCAGAATATCTTCCAGTAGTTGCTTTGTCACTACTTTGTGAGTGAAGTGGAACCACGTGTGGACGATCCGTGATCTACCTAAGATCATAAATCTTATATGCGAATGTGCGTGAGATTATAACGTCTCGTCTTGATAATATTTTTTAATATAGCAACTTTTCTTTATGACCAACCCACGTAGGGTGTACTTTGTGAGACCAGTGCCACGTGCTTATACACTCCTGGAAATTGAAATAAGAACACCGTGAATTCATTGTCCCAGGTAGGGGAAACTTTATTGACACATTCCTGGGGTCAGATACATCACATGATCACACTGACAGAACCACAGGCACATAGACACAGGCAACAGAGCATGCACAATGTCGGCACTAGTACAGTGTATATCCACCTTTCGCAGCAATGCAGGCTGCTATTCTCCCATGGAGACGATCGTAGAGATGCTGGATGTAGTCCTGTGGAGCGGCTTGCCATGCCATTTCCACCTGGCGCCTCAGTTGGACCAGCGTTCGTGCTGGACGTGCAGACCGCGTGAGACGACGCTTCATCCAGTCCCAAACATGCTCAGTAGGGGACAGATCCGGAGATCTTGCTGGCCAGGGTAGTTGACTTCTAGAGCACGTTGGGTGGCACGGGATACATGCGGACGTGCATTGTCCTGTTGGAACAGCAAGTTCCCTTGCCGGTCTAGGAATGGTAGAACGATGGGTTCGATGACGGTTTGGATGTACCGTGCACTATTCAGTGTCCCCTCGACGATCACCAGTGGTGTACGGCCAGTGTAGGAGATCGCTCCCCACACCATGATGCCGGGTGTTGGCCCTGTGTTCCTCGGTCGTATGCAGTCCTGATTGTGGCGCTCACCTGCACGGCGCCAAACACGCATACGACCATCATTGGCACCAAGGCAGAAGCGACTCTCATCGCTGAAGACGACACGTCTCCATTCGTCCCTCCATTCACGCCTGTCGCGACACCACTGGAGGCGGGCTGCACGATGTTGGGGCGTGAGCGGAAGACGGCCTAACGGTGTGCGGGACCGTAGCCCAGCTTCATGGAGACGGTTGCGAATGGTCCTCGCCGATACCCCAGGAGCAACAGTGGAAGTGGCGGTGCGGTCCCCTACGGCACTGCGTAGGATCCTACGGTCTTGGCGTGCATCCGTGCGTCGCTGCGGTCCGGTCCCAGGTCGACGGGCACGTCACCTTCCGCCGACCACTGGCGACAACATCGATGTACTGTGGAGACCTCACGCCCCACGTGTTGAGCAATTCGGCGGTACGTCCACCCGGCCTCCCGCATGCCCACTATACGCCCTCGCTCAAAGTCCGTCAACTGCACATACGGTTCACGTCCACGCTGTCGCGGCATGCTACCAGTGTTAAAGACTGCGATGGAGCTCCGTATGCCACGGCAAACTGGCTGACACTGACGGCGGCGGTGCACAAATGCTGCGCAGCTAGCGCCATTCGACGGCCAACACCGCGGTTTCTGGTGTGTCCGCTGTGCCGTGCGTGTGATCATTGCTTGTACAGCCCTCTCGCAGTGTCAGGAGCAAGTATGGTGGGTCTGACACACCGGTGTCAATGTGTTCTTTTTTCCATTTCCAGGAGTGTAGAATTGTTTGATCCATCAGGTTAATAGTAAGACTATAGTAACCAGTTCGAGGTTTTTCTTTTGTAATTTGTGTTTCGATGTAATTTATTTTAATTATCAAAATTATTGTCGAGTTACACTCTTAGCGTAGTGTAATCATCAAAGTAGCCCTCAGCTATTCTTTTCGGGAAGATTTCACAGAGAGTTAGTATGAATTTAGTATACCAGTGTGTGGTAATTTCAGACGGATGGGATTGCGCTACGAACGTAACTTCTTTGGGCGAAAATTGAATCGGTTGGTTGTGGCTAATTTACGCTTGCATACGTTTCAACGTTCTTCGTGTGTGATTTTATGAATGCAGTGTTGTATGCAGTCTCCCAATCTTGGCTCCATATTTGATGTGTTCCGTAAGATGACAAACTCACATTTTCACAATCCTAAATAATGCACCAGTTTAGTTATGAATCAAGTTTAATATGCTGAAACTTTAACGGAACAATGATCAATGTTAAAATAAATGTCCAAATATAAACTGATTTATTTCTTTTTATTTAAATTGTCTTTATATATATCACTGGTTATCGTAAGATGAGTACTAAAAGATTATAATTAATGTTATTCTGGTTAGGAATTTGGTAAGCTAGACTGGATACCTGGTGAAACAGTTGCTCAGTAATGCATGGTTAACTTCCCCTAGATAGCTCACAGCTTTTAACCCGCTTTTATTGTCTTGCCGGCCGGAGTGGCCGTGCGGTTCTAGGCGCTACAGTCTGGAGCCGAGCGACCGCTGCGGTCGCAGGTTCGAATCCTGCCTCGGGCATGGATGTGTGTGATGTCCTTAGGTTAGTTAGGTTTAATTAGTTCTAAGTTCTACGCGACTAATGGCCTCAGAAGTTAAGTCGCATAGTGCTCAGAGCCATTTGAACCATTTTTTTTATTGTCTTGAATATCAGCACCGCTTTCAGAACAAATTAATGCATCAACATTACACCTTGTCCCATACATTCTCAGTCGGGTGTAAATGAGCATGATGCGGAGTAAGGCTGATTAAACTATGCCTCTTAGCGTTCGTCAGTTCGTCAATAGGATAGAGTGGAGTTTTTGGCTTGTACAAACGTTCCGTTCACTACGCCTTACACAAGCTGGGTTCAGCTTTATACAGTGGAACATATCTTTGTATCCAGGGCAAAATAACCGCTGTCCTCCGTGCATTGTTGGAGCTTTATCCATCACAACTGAGTGCTATGGCGCACTGTCCATTATTATTGTCGAACTCGAAGGAATGTTTTGCAGCAGAAAATTATTTTCACAGCTAGTGAATGTGTTCTTGGAAGACAACTTTCATTGCGAATCTCGTGTTCAGACTTGTTGCACTGTAATTATCGATGCAACGCCAACGCAAAGCACTTGTTCACAATACCTGACTACAGCAGAACACTTCAGCACCAGAACATATCACTTTGCAATGCGAGGTAATAAACTTAGATGCATCTAATACACGACGGCAAGTGGTAATATTCATCCACGTCGTCACAACACCTATTGTGAATTATATTCCCAGTGGATATTTAGCAAACGACTTTCAATGAAATAATTCACGGATAATCGCAAATAAATAGAACTACTTTACATTTAAATTTTAATTTACTTCAGATTACTTTAAAACATAATGAACATTTACACAACTAAAATTTACTTGAAAAAATTGACCAAAAGTCCCCGTAAAACCATAATAATTATTCACAGAACTCAGTATAACAGGCACAATATTCCGCAAACCAGAAACAGTAATAAATAATTTTTTTTTTTTACGTTCCATGTCCATGCCTCACAGTTCAGGCAGTAAAAGCATCTCACTTAGAGTCATAGTAGGTGGTATTAACAACGCTTTCGTTTACATTAAGTTACCAACATTTGGCAAGGATTAGTAATTTCATTGCAGCTCTGCACAGGCTATGTGAACAACCGCCACGCTGCATACAGCGGCAAATGGCGCCGGACTAGTACTACATCCCCATGCGTATTCTGCAAATCATCCATAAGTGCCTGGCAGAGGGTGCATCGAACCACCTTCACACTAATTCTCTGTTATTCCACTCTCGAACTGCGCGCAGAAAAACCGAACACCTATATCTTTCCGTGCGAGCTGTGGTTTCCCTTAGTTTATTATGATGATAGTTTTTCCCTATGTACGTCGACGTCAACAAAATATTTTCACACTCGGAAGAGAGAGGAAGTGTTCGCCGCAACGAAAAACATCTTTGTTTTACTGATATCCACCCCAAATCCTATATCATGTTCGTGATATTCTCTCCCACAAAACCTGCTGCCCTTCTTTGAACTTTCTAGATGTACGTCATTAGTCCTATTTGGTAAGGATCCCACACCGAACAGCAATAATGGAAAAAGCGCATTGCAGGTATTTACTTTATTAGATCTGTTGCATCTTCTAAGTGTTCTGCCAATAAAACACAGTCATTAGCTGGCCTTCCCCACAACATTTTCTTTCTATTCTTCCCAATTTAAGTTTATCGTAATTGTAATTCTTAGGTATTTAGTTGAATTTATGGGAATTAGGTTTGCTTGATTTATGGTGTAACCGAAGTTTGACGGATCCCTTTTAGCACTCATTTGGATGACATCACACTTTTCATTATTTACTGTCAATTGCCAATTTTCGCGCCTTATAGGTATTTTACCTAAATCGTTTTGCAATTTGTTTTGATCTTCTGATGACTTTACTAGACGATAAACCACACCAAACAACCTAAGACAACAGCTCAGAATCTCTCCTAAATCATTTATGTTGATGAGGAACAGCAGGGGGCCTACATCAATACCTTTGGGAACGCCCGAAATCACTTCTGCTTTACTCGATAACTTTCCGTCAGTTACTGCGAACTGTGACCTCTCTGATAGTAAATCATGAACCGAGTCGCATAACTGAGACGATAGTCTGCAAGTACGGAACATGATTACAATGCTTTTGTGAGGTACGGTGTCAAACGCCTTCTGGAAATTTACTTCGTGTGAGTAAAGAGAGTGGCCGAGCGGTTCTAGGCGCAGCAGTCTGGAACCGCGAGACCGCTACGGTCGCAGGTTCGAATCCTGCCTCGGGCATGGATGTGTGTGATGTCCTTAGGTTAGTTAAGTTTAACTAGTTCTAGGTTCTAGGGGACTAATGACCTCAGAAGTTGTCCCATAGTGCTCAGAGCCATTTGAACCATTTTTGAGTAAAGAGCAAGTCGTGTTTCACAAGATCGATGTTGTCTAACTCCGTGTTGGCTATGTGTTGCTACTGACAATATTCACTGGAGATCCACGAGCGTTACATTACATAACACATTTCATGAGGTTATCTGGAAACAACCATAATTAGTTCCTGGAAACTAATCTCTTGGGACAGATACCCACAGGAATTTACCAAGTTGTGAGAAAAATATAAGGAGAGCATTGAGAGACTGGTCTCGCACAGATATTATTTTTTAAACAATATGACAATGGTCACATGCTATAATTTAGTTATTCATATAGCACTAGAAGTTTACAAAAGTCTCAGATACCCCTGGACACATAATTAGCTCCAACGTCGCGTCCCAGCAGCATGAGTGAAACAATCTGTCACATCCTGGGGAGGTACCTGAAAACAGAATAGTTGCCTGAGACTATGAAGCGGTTTGGAGAGCTCGTGGATCTGACAGCAGCTCCTGGAATGCCTGAACAAGAATCACATTGTATTGTATGTCAACAGGAGGCCTAGAAACGCGGAGAGGCTCCGTCCCCACCGCAGCCGCAGTGGTCCACAACCCCACGACGACTACCGCAGTCCACCTCAACCCTCCGCCGTCCCATAACTAACAACTCTTTCAGGATTGCTGTGCGGTTCGGCACCCCCACTGGACCCCCCCCCCCCACCCAGGGAACCTCTCGCACCAGACACGAGTGTAACCCCTGTGTTTGCGTGGTAGAGTAATGGTGGTGTGCGCGTACGTGGAGAACTTGTTTGCGCAGCAATCGCCGACATAGTGCAGCTGAGGCAGAAGAAGAGGAACCAGCCCGCATTCGCCGAGGCAGAAGGAAAACCGCCTAAAAACCACCCACAGACTGGCCGGCTCACCGGACCTCGACAAAAGTCCACCGGACGGATTCGTACCGGGGACGAGGCGCTCCTCCCCAATCATGAAAGCCGTGCGTTAGACCGCACGGCTAACCGGGCGGGCAGAATAACATTAACAAGCTACTCATAAGTTCTCGTCAGTTAAGGAACTCGGCAGGTTACGGGCAAGGGATGGAAGTAAAGTCCGTAGAGAGGTGTAATATTACGGTAAAGAACATCTGAGGCACTCTGCTAAATTACTACTAGCCCCTAATGCTGTTACGTCACACAGCGATGTCCCTTCCGCAGCCTTAGCCTCCAGAGAACCGCGACAAGTTGGCCGAGGCACTGCAACCGACTCCGTCTCCAGATGATTCCGACTGATCGCTGAGCCTCTACAATGCCCAGTATAAATACTCTCCGGTGAAGTTCGATTCCTGCGTCACCTCCCAGAGTCCCCACCATTTTCTTTTTTTTTTTTTTTAAGAATAGTCCACTGGATGTTCAAATCGCAAGCAAGTGATCCTATGACCTCGTGATTTCCGTTCGTCTCGGCGTAAGTACCCGGCAGCTGTTGCCGTCCAGATGGCAGTATGCGTGTGTCACATGACTCATGATTCTCCCCGGCGGCGCCAGCAAGTACACAAGTCGCGTCGGTGCTCACTGCTTGCTTAACAGCTTGGTTTTTCCCTAATAAAATTACTTTTAAGTTCTTTTGCTCGACTTAGTTCCCTATTCACATCAAACCAACACTCTTTTTTTTTTCTTACACTCTTACATACAAAGATAGTGCTTCATCATACTATACCAGTTTCTACATACATCTGTATTTGAATGTTTGTCACTGTAATGGGAACCTTTAAAATCACACTGCTTACATCATAAAGAAATACCTCGTCCCACATCCATTTTCCAAGACGTGGCATGTGACTTATACACAATCACAAAAGTTATGATCAAGTGAGAAATGGCTCGGTCTAAGGTACGAATTGCAACACCTCGTACGAGAGTCCACTGTTTGATTTATCACAACCATTAGCAGCAAAATGTTGACAAAAATCTGACTTGTCACCAGTTGGTATCCACAGCAGGATGTGTAATGTAGGGTATCGACTGCATTCAAAAATGGCTCCAAGATGGGACTTAACATCTGAGGTCATCAGTCCCCTAGAACTTAGACCTACTTAAACCTAGCTAACCTAAGGACACACATCCATGCCCGAGGCAGGATTCGAACCTGCGACCGTAGCAGCACTGCGGTTCCGGACTGAAGCACCTAGAACCGCTCGACCACAGCGGCCGGCATCGACCGTATTCGGTAAAATTATACGCCAGAGCGCAGGTGGACAAGAGTATTATGCGTTGCAAAGCAAAGCACTGGAAACTTTCGAAGCAGAACCAGATGGGCACGGTATAGCAACAGCCAACGCTGCAATACACTTGCGGAAGAAAAGAAGCCTTTCCTCTCTTGGTACCACAGTACGTGCCTTAATCCGTGGATGTACATAGTCTGGAGCACATAACTACCCAGCCATTCGCGTACTAAATCATTCTCATCGCAATATCACAACCTACAGCATTAGCCTGTGACATCCGGAGCGACATTCCGGAATGAAGCAGGGCGTCCACTGTACAAACCACGAGACAAGCCACCCTACCCTGAGCCAAGAGGGAGCTGCCCGCTCGCTGCAGGAAGCTCACGGCCGTCGCCATCTGTGCTGCCGCGCTGTCATCACGGACGCAGTCGGAAACGTTGCTGAGAGCGGCATTCGAGTGACGCCACGCTCGGACCGCTCTTCGCGCTGTCAGCAGTGGTGGACACCTACTGTTTCACATAAGAGACAACTGGATGCCTCCACCAAGCTGTTTCCGACAAACTATGGCTGTCTAGCAAACATACTGTCGTCCTGACGTCTCATTTCACTCTCCACGTGCGACAATCCAAGGGTCATTTAACAGTAACTAGAGCTGTAGGAACGCGATATGCAGCAGAAATGTACGCGTCGCATCCGCGCGGGATTAGCCGAGCGGTCTAGGCGCTGCAGTCATGGACTGTGCGGTTCGAGTCCTCCCTCGTGCATGGGTGTGTGTGTGTTCGTCCTTAGGACAATTTAGGTTAAGTAGTGTGTAAGCTTAGGGACTGATGACCTTAGCAGTTAAGTCCCATAAGATTTCACACAGTTTTATTTATTATTATTTTTAAGTAGGCGTCGTACACACGATTACAAGTACTGCCTTAATTCTTTGCTGTCCGTATGTCGCCCAGCATACTACTGCCGTACAGAGTTCAACTATTTCCACCTCACGCTGCAGTTGCACAACATCTGCATATGCATGCTCAACCATGACATTTGGATAAACACTGATCTGTCTCAATGTCCTCTAAGTGAATTTAGCCAGACAAATTCGCACGTAATACGCATTGAGCGTTCGCAGGAGGAACCAGCCTTCCCTTTGTGCCAACTCACATTCACTGTCACTCGCACCTCTAGTACTTTGTTTCCGGTCCAAGATGGCGCCATCTCAAAGACATTAGCCATCACACATGTGGCACCTCACTGTACAATGCTGTACCAGATCTGATCGCTGTGAGTATAATATTTTAGGGTACAGTGAGCTTTCAAATTACTGTATTGCATATGAGCGGCTACGATCAGCACTGTTTTTGATCTCTACTGTCTGTGTGTATTAAAGCAATACATTGGTCAAATAGGGTTTAGTAAAATTAAAATACGTCTGTTTAGCAAAGTTACAAATGGAAAATCGGCAAGCGATTTAATATGCTGTTTGGAAATATTTGTAAGAGGTCTTGTCTGAATTAGGAACACACATGAAAATTAACACAAGAAGTTTTCTGCTTAATTCAAGTGGAAACATTTCGTCACTCTAATGCAGTTTTAGAGCACTTCCACTCACCTTCTGGAAACAATAATTCGTTAATTTGCAATATAATAGCTGATACATAGAAAACTGGACAGCTGATTCCTGGTAATCAGTTTTCACTATTTTGAGTTAGTCACAAAAATAGTCTTTCGGCATGTGCCAAAGAGTGGTATTGAGAGAGTGGTGTTAGCAAAAGAGAAACCTCAGACTTAACAACAGACGTCTAGGCTGCCGCACAAGGGAGCTAATATTGAACATGCTAATGTGAGAGACTGTGGTTAATTCTTGAACTTTCTGGCTGACAGAGAATGTACTTCTATGCAGACTCCTGCAATCAAGCTGACTTGATAGCGGTTTGTAGACCAGTCGGAAACAAATCGTTTCTGATGGCCGCCTTTGTAGTTTCAGCCTATTTTCTTTCCTATTTTTCTTTCGAAGTGCAACTTCCTACTGATCCCTGACAAAGGAATTCTGTTTTAGCTTCCTGTTGCGTCTTCTCAAGCTGCGTGTTTGCAAATTGCAAGCTTAACTGCAAGTTCATTCCGAGGAGTTCCTACACGTGCTATCGTCCATTCGAAGTTAACACGCTATTTCCTCCGACGCAATTCGCCAATCTCGTTTCTGATTTCTTCTGTCTCATACTTATGATTCCTGGATTTTTTTAACGAATCCAGCGCAATTCGACTGTCCGGGTATATTACAGCTGCCACTTTAACATTTATTTCTCGTAAATTCTCTATTTTCGCTAAGGTTCACAAGACTTTTAACTGTTCTGCTTGGATAATGGTGCACCCATTTCGTTGTGTGTATTTTAATTGATAGGTAGTGTGCCATTGATGTGGATTACCTCTCCTGAACCTGCTCCGCTCTCTGTAAACTCCCATTGCTATAAAACTCTATTGGATATGTCTTGAGTTTGTAATTTTCTTCTACTGTTTCACGTATGTATTGTCCAACAGTTCTCTAATGCAGTGAGATATCAAAATAAAAATAGAAAACTAGATGTCAATGAATGTTACCTACTAAATCATATATAAAGTTTGCTTCATTATTAATCGCTTACAGTCCGTCAGCAGATTCCTCGGAAGAAAAAAAAAAAAAAACCTATGTTTACATCTACATGTCGCAAGTCACAACACGATTGGAGTCGACATGTAGCAGATAAACGTGTGTCAATATCAGATATAAGGTGAGCTTTGGAGGAGTTATGCTTCCCGAAAAGTGTCAACTTGGCGATAATGTAACGAAAATTAGCATGCAGAGAAACTTTTGCCATTCTAATTACCGTGTAGCAAAATATAACGGAGCCACATCGCTTCACGCATTGAACAGTCGTTTGCAATCGGATACGGCATAGAAATTTCTAGCTCTGGTCTTAAAACAAATTTTCACGAAGCGTTAGGAAGCAGCACGCAACATGAACCGTCTTGTAAAAAGCGCCAATTCTTGCCGTTAAATGCAGGAATCACATTATTTAGGGGGAACGCAAAAAGGTCGTTACCTGAGCAATGAGCAGCTAACGCTCTTCTCATGGATTATCTGACGCCCAGTGGTTGGCGTAGAAGAATTTGGAAGTTTATTGGCTCGTTTGGGCCTTGCCTATTCAACCATCGTAATTGTAATGTGATGACGATACGAAAGTAAGAACAGCACAACACCCCGTCCACGAGGGAAAATATTTTCCAGATCGAATCTGGGACTCTTAGCGTGGCGGGCAGTTTGGCTGTTCGAAGTCTCTCAGTGGTAACGGCGTGTATTTGAAGAGCTGTGTAGTATCGTTATTCGATCCTTCGAACCTATTATCCAGTTGTGCAGTCAATATTTCGTCGGTATGTTGACTTTCAGCACGGGCAGCATTGTCTAAACCACCTTGTGGATAGCACGCTGAGGGGAATCTAATCATGTTACAATGCATAGACTGGAGAGCAGCACTGGATTTTTGTTTCACACATATGTACTTTCGAACGGAATGTGTATACTTTGGTTATTGCTCCGCTTTTATTGTACAGTAAAGTATTTCTTTTAGGGTTCCGTACCTCAGTAAGTAAAGATCGAACGCTTGTGGCATACCTTTGTTGTCCGTCTGCCTGTCCCTCTCTTTCTCCGACTGTTGAGAAGTCATGGTCTCAGAAACTGGTTCACATATCAAACTGAAATTTATGTCGTATACTATAGTTTACGGTCCCTTGGCGGTGTAACGAATGTTAGCTTCAAAGTAAATGCAGTCAAAAGATATGGCCATTTATATAACATATTTTTGATATCTTGAAAGAATCGATATTGATAAGAAGCAAAATAATCGAAAACCTTGATTCCCGGGATCGATGAACTACCTTAACACATAATTAAATTTGCAGGGAACTCCCGGTGCGCGAGTCATACTCGCACTTACCAGGATTTGTCGACACCATCACTGTAGAATGTTTGTTAACCGAGGCACAACCTCATCTCAACTTGCATTCCTTCATTGCTATCAAAGAAAGGTTCTCGGATGTGTTCTTTGAGTTTTAAAAACAGATGAAACTCGGATGGGGCCAAATCGGGACTCCATGGAGAATGATCGATGACAGTCAACCTAAGGCGTCGGATTGTTACAGATGTTGCAGAGCCCGTGTGTGGTCCGGCATTGTCATGCTGAAGGGGACGGTAGTCCTTGTGTGGACGATTTCTTCGAATTTGAAACTCGATTGCAGCACACTGTTTCTCGCGCACCGACTTAGTTGCTCTGCACACTAAGATTGTTGATATTTTTAAACAATATCGGGAAACCGATAGATCGATATTTAAATAAATATCATTATAGTCCCTAGTTACGACGAATAAATATCGATATGTCCCCGAAAAAATATCGACATAACGGCCAAAAAAATATATCCCCGGCACTTTGTAAATATAGGCCTACTGCCAATTTTAGAGCTGTATATTTAAGTACTGATTTATTGTTCTGTGCATAACAAGCTAGCAGCCTGCTTATCCCCCTTAGAGGAAGAAACGAAAGGAAAACAATGCATATTAATGCTTGGCGATAACCACGTTGCTAACAATGGTAACTGCATATACGAGGCGCAATAACATATGCCCGACTTGTCCGTCGTTCGTTTTCATCACATACCTGACTTGTGTGGAACACTTCATGTCAACTTCCCTGTTTTCTTTTTTCCCTTTCTGCAAACACCACCAAAGTAGCAGTTGTAGCGTCAAAATTGGGTGGTAGTCTCTGTTGGTAGGGCCGAGCGCCGATTGCGTCAGCATTTCCCTCGCGCATCTCTGCCCACCGCGGAAACCATTCTTCTGATTAAGATTTTTGTTCATTAGTTTCAGCAACTGTTCTCGAAAAATGTCAGTGTGCAGAAATAGGCGGCTACGTGCGTTAGAAACTGTTTTTAATGCCACTGGTGCACTGGATCTTCACATCAGATATCTTGTTATTCCATTCAGACCGCAACCTCAGTGCAATCGGACTTCTTCTTGTGCCATCTATACTTTCTTCGCACTGTCAAAGAGAAAGACTGGACTTGATGAAACTCATAAACTAGTAAGAGTCCTCCACAAAATAGAAGTAAAACTACGTTCTACTAGAATTTCAAAAGAACAGTTTCAAATATTCAATGAAAATTGCGAAAAAAATATAATATAGAATAAAAATATCGACACTCGACATTGCCATTTAGATACCGATTTATCAATATGTAGGTGAAAATAAATCGTCATTATACATCGATATTGTTTGCAAACAGTACACCCATATATCGATACCTTATCACCATGTTGCTCGCTACAATTCGGAACCTTCTAGCGGCAGAGGCGAAAAATATGTAGATATGGAGAATGAACATGTAGAATGCCAATAGCGTTTGTTTCATTTAAAAGATGTTGAAATAAAAAAAAAATTCGGAGCATTACATTTCACCCCGCCCTCTTAGTTACGTAATAAATTACTTGTTTGTTTGCAGTTTAGTGTCTGCATCCCTGATGCACACTTAAACCCCGCGTCACAGTATCGTTGAACGCCCCTTGAGGAGCCATGGAAACGTCGAACATGCCTTTGGTAGTGTGAAGTATCGGTTTGTTTACTTTATAACGCTGTAATAATCCATCTGAGTTCGTAAAAATGTAAGGCAACAAAGCACCATCGTATGATATAGCAGTTAGGTGGTGCATACCCCTCCAGTGTAGTCAAATAAATCTGAATGACGAAGACCGGAATGACAGAACATCTCCCTTTGGAGAGACGGGAACTGCAATTACAATCATGGTTACAGGGGAAAAGGGGAAAATCAGTTGACGATATCTACATCTTGCACGACACTGTGAAGATGACGAAGATCGATGCCCGATGGGTTTTGTGATTGTTCACACCTATTTACAGAACTCGCCGAACGGAGGCAACCGTAAACATTTTAAGCCGTTCCAGGTGATTCCTTTAGCACCCCAGTCACGAAGAGTTTACGTTGGGGATCAAAACGAGCACTGTAAACATGTGGATTCATTACTGCCAAAAAAGACTGAATGCTGAATGTTTTCTTGGGACTGCCGTGCTGTGGTGTTAACAGATAATTCTCGCAAGTAGCAAACCGTCACGACACCATACACTCATGCTCATAAATTGAGGATAATTGCAGAATGTGGTGCCACACAACGTGACACTACAAAAAACTGGCGTTAATAGCATAGACACATAGGGAACACACCCGACACAGATGTGCAAGTCCACGGAATTGGTGATAAGTTGAGAAAACCGCCTCGAAAGACATGTGCTACAAAACGCCACTGTTTCCTGCGCGTGTACCCAGACATCAATATGGGACATGATCACCACACGCACGTACACAGGCCGCACAACGGGTTGGCATACTCTGGATCAGCTGGTCGAGCAGCTGCTGGGGTATAGTCTCCCATTCTTGCACCAGTGCCTGTCGGATCTCCTGAAATGTCGTAGGGGTTTGAAGACGTGCAGCTTATGTCGAGCGAGAGCTTCCCAGACGTGCTCGATGGGGTTTAGATCTGGAGAACAGGCAGACCACCCCATTCGCCTGACGTCTTCTGTTTCAAGATACTCCTCCACGATGGCAGTTCGGTGGGGCGTGCGTTATCATCCATCAGGATGAAGGTGGGACTCACTGCACCCCTGAAAAGGTGGACATACTGCTGCTAAATGACGTCCCAACACATGACCTGTTACATTTCCTCTGTCAAAGACATGCAGGTATGTACATGCACCAAATATAATCCCACCCCATACCATCAAACCACGGCCTCCACACAGGTCCCTTCAAGGACATTAAAGGGTTGGTATCTGGTTCCTGGTTCAAGCTAGATGAAAACCCGTCGAGAATCACTGTTCAGACTACACCTGGACTCGTCCGAGAACATAACTTGTGACCACTGTTCTAAGACCATGTACTGTGTTCTTGACACCAGGCTTTAAGGGATCTCCTGTACCAGGGGCTAGTGGAATGTACCTTGCAGGTCTCCAGACGAATAAATCATGTCTGTTCAGTCGTCTGTAGACTGTGTGTCTGGAGACAACTGTTCCAGTGGGTGCGGTAAGGTCCCGAGCAAGGCTACCTGCAGTACTCCGTGGCCGTCTGCGGGCACTGATGGTGAGATATCGGTCTTCTTGTGGAGTTGTACACTGTGGACGTCCAGTACTGTAGCGCCTGGACACCTTTCCCGTCTGCTGGAATCGTTGCCATAATCTTGAGATGACACTTTGTGGCACACGGAGTGCCCGTGCTACGACCTGCTGTGTTTGACCAGCCTCCAGTCGCCGTAGTATTCTACCCCTCATAACGTCATCAATATGTGTTCTTTGAGCTATTTTCAACACATGGTCACCATTAGCACCTCTGAAAACGTCTGCACACATACTCGCTGCACCGTACTCTGACATGCACCAACGCACCTCTGCGTACGTGGACTGCTGCCAGCGCCACCGTGCGACAACCGCAGGTCAAATGCACCGCATGGTCATATCCCGAGGTGATTTAAACGCGAAAACTGCCCACCAGAGCGTTGTTTCGCCATGTATCAGCATTATCCTTAATTTATGAGCATGAGTGTGCTATTGAAATCTCCTGACAGGATTATGGAAAGCTGTCACGGCGAAGCGTCATTTTTCGCTGTAAAAGAGAGCGTTTCTTCCCCACGGTCACGTCCCAGCTCATTCTGCAGAGGGCATAGTCACGCACCTTGCTTCGTTAGTCTCACCCGCCGTATTCCCCTGACATGGCACCCACGGACTTATTAATCTTTCCTCGGATGAAGTAACCGTTGCGTGGCATACATTTTAAGAACAACAGATAGGTGAATTTCTAAGAGAAGCGTCTTCCGAAGTGCCAAAATGTAGGCATCTACATGTCAGGTCCCCACCAAGTCATTCACCGTCGGAAGAGCGTGTGCCACTCAGTGGTGAATTTCCATTGAAAGGGTAACGCCGATTCTTCGAGTTTATACTTTGTGACTAACGCCGTGTTTCTTTCATCTATTATTTTTACTTGGCGACGACAAGGAAGAAATGTAGTAAACTTCTTAGGAAATTAATTCTGGAAGGTACAAGGGGCGATCGAAAAGTTTTCATTTGAAACCTGTACACTAAAGAATCGGTAAGCCAATTAGAAAAAATCGCCGTGGGTGATCAGGCAAGCATTCTACCGACGACCCAGCCTGAAGATATTCGTTTAGTACATGAAGCTGAAGAAGTCTGTAATGCCTGTTCCACATTCTCGCCCGACATGGATCGTTGGCGCTTCAGCGCCTTTTACAATGGACCGAATGTGTGGCAGTCGCAGCGGGAGAAATCAGGGCTACACAGCGGGTGCTCGAGTCTCTCCCTCTTAAGTTGGCGTAACTTCTGCGTTATAATATTTACAGTAAGGTGATGTGCATTAGCCGGCAGCGGTGGCCGCGCGGTTCTAGGCACTTCAGTCCGGAACCGCGCGACTGCTACGGTCGCAGGTTCGAATCCTGCCTCGAGCATGGATGTGTGTGATGTCCTTAGGTTAGTCAGGTTTAAGTAGTTGGGGTTCTAAGGGACTCTACGGTCGCAGGTTCGAATCCTGCCTCGGGTATGGATGTGCGTGATGTCTCAGGTTAGTTAGGTTTAAGTAGTTCTAAGTTCTAGGGGACTGATGACCTTAGAAGTTAAGTCCCATAGTGCTCAGAGCCATTTTCTAGGGGACTGATGACCTCAGATAAGTCCCATAGTTCTCAGAGCCATTTGAATCATTTTTGATATGCATTATCACGATGCAGTAGTATTCCTTGTCGCAGTTTTCCGCACGTTTGACCTTAACTGCACTCATACTGCCTTTTCCGATGGATGTCTAACGGCGCTCGTCCTTCGGCAACCAAGAAATCGATACTAGCACGCTGATCCTGTTTGGATGCATTTGGTAATAATGTCGCCATAGTTCACGTCGGACAGACACTATTGCCACACTCATCTGTTGCCTACATGTCGATGCTTATATCATCCCATCTGTGTCGCCCTACGTTGCATATATGCTACAGCAATGCCCTCAGACGGAAACTTTTTGATCACTCTTTACAGACTGTGGTATCTTTCGTCTTCATTCCATTGCGAGTAAGGAACCACTTAATGGACAATAGTTTTGACCTGCTTACTAACCGTCAGTTGGATAATTCTACCTTCACTCAATAGACAAGATTTTTCTTCAGAACCCTTATCACCAATGCCATGCCTTCATTTTAAGCTGTTTCCATGTATATATATAATGGAAACATAATGAATCATGATGAATTTTTCCTATTCGAAATTATCTAACAGGCAGATATTACCTGTGCAATACAATATGGACTAATTTCCGTCAGTGCTTCAACACTTCTAACATCGCTTAATTAATGTTCATCATTAGGACGATTACTTAAGCACAATTGTGTCAAGAATAATGCATTTGATTGAGCAATAAACTTTCCAAAGGAATTGCAGGCACACTGGGTAATGTGCGACTCGCGGAAGGTGAGGGGTGAGGGTTGGGAGTGGGGGGGGCGTTTGGATTGGGATGTGTGTGTTAGTACAATACCTTCTCTAGCACCATGTATCTTCTGTGGTCCAGTATAGAGCTCCAGGAATATAACTTTTCCCTCATGCACGACACTCAGTGATTATCCATTTTCTAGAAAGGTATCTTTCATATCTCTCCCACACTTACCTCATTAAGTGTAGGCGAAAGGCAGGACATTTGGATGAAAATACGCATGTCGATTAGTGATGAAATTCTCAGTTAGAATAACCATAGCGTTGCATCCTTGTTATAATTCGTTCGTAATGTAAAGCGAGTTCACAGGATTAGTGGCTGTTTGCACAAAAGGAGGCAGTCTTACAAGCTGTCACTACAAACCTTTAAAATGAATGGCAATCACAGTATCTACTACGCATTAGTATAATCGAAGCGTACAGGAAATTTGTTATAGAACCGCATTACCACGCCACGCAGAAGCTACTTAAATATTAAGCTGACGATGGAAGAGCAAATTAAGCAAATTACGATCGACAGATGATTTTTTATGAAATTCAATGTTCTGTACAACCTTAAGCCCTTTGTTCTAAATTTTCAGGTATGTGGCACCTGATGAAACTGGTGATAATCTCAGTAAATTTTCTGAAGTTGATTGCAATATTATATCATCAGTTTAAACTCTTTGTGATGGAATTGAACAAAGAATATAGAGACGTTATATATTTACTGCAGAGTATGCTTGTTAGTATAAGGGGCATGCCTGGAACGACCTGTCGGTCTAAGACTCGCTACTGTTGAACTTCCAAAGGAAAAGGAAAGGAAAAAAGAAAATTAGAATACAGAGTCGACTGCAGGCCTCATATTTAAGGGAACTTCACTACACACTGCTTGCATTACGAGTTGCAAGATGAGAAGCAACTTTTTTCTGATTTCACGGGGGTGTATTTAAAGACAAAATTACGTTGTGGAAGGGGCAGTTTGGTACAAGGAACATCATCCATTTTTCTAAGCTCATTGAGTTGAAGGAAACGTGAATTTCGAATAAGTTATTGTGGCGTTGAAATACACTGTCGATTCCCATTAATGTAACCACTTTTCAAAAGCCTGAACAACCGCATTTTGAGGCTCGAACCGTTGCGAGGCTTGCAGGAATATAGACAGTCAGATTCTGGAAGGTATCGACAGGGATTTGGAGCCATGCCGACTTCAGGGCGTGTGTTAGGTTTCTCGGTTGAAGGTTCACGGTGTGTACAGCCAGATCGAGATGGTCCCACAGTCCCTCGATTGGATTTATATCCGGGGAGATTGGTTGCCTGGGATGTACGGTAAGCTCATGCTGGCGCCCTTCAAATCACTCATGTACATTGCGAGCTGTGTGACACATTGCATTGTTCTGCTGGTAGGAGCCACCATGCCGATGAAGAACAAACTTCATGTACGGATGCACACATATTTGCGCCTGCGCTGCTAGTGCTGCCATCTGCCGTCTGTGAGCGGTTTTTGCACGTTCACGTCGAATGTGGCCGATGGTCCTGTTAATGTGAGTAGACTGTGTATTACAAGAATAGTTCGTTTAATGTTTTGAGGAGACTGCCTGGCTGTTTTTGAGACTTCTGGTCTATTAGTTGTGGGCCTTCCTCGCATGTGCAGATGGAATTGGTCGATCTGCAGAGTGATTCTCATTTATAGGACAAGTTCTTTTACTTGTAAATTATAGATTGCATCAAAGTCGTCCTATTTTTAAATTTTATTGTACAGATCTAGATTTCGGCTAGAAGCTAGTCATTCTCAATGCTAAGAATACAAGAAGTACATAGTTAGATGATGTCACAAAAAGTTACAAGTAATGGCTTGGCTGATATGGTTTGTATATTACATACCACTATTATTTTAGCTCTATGTATGTAAGTCCCTGTTGATCGTGCTTCACCCACAGTTCACTGAATATTAATGTTTACGGAAGGCAGCCTGTATGGAGAATACATCTTTTGGTGACATGCGCCATCTACATGAACTACGTACATAACCTTCAAGGAAAGTCTCCAACCCATGTGTTCTCAATAATACAGCCTGCCTTCCGTGAACAGTAGTATTCAATGAACTGTAGGTAAAGTCCGATCAACAGTAACTTACATTGAGCGAAAATAATAGTGGTATGTAATATACAAACCAGATGCATTAAGCCATTACTTGTAACTTTTTATGACATCATCTAACTATGCACTTCTTGTATTCTTAGCATTGAGAATGGCTAGCTTCTAGCCGAAATCTAAATCTGCACTATAAAATTTAAAAATAGGACGACTGATTCGTGCCAGCCGGTGTGGCCGTGCGGTTAAAGGCGCTTCAGTCTGGAACCGCGTGACCGCTACGGTCGCAGGTTCGAATCCTGCCTCGGGCATGGATGTGTGTGATGTCCTTAGGTTAGTTAAGTGTAATTAGTTCTAAGTTCTAGGCGACTGATGACCTCAGAAGTTAAGTCGCATAGTGCTCAGAGCCATTTGAACGACTGATTGCTGCAATCAATAATTTAGAAGAAGTTCTTTTACTTTAAAACTGTTCAGGGGTTTTCTTTGCGAAGAGTTTCCACTTCTACATAATGAGGTAGCAAATCTAATACAATAATGCGACCAACATATGTGCCTGAAAGGCTTTTTCGGTTATTGGACTAAGTGGGTTACCATTACGTGACAACCTGAGTGTTGTCTTCAGAGCGCCAGAAGTAATTAAATAATAATGAGTACTATTATTGTTTGTAACCTATGTTGTTCAGAAATAAGAAATAAGGGTGTATGCAAGTCACATGCACGTCTAATCTGGTCCGTTCGGAGTTTTCCCCTTTTTCCCCCTCTACCAGCTCAGACTGTGTGGCGTGCTAGCGGGGGACGTGTGCAAAACCTGTGCACATGTGCAGGAGTGCTTCGCTGTCCCTGCCACAAAGCAAACATAACAGGTACTATCATCAGCGGTTGTAGGCCACTAAATTTTTTTCTATTTCTTCATTCAGGAATTCAAGTTCTCAGATAAGCAGACTATGCAAAACTTCTTTTTGTATATGATTAATTCGCTGAAGCAAAGTGCAGCAACTCATTGAGAAACAGTTTCTGCCCCGCGCTTCTTCCGTGGTGAGAGGTTCTCGCAGTTCCGGCTCTCGACAGCCGCCTCGGCCGCTGCGAGCGATTGAGACGGGCCGGATTGAGGCGTAACAAAGCGGCATTGAGCGGTTGAGCGGCCGCCGGGGGCGGGCTAATTATTTCCCACAATGAGCCCGCCACACCTGTCCGCCGCCTTTGTCCGGTCGTATCGGCACGGACGCCTCTCTCTTCGGCTGCCCCTCCCCACCTTCCTCCTTCTTTCCCTTGCTGCCCCTCAGAGACTCTCTCCGTCGCTTCCCGCAGGAGCGTGACGCAGCAACTGTTAATCCATTCACAGTCAGATGCCTCCAGTGAGATGAGTCGCTTTCCACGTCTCTCACTACTTAATAATGAACAACAGATCCTGACAGCCATCAGCTGCTTCATCTCTGCCAGGACTATGCTGCAGTCTTTTTATTCGTAAATCCTACTCATCGGTGTGCTGGTCGCTCGATACTCACATGTGAACTGAACGCGTGTGCTTTGTTGAGATACCGGCATATGTTCATTGTTTGTGGCCGGATGAGAAAGTAAAGTAGCTATTCTTTATTGCAAATACCGATTTCTTTCATGAAAGAGAAGGCATCTAGCTTCTGCATGAAATCCATACCATCCGTGGTGTACGAGATGTACCGTATGTTACTTATTTACCGTGTGGCAATACATCTACATCATACTCCCCAAGCCACGTAATGGTGTGTGGCGGAGGGTGCTTTCGGTACCCCTATCTGATCCTTCCAACCCTGTTCCATTTGCGAATAGTGCGTGGGAAGAATGATTGTCGGTAAGCCTCTGTATTGGCTCTAATTTCTCGAATTATCTCCTCGCGGTCATTACGCGAGATGTATGTGGGGGGAAGTAATATGTTGTCTGACTCCTCATACATATACAAAGACTACAAAACTTCTATATGTCAATATTTAAACACAGCTCTCCAGCATAAAACATCGCAAATGACCTTAGCTTTATATCGACATCACCGTCTTTTATGTATTTTATCACACCACTCGTCGCTGGCGGAAAATCTTCGGAAAGACTGTAGTAGTTACGTGAGGGACATGTTGATACAATATGAGCAACTGTCTGTCGTGCCACACTGCCGTTATATGACGGTGATGAAGATATGCGCCACTCGTGCAAAGTGTCTGCACACACTCCATGGCCCGTTCGGATGCCGGTCCAGGTAGTCGTAATAGCATGGGGCTGTTCGAATCCAGGTGATTTCATCTGGATGCAGGGCAGTTTCAAGCACAGTGGAGGACTGAGTTTCCATTCATCGATGATACTGAATTCAATTTCGTTGGGAGTCCTGGCGGTGACAAGAGTTGTAGGTCTTGATCTTAGTCTTTTTCTCTCTGCATATTATACATCGTTCAACATTGGAAAGTCGGTGTTATCAATCTTGTGGTATTCACGCGGTAGCGCGTTCTTCCGTCTGATATCAGCAGACGAAATGTGGCTCAAGATTGACAACCAGTATGTGGGAGTAGATCGTATTGACCGACTAACAATGTGCATAGCTTCGTTAAGTTTTATGTCGATCATTTTTACCCGTGGACTATTAATCCAAACTGCCGTTGAGTATACCAGTCAGAATGTTGATAAGCGGGGAGATCTACTTACGATCCCCAACGAGAGCCACAGAGTTTATGGAGGACGTTGTTTCCGCTTTTAACATATTGTTGTGTCAAGTGCTTCTTAAAAGAAAATGTCTCATCTAACGTGATCCCAAACTATTTTGTATGCATGTTATGATGAAATTCGTGAATGAGGTTTGTGTCCCTCGAAATAGACTCAACAGATATGTGTGCCAATCTATTGAACAGATGAAGACATGTAACTTCCGTTTTATTTTGGTTTGCTTGTAACCTCGGAAATATTGGTTTAAAGTGTCTCAAATAAATGTTACAATCTTCAGTAGCTTCAGAGCTTCCGTGTTGGGTGGCTATTGCCCAGCCGTCCGCTTATCTAAAGCCAAGACGCAGAGGCAATCAGAAAATCTCAAAGATGTCCTGGCTCAAACGAACTGTCATTACACATAGTTGTACTATAATTTCTAGCGAAAACTGACAGGGATGAAAATATACTTCAGTGGAAGTAAAAACCTTCCAATAAATATGAGCCAGCAAAGGAACTGTTTGTGGAGTTACCAAGAATGTGTGGTTACGAGGAACCACTGCCTTCTGCTAGAAAAAATTATACAAGTTACTGTCACTGTATTTCAAGTGGATTTTTTTTCATAAGTGCCTATCTAATTCTGATCAAATCTCGCTCGTGGGCGAATGTTGTCTGACGGGGGTACGTCCGCATTTTGCTGCTGATGTGTCTCAATACCTAACACGCCGATGTGGTCCAAGATAGATGCGTCGAGTCAGTAGCTTCGCCTCCAACATAACCTGACCTAAATGTTTTGCTTTTTCCTGTGTGGAATGATGTCGAAACTGCAGTGTACGGCACTACCGTTAATACGGCTCAAGAACTGCGGCATTTAATTGTATAGTCTTGTCAAGATTTACAAAATGATCTCGGCGGTGTTTGAAATAATTTATAGCTCAATGCAGAGTCGAGTACACTTCTCCTAATCAGTCCATTCCACATCACAGTTTCATCGCAACTGACCTCGTATGCATCCTCGCCTCAATTATGTATATGTGGTGTCTACTGGAAGAACAACAGTTCGATTTCTGCACGCTTCGTACGAAGTAACTGTCACATATCTACATCTACATCTACATTTATACTCCGCAAGCCACCCAATGGTGTGCGGCGGAGGGCACTTTACGTGCCACTGTCATTACCTCCCTTTCCTGTTCCAGTCGCGTATGATTCGCGGGAACAACGACTGCCGGATAGCCTCCGCGCGCGCTCGAATCTCTCTAATTTTACAGTCGTGGTCTCCTCGGGAGGTATAAGTAGAGGGAAGCAATATATTCGATATCTCATCCAGAAACGCACCCTCTCGAAACCTGGACAGCAAGCTACACCCCGATGCAGAGCGCCTCTCTTGCAGAGTCTGCCACTAGAGTTTGCTATACATCTCCGTAACGCTATCACGCTTACCAAATAACCCAGTGACGAAACGCGCCGTTCTTCTTTGGATCTTCTCTATCTCCTCTGTCAACCCGACCTGGTACGGATCCCACACTGATGAGCAATACTCAAGTATAGGTCGAACGAGTGTTTTGTAAGCCACCTTCTTAGTAGAGGGACTAATTTTTCTAAGGACTCTCCCAATGAATCTCAACCTGGCACCAGCCTTACCAACAATTAATTTTATATGATCATTCCACTTCAAATCGTTCCGCACGCATACTCCCAGATATTTTACAGAAATAACTTCTACCAGTGTTTGTTCCGCTAGCATACAATGATACAATGAAGGATCCTTCTTATATGTATTCGCAATACATTACATTTGTCTATGTAAAGGGTCAGTTGCCACTCCCTGCACCAAGTGCCTATCCGCTGCAGATCTTCCTGCATTTCGCTACAATTTTCTAATGCTGCAAGTTCTCTGTGTACTACAGCATCATACGCGAAAAGCCGCATGGAACTTCCGACACTATCTACTAGGTCATTTATATATGTTGTGAAAAGCAATGGTCCCATAACACTCCCCTGTGGCACACCAGAGGTTACTTCAACGTCTGTAGACGTCTCTCCATTGAGAACAACATGCTGTGTTATGTTTGCTAAAAAATCTTCAATCCAGCCACGCAGCTAGTCTGATATTCCGTAGGCTCTTACTTTGCGTATCATGCGACAGTGCGGAACTGTATCGAACGCCTTCCGGAAGTCAAGGAAAATGGCATCTACCTGGAAGCCTGTATATAATATTTTCTGGGTCTCATGAACAAATAAAGCGAGTTGGGTCTCACACGATCTCTGTTTCCGGAATCCATGTTGATTCCTACAGAGCAGATTCTGGGTATCCAGGAATGACATGATACGAGAGCAAAAAACATGGTCTAAAATTCTACAACAGATCGATATCAGAGATATAGGTCTATAGTTTTGCGCATCTGCTCGACGACCCTTCTTGAAGACTGGGATTACCTGTGCTCTTTTCCAATCATTTGGAACCTTCCGTTCCTCTAGAGACTTTCAGTACACGGCTGTTAGAAGGGGGGCAGGTTCTTTCGCGTACTCTGTGTAGAATCGAATTGGTATCCCATCAGGTCCAGTGGACTTTCCACTGTTGAGTGATTTCAGTTGCTTTTCTATTCCTTGGACACTTATTTCAATGTCAGCCATTTTTTCGTTTGTGCGAGAATTTAGAGAAGGAACTGCAGTGCTGTCTTCCTCTGTGAGTATAATGATTATGTGATCGATTTCGTCAGTAAGTTGGGGAGTGCGTTGTACCGAGCGGATGCTGTACCTGTACACTCAATGTATTTTGTTTTGTACTTCAGTCTAAAGTCACACGATGAAATACAGACTAGTGACTATCTTAAGCACTTTCCGTCATTTTATACAGTTTTTGTTGTTGTTAGACATTAGGTCGCGTTTGCATGGTACTCGTAAATATTTCGCCTTCTATACATCGAAATATTTTATAATACATTAAAGCAGTTTGGAAGAAATGGTTAATTCTTCAGTTTCAAAATGTTATGTTGAGTACAACACTTTATATTTCTGAAGAAAAAACATGTTTTAGTGTTTTATGAACAGAGTTGCTGTTTATTTACTGGCTTTGCCCTTTTTCACAAGCCACGGCTTTGCTTCAAGGGAACGTTTGGTATGGACAGTTCTATTACGTCATCACGCTTCAGTGTATCTCATAATCCAGTATGAAGCTATCCACGTCACAATGATGTGTGTACACAATGGAAGATTTTTTCATATTGGATTACACTGTGCATCATGCTCGCTTATTTATCGTAGGCGCTGTTCTCCAGTGTATATATAATATCGTTGTCGCGTGGATCATATCATGCTGGATAACGAAGTTATGAAATACACTGACATGCGATGATACAATAGAAATGTCCACATCCAACATACCCTAAATACAAAGCCGTGACTTGTGAAAATGGGCAAAGCCCGAAACTAGTGAACCTGAAAATAAACAGCCGCTTTTGGTATTAAACATTTAAACATGTCTTTTCTTCAATATTTGAGAGCTGCGAGACGAGACGTACTGATGACGTCAGATCGTCTATATACTTGTAGCGCTATTTTATAAAACGCCGAAAATTTAGCAGTACTTCGTCGCTTGTGCACACCGAAGAAAGGCTTTTACCACGGAATATGTAATATTTACACATTAACTAAATTTCGTGAATGTCTTAACAATTTTACCTATCTTGAAAATGGTAATTTGTGTTAGTTTCCAATAATGTACTTAATATACTTCCACTTCATTTGGTTTCAAATGGTTCAAATGGCTCTGAGCACTATGGGACTCAACATCTGAGGTCATCAGTCCCCTAGAACTTTGAACTACTTAAACCTAACTAATCTAAAGACATCACACACATCCATGCCCGAGGCAGGATTCGAACCCACGACGGTAGCAATCACGCGGTTCCGGACGGAAGCGCCTAGAACCGCTCGACCACCAAGGCCGACATTTGGTTTGATTTACTGATCACTGGTTTGTAGTGGTGTAATAAAGTAACAGATAGAAGACTACATAGAATACTGACACATTCTATCGATTGCAATCCTTGACATCCTCGCAGAATATTTCTTAACAGGTGCGCGACCAAGTTGTACATTGGAAAATGTTCCCACATTTGGAAAAACTTTAATTTTCTGTAGTATCTTTTGTAATTTCAGAGGAAGACTTCATTACGTGAATTCCAAGAGCGGTACGTAGACATCTAATGCTACATACCTCCACATACCAACCAACGAACTGCCGGATCCATAATACGTAGAATCAGTGATGCATTTCGTTCATAAGATGGACATATAGGCTGTTAAGTAGCTGGTCATACTGTTTTGACTCCTCCGTTTATTCACCTCGTAGATTGCAGTTAATTAGTTGGTTAGCTGGTCGTTGACTGTATCTTCTAAGGCTTGGATTCTGCCCGAAGAATTCATAAAGGAGGTCGGTAATTAGAGGACGAAGTCCCTGAAGTCAGGGAAAACACTTTAGACTATCGATTCGTTGAGGATATCTGCTATTGTGGGTTAATAATAAGTCTCATCATTTGTCCTGTGGAACCATGATGCAATAACAAGCAGATGTTGATGTAATACGCATTATTGTTTCATTAGGGTAATGCCAATGACATTCTTAAGGCAAAATTTTCCGTTGTTAATAATAGCTCACTAGTTTTGGGCTTTGTCCATTTTCACATGCCAGGACTTTTTATTTAAGATATGTTTGGTGTGGACAGTTATATTGTAACATCACACGTCTTTCTCATATCGTCTATCGCGCATGATATGATCCCTGTTTCGCTTGCGGTTCAATTGCAGCAGTAGGTAAAATTACGTACCAGTTTAATTCCTCTACTTGGACAATGTTCATAGCTGCAGCTTTTACTTTGCCTATATGAAGGCGACGCAGGTTTATCTATAGGATATCAGGTCTGTGTCTGTTGTCTGTAATTGTGTAGGTTCAGGGTTTCTCACAGCTAGACGGGTTTCGATCCGTTTCTGGTTACAAGTATAACATGATTTTCATTGGGAGAGTCTCTGAGATCTTTGAAATTTTTCAGCGCATCACTTAGCCAAGGTGCGGAATTACTTCTCACCGTGGTATTTGCGAGATATATTTCTCATATAATCGAATAACATCTGGGAAGGGAACGGAAGACGTCCCTCAAACTATTTCTTGTGCTTCAGCTGTAAGTTCAGATACACTGATGTTCTTGAAGTCTCAGTAAGCTGGTAGTTGCTGTTTCTTGTACATTCTGAGTACATTATCAAAGTTAGGTCGAGGGTAAACAAGCAAGTTGCAGATGTTTGAGAGCTCGGAATTACTACGTTTGAAGACTTCATTGCAAATCTGTCCATGAGAGTATGACTATTGGGATTGTGGACGCGCAAGCTGAAATAGGGTCAAATTTTAATTTCGCGCAGAGGGACTGTTGTGCAGAAGATTAATGTTGTTATGAATTCTTTCGTTAATTCTTAGTACAGCTATTCCATATTTAAGGGTGACTAACAAATAATTTTTCACCTATTTTTGTTCATTTCTAGCTAAATTTCTTCTTATTAAGCCAACAGCTTAGCAATATCATCTGAAATTATTGTATGCTCGTATAGAGATTGGGGACTTGAGAGGGCAGTTTTGAGACAACCCACCACCTACTTTCGAAGGTCTGTAGAATTCACAGATTGGGCACTGCCTGATATGTCCCTTCCCCCGATTATATCAAACGAAACGTTCACCAAGTATACCAGTTAAACAGTTTTATTTACAAGACAACAAACTCACAGATTTGAGATGAGAACAATGACTAACATCTGCACAACAAAAATAAACTCTCTTGACTGAAGAATAGAGAGTCGGCCATGTTAGAGCATCACTCAGGCGAAGTCCCCCGAGTGCCGCTGGCTGGCCAGAAGTGCCGGCTACTATTGCACAGCTGGCCGAAGCAGTCGTCTCGCAGATTAACACTCCTGTTTAGTTGTCTCAAAGTTAGTTACGGCTGAAGTAGGAAACAGTTCGGGTTGCGCTCGCTAATCGCGCCTCCGCGCTCGCCTTGAAGCTGCCGCTGGCTGGGCTACTGGTGTCGCCCTGTGTTGATCAGCTAGTCAGCTGGCTGGTTTGAAATTCCGCCTCGCGGGGTTTTGCGGTACCGTCACCGCGAAGTACGTTGTGCAGATTTCTGTTGGCGTCTGTTGCACTAGTCGCCGTGGCACTTCCTTTTAAGGGATGTGAGTGCTTTGAACTTGTTTATCGTGAACATTTTTGGATGTGTGTGATATAGTAGCTAATAAATCAAAGCATATGTATGGTCCTACTTAAATAAAACTGGTTATGGTGAGATACATGTACTAACCGCTCTTCAATCATATGAAATGACTGATTCTAAACTGAAGACTCAAAACTCAGAAATCCACTACCACTTAGTTATATAAAGATGTATAAGCGTCGGCATATATAAACACGTAACGCAATTAGAGCTACGATAATGGACTACTTATAAAAATAAATAGTTATTTGTATTTTATTTATGAAATGTATCATCGAAAGATGATTTTACACAAATAGATCGAGATGTAACCGTGTTATCTTCGCCACATGTTGTTAGAGGTAAATTTTTGTCTTTGAGCAGTTAATAGTACGAGTTAGAAGTGAGAGAATGGAGTACAAGATAGGTGTGTTCCGTTGCCATCTTGGATGATATTGATTTTTATTGTGAAGTGAAATGACTAATAATATGTGTTCCACACCACAAAGACCATCAGTGTTCATATTATTCAATAGAATGAAACCAAGTATCCTCTAGACCAGTATAAAAAGTTATAATGTAGATTGGACTACGAGTCTTCAACTTACAACATAAAAGAAGAATAAAAGATGAGTATTGTGAACACTGTTTATTCAAATTCTGTCATTGATATCTCTCTCTTCAGTGAATCACTATCTCAGTGTGCCAAGTGCTGTGAAAATGTGAGCAGCAGCCCAAAATAGTAACCCACTAAAAAATAATAACTCAACTTTGGGCTACAAGAGAGCGGTCATGGTCACAATATTGTGGTGTCATCCAGGATTTTCTGAAAGTGATATGGGAATATTTTGTTGGACTATTCTTCTTGCTCCAGATAAAACACTTGTGTACTGTGAAAATATTATATGAACAAACAGCCATATATAAGCAACAGTTAAACAACAGCAAAAATAACAACAAAAGGAGATCACAATCATCAAGATGAAATGAATGAAAAACAAAGACTGAGGTGAGCAATTAACAATGTCGATGTCTAACAACGAAGTTAATTGGTAGGTAGCTGGTTAGTGTTTAACGTCCCGTCGACAACGAGGTCATTAGAGACGGAGCCCAAGTTCGGATTAGGGAAGGATTGGGAAGGAAATCGGCCGTGCCCTTTCAAAGGAACCATCCGGGCATTTGCGTGAAACGATTTAGGGAAATCACGGAAAACCTAAATCAGGATGGTTGGAGACGGGATTGAACCGTCGTCCTCCTGAATGCGAGTCCAGTGTGCTAACCACTGCGCCACCTCGCTCGGTCGAAGTTAATTACTGGAAAAATTTTCTATATTTTTTCTCTTCTCTTCTGTTAGTTACGCAGTGATATGTTGAATAATCATTAACAGTACTTTCATTGAACAGGAATGGGGGGTAATACCGACATGGGAGACGTAAGCAATGTTGTGAAATAAGAACAAGAAAGCTTTACTGATGAACCAATAGAATGGAAAAAAGCCGCTGGTATGATAATAATGACATAAGTAACATGTTGGCATAGTTAATAAAATGAGTAATCAACTACTTAAAGATAATAAGGACCAGTCTGCAAAAAGTAGTTAACAGCTAGAATATCATACAGAGAAAGTAAGAACCAGATCACAGAATTCGGTTATTCAATAGAAGCGTTATTTGATTGCATCAGTAAAAATGCTGTTCAGCTTAATGGTATCAATAAAAAACTGAAAGTTTAGATGGTCGAGTAGAGTCTGTTGAGTCCAAAATGAATGAAATTTAACTTACATTTAACACTAAAGTCATAAATGTCAAAGATGAGGACACTGAAGATAAGGAGGAAAATAAAATGTTTTCAAAAATTGTATAATAAAATAATTACTCTTAACAAAAATGTAAATAATCGAAATTCGCCTTTGGAAACTAATGTTGACACCAAACTGGCACTTTCTGAAGCAGTTTTGTCGAATATGTGACGACAATAGAAGGCAAATTTACGGATAACATGTTATTAAGTAATAACAAAACCAGCACCCTAGAAAGTGCTGTTTCTGTTCTGTGCAGAGAAGTTGGAGATTCTCCAATGATGTATTTAATAGAAATGTTATTCACAATATTGGTAGCATGTTTTGCGACATTCCAGTTAAAAACTTTTCAGGTGAAGATAGTTTACATCCTGTCGATTTTCTGAAGCACTGCAGAGCTAATTTTGTGTCTAATACGACTGGTATTATGGAAATCAAGTTCGTCAAGAAGTTTCCAAAAGGTGAAGAATTAAGTTGGGCTAATCAGTATGGACACAACCTATGGGTATTTTGATAAAGAATTTTTAGATAGATTTTGATCAGAGACAGGACAAGCTAGAATAAAAAGTGAATTTCCGAATGGACCAAATTAGAGGGGAGTGCATATTGGTATGAAACAGTTTTGCAAAAATCAGCTTAAGAAATTAGCTCATTCTAGTAAACCTTTCGATGAAGTCACCCAGATGGATGAGTTAAAAAGGAGGTTACCATATGAGGTACAGTGGTACCTAGTCTATGAGCCAGATGATACAATAGACAAGTTTGTGAAATTGTGGATAAATTAGATAGAGTTTTTGAAAAAATGGGGCAATACAACCACAATAGGCACACACAATTTGAAAGAAGTTGTAATCAAAGTTGGCACAGTAATAATCACACCAGGAGATAGCATAGTAACCACAATGGTAACAATTATCATCAGAAGGAACATATCCGAATAAATAGTAACAATTTTCATTCTGGAGAGCAAAATGGCATTATTTGAAATAGAAACTGGAATACAAATGATAACAGAAACACAAGAAAATAGTATGGGGTTTTAATTCAGGAAACAAAAAATGACTTGGCCCCCATTGTTGGTCCACAAGTTAGGGGACCATGAAACAAATAAGAAATGGACCAGAAATTACACAGATACTGTCACACAAGAAAAACACTCTAGTGAAGCGGTCAGCAGCTTTTCTAAAGATGTCTACTATCCTGTTAATATTATATCTTTTGAGAAAGAAGTATGTTCATTATGACAGGCAAAATACGCAAAAAAGATAAGTAAGCACACACAAATTGGAAAAGAGGATACAGAAGAAATTAATTTGTCATAATTCTATAACCAGGTAAGAGACTTGTCACTTGTTAAATGTTGAAGTAATTGATTTTAGTGATGATTTTGGAATTAAGAAAAAATCTAAGAACCAGGAAAGACAAAAGTGAATACTGTATTAATGAATAGCATCTTCAGTGAAACAGTGGTGATACCGATGAAGTTTGTGGTATTACTGAGTATAATATAATGAAGGTAAGTGATGATGAGCATAGAAATGAAGAAGGAAAGTACTTAGTTTGTTTTAAAGTTTTGGGGGCATTAGGTATTAGTAAGGATATGTGTAGTATTGGCAATGATACTGTAGAAGTACCCAAGGAAACTGTTAAAGGATTAAAGGACATTAATGAAGGTATTACAGCGTGCCAAACTCTTGATTGAATTATGACTAAAGTGGCATGTATAGATGATCATACTAATTCAGTTAGCAGTTATAACAGTGACAGAAAGCTGCTTAATGTTATGAATGACAATGAATCTTTTTTATGTAGTATGTGGCTAAATAGCGATGTACTGAGGAAGATGAAAGGTTTAGAATCATAATAAAAAATGTATCTGTGTTTAACTTTTATCTGGACTGATGGCATAAAATTAAATATGCTACTGTAAAACAACTTAAAGATAAGTATCACAGTGCTGATCTATGTGAAACAAGAAGTAAGTGTACACATATTAACGAAATTCTCAGTGACAGTGATGTGTTTGTTGATGTAATGAATCTGTGCCAAAGCAATGAAAATGATAAGAACGACAGTAATTTTGGAGGCTTTAGCTTTGATAGAAGTTACCTGTCATGTGAGGGTGTTAAGACTGATAAGTGTACTGATGTCTGTTGTTCATTCATTACAGCCAGAATACTAACATGGGAAGGCAGGTGTCTTACTGACACACACAGCCAAATTTCAGAAGTGTCTGAATCTTTAAGTAAAAAATTAAAACATAATGAGGACTATGTAATTGGAGTATGAGTTAAAGGTGCAACTAGTAAACATAGTTAAGTGGTTAAATGTCAGACTTTCATATATTTTACAGTTGAGGGAGTTACTTTGGCATATTGATGTTAAATAATTCATGATCTCAGTGATGATTTTATCCTCGGACTGACATATAGTTATCGTGGATGCAGATTTTGGTTGGTGGGGGCAGAAGTTGATTATCAATGCAATTTATGGAGACTGTATTTGTACTAATTATATATAGTCAGTTATATCTTATGAGGAGGATTAAATAAATAGTATACAATTTTTAAAAGACAGAGGGTTTGTAATCAAAGATATTCCAGAATTATATACAGATGAAGGAGAAGCAAATAGCTAACTGATAATCAGAAACAGTTATTGAAATCTTTGTAGTGGGAATATAGTGATGTGTTTGATAATTTTTTTTTTCACGTTAGACTCCAGAACGATTCTGCATAAAGCCGTATTTAGTACCTACAATTAAGAGAGCTGCAGTTGAGACCGATTTCCATAAGATGGAAGTGTGTGATATCAGTGAGAGAAGTGTTGGCCCATATAACAGCCCATTAGTCATTGTTTCAAAAACAGACAGGAGGGTGAGACTTGGTCTAGATTCTAGGCATTTGAACAAGTTGTTGTACAGAGAAACAGCTCACCCTGAAAACATTATAAACTTTTACATGAACAGTTCTTTTGGTTTTGCTGAGAACGAGTCATACAATAATTATGAAGATCAGGTAAAGGAATCGATTGAGGACAACCTTATTATTTAGGCGACGGCAGTGAAGAACAGGCCGAAAGTCCCGCCCTGATCCTTAGGGACGAGGAATATACCGCATAAGCGGATATAGAAGGCCTAATAACTCCCTGTTCAAGCATTCTGGAGATCTTTTCCCTCAGTATCTTCATCTTAGGCAGTGAGAGGCGATATGGGGACTACCTGAGGGGAATATGGTCAGACAGACGAATATTGTTGTCAAGAAGATTATTAACCCCGTGTCTACCACAGAGAAGCTCTGGGAACCTCACCAACAAATCACAGTTCAGAGGCCTGCTGGGAAGAAAGATGGGAGAAATCAAAATCACTATCCTTATCATCAACTTCCAGCATTCCCGCATCTTGATGCATCTTTCGTTTAGTACACTCACAGAACCCAAATATCTGACCAGAAGTGAACTTAAAGAAAAAGGGGTACCGTGAATAATCCAAGACAATACCAGTTTTACCAAAAAAATCACATCTCAAAATCAAATCGACCTGCAGCTCTTTAACCAAAGCCGAAGGAAAGGGCCATGAGAAATCCCCAACCGAGATACTCCCTCGGATCCAGCCATGCAGAGGCAACACCTGCCCGTTGGCATCCCGACATCTCTGCACCTAAGAAGGGGTCGGCCAAGTCTCGCAAGGTGACCAAACTGAAGAAACCATTCGAAGCTAAACTATGAAAAAGAGCTACCAGAATCCAAAAGGGCACAAATAGGTTCACCACCCACTCGAGAACAAATATAACGCAGTGGGGTCGATGATAGAGCAACGACACCGACACACAAGGGTTTAAAGCCTTGACCCCGAGGTCGCTGCCCAGCCGGGCATCCATCATTTATTGACTCTGGATATCTGCGGCTGAGCACTAGTACGAACCAAGTGCCCTGTTCGACCGCACCTGAAACAACGCCGCGACTCCCCTTTAGCAGTCTCAGCTGATGTTGGTAATCCGGAGTTCCCCTCAGAGATGCCCACGGGCTGTACCTTAATCTCATGGTGTCTATCGTCCGAGAGCGGCATCGCAGATATCCCTACAACGGCAGCACGAAGTTCTTCCCAAGTGGAGGGATGACCACGAAAAACAAAATGTGACTTATCCGCAGCTCGCATTCCCCTCGGGACAATTGAAACTAACTCCCGTCCTGGCAAGTCGACTAACAAGGCCAAACAGACCGTTTTAATCCTTGCCACGTATTGGTCCAACTCCTCCCTATCTTTCTGCATCAGCCTAATATAGCGACACTCGAGCTGTTTAAGAACTCCGGTGGTCAATCTTTCGCTGATCACAAGCTCACTCAACTGCTGCAGTGAAAACTCTCCTGCCATAGCTCTGGATACCAAGGTCCTCAATTCGCCGCTAGTTAAAGGATACAACAGAGACAAAATTACCTGATGCGAAACACCAAAGACATCAGCGTGTTGCTCAAGGCGAACCAACAACCATTTCAATTTGCTCGAGTCGGTCTATAGCTCATTCTGTGACGTCTCGAAACAGATGCACCAGGGGATTAGGCAATTTAGCAAACGCACCGACTAACCCCTTGGAGGACGTAAGGGCGTTATTCCCGGGCTCGCCAGCGCACCGCCCGGAAGGTAACGAATCCTGCTCCCCGGTCCTCTTCTCATCAAGCTCTAAACAAAAGTAAAATATGGAGTTTCAGTCTTCGATCGCTATTCTTTATTTCCAATTACCGGTTTCGGGCTAGCTGCCCATCTTCAGATCTGTTAGACAATGTTAAAAATGTAATTAATAAGAGAGATACAGTTAGTGAAAAACTATCTTAGTTTACAAAATGAAATTTTGGAACATATAAAATGCCAACATACCATATGTTGTAGTTACAGAGTAACTTGTCCGTACAGAACACACTGTTCACTGTCATAAGTAAAGTAAATTTCAATCTGTTAAAACATTATATCGCAGTATTTAAGAGTAATCTGATTGGTAACAGTAAAAAGTGCCCTCTACCTATAACAATTGTGCATCTGCCGTATATATTATTGGCGAATATTCTTTTTAATAAAACAATTTTTAAGGTAATAACAAATGAATAATCATTTGAGTGGACCATGAAACGAAAAATTTTTACATTAATTTAAAATTTCCATATAAAGAAACATAAAATATAATTAAAATGTAGATATCCTTCCGAAAATGTGCGTTTACTCTTCTTTGTTTTTGATTGGTGGTTGAGTGGATTTCCCTATGCCTGAGCGTATACAACGCCACGCCGAGTTGTCTTGCGCCGCGCCCAATTCACCTCGCCGCCAGCACGCTGACGGCCGTTCCGCTGTAGCTGTTTCTTACTGGGGCGTGCTGCTGCGTTCAAGAGTAAGCCTAAAACAGGTCTTTAAAAATCTCATAATAATTCCTGTGCATAAAATCACTTTGCTCATTTAATAGGCCTGGGGTTTTTCTTTGATGTGCGTATATTTCAAGCTCTTCTAGCACGTTGAGATAGAGACTTTTTGGAGCTTTATGTAGCACCTCCATTTGTTGATTTATATTACTAACTTCATGTCTACTCTCTTTTACATGTGTTCCAAATGCTGTTCGATTGCTATGGCTACAATGTTCCCTGTATCGAATTTCAAAGTTCCGCCCTGTTTGTCCTATATAATAACTGTCACATTCAGCACATTTAATCTTATATACTCCGGAATTATTGTATTTCATTTGTTTCGTCGTTGCTGGTTTATGACTTAATCTATGTGCCATTTGCCCTTCGTTCTGAAATGCCACTGCGATGTTTTTTGGAAAGCATTTAGCAATTCTTTCCGACACACGCCCTTTGTATGTCAGGGTGACAAACTTCTTCTTAACTTTAATTTTCCTAGAATCGCTAATGATGCCCGCGGATTTGTTTTTGATTTTGTTAAACATACGTGTAACATCTTGTGTCCTGTATCCGTTAGCTGCTGCCACTTGCTTAATAATACCCAGTTCTTTCTGCAACTCATCTTCCTGTAGTGGCAATCTGAGGGCTCTGTTGCACATTGCATGAAAGTACGCTCTTTTATGCTGTGCCGGGTGGTGCGACGTCGCTACTATGATGTTGTCGGAGCACGTGTCTTTTCTATAGACGCCGAAAACGTGCCTGCCTCCCTCCTTTCTGACAGTCAAATCTAAATAGTTAATCGTCCTGTTTTCCATTTCTAGTGTGAATTGAATTTTTGGATGCTGCTCGTTTAAAACTTTAGTCATTTCCTCTACGTCTTCTTTTTCCCCTTTGAATAATAAAATAGTGTCGTCAACATACCGTCTGTAATAAATTAACTTCTCCTTAATTTCTGGAAAAGAGCTAAAAACTTTGTTCTCAAAGTCATTCATAAAAATTTCAGCTAAAATGCCTGATAGACTGTTACCCATAGCTAAACCTTCGTCTTGCATAAAAACTTTATCGTTAAAGATAAAACTATTAAAACTCAGTGTGAACTCTAGCATATCTACGAGTTCGATGATTTCACCCATGCTCATTGACTTATTTTTTATCAGGTTTTTCCTTATAATTTGCAAAGTTTCTGGTATTGGTATATTAGTGTAGAGGTTCACGACGTCCAATGAGGCTAGGACTGCATCCTCTGGGATTGCAATGTCCTTCACTTCGTTCGCGAAACATACACTATTTTTTACGTTGTAAACTTGCTCGTATTTATACGCAGATTTTAACTTACGGTACAAAGCTTTATTCAAGAGCTCATTAACGGCTTCCTTCCCATTGCAAATAACACGCATTGGTTTATTCTCCTTGTGTAATTTTATTTGCGCTCTTGCTTCTGGTGTTCTTGGATTCATCTTTACTAATCTAGCTTTTTCATTTGGAGTGAATAAAAATTGTATTGCTTCTATCCTTGCCTTTAAATCTGTCTGAAACTTCTTTGTTAAATCTTTTTTGACTTCTTTAATTCCATTTTCCTGAAAAAACCGCATTGTCTTATCTATATATTCCTTTTCGTAAATGACAACTGAGGTACTGCCCTTATCTGACTTAATCACGATAGCGTTATTAGAATCCAGTTTTAAGTTAATTTCTTTCACTAACCTCATCTCACTATATTTACCGTTATGTAAAGTTTTCTGGCATTCAATTGCCTCTTTGGCTTTGATGGCGATACATGTCTCCTGGAATTTTGTTAACTTAGCATCCCTACATGCTACCTTAACTTCTGCGATCATTCTCTTGATGTCTCGATCTTGCAAGTTCGTTCGCGGATTATGCTTAAGCCCCTTATCCAAAAGCTTCTGCTCTTCTTTAGAAAAGACAATATCTGTTAGGTTAACGGTTCTGTCATAAAACTTATGTACATACTGTATTTTATCTGTTTCCCTCTCTGCCTTTGCTATTGCTCTACACAGATTAGTAATTTTCTTATTGTGTCTTTTTATGATTTCGTCCCTATGTACCTGGATTCTTGCTTCAATCTCATATTCAACTTGTCTAAACTGCAGTGGCGACAATAGGTTACCTAACTTCATATGTAAATCGTGCGTAAGCTTATTGAGTTTGTCTTTCTCGATGTACCCTGATTTGATCTCCTGTCTTATCCATGACTGTTCTGCTCTCTTCTTAACTTTTGTGGCTGAGATACTGCTGTTATTTATCTTTACCCTTGCGTACTTCGGCACAACACCTAATTGCAAACAGTTCTTATTGAAATGTATTTTTAAATTGGCTTTCATTATATTAAGCTTAGCTTTAAAAAATGTTTTCACATCTCCCACAGCCTGACTAGGCACAAGTTTATCAAAACTAGACATAGTTGTCTCACTGGGAATTCCGCGATCGTTCAATAAGTAAAATATGGAGTTTCAGTCTTCGATCGCTATTCTTTATTTCCAATTACCGGTTTCGGGCTAGCTGCCCATCTTCAGATCTGTTAGACAATGTTAAAAATGTAATTAATAAGAGAGATACAGTTAGTGAAAAACTATCTTAGTTTACAAAATGAAATTTTGGAACATATAAAATGCCAACATACCATATGTTGTAGTTACAGAGTAACTTGTCCGTACAGAATACTGCGAGATAATGTTTTAACAGATTGAAATTTACTTTACTTATGACAGTGAACAGTGTGTTCTGTACGGACAAGTTACTCTGTAACTACAACATATGGTATGTTGGCATTTTATATGTTCCAAAATTTCATTTTGTAAACTAAGATAGTTTTTCACTAACTGTATCTCTCTTATTAATTACATTTTTAACATTGTCTAACAGATCTGAAGATGGGCAGCTAGCCCGAAACCGGTAATTGGAAATAAAGAATAGCGATCGAAGACTGAAACTCCATATTTTACTTATTGAACGATCGCGGAATTCCCAGTGAGACAACTATGTCTAGTTTTGATAAAGCTCTAAACATTTGACCCTAAACTGCAATTCGTTAACCAAGGACCCCAATTCAACGGTTGATTCCTAATCACGATCCTCATATATTAATGCCCGTAAATCAGATATCCGGTTGGCTAAATGTATCAATGTGACGTCAACCCGCTGGAGACCGGTAGCATGCAAGTGGGCTGCTAAGTCCTGAAGACTACCCTCAATAGGCTGGCGTCTTACCGCCAACTCATAAATGAGGTGATCCTTCCTCAATAGACCGATCCCGGGGCACTGCCTGACCCCCACTACAGAGCTGATCACCTAAAACAGAAAAAAAACACCAAAGGTAGAAACCGTACAACACTAACAGTGTTTACCAAATCTAGCAAACAGCAACTGAAATGGCGATATCACAATCGTAACCACGCTCTGCTACCAGTTGAAACCTAGTCGTCAAGGAAGGCAGGCTTCGGTTACGATTGTGGACGGGGCCGTAATCTGTTACTATTGGTTCCCTTTCGCAATTACACACATTTATTTTAAAATGGTAATTCCAAACTCAGCAATAAATAAAGACATCACATGTTATTAATGAAGGAATAAACAACTGTACAATTAGTTGTGCTTTCAGTGCATTACAATTTACCACATGAGCATAAAATACAGACACAGCAAATGATGTTTTAAAAACAAGCCATTGTGATCCCAATTAGAATTTCAAGGCAACTAACCCCAGTCATGGCTGAAGGCCTTTAACGCCATGAATGGCAATTATAAAAAATTTAACAAACATACTGTAAAATAGCATGCAATAGCAAAGGTTAATGTAAAAAAGACAGGCAACTGGTCACCAAACGGATGAGACTAAATGATGGTTAACTTGGTAGCGCAACCATTTAAACATGCTGCAACGCCAAGAATAGCAATTATATAAAGAAATTTAGAAACATACAATAATAAAACACAAGGGCCAGTCACAGATGGTGCTCCAGGGACCGACCTCTGCCGGCCGGTGTGGCCGTGCGGTTCTAGGCGCTACAGTCTGGAACTGCGCGACCACTACGGTCGCAGGTTCGAATCCTGCCTTGAGCATGGATGTGTGTGATGTCCTTAGATTAGTTCGGTTTAAGTAGTTCTAAGTTATAGGGGACTGATGACCTCAGAAGTTGAGTCCCATAGTGCTCAGAGCCATTTGAACCATTTTTTGATCGACTTCTGAGTAAGATCGGCAAAAAAACACTTTCGCGAGCAATGAGATAGGCAGCCATGAGTTGCATTCACTTCACAAGATGGTAACTCAGACTAGTGGCAGTCTAACGAATGACTAATGATAATCTTGCTAAGGCTACCTGACGTCCAATAAACCAAATGCAAAGATGTAAAAATACGCCGTCTGCAGCCCAGAATACGGTGCTTAGAGCTGCCAGAACGAGAAAGCAATCACTACCACCAGAGTAGAAGAATCGTCAACCAACCTACAATCAAGAAAGCTGTCAAAACTACGCGGCCCACCCGACAGCAGCTGCAAGGCGAGGAAACGTAAACTGCCGTTACATACACCAACCCCCACGGCAGGTAATTGGGGCTTTGGGGGCCACGAGGCAGGAAAAATACCGTTGTTTGAACTTGACAAATACTAAAGAACTGAACGCAATAAATAGTAATTAGAAGTCCGCCTTCCTCAAACACTCCACTCGCTGCTCTTCGCCTCGGCAACACTACGAGCAGCAAAACGAACCCAGGTCACTGGAGAATTGCAAGATCTCACAGTGGTGGAGGTTTCTCTATTTGAATCCAAATGCACTCAACTTAAAGCTTGCAGGATCTGGTTTACGACGGGGTCGTGCACACTTGTGACCACAGGCCTTCGGTCCGCCAGTCAATACTCACCGCCAGTGGTCCCAATGAGTTCTTGCACTGTGTGTATACCTGGCTCCTACTGAGTCCGCAACCGAACTTCACACTGACTCGACCCGGAAGAACAACGACGTCGCCCCAAAGATAGGATCACAGTTACTACATATCGATAACCGCCCCTGCTGCCACTAGCAGACAGGCAACGCTTGCGAAACAAAGTGGCACCAGTCAGTACGAGAAGAAGACAAACAACCGCAACCTTATCAACTAAACGATACGGTCTGGCCTCCAACAGAGGACGGAAACCTACAAACAGCAGCAATGCGAGCCGCAGCACAGCTCATAGACATTTTTTTCTCTGATGTTCAACATTATTTATGTATATTTATATACTTTCATGTTGCCCAATTCAATTAGTGTACTTTATGTAGACATGAAAAAAGAATATAATATGAAAGTCACAATTAGTTAATGAACAGCACTTTAAAACAAATTTCAGTGTTGTTGACATTTTTGGCATAACATATGGCCAATTTTTTTTTACATAAGTAACTAAATAATTCAGTTTTCAGGAAAACATGTAAGAATGAGCTAGTTGTTTTATCCTTAACATAATTTTATAGAACTGAAAAGCAATTTTTCACATGTTTTAGATAATCTATTATGGGACATGAAAATTAATGAATGCAACATGTATGTAACAGTCATTTGTTAAAAGACAAAATAAGTGATAAAACTGATGATCTTAGACATGGAATTAAATTAGGAAATCTGCTGAATTTGGCAGGGACGCTACTTCCTGTCAGGGGTCTGTATTATTTTATGTCACCACAAGTTCTGTGGATGAGGAGATATGACACTTCTACCCTTGAAAGACCTGCCATTTCATGCATAAAAAAAGAAAAAATATTAACTGTTTTCGTTTAGCACGCTTTTATATACTGAGCTTTTAGTGTTCTGTATGAAAGTTACATTTGTAAGTAAGATGTTTCTAATATCCATTTTCGATGATAAATTAGAGTCGAAAGTGAAGTTTGGTAAAATGAATGTGTACTGTGGTGATAGGAGGTTAACGTTGGGCGCCAGTACCAATGGTGAAGGAAATGAAGTGGAATTTGCTTCACTGAAAGTCTGACGTACGTGGTGATGATGTAAGGCACTATGAATGATATTTAGTTATTAGTGAAAAACATAAAATCGGTCGTGATATTTTGTTGCAAAAAGAATTCATTTGTGTTCGAAGCAAATGAAGTATGCCCCTAACAAACTACATTAATTTTGTTTGGTGATATAAAGTATTTTCTTTAAAGTGAGATGAATATACCAACCAATCTTGAATCACATGCAATAACCGATTCCAAACTGAAGACTGAAAACTCAGAAATCCACTACCACATAGCTATACTAAAATGTATAAATGTCATATCTCCGACAACTTCCGATTGGTTCTCAGTACTATATTAACAACATAGGACGTCTGATCTACTCACAATAACAGTTTCGCTTACAGCGTATCTCTAAGCCGACGGTGAAGTCACAAAATACACCTCTACACAAAATCGCAGAGGTACCTTTCCTAAGTGCTTGCTATTTCACACCCACAATGCAATAACGCAACGCCAATGTACCCTTAGTGCATGCTGTAATTCCCCTCACGAAATCAAATAACTTCACGTGATAACGTCTCTCCTCTTCCACAAACCAACGGGAAATCTCCAAATAAATGAAGCACGGCACGCCTACAAACGTTTGGCTATCAAGCAACCCAGCGTTCAGCCTTTGCTTCCGCATAAACATAACAAACAGTGGAAACCAATTTCAGACCTTAATTAATCGTACCTCAACTACAACTACCCACAAAATTCTAAGTTTCGTCGCAAATTTATCTTCTGGTTTTCCATCCACACGGTGAGGTCAAACTTCACCCAAATCGGTGAAACAATTACTTTCTCCAACAACCGGACAACATTTTCAGAGTATCTACATAAACGACTTGAAAGTTGCTTTGGGCTTTCCCAAGTCTAAACTTCGCTGCAGACGAACTTATGGCGACCCTCTCATTGCAAATCACTCATCGAGACTGACACTTGAGACCAACTCGTGACACTAACTCTTGAGAGACTAATTCTTAAGGGACAAGCCAAGAACCATTTACGGCGAACAAACATATCACGCTAATTCTTTCTTTAACAATAGGTGTTTCTTCTTAGCAGCTGGCGGCGTGATCTTGTAGAAGCCAGCCACTCCGTAGATGTAATCTGTATCAAACGCCGTGACTGTGCTGTCGGCTGGGCGTAGTAGACTTGCAGACATGACTTGAATCTGCTTTTCACGTCCATCAGGTGATAGAATTTACCACATTTAAACACACATATAGATCAGAAAACTTTACAAACTCATAAATAAACTCACGATTCTTCCAAAAAACAGTCAATACCTATAATAAGACGAGGCGATAACAACGGCAATGCGCTTTACATTTGGCGCATAATGCTAACTTTCGTGAAAAATGTAGTGTACATCCCAATTTGTTTACCTTTATTTAGCGACTTTCTATAAGCAAGTCATTAAAATTTCCCAAAATTATCTGTGTTTAAATCATACATGGGTAGCCATTATACATCTTGTGTCCAGAGATGTTTAAACTCGTTGACCCAGAAATCAATAGTCTTAAATATCAGCATACATAGCCTGACAAAAAGTTAAGCAGCCAGAAGACTTGGTCACCTGTCAATGTAGCTTCTTATACGTACAGATCATCGGCAGATATACGGTATAAATGTTTGAAGCTGCAAATCTCTGCGACACTTAGAAATGCCACTAGACTGCGTTAGTACGGTTCATGCTTAATGTTGTTGTCAGGCCTCGTAGGGTATATAAGGGCAGTGAAAACCGTCAGGTGCTGAATACTCTTTGTGACAGACACGGAGAAGCCGCATGCTCGTGTGAGACAGCGTCATCCGCATGTGTCACACTCTGAGAGGAAACTATTTGTGGATCTTCTTTTGGTCAGCTGGTTGTAAAGTGCTATATGCAGATTTGTGAGGCAGTCACGTGTGGCAGTGGCCCGATATTGGACGGCATGGGAACGTGACTCATAATTAGATTCCGGTCGACCACGTCTGACTACCATAAGTGAGAAACTTCCTGGCAGATTAAAACTGTGTGTCGACCGAGACTCGAACTTTTCCTTTAGCGGGTAAGTGGTACCAACTGAGCTCCCAAACACGTGCCTGGGTAACTCAGTTGGTACGCCGGCACAGTAGCTCAGCGTGTTCGGTCAGAGGGTTAGCCGCTCTCTGTAATAAAACAATCTGAGTTAATAGAGTGACCGTGAACTTGAAGAAGCGTCATATAACGTCCCCTCCGAACAAATAGAATGAACAATCATGAACAAACTGAGATTTAAATAATGTTGGTAGAGCACTTGCCCGCGGGAGGCAAAGATCCCGAATTCGAGTATTGGTCCAGCACACAGTTTTAATCTGCCAAGAAATTTCGTATCAGCGCACACGCCGCTGAAGAGCGAAAATTTCATTCTACTATAGGGGAGTATCGTCGTGCTGTGCAACAAGCACATCATAATCAATTATTCAAAAACAGTCTTAATCGCATTTATTATTATTATACCATCAACCGGTTTCAACACGACCCAGGCGCTAAGTCCGGAACCGCGCGACTGCTACGGTCGCAGGTTCGAATCCTGCCTCGGGCATGGATGTGTGTGATGTCCTTAGGTTAGTTAGGTTTAAGTAGTTCTAAGTTTTAGGGGACTGATGACCACAGATGTTAAGTCCCATAGTGCTCAGAGCCATTTGAACCATTTTTTCAACACGACGTAGGGGTCATCTTCTGGGCGTTTACACCATTGGTCGACTGCTGGTGGTGTCACTCCTGTCTACATAACGGCAGGAAACTATAGTTGAGATAGTTTCCTGCCGTTATGTAGACAGGAGTGACACCACCAGCAGTCGACTAATGGTTTAAACGCCCAGAAGATGACCCCTACGTCGGGTTGAAACCAATTGACGCTGTAATAATAATAAATGCGATTAAGACTGTTTTTGAATAACTGATTAATCATACTAAACGCTGCTTCATCTCCACGACCATGGCACGTGATAGTCTCATCTCATCTGCGCCTGCAGTCAAAGAGCAAGTAATAGGTTACTTGCAACAGTGTGTGTCACCCCGCGCCGTTAGTGGGAGACTAACAGCAGCCAGGCGAGGGAATTGCCATCCCATGAGTAGGCTGCCGTTAACTCCTCAACACAAACAACTGCGTGTAGAGAGATGTCGTGACCGGGAAGCATGGACTGCTGATGAGAGGCCTCGCCCTGGATTAACATCACCAGCTAGAGTGGCAGCTACCTCGGGAAAGGCCGATTTTTTCATTGTTCGGATATGCAGACTCCAGATGTCACGGTATGAGGAACCATCGAGGATGACTTGAGGTCAAAGCCGGTAGTGATTTAGGAAACACTAAACGCTCAGCAATACTTCAAATGCATCCTGCATCCTGATTTTGTAGACAATATTATGATGCCATTTATCAACAGTGCAGTGATCGTCCACATATGACACATGTCTCTTTTAGCTATCTGCATAGCCTGCACGATTGCCAGGCCTAACAACAACAGCACACGTGTAGGAACATCTCGGACGTCAGCTCAGTCCGAATGCCAGTACAGAACATATCAAGGACCAGTACAACAGTTGGCGGCCAGCTTGCCTCGGAAGAGGATATGACTTTTTTGTGAAGCTTCTCCCAACCGAATCAGTGCATGCATACAAACCAGAAGGGATGCAACGTAGGCCTCTTACTGACAAGCGGGCTGATACTGCGAAGTTATTTGTAAATTTGACTCGAATTTGTAATCACTGAAATTACAGCACATCTCCTCCCAATCCCGAAGTTTCGTTTGTTTCCTCCTCTGTTTGCGGGTGCTTCACTTTGTTGGCAGGCAGTATATATTTTCTATGACAATTTTACAAAAAACCGCTTTTGGTTTATACTTGTGCGCATCTTCTGATGGAAAACTTGTAATGACAATATGATATTTCTGACTCAAATGTCGCACTGACCATATCAGATGTCTGCCTACTAAAATTTACATGTCGTGACCATTTAATACAGGGGAAATATACCACAAAGGAATGATTATGACCAGTACGCATGTAACAGAATTTAACCCTCCTACGCCGGCCGCGGTGGCCGAGCGGTTCTAGGCGCTTCAGTCCGGAACCGCGCGATTGCTACGGTAACAGGTTCGAATCCTGCCGCGGGCATGGATGTGTGTGACGTCCTTAGGTTATTTAGGTTTAAGTAGTTCTAAGTTCCAGGGGACTGATGACCTCAGATGTTAAGTCCCATAGCGCTCAGGGCCATTTGAACCATTAACCTTTCTACACAGGAATTTGCTAGATTTATCAGTCTACCATGGTTTGGTGGTATTACGGTACACTAGTGCGGATGCAGTGTTCAAAGACACAACTGCATAAATACATGCAATGAAATACCTTGTGTTATAATTCCGAATACATTAATATAAATTTTAAATCTGTTGATTTGTGAGGAAATTTATAGTATCTAGTTAACCAAGCCGGACATATGCAGTAACCCCTGGGAGATACAACGACAGCAAAATATACCACTGCCTGTAGCCCTGATAATGACGTCAGTTCGATAAGGAAGAGACTCTAGAAGTTTCTTCAGGTATACCATTTTCTGGTGAAACCACTGTTTGATAATTCTGTACCTGAGAGGTATCGAAGCTTTGATTACTACCTTCTCCCCGTTGTTCTAAGTAATTCCACATGATTTATAAGATATGGTGATGCACAACGCCAATCAAAATGCGATAAGGCGCTTGCCCATCAAACTTTGGAAAGTGCACGTGGGTCCCTGTGAATAAGGCACAGGGCCCTTAGGCAACGTTAGTTTTATCATTTTTCTTATGTTTTGGCAGCACATGTGGCTATCATTGTAGAAGATTCATCCTCCATTGTTGGTAGCTGAGTGCCTCAATGCAATTTTCCTAGGTCGCATAGGATAACGGACATTTTGAATAATTTTTGGTTTCTTGTCGATCGGTTTTCATGTTGCCGTAAGTGTCGCATTGCATATGGTAGAGTGTGATCATAAAAAAATGTTCATCATTTTGATTATGACTGAGCATGTTTTAATGCGAGTGGCAACAACATTTTGTATGTTATCTTATGTAACAAAGCAATGTAAGAACTTTGTACACAATGAGTGCAATGTCAATAAATCAATTTGGAATTTGTCACCTCACAGAAATAGCTAGGCATAACACTTTGTTCAGGTATCACATGCAATGATCACACAGTCTGAATCGTAGGTAAATCAAGTGGCAGACAGCTCTTCTTTGGCAGGATAGTAGAAAGAATCAATGAGTCTACAAAGGATTTGCAACACTCATGCGATCCATCCAAGAATATTACTCACATTTGCGGGACCGTATCCGATAGTATTATCAGTGGAAATAGAACAAGCTCAAACAAGGACGGAACGAGTGGTCACAGGTTTGTTTGACCACCGGAAGAACATCACAGAAATATCGAAAAAACTGAACTAGCAGACGCTCGGAGCTAGGTGTCACCTATACCGTGAAAGCTTATCTACAATGTTACAATAAACTTTACTAAGCAGGCCATCTAGCAATATACACACCTGAACAAAACCTTTACATCACCACGATATGTCGTACAGGTCAGTTGGTATTGTGACTGTTCGAGTATCAGTTGTAAGTCACCCGTGACTTTTGTAAACATACACAAAATTACCATGAGTGCTACCTGTCGGTACGACGCCATGCTCGAATGAACTGCAACATTTTAGTTGAAAGTACACTCAGGGGAAAAAGTTCCGCGATACGCCCTAATATCATGTTGGTCCACCTTTTGTCTGGCATAGTGCAGTGACTCGATGTGCCACGGACTCAACAAGTCGTTGGAAGTCCCCTCCACAAACAGTTTCGAAAGTGTTGACGTATTGACGGTGCAGGATTTTGTGCACAAATGTTATATGGGATTTATGTCCAGCGATCTGGGTGGCCAAACACGCGCTCGAATTTTTCAGAATGTGCTTCAAACGATTCGCGAACAATTGTGGCCTGATCACGTGGCGCATTATCATCCACGAAAGCTTCCATTATTGTTTAGAGACATTAATACTATGAGAGGCTGCAAATGGTCTTCAAGTAACCGAACAAGTATTGATCGGTTCAGTTAGACATGAGGACACAGTCGATTCTGGTACGACACAAAGGTCGTCAGATGTCGAAGCAACACTGCTTCTCTCCGCCGTCGGGTTGGTTGCCAGCTCAGCCTCTTCCACTACACGACGGTCCGGCTCTGCCATCTGCAGCGCGACCTGCAGAGACCTTTGCGTATACGTGACCAAAGCACAGAGGGGGTATACATCAGCAAGAGAGGTCGCTCCCGGCACGAACCTTTTGCTGTTTATTTCCAATGTCACGTGCAGTTAAACAGGAGGCGGTGTACCTCCACTGTGCTGATATTTAGGATCGAGTCGGCGCCGACCACGGGAACTAGATGCAGACAGCCAACAGAAGAAGTCTGCTCCGGATTTAGCGCTACCTCGACCGCACGCCGTCTTCGCCGCCAAGGGGCACTGGCAACGTGTTCGCGGGCCTGTTGCTATTCTGTCAGACTCATTTAGCAAGACTGTAGGAACTGTGAACTCGTGCGGATCGTAACATACGTGTTAGTCTGTTTCAATGCCCTCTGCTAAAGGAGAGCGAGGACTTAAGCATTTGGTAGTCAAACTAGTGGAGCATAAAATCTGAATGGAAAAGCTTTTATTATGCTCTTTGCTCAATCAAACTTGTATTCCAAGAACTTGCATTTAATTGTGAACCTATTTGCCTGGAAGGAACTAGTTACAAAGTTTGTTCCTTGTTTGCGACGGCCAGCAAAGACCATTCGTGTAGAGCTCATTGTGTTCCTGAATATGCAGGAAGAACTACATGCTTGTGTGTTTCTTGTGGAAGTGTTCCAGGTCCAGGATATATCACGTTCTGTGTAAAGGCACCCCCACACTATTATGGAGCCTTCACCAGCATGCATTGTGTCTTGTTGACAATTCCATGGCTTTATGGGGTAGACACCACACTCGAATTCTACCACCAGCTCTTACTAACTGAAATCGCGACTCATCTGACCAGGATACGGTTTTCCCCAATCGTCTAGGGTGCAGCCAAAATGGTTACGAGCCCATGGGAGACGGTGCATGCCCTGTCGTGCTGTCAGCAAGGTACTCGCGTCCGTTGTCTACTGCCATTGCCCATTAACGCCACATTTTGCCGTTCTCTCCTAACGGATACTTTCATCGCACGTCCCACATTCACATCTCTAGTTGTTTCACGCAGTGTTGCTTGTCTCATAGCATTGAAAACTGTGTTGTCCGTGGTGAGGGGTAACGCCTGGAATTTAGTATTCTCGGCTCATTCTTGATACTGTGGGTCTCGGAATATTGAACTCCCTAACGATTTACGAAATGGAACGTCCCATGCGTCTAGTTTGAACTACCATTGCTCGTTCATCTCTATTAATCCCCGTCGTGCGGCCATAATTATGTCGCAAACCTTTTTAGATGACTCACCTGAGTACAAGTGACTGCTCCGCTAACGCAGTGACGTTTGACACCTTGTGTTCGTGATACTACCGCCATCTGTATCTGTGCATATCGCTATCCCATAACGTCTGTTACGTCAGTGTAAACCACCAGCAGGGACGCTTTGACACGTCTCTGGAACAGTAGAGTGAACATCCATCGTGCCACGAAGAAGATTCGCGACCAATTATCGGGTCCGCATCATCATTTTACGCGTAAAAGGCCCGTGGAGAAGAGAAGTTGCTTGACGTGTGCACCGGAGTAAAATTGATGTGGGAGGACATGGAATCCGTTCCGAATGACAGGTAGTATTGAAGTTTTACACCGCGTACGCCGTCCACGTTGGACAGGTCCACAGGATGAACACTATCTACGGCTTTTGAGTCAAAGGAATGGTAGGCTAAGTGCTGCAGAAGTCAATTCGGTGCTAGGAAAAGCTACCAATCATTATGAATCCCATCAAATTGTTTGGGAACGATTGCCTGATGCGAATCTCCATTCGCAACGACCACGGCGAGCACGAGATCGTATACGAAAATATCATGGGCTCCGTTACAGATTGACGAGGAATCATGCAGAATGTACCCCCAGGATTAGCATCTGTGATAAGTTACGGGCGAAACTCGGACCTCTTTGTACCCTGATAATCGCAGACAGCGCCTCTGGAAACATTCCGGTAATATCGAGCGCCTCCAGCACTGTGTCCCACACATGTAGAAAGGTGGCGGTGAAGTGATGCTCTAGTGTGGCATTACACGGGGCCACCGTAGTAGTTGTAGTAGTAGTTGTTGTTGTTGTTGTTGTCGTCGTTGTTGTTGTTGCTGTATGGCGACGAGTATAGCGACCACAATATGCAGCCAATATTGGGAAATTATCGCTCTTTTCGTGAACACGTTCCTTCAGCAATGTAGAATCACCAGCATGTAGTGACCTGCCTATTCCCTAGACATGAACTTAATCAAACAAATCGAACATGTATGGGATCGATTGAAACGAAGTGATTTTGGAAGTCGACAACGACCACGTACCCTGTGCAACTTATGGAGAATCGACGTTGAAGAGCGGTACAGGTTGATGATGTCATCGGTGGTGTGCCACGACGAATTCAGTCCTGCAGCTGAGTAACGGGAAGTTCCAGAACGAGCTGACGTTGCTCACGAGTGTTTTATAAAACCTTTCACGAAAAACAGACGATTTGGTAGTCACACGAAAGAGTGTTTGTTTAATTAGATGGTGGAGTACTTTTCAGATGAATATATACACGTCTCTTAGAGCCGATTTTTGTTGTCTGTTCCATTTCCAAAAATGGGATGATGCAAAACTTGTTGTTACGTGCTCTCATTGTGACCACCAAGACAAGATCAAACTAAAGACAGCATGCACAGATGGAGTTAAACAAAGTTAAACAGGTATTCTTTCTGTAGAGTCATCCAAAGTGCATCAATACCAGAGACATTAGAGATGTCTCCCTGCTATGTGGACCGACGAATAGGAGAGGCTAGAGAAGACACACACTGTCTGTCAACACAGCAGAGCCCTCACACAGGTGTCAACATAGAGTCGAACACGGAAGTGCTCTGCTCAGTTCGTGACCTCAGCTGAAGCAGTCAACATCATAGAGTGAGACGAAAGAGTTATTCAAATCTCAAATGGAAATCTACTTTTTCAAATGTTGAACATCGTATTTCAAGAAAAGCTTCTGTTAATTAGTGCATCAAGTGATGCTTTAATAGTCAACGACAGTTGCACTCATGTGGTATAGGGCTGTGTGAAGTTAAGCAAATCTTTTATTCATTCATGTAATAATGTGAATTAATATTTCAAACGTTGCAGTTCCAAATGAGTCATCTGCCAGAGCAAACAATGGACTTACAGTTAGTCTGGAGGATTTTAGTTTCGTCTAGTCGTAAAACTTTTTCGTGCTCCATAAGCGAATGGAATGAGGAGAATCTTTAATACATGATAGATGTTTCAGGCAGACACGTCACAGTGGTTTGTAGTGTGTACATGCAGATATCCCGTCGGAAGCGGTTGATGTTGGCGACAGATCTGTTGGAACCCACAACAACCCATTACTCCGTACCTTTGGTGACCAAATGTGAATTGTACTACGCTGAAATGTTCACGAAATTCTGTAGCGTTTTTGCAAGTGGGAGCAACATGTAGAAGCTGCAGTACACATAACAACTAGTTTCGCATCGCCCCTTTGTTTCGACGTGACTACATTCCACGGAAGGAAGAGCAGACCATACGGATTTGACAGTGGCAGGGCCTCCTGCTCCGCTACGCCACTGCGCCACTGACACGTCTCTGGCGATACGGCGCCCTGCCACGTATTCCACAGACCACTACAGCTGCAGCTGTCGTCAAACCCGTGTTGGTAGCGCGGCGCGCGTCCCGTGCGATAAAACAGCGCTTAGCGTGGGTGGCGGGCCGGAAATTTTCATTAAAAACCGACCGGTGCTCTGCGGGGCGCCCTGCGCTTTAATTAAAAGCGGCACCGCCCTCCTGCCGCAGCCAGGGAGGACACCACCCATCCTGTCGTAGACGGCTGGCCGCCTGCCGTGCGGCGACAGCGGCGGTGGCGAAGAAGGACTGCCCGGCGGTCGGCCAACAGAAGGGTATCGCTTCCCATCGTGCCTGGCCGCTTGTATCACAACTGCAGGCAGGCTGCGACGCCTTTTGGTGAAGCTAAACTCGGCGCTCTCATTACAGGAGAAATAAAACATATCGAACTATTGCCACCGAAACAAACTGATTTTAAACTAAGGTGCTGTACCTGTTCTACCACCAACCTGAGACGCCCTGGTAAACCCGCAGGACAGGACAAGTAGTAGGAATTGTGGAAAGGGGCCAGAATGAGCGGCTGACAGTTACACTCCTAACTTATCACTTTATTTAGTTGTCCAAACATTACAGCACTACTGCTAAGCTTGACTATCGCCACAAAACTTCTTTAATTCTAAAACGGCTGAAGGCCCATCATTTAAATACAACTGCTATAAATATTGTTTTTTGAGACAGATTGGTCTAGACCTTAACCTTAAATAGTATTTAAGGCCTAGCGATGTACGACTTGACTAGTCACGTAGATTAAGCTTTTTAAAAGCGGCTGAAGGCCGATAAATTTAAAAACATAGCTACAATAACCTTTCAATAGGCAAAAAGCCCAAGCTTTATGACCAATAAGAAACCTTACTCCAAAACGGCTGAAGGCCTTTGTTTGAGAAAAACTGCAAGCAATTTTCCAAGGCAGAAGACCCCAAGCTTTACCTTTAAATAGTATTTAAGACCAAGTGATGTAAGACTTGCTAAGTAAGAATCCCAAATTTTGAAGTAGCTGAAGGCCCATCATTTTAAGAGCAATTCAACTACAGTAAATTTTCAACAGGCAGAAGGCCCACAGCTTTATCTCGCAGAAGGTAACTTGGTAAGTAGGAGCCTTAAACTTAAAGCAACTGAAGGCCGATGCTTCTAAAAAAATACACTACAATAAAGTTTCAATAGGTAGAAAGCCCACACCTTTATCTTCCAAAAGGTAATACTTGATAAGTAAGATCCTTAAAACTTAAAGCGGCTGAAGACCGATGCTTTAAAGAATACGATAAATTTTCAACAGGCAGAAGGCCCAAGCTTTACCTTCAGACAATGTTAATACTTGCACAATTTAGAAAAATTTACTTTTAAAATGACTGAAGGCCTCTGATTTTAAAAGCACAATTACAAGCATACAAATTCCAACCATCAGCTATGAGCCATTAAAAATACACAACTAAACGCTAACAAGAAAGGCAGTATAGGCAACGGCGCTCAGAAGTTTCCAGGGGCTCGGTCTGCCCTTGAAATCTTAACGTTCGCTTAGGTGAGACAAGAAGTCCGCCCGACTATACTCGATCCGCCGGCAACACAACCAAGAGACAGTCAGGAACCCACCGACTAGACGACTTGCTAACCAGCGACCGGTATATGAGAATTCCAAAGCCAAAACATTACAGACATAGCCGTTCACAACCAAAAATACATTAAGCAGTCAAAAACTACACACCATGTTGAACAGCGAAAACAGGTGAGGAATGGACACTGCCTGAATTTACGTCAGCGACCGGGGCAGGTAACCGGAACATTAACAGCCACAAGGCAGAAAATTCCGCTGGTGCACTTTAATTTCCCATCGACATTAAATATCGTTAATTCCACCACATCCTGGCTAAATCTTCACCAACTCGAACACTCGCTGTTGCTCAGAGGAATACCGCCAACAGCGAACCACCAACCAAGGGGACAATGTGAACAGATGTGGTTTCGGTAATCACCACTCAACTTTCATGCCCTGCGTCGGTAAGCACTCGGAACAGCCCCCAAGCACTCTGACGCTGCATAGAGACCGCCAGCGGGCCCGGCTGACTGCACCGCGTGGAGACTTCCTTGCTGATCCGCTCCAACCGACCGACTGGCTGCACACCGCCCAGCTGGAAATATAAACACCAGACCAAAGATGGTATACGGTGCAAATATCGATACACACCGCTGCTGCCACACGTAGAACGAGGAAGAAAAACGGCATAACCGCAATAACAGCAGGAAACCAAACGCAGAGTAACAGCCAAGTTTTAAAGCAACCCATATGCTGGGGTCAGCACGGATCACAACCATTTACATATTTATGTTTATTGATCGCCCATCGCCTAGCTAGTTAACGATACACCATATTGCTTTAAAGCTATGAAACAAATTTCACAACAGATACGAGACATTTATTGACTTCTTGAATTGTATAATGAAGTCCCATTCTAAGTGCAAACCTCACCTTCAGGCTATAATGGCAATACAAAGGAACATGTAACAAAAATAAAACATGTGTATTGAAGTTGCTCTTTCTAGTCTCGGCCGGCCGGAGTGGCCGAGCGGTTAAAGGCGCTACAGTCTGGAACCGCACGACCTCTACGGTCGCAGGTTCGAATCCTGCCTCGGGCATGGATGTGTGTGATTTCCTTAGGTTAGTTAGGTTTAAGTAGTTCTAAGTTCTAGGGGACTTATGACCACAGCAGTTGAGTCCCATAGTGCTCAGAGCCATTTTTTTTCTAGTCTCGACGTATTCTGCGCCCATCTTCATTCATAGCAAATGACTGTCTTCTTGTTTTGTTTTGTTTTTGGTCATCAGTCTACTGACTGGTTTGATGCGGCCCACCACGAATTCCTTTCCTGTGCCAGCCTCTTCATCTCAGAGTAGCACCTGCAACCTACGTCCTCAATTATTTGCTTGACGTATTCCAATCTCTGTCTTCCTCTAAAGTTTTTGCCTTCTACAGCTCCCTCTAGTACCACAGAAGTCATTCCCTCATGTCTTAGCAGATGTCCTGTCATCCTGTCCCTTCTCGTTATCAGTGTTTTCCACATATTCCTTTCCTCTCCGATTCTGCGTAGAATCTCCCCATTCCTTACCTTATCAGTCCACCTAATTTTCAACATTCGTCTATAGCACCACATCTCAAATGCTTCGATTCTCTTCTGTTCCGGTTTTCCCACGGTCCATGTTTCACTACCATACAATGCTGTACTCCAGACGTACATCCTCAGAAATTTCTTCCACAAATTAAGGCCGGTATTTGATATTAGTAGACTTCTCTTGGCCAGAAATGCCTTTTTTGCCATAGCGAGTCTGCTTTTGATGTCCTCCTTGCTCCGTCCGTCATTCCTTATTTTACTGCCTAGGTAGCAAAATTCCTTAACTTCATTGACTTCGTGGCCATCAATCCTGATTTTAAGTTTCTCGCTGTTCTCATTTCTACTACTTCTCATTACCTTCGTCTTTCTCCGATTTACTCTCAAACCATACTGTGTACTCATTACACTGTTCATTCCGTTCAGCAGATCATTTAATTCTTCTTCACTTTCACTCAGGATAGCAATGTCATCAGCGAATCGTATCATTGATATCCTTTCACCTTGTATTTTAATTCCACTCCTGAACCTTTCTGTTATTTCCATCATTGCTTCCTCGATGCACAGATTGAAGAGTAGGGGCGAAAGGCTACAGCCTTGTCTTACACCCTTCTTAATACGAGCACTTCGTTCTTGATCGTCCACTCTTATTATTCCCTCTTGGTTGTTGTACATTTCGTATATGACCCGTCTCTCCCTATAGCTTACCCCCACTTTTTTCAGAATCTCGAACAGCTTGCACCATTTTATACTGTCGAACGTTTCTTCCAGGTCGACAAATCCTATGAAAGTGTCTTGATTTTTCTTTAGCCTTGCTTCCATTATTAACCGTAACGTCAGAACTGCCTCTCTCGTCCCTTTACTTTTCCTAAAGCCAAACTGATCGTCACCTAGCGCATTCTCAATTTTCTTTTCCATTCTTCTGTATATTATTCTTGTAAGCAGCTTCGATGCATGAGCTGTTAAGCTGATTGTGCGATAATTCTCGCACTTGTCAACCGTTGCCGTCTTCGGAATTGTGTGGATGATGCTTTTCCGAAAGTCGGATGGTATCTCGCCAGACTCATATATTCTACACACCAACGTGAATAGTTGTTTTGTTGCCACTTCCCCCAATGATTTTAGAAATTCTGATGGAATGCTATCTATCCCTTCTGCCTTAATTGACCGTAAGTCGTCCAAAGCTCTTTTAAATTCCGATTCTAATACTGGATACCCTATCTCCTCTAAATCGACTCCTGTCTCTTCTTCTATCACAACAGACAAATCTTCACCCTCATAGAGGCTTTCAATGTATTCTTTGCACCTATCTGCTCTCTCCTCTGCATTTAACAGTGGAATTCCCGTTGCACTCTTAATGTTACCACCGTTGCTTTTAATGTCACCAAAGGTTGTTTTGACTTTCCTGTATGCTGAGTCTGTCCTTCCGACAATCATATCTTTTCGATGTCTTCACATTTTTCCTGCAGCCATTTCGTCTTAGCTTCCCTGCACTTCCTATTTATTTCATTCCTCAGCGACTTGTATTTCTGTATTCATGATTTTCCCGGAACTTGTTTGTACTTCCTCCTTTCATCAATCAACTGAAGTATTTCTTCTGTTACCCATGGTTTCTTCGCAGCTACCTTCTTTGTACCTATGTTTTCCTTCCCAACATCTGTGATGGCCCTTTTTAGGGATGTCCATTCCTCTTCAACTGTACTGCCTACTGCGCTATTCCTTATTGCTGTATCTATAGCGTTAGAGAACTTCAAACGTATCTCGTCATTCCTTAGTACTTCCACTTCTTTGCGTATTGACTCTTCCTGACTAATGTCTTGAACTTCAGCCTACTCTTCATCACTACTATATTGTGATCTGAGTCTATATCTGCTCCTGGGTACGCCTTACAATCCAGTATCTGATTTCGGAATCTCTGTCTGACCATGATGTAATCTAATTGAAATCTTCCCGTATCTCCCGGCCTTTTCAAAGTATACCTCCTCCTCTTGTGATTCTTGAACAGGGTATTCGCTATTACTAGCTGAAACTTATTACAGAACTCAATTAGTCTTTCTCCTCTTTCATTCCTTGTCCCAAGCCCATATTCTCTTGTAACCTTTTCTTCTACTCCTTCCCCTACAACTGCATTCCAGTCGCCCATGACTATTAGATTTTCGTTCCCCTTTACATACTGCATTACCCTTTCAATATCCTCATACACTTTCTCTATCTGTTCATCTTCAGCTTGCGACGTCGGCATGTATACCTGAACTATCGTTGTCGGTGTTGGTCTGCTGTCGATTCTGATTAGAACAACCCGGTCACTGAACTGTTCACAGTAACACACCCTCTGCCCTACCTTCCTATTCATAACGAATCCTACACCTGTTATACCATTTTCTGCTGCTGTTGATATTACCTGATACTCATCTGACCAGAAATCCTTGTCTTCCTTCCACTTCACTTCACTGACCCCTACTATATCTACATTGAGCCTTTGCAATCTCCCTTTTCAGATTATCTAGTTTCCCTACTACGTTCAAGCTTCTGACATTCCACGCCCCGACTCGTAGAACGTTATCCTTTCGTTGATTATTCAATCTTTTTCTCATGGTAACCTCCTCCTTGGCAGTCCCCTCCCGGAGATCCGAATGGGGGACTATTCCGGAATCTTTTGTCAATGGAGAGATCATCATGACACTTCTTCAGATACAGGCCACATGTCCTGTGGATACACGTTACGTGTCTTTAATGCAGTGGTTTCCATTGCCTTCTGCCTCCTCATGTCGTTGATCATTGCTGATTCTTCCGCCTTTAGGGACAGTTTCCCACCCCTAGGACAAGAGAGTGCCCTGTACCTCTATCCGCTCCTCCGACCTCTTTGACAAGGCTGTTGGCAGAATGAGGCTGACTTCTTATGCCGGAAGTCTTCGGCCGCCAATGCTGATTAATTATCAAAATTTAGGGAGTGGCGGGGATCGAACCCGGGATCGCAGACGTTTTCATTATGAAACAAAGACGCTACCCCTAGACCACGGGTATCCCTTCTTGTAGTGTGTTAAATTACACGCATTGCTGTGGCTCCTTCGATCTTGTTCGCCTACGTTCATACAGGAAAAGGCATTTGTAACGTTTCATCACAATCAACTCTACTGTGCGACCAAATGAAGATGACATTCAAAACACAGCTTCTTCCATAAAGCTACCGATAATCTGATCCTAGTGTTGTCTGTCACTTGCAGTGTCCTGTACAGATCTAGCTGTCGGAGATCTGATTTTCGTTGACGAAATGTATTTCAGTAAGAGAGGCTATCACAACACGTTGTTCAAAACAACAGTATTAAATTATTTTAAAGAATTACAGTATGCCTCTAAATTGTACGAGAATGTTATCGATTTTGTCATTTCTTGTACTACCTAGTATGTACTTGTGATATCCACTGCCGCCGCCGATCGTTTCGGGAGTGTGATTTCCTCTGCACTCGTTTATCCTAACCACTAGTTATAAGTTAATTATTGTTAATATAAAAACTATCCAAGATTTTGTGGACACTTGTTGCCGCACAGCACGTGGAAAAAGTATGGAAACACCAAGAACACGTTATCATGCCTACTATGGTGCAGGAAAACCGTCAGCATTCGAAAAAGCTTCCAGCCGTCTCGGAATGGGTGAATATAGGCGCTGTACGGTTTTGAAGAGAATCTTGTACCTTCCTTCCTGCAAAACTGTGGCTAGTTTATGTATCGACGATGGAGGTGAATGGCGATCACGCAACCTTCTGTCCAAAGTGGACCCTAAAGGCTCAATAGTGTTGCGATCTAGTGACTGTTATGGGCACGGGAATTGCATAAATTGATCTTCTTGCTCACAAATCCAGTCCTAGATCATGCAAGCTCTGTGAACAGGGGCCCTATCATTTTGGTACATAGCATCACTACAGGTGAACAATTATTGTACCATGGATCGGACCTATGAGCCAAAATTGGGAAATAGTACCTGACGTTAATGCGACGTAACAAAGTTCTTATGTTGCTATGTAATACCATGATATGGCTATCTAGATCATCGTCTGTCCCACTACGTCTAAGAAACAACTACCGGGTGTTTCACAAAGTTGTAGCGACCATCCACAGTGCGGCTTACGGATCACTAGCGACATTAAGATGTGCCTGGGAGGGGGGGGGGGGGAGGGGGAGTGGTTATTTGTTGTTGCACTTGTCTCACAATTAATTATGTTACAGGTAGTCTGCATCAGTCCCTTGCATTTCGGAATTTCTGGCACTTGTCGAGTAGAGAGCTCGGAGTGTAGCCTCTAACTACACAACCGTATTCCAAGATGGATGTGACTGTGCCTCATGGAATGGGAGTGATCATGTTCAAGTCTAGAACATTAATCTGTTGTAGTAAATTGCTTGGTTTACGTTGAAATATCTGAAGTTTTATAACACCTAGATGACCTACTGCTGTTTCGGAAACAGACAAATTAAGCCTCTGTGCCTACTTATACGTTGGGAGAGCTGAGGCTGTGGTGATGCTTTGGATGCCCATGAAGCTGAAAAACTATTCCAGACTGTGATACTGGAGACAATGAAATCGACATTTTCGTATACAAACTGACAATACTTTATACTTGTGACAGGCTGTTCAGTGTGGTTGTCAGTTGACATCTCCATGTATTGAGCATTTTTACACTATAGTCACTGAACAGCTGCAAATAATTACCCACTGAATGAAGTGAAAGTAACTCCAATGTATAAACACGAGCTCAGTGAAGCTATTTTGTCTGCTCAGAGAAGAGAACTGAACAGGGAGTGCTGGGGAGGTACAGTATGTCTGTAAAACGAAAACAGAGAAGCGGTCGTGGTGGGTGAACTTGTCTTTCTGGGAAGAACATAACAGTTGCCGTGTAGGATGACTAAAAATCAATTTCCCCTGCAGTACTGTAGAACAGATTCTCGTCCATAAGCTTTTCTTGCGCTAGAGTTATTAGTAACTCATATCTGCATTCGATGTAGCGTTAACGCGTTTTGTGGAAAAAATATGTCCTCCCAGGCCCACCCCCACCCCAAGGCATGTCAGAGCACTGTGTTGCCAATGAGTAATAACGTGTGCCGTGGAGAAACCGTGTAACTTTGTGTCGGTCTTTTATAAACTACTGGGGTAGGTAGAGTAGGAAATTATCTGTTCAGTCTTCAGTTTGCAAGCCTAATAAAGACGGAAGTGCGTAACACAATCCGGCTATCTACCTTCCCTCGCACTTCTACTCCACATATCATCTTCCCCTCAACCCAGATGCACCCACTGAATATTAATCATCCCTCCATACAGCGCCACTGAAGTTAGACGTGGTACACACTTGTAAAATGAAAATTAGTTTTATACCGTTTAAACCAATATTCGTCAAACCTTTTCTCTCAAGAGCCAATTCCGACAATGTGAGGCCACACCTCGGACCACATACGCACCGTTCTTCTTATTAACTAATCAGCTATATAAATTCGAATGTTGCGAGTCCGCAGTAGACTAGTTATAGTAAGAGCGTGACAAGCTGACCAAGTCTCCCTTCCCCCAACCCCACCCACCCCGCCCCCCTCAAGTACTGATCGTAAAAATTCGGCACCATTCGGAAAATTTGGATTGTTCCGTAAAATTTCGGGCGTGCAGACACATAAATTTCATTCCCTCTTCTAATATTTCTGCTGTATATCGTTCAACCATCTTCAGAGTGAGCCGAGGTGACTGACGGTGCAGCACTTGCTCTGCCCTTTTAAACCCGCGGACCACCCCCTGCGTATGCGGCCACAGACAAACGAGGCGCTCTAGATGGTGATCGGGGGCTGGGAGGTATAACATACGCATGGAATTAGATCTATGACTGCACGGTCGATCCATACGACGATAACGATGTATCACTGCGAGCTGCGCCGTCGCGACGTCTTTGTTAGTTTATTACAGAAATTGGCGGATTCTGTGATTTGTCCAAGTTGAACCCGCTATCTCTGTTAATTAAATTCGTCGCCGTCCGAGTTTCAATTGCTTCTTTCACTACTGAGTACCAGAAAGACGTGTTTGACGCTAAAATTTAGACGTTATCGTACACCAGAGAGAGCGCAATGTCAATAAAGTGTTCTGTAAGAGCCGAGTGTATCTGCGGTGTTCTGTGTATCTCTCCTCGACAGTACGTGTCGTATGTCCGATATGTGAACGGCTACACTCACAGATAATTTTGTAAACTTCAGGCTTCCAAAGCACTAAATCATCTTTAATGGAACCCAGAAGTATTGCTGTCTTTCGTAGAGGACGAAAAATCACTTTCTCTTTATGTTCACTGAGTATCTGTCCTATTTTTCACGATAGGCTTCCCACGCGTGGCAGCAAAGCCATTGATTTAAAACTTTCCGTGTCTTACTCTACATTCTTTATACCCATTGTTGGTTTCATTTGTAGTGCCGTACGTAACTGCTGTGTAGAGCACCCATTTTTTTGAAGCTCTCGTCAGTAATGACGCGTGCTCAGTGTAATAGAGTTCTGACTACATTCATCATCTGCGAAGGATGGTGGCAGCTATTTGCACGTAAATATAAATCCGTATGGGACGGTTTCGTATACTGCATGTCCCAAAGTGTCATCTTCTTTGCGTCGTACTAAAACATTCAAAGATGGAAGGAATCCGTCTTTTTCAATTTACATCGTCAACTGAATTTGTCTGTGGATGGAATGTAGTCAATTACAGTCATTGGAAAAGGAATGGACAAGGTACAGGGACACAGTACTAGAAGTGGCTAAAGAATGTCTTGGAACAATAGTGTGTAAAAGTAGGATGAAGCAAACAGCTTGGTGGAATGATACAGTCAACGCAGCCTGTAAAAGGAAAAAGAAGGCGCATCAAAAATGGCTCCATACCAGAACCTAGGTAGACAGAGAAAATTATGTTGAAGAAAGAAACAAAGCCAAACAGATAATTGCAGCATCTAAGAAGAAATCGTGGGAAGACTTTGAAACAGGTTGGAGACTATGGGTCAAGCTGCTGGAAAACCATTCTGGAGTGTAATTAGCAGTCTTCGAAAGGGAGGTAAGAAGGAAATGACAAGTATTTTGACAGGTCAGGAAAACTGCTGGTGAATCCTGTGGATGCCTTGGGCAGATGGAGGGAATATTTTGAAGAGTTGCTCAATGTAGGAGAAAATGCGATCAGTAATGTTTCAGATTTCGAGGTAGAATGGGATAGGAATGATGATGGAAATAGGATCACATTTGAGGAAGTGGAAAAAATGGTCAATGGATTGCAGTGCAATAAAGCGGCTGGGGTGGATGAAATTAAGTCGGAACTCATCAAATACAATGGAATGTCAGGTCTTAAATAGCTACACAGGATAATTGAAATGGCCTGGGTGTTGGGACAGGTTCCATCAGACTGGACAAAAGCAGTAATCATACCAATCTTTAAACATGGAAACAGAAAAGATTGTAACAACTACAGAGGTATCTCTTTAATCAGCGTTGTGGGTAAAATCTTCTCAGGTATTGTTGAAAGGGAAGTGCGAGTATTAGTTGAGGACCAATTGGATGAAAATCAGTGTGGGTTTAGGCCTCTTAGAGGTTGTCAGGACCAGATCTTTAGCTTACGGCAAATAATGGAGAAGTGTTATGAGTGGAACAGGGAATTGTATCTATGCTTTATAGATCTAGAAAAGGCATATGACCGGGTTCCTAGGAGGAAGTTATTGTCTGTTCTACAAGATTATGGAATAGGAGGCAAACTTTTGCAAGCAATTAAAGGTCTTTACATGGATAGTCAGGCAGCAGTTAGAGTTGACGGTAAATTGAGTTCATGCTTCAGAGTAGTTTCAGGGGTAAGATAAGGCTGCAACCTGTCTCCACTGTTGTTCATATTATTTATGGATCATATGTTGAAAACAATAGACTGGCTGGGTGAGATTAAGATACGTGAACACAAAATAAGCAGTCTTGCATATGCGGATGACTTAGTTGTGATGGCAGATTCGATTGAAAGTTTGCAAAGTAACATTTCAGAAGCTAGATCAGAAATGTAAGGACTATGGGTTGAAGATTAGCATCTCCAAAACGAAAGTAATGTCAGTGGGAAAGAAATATAAACGGATTGAGTGCCAAATAGGAGGAACAAAGTTAGAACAGGTGGATGGTTTCAAGTACTTAGGATGCATATTCTCACAGGATGGCAACATAGTGAAAGAACTGGAAGCGAGGTGTAGCAAAGCTAATGCAGTGAGCGCTCAGCCACGATCTACTCTCTTCTGCAAGAAGGAAGTCAGTACCAAGACTAAGTTATCTGTGCACCGTTCAATCTTTCGACCAACTTTGTTGTATGGGAGCGAAAGCTGGGTGGATTGAGGTTACCTTATCAACAAGGTTGAGGTTACGGATATGAAAGTAGCTAGGATGATTGCAGGTACTAGTAGATGGGAACAATGGCAGGAGGGTGTCCACAATGAGGAAATCAAAGAAAAACTGGGAATGAACTCTATAGATGTGGCAGTCAGGGCGAACAGGCTTAGATGGTGGGGTCATGTTACACGCATGGGAGAAGCAAGGTTACCCAAGAGACTCATGGATTCAGCAGTAGAGGGTAGGAGGAGTCGGGGCAGACCGACGAGAAGGTACCTGGATGCGGTTAAGAATGATTTTGAAGTAATAGGTATAACATCAGAAGAGGCACCAATGTTAGCACTGAATAGGGGATCATGGAGGAACTGTATAAGGGGGACTATGCTCCCGACTGAACGCTGAAAGGCATAATCAGTCTTAAATGATGATGATGATGATGGAATTCACATGTTTTAAAAATTGTTTTAACTTGTCTTCACCATGAGGCCACACTACAAACCTGTCATCAACATACCTCATAAACACTGTGGGCTTCAACCTAACGGATTACAGCCCCATCTCTTCGATGACCTCCATAAAAAGGTTGGCCACAATGGCGACAACGGTCTACCCAAGGCGCCACCGTCAGTCTACTCATAAAATTCATTACTCAATAAAAATATGTCGCGATCAAAACATGTTCGAACATAGCTGAAATCCCTTTATCGAGGGTTTTTCCAATGAGAAACAATGATTCTGAAAGAGGAACCTTTGAGAACAACGACACTGCATCGAAATGGATTGTACTCTGTTTCAGGTTCCTGCCACTTTCTTTGGCGTAAAAATTGTGAGACAATAATTATCTGATGAAGTATTGTGTTGTCTATGTGAGCGGATGATTAATTGATTAAGGGGTGACGTAGGAGAAAATGGGCGTGTTTACATAATATAACACAGTTTTTGGTGTTTAAAGGTAATAGAACCAAATTTTGCGCTTGAGATAATTATGTTATGGGCTACGTTCTGGAATTTTTTCAAATTTTTTCTCAAAAAATTTGGTCATGGCATTGTTGGAAAATTTCGCAACACATGCTGTCACAGAAGGAACATTTTCACAAAAATTACTTTAGTTACAACTTTCATATTGTGGTAGGTAATTCTTAGTTATCAGACAAGCAAACGTATAGAACTTCTTTAATTTAAGTTTTAGAGCTCTTACAATTTATTTTAAAAGAAATGCGCGTATGAAACCCAGGAGTTTCAATTTCACAGAAAAGTACATAATTTTGACAGAAATACACTTTGAAAACATTTTTGTACCTCAGGAAGTTTCGTTATACTATGAACAAAGTCTGCAGAAAATTTCACTTTTCTATCTCCAATGGCTCAGGGGAAAATTTTCCTTACACACTGAAAAATGAAAGTTCCGGGAAATGCACATAAAAGATTTTATAAGTGTTTACACCATAAATTAGTACCTTAATGTTGACCATAACAATACATTTGGTGTTCTTGCTCTTCATGTACGTGTTTCCTTTTTATCTGGTGTTTCTGACGCGCCCTTTTGGCTATATCCTTCACAGACTGTTGAGAACGTGCAACACGCGCAGTACCATTCTTCTTCAATAGCTTCTCGGTGAAGCAACCTGCAACAAATCCTAGTCCAGTAGGGGATCTTATTGTTGCAATGTTACCATCATTAAACACCAGGGATGCATCATATGTGTCAATTTTAACAACAGTAGGTGAGATATATGATGTTTTTGGACATCTCTCCCAAATGACACTGTTGAAGCTCACATTCGGGTTTTGTGTTCCACCATGGGCACATTTCTTTTACGTATTTGGATGAGATAGGAACTGGAATGTTGGCTTCAGGAAGACTGTGTCTATGCGAGTAGGTTTTGTTTTCTGCTTTTGCCTGCTTAAATTTGCACCAGGATGTATCGCACAATGCATGTATTGACTTCTCATCAGTTGACAACTTGTGTAAAAATATTGTACACACTGCCTCCTGCATTGCCTTTAAATCTCCAGCGTTTTGCCTTATTGCTTTGCCATAATATCTGCAAATTGTGGGTCTCTTTGTCAGTCAGGCGTTGCGGTCCACCCAGTGGCTTTCCATTTTTGAATTTTACACCTTTTTGTTCTCGTTTCAGTTTCAAAAGTCTCCCGCCCATCCTCTTCTGAATGTGCCCCATACACTCTAGCTTTCCAGTGTTGCATCCATTTCATATGGTTTGCTTTCTACAACAGATTTGAAAGCACTAGGATCTCCATCACCAAGATATTTCACATATCGAACTCCGTGCCTCATTTCGCTCCAATGAAATATTAATTTTAACCCTGCAGGCTTCATGCCGCCACTAGAACCATCATAATTCTTGCTGCAAATTATTTTGTGTTTTATTTGCTACTGTCTCTCTTCTTCTTTATTGTCTAACGTCTTCCTCTGTGCACAAATACAGCAATACTTCGACATCACTTGCAAATCCAAAACTTTTCCTGTGTCAACACTTACAACTAATGAAACAGCGTGTAGGGAGGTGTGGCTCCTTTTAATCCATATGCTATCACGTGAAACACATAGGTCTTTAGAAGGCAAAGGGTCATTTACTTCTGTCTGAATGTCTTAGTTAAATAAAACTGCCTCTTTCACTGCTGCTGACAAACTGCTGTTGCATTCTGTTTCCAAGATGTTCAGAATATGATTGTTCAGTGTTGAGTACGAGGCAGACGGAGATGGCATGTTCATTATTGCATAAAACAAATTGCTACCTTCCCTTCCAACACCAACATATCTCATCCCATAGCAGAATCTTAAGCTGGTTTCATACACCCAATTCTTAGCAGCTGACGTTTTGAATTGCATGTCATTTTGACCGATGTCACAAAACAAGTGCATATTATACGCAGTACCATCTCTGTCATTGCTGTCATATAATCTTAAAGATTTATTGCCACAGTTACCACATGCACACGTATTTCTAACAATAGAACGCATAATTTCAAAATCAATTATCCTAAACCCACTATTCACTTCGTCTTTGGTGGACTGAAACTCTACACCAGTTCCAAGTTTCATCTGCGAACTGCTCGTCGTCTTAGCTTCACAATTATCTTCCGCTGAATTATGTTGACTCACTTGTAGAAACTGTTTATACACACGTAAATGGCAAGCTTTACACACTTACTTAAACACTTTACCACTATATCTTGGCATTTTAAACGCTAAATCATACAAACAAAACCTTTAACACAGTCATAATTCTCACAGTAACCGCAGAACTGAAATATTTATAATTCTGCACCACAGGAAATAACAGCTGCCAAAGATAGATAGTGGAATGCGAAGATAACTCGACGTAAACGGGTCCACTGCGTTCTATATTCTTCCGATGTCTTTATGACAGCAGAAAGTAATAAAACATCGCAAACAAGAAGAGTGTCGTCTAGAAAAGTGGGCGTGGTGTTACGCAGTGTTTGAAACAAGACAGCTTTTTTACCATTTGTAATTCGAATTAATCTGTGAAAATTGGAGACAGTATTTCTTACATGCCACAGAACTCTCTGGTAGCAAACGTTTTATATCATTTTTGACCAGTTTTGTCTACGTCCCCCCTAAATAAGAGAAATAATCCTTATATTTGAGTGTTTTCTCCAATAACAGACACGATCAGGGATGTTTACTAAGTGTTTGCGCTGTAGTAGAACAGCCATAACTTAATTTCATGTTCACTCCTTCAAATACCCTGTGTTAAGGCTCCACATCCGGGACAGCGATGTGTGACGGCAGTGGATCAATTATGTCCAGTGCATTAATGACGAGGCTCAAGGTGCCAGCCAGCCTACAAGTGACTTTTAGGCGGTTTCCAACATCCCACCAGATGAATACAGGCTAGTTCCCAAGTCCTAACTCAGTTTCACGATTTGCAAGCAATTATAAAACTTTCACTCACTTTCACATGAGTAACGCTACATCCAAACAGTTGGAGTACACACATTCCATCCTAGAGTAACTATTGGCACAATGAAGGGCATCCGGCGATCCCTTGCAAAAAGAACATCAAGTCCGTAAAATAACAGTGCTGACTCTGCGCTGATGCAAGACAGAGTCACAAGCAAAGGAAAAAAATTATATTCCTCTAAACAAATATGTACCGAATTTGAAGCTTGTAAGTAGGCTGTTTAGGTTTTTTTTTTATTGGTAACGCCACGTAGCGCACTGTATGAAAATCACTGGCTGTGCTGTGCGTAGCCTGTGGCTGGGTGGCATTGTTGTAATATTCGCTATTGTAGTGTTGGGCTGTTGGCTGTTAACAGCGCGTGGCGTTGCGCAGTTGGAGGTGAGCCGCCAGCAGTGGTGGATGTGGGGAGAGAGATGACGGAATTTTGAGAGCGGACGATCTGGACGTGTGTCCATCAGAAAGAGTAAATTTGTAATATTGGATATCATGGACTGATATATATTATCACTTTTGAACACTGTTAAGGTAAATACATTGTTTGTTCTCTATCAAAATCTTTCATTTGCTAACTATGCCTATCAGTAGTTAGTGCCTTCAGTAGTTTGAATCCTTTATTTAGCTGGCAGTAGTTCGAGTAACGAAGATTTTTGTGAAGTAAGTGATTTGTGAAACATATAGGTTAATGTTAGTCAGGGCCATTCTTTTGTAGGGATTTTTGAAAGTCAGATTGCGTTGCGCTAAAAATATTGTGTGTCAGTTTAGTGTTGATCAGAATAAGTAAAGAGAGTAATGTCTGAGTACGCTCAGTTTTGCTCAGCTGTTTGAAAATCAGCACAGTAATTCATTAATTTTTCTAAAGGGACGTTTCAAGCTGACTGTCTTTATAACGTGCATTCATGAATCCATGTCGCATTCGTTTGAAATTTATACCATACCAGCTAATCGGTACGACCGATACATGCCATGAGTTTTCAGTACTAGAAGAAAAACAAGAAAACATTCCCCCTGTCACGTTCCCTCAGACTATAACGACAAAGCTATCTGCCCATGCACCCAACTTCGCTCCTGAGATGATCAGCTGACTTTTCACTGCCTACTGTAATTTCTCTGGTATATTTTTCATTCGTTGAAGGAATCAGGTACAGCTAACAGTTGTAAAATTCAAGTATGTATTCCCTACCGGTTTCGGATATACGTTACCTTCTTCAAGGTTATTAGAAGTTAACATCTGTTACAAATGGAAAATCGTATTCGAGAGCAGTAAAGAATAAACTCGATAATTGTTCGCTGTATCTGACTCCTTCGTCAGCCAAAATTATTCTGTTGTTGCTGGCGATGACAAACCAAGCTTATGATATTAAAACACTCCAATATTGGAAATAAGAATTTTAAATGGCCACACAATGGTCTGGCAGTAATTAGATTTCGGTGAGTATATTCACGGGAGTCGAGTGTTTACGATGCTTATGCCTCTGTCTCTGAGGTAAGCGGCCAAATTTACTTAGGTGGCTGAAGAATTCACCAACGTCAATTAAGATCGCTCGACTCTCATGAATATACTCACCGAAATATAATTGCTGTCAGACCTGTGCGCGGCAGTTTAAAATTCTTAATCTCAATATTGGAGTGTTTTAATATCATAAGCTTGGATTGTCATAGTCTGAGTCAGATACAGGGAACAATTGCGAGTTTATTCTTTTCTGCTCTCAAATACGTATTTTCATTTATAATCGATGTTAACTTTTAATAGCCCCTGAAGAAGGATAACGTATATCCTAAACCGGTAGGGAATACATACTTGCCTTTTAAAGCTGTTGGCAGTACCTGATTCCTTCAATGAATGAAAAATATGCCAGAGAAATTACAGCAGGCAGCGAAAAGTCGACTTATCATCTCAGTACCGAAGTTGGCTGCTGGGGCTGATAGATTTGTCCTTATAGTCTGAGGGAAGGTGATAGGGGGAATGTTTCCTTGTCTTTCTTCCAGTACTGAAAACTCATGGCGTGTATCACTCGTACCGATTAGCTGCTATGGTATAAATTTCAAACGAATGTGACATGGATTCATGAACGCACGTTGTAAAGACAGTCAGCTTCGAATTCGGTACATATTTGTATAGTCTCGCACCGGTGTGGGGTCGGCATTGTTATTTTACGGATTTGGTGTTCTTATTTCAAGGGGTAGCCAGAAGCCCTTCCTAGTGCCACTCTTACGTCGGGACGGAATGTATGGTTGGCTCTGGGCACTATGGGACTTAACTTCTGAAGTCATCAGTCCCCTAGAACTTAGAACTGCTTAAACCTAACTAACCTAAGGACATCACAAACATCCATGCTCGAGGCAGGATTCGAACCTGCGACCGTAGGGGTCGCGCGATTCCAAACTGTAGCGCCTAGAACCGCTCGGCCACTCCGGCCGGCGGAATGTATGTATCCCAACTGTTTGCGTGTAGCGTTACTCATGTGAAAGTGAGCGAAAGTTTTCTAACTGTTTGCAAATCGTGAAACAGAGTTGAGACTTGGGAACTAGCCTGTATTCACCTAGTGGGATGTGGGAAACCGCATAAAAGCCACTTGCAGGCTGGCCAGCACGCTCACCCTCGTCACTAATCCACCGTGCGGAATCGATATTAAAATATTTCTTTCTCCGTATTTTTCTTTGTTACTGTACAGGAAACTTACACTCTTAAGAATCTGTTCATATTAGTTAATGTTTTTGGATTTGTTTGTTAGTTGCTAGATGCAAATTATTATATAACACAGCTGAGAACGGCTGTTCGCACGAATACGTGATTTGGGCAGCATGCTCATCGTGGGCTGCAGTTTGAATACTACTAATTCAAATAAAATTTTCATTAATCTGGCAGTTTTCCATCTTTGCACCGTGAGAACTATTAAAACGAGAGAAAAAATTAATCGGCTCGTTTATTTAGGAAATTTAATGTAGTTTAATTTTGTACTGAAACATTTCGCTACAAACCGTGTTTTTATGGACACTCAAGAGAAATATAACAAAATGACATTCAAATGCTTCCCCCCCCCCACCTCTCCCCATCCCACCGTCCCGCCACCCAGCGCACACACCCCATCATTCAGGAATTTTAGTATGTTGTTCATGAGACTTTCAGTCTGATTGCACAAAAATTTGTGACAACACAGCTGTTTGGTAGCTCTATGGGATATAGTCATCAACGAGTGTCTTGAGCTGGATATGACATACCTGAAAAAACTTGTGGTCTCTCTTCCTCACCGAATTCTCGCCGTATGCGGTATTAGCTTGACGTCTTGTAGGCGTGACTAATTGTTTGTACGGTGTCTTTATATTAAATTCATGCCAGCAAGACGCTGCAGCGAATAGAGCTCCTATTTCACCAGCAAGTGCTAAATTCTCATTTGTAATAATCTCCATTGTGAGCACATCACAAGTGACAATGTATTATTTCTTCGAGCCCATTAACGCCATCAATAAATCATCAGTGGTCAACAAACTTCACTCCAGTTGCTCATTCCTGAAAAATTACCCCTAATTAGCTCTGTGATACTAATCTATGTGATACTGACAAGGGGGAGATTGAGTCAATAATTAAATCACTGTATACTAACGACTTCCATGGATATGATGGAGTGCCTAGCAGAATATTAAAGTACTGCACTGCACATGTTAGCCCCGTAGTTAGCCATACTTGTAATTTTTTCTTTAGGAATGGCCAGTTTCCTGAACGATTAAAGTACTCAGTAGTAAAGCCGCTTTATGAAATGGGAGAAAGGGATAATGTAGACAGTTTTAGACCTTTTATATGCCATCAGTGCTTGATAAAATTATTGAAAACGCTTTGTATGTAAGGATAATTGATCATTTTATATCACATAACTTGCTATCAAATGTACAGTTCGGCTTTAGAATTCGCTTAACATCTGAAAATGCTATATTCTCTTTTCTCCGTGAGGTACTGGATGGATTAAACAAAAGGTTTCGAATGGTAGGCATATTTTTTTATGTAACTAAGACGTTTGATTGTTTTGATCACAAAATATTGTTCCAGATGTTGGACCATTACCGAATACAGAGAGTAGCTCTCAAATTATTCACCTCTTACTTTAATAACAGGGAGCAGATGTTATTATTCACAGTGTTTTGAATGGCTGTAATGTGGGGTCTGAGTGGGGTACGGTTCAAATGGTTCAAATGGCTCTGAGCACTATGGGACTTAACATCTACGGTCATCAGTCCCCTAGAACTTAGAACTACTTAAACCTAACTAACCTAAGGACAGCACACAACACCCAGCCATCACGAGGCAGAGAAAATCCCTGACCCCGCCGGGAATCGAACCCGGGAACCCAGGCGTGGGAAGCGAGAACGCTACGGCACAACCACGAGATGCGGACTGAGTGGGGTACGGTCAAATGTGAGGTGTCCTAGGGATCAGTGTTGGGACCACCCCTGTTCCTTATTTATATGAATGGTACGCCCTCTAGTATTAGAGGTAACTCTAAAATATTTCTGTTTGCTGATGACACTAGCCTGGTAGTAAAGGATGTTGTGTGCAACGCTGGCTCTGTTTCAAACAGTGCAGTTCATGATCTAAGTTCTTGGCTTGTAGAAAATAAACTAACGCTAAACCACAGTAAGACTCAGTTTTTACAGTTTATAAGACATAATTCAACAAAACCCGGCATTTTAACTTCACAGAATGGGCATACGATTAGTGAAACTGAACAATTCAAATTTCTAGGTGTTCAGATAGATAGTAAACTGTCGTGGAAAGCCGTTGTTCAATATCTTGTTCAAAGACTAAATGCTGCCATTCTTATTATTCGAACGGTATCTGAAGCAAGTGATCTTTCGACAAGAAAATTAGGCTATTTTGTTTATTCTCATTCGTTTACGTCGTATGGTGTTATATTTTGGGGTAAGTTTTCCCATTCTAAAAGGATATTTTTGTCCCAGAAACGAGCGGTTTGGGCAATATGTGGAGTAAGTTCGCGAACCTCTTGCCGACTCCTGTTCACTAGTGTGAGTATTTTGACATTGGCGTCTCAATATATTTACTCTTTACTGGCGTTTTTTGTCAGCATTATAGGCTTATTCCCAAGAATAAGCAGCTTCCCCTCAGTTAATACTCGGCAGAAATACAACCTGCATTTGGATCGGACTTCTGCAGAAAGGTGTGTAGTATACTGTTGCATCCATTTTCAACAAGCTACCACAAGAATTAAAAATATTAGCACTAATCCACGCGCTTTCAAATCGAAGCTGAAGAGTTTCCTCGTGAGTCAGTCCTATTCTGTTGCGGAGTTCCTTGAAAAATGAAGCTGATTCTTATCTTAAATTGTTGACTGCGTTTAGCGAAACATGGCTTTTCTTAGTTCATAAACATTTTATTTATATCTTTTATTTCTTTTATGTTGTAATTTCATATACTGACACGTTCCATGATCTTTGAGATTTGCACCTCAATGTGGTCCTACGGGACTTGACGTGTAAAGAAATAAATTGGTTCCTTACCTCAGAATACCTAGGGGATCCTCTTACCCTAAACGTTTGGGGTCGCATGTATGTTAAACGTTATTTAAGAAAATGTTCACTATAACAGCTAAATGGTACTAAACTTATACTGGTAATATAAAAACTACTGAGACGGAAGCTGTGTATACTTTCTATTAATTCATAACCTATAGTTTTTTATTTCGCAGAAAACGATAAGCAAATTCGAGAAATACTAATTTCCATAAATCGAGGTGAATAATGTTTTAGAATGAAACTTCAATTAAATTAGGATTTCATTACTCTAAGATAGTCACAAGACTTTAATGATCACCCCGCAGAAACAAGATTATGTAAAAAAAATTGTTCAAATGGCTCTGAGCACTATGGGGCTTAACATCTATGGTCATCAGTCCCCTAGAACTTAGAACTACTTAAACCTAACTAATCTAAGGACATCACACAACACCCAGTCATTACGAGGCAGAGAAAATCCCTGACCCCGTCGGAAATCGAACCCAGGAACCCGGACGTGGGAAGCGAGAACGCTACCGCACGACCACGAGCTGCGGACAAAGATTATATAATATATATTTTATTCTACTGTACCGATAAATATTGAAACCCTGGCACCCAGTTCCCTGTACGACGGCTGACAACTTAAAACATAACGGAGCAACGCGCTAATGAAGCGGGGTCTCATGCTGTAATTCATCCTCTGCATCTGAAAGGGAACAACGATATTACAACCAATTCTGATTTGGTGGAAGTGTACGGTGAGAACGCACCATCAACCGACACAATGGTTAAGCGGCACACACACTTCCAGTGTGTCTGAATGACGAAGAACGAAATGACAGTCAACCACTCTGCACAGGAAAGGAAACCGCAAATGAATTGGAGGCCCTGATGCTCGAAGAACGCGTATTACAATCGAGAAGATATATAAACCAGCGGAAATCAGTCAAGGATCAGTTTTCAACAGCTAGCACGAACTTTTGAACATGACAACAGGCGTCACTAGCTGTGTTCCTCGACTACTCTACATATAATATACATCTACGTACATACTCCGCAAGTCATCATATGGTGGATGACTGAGGGTGCTGTGTACTACTACTAGTCACTTCCTTTCCTGTTCCACTGGTAGAGCGAGGGAAAAACGATTGTTTATATGCCTCCTTACGAGACTAAATTTATCTTATCTTCGTGGTCAATACGTGAAATGTATGTTGGCGGCAGTATGATCGCTTAGCAGCCAGTCTCAAATGCCGTTTCTCTAAATGTTCTCAGAAGTGTTCCGCGAAAAGAACGTCGTCTTCCGACCAAGGATTCCCATTTGAATTCACGAAGGATCTCTCTAACACTCGCGTGATGATTGAATCTGTCGGTAACAAATCTAGCAGCGCGCCTCTGAACTGATCCGACACATTTCTTTAATCCGACCTGGTGGGGATCCCAGGTACTAGATCAGTACTCAATAACTGTTCGCACGAGTGTTCTGTAAGTGGTCTCTTTGTAGATCAAACGCACTTCCCTAAAATGAGCCCATCAAACTGAAGTCGAACATTCGCCTTCCCTACCACCGTCCTTACTTGCTCATTCCATTTCATATCGCTTTCGAACGTTACGTCCAGATATTTAAACTACAAGACTGTGTCAAGCAGGACGCCACAACTTTTTCCTACTCATCTGCATTAACTTATGTTTTATTACATTTGAAGCTACCTGCTGTTCATCACACCAAGTATAAATTTTCTCTAAGTCAGGCTGCACCCTCCAACAGTCTCTCAACGACGACACGTTCCAGTACATAACTCCATCATCAGCAAATAACCACAGACGGCTGATCATCCTGTCAGTCAGATCATTTACATATACGGAAAACGAGAGCAGGAGTATCACGCTACCCTGGGAGACTCCAGACGATACCTTTCTCTCTGATGAACACTTGCTGTTGCCGACAATGTGCTGAGTTCTACTGCTTAAGTAGTTTTCGAGCAATTCATGTATCTGAAAAACTAGGCCAAATACTGGCACTCAGTCAAAAAACTAGTCACACATGTTACTTCTTTGAGTTATGAAATATTTCTTTTCGCGTCTGTCATCCGTTCTCCCCGTTTCCTCCTGAAATGGCACTCAGATACTTCCTCCTCTTTGCTCTGATAAAGAAACCATTTTACGGAGATGATTCCCTTAATGACAACGAAGTGATTTCCAAGGTCGAACGCATCCTGAACAGACTCAAAGCAGAATTTTACTACCGAGGTCTCCGCCTAGTTATTCACCAATTTGATAAAAAAATGCGTGTATATGTAGAAAAGGGCCGACGTAGTCACCCAAGGTTTATGTTCGCAGTAGGTTTTGTCTCGTACATAAGGAAAACTTACGACCACTGCTTATTGCTCGAAGTGTTCGCAGTCGTGTGGGTGCAGTAAGCAACGCGGAGGACGTAACTCGATTTCTCAGTTGTGCGCATGACGTCAGAGAGGAAGCTGCCGCGCCAAACTACACCAATTGCCGATGAGTGTAACAATTTTTGCTGTTTAGTGCAGTACTTCGAGTTCTCCCTCGGAAGAACACAATCAGCAGTGCAAACTTCAACGAGTTCGTGAGTTTTACAGTCTTTTGCTATAATCGCATAGAAATTGGAACTTGGAAAGTTAGCGAACAGTGGACCTGATAGATCAACCTTGCATTCGCCAACGTCATGATTTATATTTTGTGCTGTGAATTACTCAGTGCGGAATGTACAAGTAAGTGCGAAAATTATTTTTTACAATGCCAGGTTGTACTATTACGGACTGTTTTTCTTACAATCGGAACACAAAGGGAACACACATAATGTATCAGAGTTTCCCTCATACTGAAACATTACAAAAACTTTGGCTATCGAAATGTCGTAGGAAAGACAATTTATATGTTGCGGATGCACGAATGTGTTTTACTCATTTCGCAAAATCAAATTACGTGAATTGCTCTATTTGCCCCGAAAAAGAGAAGACGCAGTTCCATCGTGCAATTTGCCGTGCAGTAGTGCGATTGTAAATGTGTCATCTGCAACAGAAGATAGAGGCAAACGGCTTAATAAACGAGAACTACACGAAAGATCTCTCGAGATTCTGACAAAACTGTCACCAAATAAGAAATATCTTAATAATAGAACATTTACGGATGGTAATATTTCCTCTGGCACAGATAAAGTTACTTTTGATGAATGCTATAGCGGCATTAGAAAGAATGAGCGCTGCTCTGTCAAATATTTGTGTGCAGCGTCAAGCGCGTAATAAGAATCTTCGGATTTATCTGTCGACAAAACAATTACTGCCGCGCGAGGAAGAAATTAATAAGGGGTTCTTGCGCCTAATGAAATTACTCGTGTGTTGTGAAAAATATTTTCACACGATCAAATAAAAAGTTTATTAAATGACTCAAGAAGGGGATGATGGAGTAATGAGGACATTTATACAGCGATTACTCTGCGCGCTATTTCGCGGAAATGCCATACTTTTTTGAGAAAAGAAAATCGGGTATCCTCTACCAGTGACGTCAACGTTCAGCCTGGATACGCCGCTCTTTTAGTTGCAGTCTTTGCATCTTCAAAGATGTTTTAAATTTGATGAAAATGCGAGCTAAAACATTCACCAACAGGGAACGTGTCTGGTTTTGTCCTTTGACGAAATGAGCACTGACATCAGAACTGGATATGATCAACAAGAGGACACAGCGTTAGGTTTCCACATTGATGTTTTAGTTGTTATGGCACGTAGGCTTTCTGCAAGTTGGAAACAATCTGTTTATTTTGATTTTCATAATCGCACGAAGCTGCCCTCTTGAATAAAATCATCATCGTCTTAGCCACTAACTCGTACGAGGTTGTAGCTTGTGTAGCAGACATGGAAATAAAATACATTTCTGTTTAGAACTAGCCTGGTGTGACGTACATAAACGGTTGTTTCCCTCTTCCCAGCGACAAACGGAAATGTTTGTGGAGGTTCGCTGATGTCCCACATTTGCTGAAGCTGTTACGGTATCATTTGCTGAATGGTTGAATTACTGTAGAAAATGATGCAGTGATGAAATCCGTATTCGAGAGACTTTTGGCTTTAGACAGTGGCGAGATGACAAAGTTCCCAAAGTTAACTCAGCAACATACCACTGTTAAGGGGCAGAGACCGACAGAGAGTGCATTTACCAGCCACATTGTTATCTCACACAACTTTTCAGGCCGTTCGCTATTTATGCCAGAAGAAGGACACGATAGCTGGTCGATGATACTTTAGATGTCCTTAATTCAAGTGCCTTCGTGAGTAAGAAGAAACCTGCGGCATGTGGATTCGGAATTCTGTTTGAAGCAGAAGAAAAATATCTGCGCGAGTTCTACAAATGCTGTGACACCTTGCGCCTTGGATCATCAGGACATTTGTTACTTTTTCAGGAAGGATTTATGAAATGTTTTCCATCAGTTTTAGGTCTGTTCAGTGACGTAATAAAATACGCTGTCAAATACATACACTATGTTATCAAAAGTGTCCGGACACACATAAAAACATACGTTTTTCATATTAGGTGCATTGTTATGCCGCCTACTGCCAGGTACTCCATATCAGCGACCTCAGTAGTCATTAGACATCGTGAGAGAGCGGAATGGGGCGCTCCGCGGAACTCACTGGCTTCGAACGTGGAAAGGTGATTGGGTGTCGCATGTGTCACACATCAGTTCACGAGATTTCCACTCTCATAAACATTCCTAGATCCACTGTTTCTGATGTGACAGTGAAGTGAAAACGTGAAGGGACACGCACAACACGAAAGCGTACAGGCCGATCTCGTCTGTTTACTGACAGGGACCGCCGAAAGTTGAAGAGGGTCGTAATGTGGAGTAGGTAGATATATCTATCCAGACCATCACAGAGGAATTCCAAACCGCATCAGCATCCAGTCCAAGAACTATGATAGTTAGGCGGGAGGTGGGAAAACTTGGATTTCATGGTCGAGTGGCTGCTCATAAACCACACATCACGCCAGTAAATTCCAAACGATGTCTCTCTTGATGTAAGTGCGTAAACATTGGACGACTTAACAGTGGAAAAACGTTGTGTGGAGTGACGAATCACGGTACACAATGTGACAATCCGATGGTAGGGTGTGGGTATGGCGAATGCCCGGAGAACGTAATCTGCCAGCGTGTGTAGTGCCAACAGAAAATTTCGTAGACCGTGGTGTTATGGTGTGGTCGTGTATTTTATGGAGGGGGCTTTCACCCCTCGTTGTTTCGCGTGACACTATCACAGCACAGGCCTACATTGATGTTTTAAGCATTTTCTTGCTTCTCACTGCTCAAGAGCAATTCGGGAATGGCGATTGCATCTTACAACACGATCGAGCACCTATTCATAATGCACGGCCTGTAGCGGACTGGTTACAAGACAATAACATCCTTGTAAGGGACTGGCCTGCACAGAGTCCTGACCTGAATCGTGTAGAATATCTTTGGGATGTTTTGGAACGCCAACTTCGTGCCAGGCCTCACCGACCGACATCGATACCTCTCCTCAGTGCAACATTCCGTGAAGAATGGTCTGCCATTCGCCAAGAAACCTTCCAATATCTGATTGAAAGTATGCCTGAAGGATGAGGGTGGGCCAACACCATACTGAATTACATCATTACCGATGGAGGACGCCACGTACTTGTAAGTCATTTTCAGCCAGGAGTTCGGATACTTTTGATCACATAGTGTACATACTGCCGGGCTGAATAAGGACTGTCTGGAAAACTTCTTTTCTCTTTTAAGGGGCCTGGGGCATTTTTATGGCTATCCGACTCTAGAAAATGTAAAAAATGGAATAAGGCTACTACTGTTAAGTGCCAATGCTTTTGATATTCCTCTGTTTAATGCTTGTTTTGTTGAACCTGATGAAGAAGGATAATTTGTAACTGAAGCTGTGTTCTGCAGCATTCTTTCCGATACAACTGAAGCACTGCCAATGGTTGAAGGGCAGGAAGAAACTGAGGGGATAGAACTGACAGCAGATGCTTCAGCATCCGTGGGTTCGAACTGCAGCGTGGAGGGATTTCAGTACCTCGCCCGATATATATAGCTCGCCGTTGCAGGCAGTGCGGCAGAACGTTAGGAACACCTACTAAAGAGCTCATGTCAATACCAGGAGAAAAATCTGTCAGCTGGTTGTGCACAGTTGCTAGGGGGAGTTTGTTTGTGCCTTCAGAAACATAGCTTGTGACGATAAGCCAATTCGAGCTGACTTTTGCCCAGCTTCATGGCAGTGACAATTTGCCTATAGAGAGGCGCATCATTAGTAAGCGGTACCCCAACACATACAAAGAGATGATTAGAATTTACGCTAGAGCTCGCACATTAATTTGTTTGCGCTGGTTTTCGTTACAAGACAGAGCCAGAATAACTGAGACAGCTCAACGAGAATATGGAGAAAACGGGTTATAAGTTTCCTATAATTTACGTCTAGGGTCACAAATTTTTTGTCAACAAATTACTGGTTTCGGTCTATAATGACCATCATCAGATCTGTTTTATAAGAACAAAGTATTAATATGCATTAGGACTTTGTTCTTAAAAAACAGATCTGATGATGGTCAGTATAGTCCTAATACACTCCTGGAAATTGAAATACGAACACCGTGAATTCATTGTCCCAGGAAGGGGAAACTTTATTGACACATTCCTGGGGTCAGATACATCACATGACCACACTGACAGAACCACAGGCACATAGACACAGGCAACAGAGCATGCACAATGTCGGCACTAGTACAGTGTATATCCACCTTTCGCAGCAATGCAGGCTGCTATTCTCCCATGGAGACGATCGTAGAGATGCTGGATGTAGTCCTGTGGAACGGCTTGCCATGCCATTTCCACCTGGCGCCTCAGTTGGACCAGCGTTCGTGCTGGACGTGCAGACCGCGTGAGACGACGCTTCATCCAGTCCCAAACATGCTCAATGGGGGACAGATCCGGAGATCTTGCTGGCCAGGGTAGTTGACTTACACCTTCTAGAGCACGTTGGGTGGCACGGGATACATGCGGACGTGCATTGTCCTGTTGGAACAGCAAGTTCCCTTGCCGGTCTAGGAATGGTAGAACGATGGGTTCGATGACGGTTTGGATGTACCGTGCACTATTCAGTGTCCCCTCGACGATCACCAGTGGTGTACGGCCAGTGTAGGAGATCGCTCCCCACACCATGATGCCGGGTGTTGGCCCTGTGTGCCTCGGTCGTATGCAGTACTGATTGTGGCGCTCACCTGCACGGCGCCAAACACGCATACGACCATCATTGGCACCAAGGCAGAAGCGACTCTCATCGCTGAAGACGACACGTCTCCATTCGTCCCTCCATTCACGCCTGTCGCGACACCACTGGAGGCGGGCTGCACGATGTTGGGGCGTGAGCGGAAGACGGCCTAACGGTGTGCAGGACCGTAGCCCAGCTTCATGGAGACGGTTGCGAATGGTCCTCGCCGATACCCCAGGAGCAACAGTGTCCCTAATTTGCTGGGAAGTGGCGGTGCGGTCCCCTACGGCACTGCGTGGGATCCTACGGTCTTGTCGTGCATCCGTGCGTCGCTGCGGTCTGGTCCCAGGTCGACGGGCACGTGCACCTTCCGCCGACCACTGGCGACAACATCGATGTACTGTGGAGACCTCACGCCCCACGTGTTGAGCAATTCGGCGGTACGTCCACCCGGCCTCCCGCATGCCCACTATACGCCCTCGCTCAAAGTCCGTCAACTGCACAAACGGTTCACGTCCACGCTGTCGCGGCATGCTACCAGTGTTAAAGACTGCGATGGAGCTCCGTATGCCACGGCAAACTGGCTGACACTGACGGCGGCGGTGCACAAATGCTGCGCAGCTAGCGCCATTCGACGGCCAACACCGCGGTTCCTGGTGTGTCCGCTGTGCCGTGCGTGTGATCATTGCTTGTACAGCCCTCTCGCAGTGTCCGGAGCAAGTATGGTGGGTCTGACACACCGGTGTCAATGTGTTCTTTTTTCCATTTCCAGGAGTGTATAAATTAGGATTTTGTTTGACAAAACAAGTCCGATGATGATTCAAAAATGGCTCTGAGCACTATGGGACTTAACATCTGTGGTCATCAGTCCCCTAGAACTTAGATCTACTTAAACTTAACTAACGCAAGGACATCACACACATCCATGCCCGAGGCAGGATTCGAACCTGCGACCGTAGCAGTCACGCGGTTCCGGACTGAGCGCCTAGAACCGCACGGCCACCTCGGCCGGTCCCGATGATGGTCATTATATACCAAAACCGGTAATCTGTTAACAAAATGTTTGTGACTACAGACGTAAATTAAAGGAGACTTATTGTATATACGGGTCACTGTTTTATTCGCGACAATGTCACACTTTGGAAAACTGCTTATGTCCTCACAATAATCAGTTCAGTACGTAGTCTAACTGTTTTGTAAGTAAAAGTGGTGTTTCTGTTACGCACATTTTTACAGAAGCATTGTACGTAGAGTGTAGTTCCGTGTGACGTATTTGTAAACTTCTCCTGAAGTTTGTTACGGCGTTACAAGTCTGATGTTACGAATGTTTTTGCACATTTACAGCGCTCTTTGGCAGCTTCATTGCAGAGAAGAAATTGTCAGTTAACTTGTATTTTGTTTATGTAATCGTAATTTACAATAATTATGCTGTTATGTAAATTTATTTTAATTCGATTAAGTTAATAGTTTCTGATTTATTTGAGTCAACACATTTCAAGTGTGTGTCAGTGTGGTTGTGACCTGATATATTTTACCGGTGCGTAAGGCGTAAGCTACGATAGAATATAACTCAGTTTTAATTGTAACTTTTTAGCACTAGAAAAGCAGTTTTGACATGTAATTCTGCTATAAACAAAATATTTCGAAAAACCCTTGACGTGTGTATTCTGCTTGTGAGCACCTCCTTCCAGGCTGAGGTCACAATGTCAGCGAATGGCAGAGCAGAACGCTTACTGCCCAACCTTCAACGTGGAGTGTAACGTAGACAGATTTTTGATAATTGTCTGTCAGCTTAGGTGAATGATTGACAGGACCACAAAGTGAACGGGATGAAGTTCCTTAGTTGAGGCCTTTAATTTAGTATGACGGGCGCACGCGCGTCGTAGCAATCACTGTGCTGACATTCGCACTGAGGCCACTACGGGAACACAAATAGAGCGCGCCCGGCCTCAGCGTCAGGAGAGTGTAATACCTGTCCGGTGGTAATCTGCCCCGCAGCCCGTCGACCTATCGGCAGAAATTAGCGATGCAAATCGACGCGCATTTCCATATCGATAGCGGGGTCGGAGCGCTGCCCTCATATCGAGCAGCGTGATATGTGTGCCGCTGGCAGCCACTGTTTTCTGCCTGCGGCCATACAAAGCGCCTGCCTGATAGCCCGCCCGCAGCGCTATTCTGCTGATAAAAGTTGGCGCTGGCGGCCTCCGCCCGGTATTGGCCTCAGTTTCAGAGTTTTACTGTCCACCAGCCGGCCATGCCACGCACATCGAGGTTTCTTCGGGGATCTACTCACCAGACGCAGCAGCAGGAGGAACACTTTTCTGACTTCCACTTTTAACAAAAAAATACCTTTAGTAGAAATTTAATAAATTATCTGATTCCATTTTTGAATGATAGCGTTCATTATTTACGTGTTGCAGACGTTTTCAGAAATTAGAAAGATTACCCCGGGAAACGTAAAAAGATATTCCAATGTACAAGACGGTCCTGTATCTAGGAACACACGAGGACCATTTAAACAAAACCCAACAAACGTCATTTACAAAATTTTACATGAGAGGTATTTTTTAGTTGTAATATCGTTGATTCGAATAGTTTCAGAAGTATAATACTGGTCCTGCAAGTAGACAGGGATTGATGAAGGAATAATTGAACTTCGTCGCTAAACTCTTTTATTGAGAAAAAAGTTGGAAATAACAAATTTTTACAGAACTCAACATAACCTCGTTTTAAAGCGTGTTTCTTCTTTAGCGCTATGAATACTTGCAGGTTTTTGTTTGTATCTTTGCAAAGAGGTGAGTGAATTTTACACTTTAGGTACTCTTTTACGCAGAAACATGCTCTACAACTTTCGTGCATGACACTTTTCATTTGGAGTAGCCATTTTTGAGTTAAGGACGTTGGATAATGGGCATAACTCCTTTCCGCCAAACTGGTAAAATAATTTTCTTCAACCAACAGTTTACAGCTGTCAAGTACTTGAAATAATGCGATGCAAACCGCCAGCTGTGTCAGCACAGCTTTACTTCTCCAGCGGATTCGATTCATAGAATCATTGTCACTAGAAAGAAGATAGATACTGTTGATTTACACATATACATCGGTACGATGGCACTTTAGTATAAACATGCCTGTGACTTGGCTCACACAGCATTTGCTAATCATTATAGCAACTGTAGCGTCTCCTGGCCAGTCGTCATAAAAAGCGTGTGACAGAATTTTTTCCGTGTGTGTAAGACCAGTTAACATGTATCGATATAGTGCCACGCACACGGCGAAAGAGAAATAATTTAAACACGAATAAACATGACCAAGTGAAGCAATAAAGCAAGACTGTGAAAACATTTCACGAATATATTATGAGTGTATGTAGAACATTCATAATTATTTGACGTTTTATGCATTTTTTAACTTTGAATCCATGACCTATTATTATCTTTGAAAATCGTATTCTTGTTAAATGAATCAGTGATTATGATCTGTGCCTCAGATAAAAAGGACAATTCAGTTCATGTATAAATAGTAAAAAGCATTGTAATAATCTCTCTGTTTTCTTTGGGTTTCGTTACGAGTAACACTTGCATGTTAAGCAAATGTATATGCTGGCCGTGAGTCTTTTGTTCATGAAGCTTGAGATCCGCCATTAGGTGAGTTGTTGTAAAAAGGTGTGTATAATTAATGCATTTTTGTTTGAATATATAGAGTTTGAGCAAATATGTTTTTAAAATAATTTGTAAAGTTGCCAGCCATTCGTCCCGTAAATAATTTAGACAATTTCAGCATTTAATTTAGCGGAAGCCGCTATACCAATCTGCGAGGGCAACGGCCGCAGACGCTGCACGTTTAAAAAATATTTATTTCAGACATCGCAGTCGTCTCGCCGGTAAAGCGAGGTAACACAATAATATTTAACATTTTGTTACAGTTTCCAGCAGTGCCAGCAGACTATATCATATTACTCAGTGCATTTCTCAGTTTGATTTGGAAGGTAGTGTGCGACATGTTCTATGAGATCACAAAAATATAACGAATAACTGTGTTATGACTTTATCATTTTCACATTTTGTGGCAAGGTCTGCTCTGTGAAACTAAAGCAATACTTTACATTTTTTTTCCTAAGATTAAGAGAATGCGGGCTAGCCGCGCTCCTTTTCTAATTAACAGTATTCAAAAATCTACTGCATAACGTAACCAACATTCAGTGCTGTGACGATCATGTGAATTTCATTACCGACTTTTCTGAATACTGCAAGGTAGTGAGTTCAGATACAGTTTTTTTTTTCTTTCTTCATTGCGTTACAGTAGCAAGTGAATGTTTCCTACATAATTATCCAGAGCAGACGTGGAAAAGCAATAGTTTGATCCACGGTGTGCCACATTTATGATAAAAGTGTTTATTCCCTCTCCCTCTCCATGCCTGAACTTAACATATGTGTGCATGTGTGATCATACAGCCAAAGTGAAATATTTACTCAACATTGCTCAAAGTTATTTGCTTTTATGAAGAAAGAATTACCAAGTAAAGACAGTGTAATAACATTGAATCAAAACCATAGCAACTTGTTACAAATAAATTTGTGTACTGCCATCACCTCTCAGTTTCAGTTTTATATCAGTCTGAACATTGCAAATCCAAACTTTAATATCGTAAAGCAAAGTTACTAGTTACCATGTACCAACTTACTTGCTGCTACACATATATAATCATATCTAAATAAAGAAAATCACAAGCCTAATAAAATTAACTCCAGTAGTAAAAAAAGTCAGAGGAGGAGTAAGGAGATGGAATACAACTTAAACCAGACGATTACAATTACAAACCTAAAATGTTTCAAGTAGTGTGTATCGTTTTAGAGTTATAAGAAAAAATTGGAAAAAAGTCAAAAAAATTTCTTATTTTTCAGCCCTCAGAAGTTTAGCACAAGCCAAAAATCGTCAAAAACCCATATAACTCGTATTTTGAATGTCTAACCTATATTAAAATTATTTTCAGCTTGTGAATATGAAATGGCTAGTAGACGTCTAATATGTCTACACTAACTGTAGTAAGAAATATCCTATTTAACTTTTTGTTTTATTCATATACACGCTATCTCTACGACGTCGATTAAAATTATTTCCAGCTTGTGAATATTTATTGGCTAGTAGACGTTTAATGTGCCTACACTAACCGTAGTAAGCAATTATCCTGTTAAACTTTTGTTGTACTGGCATACACGCTATCTCTACTACGATTAAGATCGTTGAAACACAAACATTCCGCTTTGCACGTTTTTTCCTTTTTTGTTTCAATATGATTACAGTCCACATTCAGAATTCATTTGATGGAGCAATCTTACGCTTCTCAGTCTGATTCCTACTTTATTTTGCGCTCTTCACATGCTGGGTCGTTTAAGAAATTCTGAACCTTCCAAGTTTTTAATAATGATGTTCCAGCAGGAACTTAGTACAACAGCTAACAAATTTGGCTGAACATAAAAGAGAATTAAGCGGAACTGTACGATTTGTTGTCAAACAAACGCTTAGGGAACAGCTGGTTTGTCTTGTAGGATGCTGTGTGATTACCTAACAGTAAACACATGCGAGTGTAAAGGCTATTAAATTTAACTTCTAAGTTTTATATTCCCAGTTCCAACCATGCTGTATAAAATAAATATTAGCTGAGTGTTGTGGAATCTTGAGAAGCGCAAGTGTCGAGTTTCGTGAAAATCTGGCACATTCAGGCGCATTTTACGACGGCAAATGTTCAGGTTTCATATTTTCTTAAAGCCATTGTATAAGACTCGTATTAAAGTATCAGAATCCGTTAAGAAACGCATTTTGGAAAAAAATGGCGTTTGTTGAATCTTGTTAAACGGTTCTCAAATATCCATTTGATACTTAAAAGCATTGCACTCACAAAAATGCTGTCACTACAGTAGTTAATCGTCTATTAGTTACATTATTGCACCACTACACACAACTGACAAAAATATCCAAGTTCAAGAAACGCCAAATTGTCAAAACATGAACGAAACATTTTATGTAGGCTTTTTTGAAACAGGTTTCGGATAAGTTAAAAATCGCGTTATAAAAAACACAGGTGTATCAGCATTATGTTTGAAGATGGTCGATTTCCGACCAACATAACACAACTTTCAAATTTCCTGAACAGGAAGGAGAAATCCGGATTAAAAATGTGAAGAGTTCTAGTACATAATCATTACGTGCATAGACATTGCACGTCGTCTTTTACATATTAATGCAAGAGAGTAGTTACAAAAGCAACTTAGCTATGCTTTCTTACAGTTGCAATACCAATTGTAAGTTATGGACTGTTCGGTTAACTATCATTAACTATCTGTGAGTAACCCTTATGTCACTTCAACATCAGAGACGGTTGTTACGCTCCGTTATCCTGCTTTGAACTTAACAGCACAAAGATTACGATAAATGCCTTACACATTCCACAGATGTAATAAATACTGATTAATTTGAAATGTAGCCTTATCACAACTGCCAGTAATGCTAAAATTCGACCAATGAAAAGATTTACCAGTCATGTTTTACAGTCACTGAATAACACAGATGAAAAAAAATTTGGAATATACGTACGTAATTAAGACTAGTAAATCAGAAGTTACAATTTCGCAAGGTAGCAATTACCTCAAAGCTTTTAGTGATACTGTAAAACTTGTTTTGAAATCTATTTTAGTAACACAAATGTATCTGTGTTATAAAAATGTAATGGTATGTTTGTACAAGAAAATAAATGCAAGGAAATAAATGTGCTGTTCAAAATGCAATGCCATAACACCATCACTAAAGAAATGCAACAAGCAGTTCAATCCACTGTCTGCGAAAGCGCGACTACACATAGTGTCAATGATCCTCTGCATTTCCATTTTCTTAAAATGAAGTAAGTGGTTATCTGGTGATAGCCTATCCGCAATGGATACACCGGTTCCCGTTAAGCACTGTCGGACATGGCCGGCAATTGAATGGGCCACCATCCGGGCCACCATGCGCTGTTGCCATTTTTCGAGGTGCTCTCAGCCCTGTGATGCCAATTGAGGAGCTATTCGACCGAATAACAGCGGCTCCAGTCAACGAAAACCACCATAACGACCGAGAGAGCAGTGTGTTGGCCACACGCCCCTCCTATAAGCATCCTCACTTGAGGATGACACGGCGGTCGCATGTTCCCGATGAGCAACTTGTGGTCTGAAGACGGAGTGCTTGCTTAAGTACTTAACTGATGTACTGATATAAAATACCTTGTAATTATAATAAAAAAAATTATGTGGAAGTATTAAGACTCGTTCTATGACAATTTCTGCACTATTCTTGCTACTCTGTTTAAAATGTCAGTATTTGCGTGCTCCTTCTTAGCCTCTAAAACTCACTTACATATTGTCAAACAGGTTGAGGAAAAGGTGTAAATATAGACACTCTCTTTTGTTTTTAACATAAAGGTATTTTCTTTTGTAAAAATTGTAGATTTTATACCTTCATTAACGACTACAACAAGATAAGAATCGATGAGAGGCGAAACAATGTTTAGTGTCCATTATTTCTATTCGAAAACAAAGATTTACAAAAATCTCGTAAAATGGAACATAAAAAAGGGGGCGCAAATACCGGCATCCACAGAAGGTGCAAGAAATCTTTTGAAATATTTTAATGGAGTGCGTTAAAGTAATACAAAATGGTAGAATAGTGTACAAAAAGCAACTTTCGCAGCACATTTATGCATGAAATATGAAATTATTTAGAGTAATCGCAAACGCAAGGAGCTCCTTCACCGCCAGCACAATCTAAGTGTGCCCGTATTTGGCACATAAGATATTTAATCCACACCTCTCCTCTCCTATCTTGAGTGAACCTTTCATCACAAAGGATGCAAATTGCATCACTTGAGTCTGGTGTATCCCCAGCGATCACATCAAGGTCATTGTCGCTGTCCACAGGGTGAACTGCAGGAGCCTGAAGAGTCCGATGATGAATCACATATTTATGGAACACATTTTCTTTTTTTGAAGGCCTTTGGATTTTGCACCTTGTCCGCAGGGTAGCCGCTAACCCCAGAGAAACTCAACGACCTCTTCTTGACAGCACTTTTTTCAAGCGACTTTGTCAACTGATCTTCGTATGGCGTTCCAGTGATGTGACAGGCGGTTGCTGCTTTTCGTCCCCGCGTTATGGTTCTCTTCTTAATTTTGTGGACAGGAGACATATGGAATTGTGAAACTGCATTTATTGAAGATCCTGGAGAACTTCCCGGTGTTTCAATGGCTTCATCAACTGGCATAGCTAGAGCTTGATGTGGCTGTACATCAGGATAACTCGAAGAAGAAGCAGATGATATCTATGGTCCAGAGACAACAAGGAGAGGAGCATGCTATTCAGAAACATTAGGTCTATGTTCCACTGTGGAGGAAGTTTTTGCAGCAACCGACTTAGCAGCTATGAAATCAGCGTCGGTGAAGATGTAACGGTTCCTAGGGTATAACCCGGTTACTTTGAATCCTTTATTTGTATCAGAGCTGATTGGGCATGAATATAGGCTTGGCCATAAACCATAACATCCTAAGGTGAGAGAAGACTCCTATTGTGATGCCATCACTGCCTCTCTGTAGTACGTTTTTAGACGTCCCGTGAAAGTCTTATCTAGAGACTGCAGATTGTGGGTACAATGTGGAGGAAGTGAGATGATAGTTACCTGGTGTTCTTTCGCCAAGTCAGTCACATCTGAATTTCGAACTTGGCTATAATGACCATCAAAGATGAGAAGAACAGGCCTTTTTTCAGTCGGACATGTTTCCTCAATGAAGTGAACGAACCATTCGGTGAACAAATAGTTTTGAACCCATCCTGAGGGACGGGCTCTACTAATTGCACCAGGGTGGCAAACTCTCATTAGAGCTTGAGACATTCTAGGGAAAATTATAATTGATGGCACATAATGTCCCGACGCGCTCATGCATGCGATAACTGTGATTGTAGCTCCTCTTTATGCAGACGTTAGAGCTGCAGTGTTACTTCCCTTTCATCCCTGTCACTTTGGAGTTTTGCTTTGGAGAATGGATAGACCTGTCTCGTCCACGTTATACACCCGGTCTGCTGGATATGAGTGTTTGTTGAAAGCGTGTGCCAATAAATCAAAGAAAACCATCGCATTCTCTTTATTGAAGCCTAAGGCTCCGGTATATGAAGTTCCACAAGGTTTGCGAATTGACAGCTGATCTTTGTGTCTGTCAAGAAAAAGGTCATCCCAAGATCGTCCTGCTTCTCCTCCTATGAAAGGGGTTGTCAAACTATTTCTCTGGGCAAGTAAAAATATCATTCTTCTCAGATCTGCCAAAGTACACCCAAAGAAATTTTGCTCCATCTCAAGGAGACAAGAAACTAGCTTTTTTTCGAAGTTTGCATTTAAAATCAGTTTCCTTCCAAACTTTGTTTCTTGAACCGCTTGCTCATGGATTTTGTCAAGTTTAAGAAATCTCTGCAAAGTGTTACGAGGCACACTGAATGTTCTTGCAGCACCTTTCACAAAAGCCACCTCTCCTTTCACATCTGCCATGGCATGCATCATCTGAGATTTATCCCACTGATGCCTCTCGTTCTTACATACATAGCGCTTCTTCGTTCTCGACTATTATCGCAATCTGAAAATTCTATTTGTTTTGCTGTGTGAGTTGTGTATATGAACTTTAAACAAAATTCGACTAACCATATCTGCATAAAATTATTTAAATGTTTTACATTGTTTACGAGAAGAGATGGTGTAATTAAGGGCCCTCCTTAAAAAGGATCCCATTTTTACACCAACCCGAGGGGCCCGTATTTCCACCAACCATTCTTAAACAACCTGGCCACTATCACATCTAACCTAAAACCGTGTATAACGTAAAACGTGCCTCAAAAAGTAGCTCTGTATTCCGTTATCGCGGATATCACTGAGAAATTGTTTTAAATTAATCATTAGGGTATAAAAAGGAAATGATTTCACATAATTGTCAAACATTTGAAGCCCTGAATAAGCACCAATTCACACAATAACCGACGCTGTAACCGCACTGCTTGAAACAATACTTCCAACTGTTCACTGCTGCCGTCTATCAACAGGCACCATTTTCAGTCCTGGTCGCCAGAGGGCAGAACTTCCGATGCCCTCTTCGAGAGGGGTGTCCATATAAATACACCTGTGTTCATTTTTACACCTTTTCCTCTAAAGTTTTCAATTTATCACCTCTTTTTAAATATCAATGTTTTATAATCCCGTAACAAAGAAATTATCTATTAAATTCACATAATCATATGTATATGCATTCTGAACAATGCTACGGTGCAAGAGACGCGCAATAAATATTGCGACATTCTTCTTTTTTTCGTCGACGAATGAATGTGGTTCATCTTGCATTACTGAAATAGAGTTGTTATCATATGCATAATAAAAGTACTTCATACTGTCCCATGGGCACACACTTTTATTGTATATTGTAAACCAGTAGAAGTTCCAATCCTAAAACCTCCTTTTCTAGCTTTTTTTTACAATAGAGAATATTACATAAAAATGTCTATTCAATCCTATACAGTCATATATGTATGCAATGCACCTAATATAATGTTTTGTCATTATCAGCTAATATCTGTACCAGTGTACTTTAACTATACTGTCTGCCTAGGCCTAATGTCATCACAGAATCCTGTGAATACATTTTCCTATTTTTGTGGTAATTTCCTGTTTTACTCCGTGACACATATAGTGTGTTCCTGTGTTTCGAGGTGGCCGCTATGAGCGGATCATTAATTAGGATTGTAATGCTCTCTGAATCTCGTCCTAAGTTTTCTTCCCGTTTATCCCACACATGACTTCTCACATTGATTACAAGGATCTTATATAACCCTGAATGGTCATATATAAATTCTTTCACCATTTTATGTGTCATCCCCCCCCCCCCTCATTAACCTAGGACATGCCGCTGGTGGGATGGCTCGGGTCCTCCAGCGATAACAATATCAACCAAAACGACTTTGCCATGATCGTATTGCGGACTGAAAAAAGCCAGGGGTAACTGCAGCAGCAATTATCCTGGAAGGCACGCTGCTCTATTGTGTGATTATATTAAGATCGGGTAAAATATTTCGGAGATAAAATTGTCCCTCACTCAGGTTTCATGGCGAGTACTACTAGGGAGGATTAATTCGTCTGCAGAATCAATACTGGTGGTCTAGGGATCGGTGCACGAAATATTAGGTCCCTTAATTAGGGAGATACTCTAGAAAATTTAAAAAAGATTAATAAATATATTAAAGTTAGATATAGTGGGGATTAGTGAAGTTCGGTGGCGAGAGGAACAGGACTTCAGTTCAGGTGAATATAGGATTATAAATACAAGATAAAATAGAGGTAATGCAGTAGTAAGTTTAATAACGAATAATACACTGTGAATGTGCGTGAGCTGCTATGAACAGCAGGCCGCGGTGGTCTAGCGGTTCTAGGCGCTCAGTCCGGAACCGCGCGACTGCTACGGTCGCAGGTTCGAATCCTGCCTCGGGAATGGATGTGTATGATGTCCTTAGGTTAGTTAGGTTTAAGTAGTTCTAAGTTCTAGGGGACTGATGACCACAGATGTTAAGTCCCATAGCGCTCAGAGCCATTTGAACCATTTTGCTATGAACAGAGTAATGAACACATTATTGTAGACGACACGAAGCCCGCACCAATCACAGAAGTAGAAGTTTATATGCCAACTAGTTCCGCAGACGATGAAGAGTTGGAAGAAATGCATGATGAGGTAAGTCAGACAGTTAAGGGAAAAACGAGAATTTAATTGTGATGGGGGCTAGAATTCGGTAGTAGGAAGAAGAAGAGAATGAAAAATAGTGAATGAGTATGGTATGGGAGAAAGGGACGAAAGAGAAAGCTCAGAGCAAAATTTAACCATCGTTAACACTTGCATTAAGAATCGTGAAGGAAAGTTGTAAACATGGAAGAGACGTGGAGACACCGAAAGGTTTCAATTTGATTATATAATGGCGAGACAAAGCTTCCTGAACCACATTTTAAGTTGTAAGACATTACCAGGGGCTGATGTGGATCATATTTATTGTTTATGAACTGTGGTCTAAAATTGAAGAAACTGGAAAAAGGTAGGAAACTTAGGCGACGAGACTTGGATAAGCTGAAGGAAGCTGAGATTGTTAAGAGTTTCAGAGGGAGCAACAGGCAACGATTAACTAGAACATGGGAAATAAATATAATAGGAGACAACTGGTACCGTTGAGAGATGAAAGAGTGAAGGCAAGCAGAAGATCTAATAGATAAAAAGACAAGGCCTAGTAGGAATCTTTAGATCACACAGGAAATACTGAATTTATCTGATGAAAAGAGAAAACATAAAAAAATGGGATCGACGGTAAGCGCGAAATGTCTAAGCAGGAATGGCCAGAGCCCAAATGTAAGGGTCTAGAAGCATATGTCCCTACAGCAAAATTTAAGAGACATTTGGAAAAAAGATTTAAGAATATGAAGAGCTCAGATGGAAAAATCCTAAGCAAAGAAGGGAAAGCTGAAAGGTAGAAGGCGTGTGTACAATGTCTATACAAGGGAAAGGAACAAGCATGCAATGTTATAGATATGGAAGAGGTCTTACATGAAGACGAGATATAGATAGGATATTTGCAAGAAGAATTTGACAGAGCACTAAAAGACCTAAGTCGAAACAAGGCTCTGGGAATAGTCGACATTCCGTAAAAATTACAGATGGTATTGAGAGAGCCAGCCATGGCAAAACTCTTCCATCAGGTATGCACGTTGTATGAGGCATCCATACCATCGGACTTCAAGAAGAATATAACAATTCCAGTTCCAAACAAATTATGTGCTGACAAGTGTGAATGTTATCGAACTACGAGTTTAATACATCTTAGTAATGGTTACCCAATATTAAGAAGAATTATTTACAGGAGAATGGAAAAAAACTGGTAGAGCTGACCTCCGAGAAGATGTTTGGCTTCTGGGGAAATGCTGACCCTACGACGTACCTTAGAAGACGGATAAGAAAAGGCAAACTCACGTTAAAAGCGTTTCTCTACTTAGAGAAAACGTTTGACAATGCAGACTTCAATAATATCTTTGAAATTATGAAGGTAGCAGGGGTAAAATACAGGAAACGAACAGCTACTTACATCTTGTACAGAAACCAGACGGCAGTTCTGAGAGTCGAAAGGCATGAAAGGGAAGCAGTGGTTAAAAAGGAGTGAAACAGGACTTTGGCCTATCCTCATTGCTATTCAACTCGTACATCGAGCAGACAGTAGTGGAAACAAAAACAAAAAAAAAAAAAAGGATAGGAATTAAGGTTCAGGAGAAGAAACAGAAACTTTCTGGTTTATCGATGGCAATTTAATTCTATCAGAAACAGCAAAGAGCTTGAAAGGTTAGCTGACCGGAATGGACAGTGTTCAAAAAATAGTTCAAATGGCTCTGAGCACTATGGGACTTAACATCTGTGGTAATCAGTCCCCTAGAACTTAGAACTACTTAAACCTAACTAACCTAAGGACATCACACACATCCATGCCCGAGGCAGGATTCGAACCTGCGACCGTAGCAGTCGTGCGGTTCTGGACTGAGCGCCTAGAACCGCTAGACCACCACGGCCGGCGGAATGGACAGTGTCTTGAATGTATGATATGAGATGAACAGCTACAAAATCAAAGCAAAGGTAATGGAATGTAGTCGATTTAAACAAGATATTGCTGAGGGTATTAAATTAGGAAACAAGACACTTACAGTAGTAGATCAGTTTTGCTGTTTTGGCAACAAAATAATTGATAATGGCCGACGTAGAGAGGATATAAAATGTACACTGGCATAAGCAGAAGAAGCGATTCTGAAGAAGGCTAATGTGTTAACATCGAATAGAGATATATGTCTTGGGGAGTCCTATCTGTAACTGTTCGTGTAGTGTGTAGCCATGAATGGAAATGAAATATGGACGATAACCAGTTTAGACACGAAGAGAATAGAAGCTTTAGAAATATGGTGCTACAGAAGAATGCTGACGATTGGATGGGTGGATCACGTAAGTAATGAAGAGGTAATGAACAAAAATGGCGAGAACAAAAACTTGTGGCATGAGTAGAAGAAGGTATCAGGTAATAGGACACATTCTCAGACATCAAAGGATCACCAGTATTGGAGAAAAATGTCCGGGGTAAAAGTCGTACAGCGGGACAATGAAATGAATACAGTAAGCAGATTCAGAAGGATATAAGTTGCAGTAGTCATTAGGATATGAAGAGTCTTGCACAAGGTAGGGTAGAATGGAGAGCTGCATCAAAACAGTCTTCGGACTGAAGACCGCAACTGCACATGCCTCACTCTTTTCATTAGCTCATTATTTGTTTGAAATCTACTGCTTCTGAAAATCTGCCCAGTTTTAAAATTTTTCACAAATATGGGAAATTTATTTACTAATGTAGAGTCATGCCAGTAGCTGACAGGCACATGCCGTAAGATGTTCAGTTCCGGTCTATAAGGGTACTCCCATCAACCTACGTAGCATGTCACGGAAAAATGTGTGTATATACCTCAGAAGATGATTCATGTATGACTATATCCGTGGTGGGTTTTCTAAATAAATGATTCTGGATATTTCCATATCTAAAAGCGAAACTGATGTTATTGTGTAGCTCGTTAAATTTATCATGTGAACTTCGAAAATCTGCCGTAATCCATCTGATCAGTATAAACGTGTCATCAGCATTCCTCTTGTAATAGACAATCGTGCCAGTCACTAACTGTTGCTCTTTGAAAAAATTGTTCTCTAGATCATCTATGAAGACGTTTACTAATGTTCCTGCTAGGCAGTTTTCCATTAATAAGTCATCTGAATGTTTGTAAAATGGACCATTGAAGGCAAAATAATTTTGAGATAAATCAATACTGAGTAAGTCAGCTATTTGCAATCTAATGGTTACCCAATTCCTTGTGTGTAAATGGATTATGTTTAATAATTTCAGTTCTTTTATCAACTAATACATCCATAAAAATGATAAAAATGGATGTTTATATATCACAGGTCCACAAGTCGGCACTACGAAATATTTCTGTCTTCCTCAACCGCACGCAAACTGCCCAACAGTCTCCAAGTGTTTCCTGCGACCGTCCATCGCGCGTTCCCGTCCAGCACTCTCCGTGTCCTGTGCGACCCGATGCTCCTCCCCCACTTCCATACAGTCTCTCCATTGACTTGGGTAGTCGCCTACCGTAGTAACGAGTGCTGTGATTGGCTAGAGCGCTCCCGCCATGTCTCCAAGCCAACGCACACTCATAAACAAATTGAAAGCCATACGAAATACTGGATTTACATTTAAATAACTTGAAATTAAATAAATATTTCTACGGCTGGACCATAAACACGCTCTAACACACATTATTAAATACATAAACAGATTAAATAAACCTATATCAGAGGAATAGAAACAAAAGCAGGCCAGTTGCCCAAAGCCTCTGTGCTTTCTAAAACAGTAAATATTTGACCAAAATTTTTTTAAAGAATAGTATATATCGGATGCAAACAAAGACATAGACGAATAAATATATTTATAAGCATGCTGCTACCGTTTTTCCGTGTAACTGTGGAGTACTTATGGCCTGACACGATCGATAGTAATCGTCCACTTTGAGCTCCAATGACTCACGTACTATTCAAGTTACATGCATGTAATTCATACCAGTTTAGGTTTACACTAATAGCTTTCTAAAGACCCATGGATCGACAAAATCGGATGAACCGTTTAAATTTTGGAAATTCGTTGCTGGGTGTTGCTTGTGTAATTTAAAGTCCGATACTAAACTTTAAACTAATACAGATATTAAAAATCGGATTACACCATCAGAATTGCCGTGCAAATAATGGTAACGTACATGTTTTGTTTTGATGTATCATGATTTCTCTGGCTATTATTAATTCTTACATGAACTGTGAAATGTCTGCCATTACAGTTTCACAAAGTCCGCCATCTTTGGCACTCCCAGTGTGGTGTCACCGCCAGACACCACACTTGCTAGGTGGTAGCTTTAAATCGGCCGCGGTCCATTAGTACATGTTGGACCCGCGTGTCGCCACTGTCAGTGATCGCAGACCGAGCGCCACCACACGGCAGGTCTAGAGAGACTGACTAGCACTCGCCCCAGTTGTACGACGACTTTGCTAGCGACTACACTGACGAAGCCTTTCTCTCATTAGCCGAGAGATAGTTAGAATAGCCTTCAGCTAAGTCCATGGCTACGACCTAGCAAGGCGCCATTAACCATTTCTAGAGAGAATCTCACTTGTATCATCAAGAATGCTGTATACAAATGATGGATTAAAGTTAAGTATTCCAGCAACTACGTACTTTTCTTTATAGCATTCATTACGTATGCTGTTTCAGTCCTAAGCAAGCCTGCGTGAGTTGACGCGTGCATTTCGGCCTCCTTCTCTAAAAACAGTGTCGGCACGTCTGCCGACACTTCACCCAGCATACAAATCTCCTTTATCGACACAAAGCACAGTGCTCGACACAGCATCAACATGGAACTCCCAGCCACGTGGTCGGCCTGGACCACGTACTGGGGCGACCCCTCTTGTCCGGCTAACGTTCGGCACCAACGGTTGTTGACGAGCACTGGCTTGCCGAGCGGCCAGTGCGGCCGCGCCACCTCCGAACTTAGAATATTTTCAGGGTACCACAACTCGCCCATGATACAGATGAACTATATGTACAAATTAAATTTGGCATATACGTATCCGGGCAATGCCACGGGTAAACCGCACATGATAAACGTTGTAACGATTTCAATCAAATTTTGTGCACATACTAATTACAGTCTGGAAGTAATACTGTAATGCTAAAAACCATCAGCCTCCAGTAGCTGCGTCACCATATAAGGCGGGTTTACTGTGAATTTGCCGGCCGAAGTGGCCGCGCGGCTCTGGCGCTGCAGTCTGGAACGGCGAGACCGCTACGGTCGCAGGTTCGAATCCTGCCTCGGGCATGGATGTGTGTGATGTCCTTAGGGTAGTTAGGTTTAACTAGTTCTAAGTTATAGGGGACTAATGACCTCAGCAGTTCACAGTGCTCAGAGCCATTTGAACCATTTTTGTTTACTGTGAATTTAGGGAGTGTATATCAACCGTACCTGTAAATCACTCCTGGGCTTGTTGATAGTAACTTCGTGCAACCTGAAGCAGCAGAGTATGTCGGGCCGACATAGGTACAAGAGTTACCGAAGCGGCTTGCTCAGCAGCACTGTGAGTAATTCTTGCCGCAAACTGCCATCGAAACAACGCACTGAAGCTAACGTAAAGTGTGACGAGGCGCTTCCGTAAAATGTATACACACTTCCGAGTATAAATAGGGGGCAGTCAACCAACATCAGTGTCTTTAATGTCACAGCTCTCCTGGATCACGGTGCTGTGATACGAGGGCGATAGCTTGAGGTTTCAAACGGAGAACCATAGTTCCAGTCTGTGGCGGGGCTATGGTTTGACCCTCTGAGTTCGCAAGGGACTCGGAGCCATCCAGCAGAGGGCCAGAGCAGACCTCCCAGCAGTACGGAGGCAGGAGGGTTGCATCCCGGCTGCAGCAGCGGACATCTACCCACTACCTTCCGTCGTCTGCTGTCGAGGGGAGCCGGTCGGAATAGCGTGACTGCCACTTGGCACCGGAGGCCGTCACCTAAGTGTTGGTTGCTGGGGTGGCGTGCCTCACCGTGCCTGTCGTAATTGGGCGACGGTCAACGGCGGTGCGTCATCAGCGAAGTACAGCGAGCAAACTGCTGACTGAGCGGAATTTGTCATAAGCGGGATGACGGATACATATACCGCCTGAAGCAAAGGATAATAAAATGTTTACAGACTGCCACAGCATCTCTCTGCAGCAGTGTACTGCCGTGTGCCCCTCCACACAACCTCCACCCCAGTATTCCCGTACCTCTGGCGACTTCACCACTACTGGGGTGAGTGTGACAACGTGGAGAGAGAAAGGAAGACGAAGAGGCTGACAAACAGCGAGTGGAAAGGAGGAGATAGGCACAGACAGGAAGAAGAGGTGACCGACAGAGATAAGGGAAGAGGGCATGGAGAGAGAGGGGAAAGGTTGAGGGGGATGGAAAGAGGATACAGGAAGAAGCAGGCAGAGACAGGGGAAGGAGGACATAGGCAGGGAGATGGGGTGGAAGGAGATGGAAAGACAGAGGTGAACAGGAGATCGAATTAGAGGGGTGGTTTTTTTTTAGGGCGCAAAACTGCTATGGTCATTAGCGGAATTAGAGGGGGTAGGAGGAGACGTACAGAGGGGGAAGGAGAAGATGGACAGGGGAACAAGCAGCACATTAACAGACAGAGGGAGGAGGAATAGATGGACACACGAAGCGACAGCAGGAAATGGACAGAGGCGGATGGTGGAGGAGGCGGACAGAGTGAAGGGGTGCTGGACAGAGAGAGGGTAACGGATGGATGGAGCTAGGTACTTAGATACTTTGTATATAAATTATTTACTTCTGACGAAATCGATGTGTTCTCATCTACTTCGTATATAAATTATTTTGATCTGAGGAAATGAAAGTGTACTCAGCTGGAATTACAATATCAACTTTTCAATAAAAAGGTTTAAAACATTGTGGTATAGCTGTGTATTTTATAACGCATTTTTACCATTAAAGAATCTTACTTAATTGCAAGTACCTCAAGTTTCATGTTAAAAGATCTTTTATGGTTTACGACAAACGAATAATTATTCCTTACCCGCCCACAAGTAATACAACTAGTCATCATCATCATCATCATCATTTAAGACTGATTATGCCTCTCAGCGTTCAGTCTGGAGCATAGCCCCCCTTATACAGTTCCTCCATGATCCCCTATTCAGTGCTAACATTGGTGCCTCTTCTGATGTTAAACCTATTACTTCAAAATCATTCTTAACCGAATCCAGGTACCTTCTCCTCGGTCTGCCCCGACTCCTCCTACCCTCTACTGCTGAATCCATGAGTCTCTTGGGTAACCTTGCTTCTCCCATGCGTGTAACATGACCCCACCATCTAAGCCTGTTCGCCCTGACTGCTACATCTATAGAGTTCATTCCCAGTTTTTCTTTGATTTCCTCATTGTGGACACCCTCCTGCCATTGTTCCCATCTACTAGTACCTGCAATCATCCTAGCTACTTTCATATCCGTAACCTCAACCTTGTTGATAAGGTAACCTGAATCCACCCAGCTTTCGCTCCCATACAACAAAGTTGGTCGAAAGATTGAACGGTGCACAGATAACTTAGTCTTGGTACTGACTTCCTTCTTGCAGAAGAGAGTAGATCGTAGCTGAGCGCTCACTGCATTAGCTTTGCTACACCTCGCTTCCAGTTCTTTCACTATGTTGCCATCCTGTGAGAATATGCATCCTAAGTACTTGGAACCGTCCACCTGTTCTAACTTTGTTCCTCCTATTTGGCACTCAATCCGTTTATATTTCTTTCCCACTAACATTACTTTCGTTTTGGAGATGCTAATCTTCATACCATAGTCCTTACATTTCTGATCTAGCTCTGAAATATTACTTTGCAAACTTTCAATCGAATCTGCCATCACAACTAAGTCATACGCATATGCAAGACTGCTTATTTTGTGTTCACATATCTTAATCTCACCCAGCCAGTCTATTGTTTTCAACATATGATCCATAAATAATATGAACAACAGTGGAGACAGGTTGCAGCCTTGTCTTACCCCTGAAACTACTCTGAACCATGAACTCAATTTACCGTCAACTCTAACTGCTGCCTGACTATCCATGTAAAGACCTTTAATTGCTTGCAAAAGTTTGCCTCCTATTCCATAATCTTGTAGAACAGACAATAACTTCCTCCTAGGAACCCGGTCATATGTCTTTTCTAGATCTATAAAGCATAGATACAATTCCCTGTTCCACTCATAACACTTCTCCATTATTTGCCGTAAGCTAAAGATCTGGTCCTGACAACCTCTAAGAGGCCTAAACCCACACTGATTTTCATCCAATTGGTCCTCAAGTAATACTCGCACTTTCCTTTCAACAATACCTGCGAAGATTTTACCCACAACGCTGATTAAAGAGATACCTCTGTAGTTGTTACAATCTTTTCTGTTTCCATGTTTAAAGATTGGTGTGATTACTGCTTTTGTCCAGTCTGATGGAACCTCTCCCGACTCCCAGGCCATTTCAATTATCCTGTGTAGCCATTTATGACCTGACATTCCACTGTATTTGATGAGTTTCGACTTAATTTCATCCACACCAGCCGCTTTATTGCACTGCAATCTATTGACCATTTTTTCCACTTCCTCAAATGTGATCCTGTTTCCATCATCATTCCTATCCCATTCTACCTCGAAATCTGAAACATTACTGATCGCATTTTCACCTACATTGAGCAACTCTTCAAAATATTCCCTCCATCTGCCCAAGGCATCCACAGGATTCACCAGCAGTTTTCCTGAGCTGTCCAAAATACTTGTCATTTCCTTCTTACCTCCCTTTCGAAGACTGCTAATTACACTCCAGAATGGTTTTCCAGCAGGTTGATCCATAGTCTCCAACCTGTTTCCAAAGTCTTCCCACGATTTCTTCTTCGATGCTGCAATTATCTGTTTGGTTTTGTTTCTTTCTTCAATATAACTTTCTCTATCTACCTGGGTTCTGGTATGTAGCCATTTTTGATACGCCTTCTTTTTCCTTTTACAGGCTGCCTTGACTGTATCATCCCACGAAGCTGTTTGCTTCATCCTACTTTTACACACCACTGTTCCAAGACATTCTCTAGCCACTTCTAGTACTGTGTCCCTGTACCTTGTCCATTCCTTTTCCAATGACTGTAATTGACTACATTCAACTAACTGACACCTTTCTGAGATCGCTGTTATGTACTTGTGCTTGATTTCCTTATCCTGAAGTTTCTCCACTCTTATCCTCCTACATATGGACCTGACCTCCTGCACTTTCGGCCTCACAATCCCAATTTCACTGCAGATTAAATAATGATCAGTGTCATCAAAGAATCCCCTGAATACACGTGTGTCCCTCACAGCCTTCCTGAATTCCTGATCTGTTATTATATAGTCAATGACAGATCTGGTTCCCCTGCCTTCCCAAGTATACCGGTGAATGTTCTTATGTTTAAAAAAGGAGTTTGTGATTACTAAGCCCATACTGGCACAGAAATCCAAGAGTTGTTTCCCGTTCCTGTTGGCCTCCATATCCTCTCCAAATTTACCCATAACCTTTTCATACCCTTCTGTTCGATTTCCAATCCTGGCGTTAAAATCACCCATGAGCAGAACACTGTCCTTGTCCTTTACTCTAACAAGTACATAACTGAGTGCCTCATAAAAACTATCCATCTTATCTTGATCTGTCCCTTCACAATGCGAATATACTGACACAATCCTAATTTTCTTGCTAGACACTGTCAAATCGATCCACATCAGTCGTTCGTTTACATACCTTATTGCAACTACGCTGGGTTCCATTTCTTTCCTGATGTAAAGCCCTACACCCCATTGTGCTATTCCTGCTTTGACTCCTGACAGGTAGACCTTCTATTCTCCCACTTCCTCTTCTTCTCACCCCTTACCCGAATGTCACTAACAGGTAAAACGTCCAGCCCCATCTTACTTGCAGCCTCTGCCAGCTCTACCTTCTTCCCAGAGTAGCCCCCATTGACATTAATAGCTCCCCATCTCATTACCATTTGTTTGCCAAGTCGTATCCTAGGAGTCCCTGGTTTGTCAGTTAGAGGTGGCACTCCGTCACCTCCAAAGGTCCGAGTCATTTTGCTCTGAATATTGCCAGCATCATATTTAAAGTACCAGGGAAGCAGGTTGCTAGCCTTACTTGCCCCGAGTCCCATTGGGTTTTACCCCTAACGGCTGAGGGACTAACCGGTGGATTTGGTAGTCTTTGCCGTATGAGCACAAAGGTGACCACGACTCAGAATATGTCCGAGATGCCCAGCCTTATTCCAAAGTAACTGGTATCCCGACTGTCGGGACCACTTACTTGGCCACTCATACGTTGCCCGTGGTTCATGAACTAGTACATGACTACAGGAACCCACACCATGAACCATATAACTAGTTTTAAAAATATATATAAAATGGTTCAAATGGCTCTGAGCACTATAGGACTTAACATCTGACGTCAGCAGTCCCCTAGAACTTAGAACCACTTAAACCTAACTAACCTAAGGACATCGCACACAGCCATGCCGGAGGCAGGATTCGAACCTGCGACCGTAGCGGACGCGCGGTTCCAGACTGCAGCGCCTAGAACCGCTAGGCCACACTGGCCGGCCAATATATAAAATATTATTCTGTTACTGAAGAGTTAAAAATACATTCCAAATAACTTTTATACACTACTGGATGAAAAACTTGGCGTTGCCTCGGTACCTACAATTGTAAGACGTGCATATTTCTATTGTTTATTGTCAAACCACAATTTATGAAAGATGTTTATATCATATTAATAGGATTAAGTAGGAATAATTAATATTTGTCATGTTGGAAATAATTGTGGTAGCAGGAAATGTCTGCACCAAAGTATTGTCGGCAAGAGAGACCGCACATTAATCTAATTTTATAAAGGGCGGGAGAGACAACGTATTGATACATTTTAAGAAAAGAGCGGGAAAGACCACGCATTGATACATTTTGTAATGGTAGCAGGGATTGTCTGCACCAGAAAGCATTGTTGGCAGGAGACACCGCACTTTAGCGCTCGTAGGAAGTCAGTAGTAAGCGAGATGTGAAGCGAATCGGTAGCAGGTCTGAAACTATAGGTTGAGAGGAGCGGTGTGCCTGCCAGCCACTAGCTATGATTTACAAGAGATTATAAACGGATGTACAGAGACACCAGCTAACTATTATTACCAGAGGAATTAATATTATTGAATTAATTTTTTGAGAAACTCAACTCTACTGAAGGTATGTTTGCGTATTGCTAGTTGTAAGATTATTGTCAAAAGTAAGCCCCATTTCAACGTTTGTAAAATGATTTCATTCAAAATATAAATAATTTTTGGCACCAATTTTGCATTACTGATTATAATCGATCTCAAAAAACCATCAACGTAAAACTTCGCAAAATTTTATTGTTGTCAAGAAAAAAGTTTAACTATGAATTACATAACTTCAGTCAAATTAATTAAAGAATAACGTCAGCTTTGCTATTAAAGAACAACGTCAGCTTTGGTAATAAATACAGCCACTTATTATGACAGCCCACCAGCAGCTAATATAGTAAAACAGAGTAAGTATATTCATGTTGCAGCTCGATGTAGCAGTAACATGGCGATCCAGTAACAGTAAAAAAGTTAAGGAACAGTTTTAGGTTATTGCAGGTAACGACTGAAGGCCACGACGACGACACATTCTGTGTTAAGTCGAAATAATCAGCAAATCACTTTTAACAAGCAGCATTTAAATTTGTATGCGAAGATTGAGAAAGAGAATTAATTTCAAAGGGAAGATTTCATTTATTATTATCAAGCAAGAGGTAGAAATCCTAAGGGAAGGTTTCATAGGATATTATAAAAGGGAAGGTTGCGTAACAAAAGAGATATAGAGGAGACGGGAAGGTTTCACAGTGAAAAGCCAAAGAGGCTGGTATACCTGTCTAATATCATGTAGGGCCCCCCGAGCACATAGAAGTGCCGCAACACGACGTGGTATGGACTCAGACTATTGTCTGAAGTATTGCTGGAGGGAATTGACACAATGAACCCTGCAGCGCGGTCTGTAAGTCCGTAACAATACTTCTGAACAGCACGTTGCAGAACATCCCAGATGTGCTGTATAATATTTATGTCTGGGGAGTTTGGTGGTCAGTGGAAGTGTTCAAACTCAGAAGAGAGTTCCTGGTGCCGCTCTCTAGCAATTCTCGACGTTTGGGGTGCCGCATTGTCCTGCTGGATTTGCCCATCAGAATCCACAATGGACATGAATGGATGCAGATGAGCAGATAGGATGCTTACGTACGGTTCACCTGTCAGAATCGGGGTTCCATATCACTCATACCGCACACGCCCGTCACCATTACAGAGCCTCCACGAGCTTGAACAGTACCCTGCTGACATGCAGGGTCCATGGATTTATGAGGTTGCCTCCATACCCGTACACATCTGCCCCCTCAATACAATTTGAAACAAGACTCGTCCGACCAGGCAACATGTTTCCAGTCATAAACAATCCAACGTCGATGTTGACGGGCCCAGGTGAGGCCTAAAGCTTTCAATTGTGCAGTCATCAATGGTACACGAGTGGGCCTTCGACTCCGAAAGCCCGTAGAGATGATTTTCGTTGAATGGTTCGCACGCTGACACTTGTGTAAGTAGGCTGTTTAGGTTCCTATATTGGTAACGCCGCCGTTACGTAGCGCTCTGTATGAAAATCACTGGCTGTGCTGTGTGCAGTCTGTGGCCAGTTTGCACTGTTGTCTGCCATTGTAGTGTTGGGCAGCTGGATGTGAACAGCACGTAGCGATACGCAGTTGGAGGTGAGCCGCCAGCAGTGGTGGATGTGGGGAGAGAGATGGCGGAGTTTTGAAATTTGTAAGACTGGATGTCATGAACTGCTATATCTATTATGATTGTTCAACACTATTAAGGTAAATACATTGTTTGTTCTCTATCAAAATATTTCATTTGCTAACTATGCCTATCAGTAGTTAGTGCCTTCAGTAGTTTGAATCTTTTATTTAGCTGGCAGTAGTGGCGCTCGCTGTATTGCAGTAGTTCGAGTAACGAAGATTTTTGTGAGGTAAGTGATTTGTGAAAGGTATAGGTTAATGTTAGTCAGGGCCATTCCTTTGTAGGGATTTCTGAAAGTCAGATTGCGTTGCGCTAAAAAATATTGTGTGTCAGTTTAAGCACAGTCATGTATAAATGTTCAAAAGGGTACGGACGTTTCACTTGTTGATGGCCCAGCATTGAAATCTGCAGCAATTTGCGCAAGCGTTGCACCTCTGTCACGTTGAACGATTCTCTTCAGTCGTCGTTGGTGCCGTTCTTGCAAGATCTTTTTCCGGCCGCAGCGATGTCGGAGATTTGATGTTTTACCGGACTCCTGATATTCACGTTACACTCGTAAAATGGTCGTACGGGAAAATCCCCACTTCAACGCTACCTCGGAGGTGCTGTGTCCCATCGCTCGTGGGACGACTGTTAACTCCACGTTCAAACTCACTTAAATTTTGATAACCTGCCGTTATAGCAGCAGTAACCGCTCTAACAACTGCGCCAAACCCTTGTCTTATATAGGCGTTGCTGAGCACAGCGCCAGCGCCGTATTCTGCCTGTTTACATATTTCTTTATTTGAATACGCACGCCTGTACTAGTTTCTTAGGCGCTTCAGCGTATTTATTCCTACCTTCTATTAGTCCATTCCCTCGTACTCCCTCCTCTCACTATGCATCTCTACCTTCCCTTTCCTCTGTCCATCTCTTCCTCTCCCCTATCTCTGCCTACCTCCTCTTGTTCCTCTCTGTTCATCTCCTTTCCCCCCTTCAATTCATCTCCTTCTTCCCCCTCACTTTTATCTGCCTCTTCTCCCTTCTATCTCTTCTCATTCTCCCAAGTCCCTGTCCATCACCTCTACCTCTTCATCTTTCTCTCCATCTCCTCCGACGCCTCTCTCTGTCGACCTCCTCCACCCTACTCTATGTCCATCTCGTCCTGCCCCTCTCTCTCGCCATTTTGTCCTCCCTCTCTCTCTGTCAGTGTGCTCCTCCACGTTCTGTGCCACTGCTTCTTTCCCCTCCATCAGTCTACTCCGCCCCCTTTTAATCCTAGCTCTTCCTTCCCCTTCCTTTATCTATCTCCTCCTCTCCCCTCTTTGGCCATCTCTTCCTCCACCTTCTCTTAATCAATCTTTTGCTCCCCCTCTCCCTATTTGTCTCCTCCTTTTTGCTTCCAGAATCCATTTCCTCCACTCCCTTCTGTCAATGGATCTACTCCTCTTCCCCTCTCTGTCTATTTCCTACCCCATATCTGTCTTTTGATCTCCTACCTGCCCCTTCCCCTCACTCCCTCCATCTCCTCCTCTTTCCTTTTTCTGTGCATCTGTTTCCATCCCCTCTCTCTGCCCATTCCCCCTCCCCAATCTTTGTCTGTTGCCTCCCCGTCCTGTCTGTGCCTGTCTTCTTCCCCCTCGCTGTCTGTCTGTCTCCTCACTGCCACTTCAAGGAAAAAAGCAATAAGAAGAATCAAAGAGGTGACACGTAGAGAATCATATAAGAATTTTTTTAAGGAAAGTATATTTCAAACAATCCTGGAAGGAAACTGAATTGACCATTTGAAAAAAAATAAATGGTACTCTCACGCATACAACATAAATTCATTTTGTTACTCTGATTTTGTACTTTGTGACTACAGTTATGTGTGTGATATTTTCTGAAGGTACATCCGGAACTTTCAATAATAAACACTCAAGTCCACAGCTACAGTGGCCGAGAGGTTCTAGGCGCTACAGTCTGGAACGGCGGCGACCGCTACGGTCGCAGGTTCGAATCCTGCCTCCGGCATGGATGTGTGTGATGTCCTTAGGTTAGTTAGGTTTAAGTAGTTCTAAGTTCTAGGGGACTGGTGACCTCAGAAGTTAAGTCCCATATTGCTCAGAGCCATTTGAATCACAGCTACAAAATAAGAAATAGGGAGGATTTTCATAGAGAAATACACACAAAAGCCATGTTTAAAAAAAGTTCTCTTCTATCAGAAAATCTGTTTAGTGAATTACCAAAAGAAATAAAAAGAATATCTGAATTTTAAAAAAATAATGCTAATCAGTTGGGTGATTTATGTCATCAAATATTCTTAATTCATAATAATTCAGTTTATTTAGTTCATTGCAGGGAACTGAAGTGACTATCTGAAAAAATAAATGGTACTCTCACACGTACAACAAAAATTCATTTTGTTACTCTAATTTTGTACTTCTGTTATGTGTGTGATTCCATACTGTACATAAGGATATTGTATCTCTCAACATGTACTGTCATCTTTGTTATATCGCCAATACCAAATACTACATTATTGTACATATATGATGAGATATAAGGAGCAAAATAAATAGCATTAATTAGGTGTCACAAGGACATCATCAATTCTAAATTCTTTTTCGTTAAGGCGCAAAAATTCCTAAAATCGTGTTCAGATCTCTCAAAAACTTATGGAAACGATAGATGCGTCTATTAATAGACGCCGTGCACATTTCCTGACTATTTCTCAGCTTCCAGGAATATCACTAAAAGTGAACGTGGTCAACCACCTTTGTTTACGTTTTATATAAAGAAGAAATCGTTGTGACGTTTTCTGTGTACGCCATGCGAAAGTCCAACTAAAGTCCTTACGTCTGAACGATGGTGACGTATAAAGGAACATTTTTAGTTTTCGTTTCACACGAAGTCGACGTCAGTTCTGCCTAAAGCAACCATCATCCCCACGTCAGGACCACATCTTAGATGTTCATATTTACTTTCCGGAGCATACTTTCACAAGCGGACAGCGACGCAAGTGAGCGTAATAATATTAATTAAAGCGGCGTCGAGTCGTGACACCAGTCAGCGGCGAGAGCGCCGTCGTGCGCCTGCGGCGGAAAGTTACAAATTGCTATTTAAAATAAAAGCCGGGGGAAAAGTTTTCGCAGCTACGTCGGTGTTATTAATGACTCTTCAGCCACGGATGGGCGGATGGCGGCGAAGAGGGTGGGGGGGGGGGGGAGAGAAAAAGTCGTCCCGTAAGCCGGCAGCGCATAGTCAAGGGAGGAGGCAACGCCGCGAAGGCGGGCGCTGCGATGAAAAGAGAAAAAGGAGAAAGTTGAAAGTGCACAGTGGAACGTGGCGAGAAGTCGGCCTAATGAATGTGCAGCCGCCTAATCCGCCTCTAACGCCGCGCCTCTGGTCGCCGGATTAGCGACGCCGCTCAGATAAGGAGCCGTCCTCCGCTGTAAGGATACGAGATCTGGCCGTGGGGCACCAATATAAGGGATTCCTCCCAGCGTAGCGGTCAAATGCCACATTAACTTTTTCGAACTACCCAATAACTGGCGAAGTTTCAGAGAAACGTAGCGGAAAATAAGAGAGTTGAACATTAAGTTCGCGTAAGCGATCAAAGAAAGGATATCTAACTACGCACGTAGGTAGCTCACCTACCTTTCTGCAAAGGATCACGCTATACAATTAAATTACAGCTACATTTCTAAATTACCTCCAGGGCTATTTCTGTGAAATATAGTAATCGTATGTGCTACATTTTATTTCTACAACCTATCACACCAATTTGTAAGACCATTTTCCATTCATGCCACACGGAAAAGCATACTAGGCTGTTGTTAGGTTGCTGCTGTTGGTCTTGTTATGCTTGAATAGAGACTTCCACGTTAGGTGATGCTGTGCAAGTCTCTTCATCTCTGAACAACATATCACGACTCTCTACTGTAATTTATTATTTGATATATTGATTTATTAGTAAAAAACTATAGAGGCCGTATCAAGTAAATTGATTTGTAGGTGGCCAAAATATACCTTAAGTTATGATTTACTTGAACGCCAGGCTCCCTACAAATTATATCAAATGCTCTTAGCGTAATGGAATTCTGGCCAAGTCCATTGACCTAGAAATAATTGCATCTCTGAAAATATTTGGTTTTCGCCAAAATAACACTATTGAACTTTTTCACTTTAAATAACCTAATGACTTGGAATGATTGTTACTACGCTGGCTATCGAAGTAATCTGCACAAAACAGCAATTTTAAATATGCCGCGTAATGGCGGCCAATATCACCGCTGCTCGCTTCGCAGCAACTGAAAAACGCTAAATAACTTTTTTCAATTGACACTTTATGAAGATGTGCTTGTATGAGTTTCAAAATGACACAGTGCACTCACTTTTATATACATATTTTCACCAACTACAGGATACACTCCAACAGAACAAACAGAACAAATGCTATCGCTGTACGTAGTCTCTCCAATACAGTAGCGATCGTACCTTACAGACAGCAGACTAACAGCAGAAGAAAAATTCATCGTCTTTTTTCAGTTGACAAAGAACAAAGATCATAATGATTGCATCTATACGTTATACACTAAGATTTCATCCATTACATATAATGTCTTTTTTTTTACATAACGATCGATATAATATTTCCTTGAAATTGATTTGATAAATTTTCATAAAAAATTTGACGTTCCTGTCCATTTAATATTATTCACAGTGTCTTTTTTAGTCATTTCATATGTATTGTCCTTAATGTTTCAAAAGGGACACTACAAACAGCGGCAATCTACACGAATTTCTACGTGCTACTGCAATCTTCCATTGTTTACCGTCTACCCCCCCTCCCACCCTTCTTCACCATCCCCACCACTACCCTTCTCATAATTACCTAACTGAGTATCTCTTGATGCCTCAGTATGTATCGTATCTATAGATCAGTGTTCTACTCAGGTTGTGCAATAAATCTCTTTTCTCCGCAGTTCGACTCGCTATTTTTTAATTAGTTTGACAATTTAGTTTTGTGTCAAATAAACGCTCACGAATGAAGTAATTGAAAACTCTAGGCTCAATGCAAACCTGACGTGACAAGATCTCCGTGAAGCATTTATTCCTTGTTAGTTATTCTACCTGCCCATCGTGTCTTGGGCATTGTACGGTGGCACCACATTTCAAACGCTTCTTTCTTCTCGGTTTGAAGTGTTTAATTTGCATGTTTCACTTACGCAATAGGCTACCCTACTTTTGCTTTAGGTGAGATCCAATATTACGTCTTTAACTTAAAGGTTTTCCCTTGCTATTTCAAAATTTCCTACGTATATATTTGACGAATAATTTTCCTTTTAAAGCCATCATTTTCAACGGTTTTTAAATATGGCAAATGCAGTTTCCCCTGTTTAAGGCAAGTAAATGACTTTATTCCTCTTCCTTAGCTTAACTGTCTTATTGATCGGTGCTGTATAGGTTCGCAAATAAACTATTGCTGTTACTAGCTACAGATAATCTCAAGATTCGCTAACCGCGCGAAACGCGTCATTATTAATGATAGACTTGCAAAAGTGTTTTCTGTTTTTGGAACATTGAATCACAGTCACTGCAATAGCCCAATACAGTGTGGAGTAATGTGCATATAAAGTGGCTGTAATTACAACATTCATTCTTTAGACATTCATTTAGAAACGTCATTTCCGAAAATCTTTGTCCGTTATCAAGGTATACCCGAAAAATCATAGCTTCTGGGTTCAAAAAGTTCGAGTTGGGGGTTGGCCACTTCTGTAATTTCTGTTCATGGTAAATCGTCGAAATTTTTGCCGTATGTTCTAATGATGATATTCTCGGGAAATCATGAAAATTATTTCGACGTCATTATTCGTTACTGAGGTCCAGCGGTTCGAAGTTACCGTACTAACATACATAAAATATGCCCGTAATGACCCGTTTACGGCGTAAATGTAGTTTCAACTGACGTACTGAACACGCGGCAATGGATCTGGGGATATCACAGGGGCTCTAAAGTAGCCAAACTACAATTTTAGTCAGCATTTTTCACCAATAAAACTTTATGATGCATCGTCTCTCCATAGTTTACGCTTATACAAATCTGCCCAAAGTATGCTGCAGTGACAAAAAATGAGCTAAATTGGATCTCAATACATTTGAATATAACTTAAAATGAGTGCCAAAAATTATGCAAAACAGAAATGAGCGCAAATTCAGTAAAATATTTCTAACAGCATTTTTACTCTTTTAAGATACAAACAATATGTCAGCCATTTTCGACTAACGGCCAACGATGATCTAGATCAGAAAAATATTAAGTAAACGAATTTTTGTTCACTTTATACTCCGCTGGAAAAAAAGTGCACCTTGAAAGACGACGTCGATTTTGTTCCGATGACGGCAGATGCCACGGTTTCAACGTCATCCGCCAACTGATAGCATAGTGGCGCCATATGTGTCTACCCCTTAACAGGAAATGTTCACATCGAGAAGGCTCAGTGTGGTGCAAACGTGTGAAGCAAGCAAGCAACCATCCTACGAAACCGCACTCCTGCTTCGTATAGCCACCAGAGTTAATTTGAAAGGGGTCAAATGGTGGGCTTCCCAATGTCGGGATTGTACTTTCGGAGAATGGTATCACAAGTTGGACGTGCTGGGCCAGCTGAGCAACGACGGTAGTAGCAATGGTGACGTGTAAATTCTCACATGCGTAGACGAAGATATGGACATCAACGCAGCACAGACGTCTGCCAGGATCATCGTGTTGTAAAGACAGCAGCGGCTGATCGTACAGGTACCGCAGCACAGATAAGAAGGCTTGTGAGCCCAGAATGTTAAAACGGACTACTGCGAACCAGGTATTAGCGGAGGGACTATGTGCAAGCGCACCTCTGACCCGAATTCCACTGACGCCACAGCATTGACCTGCACAGCTGACTGGTGCCGTCAGAGGATATCTTGGAAGATGGGATGACATGCATTGGCGATGAAAGCAGCTTCTGCCTGCACGCAAGTGATTTTCGCGTGCGCTTACAACGAAGACCTGGGAGCGCTGTTTCGAACAGTGTATTCTTCCAGGACACACTGGCCACAGCTCAGGCCTTACGGTGCGGGAAGCGATAAGCTACAGCTCTCGTTCACGTTTGGTATTTCTGGAGGGGACGCTAACCAGCGCTCTCTACGAGCAGAATGTTGTCAAACCCGTTCTTTTACGTTCTTGCAACAGGAAGGTGATATGTTGTTCCAACCGGATAATGCTCTCCACACAGTGCTCGTAAAACTCACTGTGTTCTGTAAGACGTGCAGCAACTTCCCTGTCTAGCAGAATCTATGGACTCGTCTCTACTCGAGCACTTGTGGTATATGATGGGACGAGAAGTAACTCGTGCAACTCGTCAACCAACAGCTCTTACAGAACTACCTGAATAAGTCGAACAAGCGTAGCATAACTTATCCCAGGACTGTATTCGTCATCTGTACGATCTATTGGGTGCCAAAGTCAGAACCTGCATTGCTGCCAGTGGAAGCTGCACTAGGTACTGATGTGAGTGTTTCAGCATGGATTGATACATGGAACCTTAGAACCGCTTGTGCTATGGATCTGTAACCATGATCTTCTCTCAAACTCCTACTCTAAATGCACTGTTGCAAAAATAAATCTTGATTAAACTGGAAGCCTGAAAGCGTGTATATTCCATCCGGCCGGAGTGGCCGAGCGGTTCTAGGCACTACAGTCTAGAACCGCGCGACCGCTACGGTCGCAGGTTCGAATCCTGCCTCGGGCATGGATGTGTGTGACGTCTTTAGGTTAGTTAGATTTAAGTAGTTCTAAGTTCTAGGGGATTGATGACCTCAGAAGTTAACTTCCATAGTGATCAGAGCCATTTGAAGCACTTTTTGTATATTCCATGCTTTTTTTGTTTATGTAATAGTACGTAAAGGCATCGAAGTTCATAAATAAAAATTTACAACTTTACTGACCTATAGAATTCGATTTATGTAAGCAGCACACCCTGCTGTAGCAGAGAAACGAAGGGCGCCAGCGATAAAGTATTTTTATTTATTTAAAATACTGTTACAGGAACGTGAGAAACCAGCTGCCTGTATCCTCTTTCAGACTTCATCACCGAAAATTTAGGCATGCAAACATATTCGCCCTTTTCGGTGTTGAAAGAGCAGAGAGATAATGAGGGTGTGAGGAAAAGGAGACAGTGCCAGTGGGAGAGAAAGACAAACGGATGAGAGAGGACAAGTTACTCTCTCACCTATTTTTCGCATACAGAAAATCATTAAAGATTTCATTACAGCCTGATGCACCTTGAGGGAGACTCGCGAAAGTTAACGGCTTGAGCAGACGTTGATGGAGCCTCGAAGAGTGCTAAAAGCATGAGGTATTTTTATGATTCTTAGCTCGTAGAAACGGCATGTTGGGAGTTGAAAGCAATTGGCGGCGAGCCAATCCCTTAGTAAACATTGCTGGACAGGCCCACAGCCATACAGGACAGACAGGGCAGTCCCAAGTCAACACAGGAGTCCAGCAAACAATGCCGCACTACATGCCGCGGCGCCAGCAGAACCATGAGGTCGGGCAACGGCCTGAAGGAACGCATCTACAAAGTGGAGTCATAAACCGGGAACTGTGTGCAGAGAAATGTGTAATAAAAGTACACCTCTTTTCGTGTTTTCCGATAGTGCAAATAGGCCAGTGAACCGCCTCAAATGTATCAGAGAAATCCGGCGTATGAGAAACGTTTGGAGAATCTTTATTACTCCTCATAGCTAGCCGACCGCTGTGGCCGAGTGGTTCTAGCCGCTTCAGTCTGGAACCACGTGACGGCTCCGGTCCCAGGTTCGAATCCTCCCTCGGGCACTCGGGCATGGATGTGTGTGATGTCCTTAGGTTAGTTAGATTTAAGTAGTTCTTGGGGGCTTATGACCTCAGATGTTATGTCCCATAATACTCAGAGCGATTTGAATACCTCATAGCTAGGACTAACAAGCTCCAAGGCACAGGTGATTTAGATAAAGATCTTTGAGATTGTACCTGTTCGTTGGTTGCCGTGGGAAGAGCCAGGACTTTGGAAAAAAATTATCTTCCCCCTCTACGAAAATTTAAAAAAGCCAGTAATTGACCGTTTCTTATTTTTCCAGAGACGCAGGTTTATTGACTTTTGCCCTGGTTCGACATGAGTTTGTGCCGTCGTGTGGGAGGGGAGACTTAGCGCCTCTAGAGCCCTGTGATTGGCTGAAGATGGGGTGAAGGCGGTGGCATCCGTGCAGTTTACGGAAAAACGGAGCTTTTTTTGTGGAATGGTGTGAAGCACGCGGGTGCAGGACTTTGGACTGGTAAGCACTTCTAGTCGACACTCTGGTGTGTGTGGTTGGTACTTGGGGCCTGACCTGACACTGACTGTACTAGCGAGTAGTGTAGTCTGGAGACCCTGTGGTATAGTTCTTACTGTACCGACAGTGTGACTTCAAATATCTCGGACTCCTCGTTTGCCGAGGGCAAGCTTATACATTTTTGGTTTACCATTATTGACGTTTGGCATCCTTTTGTGCACTGTCATATGAGTGAACCAAACTGGTCCATGGTACGACCAGCGAACGGGTGCATCACACACTTAAATCTACAGTGGTTTCATGGCTCTGGTAGAGAGTAAATTGTGATGCGTTTGCTTGATCACTAGACGATGAAATTTTTAAATTCCTTTCGTGGTCGCGATCGATTCACAAGTGGTTCAAATGGCTCTGAGCACTATGGGACTTGACATCTGAGGTCATCAGTCCCCTAGAACTTAGAACTACTTAAAACTAACTAACCTAAGGACATCACACACATACATGCCCGATGCAGGATTCGAACCTGCGACCGTAGCAGTCGCGCGGTTCCGGACTGAAGCGCCTAGAACCGCTCGGACACCGCGGCCAGCCGATCGATTCACAGGTGCCGCCCCCACGTCTCACCTCCTCCGCACACATCTCACCAGCCGCAAGTTACATCGCCGCACAAAGCAAACAGGGTTACGTAATGCCTTTCCGGAGTTGTCAGGGCATACATATCTCAACCACCGCTTGCTCTCAGATGCACCTATGTAGAGAACTTCAGTAGATTAGATCAATCAAAGTCTGCTCAGTGTTGGATCAATTCAGATTGCATTATCCAGACTGAATTAAAATTCCGTTGCAAGATGTATACCATCAACAATTGGCACTATTTGTGGCATACTAAACCAGGCACATCTCACTAGTGAGTAAACCAAACAACTGAGTACTGCTATTATTTCTTTCGACGTCACAATTGTCCAATTTCCACTCCCAGGAGAGTAAGGAAACTGTCGTAATCCGACCGCAATTGAGCATCGTACTCTGTCGTAGCATTCTCGCAGAAGAGCCTCCACAAGTATGAGCATGGTAACTGAAATTGTTTCCGTTTACTTTCCGTGGTTTCTTGAACATTGCCCAAGGGACGGATGTGCGTCACTTTATGTTATTCGTGGTGTGAAGACGGTAAACCGTGCCCTAGAGCATATGCCTTTCGATTTTCGGATGTGTTTCGTATGGTGTGAGCGGTCCACAATTTGGGGCCGAGTCGACGCTAAGACTCAGTGTGCTATGAGCATGTGCTTAGTATGTGTTTCATGCGGTTTTAGCGGTCCACTCTTTGGGCGCGTGTTGGCGCTAAGACTGTGTGTTATGAGCCATCGACGGTCCCGCGGAGTAGACTGTCTCTTGCAGCGCCATGTGAGCGCCGTCGGCGAAATATTGTGCTTGGGGAACTAGCACAGACAAGTGCAAGTCACAGTCGAGTGGCGAATCCTAGACCGAGAGATAGGAAGCAGAAACGAAATGGCACACCATGGATTAGACTTATATTAGAAAAAAAAAAAATATATATATATATATATATATATATATATTTATATATAATGGAGTACGACTGTGTTTCATTTCAGCAGCAGCGATACTGACAGAGGAGACGGGAGGCATCCTTGTACTGTGTAAAATTACGGTACATAATCATAAATGAGACTACAAAGATTTCAGGCAAATCACCAGCATCTGAATGAGAAGACGCACTCACTGTCGGACATCGAGAACTAAAGAGGAGTATTCAAGCAATAAAATGCATGAAATTTCCCTTCGGTAGTATTAGTTAAGGGATACAGTAGTACCCCAAGTTAGTATTTAGTATTGGGGGAATTCTGCACCTTTGGAGGTATAGAGGTAGCCCCAGTATAAAATTAGGGTACATGACAGGAGTATAACTAACCAAAAACTAACAAAAACACGTGCACACACAAACAAAGACACCTCACACCTTATAATTTGCGTCCATACAACATTAACAGTGCCCTACAGTCATTAAATTTATTTTTGGATATTGCATCCTTAGTAGCATTACAGTACACAAACACAATTATTTTTATATATATATATATATATATATATATATATATATATATATATATATATATATATATATATATATCCTCGTATCCCATGAACCATGGACCTTGCCGCTGGTGGGGAGGCTTGCGTGCCTCAGCGATACAGATGGCCGTACCGTAGGTGCAACCACAACGGAGGGGTATCTGTTGAGAGGCCAGACAAACATGTGGTTCCTGAAGAGGGGCAGCAGCCTTTTCAGTAGTTGCAGGGGCAACAGTCTGGATGATTGACTGATCTGGCCTTGTAACATTAACCAAAACGGCCTTGCTGTGCTGGTACTGCGAACGGCTGAAAGCAAGGGGAAACTACAGCCGTAATTTTTCCCGAGGAAATGCAGCTCTACTGTATGATTAAATGATGATGGCGTCCTCTTGGGTAAAATATTCCGGAGGTAAAATAGTCCCCCATTCGGATCTCCGGGCGGGGACTACTCAGGAGGACGTCGTTATCAGGAGAAAGAAAACTGGCGTTCTACGGATCGGAGCGTGGAATGTCAGATCCCTTAATCGGGCAGGTAGGTTAGAAAATTTAAAAAGGGAAATGGATAGGTTAAAGTTAGATATAGTGGGAATTAGTGAAGTTCGGTGGCAGGAGGAAAAAGACTTTTGGTCAGGTGATTACAGGGTTATAAATACAAAATCAAATAGGGGTAATGCAGGAGTAGGTTTAATAATGAATAAAAAATAGGAGTGCGGGTTAGCTACTACAAACAGCATAGTGAACGCATTATTGTGGCCAAGATAGACACAAAGCCCATGCCTACTACAGTAGTACAAGTTTATATGCCAACTACCTCTGCAGATGATGAAGAAATAGATGAAATGTATGACGAGATAAAAGAAATTATTCAGGTAGTGAAAGGAGACGAAAATTTAATAGTCATGGGTGACTGGAATTCGTCAGTAGGAAAAGGGAGAGAAGGAAACATAGTAGGTGAATATGGATTGGGGGGAAGGAATGAAAGAGGAAGCCGCCTTGTACAATTTTGCACAGAGCATAACTTAATCATAGCCAACACTTGGTTCAAGAATCATAAAAGAAGGTTGTATACCTGGAAGAATCCTGGAGATACTAGTAGGTATCAGATAGATTATATAATGGTAAGACAGAGATTTAGGAACCAGGTTTTAAATTGTAAGACATTTCCTGGGGCAGATGTGGATTCTGACCACAATCTATTGGTTATGAACTGCAGATTGAAACTGAAGAAACTGCAAAAAGGTGGGAATGTAAGGAGATGGGACCTGGATAAACTGAAAGAACCAGAGGTTGTAGAGAGTTTCAGGAAGAGCATAAGGGAACAATTGACAGGAATGGGGGAAAGAAATAGAGTAGAAGAAGAATGGGTTGCTTTGAGGGATGAAGTAGTGAAGGCAGCAGAGGATCAAGTAGGCAAATACACGAGGGCTAGTAGAAATCCTTGGGTAACAGAAGAAATATTGAATTTAATTGATGAAAGGAGAAAATATAAAAATGCAGTAAATGAAGCAGGCAAAAAGGAATACAAACGTCTCAAAAATGAGATCGACAGGAAGTGCAAAATGGCTAAGCAGGGATGGCTAGAGGACAAATGTAAGGATGTAGAGGCTTGTCTCATTAGGGGTAAGATAGATACTGCCTACAGGAAAATTAAAGAGACCTTTGGAGAGAAGAAAACCACTTGTATGAATATCAAGAGCTCAGATGGCAACCCAGTTCTAAGCAAAGAAGGGAAGGCAGAAAGGTGGAAGGAGTATATAGAGGGTTTATACAAGGGCGATGTACTTGAGGACAATATTATGGAAATGGAAGAGGATGTAGATGAAGACGAAATGGGAGATAAGATACTGCGTGAAGAGTTTGACAGAGCACTGAAAGACCTGAGTCGAAACAAGGCCCCGGGAGTAGACAACATTCCATTTGAACTACTGATGGCCTTGGGAGAGCCAGTCATGACAAAACTCTACCATCTGGTGAGCACGATGTATGAGACAGGCGAAATACCCTCAGACTTCAAGAAGAATATAATAATTCCAATCCCAAAGAAAACAGGTGTTGACAGATGTGAAAATTACCGAACTATCAGTTTAATAAGTCACAGCTGCAAAATACTAACGCGAATTCTTTACAGACGAATGGAAAAACAGGTAGAAGCCGACCTCGGGGAAGATCAGTTTGGATTCCGTAGAAATGTTGGAACACGTGAGGCAATACTGACCTTACGACTTATTTTAGAAGAAAGATTAAGAAAAGGCAAACCTACGTTTCTAGCATTTGTAGACTTAGAGAAAGCTTTTGACAATGTTAACTGGAATACTCTCTTTCAAATTCTAAAGGTGGCAGTGGTAAAATACAGGGAGCGAAAGGCTATTTACAGTTTGTACAGAAACCAGATGGCAGTTATAAGAGTCGAGGGACATGAAAGGGAAGCAGTGGTTGGGAAAGGAGTAAGACAGGGTTGTAGCCTCTCCCCAATGTTATTCAATCTGTATATTGAGCAAGCAGTAAAGGAAACAAAAGAAAAATTCGGAGTAGGTATTAAAATTCATGGAGAAGAAGTAAAAACTTTGAGGTTCGCCGATGACATTGTAATTCTGTCAGAGACAGCAAAGGACTTGGAAGAGCAGTTGAACGGAATGGACAGTGTCTTGAAAGGAGGATATAAGATGAACATCAACAAAAGCAAAACGAGGATAATGGAATGTAGTCAAATTAAGTAGGGTGATGCTGAGGGAATTAGATTAGGAAATGAGACACTTAAAGTAGTAAAGGAGTTTTGCTATTTAGGGAGTAAAATAACCGATGATGGTCGAAGTAGAGAGGATATAAAATGTAGACTGGCAATGGCAAGGAAAGCGTTTCTCAAGAAGAGGAATTTGTTAACATCGAGTATAGATTTAAGTGTCAGGAAGTCGTTTCTGAAAGTATTTGTATGGAGTGTAGCCCTGTATGGAAGTGAAACATGGACGATAACTAGTTTGGACAAGAAGAGAATAGAAGCTTTCGAAATGTGGTGCTACAGAAGAATGCTGAAGATTAGGTGGGTAGATCATATAACTAATGAGGAGGTATTGAATAGGATTGGGGAGAAGAGAAGTTTGTGGCACAACTTGACTAGAAGAAGGGATCGGTTGGTAGGACATGTTTTGAGGCATCAAGGGATCACAAATTTAGCATTGGAGGGCAGTGTGGAGGGTAAAAATCGTAGAGGGAGACCAAGAGATGAATACACTAAGCAGATTCAGAAGGATGTAGGTTGCAGTAGATACTGGGAGATGAAGAAGCTTGCACAGGATAGAGTAGCATGGAGAGCTGCATCAAACCAGTCTCAGGACTGAAGACCACAACAACAACAACAACATATATATATATATATATATACAGGGTAAGTCACCTAACATTACCGCTGGATATATTTCGTAAACCACATCAAATACTGACGAATCGATTCCACAGATCGAACGTGAGGAGAGGGGCTATTGTAACTGGTTAATACAAACCATAAAAAATGCACGGAATTGTGTTTTTTAACAAAAACCTTCGTTTTTTTAAATGGAACCCCGTTAGTTTTGTTAGCACATCTGAACATATAAACAAATACGTAATCAGTGCCGTTTGTTGCATTGTAAAATGTTAATTACATCCGGAGATATTGTAACCTAAAGTTGACGCTTGAGTACCACTCCTCCGCTGTTCGATCGTGTGTATCGGAGAGCACCGAATTACGTAGGGATCCAGAGGGAACGGTGATGGACCTTAGGTACAGAAGAGACTGGAACAGAACATTACGTTCACATGCTAACTCCTTTTTATTGGTCTTTTCCACTGACGCACATGTACATTACCATGAGGGGTGAGGTACACGTACACACGTGGTTTCCGTTTTCAATTACGGAGTGGAATAGAGTGTGTCCCGACATGTCAGGCTAATAGATGTTCAATGTGGCGGCCATCATTTGCTGCACACAATTGCAATCTCTGACGTAATGAATGTCGTACATGCCGCAGTACGTCTGGTGTAATGTCGCCGCAGGCTGCCACAATACGTTGTTATTTCATATCCTCTGGGGTTGTAGGCACATCACGGTACACATTCTCCTTTAACGTACCCCACAGAAAGAAGTCCAGGGGTGTAAGATCAAAAGAACGGGCTGGCCAATTTATGCGTGCTCCACGACCTATGAAACGCCCGTCGAACATCCTGTCAAGGTTCAGCCTAGTGTTAATTGCGGAATGTGCAGGTGCACCATCATGCTGATACCACATACGTCGACGCGTTTCCAGTGGGACATTTTCGAGCAACGTTGGCAAATCACTCTGTAGAAACGCGATGTATGTTGCAGCTGTTTGGGCCCCTGGAATGAAGTAAGGACCAATGAGGTGGTCGCCAATGATTCCGCACCATACATTTACAGTCCACGGTCGCTGTCGCTCTACCTGTCTGAGCCAGCGATGTTGCGTAGATTCACTGCCCCGTGGTTTGTGAAACCCGCTTCATCGGTAAACAGGTAGAACTGCAACGCATTCTCTGTTAATGCCCATTGACAGAATTGCACTCGATGATTAAAGTCATCACCATGTAATTGCTGATGTAGCGACACATGAAACGGGTGAAAGCGGTGACGATGCAGTATGCGCATGACACTACTTTGACTCAGTCCACCGGCTCTCGCAATGTCCCGTGTACTCATGTTTGGGTTCATGGCAACAGCAGCTAACACACCAACTGCACCCGCTTCTCCTGTGACGGGCCTGTTACGGACCCGTTTGCGTGCTACGACCATACCTGTTGCATACAGTTGGCGGTAGATGTTTTGCAATGTGCGGCACGTTGGATGCTCTCTGTCCGGGTACCGTTCTGCATACACCCTGCAGGCTTCAGCTGCATTTCGTCGACACTCAACATAGATGGGTATCATCTCCGCCTTTTCAGAGTTCGAGTACACCATGGTCACAGATCCTACAACACTACACTATCAGAGACGTCTGGTAACACGGTGTACTACAGTTGGTCCGCGTGCGGAGTTGAATGCAGAATAACAATAGCAGCAAGCGCTACATGCGGACACTGCGACAGCTAGACCAACCACAACACTCGTAAACACGGTCGTCATCGTAAACATGTCCCTGCAGGTGCTGCTCGCCGACCGTGGCCGTGTTTATTACAACACGTAACTGAACGTCGGAGGTTTCAAGCGTCAACTTTAGGTTACAATATCTCCGGATGTAATTAACATTTTACAATGCAACAAATGGCACTGATTACGTATTTGTTTATTTGTTCAGATGTGCTAACAAAACTAACGTGGTTCCATTTAAAAAAACGTAGGTTTGTGTTAAAAAAACATACTCCCGTGCATTTTGGTATGGTTTGTATTAAACAATTACACTAGCCCCTCTCCTCACGTTCGGTCTGTGGAATCGGTTCGTCAGTATTTGATGTGGTTTACGAAATATATCCAGCGGTAGCGTTAGGTGACTCACCCTATATAATAAACAATTTTTAATCTTCTTTATTTTTTCCTTTAAATTCATTATATCGATGTAACTACATTTGTGAGAGGATACGGCACTTGATCACACTTGAGGAATGAGGATTGTGCAGACTCCAGAACCAACATGACAGACTGGACATCATGGCCCACAGCAGCCAGTGAAAGGCAAATGGAGCGGGCTGTCGTAGTGAGTCACCTGCAGCAGCCCACGTGCGGAGGACTGCCTGCAGTGACAGAACTGGCCGCTGCCAGCTGACATGCCTACGCCATGCAGCCCCATTGTCTACCAGTGTAGGACGCACGTCTCAAGCCAGCACACACAGCAGGAGGCCACCACGTGCCAACAAGAACCCCTAGCGGCCAATGACCCGCCATGCCGCTAATCTAAGGACAAGCGAGTCATGTGGCACCACAGTCGACTAACTCAGCGGGGTGCCGAGAGTGACGTGTCGTGTCGACAAAAGGCAAGCTAATCTGATGTTCCATACTGGCAGGCACACATTCTGATGCAGAGGCGAACGGCTAATGCTGAACGGATTTCCACGCCAGGGAGCGGGTTGCATGTCAAATGCAATGCTGTCATGCCAGTCCCTGATGGCTGACTGCGGCCTGTGCCAGGGTGGTGCCAAGAGTCCCGCAGTGGTCTGCAAGCTGCCAGAGATGTCAGATGCTGCCCAGTAGCCAGATGCTGCCAGAGATGAGAGGGAGTACCAGAGACGTCTACCGCCACTTCTGCCATGTCATGCACTGAGTGAGACGCCATTCCACTCTGGCGAAACTTCCTGTTCTTCAGTCCTACCAGTCATGGTCTATGCATGTGCATAAGTGCCATATTCTCAATTCGTGTGACATTTTCAATTGTAAAATTTGTCTCCCCAGAGACCCTTTTGGATGGAGTGTTAGGATACCTTTCTGAGATATCATTATGTAATATCATTTTATGTTTTTGTATGTCTCAATTGGACTGTTTTGATTGTGAGTCCTATGTTTTCTGCACATTATTAATGCCCTGATTATTTGCCTGTATTTGTTTTCATGTCGTAGGAAATAATACACCTAATTTACAAAATTAGATAACAAGACAAACAGATTACACATGTGATTTCCTTGTTGATTGAGAATTTGACAGTGTATGTGTTTGATGAATGAGACCAAATGGGTTATAGAACAGGGGTAAAGCAATGAGCAGAGAACAGTTCATACTCCAGGAATAGACATCTCTGACCCCAGGGTATACTTTGACCACATATCAAATGTTTATCAGAAGTCTGTGATGTAACCATGACCCCTGGGTCTAACCTAATTCGTACTACTCACAGAAATGTTTACATGTTCCCTGGCTGGCTTGCAGCTTCATGTTAGTGAATGACTCCTGGTATGAATGATGTCAAGCTAAGAAAAGTTATAGCCATGGGCAATGATGATTGATAAAGTTATCTTTTTTTCACATATATATTGGATATTAGAATGGGATTATCCTATTATTTTCAATGTTTTCCTCTGGTTTATGTCACACTAAACAACATTGAAGTGAGACACTACCCATGCAGAAATCAATGGCAGGTAGAGGGATGTGGGAGAGGACAAGTTACACTCTCACCGATTTTTCGCATATGGAAAATAACTAAAAATTTCATTACAACCTGGTGCACCTTGAGCTAAACTAGAAAGTTAACGGCTGAGAAGATGTTGATGGAGCCTTGTAGGGCGCTAGAAGCACGACGTACACTCCTGGAAATGGAAAAAAGAACACATTGACACCGGTGTGTCAGACCCACCATACTTGCTCCGGACACTGCGAGAGGACTGTACAAGCAATGATCACACGCACGGCACAGCGGACACACCAGGAACCGCGGTGTTGGCCGTCGAATGGCGCTAGCTGCGCAGCATTTGTGCACCGCCGCCGTCAGTGTCAGCCAGTTTGCCGTGGCATACGGAGCTCCATCGCAGTCTTTAACACTGGTAGCATGCCGCGACAGCGTGGACGTGAACCGTATGTGCAGTTGACGGACTTTGAGCGAGGGCGTATAGTGGGCATGCGGGAGGCCGGGTGGACGTACCGCCGAATTGCTCAACACGTGGGGCGTGAGGTCTCCACAGTACATCGATGTTGTCGCCAGTGGTCGGCGGAAGGTGCACGTGCCCGTCGACCTGGGACCGGACCGCAGCGACGCACGGATGCACGCCAAGACCGTAGGATTCTACGCAGTGCCGTAGGGGACCGCACCGCCACTTCCCAGCAAATGAGGGACACTGTTGCTCCTGGGGTATCGGCGAGGACCATTCGCAACCGTCTCCATGAAGCTGGGCTACGGCCCCGCACACCGTCAGGCCGTCTTCCGCTCACGCCCCAACATCGTGCAGCCCGCCTCCAGTGGTGTCGCGATAGGCGTGAATGGAGGGACGAATGGAGACGTGTCGTCTTCAGCGATGAGAGTCGCTTCTGCCTTGGTGCCAATGATGGTCGTATGCGTGTTTGGCGCCGTGCAGGTGAGCGCCACAATCAGGACTGCATACGACCGAGGCACACAGGGCCAAGACCCGGCATCATGGTGAGGGGAGCGATCTCCTACACTGGCCGTACACCACTGGTGATCGTCGAGGGGACACTGAATAGTGCACGGTACATCCAAACCGTCATCGAACCCATCGCTCTACCATTCCTAGACCGGCAAGGGAACTTGCTGTTCCAACAGGACAATGCACGTCCGCATGTATCCCGTGCCACCCAACGTGCTCTAGAAGGTGTAAGTCAACTACCCTGGCCAGCAAGATCTCCGGATCTGTCCCCCATTGAGCATGTATGGGACTGGATGAAGCGTCGTCTCACGCGGTCTGCACGTCCAGCACGAACGCTGGTCCAACTGAGGCGCCAGGTGGAAATGGCATGGCAAGCCGTTCCACAGGACTACATCCAGCATCTCTACGATCGTCTCCATGGGAGAATAGCAGCCTGCATTGCTGCGAAAGGTGGATATACACTGTACTAGTGCCGACATTGTGCATGCTCTGTTGCCTGTGTCTATGTGCCTGTGGTTCTGTCAGTGTGATCATGTGATGTATCTGACCCCAGGAATGTGTCAATAAAGTTTCCCCTTCCTGGGACAATGAATTCACGGTGTTCTCATTTCAATTTCTAGGAGTGTATTTTATGATTCTTAGCTGATATAAACAGCATGTTCGGACTTGGCAGCGAGCCAGTCCCTTAGGGAATCTTCCCGGACAGGCCCACAGCCATACAGTTCAGACAGGGCAGCCCCACATCAAGACAGGAGTCCAGCAGAACAACGCCGCACTACCTGCCTACCTGCCGCGGCGCCAGAGAATCCCGAGCTGAGGCGACAGTCTGAAGGAATGCTTCTACACAGTGGAGTCATAAGCTGGGCACTGTGTGCAGAGAAACGTGTAATAAAAATATGCCTGTTTTCATGTTTGCCCACAGTGCAAATAGGCCAGTGAACCACTTTTCCCCGGCCGCCTCGGTTGTATAAGAAAAATCCGGGATCTGAGAAAAGTTTGGAGATAGAATAGTCATTACATCTCACAGCTGGGAATAACAACCTCCAAGACACAGGCGGTTTCAATAAAGATATTTGAGATTGTAACAGTGCGTTGCTGCCATGGGAAGAGACAACGCTTCAGAAAAATCATCTTCCTCCTCTAGGAAAATTTAAAGAAGCCAGTAATTGGCGGTTTCTTTTTTTTCTTTTCAGAGACGCAGGTTTCTTAACTCTTGGCCTGGTTCGACATGAGTTTGTGCTGTCGTGTGGGAGGGGAGATTTAGCGCCTCTAGAGCCCTGTGATTAGCTCAAGATGGGGTGAAGTCTGTGTCGCCCATGCTCTTTGTGGGAAAACGAAGTTATTTCCTGGAATGGTACGAAGCACTCGGGTGCAGGACTTTGGACTGGTAAGCACTTCTAGTCGAAACTCTGGCATGTGTGGTTGCTACTGTCCTGAGACTGACTTCACTTGCGAGTAGTTTAGTCTGGGGACCCTGAGGTGAAGTTCTTACTGTACCGACAGTGTGACTTCAAATATCCCGGACTACTCTTTTGCCTAGGGCAAGCTTATTCGTATTTGGTTTACCAGTCTTGACGTTTGGTATCCTTGTGCGCTCTGTCGTGTAAGTGTCAAACTGATTAGACCAGCAAACGGGTGTGTCACTCACTGAAATCTACCATGATTTCAGGGCTCTCGTAGAGACTAAATTGCGATCTGTGTGCCTGATCGATACACCATGAGATTTTTTTTCTTTCGCGGTCGCGATCGATTCACATGTGCCGCCTCAACGTCTCGCCTCCGCCGCACACCTCTCGCAAGTTACACCGCGGCACGAAGCATACAGGGTAACATTCCGTCGCTCCGACGTTGTCAGGTCTTACAGACCTCAATGGTCACTTGGTTTCAGCTGCACCTATGTAGAGAAACTTCAGTAGATTTGATCAATCAAAGTATGCTTAGCGTCAGATTAATACAGAATTCGTTATCCACATTTTTAGAGTCAGAGTACTTGACTCACTCCACTAATTAAACTGCCTCTGCCACACATGAGCATTGTCCAATGTAGTCTTAAATCACCTGTTAGTTGTTTACGGTATTCAATCAGTAACTTGTTTAGCATAATTTGTGTCTGTTTTGGGAAAATAAATGTTACAAGTTTACTAACTTTTGCCTACATTATCAATCATTTAAATAGTCCCACCAAGTTATCTTTCAAGGGGACAATGCAAGTGAGAGAGGAGGAAGTGGTTGTGGGATGTATAGTAAGGTATTGGGAGAAAAACGACACAGTGGGACAGAGACGTATACATGGTGTTCTGGAATTCCCCCTTCAAGAAACGAGGACTTGTAGAGTGGAGTGAGTACATAATATTTTGAATATGTACTTACGCCCGGAAACGTCATCCAACGAAGCTACAGGGCGTCATAGTTTTATGCACATACAGGGAGATACAGTGATGATGATCCAAACTTTCAATGATGATGGAGATATGTGTTGTTGTGGTGGTCTTCAGTCCAGAGACTGGTTTGATGCAGCTCTCCATGCTACTCTATCCTGTGCAAGCTTCTTCATCTCCCAGTACCTACTGCAACCTAGATCGTTCTGAATCTGGTTAGTGTATTCATCTCTTGGTCACCCTATATGATTTTTACCCTCCATGCTGCCCTGCATTGCTAAATTTGTGATCGCTTGAGGTCTCAGAACATGTGCTACCAACCAGTCCCTTCTTCTTGTCAAATTGTGCCACAAACTCCTCTTCTCCCCAATTCTGTTCAATACCTCCTAATTAGTTATGTGATCTACCCATCTAATCTTCAGCATTCTTCTGTAGCACCACTTTTTGAAAGCTTCTATTCTCTTCTTGCCCAAACTATTTATCGTCCATGTTTCACTTCCATACATTGCTACACTCCATACAAATACTTCCAGAAACGACTTCCTCCCTTCCCAACCACTGCCTCCCTTTCATGCCCCTCGACTCTTATAACTGCCATCTGCTTTCTGTACAAATTGTAAATAGACTTTCGCTCCTTGTATTTTACCCCAGCTACCTTTAGAATTTGAGAGTATTCCAGTCAACATTGTCAAAAGCTTTCTCTAAGTCTACAAACGCTAGAAATGTAGGTTTGCCTTTCCTTAATCTTTCTTCTAAGATAAGTCGTAGAGTCAGTATTACCTCACGTGTTTCAGTATTTCTACGGAATCCAAACTGATCTTCCCCGAGGTTGGCTTCTACCAGTTTTTCCATTCGCCTGTAAAGAATTCGCGTTATTTTGCCGCTGTGACATATTAAACTGATAGTTCGGTAATTTTCACATCTGTCAACACCTGATTTCTTTGGGATTGGAATTATTATATTCTTCTTCAAGTCTAAGGGCATTTTGCTTGTCTCATACATCTTGCTCACCAGATGGTAGAGTTTTGTCAGGACTGGCTCTCATAAGGCCGTCAGTAATTCTAATGGAACGTTGTCTACTCCCGGGACCTTGTTTCGACTTAGGTCTTTCAGTGCTCTGTCAGACTCTTCACGCAGTATCGTATCTCCCATTTTATCTTCATCTAGATTCTCTTCCATTTGGATAATATAGTCCTCAAGTACATTCCCTTGTATAGACCCTCTATATACTCCTTCCACCTTTCTGCTTTCCCTTCTTTGCTTAGAACTGGGTTCCATCTGAGCTCTTGATATTTATACAAGTGGTTTTCCTTTCTCTAAAAGTCTCTTTAATTTTTCTGTAGGCAGTATCTATCTTACCCCTAGTGAGATAAGCCTCTACATCGTTACATTTGTCCTCTAGCCATCCCTGCTTAGCCGTTTTGCACTTCCTATCGATCTCATTTTTGAGACGCTTTATTCCTTTTCGCCTGTTTGATTTATTGCATTTTTATATTTTCTCCTTTCATCAATTAAGTCTAGGGACCAATGACATCAGCAGTTTGGTCCCTTAGGAATTCACACCCGTTTGAACATTTGAACAAGTGAGACGGAGATGCTGAGTATGATGGCGTAACTACAAAGACAGACTGGGTAAAAGGAACTACAATGTTCTGTGTAAAAAACTGCTAATATGTTCGCACGCCAAAATTTTAGGTGAGGATTGAGAAAGCTAGTTCCCCACTTTTCCGTCAGTCCTTTAAAGGAGAACCATCCGCCTGCTTTGGGCGCCGACAAGAATATTCTTCCGCTGGTTTCATTATATTCCATCATCGTTGCTCTACTTTTGTCGATGTTCATTTTATAATTAATTTCGAGGTACTGTCCATTCCGTTCGACTGACCTCCAAAGTCCTTTGCTGTCTCTGACAAAATTACATTGACATCAGGAAGTCTCGACACCTTTGTTTCTTCTCCTTGATCATTAATCCCATTTTCTACGTGTCTCCTTGGTTTCCTTTATTGCTTGAATAATATACATATCGAATAACAGTGGCGACAGGCTATAACTTTATCCCATTGCTTCTCAACCACTGCTCCCCCACTCTCATAAATCCAGTCTGTCCTGTGCAGGCTGTACATTACCTTTCGCTCCATGTATTTTATCCCTTCTACTTTGAGGATTTCAAAGTCTATATTCGAATCACCATTGTCAAAAGCTTTCTCTAATTCTACAATTGTTACGAACATAGATTTTCGTTTACTTTATTTATTTATTTAATCGTATTGCTAGGGTCCCCCGGCGGGCAGGCCGTTCGCCGTGTGCTGGTCTTTCAATTTGACGCCACTTCGGCGACCTGCAGTCGATGAGGATGATAGGATGATGATGAGGACAGCACAACACCCAGTCCCTGGGTGGGGAAAAGTCCCCGACCTAGCCGGGAATCGAAGCTGGGCCCAGAGGATTAACAATACGTCACGCTGACCATTCAGCTACCGTGGGGGCGGGGGGAGGAGGGAATTTCCTTTACTAACCTACCTTCCAATAGGAGAAATTGTAGGATCAGTACCTCCTCTCGTGTTTCCACATTTCTTCGGAATCCAAAATGAACTTCCACGGCTTCGAACTCTACCAGTATTCCTACTAATCTGTTAATACTTACATTAAGTGTTTTGCAGCCATTACTTATCAAACTGATAGTTCGATAATATTCTCAATTGCAGCACTTGTCTTCTTTGGAACTGGAATTATTACCCTCTTCTTGACGGCTAAGGCTATTTCGTGTGTTTCATATTTCCTACACATCTGGTGGATTAATATCTGAGAATTTGATTCTTACAAATAAGTCTGCTCTGAATGCGATATGACAAGGTTACGTTATTTCCCGAGGCTAGCGGCTACATAAGGTAACTGACCTAAGGTAATGTATCTAGAGGGAGAACCATTACAACTCATGGATACTTTCACGCAGTTGAAACTTGTAGGAAATTATCAAGATCTTGTTTCTTGAAAGGATGAAGAAACAACTGATGACTTAAAATTTATTTTATGTGGCCTCCTAATATATCATGCAGTTTGTCTGCCATCTTTATGGTTTCAGCAGCAATTCAGAAATTACTCGATAATTATACAAACAAGATTAATAATCCCGCGCCTACACTGGTAGTAGAATATATCGGCTCTTTTTGATTCACGTTGAATGGTAATGTGTGTGAAGAAACATTTCAGTGACCCCTTCTTCTTCTTTTACTTGTGCATCAACTCCTAAAAAGAGATCATATTTCAATTTTGATACGCAGTAGGAGGCATATTACGTTTCTGTTTACCCGTTCAAAAACACGATAATGTCAACGATCTCCATATAAGCTTTCCATAATGAAAAAAAGTTGTGACATCAGTTTTAATTATTGAGCTAATACAGATTTATGAGCTTGTTACTCGCTAATGTTACCGTGCTTGCTGTAGAACACTAACGCCTAGAACACAGAAGCCATCGTACCGATGCTCTGCTGCCATATTTAATGCTTGTTCTCAAATAATCCGACATTTATAGCAACGACCAGTTGTTTTGTGTGCGCGTTTTATAATGGATTTTCATAAATGTATTTAACGTGCGTTGTTTCCATCAGCAAACATACTATCGAATGTCCATTATCAGCAATAAATTGCAGAGATCGGACAAAACCAGCTGATTTCCTAGCAGTTGTAACAGTTAGCGACGCGTGTGCGCTGGGGACAGTTCACATACATCCAGACGCGTCTGAAGATGCGCATCGCCGTTGTGGACGAAACGTCAGTCTAAGGTACTTTGTTCAGAGCAAAGTCACAAATGCTTAGTCTGCATTCAAGTAAAAAAAGTCTTGAAGCTTTACTCTCCATGTTCTGTGTTTAAGGACGTGATCAGCTCGCTTATCGATGTGAACAGTAAACCTTGAATCCCTGGATAAGTTGCGAAATGAGGTGTGATACAGAGAAAATAACGGTAGTAGCAGTCATGTTTCGCCAATTTTGTGGTGAGCATGCAACAAACGACATGTCACCCATAACGTCATGTCACTGCCGATTTTTTTTAATGTAATCAGCACGGGTATTTTTGATCACGGGGTTTACTGCACAAGGTAAAAGTAATTCGCATTACAAGTATTGTGATCAATCACACAGAAATAAGAGAAATATTTCTTGGGAGGACAACGAATCGAATATCGTAAAAACAAGTTCTACAATAGTGTCACGGTACACAGTGTGAACTTAAAAATTATTTGCCGTAAATAAATATGAACTATTTTCAGAAATTGTACATTAGCTATGTAGCTTATGAGGTGACGGCGATGCGTAGTTACGCAGTATACGTAGAAAGTCGTAAAAAAGTTTGACAAAATACCTTCAGCTATTTGTTGGAAAGAAACGGAATTGAGTACTTGCAAACAGCTCTACGACTGTAATGCAGGCCAGAGTAAACAGTGCGAACTAAAAATGACAAGATATGGTAAATAAATCGGAAAGTACACATTAGTGGAGACGGTGACACGCAATTACTAATATGTGCAGAAAATGATAGGAAGAAATTTAACTATTTATCGGAAAGAACACGAAACGGTATAAAAAATACTGCAGTTGTAGTGGGGACCACATGGATAGTACAAATTAAAATAATTATTGTCGAGGGAAAAACAACTGATAAATCTGCACAATCCTTCCGAAGTAAAAGAGACAGTGATGGGTTCTCATACACAACAGACTTTAAAAATATTTCCAGAGAAATCAACGAAAATGGGATAACAGGTAGCGTAATGATTTTGAAGGGAGTAGACAACGTTGATCATCAGCTTCTGTTTACCCTCACTCCCTGTCAGAACGGAATCTGTGTATTTCGTGTGTCTGTCGAGGGTTAGTGTCATGTAAAAGCATGAGAGCGTCTGCGTGGCTTGTACCCGAGATTGGACATGGGTACCAGTCCCTATATTTACCTAATAGTGGGGTGTGAGAAACGGCCTAAATCCATGTCCAGGTATGTCAACTCATCAGCCCTCGTCAGTGGTCCGCGTGTTTCAGGACCTCCTCGCATCTCTGAAGCTACGCGTTAACGCTCTCGGGTTGGTGTATAAAAAAACGCAAATGCAAATGAGTGCCAATAAGTGACGTCACAGCAGCCATTACCAGTAAGACACCAACAGTATCGCAAGTGTCCGCCCCCTGTAGCTGAGTGGTAAATAAAAAAAATAAAAATAAAAGAAAAAAGTGGTCAGTGCGAAAGACTGTCAATCTTAAGGGCCCGAGTTCGATTCCCGGCTGGGTCGGAGATTTTCTCCGGTCAGGGACTGGGTGTTGTGTTGTCCTAATCATCACCATTTCGTCCCCATCGACGCACAAGTCGCCGAAGTGGCGTCAAATCGAAAGACTTGCAGCCGGCGAACGGTCTGCCCGACGGGAGGCCCTCGTCACACGACATTTCATTTCAGTATCGAAAGTTCTTCTTCACCTCGAACTTCACTAGTTCGTGTTCTGTTGTTAAGTAAAACCCATCTCCATAGTGGAAGTCGCTACGCATGTCTAAGCAGTGGATTCGGTTCGCAGGTAAGTCGGTTCGAATCCTTGTGGTCGTAAATTTTCGCTGCCAGTATTTGGCGAAAAAAAGAAAATGTGGTAGCAAAATTTGTCAGTCATCACTCTTTGGACCGAATGTCTTGGATTAACTTCCAAACCTCTTCGCTGTGTATCATAAAGGGAGGAATGTGACACTGTTGATAGCGACCCGTCTGTCGGATAGGGAAGAGCGGCTACGTGATGGCACTCTCCGTTTCCTTCATTCTTAACAACACAGAACCAACCCTAAACTGCATAAACATTCAGCACAGTCATCCACACGACACAGATACTCATCTGACATATCATAACAGATAGGGGGAAGGCAAAGTAAGGCAAAGCTAACCTACCTCAAATAGGACCTTGCCCAGATCGACATAACAAAATGTCTTACCATAAATTGTCTAACCACAAGAGCAGTTGAAATGAAAGTTGTTGGTTGCCATTACAAACGTTAGTAGGTGCATAGAATTGCTAGAATAGGCACACAATACTATGGCCTTTATTTCAGAAAAGTGGTTTCAATCATAGCAACATGTTACTGAAAAATGTGTCTCTACAAATAGTGTTGTTATGAAAGTTATGGATTTCCGTTATAAACATTGGGCACTTTTCTTCGTAAGATAATATCTTAGGATATTTCTGGTCACCGTGGTCTAGGGGTAGCGTCTTTGATTCATAATCAAAACGTCTTCGGTCCCGGGTTCGATCCCCGCCACTGTCTAGATTTTGATAAATAATCTGCATTGGCGGCCGAAGACTTCCAACATAAGAAGTCAGCCTCATTCTGCCAACGGCCTTGTCAAAGAGGGCGGAGGAGCGGATAGAGGTTCAGGGCACTCTCTTGTCCTAGGGGTGGGAAATTGCGCCTAAGAGCGGAAGAATCAGCAATGATCAACGACATGAGGATGCAGAAGGCAATGGAAACCACTGCATTAAAGACACGTAACGTCTATCCACAGGACATGTGGCCTGTATTTGAAGAAGTGTCATGATGATCTCTCCATTGGCAAAAGATTCCGGAATAGTCCCCCATTCGGATCTCCGGGAGGGGACTGCCAAGGGGGGTGGGGGGGTGGGGGGTTACCATGAGAAAAAGATTGAATAATCTACGAAAGGATAACGTTCTACGAGTCGGGGCGTGGTATGTCAGAAGCTTGAACGTGGTAGGGAAACTAGAAAATCTGAAAAGGGAAATGCAAAGGCTCAATCTAGATATAGCAGGGGTCAGTGAAGTGAAGTGGAAGGAAGACAAGGATTTTTGGTCAGATGAGTATCGGGTAATATCAACAGCAGCAGAAAATGGTATAACAGGTGTAGGATTCGTTATGAATAGGAAGGTAGGGCTGAGGGTGAGTTACTGTGAACAGTTCAGTGACCGGGTTGTTCTAATCAGAATCGACTGCAGACCAACACCGACAACGATAGTTCAGGTATACATGCCGACGTCGCAAGCTGAAGATGAACAGATAGAGAAAGTGTATGAGGATATTGAAAGGGTAATGCAGTATGTAAAGGGGGACGAAAATTTAATAGTCATTGGCGACTGGAATGCAGTTGTAGGGGAAGGAGTAGAAGAAAAGGTTACAGGAGAATATGGGCTTGGGACAAGTAATGAAAGAGGAGAAAGACTAATTGAGTTCTGTAACAAGTTTCAGCTAGTAATAGCGAATACCCTGTTCAAGAATCACAAGAGGAGGAGGTATACTTAGAAAAGGCCGGGAGATACGGGAAGATCTCAATTAGATTACATCATGGTCAGACAGAGATTCCGAAATCAGATACTGGATTGTAAGGCGTACCCAGGAGCAGATATAGACCCAGATCACAATATAGTAGTTATGAAGAGTAGGCTCAAGTTCAAGACATTAGTCAGGAAGAATCAATACGCAAAGAAGTGGGATACGGAAGTACTAAGGAATGACGAGATACGTTGGAAGTTCTCTAACGCTATAGATACAGCAATAAGGAATAGCGCAGTAGGCAGTACAGTTGTAGAAAAAAATGGTTCAAATGGCTCAGAGCACTATGGGACTTAACATCTGAGGTCATCAGTCCCCTAGAACTTAGAACTACTTAAACCTAACTAACCTAAGGACATCACACACATCCATGCCCGAGGCAGGATTCGAACCTGCGACCGTAGCGGTCGCGCGGTTCCAGACTGAAGCGCCTTTAACCGCGTGGCCACACTGGCCGGCTGCAGTTGAAGAGGAATGGACATCTGTAAAAAGGGCCATCGCAGAAGTCGGGAAGGAAAACATAGGTACAAAGAAGGTGGCTGCGAAGAAACCATGGATAACAGAAGAAATACTTCATTTGATTGATGAAAGGAGGAAGTACAGACATGTTCCGGGAAAATCAGGAATACAGAAATACAAGTCGCTGAGGAATGAAATAAATAGGAAGTGCAGGGAAGCTAAGACGAAATGGCTGCAGAAAAATATTAAGACATCGAAAAAGATATGATTGTCGGAACGACAGACTCAGCATACAGGAAAGTCAAAACAACCTTTGGTGACATTAAAAGCAACGGTGGTAACATTAAGAGTGCAACGGGAATTCCACTGTTCAATGCAGAGGAGAGAGCAGATAGGTGGAAAGAATACATTGAAAGCCTCTATGAGGGTGAAGATTTGTCTGATGTGATAGAAGAAGAAACAGGAGTCGATTTAGAAGAGATAGGGGATCCAGTATTAAAATCGGAATTTAAAAGAGCTTTGGAGGACTTACGGTCAAATAAGGCAGAAGGGATAGATGACATTCCATCAGAATATCTAAAATCATCGGGGGAAGTGGCAACAAAACGACTATTCACGTTGGTGTGTAGAATATATGAGTCTGGCGATACACCATCTGACTTTGGGAAAAGCATCATCCACACAATTCCGAAGACGGCAAGGGCTGACAAGTGCGAGAATTATCGCACAATCAGCTTAACAGCTCATGCATCGAAGCAGCTTACAAGAATAATATACGGAAGAATGGAAAAGAAAATTGAGAATGCGCTAGGTGACGATCAGTTTGGCTTCAGGAAAAGTAAAGGGACGAGAGAGGCAATTCTGACGTTACGGCTAATAATGGAGCAAAGCTAAAGAAAAATCGGATTTGTCGACCTGGAAAAAGCGTTCGACAATATAAAATGGTGCAAGCTGTTCGAGATTCTGAAAAAAGTAGGGGTAAACTATAGGGATAGACGGGTCATATACAATATGTACAACAACCAAGAGGGAATAATAAGAGTGGACGATCAAGAACGAAGTGCTCGTATTAAGAAGGGTGTAAGACAAGGCTGTAGCCTTTCGCCCCTACTCTTCAATCTGTACATCGAGGAAGCAATGATGGAAATAAAAGAAGGGTTCAGGAGTGGAATGAAAATACAAGGTGAAAGGATATCAGTGATACGATTCGCTGATGACATTGCTATCCTGAGTGAAATTGAAGAAGAATTAAATGATCTGCTGCACGCAATGAACAGTCTAATGAGTACACAGTATGGTTTGAGAGTAAATCGGAGAAAGACGAAGGTAATGAGAAGTAGTAGAAATGAGAACAGCGAGAAACTTAACATCAGGATTGACGGTCACGAAGTCAGTGAAGTTAAGGAATTCTGCTACCTAGGCAGCAAAATAACCAATGACGGACGGAGCAAGGAGGACATCAAAAGCAGACTCGCTATGGAAAAAAGGCATTTATGGCCAATAGAAGTCTACTAATATCAAATACCGGCCTTAATTTGAGGAAGAAATTTCTGAGGATGTACGTCTGGAGTGCAGCATTGTATGGTAGTGTAACATGGACTGTGGGAAAACCGGAACAGAAGAGAATCGAAGCATTTGAGATGTGGTGCTATAGGCGAATGTTGAGAATTAGGTGGACTGATAAGGTAAGGAATGAGGAGGTTCTACGCAGAATCGGAGAGGAAAGGAATATGTGGAAAACACAGATAAGGAGAAGGGACAGGATGATAGAACATCTGCTAAGACATGAGGGCATGACTTCCATGGTACTAGCGGGAGCTGTAGAGGGCAAAAACTGTAGAGGAAGACAGAGATTGGAATACGTCAAGCACATAATTGAGGACGTAGGTTGCAAGTGCTACTCTGAGATGAAGAGGTTAGCACAGGAAAGGAATTCCTGGCGGGCCGCATCAAACCAGTCAGTAGACTGATGACAAAAAAATTAATAATGCACGACTTGATTACATTGGGTCTCATGTAGATAACTGTTACTGCATATACAGTATGCATGTTTCAGTTCAAAGTTAATCAAGGATGGTTTGTTACTATTGTTTTGTTTCAACAGCTGTCAGCATTCTTATGTCATGTAAATAGAAATGGGTACCTGCCATTATGGCTACAAGTTTGTAGCCGACATGTAGCTTAAAGTTGCTGAGTTAGGTATACAGCAATGTTGCTAACCTGAGCATTATTTATGAAATAATCCTAATTTTAAGTGGTTAGAGGAAACTTAGGACAGCGCCCAATAATCCGTAAGCAAATACTAGACAGACAACAATCAGAACGATAACAGTCATCAGTAATGGGACGAACACAGAGAAACAATGTGAATTGCGCGAAAGCTTTATTACGTTGTAATACAACACTGCAGTGGAAAAAAAATATAAAAAATTTTAAAAAATCAGTGTCATAGAAAAAATCACACGTTATTGCCACTTTGGTCTTCCAGTATTTTCATTTTTCTCTTAGGGTCTGAATCTTTAAATTTTTTGTTCACAGCTCCTTCTTATGTTCTGCCTTCATCATACGTAATGGGGCCTCCAGTATCACAATCTTCTTGCACATATTGTCAATTGCAGTCCCAGAACCCGATAACACTGGTTTTGCATGCATCCTGCGACGATACCTCGTAGTTTTTGGTGTGTAAAAGTTTTCTATGGGTGGACCAGAACGCTGCGAAACAAATTGCATATGGGTAACATCCACGAGACGAGAATATTCTTTGATGTCTCTAGTGTTTGCATTATGCCGGGCGTGTGGGAAATGCTGAGCTGTGTACCCTCTGTTAACTGCACAACTGAAACGGGTGGCATGTTTTAACCGCACGGTACTGCCTAAAGTAGACTCCTTGTTAACAACATCCACATTAACACTCAAACTGCCGGCCTCTGCAGTTCTAGGTGCTTTAGTCCGGAACCGCGCTGCTGCTACGGTCGGAGGTTCGAATCCTGCCTCGGTCATGGATGTGTGTGATGTTCTTAGGTTAGTTAGGTTCAAGTACTTCTAAGTCTAGGGGACTGATGACCTAAGATGTTAAGTCCCATAGTGCTTGGAGACATTTGAACGATGTGAACATTCAACCTGAAATGTGCATCGGTGTCATAGGTATTCGTTAACTGTTGTATTGAGCAACAAACAAATTACAAGCAGTTTTGGACGATCATGAATCTTGGCCTTTTGAGTTGGATTGCCTACACCTGTTTTATAAACTTCAACTTTTCCGTTCGCGAGATCCTTTCGAAGTCTTCTTTTCATACCTTCGGAACAGGTTTTCAGTCTGTCACAGGATCTTATTGTCAGACCTTAAATTAAATAAATGTTGTAGTTTTCAGTACCATAAAGTAATTGTTATATTATGTACACTCATGGGCCTATTTTTTATTCTGAGGCTCTTCAGTTATAATTGCAATAAACATCTAAAAATCTACATATGGCTGTTGTTTACATTTCAGGTGATTAAAAAAGTGGTATACGCCTATTTGAAGAATACGGCACAGGGCTAATTGACGACCCGATGCCCACAATTGTCAACAAGAAAGCTTCCATTAGTCATATAATATTTAGCACGCCACTAGATTTTAAATTTAAAACAAACAAAACAATTCCCACCGTGAATATACATAGCCCTATCACGTATATCAGAGGTACGCCAATAACACTTTACGATTAAAACTAAAAGCCAGAGTGTACTGACAAGGCATTGTATACTGCATCCAATGGTTAAGACGAATGCAGAGAGGTTATTATGAGCAAACTTACCAAGAGTACAGTTAAATTGTGCCACTATATGTGATCACATTCCCTCTTTCTCTTTTAAACTGCAGCCGTCAGTACTTCGAGAAATTAGGCGTCCTTCTTTTATTTTCCATTATTCGGCAAACAAACAGATTAGTAAGAAGTAACGAGGTACGTATAAACACTTCTCCTTGTTGACGGAAAACACGGCAAAGAGAGCATGTGACAAAGATGTCAATCTCCAGCGACTGTCTGTGAAATTTCTTGTTTATTAACACATTTGCATCTCCAGGGAACGTTGCATTGCAACATAAGTGGTTTACCGCCGTCAAACGAACTGTTGGCTGGCCTCGATTTGCTGACCGGTCATTAACGTTGGTGCACAGCAGACTCATTTTAAACACGATTTACTTTCAACCTTGATCATGGGACGCTGGTTATCCTACTTTCGACCGGTGTTGGTTCCCTCAACCAAAGATGCTGGATAAAGTGTGGAGCGAGGTGGCGCAGTGGTTAGCACACTGGACTCGCATTTGCGAGGACGACGGTTCAATCCCGTCTCCGGCCATCCTGATTTAGGTTTTCCGTGATTTCCCTAAATCGTTTCAGGCAAATGCCGGGATGGTTCCTTTGAAAGGGTACGGCCGATTTCCTTCCCAATCCTTCCCTAACCCGAGCTTGCGCTCCGTCTCTAATGACCTCGTTGTCGACGGGACGTTAAACGCTAACCACCACCACCACAGACATGGGACGAATTGAAGCTTGGCAGCATAGACTAGTGTTCAGATTGACCTAGAAGGTGTGACAGCTTAGAACTAATCTTGTTTGCTCATTGTGACGGAGTGTCAAAACTTGGTGACTTTCAGCGTGTACCACGAATGATTCAGTGACAACCAAACACTTTTAATGTGTGTCACCTGGTGACATTCCAAGTGCTACTGGCACTGGAAGGCGTTACTATCTAAAGGGAATTCATTCAGAATTTCCATAGGCGTCAGGTACAATTTTGGTATCTCAATCGACTGTGAGCGAGCAGCGATGTTGTAAAGCTGTATCGCAGAAGTTAGGTTTTGTCTTTGGTGAGCGAGGAGGTGCAGGGCCAGATAAAGTTAAGCTGTCTTGGAGTAAGGAAGCAATTGTAATGTTATGTTTTAAAATTAAAGTCTAAATTTATGAATGTGTTTAATGAACGTGATAATAGCAAGATTGTAACATAAACAGATTTGTGAAGGAGGAAGTTTAATGGAACTATGTGTATACCAGAAGTGGAATGTCCGACTTAAATATTGTAATGATGTTACTTTTTTTATTATTGCTGCACCATCGGACGAACTTGATTATTGTACTGAGGTTTGCTAGATTTGAAAGGTAGGAAAGTGTATTGCTTGGATGTTAAGACTTTCATTAAATTTGAAACCAGCCATGAGCACTTTTTTATTGTATACAAAAAACTTACTGTTGTCATTTATGCCCATATTTCATTTTTCACTTCCCTTTCTCTCGTAATTTTCAATTGATCATCGTTTTTTGAAAAGTGAAAAAGGAACCGAGTGTGTTCGGAAAATACTGGGATTTGCACGTAACAGAGAACTCGCTGAACATCACGAGTATCTGCGTGTAGATGCAGTAATTTGCAGTTTTAGCATAGCGGCGCGCAAGACAGAGCAGTAATGCAACGTGTTATCCAGACTTGCACAGGACTAAATACTTTGATGGTTCATTTTATTCAATCAGGACCAACTTATATATTTGAGAGACAGTTATATTTTCTGTGTTGTGTATCACTTTTAGCTCTGGGGTCTGCGATCAGTTTTCCAAAACTGATTATCCTAGGTTTTGTGTCAAAGTTCAGTATTCAAGCAGTTTATATTGTTCAAAGTTCTTGCAGTCAGGTTGCTAACTTTTACGGTAAGGAAGATTTCTCTTTACAACAATTACTTATTATTACCGTGAAGTTTTACCTTCACATTACAACAATACAAGTTTCATTACGACAGTTCATTTATTATTACAGGTGAGATCTTGCAATCAGAAACATTATCTCAGTCATATTTTTATTTTTTTAAAAATAACTTTAATTTTCAGCTGAAATACTATTATCACCAATCGAAAGAGATAGTTTTTTCTCGTTTAATATCTAAAAATTGTTTCGTAATGAGACATTAATTGCAATGGAACGTTAACGCTGGTCTCCTCTGATCCGTTTCCCAATGAACGCCCACTGCGTCGTAATCTGTAGTACACTTTCACCCAAAACACTCTGGTCCATCAAGTTTTACATTTACGTAAAGCCCTGGGAGTATACGAACATGTTATTTCCTCTGATGTGACGCGCTTCAGACTAAGAGATCTCAGGAAGATGTTACGCAGACAAAAGAGATATCTAATACGCCTGGATCAAGTTTTCTACTAACACTTAAAGACTGTACACAATTTAGCCACCAACGACTTTCATAATCTCTGATCCAGGTTTAATCCAAATATGCGAATAAAATGTGGATGAACAGTTGCAATATATAGGACGTTTCACACTTCATGTTACATACGTCTACAGGCTGTAGGGGGACTCAATAGATTAAATTTTACATGTGAACTCATGTGTGGAAACGTCATCCAATGCCATTACAGAGTTTCACCTGCCGGCGTCTGTATATGTATTTATATTCAGGGTGATTCCGTGATGAGTTACACACTTTCAGGGATGATGGAGAAGGATAAATGTTTCAATCTGAGATAACGGTGCCTCTGACGGAAACGGACGAGTCGAAAGTTATAAGCGAAAATCGTTCTGATTCCTCGGACAATGGAATACATGTACCGATTGCTGTTGCTGTGATTGTAGAGCAGGCAACTTTAAGAGGTGGTTATACAGACCAATACAAGAAAAAAAGTTAAGTAAAATGGGCTCTAAAATGCTATCTTCAGAGCTATGAGGACGTCTTCAATGTAAGCTATGTGTTTCACATTAATGAAGACGGACAAGTGCTCATAGCTCTTCAGACATACATTTTAGAGCCCATTTTGCTAAATGTTTTTTTTTTTTTGTTGTGGTCCATACTGTCACTTCTGAAAGTTGCATATTCTGCATTCTCAGTAACAACAGTATCGGTACATGTATTTCATGTATTCAACTGTCAGAGGTATCAGAACTATTTTCGCTTGCAACTTTCGACTAGTTCATTTCCGAACCAGGGACATTAAGGCAAACTGATACATTTATTCGTCTCCATCATCCTTGAATCTTTTTAACAACCTCACCGAATCACCCTGCATGTATAAACAGGGTGAGTTGAAACGGTACAGTAGTTTCCGCTCTATAAGCAGCAGGTTTCGCTGCTCGCTCGCACCGGGAAATAGAAACAGTGGCGGCTCCGCAGCCAATTTTATTACACGACGCGGCCGGCCGCGGGTGCAACAGAACCCATGTGGACGGGTGGGAGGAAATGTTTCAATCTTCATAATACTTATTTATATGTGTCGTGTATTATGCATTTCTTGTACGTGGATGTGAATCTGCACATGAACTTCCCTAATCCTCCTCACACCTTTCCGTAAAGCGCGCCCAAGTCTTTGTTGGGAAGTAGTTCTGTAGTATAGTAGTGCCAACCTTACTCCTGGCTAGGGGATCAGAGAGACAGCATAGGCGGGTAAAAGTCAAAGACTTTCCAGTGTCACAAGATTTGGGGTGGAGAGGTTGGTCACGGCCAAGTGGTTCGACCACCCCCTCCACCGGGGTCCAGGAAGACCTCCGGGTGCCCGCCATATTCTTGGAGGGTTACAGGAAGACGGGTAAGTGAGCAGACGTGCCCTCAGTGCGTCTGTCTCAATGTTCACGCATGGAAGAGAGGTATTTGAATATTTGTACTAATTATTTTATTTCCAGCTTCGGATTGTGTAAGGTAATGAATGTGCTCGTTTAATTTCGGAAATTTGACCCCCTGTGTTAAAGTATCTGGTCTCCAGTTTGCCTGTTATCCTCCTCACATAGTGAATGTCCTATGTAAAATATTGGGAGACTTTGGTGGTATAGATTTGGCCATCGCAATTCGGTCTTACCCGTAGAAATGTGCGTGCAGATTGGTATACAATATATACCCGAGCTATAAGTTGTAAAATTTTAATATCTGTAAACTGAAACAATTGCTGATATCACTGTAAAGTCAGTTGATAATGTTTAAAATAAATAAATAATCAACTGTCATCAATCTTTAACATACCTTAAAAATCACAAAGAAGTCAAGTTAAAGGAATTTATTTAAAATAAAAGCTATAGGATGCAGGGACCCACACATCAGCGTGTGAGCCCTCCAGCCCCTTGCCTAGTATCGTACAGAAAGGGCACACTCTCTAGGTAGCGCTCTCAAGCTCCCCTCCCCCGTTATCCGTTGCGCAATTTTCATTCAGGGCTTGACGATATCAACTTTCATCTGGCGTCCCTAGGCAAGGAGGTAAGACGGTAAACTTTCAGAGTCACTAACTATTGTACTTAGAATAAATCCGAAAGTACAATAGTAGCTGAAAAGTTTGTGGGACAAATGTTGAATGGGACACCGGGGGGCATAGTATGACGTTGGTTTTTTGTTGCTAGGTGAGGTCGCGTAACATTCAAAAAATGGTTCAAATGGCTCTGAGTTCTATGGGACGAACATCTGAGGTCATCAGTCCCCTAGAACTTAGAACTACTTAAACCTAACTAGCCTAAGGACATCACACACATCCATGCCCGAGGCAGGATTCGAACCTGCGATCGTAGCGGTCGCGCGGTTCCAGACTGAAGCGCCTAGAACCGCTCGGCCACACAGGCCGGCGTCGCGTAACGGATATGAACGTAAACTTTGTTTTTTTTTTTAATGGTATGCTACAGTCTGGTATTTATTTTCTGATACCGGCTGTCGAGACGAATCCAACGATGTGTAGCAGTAAGGTCGAATAAAGCGAATGTGAATGAAGAACAGTCGATATGCTTATCATTTACGGAGAATGGCAATGTAGTGAGAGCTAGACACTTATATGCTGAAAGATATCCTCAGCGTACTCACCCTACACGTCGTACATTTAACAAGGTGTATGATAAATTGAGAACAACTGAATCTTTAACGCATCGAAAGCATATCTGGAAAAGAGGATCCTTGTGTTAGTTCGCGTCAAATCGCAAGGGAATCTGGCAGCGTTGTTCGTGTTCTGCATCGCCATAAACATCACCCTTACCATATCAGTCTCCATCAACAATTAACGGGTCTGACTGTATGCGTCGCATTGAATTCTACCGATGAGCTCAACTTCAGACGGATGACACATTTATTAATATGATTTTATTTACTGTCGAAGCTACATTCACGAACCATGGAAATGTTAGTTTGCATGACATGCATTACTGGGCAATTGAAAATCCGTGTTGGCTGCTGCAAATTGCACACCAAAATCCGTTGTCGGTGAATCTATGGTGTGGGATTCTGGAGAATTATAGGCCCCTATTTCATCGAAGGAAATCTTAAGGTAGGAAGTACAATACATTCCTGCAAGAAACATTAGGTCTTTTATTGGAAGAAACACCTTTAGGAACAAGGAACAGAATGTAGTATCAACACCATGGGCGTCCAGCACATTTTTCGCTGATAGCTAGAAATGAGCTGCAGTGACAGTTCCCAAATCTTTGGATTGGACGGGGAGGAGACGTGTCGTGGCCGGCTCGTTCGCCAGACTTGACGTCTCTGGATTGTTTCTTGTGGGGATTCGTAAAAGACATTATTTGTAAAGACATTCCAACTACACCTGAAAATATGCGAGAGATAATTGTCAGGGCATGTGCTTCGATAAGTGCCCATGCGATAAGTAATACCACTCAATCCATGATAAGAAGACTGCAGAACTGCGTTGATACCAATGGTCATCACTTCAAACACCTTCAATAAATGGACGTTCATGCCACCTTTGTCACCTTCGTTGACCTTACTGTTACACATCGTTGGATTGGTCACGGTAGCCGCTATCGGAAAATAAGTACCAAACTATAGCATCCCATTTAATGAAAACAAAGCTGCCCTTCATATCTCTGAAGCGACCCCAACTAGCTACAAAAAACCAACTTCATATAATGGGCCTCCTTGTCCCATGCAACTTTTGTTCCACAAACTCTTCAGCTCCTATCGTACCTTCGAAGTTGTTCCTGGTGGCAACAGTCAGTGACTCGCGCTGTATATGTACAGGCGCCGGCACCCTGTAAGTTTGACGCTGTGTAGAGTCGTTCGATGACGATTCCCGACGTGGTTTCCTATGTAAAACTTGATCTACTGAGTCCCCTCTTCAACCTCTAGAAGTGTGTAATACTGAAACGTCCCCTTAGAACAATTATACAAGACTGTGCTTAAACTGACAAACAATATTTTTAGCGCAACGCAATCTGACTTTCAAAAATCCCTACAAAAGAATGGCCCTGACTAATATTAACCTATACGTTTCACAAATCACTTACCTAACCAAAAATCTTCGTTATCCGAACTACTGCAATACAGCGAGCGCCACTACTGCCAGCTAAATAAAAGATTCAAACTACTGAAGGCACTAACTACTGATAAGCATAGTTAGCAAATGAAAGATTTTGATAGAGAACAAACAATGTATTTACCTCAATAGTGTTCAAAAGTCATAATATATATAGCAGTTCATGCCAACCAGTCTTACAAATTTCACAACTCCGCCATCTCTCTCCCCACATCCACCACTGCTGGCAGCTCACCTGCAACTGCGCAATGCTACGCGCTGTTCATGTCCAGCTGCCCAACACTACAATGGCAGACAACAATGCAAACTAGCCACAGACTGCACACAGCACAGCCAGTGATTTTCATACAGAGAGCGCTACGTGGCGGCGGCGTTACCAATATAAGAACCTAAACAGCCTACTTACATAGCCTCCAATGCTCCCCACAGAAAAATTTTACAAATTGTTTTGGGCACTGGGCAATACATATTTGTTAAAATTTTTCATAATCGTAATTACAATAACAAAGAAATCAAATGCACACACTTATTGATACAATGTTGGTCAAAAGCTGAAATTTTCTCACAGTCCATAAAGATAGTCCTGATCATTCATCATAGTAGTAATTACAGTTTTTTTTCACAAAGTCTCATTAGTAAAAGAAATTGCACACAGAAGTAGTGGATTTTCATGCAGTCTTGAAGAAGTAGTGTTGTCCTTCCAACAGAAAGACAATGCTGACTCTTGACATGCTGACAGGTAATGGGCTACAACAGAGCAAACCCACAGCAGAGTCATTCGACGTTTTGAAGTAGATTGGTAGGTAGGTCATCACAGAGCAGACCCACTGTAGTCCTGGTAGAGATTACGGTATTGGTGAGTCATCAAAGATGCAGACCCACTGTAGTCCTTGTAGAAATAATGGTATTGGTGAGTCATCAAAGATGTAGACCCACTGTAGTCCTTGTAGAAATAATGGTATTGGTGAGTCATCAAAGGTGTAGACCCACTGTAGTCCTTGTAGAAATAATGGTATTGGTGAGTCATCAAAGATGCAGACTCACTGCAGTCCTTGTAGAGATAATGGTATTTGTGGGTCATCAAAGATGCAGACCCACTGTAGTCCTTGTAGAGATGGGCAGCAGCCATCTGTTGCGATTGTGCAGGTGCACAATCACCATCGAAGAGTCTTGTGGAGAATATAGAAAGTCCATAAACCACCACTTGTCCACTCACAAAAAAGTTTGTTTGAAATGTCCTTAGAACCGGCAATGCTGTTATCCAGTCCCTTGCTGAATTATTAACACACATGCAAACACTATCAGTCCCTGCTTCTCGCATATTTTCCATATACTATGACCAACAGAAACGTGTGCAGTGAAATGTAACTTACAAGTTACTTAATTTGAAGAACTGGTGACAATTACAATTTTATAACATAAGAATACAATAACAAAGGTACAAAATACATCATTAAAAACATAACAATACAGATAACATTTGTAGTAATACAGGCTTTACAAAAGAATAGAAATAACATATACATCAGTGTTACAGGAATTATAAGTACCTACATAAAAGATCAGAATAACTTTTGAAACATCAACTTCACACATGAGCAACAAAACAGAACAGATAAATAATGTCTAAACCTCTTTACAAAGTAAATAACATATTATTAATGCAAATTATATTTGAGGCTAACAGTATTCCTCATCGTAGTGAATGTAGCTGAGTGTTAGAAAAATTCTACAACATAAATCGTATCAGATAAACACATAAAGACAGGAAGAACACAAATACACAAGGGTACACAAACATACAGCGGAATAATACAAAAGGAAAGGACAGGGTTTGTTTTAGTGCAGCATTTTGCAAACAGAACTTCCATTACTTCTTGGAGATCTCCCTTCATGCATCATTATACCCAAAAAGTCCTATCTATACCTCCTTTCTGTATTCTATTCATATTTCTTTCAAAATAATTATTTCTCACTGTACAATACTCATTTTGCCCCAAATCTTTTTCATATAACTTCGCAATGCATTCTTTACCTATTCTCCATAGTCAGTTTCTTATATAGTCTACCCCTCTCAAGCTAACTTAAATCTACTGAGCTCAGATGCTAAACTAAGGGACCAGGCAATGCAGCAGCACAAAACAATTAACACAAACAGGAATGATAAAAAATACAAATGGCAAAGCAAGCAGCATAAATTAGCAAAGCAAATGCAATATTACAACTAATATAAGGCAATGCACAGCAAACAAGGAAAACAAATTTGTAGTAAAACTGGCTTAACAGCGTAATACAAAGTCAAATTCAGTAACATTATGCCTGGCAAACAGCAGTAGCAAATGCAGTAACTTATACCTAAACACGACAAAGCTCAAGCAGAAAAAATATTACAGTAAAAATGGCCATGTTTAATACCTATGTCACATCTTAATACTAGAGTGATGCATCACAATTTATTCTACAAAAGAAATTACCAAGTACTTGAAAAGAAAATTCTGTATGCAATTCCTGTGAAGGGAAATGTCTTTTTGTGCTCCTTCGTTTTTTTGAAGTACATCTTAAAGTTAGTATTTACTGGATCTGTAGGCATAAAATATCTATATTAGTACATCTATAAAGTTTTATTTCAACCAATGCTGCAGTGCAGCTAGAAACTAAATATAAAACAAAACGAGAACTCTCTTAACTAGAAAGAGAATAAATGTAAAATGTCTCTCATCATTTCATTAGGCATTTCAGTAAATATCATAAATTAAGAGCTCCACAGTGTAATCATATGTTTTCAAGGTTGAGTGTGTCGTATTTGCAATGCTTTCTACAAAAGAATGTCAACAGCGAGGATAATGGCCTCCCCTTTTTTTTCTACCTGTGCCCCTGAAAAGGCCCTCACTAATGGCTTTTTTTTTCAGGCGTCTGACACAGCTGGGTGCCCAGGACGCATTACGTGCAGGTGGTCCATTAACTTTCTTACGGAAATATTTACGACAGCAGTTTCCGCTACAGTGACAGTCTCATATAAAAATATTTCACAGGTCAAGAATTTGCGTTACAAAGCTGTAGAAACAAAATCCTATTGATATAACAATGTCCAAAAATTTTCGTCGGCATTGTAGTACATTCACGCATTTACATACATTTCATAACTCTTAAAGTACGATTCTTGGTTTCCAACAACTTTTTTCACAAACCAGAGTCCCTAACCACTACTCATTATTCTTTACCATATTCGTCGACACTTCTTCAATATTTCATCTTAATAAATACGTAGCATAATCAAATTCCTCATGTAGCATCATCTCATTGATCATAAACATACCTCAACAGCATAATACACATCATCGTCATAATAATAACATCATAACAGATCAATCACATCTCAAAATCGTCGTAGCTTTCTGAATATTGTAAAACCTACAAATAATTCTCTGCTCGTTTCAAAAGTGTCATCTACCTCAAACGTACTTTAAAAATCATGATCCAATACCAAATACATCATTCAAAGCTCTCATAATATCACAGTGGTTCCGAAAAATATGAAGGGTTCACACAGTACAGACAAAATACAATTTCATAAGTGTGAAGTTACCCAACTGTGTAATTGCGTAAACATGTGTCACTGATGTAAAAAAGTTTATCTCTCAGTTAAATGATCAGACAGCTGTGTAATTTGTGTGTTAGAGAAATATGGTACCGATGTGTAAAGTTGTATAAGCAAATACCATATTAGCTAGGGCTCCTTGTGCTTGCGAAACACATGGTACACAAAGTAGGCGTGTACCCCCCTGAGGATATGTCGGCGAATCACATGTCGGTCATTGTTACGTCGTTTCGGCGGTTCCATCTCAAAATTCGGTGCGCCTTGCCAATTTCTTTCATAATTTCCGAAGTGTCCTGTGTTATTATTTTGTAGCTTTTCCGTATTTCTAAGTTCCTCTTCCCGTGTTGGAGCGCGAGTGTCCTCTGAAATATGAAATTTTTGTATTACTTGTGCCAACTGATCTTGTACTTCCCGGATTTCTCTTTTGTATTGCGTATTAATTTGAGTCTGAATTTGTTTGAATTTCCTAATTTGTTCGCACTCTTCTGTGTTATTAAAGACTACTGGTTTTGTGTCATTCACACTATCATCTACCTTCGTAGATAAATTATGTAGCTGATCCGAAACTTCAACTACTTTCTCTGATAATGAACTAATTTCCTCCATGTGTCTTTCTACTGTGTCCTTTAAGTTTTCCTGAGTTTTTGCAAGTTGCATAACCGAATCGGTAGATGCAACTGAGTCCATTTTAGCTTGCAAGGTCTCATGATTTTCATGAACAATAGTTTGCAGTTCTTTTATGGCTGCTTCGTGATTCTGTAATGAATTTTCATGACACGAAAAAGTAGGTTGGAAATGCTCGCAAATTTGTGTTTTTACGTCATTACAGACTTTTTGACATTTCGGTTCAATGTTATGTAACTCAGTAGTTAAATCTTCACGTGTTTGTTCAAGCATGGTGTGAAGATTTTGTTCCATTGCGTCTAACTTTTGAAGATTTTGTTCCACTGTGTCTAACTGTTGCTGTGTTTGTTTCTGGTGTTGTTCCATTGTGTCTAACTTTTGAAGCCTTTGTCCCATTTGTCTCTGATTTTGTTCCAATGTGTCTAACTTTTGAAGCTTTTGCTGTGTTTGTCTCTGATTTTGTTCCATTTGTTTCATTAATTGCAATAATAATGTATTAGTGTCTGGAATCTGTTTCTCTATGCTTTTTGGCAGTGCCTTTTCACCGGCAGCATTCACATTTTGACAAGCAGAAAATGTGTCTTGACTCATTTGAGAAAACGGTGAGGACCCAAAACCTAAGTCTACAGTATTTGCAATATTGTGTTCTGTCATTTCGGATTCCTGAGGCGAGCTGTTACCGACCGACCGATCGATAATGCTTCCCTGTTCACTACCTGTTTGACTGTCTACACCATTATTTGCCGCCCGCTCCATTTCCCTATGTACAATTACCAAATTACTACTTCGAATGTCTGTTAATTCACTACCCAGTGGTGCTGATAAGCTACGCTCGTCGTCACTATTATTTCTCAGTTTACTTTGGAGCCTACTGTTACGTTTTTCACACGCCATTATTGTTACAATATTTCACACGATAACACAGAAAAGCACAATTTGAAGAGCAAAAATAAGAGAACACATTAACATAGCACTGAAAATACTATCTAGTTAATTGCAAGCGCAGCTGCGAAATACTTGGTGCAAATCTACATGCATGCCACAACTGTTTTACTCTACAACAATGAAAGACTGCAACTACAAAGGAGATTCTCTCCACAATTACGCGCTAGCAATAAACAATAGCTACACTAATTACACAAACTACAAGAAAAAAATCAGAAGATTCCAGTGAGGTATCCTAGGCTAAGGGTCGACACATGAAACGTCCCCTTAGAACAATTATACAAGACTGTGCTTAAACTGACACACAATATTTTTAGCGCAACGCAATCTGACTTTCAAAAATCCCTACAAAAGAATGGCCCTGACTAATATTAACCTATACGTTTCACAAATCACTTACCTCACCAAAAATCTTCGTTACCCGAACTACTGCAATACAGCGAGCGCCACTACTGCCAGCTAAATAAAAGATTCAAACTACTGAAGGCACTAACTACTAATAGGCATAGTTAGCAAATGAAAGATTTTAATAGAGAGCAAACAATGTATTTACCTTAATAATCATAATATATATAGCAGTTCATGCCAACCAGTCTTACAAATTTCACAACTCCGCCATCTCTCTCCCCACATCCACCACTGCTGGCGGCTCACCTCCAACTGCGCAACGCTACGCGCTGTTCACGTCCAGCTGCCCAACACTACAATGGCAGACAACAATGCAAACTAGCCACAGACTGCAGACAACACAGCCAGTGATTTTCATACAGAGAGCGCTAAGTGGCGGCGGCGTTACCAATATAAGAACCTAAACAGCCTACTTACAATACGAGTTTTGAAGCACTCAGTATGAGCTGATGCAAATACAAGCATACCGATAGATACGAAACAGACACGAAGAGAGGAAGATAAAGATTGGTGCTCCATCAACAACGACGTCATTAAATTCAGAGCACGAGTAAGAAAGGAAATCGGTACTATATTTTCCTAAAGGAACCCTTACTGTGTTGTTTGCCTTAAGTGATAGAAACTTTGGTAAGTGTAAGTCATGATCGAAGGCCGAGATCTGTATCACTATCCTCCGGAATGCTAGCCTTGTAGCCCACCACCGCATCATCTTGTTGGATGATGCAAATAGGAGATATCTCATCAGACTTGGAGATAAGTTAACACCACCATCATAACTGTTCTTGTGTAGAGTAACACCTTTTATATAAACAGTGAATGTGGTACGCTAAGCCAGCACACAGTTGTTATGTTTAGTCTGAGACCACTAAATTAAAGTATTACAATGTTATCAATGAGACAGATGAATTAAAATACTTTTGTTTGTACTTGCCATTAAGTTAATATTGCGGTATCGGCAGCCATCTGGTCGGCTGCACTTCGAAGCACGCACGTCGGCAGCAACGCCGACGAGTTTCCCACAGCCACCACCGCGCCATGAGGACTCCGCCACGAACGCTTACGCCATTGCCAGTGATATACAGGCGTCCCCTCTCCGGAGCTCCCGCGGCAGATCTACTTAGGTTCAAACATCGACACACAGACACCCTATTTTACCGTGTTTGGCTTTTCATAACGTCTATAGGCTTTCATAGCGGTCGGGGCTCGTCATCTACGAAACAGTCATTCTATTGAAGACTGACTGAATTATAAACCTTTGTAACATCCAGATCCACTGTTAGCAACGTACCCTGCAATTACAGCAAACAACGTTATCTACCATTTTCCCTATTTGACATCAGAATTCTCTCACCACGCACTGCATCTGTTCGTCGCACCCATGTCCACTCAAGAACCACAAAGTGAGCAAAGGAAGTTACAGCGTATGCAACACATTTCATGGGAAAGGAATAAAACAAATGAGGGTTTGAAGAGGTAAAATATTCAAACATCAAACAAATAAATGAAAATAATTCCGGAAGAAATGTAAAGAGTCTATTTCATTCGAACTATGAATTCCGTTGCCGCCTATACGATGACGATACTAGATTTCGGAATAGCGGCGCCGACCACAGCTATAAGACGTCTGCGAACGCAGTAGTAACATGCCAGCCGTTCCTGCTATTTCAACCAGAACATTGAAGTACATACATATATTAAAAACCCTAAATTTTACCATATTATTCAAGAGCATAGAGATATATCGATTAAAAAGATCTACGTGTGAAAGAACGCTGCGAGGCACTTACACTATGTGATCAAAAGTATCCGGACATACACAAAAAGAAAAGTTTTTCATATTAGGTGTATTGAGCTGTCACCTACTACCCGGTACTTCACATCAGCGATCTCAGTAGTCACTATACATCGTGAGAGAGGTGACGCATGTATACAGGGTGTTACAAAAAGGTACGGCCAAACTTTCAGGAAACATTCCTCACACACAAAGAAAGAAAATATGTTATGTGGACATGTGTCCGGAAACGCTCACTTTCCATGTTAGAGCTCATTTTATTACTTCTCTCCAAATCACATTAACCATAGAATGGAAACACACAGCAACGGAACGTACCAGCGTGACTTCAAACACTTTGTTACAGGAAATGTTCAAAATGTCCTCCGTTAGCGAGGATACATGCATCCACCCTCCGTCGCATGGAATCCCTGATGCGCTGATGCAGCCCTGGAGAATGGCTTACTGTATCACATCCGTCTACAATACGAGCACGAAGAGTCTCTACATTTGGTACCGGGGTTGCGTAGACAAGAGCTTTCAAATGCCCCTATAAATGAAAGTCAAGAGGGTTGAGGTCAAGAGAGCGTGGCGGCCACGGAATTGGTCCGCCTCTACCAATCCATCGGTCACCGAATCTGTTGTTGAGAAGCGTACGAACACTTGGACTGAAATGTGCAGGAGCTCCATCGTGCATGAACCACATGTTGTGTCGTACTTGTAAAGGCACATGTTCTAGCAGCACAGGTAGAGTATCCCGTATGAAATCATGATAATGTGCTACATTGAGCGTGGGTGGAAGAACATACTGACGAAACTAAAATGAGCTATAACATGGAAATTAAGCGTTTCCGGACACATGTCCACATAACATATTTTCTTTATTTGTGTGTGAGGAATGTTTCCTGAAAGTTTGGCCGTACCTTTTTGTAACACCCTGTATGAGAAGGGCAGAAGGACGGATCCTCAAAATTTCAGACCAATATCCTTAACATTGGTTTGTTGCAGGATTCTCGAACATATTCTCAGTTCGAATATAATGAATTTCCTTGAGACAGAGAAGTTGTTGTCCATGCATCAGCACGGTTTTAGAAAGCATCGCTCCTGCGAAACACTACTCGCCCTTTTTTCACACGATATCTTGCGAACCATGGATGAAGGGTATCAGACAGATGCCATATTCCTTGACTTCCGGAAAGCATTTGACTCGCTGCCCCACTGCAGACTCCTAACTAAGGTACGAGCATATGGGATTGGTCCCCAAATATGTGAGTGGCTCGAAGACTTCTTAAGTAATAGAACCCAGTACGTTGTCCTCGATGGTGAGTGTTCATCGGAGGTGAGGGTATCATCTGGAGTGCCCCAGGGAAGTGTGGTAGGTCCGCTGTTGTCTTCTGTCTACATAAATGATCTTTTGGATAGGGTGGATACCAATGTGTTGCTGTTTGCTGATGATGCTGTGGTGTACGGGAAGGTGTTGTCGTTGAGTGACTGTAGGAGGATACAAGATGACTTGGACAGGATTTGTGATTGGTGTAAAGAATGGCAGCTACCTCTAAATATAGATAGATCTAAATTAATGCAGATGAATAGGAAAAAGAATCCCGTAATGTTTGAATACTCTATCAGTAGTGTAGCGCTTGACACAATCACGTCGATTAAATATTTGGGCGTAACATTGCAGAACGATATGAAGTGGGACAAGCATGTAATGGCAGTTGTGGGGAAGGCGGATAGTCGTCTTCGGTTCATTGGTAGAATATTGGGAAGATGTGGTTCATCTGTAAAGGAGACCGCTTATAAAACACTAAAACGACCTATTCTTGAGTACTGCTCGACCGTTTGGGATCCCTATCAGGTCGGATTGAGGGAGGACATAGAAGCACTTCGGAGGTGGGCTACTAGGTTTGTTACTGGTAGGTTTGATCATCACGCCAGTGTTACGGAAATGCTTCAGGAACTCGGGTGGGAGTCTCTGGAGGAAAGGAAGTGCTCTCTTCGTGAATCGTCACTGAGGAAATTTAGAGAACCAGCAATTGAGGCTGACTGCAGTACAATTTTACTGCCGCCAACTCATATTTCGCAGAAAGACCGCAAAGATAAGAGAGATTAGGGCTCGTACAGAGGCATATAGGCAGTCATTTTTCCCTCGTTCTATTTGGGAGTGGAACAGGGAGAGAAGATGCTAGTTGTGGTACGAGGTACCCTCCGCCACGCACCGTATGGCGGATTGCGGAGTATGTATGTAGATGTAGATGTAGATGTATGGGACACTCCGCGGAACTCACGGACTTCGAACGTGGAAAGGTGGTTGGGTGTCACTTGTGTCACACGTCTGTACGCGAGATTCCCACACTCATAAACATCCATAGGTCAACTGATTCCGATGTGATAGTGAAGTGGAAACGTGAAATTACACGTTCAGCACAAAAGCGCACAGGCCGACCTCGTCTGTTGACTGACAGAGACGGCCGACAGTTGAAGAGGATCTAATGTGTAATAGGTGGACATTTATCCAGACCATCATACAGGAATTCCAAACTGCATCATTTAGCAACAAGAGCTAAAAAGCATTTCCTTAGTCATATAAGACATATCGGAGACTGAACGTGCCGAAATGTGCAGCAGCAGTACAGCTCACCTCCTCAATGCAGCAGCAAATTATATGTATAATTGATTATTGATATTTCTTCATGCACTTAAAGCAAAGCAATAACAGTTACTTGAGATGAAAACAATGCTGTTTTGTTTAACTGACAGTTTAAGTAGAAGTGACGCTAACTGCATTAGTGTGGGAATGATGTCTGATCATGCGTTCTAACCAGAGATGGTTTTTGAAAATCCTTGATACAGTGATAAGAAAATGACATTATCCTTATTTCAGTAGATTCGTCTGTGTTATACCTCAGTGGAAACTGCTGCCATGTTCAATGGAAGGGATCAAACTCCCCCAGCGAGATTAGGTTATCATATGATTTTTGCAGGGGAATTTAGATTAGCAGGTCATCTTTTTAACGAGACAGTGCGGACTCATGTGCAAGAGCAGATAATTACAATTTTAATCTGTGTCCGCTACATTATTCGACATGCTCTTAACAGCCATACTGCCAACCAAACGTGTAGAGACTCTACAAGAAAATGTTGACGAATTTGACGGAGTTATTGTACCCAAAAATGCATTCTTCAGAAGAAATCATAATTTAGCTTTATGACACATACTGTGCATCAACAGATGGTAATGTGTATGATCCCACAATGACAGATAAAGGCTTTGGGCTATGTTCATAAGCATGTTCATATATCCGACTATATGCAAAAGTTTATAGGTACAAAAGTGTAAAACCCATTTGTATTTGTTTGTTTTTTCCATAAAATCCCTTGATACTAAGGTACATGTATTGTCAGCAACGTGTTTGAGTGGATGAAACAGTCTCATCACAAGAACTTCCTAGTAACTGATTGGTCCTACAATATTTGTGAAAATTAAATGAAAAATAAGATGAAAGGAGTATTTCTTTCTGACAATATGAGGGATAAATTTTGGTCCACAAGAATACTGCAAGAAGGAAGTTATTATGTCATTTCTAACACACCCAGATCGATTTCACACTGAATGTGTTTATGTCGTATTGTTATAAATATTCTAGAACCAATAATTCCCAAATATCTCACGACGCTGCCACTGGTAGTCTTTGATTAAACAAGAAAGAGAATGTTGATGTTGATGTTTATTTCTTGTGAAACTGGTTTAAATATAAAAATGTGTGTAAGCTGCTTTTTGAAATCTAAAAACATGTGCATAAGGCTGCAGCAGTTTGAATTTAATTGACTGCGATTTTTCCCTAAACAACTGCTGCTGGTTTTATGTAATATTTTACACCGGTTTTACAAAATTATCTCAAATGTTCCAGAGTGCTTATTTCTAAGTATCAACGTTGTTGTAAAAATTATGATTTAAAAGCAGAATCTCAAATTTATGGACCTCCTCCAGTTAAACTGCACTGTAGGAGTTGTGAAAGGGAGTAAATAGTATATTTTGTCCAATATATTATACGTTTTTAACATAAAAGCCCTTATCAAAACCCGCAGTCGCTACAGCTTTGTCTCCGCTACTCGTGGCCTGTGGCTAGCGCTGAAGCTTCTAGATCACAGGGTCCCGGGTTCGATTCCTGGCCAGGTTGGGACTTTTGTCTGCCTGGGGCCTGGGTGTTTGTATTGTCTTCATCATTTCATCATTATCATCATTCGTGACAGTGGCTAGATTGGATTTTGTAAAACTTGGTCTGTGTAAAAATTGGGACTTTGTGCAGGCACTGATGAACCCGCAGTTGTGGGCCCCATAAACCAAACATCAGTCACACTACAGCTTAGGCACTTCCAGAGGATAGTAATGGGAATACCGTCCGACCGGTTGGCCGTGCGGTCCAACGCACGGCTTTCCAGGCAGAAAGGAGCGCCTGGTCCCCGGCACGAATCCGCCTGACGGATTTGTGTCGAGGGCCGGTGCGCTTTACAGTCTGTGAATGGTTTTTAGGCGGTTTTCCATCCGCCTCGGCAAATGCTGGCTGGTTCTCCTTATTCCGCCTCAGCTACACTCTGTCGGCGATTGCTGCGCAAACAAGTTCTCCACGTACGCGTACACCACCATTACTCTACAACGCAAACATAGGGGTTGCACTCGTCTGGTGTGAGACGTTCCCTGGGGGGTCCACCGGGGCCGAACCGCACAATAACCCTCACTTCGGTGCGGGGCGGCGGAGGGGTGAAGTGGACTGCGGTAGTCGTCGTGGAGTTGTGGACCACTGCGGCTGCGGCGGGGACGGAGCCTCTCCGTCGTCTCTAGGTCTCCGGTTAACATAACATAAAGGGCCTACTCTATTTTGTATAAACCTCTGGTTAAGAGTCAGTTACGTTACTGCCTGAGCTACAAGGACTGCTCATCTTTATAAACTTTTAGAATAAAACTGCCATGACGAGGTGAGGAACAATCAGCCAGTTCACAGCCAATACACAGCGTGGTGTGCGACTGCTGGCAGTTGCTATCATTCGGAAAACTGAATTTTTATAAGTACTTTTCCGGCGAGATTAGTATATAACATTCGATGTCTCGGGGCTGTATTGCTTCAGGGCTTGTTTTCCCTTCGAGTAGAGAGAAAATCATTTGGAGAGCAGGTGATGGACCAGTGGCGGGTGGGAGGTAGTGGCCAAAGCTATATCGCTGCTGGTGTGTGTGGGGCATACAGGGGTGCGAGCAGATGATGCGTGACCGGTGCAACACGCTGCAGGTAGCAGCTGGCAAGTCATCCAGGCGCTAGAGTGCGATCGTGTAAAAACTGAACTATAGGAACCGCTTTGGCCGTAGTGTGTTTGTGGCATCGTGATAGTTAAGTACTGCTACACACATGCCAATCAAAGGTTTGATGTCTTATGGACGTACCTAAATATTTCAATAGATAGACCACACAATATGCTGCTGTTCAAAACACGCTATCTCACTTGGATTTCCTAGCATTTGTATATTTTAACCGAAGTCATAGAGGCGAAAACGCACGGGAAGACACAGAAGTCGCCGTATTGTGCAGTCATCTTGAATTGTGATGTCATTTTGATGGACTTATACGACGGTTTGCAAAGGTAGCCATATTGTTTTGAGATGTCATAAAAGCAGCGTAGAAGGAATCAGGATAACTGGCCTTTTACGTGATAGATAGGTAGGGGAGTGAGAGAGTTGGTAATGTACAGGTGCGCAAAAGCCATTGATATGGGTGACAGGTGAGGGAGATAGGAAATACAGGTTATAAGCTATTCAGTAATGTTCATCTTACTGGTATGCTTTCCAGGAAGTACTGACGGAAGAGTTAGAGAATATCGAACGAAGAGTGGCGTATATAGTCACAAGGATGTTTAGAGAGCGCGAGAACGTTTCCAGGAATCTTAAAAAACTCCAGTTGCAAACGTTACAAGAGAGACGTTGTGACTCACGCCGAGACTTACTACTGAAATTTCGAGAATAATTTTGGGGAATAATCGGGCATCATAATATTTTCCTCCATATACATCTCACGAAATGACCACGATAAGAACATTGGCGAAATTAGAGCTAACCGACAGTCACTGTTGTCTCACGCCATTCACCAGTGGAGCAGAGAAGTGGGATCACTTAGTGGTATCCGAAGTACCTTCCGCCACACACCGTTACGTGGCCTGCGGAGTATGATGTAGATGAATCATTGTGCCCCATTTGGCAAAACCGGAATTCCAGCAAATAGCTGTAATTAACGCAGATAGGCCTACTATGTTCCGTAAATTTCATTAACGTCTGTGTGTAGGTGCTGTGAATTGTGCAGTCCATGACTGGGTGATGAATGCATTTTATTTTCTTTGCTGTTGTTTTCAAAGTGAGTGTATTCATCACCACGAAATATTGTTGTGCAATCGCTATCAGCGTTGAACTGCTAATTACTACGTAGTTTCTTCGGTTGTGTGTTCCTTTGTGCTGTTGTTGTTGTGGTCTTCAGTCCTGAGACTGGTTTGATGCAGCTCTCCATGCTGCTCTAACCTGTGCAAGCTGCTTCATATCCCAGTACCTACTGCAACCTACATCCTTCTGAATCTGCTTAGTGTATTCATCTCTTGGTCTCCCTCTACGATTTTTACCCTCCACGTTGCCCTCCAGTACTAAATTGGTGATCCCTTGATGCCTCATAACATGTCCTACCAACCGATCCCTTTTTCTTGTCAAGTTGTGCCACAAATTTCTCTTCTCCCCAATTCTATTCAATACCTCCTCATTAGTTATGTGATCTACCCATCTAATCATCAGCATTCTTCTCTATCCCCACATTTCAAAAGCTTCTATTCTCTTCTCGTCCAAACTATTTATAGTCCATGTTTCACTTCCATACTTGGCTACACTCCATACAAACACTTTCAGAAACGACCTCCTGACACTCGATGTTAAAAACATATCTTCTTCAGAAAAGCTTTCCTTGCCATTGCCAGTCTACATTTTATATTCTCTCTACTTCGACCACCATCAGTTATTTTGCTCCCCAAATAGCTAAACTTTTTTACCACCTTAATTTAATTCCCTCAGCATCGCCCGACTTAATTCGACTACATTCCATTATCTTCGTTTTGCTTTTGTTGATGTTCATCATATATCCTCGATCCAAGAGATTGTCCATTCCGTTCAACTTCTCTTCCAAGTTCTTTCCTGTCTCTGACAATTACAATGTCATCGGCGAACCTCAAAGTTTTTATTTCTTCTCCATGGATTTTAATACCTACTCCGAACTTTTCTTTTGTTCCCTTCACTGCTTGCTCAATATACAGATTGCATAACATCGGTGAGAGGCTAAAAACTTGTCTCACTTCCTTCCCAACCACTGCTTCCCTTTCATGTCCCTCGACTCTTATAACTGCCATCTGGTTTCTGTGCAAATTGTAAATAGCCTTTTGCTCCCCGTATTTTACTCCTGCCACCTTCAGAATTTGAAAGAGAGTATTCCAGTGAACATTGTTAAAAGATTTCTCTGTCTACAAATGCTAGAAACGTAGGTTTGTCTTTTCTTAATCTATATTCTAAGATAAGTCGTAGGGTCAGTATTCCCACGCGTGTTTCAATATTTCTACGGAATCCAAACTGATCTTCCCGGACGTCAGCTTCTACCAGCTTTTCCATTCGTCTGTACAGAACTCCCCTTTGTTTTCTGCAGCTGTGACAATTAAACTGGTAGTTAGGTATTTTTTACATCTGTCAACACCTGTTTTCTTTGGGATTGGAATTATTATATCTTCTTGAAGTCTAAGGGTATTTCGCCTGTCTCATACATCTTGCTCACCATATGGTATAGTTTTGTCAGGACTGGCTCTCCCGAGGCCGTCAGTAGTTCCATTGGAATGTTGTCTACTCCTGGGGCCTTGTTTCGACTTAGGTCTTTCAGTGCTCTGTCAAACTCTTCACGCAGTATCATATCTCCCATTTCATCTTCATCTACATCCTCTTCCATTATAATAATGTTGTCCACAAGTACATCGCCCTTGTATAGTACCTCTGTATACTCTTTCCGCCTTTCTGCTTTCCCCTCTTTGCTTAGAACTGGGTATCCATCTGAGCGCTTGATATTAATACAAGTGGTTCTCCTTTCTTCAATGGTCTCTTTAATTTTCCTGTAGGTAGTGTCTATCTTACCCCTAGTGATACATGCCTCTACATCCTTACATTTGTTCTCCAGCCATCCCTTCTTAGCCATTTTGCACTTCCTGTCGATCTCATTTTTGAGACGTTTGCATTCCTTTTTGCGTACTTTATTTACTGTATTTTTATATTTTCTCCTTTCATCAATTAAATTCAATATTTCTTCTGTTACAAAAGGATTTCTACTAGCCCTCGTCTTTTTACCCACTTGATCCTCTGCTTTCACTACTTCATCCCTCAAAGCTACCCATTCTTCTTCTACTGTATTTCTTTCCCCCATTCTTGTCAATCGTTCCCTTACGCTCTCCCTGAAACTCTGTACAGCCTCTGGTTTAGTCAGTTAATCCAGGTCCCATTTCCTTAAATTCCCACTTTTTTGCAGTTTCTTCAGTTTTAATATACAAATCAGAACCAATAGATTGTGGTCGGAGTCCACATCTGCTCCTGGAAATGTATTACAATTTAAAACCTGGTTCCTAAATCTCTGTCTTAACCATTATATAATCTATCTGAAACCTTCCAGTATCTCCAGGCTTCTTCCATGAATACAACCTTCTTTTTTGACTCTTGAACCAAGTGTTAGCTATGATTAAGTTACGCTCTGTACAAAATTGTACCAGGCGGCCTGCTCTTTCATTACTTACCCCCAGTCCATATTCACCAACTACGTTTCCTTCTCTTCCCTTTCCCACTAACGAATTCCTGACACCCATGACTATTAAATTTTCATCTTCCTTCACTATCTCAATAATTCCTTTTATGTCATCACACATTTCATCAAACTCTTCGTCAACTGGAGAGCTACTTGTCATATAAACTTGTACTACCGCAATAGGCATGGGCTTCGTGTCTATCTTGGCCATAATAATGCGTTCACTATACTCTTGTAATAGCTACCCCGCACTCCTACTTTTTTTATTCATTATTAAACCTACTCCAGCATTCCCTATATTTAATTTTGTATTTGTAACCCTGTATTCATCTGACAAGAATCTTATTTCTCCTGCCACCGAACTTCACTAATTCCCACTGTATCTATCTTTAACCTATCCATTTCCCTTTTTAAATTTTCTAACCTACCTGCCCGATTAAGGGATCTGACATTCCACGCTCCGATCGGTAGAACGCCAGTTTTCTTTCTCCTGATAACGACGTCTTCTTGAGTAGTCCCCGTCCGGAGATCCTAATGGGGGACTTTTTTACTTCAGGAATATATTACCCAAGAGGATGCCATCATCATTTAACCATACAGTAAACCTGCATGCCCTCAGGAAAAATTACGGCTGTAGTTTCCCCTTGCTCTCAACCGTTTGCAGTACCAGCAGAACAATGGCCGTTTTGGTTAGTGTTACAAGGCCAGAGCAGTCAATCATACAGACTGTTGCCCCTGCAACTATTGAAAAGCTGCTGCCCCTCTTCAGGAACCACACATTTGTCTGGCCTCTCAACAGATACCCCTCCGTTGTGGTTGCACCTACGGTACGGCTATCTGTATCGCTGAGGCACGCAAACCTCCCCACCAACGTCAAGGTCCATGGTTCATGGGGGGGTTCTTTGTGCTACATCTTTCAAATGTGTTTTAAAAGATTTTCCAGGTTATATTTAAGAGGATTTATTCTGATTACTGTATTATACACATAGTTCTCGCAGCAGCAAGACCAATTCATGGGACTATTTAGTTGTAGCATTAACGTCAAAGTGTCTATACGTAGCACCCTATATTTAGGACGAGGAATCCCCGTAAGTCATTTTTAATTCAGTTTTGCACCGTTTTACATGGTCATGTTTATCTACGGAAATTATGATCGGTAGCTACGAATGATTAACATCATCTACATCTTTACATTCCGTCATATGTAAAACCAACAAAACGTTTACACTATATGACGTTGTAGTTATAGGGGAGCAGTGATATGATACAACCATACTTCCCAAACTTTCTTAAAAAGAATTTTATAGCAGGTGGTCTTATTCTCTTATGTTTATTTTTCTGGTAAGCAGTTTAATTCCAAACTTGTCACAACGACTAGATAACAGTTTAACATTTATAAGCTCGTGACTCCTTCGTTAATGCATTGCTACAGTTTTATGAAATCTGGTGGGCAATAACTCTTTTCTTACACTTTTGTTTCAGCTTAAAAAAATATCTACAACTCACACAGATTTCACTAACACCGAGATATATCGTTGACTCACATTGATACGTTTGAAATCATGTCACTTAGTGGTCTGTCACATTCTGAAAAACGTTGCCATACTTGCTACTTCGTCCGTATGAACTTCTTTCTTCATCTGCTCACGTTTTGGAACAATTCTTCTCCATACTAAATACCTTCATCTATCTTTCGTTTTCCTTCCCGCTGCTAACACTAGTTTCCTCTAAATTAAATTCTAGATTGTGACGAGCGTCTACAGGCCAGAATATCAAATAATGTGGACTGTAAGTCTGTCTCTCCTGCTTAAGTAAGAGTTACCTTAACAACAGAACGAAAGGTAAACAGTAGATGAGAAGGGACTGCGACAAGGTTGTACAGTGGCAGATGTTATTCATTTTGTACATTGATCTACGTGTGGGAATTTTAAAAGAGAATTTAGATTAAAGGAGAAGAAATAAAATGTTTGATATTTAATGATAACATAGTAATTCTATCAGCGACGGCAAATGACTTGGAAGGGTAGCTGAATGGGGTCGACAGTGTCTCTTAAAGAGTTTACAAGCCGAGCATTAACAGACATAAAACGAAGGTTACGTCACGTAGGTGAATTAAATTGGGGATGATGAGGGAACTAGATTAGGAAATGAGAGACTAAAAGCAGTAGATGAGCGTTGCCATTTAGGCAGAAAAATAGTTCATGCTAGGTCGAGTGCAGACTGGTAAAACCGAGTAAAATATTTCTGAAACGAGAGATTTTATAACTTCAAAACCAAGTTGAAATGTCAAGTAGTCTTTTCTCAAGTTATTTGTCTGGAGAGCAGCCCTGCAGGAAGTGAATCGTGGACAATAAACATGAAGACAAGAAGAGAATAGAATATTTTCATACGTGGTGCTACAGAAGAACGTTGAAGATTAGATGGGTAATCGAATAACTAAAGATAAAGTACTGATCTCACTTGAGGAGAATAGCAATTTATTCACAAACTGATTAAAAGGAGGGATGGGTTGGTTGATGCATCAAGGAACTGTCCATTGGTATTTGAGGGAAATATGTGTGTACAAACTTCCAGCATGCTGGAGTAGCTTGAGTCAGCAACTTCTGTTAATCAGTAGAACGAGAAACCAATCTAAGTTCCAAATTTTTTATTTCTTACTCATTCATTGACGTGTTTGTGGCCGATACCCATTTTCAAATCATCATAACAAAGTCGAAAATGATACTTCAGAAGACGTCAAAAACGGGCAATGATCATTTATACTGCAGTTATCTGTATGCACTGTAAATGTTCATTGCAAATTTTTGACATATTCTGAAACTCCTTTTTTGACTTTGTTATGATGATCTGAAAATGGGTATCGACCCGAAACCAGTCATCGAATAAATAAAAAGTAAAAAGTTTGCAGCTTGTATTGGTTTTTAATTCTACTGAAATGTGTGTGTGTTTGAGATGGCGGAATGATTGGGAGCAGTAAAACTGTAAAAATGTAAAGGGTGACAAACGCTGGGACTCAGAAATCAGACTGAAATCGACGTAAGTTACAGTAGTTACGCACAGATGTTGAGCCTTACACTGTATAAACTAGCGTTGGCAGCTGCAACAAAATAGTCTTCATAGTCAAGACCGCAGCAAAAATGATATTGATTACCGTCAATACATTGGTTCTTACATTAATTTTAACGGTCATTCACGTGGCACTGCAAACTCTTTTACACGTGCTTATAGTTCGGATATGAAGTCTTCATTCGAAACGATATAAATTCCTTTTTCCTTAGTTTGAAGCAATTTTTTTAATGTGAGGCAGAACTTTTTTACTAAATCGAAGACCGACGTAACGCTATTGTTCGAAGAAACGCAATTAAAGCCATATGTGGCTGTCACTGGCATGTGCGATGCTTTCAGTAAAATCTACTTTTTTAGTATATTACACATATTATAACGTAATTATCCTCCAGTCGCTCAGAAAATTAAAATGTCCAGCACTAAACAGTAATTAACGGTAATTTTAAATAACTGGGGTTTAATTCAAATGAGTCGTTGCATATAAAGGGAAAATACGCTCTAGAGAACATTCAAAAATTTAATTCCTATTAACGTGAATAACCGTTGAGTGCCAATCGGCTGCTCTGTCATAAAAATTAGTTTCTCCATTGAATTACTGTCACTCATATGGCTCGTAACGTACTGCAGAGTCTGTACCAATACAGTGCTTCCACAATAGTGGCCAGAGTTCAGAGATACTTACACATGGTAATGCGACCTAGTTATCTCTTTGTAAAGACGATTCCTAGTGCCGATTACACATATAATCGCAAATTGGTTTATTAATAACAACACGCACGGCAACAGTTCTTAGCGATATAGAGAGGGTCCTGTCTGAATAGCAATCATTTTGTCATTTCCCTTAATTACTGTCTTCATAAACGAAAACTGTAACACTGGATGTACAGTGCATCCAGTGTGCTTTATGCACAGTTAAAGAAATGAAATTTCGTAGCAGTGAATAGTTCTTCCAAGAAACTTGCACATTCCATATCGTGTTCCTCATCCGCTTAAGTGGTGTCTGACAAACTACAGGGACAAAGCAAGAAAAGGGTATAATGGCATATGTGGATATCAAACTGATTTCTTCACACGTTAGGCTGAAAACTCAGTTTGGTTGCTTCAGATCTAGGTACTACATAGATGAAAAGCGTGGCATATTTTTATATGTAAATGCAAAGCTGTTCAATTCTAAATTAAATGACTCAAGTACTACTAAAAAAACCATATAAGAGATACGTGCCTGTTACCTTAACGTTAATTCAGTTTGTAATGGTGTATGTTGGTCATGCATTTTTGGTGTGTGTATGTTATCGATTTGCACGTCAGAGAGAGAGAGAGCAAGTTCCATTACTGTTGAACAATCTTTGGTCTAGCTGTGGCGCAGTTTTTGCCTGTGCGCAGTCTAATACATTCTTAGTTGAAGTCTGGCAGGGATGGACGTATTCTGTAGTGTTGTGATAACTTGTGATTGTATCTCTTAACTGGAGAAAGATTCACTGTAAAGAACAGCAAAGATGACTGTGATGTATGTATTGCAAGGCGAATAGGATATAAATTTTGAATGATATTATTATTTTTTAAGAGAAGAAGTTTGAGGTAAGAATGCAGCACTGCGCAGCCAGGAATGATATTCTCCGCTAGTTGGCTTGCTCAGAGCTGAGAGGAAGACCACTCCACTTCCCTGAGTGGTGGATTAACATATTAACTGATTAAGCTGTTTGGTTTTTATAGAAATTCTCTGCTGACTTTGTACCATTTTTAAAATCATTGTTCACTTTGTTATAGCATAGTATTGTTCAGTCCAATGTTATGTGTGAACATCGCGCAAAGTTTTACTCTGTCTTTTTGAATACGTACTTCATTCTAAAATCGTTGTCTTGGAATATCATTTCATAGGAAAGATTACTCTCCCCACCCCACTGTTTATCTTTACGCATTACCTCAAGCAACAGTTTTAATATGTATTTAGAAACAGAAGTATAGCTTAGCCGCCGCCAGCTTGCTGTCTACTGTTGTGCTTTCGAGAAATCTGCGACATTGGTGTCAAGAGTGAGGTAATTGGAAACTTTGATTAGGGCCAACTAACTGTTTTTGTACAGTTGCGCATTTAACACAAAGGCAAGTTGCATTGTGATCAGTTATATTTCAGTTCAAATTAGGTTTTGTCTGTTCAAAGGCTAGCACATTGGATAGCAGTTTGTGGGGACATAGTTTTGATAGTACGTAGAGTTTTACAAATTGGAGGGTAAAGATGAGCTAAATTTCATACAAAAACAAATATACTGGGCAGGTTAGAATGAAAACTCAAGAAGTGCATTCATTTAAAAATTATCAACATGTAAATAAAGAAAAAGTAGAAATGGATTAGCTGTTCTCTTCTTCAGTAGAAGATATCGTATCGAGCACAGCGAGCTTGAAACCGATATATCAAATGTCAGTTGTTAAATGAATGTCAGGTCCTTTGATTCCGTATTGCGAATTGTGCAGGTGATTCACTTAGAAAATGAACGGAGGAGGACCTCTGGAAGAAGCGTTCGAATGTATCCTTACTGCTGAATATTGTTTCCGTCTGCATTATAAAGAGAACATTGAACGCATTACTCATACAAAGGCATCTATGAAACAATTCTACCACACCATCCACCCCCTGTCCACTCGTGAGTTGAGTGTAAGAAACCTTAACATTGTATTGTTAAGGGTGTGGAGATAAGAGCACAAGTTTGAAATTGTATCATCGTGGCTGTCACTATTCGATAGGTCGATAAGTGTGACAGATCGACAGGAGAGTGATAGGAGTTAGTAAACATGGAGCGCTACAGGATGCAACAACGCGTTCATGCCGCTAAACGTTGCTGTTAATATGGCGGACGTTTTAACATCAGCTCTTCACTATTTTCACTAAAGATATGTATCTCCCTGTTAAAAAAAAAATCCAATTGAATCAACAACTTCTACCAACAGACTACGGACTGAGAAGACAGTCGACTAGCTGAAATACAGAACAACAAGAAGTGAATGTCACTGGTCACTCCCGTTTAAGCTGCAATGGCTTTGTTAATATGCACAGTGCCGTTATTTGGAACTCAGAATACCGCCGATTGTATAAGGAGAAAAAAATGTCTCTTCAGCATGACACTGTCTGGTGTACATTGTAATCTGGGAACATTACTGGACTATTTTCTTTGAAACCAAGGCAATTTAGCCATTAATAGTAAATTATCGTGATATGATGACCCAGTTCTCTGTGCCTCATTCCGAAATAATTGCTCTCGGAGATCTGTGGTTTAAGCAAGACGGTCCCATTTGGTATACCGCCCATGAAACAGTAACAAGACTGTGCCACTTGCAATTCGGGCAATTAAAAATCAACGAGTCTTTTCCTGGTCGTGTTTTCTCCCGTTTTGGTGACCATAATGGGGCTCCAAAATCTTGCGATTTAACTCCTATTGACTTCTTTCTTCAAGTTTTCTGGAGTCTCAGCTTTATGTCAATAAACATAAGACTATTCAGGCATTAAATGCTATATCAATGAAACGACATGACATTAGTGCTACATCGTTGTTGACACGAATGCCATGACGGCCATTTACCAGTTGTGTTACTCCAGACATGAATACAAAATGTTTGCGTTATAAATCAATAAATATTACAATTCAACGCTACAGAAAACTATGTCTCTTCTTAAGCCTAAATCTTGCGCTGCTATTGGAAGAGGGTGAAAACGCCACAATGTGATCATCTAAAGCGTGTATAACATAGTCCAGTTTTAGTAGGAATAATATTTATTATATATTCTTTGGAAATCCTAAGAATCACAGAGACAAACACTGATCACATTGTAGTGCAACAGAGATTAATGTCTCATAGCGTATGATTTTAAGTTAAAGAAAAAACCTTTTCAATCCGACGTTCCTGAGTAAAGCGTGTGAATGAGGCTAGCTTGTCATTGTATGCACCATAATTAGCTAGCAGTTTATTGTGTTTCTATGCCGTGAGCGAGCCTTTCCAGTTAGTGGTCTTGACATGAAATATTGTGGATCTAGCAAGAGCCACTAATTGTTTAAACTCACTGACGTAATTACGAATAACTCTCAGGAGAAAGGCAATGTAAGAGAATCTTGTCGAGAAACATGGAGTTCTGGAGCGTATCTGAGTAGTGTAATCTACTTGTATGTAAAACTTATCAAGCGAGGTGGCGCCGTGGTTAGCGCACCGGATGCGCAATTGGGAGAACGATGGTTCAATCCCGCGCCCGGCCGTCCTGATTTATGTTTTCCGATAATTCCCTAAATAGCTTCATGCAAATGCTAGGATGACTCTTTCGAAAGGCCATGGCCAATTTCCTTCCCCATCCTTCCCTAATCCGAGAATGTGTTCCGTCTCCAATGACCTAGTTGCGGACGGGGCGTTGAAAACAAATTTCTTTCTGCTCCAGCGTAAAACGTCTAGAATGTGCAGGTAGTATTTCCTCTGGGTTTCACAGTTCATATGTGACCTGAGCAAGGATCTCTTCATTAGTATAACAAAGAGTCGGCCTTCCACAAGCGCGTTACACACAGGTAAGCCCTCATATTAGGCATACAGGTTACTTTCGCAGGCGGAATATTTAAATCCGCTGTTTGATTGTGACATGTGAATGCTGTTAGATTTCATCAATGGAAGTTTTACGCAAGCATTCGGTGTTGTATGGTATGAGGATAGCGACGTATTGAGAGTTGCTAGCAGTTCGTTGGGCCTCTTAGACATCTGTGTTTTATTTGCTGTCCCGCACATCCCACCGATTACGGATCTAAATAACAAGACAAATATAGTTTTCGGATTTTCGTAAGTCTAGCGATAAAGAAGTATCGGGTTCTATTCCCCGTCAGTCCTCACTTCTATCACCTCTGGCGGTGTTTGTTAACGTGAAAAAATTATGAGCTGCGCCGTCTTTCTGAGTCCACGTTAATCTCTCTCTATAACTTGGTGGGTAAGTCCCTTCAGAGGTAGGTGTAAGGCTATGACGTACGACCTCCAATCCAATAGGAGGTGAAACAAACAGTGACTCATTACCACCCAGCCAAAAGACTGACAAACAACTGGAAACAGCGTCTGCCGTAATATATCTAGGCGTAACTATCCAGAGCGACCGTAAGTGCAATGACCATATGAAAGAGATAGTGGGAAATGCAGACACAAGACTCCGATTCATCGGAAGAATCTTAAGGAAATGTAACTCATCCACGAAAGAAGGAAATATAACTCATCCATGAAACAAGTAGCTTATAAGGCCCTTGTTCGCCCGATTGTTGAGTATTGTTCATGTGTCTGGGACTGATAGAGGAAGTAGAGAAGATCTAACGAAGAGCGGCGCGTTTCATCACAGGATAGTGGAACAGGTGAGAAAGCGTTACAGATACGCTAAACAAACTCCACTGGCAGACGTTGCATGGGGGCTAAATTAAAATTAAATATGAATGCAAATATTTTTAGTAGCTGTATGTCCGATTACGCAAGTCTCGTAAACGGATGGCCCTGAGTAGTATTATTACGCTATCTGACTGCATAGAACAACAACAAAGAATGAAATGAAAATTTCAGTTAATAAAATTAATTAATTAAGTCCCCAGCAACTATAAAATCTACGAAGCCAACAAAGCACAAGTGTAGCTGTTCTGTTTGTGGTAGTGTGACTCAACGCACATCTGGCACGGTTCTTCTTCAACAAGACAATAAATTTTAAATACCATTTATACTGACGTGATAAAAGAAAATTAGAAATACTATAATTGTGCAAAAAACCCAGAATTACACTCTAATACAAGAACACACGCCAGATGCTTTGTTGACTGAACCTGTAATGAAGCATTATTCAGGACACACAAATAATAAGAAAATAAAGAACAGTAGTTAGTTACCTTAATTTATATTGACGAAAAGCACTCAGATCATTACAATATCTCCATTGGAACAACATCTGCTATCTCTCCCATCAAATAACTGCATAAACATGGAACCACACTCTCCACTACCACATCTCACTCTGACTTCACGACATGCAGTGTCCACCACAACTTCTCGGCCAGCACTGCCTGCCGCTACGTCTCAATAAGCACTGCCAGTGGAGGCGGCGGAACAATACTCTCTGGCGCGATTTTTGGCGCTGTGGCTCAGTGTAGCCACTTTTCATATGCCCTTCCTCCACGGGCTAGAATTTGATGGTATTTTTGCCAGCATTGGTGGTGAAAATACCACCAAATTCGTCAAAAAAAATACAGACAAAAATAAAAGATAATATTAATACGTAAATATCATATAACTAGATAAAATTTTGGCTTTGCACTGACCTTTCAATAGCCTAATATATAAAATACACTAAGCAATACAAATTCTTTCATACATATGACTTTACATAATAGTTTACAGAAATATCATGTGGTTAAACAATTCAATCGATAGCGTCAGCAATGACGAATATGTACAGGTAAGAGTCTCATAACTTTTCACAAACAGTAATACACAAAAAATCAGTTTATACAAATATTCACATAAAATGTTTACACAACAAGTGGTTGACAGTTCCAGCAGTAGCACCCAGCAATGTTGAGTATGTGCAGACTCCAACAGGTGACATCATTTCAGTAGAAGCAGTCCATCAGTGGCACCCAGCAATGTTGAAGAGGTACAGACAGCAAGAAGTAACATCATTTCAGTAGAAGCAGTTCCATTTGTGGTACCCAGCAATGTTGAAGAGGTACAGACAGCAAGAAGTAACATCATTTCAGTAGAAGCAGTTCCATTTGTGGTACCCAGCAATGTTGAAGAGGTACACACAGCAACAAGTCACATTTCTCAGTAGAAGCAGTTCATCAATGGCACCCAGCATTGTTGAGTAGGTGCAAACAGCAACAGGTGACATCATCTCAGTAGAATCAGTCCATCAGTGGCACCCAGCAATGTTGAGTAGGTGCAGACAGCAAGAAGTAACATCATTTCAGTAGAAGCAGTTCCATCTGTGGTACCCAGCAATGTTGAAGAGGTACACACAGCAACAAGTCACATTTCTCAGTAGAAGCAGTTCATCAATGGCACCCAGCAATGTTGAGTAGGTGCAAACAGCAACAGGTGACATCATCTCAGTAGAATCAGTTCATCAGTGGCACCCAGCATTGTTGAGTAGGTGCAGACACCGACAAATGACATCATTTCCATAGAAGTAGCTCCATCTGTGCACCTGGTATTGTTGAGTAGGTGCAGAGAGCAACAAGTGACATCATTTCAATAAAAGCAGTTCCATCAGTTGCACCCAGCAATGATGAGCAGGTGCAGAGAGCAGTCCATCATATTCACTATCACTGATCACACAGTTCATTAGCAGAAATTAAACATGTCCTAGTGGCACCAATCATGTAGAAAAAGTACAAGTAACAGTCCATAATTTCACCATCACTAATCAGACAGTTCAAGCATGAACAATAGTTTGAATGCACATACAAATGCTTTTACAATGCTCTTACACTAAACATACAAATCATAACAAACACACAAATGATATCAGATAATTGTCATATTACTATTACAAATACACAAACATCAGTAAACCTATAATATTTATGGGTGTCAGTGCAAGCCACTACAAACAAATAAAATAATATTTAGGAGATAGGTGGGTAGGATTAGGAAAGGAAAACACTCAAAACACACTCACTCATCTTTCATCCACATTAAGTACTATTGTGTAATTGAATTGTGTTAACTGTGTGAATCCACTTCTGTCAAAATTTCATGTTCATCATGTGTATCAAGTAGTAGTGACAGCAATGTATAACAGTCAATAATAGTTAAGTCAACGTCATAGTCATCATGTCAAGACCAATGTTTGCCAAGCCAAATAAAAATGTACGGTTGCTGAACAACTGTCAGTGTGCCAAGATATGCAACTTCCTCTCTCCAAAAAAAGTACATACTGCTTAGTGATTTAACAAAGTGTGTGTAGACAATCTTCCTTCCATTTTAGTGTTCTAGTCTGCTATCTTCATCCTCCTTGTACCATATAGACCAACAAAAAAAAAAAAAAACAAAAAAAATATGCACCTCACTTACTTTACCTCTTATATACCAAAACTCCAATCAACTTCATATAATCTCAATACCTCAATAATACCTCTTCAATACGTCGATACATATAAACCTTATTGCCAGTATCATTTCACTTCCATAACAACTCTTTCCTCTAGTCAGTCTCCTCGATCGAGTACAGATAAAATCCTAATGCAAACCTCCTCATCCCATACAATCCGAAGACACACTGTCAACACACAACCTCTGTGTAATCCATCTGACCAAAATCTTCTACTCATTATGAATTATAAACAAAGAATGCATACATGACCTCTAACAGACTTAGCTCGAATAACTCTCAGTAATTAAGTACGATTACGGAGTGTGAATGATCATAATATTTCACAGTGTGTACACCACTTCAAGAATTATGGCAAACAGAAGCAAACATGTGGAGTATTTCTTGTGTCAAGTGTCACTTCCTATTTCAGTTGCTCACGAAAAATGCAGTGTAATAACTGTGTTGGTATGTCATGTCGTTAGATTCCTTCCTATTGGCATACATTTATACAGCTTTCATAAAACCTCCAGCTCATGTGACTTCTATGATGTTTCTTGTACTAAAGTCGCTCGTCGAATTACTGCAGTTCATCTTCTTATGTTAAAATATAAAGCACTGAGCGTAAGCAAAACAAGCAACAGCGAGTAAATATACCAGTAGTGAACAGAATGTCAACAAGTGGATGCAGCACAATTTCTATAACGAGGCTTCGCCAAGCGAACAATCCGTAACCCATACCACATCGTACCCACGCTCCATGTCCGTACACTGTACATCAGCATTGCTATATACCAAATTAAAGTATAGTTATGACAACAAGCAGAAATGTGTAAATGTGCAATCCATACGCATAGCAGTAAACATATATCTTACGTACTAAACAGGTCATTAACATCGTATCTTAATAAGTAAACATGAAGGCGCAAGCAGATAAATCACAAAGTATAACTTACATACCTAACCACATCAGCACAATTAATCAGGTGACAATTATAATTTAAATAAATAGGCACAGCAGGCACATAATTAAAAATATGACATCAGTGAAAAAGCAGTGCAGCCAAGCGATGCATAATATACACAAGTAACAATCCAGTTCATTAATAATTATTGTCAAAATCAGTTAACGTACGCAAGCACGTCGCTTCACAAGTAATTTCATAGAACATGAAATTTAGCACAAAGTATGAATCACGTAATCGCGAGCAGCAAATTACGTCTAAAGTACGTACCTAAGTGGAAATATGTTACCTGAAAAATAAACTCAATTAATAATTACCTTTTTAGTTTATTACTTTCTTCTTCGAAATGACATTTTTCCTGAAATTTTCTCGATAGCAAGTCGTCTTAACGTCGGACACGCATAGAATTTACCTGAAGTTCTTAAATATTTTATAAAACCGTATCCTGAAAAATACTGAATGTTAATAACATAATTCATCAAGTCATTATAGCTTTATACTGAATTTAGTCGGAGAAATTAGACTGTGTATTTATTTACGGCTGTCAGTGCATTCGCACTGAGCGCTCGATCAGCTGTAGGCGCGTGACGTAGGAAGTGATTGTTTGCGGTCAACGACTGCCTTGTGCGGCGCGCAGACTTGACTGTTGCTTTGAGTATATGCCGCCGCCAAAACACAGCGCGGTATCCTTGTACTCTCTGTGTGTTTACATACAACTGTTAGTTTCTCAAAAGTATGTCATTCTACAAAAATTTTTCAAAAGTATATCATTCCACAAAAATTTTAACGTTAGATATATGATGTATTCCCTTAGAGCGTCGTGATTTAAGAGTTTCTACTTCGACAGTGTTATCATGAATAATTTTGCGAATTCTATATGGGCCGTTACAAAGCAGAAAAAATTTCCGACACAAGCCTTTTCCTTTGTGAGACAAACGATGAGCCTTAATTAACACCTTCTGACCAACTGACAAGATTTTTAAACGACCAGGACGCTTAGCTGATTTCTCTCTTCTAGCAGCCGCAGATGCAATATTTTGTAGAGCCAGGTTGACAACTTCAGAATGCCGCAGTTTCCGTGTAGGCGGGAAAGGAACGATTTCAGAAATGCGATTTGTCGGTGCTTTGTTTTTTAATATCAGTATAGGTGGTAAAGAAGTTGAGTCATTAGGAAGTTCATTCAGAATGTTTTGAAAAATATGAAGATACTGATCCCAAGTTCTGTGATTCTGATGACAATAAAGACGACACAATTTATTGATTTCCTTCATCCATCTCTCTGAAGCGTTAGATTGAGGGTGAAAAAGTGAATTGAAAATTGGTTTAATTTTACGACGCCGTAGAGTACGAAGCCAAATTTTAGAACGAAACTGTGATCCATTATCTGATATAACCTTATCAACATGACCCACTTCTTTAAGAAAATGGTTAATGAAAGCATTAGATACTGAACGAGCTGTTGCTTTGCGTAACGGTGTAAAACACACATATTTTGATGTCAACTCCACTGCTACGAAAATGTACGCAAAACCATTAGTAGATCGAACCACTGGACCGAACAAATCAACTGCAGCCATGTCCTTTAATTTCGCTGGAATGATAGGAAACAACGGTGCTCTGTGAGAAACTGTCGGCGGCTTAGCCCTTTGACATAATTTGCATTTGGCAAGAACAAATCGAATACGTTTTTCCATATTATTGAAGTAGCAATTTTCTCGTAATTTATGAAAGCATTTTCTGGGACCAAAGTGTGCATAACTGAAATGCGTATACCAAATCAGCTTATTAACCCACTCATCAGGAATACAAACTAACCAAACAGAGTTGTCGACCGATTTTCGTTTAAAAAGAATGTCATTGCGAACTAAATAATGCTGTCTAATCGCTACGCTTTACTTTCTCCTCCACTTCTCCTTAATGTCCTTCCAGATTGGATCCTTATTTTGCTCCTTAGCAATGTCCTGGAGCGAAGACGAAATAAAGTTCTCAAACGCAACACCTTGAATATACATCAAACAATAATTGTTTTCCTTGCAGTCCTCTTCAGAACTTTGTTTCAAACCCATAGGTGCACGTGATAAAGCATCAGCAACAATATTTGAAGAACCCTGTATGTAAACAATACTAAAGTCAAATTCCTGTAGGTACAACGCCCATCGTGACAACCTGCCATGAGTTAATTTTGTCGACATAAGAAATTCCAGAGCTCGATGATCGGTGTAAACCTTAGTATGTGTGCCAAACAAAAATGTGCGAAATTTTGTAAAAGCCCAAACAACAGCCAAAGCTTCAAGTTCCGTAATCGAATAATTCTTTTCTGATTTCGAGAGAACACGACTTCCAAATGCAATAGTCTTTTGTACTACAACTCCGTTTTCTTCTATCTCTTGAAATAAATGTGCACCTAGGCCTTTGTATGATGAGTCCGTTGCTAAACAAAAATCTTTAGATAAATCCGGGTGTGAAAGAAGTGGAGCAGCAACTAAAGCATCACGAAGTTGTTCAAATTCTGACTGAGCTTCCTCATCCCAACACCAATTAGATTTCTTTCCGGATAGTTCACATAAACGAGGTGTGGCCAAATTGTCCAATCTAACAAAGCGTCTAAGAAAATTACAGACACCAAGGAAACTACGAACATCACGTTTTGTGGTAGGAACAGCATAATTACGAATAGCGTATAATTTTTCTGGATCAGGAAGAATACCTTCTGTAGAAATAATGTGACCGAGAAATTTCACCTGAGAACGACCAAATTCAGATTTTTCTAAGTTCACTGTAATGCCAACTCTTGCAAAAATACGTAATAATGAATCCAAAATTTTGTTGTGCTCACTCCAAGAATGTTTAGCAATAAGAATGTCGTCAACATATGAAGTAATATTGTCACGAAGATAAACAGGTAAATTTTCATTTAAGCTGCGAATGAATGCTGCTGAAGATACAGTAAGTCCAAACGGTAATTTCCGAAACTGGTAACAGTTACCAAAGGCTAAAAAGGCAGTATATTTTCTACAATCAGGGTGGAGTTCTATTTGCCAAAAACTTGCGCGCATATCAATCGTGGATAAAACTTTAATTCCATGAAAATGTTGAAGAAGTTCATCTAAATTTTGTGGACGGTCAGTTTCAGGAATGATGATATTATTTATCTGTCTGGAATCCAGAACCAAACGAATTGACCCATCCTTTTTAAGAACAACGTGTAATGGGCTAGTATAAGGACTGACTGCAGGCTCAATAATGCCCTGATCTAACATGTACTGAAGTTCATTCTTAACCTTGTCTCTGTAAGCCAAAGGAATAGCGTACGTTTTCCCGCGAAATGGTGTGTGTTCTTTTACTTTAAATAAATACTGTAAGCCTTGTATAGTTCCTGTGTGATGACTAAATACTGTAGCATGTGAAGTCAAAATGTGGTGCAGCTCTTCTTTTGCAACGTCATCTGGCACTTCAGCTTTCTTAACCTTTTCATTAATTAATTCTTCGCTATTAATTATATCATCCATCGCGTCTCTGTATCCATTGTCATTGTCATGAATAAACACATTGTCGTCATAATGCTCAACGAAAAAATCAGAAGTAAGAAACCTTAAACATTTTGTATCTGACTCAGATCTTGTTAAACACTCGAAAAATTTCAAACATTTCGGCATTCCGGCAACAGTCAAGTTCACACTTCCTTCTTTAAAGTTCAAAATTGCCTTATGTCCGTTAAGAAACTCCATACCTAATATACACTCCCAGGAAGGGGAAACTTTATTGACACATTCCTGGGGTCAGATACATCACATGATCACACTGACAGAACCACAGGCACATAGACACAGGCAAAAGAGCATGCACAATGTCGGCACTAGTACAGTGTATATCCACCTTTCGCAGCAATGCAAGCTGCTATTCTCCCATAGAGACGATCGTAGAGATGCTGGATGTAGTCCTGTGGAACGGCTTGCCATGCCATTTCCACCTGGCGCCTCAGTTGGACCAGCGTTCGTGCTGGACGTGCAGACCGCGTGAGACGACGCTTCATCCAGCCCGAAACATGCTCAATGGGGGACAGATCCGGAGATCTTGCTGGCCAGGGTAGTTGACTTACACCTTCTAGAGCACGTTGGGTGGCACGGGATACATGCAGACGTGCATTGTCCTGTTGGAACAGCAAGTACCCTTGCCGGTCTAGGAATGGTAGAACGATGGGTTCGATGACGGTTTGGATGTACCGTGCACTATTCAGTGTCCCCTCGACGATCACCAGTGGTGTACGGCCAGTGTAGGAGATCGCTCCCCACACCATGATGCCGGGTGTTGGCCCTGTGTGCCTCGGTCGTATGCAGTCCTGATTGTGGCGCTCACCTGCACGGCGCCAAACACGCATGCGACCATCATTGGCACCAAGGCAGAAGCGACTCTCATCGCTGAAGATGACACGTCTCCATTCGTCCCTCCATTCACGCCTGTCGCGACACCACTGGAGGCGGGCTGCACGATGTTGGGGCGTGAGCGGAAGACGGCCTAACGGTGTGCGGGACCGTAGCCCAGCTTCATGGAGACGGTTGCGAATGGTCCTCGCCGATACCCCAGGAGCAACAGTGTCCCTAATTTGCTGGGAAGTGGCGGTGCGGTCCCCTACGGCACTGCGTAGGATCCTACGGTCTTGGCGTGCATCCGTGCGTCGCTGCGGTCCGGTCCCAGGTTGACGGGCACGTGCACCTTCCGCCGACCACTGGCGACAACATTGATGTACTGTGGAGACCTCACGCCCCACGTGTTGAGCAATTCGGCGGTACGTCCACCCGGCCTCCCGCATGCCCACTATACGCCCTCGCACAAAGTCTGTCAACTGCACATACGGTTCACGTCCACGCTGTCGCGGCATGCTACCAGTGTTAAAGACTGCGATGGAGCTCCGTATGCCACGGCAAACTGGCTGACACTGACGGCGGCTGTGCACAAATGCTGCGCAGCTAGCGCCATTCGACGGCCAACACCGCGGTTCCTGGTGTGTCCGCTGTGCCGTGCGTGTGATCATTGCTTGTACAGCCCTCTCGCAGTGTCCGGAGCAAGTATGGTGGGTCTGACACACCGCTGTCAATGTGTTCTTTTTTCCATTTCCAGGAGTGTAATTTGTGTACTGAGTAATGGAACAATAATAAAATTAGCAGAAAATTCGTATCCTTGACAATTGAAATTTAGGTTGGTCTGTTGTTTAACTTCTACACCCTTTCCAGAAATCGCTCCTCGAATTGTAGTTTTAGAAATAGGTAACACAGGGCAGGCAATAGTTCTTTCACATATACGAAAAACTGATTCACTAATGACATTCAATGGGCTCCCAGAATCTAAAACTGCAGTGAACTTATTCTTACCCACACATACTTCAATAACAGGATGTAAAAATGCGTCTACATTATTTTCCTTTTCGTCTAACAAAATGTCTCTCATGTCTTCCAGGCGTACGTAGTGTAAAGTCGTAGTGTCATAACTTTCTGAACCGTCTATATTGCTGCCAGAAGCCGAAGCTGCAAGTCATTGTCGATTGTTTGCGTCACGTCTTTGAGTATAATTGTCATTCCGCGGATCCATTTCTACGATTTGCACTTGTCTCTCTGAAGTTCTGTCACGTGGAGGATGCCAGTTAGGTCCCTCCTGTCTGTTAGATACAAATTCTTGGTTGTGTCTGTTATTAAAATTTCTGTTTTCCTGTCTGTCGGCATAACTACTTCTTGTGTAATTTCGACTGTCACTTCTGAAATTATTGTTGTATCTACTACCCTGGTTATTTCTGTAGTAAGAATTTCTATTACTGTATGAATAATTTCTGTCTTGATGATACCGATTACTCTTTCCGTATGATTGATCATTCCGGTAGGAATTACCGTTATTATAATTGTCTGTGTAATTTCTGTTAGAACGTCTGTTATTGTCATAAGGCTGGTATCTATTGTCCTGTCTGTTACGTCTGTCATTCTCAAAGTTCCCCATATAACGCCCGTTCCGATCACTATCCCTTTTCTCTGAAAATCTGTTGTAATTACTGTTACTGAAAAAGTTACAAGAAGTGCCGTCATCGTTGCCATACTCAAGTTCTTGCAACAAAGTCTTAAAAGTCTCGATGTCGTCTTTACATCTTCCGGCTAAAGCAACTTGTCTTATGGATTGTGGCAGCTTAGTTAAACAAATGCGAATTAATTCAGTCGGGCTATAAGGGTTGGAAAGGAACTGATTCTTTCGAATCATGTCTTCAAAATATTCCGCTGGCGTGCGGAATTCAGACTGTTTGAAATTACGCTGCATGATAAGACTGTGTTTGACTCTGTCTTGCGTGTTTTCGGACCAATATGCCGATAGAAATGCATGATAAAAATCATTCAGATTTTTACAATCTCTAATGAGTGCGCGCATCCGCGTCGCCGGTTCGTTTTCTAAATATCCACACATAAATTCCAGTTTGTGACTTAGTGGCCAATTTGGTGGGAGTGCGTACATAAATTGATCTAACCATGCACATGGATGTATGTCATTCTTAGAATTGCGGAAGATCTTAAATTTCCGAACAGTCAAAAAGTGTTTATAGTCAAAGTTTTCGCCTCGTGGCGACAAAGACCTACCGCGTCTGTCCCAGTCCCAATGTCGATTATTGTCAAGTTCGCGCGCCTGGCGCTCTCTTGTTGCATCCCGTAAATGAAACACATTATTTTCTTCAAACCCCTCTGGTATCTGTGATTCTAAATTTCTTTTGCCGTCTTTTCCTACGATTTCGCCTTCAATTTGTTTGACTTGCTTTTTTAATGCCTCAAATTCCCTTTTCACGCGTTCATTAAATTTTCCCTGATTTTCAACATGTTTATTTATGCTCTGGTACTCTTCGGTTTCTGAAAATGGCAATGGAGCTGTGTCGTCTGAATCTCTGTCCCCATTTAAACTAAGACTTGTCAATTTATCAGCAATCTCCTCAACTCTTTCCGCTAAGTCACCTATTTTTTCTTTCTGTTTATTTACGTCTTCTGTAAGTGTCGTGACTCGCGTTTCAGTATTAACACATTTAGTAGCTAACTGTTCATACTGTTGTGTTAGGTTATTTAATCTGTCATTCGGTACGGATACCTCGATTCTCTCAAATATTTCTTCCTTATCTTGTGCACGTTGTAAATTTAATTCTGAAAATTTTTGTACTATCGCGCGATCTCTTTCTTCCTGTTCTCTATCCTGTTCCTTTTGTCTAATCTCTACTGCAATTAATCTATTATTGTGAGCATTCAAAATCGGTTGTACTTCTTCTCTAATTTCTTTCTTTAATTCATCTTTCATATTTTTGAAACATGTCCCTATTCGTGAGTCTAACCGTGTTTCCATTGTTTCCATCTCTGTTTTAATTGTTCCTATTTGTGTTCCCATCTCTGTTTTAATTGTACCTATCTCTGTTTTAAATTCAGATCGTATCTGTGATCCCATTGCTCCCATTTGTGATTCTAACCGAGATCCCAAATTTAGTTTTGCACTCATCAACTGCTCCGTGTTAAGTTGTTCGAAAACATTTCCCACAAAACTAACTTCCTTCTGCATAGCTGTAAGGCTATCTCTGTTCGATACTATTTCAGAATCCTCTATCGTTAATCTCGTATTCTGTGAATTTTCTGATTGAGAAAAATTTTGAAATGGTTCCGGACTATTTTCCCGAATTATTACATTGTTTTCCACTTCATTATCCATCATACTGTTGTCCTGTGTTGGCGAGTTCGCCATGTCAACAATTTCGTTATTCTCACTATTCATCATTTTTGCCTTCTTCATTGATTGCGTAATCATTTACAAAATATACAAAACTCGTCACTATATGAAAATTACACACAATGACACTTTATCTTCAACAATACCATTCACACGAAATATTTCCCTCAAACACGATTAATCGAACAATTGAAATAATTGCACCAAATCGTCAAACGCGTATACAAGGCAATAAAAATTAAATTTTGAAAAATACCATTAGAAGAATGCCAATTACCAAATCTACACATGCAAAATAGACTACAATTACTAAACTACAAATTACTACAACAATACTACTGTCTACTATTTTTACAATCAGAAGAATTCCAAGGGACGATCCGAAGCAGCGGTCGCCACGTGCATGGGGGCTAAATTAAAATTAAATATGAATGCAAATATTTTTAGTAGCTGTATGTCCGATTACGCAAGTCTCGTAAACGGATGGCCCTGAGTAGTATTATTACGCTATCTGACTGCATAGAACAACAACAAAGAATGAAATGAAAATTTCAGTTAATACAATTAATTAATTAAGTCCCCAGCAACTATAAAATCTACGAAGCCAACAAAGCACAAGTGTAGCTGTTCTGTTTGTGGTAGTGTGACTCAACGCACATCTGGCACGGTTCTTCTTCAACAAGACAATAAATTTTAAATACCATTTATACTGACGTGATAAAAGAAAATTAGAAATACTATAATTGTGCAAAAAACCCAGAATTACACTCTAATACAAGAACACACGCCAGATGCTTTGTTGACTGAACCTGTAATGAAGCATTATTCAGGACACACAAATAATAAGAAAATAAAGAACAGTAGTTAGTTACCTTAATTTATATTGACGAAAAGCACTCAGATCATTACAATATCTCCATTGGAACAACATCTGCTATCTCTCCCATCAAATAACTGCATAAACATGGAACCACACTCTCCACTACCACATCTCACTCTGACTTCACGACATGCAGTTTCCACCACAACTTCTCGGCCAGCACTGCCTGCCGCTACGTCTCAATAAGCACTGCCAGTGGAGGCGGCGGAACAATACTCTCTGGCGCGATTTTTGGCGCTGTGGCTCAGTGTAGCCACCTTTCAACGTTACAAGAGAGACGTTGTGCATCACGGAGAGATTTACTACTGAAATTTTGTGACAGCACTTTTCGGGAAGAGTCAGACAACATATTACTTCCACCCACATACATCTCGCGTATTGGGGACATTAGAGTCAATACAGAGGCTTACCGACAATCATTCTTCCCACACACTATTCGCGGTTGGAACAGGGTTGGAGGGATCAGATAGTGGTATCGAAAGTACCCTCCGCCACACACCAATAGGTGGCTTGTGGAGTATGATGTAGTTGTAGATGTAATGATAGAAACTTGAAGTTGGGAGAAGGTGTGGATCTTATACTGTAGGCGTAATTAAGGAATCGATTTTTCGAAATTCCAACCCCAAGGGGGTGAAATAGAGATTGATAGGTTTTTTTAATGACATTGCTGTTAAGGCAATTTTGAAGCTAGACCTACGAAAATTGGTGTTTGGTTTCTTGGTTAGAAATAAAGAAACACGAGTTTCAGAATTTTTGGAAATTTAAGTTTATTGGGTGTGAAATACAGGGTGAAAGCTTTTATTGAAAATACGTCGGTATTTCACTTCTCGGTTACAAGGGAAGAAAAAATTCGTGTTTCAATGTTTTCAGAAACTGAACCCCTAAGGGGCTGAAGTAGGTTTTTTACGAAAATATTTTGTTATGAAAGCATTTTTACTGCTGTATTTAAGAAAACTTACATTTGACTTCTCAGTTAGAAAAATATTTGTTTCATTGTTTTCGGAAATTCCATCCCTAAGGGAGTGAAACGGGGAAGAAAATTTATGGAAATATTTTACTATGCAAGCGTCTATGAAGCTAACTCTATGAAAATTTGTGTTTGACTTCTCTATTAGAGACAAAAAATACGAATGTCATTGTTTCTGGAAATTCAACGCTCAGGGGGTGAAATAGGCGGGAAACGTTAAACGTTTTATGAAAATATTTCACTGCGAAAGCATTATTAAAGCTAAATATTTGATAACTGGTATCTGGTTTCTCGGTTAGAGACAAAAAATGCACATTTCACTGTTTTCGTAAATTTAGCCTGTAAGGGAGTGCAATAGAGGATGAGAATCTTTAAAAAAATATTTCGTTACAGTAAAAAAATTTTAAAACTAATTTTATGAAAACTGGTATTTCATTTCTCGGGTAGACATAAAGAAATATTAGTTAGGTGATGAAAGTTGCTATGGAAATATCTCCACCATAACGCAAAAGCCATGCTCATATAAAACTTTGGACTCCAGCCACGAGAATCGCTTTTTGGTCAGAATCACATTCTATGGCGTTAATTAGCGTAAAAGCTTAGGTGTTGCCATTTGTGAAGAACACAAAAATTAGATAAAATAATAATTATACAAAAATCTCTGCAGGCCATATAGTCCACACGAGCGAAGCAGCGGGCGCTAAGCTAGTAGTAAATATTTTGGAAGTGGTACTGAAGACCAATTGTAATGAATCATTCGCTAAATGTCCAATTTTTATTATTTACGAAGATACAGGGAGCTGTTACAATGTGATCCAAAACGTACACACACGAGGTGTCAAATAAAGGCATTTTGAAAGTTGCTTTTGATAAATTCCCCATTCGCCAATCGACTTCGGTGCACTTTTGAATTATCTTGAGAAAAGCACTTGGAGCTCTTTAGAGGTCGCCTCGGAGGTTTTTTGTTGTTGCTGTTGGGGAGGGGGATCAGCGACACTCATAATACAAATGATCAATTTGTCTCTTTTGTACAAATTTTCTTTGTAGACTTTGCCTTTCAACGAACCCCGCAGGCAAAATTCTAAATTTAGGGACCTTGATGGTCAAGAAACGTAAGCGTTTATGCCAATCCATCTTCCAGAGAATGTTTGGTTTACATTATGTGTCACCTGACGGAGAAGAATGTGCTGGAGCCCAGTCATGCTGGAAGAATGTATCATCTTTACAGCCAAAGTAACCTATTCCAGTGTTGCAGGAAAGTCATACTCAAGAAATCTTAGGTAACGGGGCCCTCTGAGACAATGTGGTAAAACGACGTCACCGATCAACTCATTTTGTATCATACCGCACTACACATGTTTGCAGATAAGCGTTCTTGGACGTGTATCTCCACAAAGGCATGCGGGTTTTCATCAGACCACCAATGTGAGTTAAGATGCCATTCCAGGTGAAAGTGGCTTCATCAGCAAACAAGACTAATAGGAGCACTCGGCGACATGCAGTTAGCTAACGATGAAACGTCAAACTACCTCTGTGTTCTTATCGATCTGGATAGACGCCTAGGAAACGTAATGTCCTCTATATTCTTTTATGTGTAATCACGATTCGTGTAGAAATTCTGTGTGTGTTGCTTGAAGGACTACATTCTACCAACATTCTACCAAGTTTCTACTTAATCTATACTCTAATTATTTGAACGATCACGTGATACGTAACTGCCGTACAATGCGCTGTCTCGAACTGCTAGGAAATCGTCCACCATATTCTGTTCAAGCAGCAGCTGCATTTTCATTACAAAACCTGTACAAAAATACCGTTTTGTAAATACTTGCATTATCCACACACAATTCAATAAAATTGGTCAAAAAATCACAATCACAGACACAGTTGAAAAATTTATTTAATTAACATAACGTACGGCTTCGTAACTTGAACTTCAAAGCAAAAAGTCAGTCGAGAAATTAATGTTTAGCAATATGTCATCCCTGACATCTCCAAAATTTTTAAATTTGGTCATGTAATCGACGGGCTGTAGCCTTAGTACTTTGGAAAACAAGAAATCCATGTGCATAAGGGCCCCACAAAAGTAGTACATGAAAAGGAGGAATGACATGACATGGTTTATAAGGAATTTTTGATGAAGTAATGATTAGGTAGCTATTGGACTGTTTCAGTATGATGTCTTTTTAAATGGAGCACATTTCTTGCTGTGGGTTTGAACGAGTATTTGGTAGCCTTTGATTCCTTTTTTTAAAAAAAGTCTTTTGTGTGTGTTACATCTTGAGACATACAAGCTGTCTATTCCAGCCATCCTGAAACAAGATTTATTGGTATGTGGTGTTTACGAACGTTTTGGTTGACACTATGGACGTTAAGGGATGCCTGTGTAGCTTTTTCCAGTTATGGCTGCTGTGGATTTATAGCGCGTGAATTAGGTAGCCTCATTTTGGTTCCTTAAACGATCTTCCTTAGGTGATTAACCATTGCACGTTCATTGTATGCCATTGCTATTGTATGCTGTAGTTCCTGCCATTCTAATATAATTGTTCACTAATTTGCTTATGAAACTTACATGTACTTTTAATATGTAACAGTTTAATTCAATGGATTTTGTGCCACTGGGTTATCGCCTTTACACGAAATTAAGGTCATTTTTTTGGAACAGTCACTAGATATGCTATTATCTTTAAATTTTACTTTATTTTTGTCATTTGTCAAATTTCTTTGATGTCAGTATGTTTAGTGCCTGATGTTCTATATAGGAAGTCAATGTACGTGTTTTAAGAAACCTATTTTAATCATAAGTGTTTTGTAATAAAGAGTTTATTCGATGCGCCGTCTCGTGAATTCGTCCCTTCCTCCTTTAACTTATACCCCCTTTTGGTTTATATTCAGAAGGAGAAACAGCATTGGTCGTATTTTTTGTTTTATTATCCGCAAAATCGATTTTCGGTCACTTAGTGATCATCCTCAGTGCTGTAATATACAATTAAAATTGGTAGGCACTGGTATCAACAAGCTTAGAGCGATCACATAAACTCAGTTGCGTCCTGAAGGGCGCGACTGCTCTAATGATTCAGTTTCACATTTATTATGGATCAAATATATGACTCAATATCTATGTATGATGTGTTCACCCAAACCTTACTATCTTTCCACATTGTACTGTAGTACATTTTCTGTTCGTTTTTAGTGATCAATAACTACTATTATGCACTATGTGTTAGCTATTGTTCCTTACCTGATTTTTTCAGATTAAACTGATGATGGTACATAAATCTAAATGTGTAATTACAGAAAGTAGCCACCAATTGTGATTTCAATGTATAATAGCACTCTTACAACTTCCAAGTCTTTTTAACCAGCTGAAATTCTGTAACCAATAAGAACTGGACACATACTATAAGTAAGATTTTATTCTAATTAGTCTACACTACCATCTCCAAAAGTATTTGCAAATTCCTCATGAAACAGCTTATGTAGTAATAGGTTCATTGTAGATATAAGAATAGTTTCTACACTTCCACAGTCAATGACATAGCTTACACTACTTATATCCAAATCACCTGCCTAGCATGCATCGATGTAGCAAACAAGTATGATGTCAGCAGATACAGCAAGGTTTTTAACAGTACAAAATGTGCCCAGTGAAACCTGCAGTCAAAAAATTAAAAAATCGAACTCTCTTTCTTCTCTCTCGACTGTGCTGTGCTTGTTTCCTTTCCTTTAGATACAGTATTTACCTCACTCTAATATCATCTACTCCAGTCACACGTGGGATCCTGTAACAACATACCTCTGTCAGTAGAATTGAGCACTTTCAGCTTTCACTTGGACAGGTCAGTGTCATTCTAATCACCTTCGCACTTCAGTCTTGCTTGCCATGAAGACACTACTCTTGTCACCATCCTTGAACTTATACTGGCACTCAAAGCTGCTACCACTGCTAGGCAATCGTCAGATGGAGCAGGACAAGCACCACTCACACCCCACCATTCACATTTTTACTTCCCCATTCCAAATTTTACAGGAGTTCTCTTCTGTACCCAGTGGGAATTGTACTCGTGGTGGGAAGAACATTACGGAAAAATGGCTTAGCCACAGCCTGAGGGATTGTTCATACAATAAATTTTTAATCTGCAGCGGAGTTGGTGCTGTTTTACACTTCCTGGCATATTAGTAGGATAATTCAGTAGGCTCTAGGTCAGTTTTCAAAAGCTAGCTTAGGTGCTTGTCTCACTCACTCATTCACTAGCTCACAAAAACTTACCTAGAACCTACTGAATTATCCTACTATAATCCAATTTTCAGGTCTAACTCATATAATTTCATTTGAAAAAGTCTGTTTTATATTAAATTACTAAAAAAATTTATAAAAATAATTATTTTTATCACATTCACCTACTGCAAAAATAAGTCTGTTACAGAACCATTTTGCCACAGAATTATGATTGTGAAGAAAACAGATATCTAAATTTTTAGATACCTAAACTTCCATATAAATGTGATAAAATATTTTTAATTAAGTAAATGGGAAAACTAATTTTCCCTAAAGATGTCACACTTTGAGTAACAGATGTATTTGTGAACATAACTAAGGAAAATATAAAAAATGATTTATATCATTTTTTAATTATTTATTCTACAGGAGATGGAAATTTAATTCGTCTTTGTTATATTTTGGAATATTATTATATTCGTAAATATACACCATGTTTAATTGTACTAAGTTACGAATATCCACCATTAATGTAAGATATTTCTAAACAGAATAATATAGTTAGTCCAGAAAAATTCGAAAGAGATAAAATAGATACAATTTCAAGCATATGCAGATAAAAAGTAAAGATCAAACTCTAATCTGTTGTCTGTTTGTATGGTGTTGTTTTAATTTAATCAAGTTTAACTTTGATCTTGTAATTTAGATCTATATTTTTGTTTCTAACTCTGTCTTCCAACCAATAATTGAAACAATAATGATCTTGCATATAAGTGAATTTAAAAGTGTATTTGCTCTTTGCACAAAATTTTTCGATGGTAATGTTGGAAAAAGTTTGTTCTAATCCTGCTTCTAGATCTTTTAGTCACTTACAGTATTTTATTTTTGTATTTCCTAGTATTATACCCATTATTATATTTTCGATTGTTTCTTTATCATCTTTTTTATACAGTAAACTGTCTTTGTTTTCGAAAATTCGAACATTTTCAAGCAAACTATTCTGGGAAAAGAATTTCCATTATACATAGAAAAACCATACGTTTTTATTTCCATTACAGTTCTTCTTTAGGACTTAAAAAGTTTTTTAATTGTTGCCAAATACAACTGTATGGAATGAAAATAATTTTTTTTAAGAATATTGCTATTACTCTTCATTTCTATAAATTTAGTTTTTATAGTGACCCTTAACAATATATACAGATATTTCTCCAATTTGTTCACCCAGTACACCTACATATGTAAACTTGTTTTTATCGTTTATGACAAAATCATGAATTTTATAGACTCCACTTGTTGAAAAATCTATCCATTTTCATTTAAAATAATTTCTTATTTCTTCGCCTTTTCCTCTTATTTTTTGCTCTTTCTCCAAAATATTCTTGTGTTCCTCCTTTGGAGATTGGGTATTATCCAAGTATCCTAGTTTTCTTTCCTGTATATTTAAATTTTCTCGTTCTTGCTGTCGTTATTTAGTAGATTGCAAATATGATGTATTATTTGATTTTATTTCTTGAATAAGAAATGGAGAAAGTTTATTGGTTGCAGTTATTCTTTTTCTAGACGCATGTAGATTAATACAATTTCTTTTTTATTCCAATTCTTTGATACTTATTTCTTTTGGTAATGCAGAAAACAACCTCCTGGATTTAGAGAATTTATAAAGCGTGTTTGCTTTAAAAAAATTACATTGTCTGTCTCTTCGAAAAATTCTATAGAGTTAAGAGGTGACAAGTTAAAACTAAATGCAGACAGAAGAAATTTAACTAATTTTTCTCTTTTCCTGTATTATCTGTTATAATTTTTGTTTGTATTATTACTCTTGCACTGTGTATGTGCCAGTCTTAAGTAGCTACACCAGTTGCCTTGTGACATCACTTGCTGCGATGGTTTTATCATTCTGTGACAAATGTCTGTCTTTTTTATTATGATTTTTATTCTTGACTTATGGAAAATAAACATGTCATTTGAAGAGAGCACTGTTGCTGAAATTTAAAAGTTGTTATGTCATTTCATGTACGTTTTACCATTCTGATGATGATAGTATTAGAATTACTGAAGCCTGGATAATGTGTTTTTTTTTAAATGGTGTGCAATGGGTTGACTGACTATTACATTTGTATTCCAGTTAATGTTTTTGTGTTTCTATTTCCTCTTTAAACATATTGCAAGAGTGTGTTGTAAATCATGCAACAACTATTTCATTGAATCAGTGAAAAAAATGGGAGTGGAAAAATGAAAAAAATACTTTCTTGAAATGTTTGCTGTTATTTGTTAACTCTAACCAATCTGTTAATGGATCAAATTGCTGTTCTGTTTGACAATCTGGACTAATATAATTATAAATTGCAGCTTCTAGTATTGTAATTCCATTTTCTTTAAGTAATTTAGAAGCTAAGATTTCTTTTAATTTTTTAATGGGTAGTTAAATACATCTATCATATTTTTACCAAGTTTTTTATTAACTCCAGGACTCAACAACTGACAAATAAATTTATTGTATATTTTTGATTTAGAATTAGAATTAATCAAAGTTGAACAGTCTTTTCAAACACAATAATTGTTGTTAACTACTACATAACATTTTGCTTTATATTCTACTTGCATATAAAACGTGAAATTATTTGTTAAATTTTCGCACATTTGTTCTTTGTTAAAAATTCTGTAAATCATGTGTAATGTCTAAAGTCTATCAATAATACTGTTTGCTTTTGAGTTTTTCCAAACTTCCTGCTAATTCTATTTAAAGTACATCTAATTTAACATCTGATAATTCTATCTCATAAGGAATAGCAAAAACATTTTTATATTTTTTCACATTGATTTTAACTTTGTTAATAATTTGTTTAGTACCTTTAACTATATGTGTATTGAAAACTAGTAAATATGGAAATTTTGCTTTAACTCCATGTTTTGTCAAATTAAATGTAGAAAACTTGATCCTAAATTACTGTTAAAACCACCTCATGCTTCCTTTTTACTAGAAATTTTCCATTCTTCATTTCCCCTTTACACTCTATAAAAAGTGTTACCTTTATAATCATAACAGTATCGCAAAATGGTTCTGTAATAGTCTTAAATTCTTCTACTTTAAGTCCTCCTTTTGTATGGATAATATTTCCTACATTTGTAACAAGATTATGACTATCTAAATTTTCTGTAAGTAGTCATAAGCCAAATCTTTCATTGGTTTGTTTTACAGTGTTTCTTAAAAGTTTGTTATAGAATATTTCTTTCCATTTATAGCATATATTTTATTTTCAGTTTTCACTTATGGAGAAAAAATTTATTAGATTTGTGTAAAATTATTTGGAACTTAAGAAGGATAAAAAGTAGAAAAACAAATAGTAGTCAAACTGTGTAGCTGAAAGTAAAGGGAAATGATTATCTTGCCTTTATGTGGGGGTTTTCTGTTAATTGAAAGAGAACAGACCAAACTTAAATGAAGAAGAAACTTAAAAATGGAAAAATGAATTTCATGATCTAGAACTGACTCTGTGAATTTACTGAGTATTTATGATGTGAACAATCAGTTTTATGTTTCCCTATTAAATTTTACATTCTTCAAATAGACAATATCAAACAGTTAAAGTGGTGTGGTGCCTATCTGAATAAAAAGAATATTACTGTACTTTATTATGATATATGTCAAATCAATAGGTATTGTAGTGTATGTTAAGAATGTAAAAAATATTATAGTAGGTCAGAAATTACATGTGAATATGGTAGAACTGTATTCAAGAAATCAGTCAAATAACATGAAAAAACAACAGCTCATAAAATCTTATTGCTGCTCAAGAAGAAAGAAATAGGAAAATTTTAGGGGAAAGTGATTAGTTTCATCTACCTTTGTTAACCAATTCATTTAATTTTTTTATTATATGAACTGTACATAAAAGTATTTTTTACTGTTGTGTTCCTTTTGTATGGTAAAATAAATATTTAATAAAAGGTAAATGTGATGAAAAAATATTCATTTTTATTAGTTTTTGTAAGTAATTTAACATAAAATAGGCTCTTTTAAATGAAATTATGTCAGCTAGACCTGAAAATTGGATTATAGTAGGATAATTCAATAGGTTCCAGATAAGTTTTTGTGCGCAAGTAAATGAGCAAATGAAACGTGCTAGTGAGCTAGCTTACAAACACTGAGCTAGAAGCTACTGAATCTACTCATATTAAAACAGTGTAACTAACTGGTCCTCGAATATAGTAATTGCCCTACCCATCCAGCACACAGGTTTAATCTACCTGGATGTTGCAGATCAGCACACACTGTTGCAGTGTGATAATTCATTGACTAAAGTCAGCTAATCTCACGAATACCATTATTTTTGCTATGATAGTAAGCGTGTGCTTCTTTTTAGTTTATCTATAATAGAACGGTGGTAAAAAGCTACGAGTGTAAAAACAATGGCTATCATCACTACTTATGATAGGGAACAATATACAAGGGTTGGACAAAAACATGGAAACACAGCGAGAAACTCTTGCTTAAACATGTGTCAGCTGGTAGACAAGCCTGCAAGTTGAGACGTCGTGTTTGACCAAGAACGGCACTTGTGCAAATGGTTCTACGCTCCACACGTGTCAGTCGTAATCAAAACAGAGTTCTGTGTAGTTCTGAGTGCTTCATGTCGGAGCTAAGTGCATTCGAACGTTGTCAAATTGTTGGTGCTCATATGACGGGTGCGTTCGTAACGAAGGTAGCGGAAGTGTAGGAGTTTCAACAGGCCCCATATCAAAAATGTATACATTACACACGGCAAGAGGAAACTATCACCAGCAAAGTCACAAAGCGGACTAAAGAGTTCGTTGAACGATCGTGACAGACTGTCACTGGAGAGGATATTGACGAAAACTAAGAACAGGACAACTACATAAGTCACCGTAGAACTGAATGTCGCAATCACGACCCTACCAATACCAAAACAACACGAAGGGAGCTCCACAGGCAGGAAATTTCAGGGAAAGCTGAAATTCAAAAGTCACATATCAACGATGCAAATGTCCATAATAGGATCATGTGCCGACTTCGGCTGATGAGACTCAGCCCATGGTACAGTATTTGTTCCCCTGTCGTGATGCTGTATTCCAAGGCCACAGGACCCCTCTTCACACATCTCGTAGCGTCCAAGGACTCGTTTGGTGAGCGTGACGTTGAATTTTCTCATCTCCGCTGGCCACCGTAGTCATCAAAACTCTATGTTATTGATTTTTTGTGGTCTACTTTGTAGAGAACGATGTGTGATTGCGAGCCACCTCCATCATCGTTATCAGCTTTTGCCACTATTTTGCGGAAAGAAAGATTTAAGGTTCCCTTGAAAATTATACAGGACGTCTATTTATCCATTCCGAGACGACTGGAAACTGGTCCGAATTCCAGCAGTTTTCCTAAACGATATTAATATCGTTAATGTGTTTCTATTTTTTTTTTGTTTCCCCCTCCTGTATGTCATCGTGGTCATTCTGGAAGAAACAAAATCCGTAAGTATCGATACATGTTCCAACGGTTCGTATCTTCTAGAATTTATATTTGTGTCGGTACAGTTAACTGGAACAGGCTGCCACGGTTACTGGCCTGGCAGCACTCTATGGCTACAGCTTAACAGGATACCCGCACGTTTCAGTATTGAGACGTGACAGCTGCTGCATATTGCCTTTGGGAACACTGGATAGGATGAGCAGGATCACTTTCGTAACCAGTAAATGTACTCGATTTAACTCTCAACAATAAAATTTTTCCAAAAGCGCTTGAAGACTGCGTTTTACCTGAATGGAAATGTCGTGTGGCTAGAGCCTCCCGCCGGGTAGACCGTTCGCCTGGTGCAAGTCTTTCGAGTTGACGCCACTTCGGCGACAAATCTCCGACCCATCTGGGAATCGAACCCGGGCCTTTAGGCATGATATTCCGTCGCACTGACCACTCAGCTACCAAGGGCGGACTGCATTATACCTTATACAAACTGACACCAGAGCTGAACGAATTGCCGTGATGGTTCACGGCATGAAACGAAATCCCGCCATACTCGACAGAGATGTATCAACTGACATGAGAGATTGCTCGTTGCCTACAGTGGCTACAGGTGAGGGGTTGAAGGGCTAATTCCCTGTGGCAGCTGTGGCCGCGTGGAGCGTTATTTCCCAGAGGGGAAGAGCGAACCAGCCAGGTAGACAGATGGTGGCGATGCAGCCTGTACGTGACGTCGCGACACAGCACCGGCACAACAGGCAAGCAAGAGCCCCAAGGGGAGTCGCCAGCAACGAGGACTGCGTTTCAAGTTGCTGCAATAATGACAATAATAACAAAAGATAAACGCTGGTTTTGTACTCAAAGTTTATTCTATTTCAAAATACGGAGTGTTTCAAAAAGATTCAATCGAATTCGCAACACTTCTACGTGACTGAAGGCAGATTATAACGCCTAAAAAAAAAAAAAAAAAAAAGAAAAAAAAACCAGAGAGAAAGAGAGACAACAGGGAAAATCTGCTTTTACGATGATATATCTCTTTGATACACATACATGCAACTTTGGGGCATTTTTAACACGATTTCATTAGTTCACTTTACTGTCTGTCTGTTCGAATCCTGCCTCGGTTATGGATGTGTCCGATGTCCTTAGTTAGGTTCAAGTAGTTCTACGTCTAAAGGACTGATGACCTCAGATGTTAAGTCCCATAGTGCTTAGAGCAATTTGCAGACTTCATATTCAGTTACAAGAAGCTCTTCTTAGAGCAGCTGAGAAGACAGCAGTGGCAAGATGTAATGTGGTGTGAGTTACCGACGACAGATTGTTTGTTCGGTAGGGGTATCGTGAGAAAGACCGCCTAAATTGTGGATCTCCTCCGCGACTGGCTGCTGCGTTCCGTAGTTATGCACCAAAATGATAATCTTTTATTATTAATATTAGAAAATCTAAACAGGTTATTTACTTGGATTTTATATTAAAGCATCTCTCAATAGCGTGCTATCATTCAATTATTTCACAAGTATTAATAACCAGCAGAATGCCGGCCATTGTGGCCGAGCGGTTCTAGGGGCTACAGTCCGGAACCGCGCACCTGCTACGGTCACAGGTTCGAATCCTGAATGTGTGTGATGTCCTTAGGTTAGTTAGGTGTAAGTAGTTCTAAGTCTAGGGGACTAATAACCTCAGATGTTAAGTCCCATAGTGGTTAGAGCCATTTTTGAAACTGTGAAGGTTTGAGATTATATGTGACACATAAAATGGAAACAAATTTTGCAGTTTCTCGTATTCTGCTAATAAAAGGTAAGTGGCATCCCGTATAAACAAACAAATTGGAAATTTAATTACTTAAAAAGTATCATTTCCTCGCTAAGAGCTTTTTACAGCGTCAAGATAACGGAATCGTGAACTACGTGTTGTTTTCTGGGCAGAGAACAACAGCTATAGAAGACTGCAGGTTGGTGAATAGAAATTACAACTTACGCATTCCATACAGGACGTTGGAAGCAACTAGGTAACTCGCGTGAACTGCAAGCAATCTTAGTACAAATGAGACCAGTGACACCTCATCAGTGGTAACACCGAGGAGGAATGAAATAGAGAAACTTTCGAGGAAACGGGCTTATCATACGCACGTAAATATCATCCTCTCTCTCTGTCCTTTTGAACTTGGCGTGATCTAGAGACCTGAAATTTTAAACATAGATCAGAACTGCATGATGTGCAATACTGTGGGGTTGAGAACCAGCTCCCTGCAGTAGGTGAGGGATTGCTCTCAAAACGGGTGACAAAGAAGCATGACACAGAGCACCGCCTGTCCAACCGGAATTCCTGCGAGATGTTTGCATTTAGCAGATTGCGTCACAGCCTCTATAGGCAGAATGTGCGTAAACACCTGCTGGTAAAATATTCTGCAACAACTCAATCGATTTATAGGTGCACCTCTCGACTGAAGGAATGACTGCCAAACTGAATACGTGTATTATCTGGCACCGGGAAAAAATGTAGTTGTACAGTAAGCCGTCTCTACCACCCTTATGGCTAAAAGTGGTGGTTGAAAAGGAATGAGATAAATGCGTAACTCGGGGACGTCTGGAGCAGTTTCAACCAAATGTGGTGCGTACATGACTCATTTTACAACGTTTTTATTAACTCGTTCTTTTCCCTATCTTTTTGGAGCATACTTTCCAACTCACTTGAAATAAACTTCCTAATCAGCTAGAGACTTCAAATTTTACACATAACTCAGAACTACTCGTAGATGAGAATGCAATCTTAATTCAGTTTCTTGTCTGGTGTATGGTGGAAAGAATTCTGCGTACCACTGCCATTTCCTAGTTTTCCTCTTCCATTCCGAAACAGTTCATGGTATGCACAGTTACTGGTGAGCTTTCGTGAAAGCATGAATTTGAACTTGTCCAATTTTTACTTTCATGGATTCTTCGTAAGGCATAAACGGTAGGAAGTAAAATAATATTTGAATCAAGTCAAAAGAAAGTAAAAGAGACCTAAAAGTTACCATATGTTTCAGTTCCAATTGCATCAAAATATGTGAAATGGACTGAAAAAATTTTAAACACAGAAAATTGCAATCAGAAAAAAATTACTTATGTAAAGTAAATTTTAACATAAATTTTTTTATATTGTAATAAAAGTATAAAATAATTTCTCCTAGCCCCATACAGATTACTAATTCTTCATAATGATTTTTAGTAAGGATAAAAATTTGTTAGAACTACAATGAAAAACATAGGGCATACGCAGTACATAACTGATGCATGCATAGTTCACCTCCTAATTACTATCGGTTGCATGTGCCCCATATTTTCCGTTAAAATGTTACAAGTACTTTCATAGCTATTGACAATTTGCAAACACAAATACTCAGGACTACTTCTATGTGGTTAGGAATGTTTAGGAGGCCAGAAGAAATTATTTTATAGTATTTAGTCTCATAAAAAATCGGGTCATAGTAAAAATTTATTTTTATTCAAATAATTATTTCTACAATTACATTTACTGTGCTTTCATCTGCTTTTCACAAACTATAGTGATTCGTACCTAGTGATTCGCCACCACAAATCAGGACGTGTTTTATTGAGACAATCATGTACTTTCGTAAATGTCACCCAGGGTGCCTCCAGAAACGTGTTCGGCCTGGTATCTCATTGACTGAAGTAGAATTTCTTCAGTGATGAGTCCCCGTCGCACTGATCCTCGATGACCAACGAAGACGTGTCTGGGGACGACCAGGACAGCGTTGGGATAGCAACCTGACTTTCGACAGCCATACGGCCATACAGTGGTCAGGGGTGCAATTTCTTTTCATACTGGGATACCTCTGGTTGCCACGCGCGGTAATGTTACAGCACAGCAGGACATCGACGATGTTCCACGTCCCGTTTTGTTGACCTTCATGGTAAGCCATCCTGGACTTACGGTTTAGTAAGGTAATGCCCGCTCGCACACGGTGAGAGATTCTTCTGCTTGCCTTGGTGCTTATCAAACCCTGCCTTGGCTAGCAAGGTCACCGGCTTTCTGTCGCATTGAGAACGTTTGGAGCCTTACGAGCATAAAACCTCGAACCTGCTCGGGATTTTGAAGATATAACGCCCAACTGGACAGAATCTGGCACGATATCCGTCAGGAGAAAATCTAACAACTCTATGAATCAATGCCAAGCCGAATAACTCCTTGTATGAGAGTCAGAGATGGAGCAACACGTTACTGAATTGCTGAATCTGTGAAGCTCATTCTTTTGAATGACACATCCAATTTTTCTGAAATTGTAATCGTTTGTTTGTCTGTGCATGTACATCATATTTGCCGATTTTCGTCCCATTCGGATATTTTCTTCGTGGTGCGTCGTTTTTCATTTCCTTCTTTTTTCTTGTTGAAGAAATGCATATAACTACTTTCAAAGCATGCTTAAGTCACGTCGTCACACATAGTATTACTGATAAGGACACGTGGTACAAGAGTTTACAACTGGAATCTTCAAACAAAATAAAGCCTAGATATCTGGAAAAGTACTGAACAAAACGTTCGCATGGATTAACAGCAAACCCACTCTCCAACGCCCATCAAAGACTGCTGCCTTTACAAAGGCGCCGGCCGGAGTGGCCGAGCGCTTCTAGGCGCTACAGTCCGGAACCATGCAACCGCTACGGTCGCAGGTTCGAATCTGCCTCGGGCATGGATGTGTGTGATGTCTTTAGGTTAGTTAGGTTTAAGTAGTTGTAAGTTCTAGGGGACTGATAACCTCCGAAGTTAAGTCCCATAGTGCTCAGAGCCATTTGAACCATTTACAAAGGCAGCAAAGTAACATCTCTGTGTGGAAGACACCCTTTAAGGTCATGAAAGATTCTGCGAAATTCATTAGTCGAACCCTTCCAATACGAAACAGAAATAATCAGTACACATTAATTACGCGATACCCGTGAATTGCTAAATGACTCGGATTGCGTAAATATCTTTCCAAAACTGTAGCCCTCCGTTTACCAACCGACGCAATGAGCAGACCAAACTATACTCGACACGTAATTTTCAACTTCAAACAAGTCGTCCGTCGTTCGCCACGAGGGCCGCTTGAACTTGATGGGTTACTGTAACCGCTACAAAAGACGCACTTGACCACTTGACTGATTGCGCCAAATTTGGCTATGCTTACGAAATCAGTAACAAGTAGAAAACGCATCTTTGCAGTGAACCTCTGACTTAACAACTCGCGAAGTAGTTCAGGAGTCAAAGTCTAAATGTGGCACAAATGGAAATTCCACTTTAAATTTCTCATCGCACTGACGTACATCGTCGTGACGTTATTCAGTCTTTCAATCGCTATCGTGCAACAAAAAACACTAAGGATCTCCGCCGTAGTTTTCGCACCCGGTCATCAACGCGAGCGGAGCATCAGCCCATAGAAACTATGGCTCGCAGGCATTCTGAGGAGAACTCATTATACTGTCAGCTGCCTTTTTAGAATCAGCTGGGTGAGCTGTGCCTACCTACGTAGTAAACAACTGTCTCAAAAACGATCAGTTTTGTCGTTACACACCCATCAGTGACTGGTATGTACAGTGGTGTGGGGTGTAATTGGGCTTGAGAACATCTGGAAAATAACCTACACCAGTTCTGCTGATTTCTTTTCACCGTCAACTACAGGATTTCTCTGACATCTGATGACTGTAGTAGAGAAGTGTGAACACGGCCGGGCACCAGCATACCAGATGTCCAAGTAATACTCGACCTGACGTATGGATGGTGGTTGTTGTTACAGACAGTTGACTATGACAGAAAGTACCAACGTTATAAAAGTTAAAAAATAACAATAATATGGAACTGAAGGTTCACGAGCGAACAGACACAGTAAGCACCTCGTAAAGCACTGTACAATGCATAACGACTGAAAAATTGGACATAAGAAATCTGTGTGCTAGTCGCGTGTCGCGTTTACTTGCAATAGAACAAAAACAGCGTCATGAAGGTTGGACTGAAGGCGGCCTTCGAAGCAATACAGACACGGGCTGCTAGATTTGTAGCCGGTAGGTTAGAACAACACATAAATGTTACGGAGATGCTTCGGGAACTCAAATGGGAATCCCTGGAGGGAAGGCGACGTTCTTTTCGAAAACCGTATAGACAAAACTAACGAACGATTCTACTGACGCCAACTACATATATGGACCACGAAAATAAGATTCGAGAAATTAGGGCTCTTATGGAGGGAAATAAGCAATCGCTTCCCTCGCTTTCTCTGCTAGTGGGACACGAAGGCAAATTGTGCAGAGCGACATCGCTCACGCACCGCATGGCGGCTTGCGAAGTACCTATGTAGATGCAAACGTAGAATGCTTCCTACTACAAAATTTACATACGCTGTAAACGCACTAACGAATGTATCACACTTCCTCGGGAGGAAGAAAGGGTGTGGAGGGGAACTGGATCAGCTACAGCCTAAAGTATTGTTTCCAGAATGGTTTTTTCCTCTACAGCGGAATCTGCTGTAATCTGAGACTTCCTGACGCATTAAGACTATGTACCTCTCACCAACCCGTCAAATAACTTTATGCTCAGTGAGTTTTGTCTTAGGTGAACAGCAGTAAATCCCCTATTCTTTAAAGAATGGAACTCCCACCTACAAAACAGTTTCAAACGATTGGTAACAAATGAGTTAATACGTTAAATACGAGGGCAGTTCAATAAGTAATGCAACACATTTTTTTTCTCGGCCAATTTTGGTTGAAAAAACCGGAAATTTCTTGTGGAATATTTTCAAACATTCCCGCTTCGTCTCGTATAGTTTCATTGACTTCCGACAGGTGGCAGCGCTGTACGGAGCTGTTAAAATGGCGTCTGTAACGGATGTGCGTTGCAAACAACGGGCTGTGATCGAGTTTCTTTTGGCGAAAAACCAGGGCATCTCAGATCTTCATAGGCGCTTGCACAATGTCTACGGTGATCTGGCAGTGGACAAAAGCACGGTGAGTCGTTGGGCAAAGCGTGTGTCATCATCGCCGCAAGGTCAAGCAAGACTGTCTGATCTCCCGCGTGCGGGCCGGCCGTGCACAGCTGTGACTCCTGCAATGGCGGAGCGTGCGAACACACTAGTTCGAGATGATCGACGGATCACCATCAAACAACTCAGTGCTCAACTTGACATCTCTGTTGGTAGTGCTGTCACAATTGTTCACCAGTTGGGGTATTCAAAGGTTTGTTCCCGCTGGGTCCCACGTTGTCTAACCGAACACCATAAAGAGCAAAGGAGAACCATCTGTGCGGAATTGCTTGCTCGTCATATGGCTGAGGGTGACAATTTTTTGTCAAAGATTGTTACAGGCGATGAAACATGGGTGCATCACTTCGAACCTGAAACAAAACGGCAATCAATGGAGTGGCGCCACACCCACTCCCCTACCAAGAAAAAGTTTAAAGCCATACCCTGAGCCGGTAAAGTCATGGTTACAGTCTTCTGGGACGCTGAAGGGGTTATTCTGTCCGATGTTCTTCCCCATGGTCAAACGATCAACTCTGAAGTGTATTGTGCTACTCTTCAGAAATTGAAGAAACGACTTCAGCGTGTTCGTAGGCACAAAAATCTGAACGAACTTCACCTTCTTCATGACAACGCAAGACCTCACACAAGTCTTCGCACCCGAGAGGAGTTCACAAAACTTCAGTGGACTGTTCTTCCTCATGCACCCTACAGCCCCGATCTCGCACCGTCGGATTTCCATATGTTTGGCCCAATGAAGGACGCAATCCGTGGGAGACACTACGCGGATGATGAAGAAGTTATTGATGCAGTACGACGTTGGCTCCGACATCGACCAGTGGAATGGTTCCGTGCAGGCATACAGGCCCTGATTTCAAGGTGGCGTAAGGCCGTAGCATTGAATGGAGATTACGTTGAAAAATAGTGTTGTGTAGCTAAAGGATTGGGGAATAACCTGGTGTATTTCAATGCTGAATAAAACAAACCCTGTTTCAGAAAAAAATGTGTTGCATTACTTATTGAACTGCCCTCGTATTTGACTTCAAGCATATAAGCGAGGTAGGTTCGAAACGGTACTTACCACGTTCCCTGCCACCGGCGCACCAGCGCGCCCGGCCTGTACCGGTGCACACGCCGTGGACGCGCCTGCGAGGCGAGACACTCAGCTGTTGCAGGGCACCACGGTTTAGTCGGGCACAGCCGTACGATGTGGTTTATTGGGCAGGCGCTCTGAGAACGTAATGTTTTCAGTTTTTACGGGTGCGGTTCGCGCTTTTTATTTACAGCTATTCTCTGTTGTGGGACTGAAAGCGGAAATTCTGACACGGCGGGCCCTTCGGAACCTAAGAGACGTAAAATACAGGACACAATAAACGAACAAAAACTAACGGATGCGGAATTATTATGAATATTAGAAGAAAGCGATTCGGAAACGGAATTGGCCAGTGAGGAGGACGGGTGGGAATCCAGTTAAGAGTCTGACGGAGCCGAGTTTGCTTTAGATGAGACTGTAGAAATGGCTGTGAATCCAAGCAACAGGGAAAGGGTAGAAGGAATGGTAACAAGTGGTAACGTAGCTGATACAAATGCTGCATGAGAAAGCAGGCCAGTTGGAAAGGTAAATTGCCCGTTTATAATAAATCAGGGACTGCTAATTCAACCAACGGGAAACACTCCCGCGACCGCTACGGTCGCAGGTTCGAATCCTGCCTTGGGCATGGATGTGTGTGATGTCCTTAGGTTTTTTTTGGTCATCAGTCTACTGACTGGTTTGATGCGGCCCGCCACGAATTCCTTTCCTGTGCTAACCTCTTCATCTCAGAGTAGCACTTGCAACCTACGTCCTCAATTATTTGCTTGACATAATCCATTCTCTGTCTTACTCTGCAGTTTTTGCCCTCTACAGCTCCCTCTAGTACCATGGAAGTCATTCCCTCATGTCTTAGCAGACGTCCTATCATCCTGTCCCTTCAGTGTTTTCCATATATTCCTTTCCTCTCCGATTCTGCGTAGAACCTCCTCATTCCTTACCTGATCAGTCCACCTAATATTCAACATTCGTCTATAGCACCACATCTCAAATGCTTCGATTCCCTTCTGTTCCGGGTTTCCCACAGTCCATGTTTCACTACCATACAATGCTGTACTCCAGACGTACATCGTCAGAAATTTCTTCCTCAAATTAAGGCCGGTATTTGATATTAGTAGACTTCTCTTGGCCAGAAATGCCTTTTTTGCCATAGCGAGTCTGCTTTTGATGTCCTCCTTGCTCCGTCCGTCATTGGTTATTTTACTACCTAGGTAGCAGAATTCCTTAACTTCATTGACTTCGTGACCATCAATCTTGATGTTAAGTTTCTCGCTGTTCTCATTTCTACTACTTCTCATTACCTTCGTCTTTCTCCAATTTACTCTCAAACCAAACTGTGTACTCATTAGACTGTTCATTCCGTTCAGCAGATCATTTAATTCTTCTTCACTTTCACTCAGGATAGCAATGTCATGAGCGAATCCTATCACTGATATCCTTTCACCTTGTATTTTAATTCCACTTCTGAACCTTTGCCTTATTTCCATAATTGCTTCCTCGATGTACAGATTGAAGAGTAGGGGCGAAAGGCCACAGCCTTGTCTCACACCCTTCTTAATACGAGCACTTCGTTCTTGATCGTCCACTCTTATTATTCCCTCCTGGTTGTTGTACATATTGTATATGACCCGTCTCTCCCTATAGCTTACCCCTACTTTTTTCAGAATCTCGAACAGCTTGCACAATTTTATATTGTCGAACGCTTTTTCCAGGTCGACAAATGCTATGAAAGTGTCTTGATTTTTCTTTAGCCTTGCTTCCATTATTAGCCGTAACGTCAGAATTGCCTCTCTCATCTCTTTACTTTTCCTAAAGCCAAACTGATCGTCACCTAGCGAATTCTCAATTTTCTTTTCCATTCTTCTGTATATTATTCTTGTAAGCAGCTTCGATTCATGAGCTGTTAAGCTGATTGTGCGATAATTCTCGCACTTGTCAGCTCTTGCCATCTTCTGAATTGTGTGGATGATGCTTTTCCGAAAGTCAGATGGTATCTCGCCAGACTCATATATTCTACACACCAACGTGAATAGTCGTTTTGTTACCACTTCCCCAGATGACTTTAGAAATTCTGATGGAATGTTATCTATCCCTTCTGCCTTATTTGACCGTAAGTCCTCCAAAGCTCTTTTAAATTCCGATTCTATTACTGGATCCCCTATCTCTTCTAAATCGACTCCTGTTTCTTCTTCTATCACATCAGACAAATCTTCACCCTCATAGAGGCTTTCAATGTACTCTTTCCACCTATCTGCTCTCTCCTCTGCATTGAACAGTGTAATTCCCGTTGCACTCTTAATGTTACCACCGTTGCTTTTAATGTCACCAAAGGTTGTTTTGACTTTCCTGTATGCTGAGTCTGTCCTTCCGACAATCATATCTTTTTGGATGTCTTCACATTTTTCCTGCAGCCATTTCGTCTTAGCTTCCCTGCATTTCCTATTTATTTCATTCCTCAGCGACTTGCATTTCTGTATTCCTGATTTTCCCAAAACATGTTTGTACTTCCTCCTTTCATCAATCAACTGAAGTATTTCTTCTGTTACCCATGGTTTCTTCGCAGCTACCCTCTTTGTACCTACGATTTCCTTCCCAACTTCTGTGATGGCCCTTTTTAGAGATGTCAATTCCTCTTCAACTGTACTGCCTACTGCACTATTCCTTATTGCTGTATCTACAGCGTTAGAGAACTTAGGTTAGTTAGCTTTAAGTAGTTCTAAGTTCTAGGGGACTGATTACCTCAGATGTTACGTCCCATAGTGCTCAGAGCCATTTGAACCATTTTTTGAAACACTCCCTTAGATTATTTTCGTCTTTTGCTGAGGGACGAATTTCTTTTGAAATTTGTAAAAGGAACAAATCGAAACGCAATTGAATTATTCCTTTCTGGGGAACCAAAGAACAATCACGAATAAATTGTTGGGAAGATGTGACGGCTGGCGATTTGTTAGTGTTCTTGGGAGTTTTCCTGCACATGGGAAATGTAAAGATGAGGAAGTTGCAAGACTATTGGAAAGAAGGACCCTTTATTTCACGTGAAAGGCATTGTCGATAGTATTTCACGAACCCGTTTTCTTCTAATACTACGTGCACTGCATTTTTCTGAAAATGCAAAACAGAGCGAACCAAAACCATCCGACAGGTTGTATGAAATACGTCCAGCTGTCATTTTTTTCAATGAAAAGATGTGCCAAGTGTCTACCCAGGAAGGGAACTGTCACTAGATGAATCAAGGATCCTTTGGCGTGGAAGATTACTTTTCCGGCAATATATCAAAAATGAAAAGCACAAATATGGCATAAAGCTATATACACTCCTGGAAATTGAAATAAGATCACCGTGAATTCATTGTCCCAGGAAGGGGAAACTTTTTTGACACATTCCTGGGGTCAGATACATCACATGATCACACTGACAGAATCACAGGCACATAGACACAGGCAACAGAGCATGCACAACGTCGGCACTAGTACAGTGTATATCCACCTTTCGCAGCAATGCAGGCTGCTATTCTCCCATGGAGACGATCGTGGAGATGCTGGATGTAGTCCTGTGGAACGGCTTGCCATTCCGTTTCCACCTGGCGCCTCAGTTGGACCAGCGTTCGTGCTGGACGTGCAGACCGCGTGAGACGACGCTTCATCCAGTCCCAAACATGCTCAATGGGGGACAGATCCGGAGATCTTGCTGGCCAGGGTAGTTGACTTACACCTTCTAGAGCACGTTGGGTGGCACGGGATACATGCGGACGTGCATGGTCCTGTTGAAACAGCAAGTTCCCTTGCCGGTCTAGGAATGGTAGAACGATGGGTTCGATGACGGTTTGGATGTACCGTGCACTATTCAGTGTCCCCTCGACGATCACCAGTGGTGTACGGCCAGTGTAGGAGATCGCTCTCCACACCATGATGCCGGGTGTTGGCCCTGTGTGCCTCGGTCGTATGCAGTCCTGATTGTGGCGCTCACCTGCACGGCGCCAAACACGCATACGACCATCATTGGCACCAAGGCAGAAGCGTCTCTCATCGCTGAAGACGACACGTCTCCATTCGTCCCTCCATTCACGCCTGTCGCGACACCACTGGAGGCGGGCTGCACGATGTTGGGGCGTGAGCGGAAGACGGCCTAACGGTGTGCGGGACCGTAGCCCAGCTTCATGGAGACGGTTGCGAATGGTCCTCGCCGATACCCCAGGAGCAACAGTGTCCCTAATTTGCTGGGAAGTGGCGGTGCGGTCCCCTACGGCACTGCGTAGGATCCTACGGTCTTGGCGTGCATCCGTGCGTCGCTGCGGTCCGGTCCCAGGTCGACGGGCACGTGCACCTTCCGCCGACCACTGGCGACAACATCGATGTACTGTGGAGACCTCACGCCCCACGTGTTGAGCAATTCGGCGGTACGTCCACCCGGCCTCCCGCATGCCCACTATACGCCCTCGCTCAAAGTCCGTCAACTGCACATACGGTTCACGTCCACGCTGTCGCGGCATGCTACCAGTGTTAAAGACTGCGATGGAGCTCCGTATGCCACGGCAAACTGGCTGACACTGACGGCAGCGGTGCACAAATGCTGCGCAGCTAGCGCCATTCGACGGCCAACACCGCGGTTCCTGGTGTGTCCGCTGTGCCGTGCGTGTGATCATTACTTGTACAGCCCTCTCGCAGTGTCCGGAGCAAGTATGGTGGGTCTGACACACCGGTGTCAATGTGTTCTTTTTTCCATTTCCAGGAGTGTACTTTGACTACTCTCACTGGAATGGTTCTAAAATTCGTGGTATACACAGGCATGCTGGAAGATTTAGGAGGAAGAGGCCATGACCAAAAAATTGTTCTTCATTTACTAGATGAAAAGTTGATTGCTGGTCAACACGTGTACATGGACAATTACTGTGATAGCTTCTCACTGGCTAAGTTGCTCCTGGATAAGACGACTCACTGCCCGGGAACTCTTAGGGCGAATAGGAAGGATAGACCGAAGGAAATACAGAGAGCAAAATTACGAAAACGTGAAGCCGTTGACATACTTGCGGAAGAAGATATGATAGGTAAGTGGCGTGATAAGAGGGAGGTTTGCTACATTTCTAATGCGTTTACAAATGAAATAGTTGAGGTTGAAAACAGAATAAAGGAGAAGAAGTCAAAGCCCTTGGGCATTGTACACTACACGATCAGATGTTATCATATTACTTCTCGGAACGAAAAATCAAACGCTAGTACAAGAAACTTTTAATCCACGTTATGGAAATGATGCTGACGAACGCACATGACCTACATAATAAACATTCTTGCAAAAAAATGCCCCTCCAAGAATTCAGACTCGTTATTATAAGAGCACTATTGCCACGAAAGCAGGTAGAACGGCCAGCCAGAAATCCCCAACATGTTGTGGTAAAGGGAGAATCAACTGGAACATGAAAAACACCGAGAGAAAAGTGCAGATCATGCGCCAGCCGAGGACAACGAACAGACACTATTTACGAGTGCCCAGGTTGCCGAAATAAAGCAGGGTATTGTTTGAATTGTTGTGTTATTCACCAGCTCTAAAGGCAGATAGCACTTTCGTTATTTTTTCATTTTTAGACAGTTATGTGTAGGCACTATTCTTGAACTTTGTATTTATTTTATTTGTTTGAGTGTAATCGGCAAACTTCTTCGTTGTATCTCTTCTGACATTTGACATACATTGTATTTCAAAAGTTTCTTCAAGACTTTGTTTTTGAATGCTGTTTCTACTATATTTTTGTTCAATAAACACGTCGTTTGCCAGTAGGACTTTTGTTTTATTTTTGAATATAAAATAAAAATGTAGTACTCTAAACTGTCACAAATCTCAGGATAAACAAACGGGACGCACTACCGCGTCCACGGCCACCAGCTACAGAATGTGGCCTGATATGTCACTGACGCCTTAGTGTGCCCCCCCCCCCCCCAAAAAAAAAATTGATTCACGAGAGTAAATTGTATCTTTTTCTTCTGAAATAAATACATTTTATATTACTTTTAGCAATACAGTTTGGCATTCTATCAAAAAAATAACTGGTTACGTGGCAACGCAAGGCCAATTACAGTGGCAGCGAACTTGTTAAAGCGCGTTGGAAGTCGCTAGTGCTCTCATAATGAAACATTGGATGAATATAGTCTGCGTAATTTCCATACCATTTATTTTTTTTAAAAAAAAGGTAGTTTGTTTTGACATTATATCGCCTGAACTATGTTTCATGCAATGATATAACTTTGTACGTAACTTCAGTGGTGAATGTAGGTATCCTTCACCAAACTGTGTTCCAGATAGAGCCGGCAGTGACGAAGTACGGCATTAAAACGACATGCCTGATTCTGAACTCTTGACTTCACGAACGGCGAAAATGTAGAAAACGGTAGACTTCTTTGTTTCATCATTTTGTGGGTTTTGTGAGGGAGGCAAGGGTTTGCAGATGTGTTTACAATTTGTTGGAAGTCGCTAAGTGTTCTGTCTCAAATACAGGCTGAATAAAGTCCGTGTATTTGCGAGCCGTGAGTTACCTAACCTGAAGACAATCCCACAGTTTCTAAAGGTAATGCTTGTATTATTGCGCTACACTTTTGACACACAGCCAGTAGATTGTTACAATATTCAAAAATTTTTAAATGTGACCAATACTGAAAATAGCCTATCCCCGATGTTATTCAATCTGTATATTGAGCAAGCAGTAAAGGAAACAAAAAAAATTCGGAGTAGGAATTAAAATCCATGGAGAAGAAATTAAAACTTTGAGGTTCGCCGATGACATTGTAATTCTGTCAGAGACAGCAAAGGACCTGGAAGAACAGCTGAACGGAATGGACAGTGTCTTGAAAGGAGGATATAAGATGAACATCAACAAAAGCAAAACGAGAACAATTAAATGTAGTCGAAATAAGTTGGGTGATGCTGAGGGTATTAGATTAGGAAATAAGACGCTTAAAGTAGTAAATGAGTTTTTTTTATTTGGGGACCAAAATAACTAATGATGGTCGAAGTAGAGAGGATATAAAATGTAGACTGGCGCTGGCAAGGAAAGCCAGTGTCAGGAAGTCTTTTCTGAAAGTACCGGTGATCAAAAAGTCAGTATAAATTTGAAAACTGAATAAAATCACGGAATAATGTAGATAGAGAGGTACAAATTGACACACATGCTTGGAATGACATGGGGTTTTATTAGAACAAAAAAATAAACAAAGTTCACAAAATGTTTGACGGATGGTGCTGGACAGCAAAGCGTCAGTGGCTGCTGATGACAATGGTGTATAAAAGGAGCTGTAATGAGAGAGAGATTCTTGACTGGTTCACCGCTTGGTGCAACCAGTGGTTGCTCAATGTCAATCCTTCCAAAACCCAGGCGATCATTGTAGGCAAAACCACCCCTTCCTTCCGCCTCCTTGATTTCTATCTCACCATCTATGGCCTCCTATCGCCCTCACTCCCACCCTTAAGTACCTTGGCGTCACCCTCGACCGTCGCCTCTCCTGTACTCCCCATCTCCGGACAATCCAAGCCAAGGCACACTCCCGACTCCGTCTCCTCAAGCTCCTTTCCAGCCGTACTTGGGGTCTGGACCTCTCCACCATCCTCCACACCTATAAATCCCTCATCCGCCCTATCCTTTGTTACGCCCATCCGGCCTGGATCTCCGCCCCCCCCCCCTACCTTTTATAAATCCCTTCAAATCCTTGAACGCCATGCTCTCCGCCTCGCCTATCGCATCCGTCTCCCCTCCCCCATGCGGATCCTGTACAATCTCATTCCGTTCCCCCACCTCCTCCTTTTCCTTGAAAGGATACGGATCCTATACACCTCCCGCAAACTCGATCCTCCTCACCTGCTTGTCTCACCCATCCTCTCCCACCCCCGCCCGCTGCCGCGCCTGTATTCCCATGTCCCACCCGGTCTCCATCTCTCCCTCCTTACCCTCCCCCAAGGTGGCTTCCGCCAGCTCCTCCTCCCTGATGATGTCCTCCTCCCCTCCATCTACCCCTCCTACCAACTCTGATCCTCCCTCCCTCTTCCTATGTCTGTTTCTTTGGGCACCCTCCCTCCCTCCTCCCTCCCTCCTCCCTTTCTCCCCACTCCTCCCCCGGGCCTCCCCTCCCCTGTCCCTCTGCTCCTCCTCCCATCTCCTCAGCCATTGGCATCTTTGTTCTCCCCTCTCCACCCCCTCCCCCTTCTTCTCTTCTTGGCAGGTCCCCGGACTTGCATACGCTACGTGGACTTTCGCGCGCCGGAGATCATCACCATCAGTGTCTCGTGAGTGTGGCGTCGTTTTGTGTTTTTAGTGTCCGCCGTCACGCTTCTACGTTCACTTGTGCCGTCGGATTCATCAGTGTTATGTGCGCCGTGTCACCGTGTTTTCAGTGTCGTTATCGTCGAGTGTGAACGGCTCCGTGTTTTTTTGTGTATCTGTGACTACTATTTTTTGCCCGTCACTGTGTTCTTTCTAATTCTCCATGCTGTGTACTGTTATTGTTACCACTATGGCTGAAGAGCGGCGTAGCATGCCGCTGACAGCCTACCTGATTGTTCAGGTATTAAAATGACAATAAAGGAAAAAAAAAAGAGATTCAGATGCGCCAGAAGTCGTAGCATGTTGACGTTACCTGAAAAGGCGCTTTTAGTGAAGCTGTATTATCGGAATGGGGAATGTACTAGTTCAGCGTTACGATCGTATCGCCATAGGAAGGGGACTCAAATGGGTAAAGGTCCGTTGGCAAATGGAGCTGTGGCGAGAATGATTTCGAAGTTCGAAGACACGGGTTGTTTAGACGACAGACCCCGTAGTGGCCGATCGAGCACAAGGCGTAATGCTGCTGAGACAGTTCAGGAAGAAATGGTGACTGTAGCGGGTTCGTCTATGCACGGGGAAGTCAGCGCTCGTGCAGTCGCACGTCGCACCGGCATTCCATACACTACTGTTTGGTTGGTACTTAGGCGTACCCTCCGATGATATCCGTACAAAATCCATCGGCATCATGAACTGTTACCTGGCAATTTAGTGAAGCGGAGGGCATTTGCGGTGTGGGCGTTTCAAAACATGGCGGAAGATGACGATTGGTTGAGTAACGTGTTGTGGACCGACGAAGCTCATTTCACGCTCCAAGGGTCTGTCAGCGACAACAACTGCACAATTAGGGCTACCGAAACTGTCGTGGAAGCTCCATTGCGTGACGAGAAAATCACGGTATGGCTTGGATTTATGACATCTACTGTTATCGGGCCTTTTTTCTTCGAGGAAATGCGTGATTCTGGTTTTGTAACTGCTAGCGTAACAGGTGAGAGGTACGCCGATATGTTACAGAATTGCATCATCGCCAGCCTGTCTGTGCTGGAACGTACGATGTTAATGCAGGATGGCGCTCCACCCCATATTGCTAGACGCGTGCAAGATCTCTTGCGCGCGTCGTTTGGTGGTGATCGTGAGCTCAGCCGCCACTTTCGTCACGCTTGGCCTGCCAGGTCCCCAGACCTCAGTCCGTGCGATTATTGGCCTTGGGGTTACCTGAAGGCGCAAGTGTATCGTGATCGACCGACATCTCTATGGATGCTCAAAGACAGTATCCGACGCCAATGGCTCACCATAACTCCGGACATGCTTTACAGTGCTGTTCACAACATTATTCCGCGACTACCCCTAGTGTTGAGGAAAGATGGTGGGCATATTGAGCATTTCCTGTAAAGAACATCATATTTGCTTTGTCTTACTTTGTAATGCTAATTATTGTTATTCTCATCAGACGAAGAGCCATCTGTCGGACATTTTTTTGAACTTTTGTTTTTTTTTCGGTTCTAATAAACCCCCATGTCATTCCAAGCATCTGTGTCAATTTGTACCTCTCCAACTACATTACTCCGTGATTTATTCAGTTTTCAAATTTATACTGACTTTTTAATCACCCTGTATTTGTATGGGGTGTAGCCATGTATGGAAGTGAAAGGTGGACGATGAATAGTTTAGACAAAAAGAGAACAGAAGCTTTCGAAATGTGGTGCTACAGAAGGATACTGAAGATTAGAAGTGTAGATCACATAACTAATGAGGAGGTACTGGAGAGAAGAGAAATTCGTGGCACAACTTCACTAGAAGAGGGGATCGATTGGTAGGACATATTGTGAGGCATCAAGGGATCACCAATTTAGTACTGGAGGGCAGCGCGGAGAGTAAAAATCGTAGGGGGAGACCAAGAGATGAATACACTAAACAGATTCAGAAGGATGTAGGCTGCAGTGGGTACTGGAAGATGAAGAAGCTTGCACAGGATAAAGTAGCATGGAGAGCTGCATGAAACCAGTCTGTGGACTGAAGATCACAACAACAACTACATTGAAAACTGGTATTGAGCTATGGAATATGGATTTAGTAATACGGATACACTGATTTCTGGGACGGCCGTATCTCGTTACAGATTTATTAAATATTTACAGCCCTTCCCACACTAACTGACGATGAGACGTGTCGCTGTGAGCACACAGCCATTTGCGGGGCTCCTTAAAATTTATCAAGCTGCGGGCCAGACTAATCCCCTGTAGCCACTGTGGAGAAGGCAAACACATCCCTCATAGTTTCAGCGAGGCTCAGGCCGGCGGGCCGTTACAGAGCCTAATGGAGGCGGTGTTTGCGCTACACGGCACACACGGGCCGGGCCGCGGTTTTTTCGTGCGGCGACGCGTCGTTCATCAAGCCGGCCCATCCCGAGGAGCCGCTGTCAGCGCTTAAGCCGTCCGCGCGCCGACGGACTCCTGCCAGGGGCGAGACGGACGGACGGCCCGCTTGCCGAGGCCGCAAACACGGCGTCTACGAGACGAGGGCAGCGGCGTGGCGTCAGGGCCACAACAAACTGTCTGGCAAACGTAGCCCGCTCTGTCACCAGTAGCGGATACGTTTGAACAGCGTTTAGTCCGGAAGAAACGCACCCTTGGTTGGACGCAGTAGGCGGTTGTTTTCTGTGGCTAGCCAAGAGCTGTCTTTTGCAGTGTCACTCAGACTGTAGCGAAATGTGGGGAGGCTTAAAGTGGATGGACGGTTCACGTAGGAAGGGTAGCTACATCTACATCTACATCTACATACATACTCCGCAATCTACCATACGGTGCGTGGCGGAGGGTACCTCGTACCACAACTAGCATCTTCTCTCCCTGTTCCACTCCCAAACACAACGATGGAAAAATGAGTGCCTATATGCCTCTGTACGAGCCATAATCTCTCTTATCTTATCTTTGTGGCCTTCCCGCGAAATGTAAGTTGGCGGCAGTAAAATTGTACTGCATTCAGCCTCAAATGCTGGTCCTCTAAATTCCCTCAGTAGCGATTCACGAAAAGAAGGCCTCCTTTCCTCTAGAGACTCCCACCCGAGTTCCTGAAGCATTTCCGTAACACTCGCGTGATGATCAAGCCTACCATTAACAAATCTAGCAGCCCACCTCTGAATTGCTTCTATGTCCTCCTTCAATCCGACCTGATAGGGATCCCAAACGCTAGAGCAGTACTCGAAAATAGGTCGTATTAGTGTTTTATAAGCGGTCTCCGTTACAGATGAACCACATATTCCCAAAATTCTACCAATGAACCGAATGTGACTATCCGCCTTTCCCACAACTGCCATTACATACCGTACGCTCTTCGCAAATTATTTACGCAGCGTTTTCTTTAACCCCCCACTCAGCTGGGGAGTGCCAAGCTGCGCTTAATGTTCTGTGCCGCATCACACAAACGGCTCAATGTTCTGCCTTGTCAGCCATGAGCAAAGGAAGAGACAAGCTGCTGCAAGGATTCTTTTTTCCTTGAGGCACTAGCGAAGCAGAATGCCTCCGTTGCAGATGCCCTTCAAAGGCGCTATTGGAGGTATCAGATAACGATGGCGAGGCTCCAAGTGGAACCAGTTACATTATTGAAGAACCTTTTAGTTGGAATTACAACAGTGATTTATATTTTTATTTTTTGATTACTCTTTTATGCCACCTTTGTTGTTGTAACACATACTTATTCTCATTTGTACACGTTCCCTAGATGTAATCATGTGAAAGAAAAAAAAGTGGCATAGGATAGCCCTAACCTTGATACCTTGATTTCCCATATTTCCCCTGGTATATAGGCAGCTCTCTGGGGTGGGGTTACTCAGGAGCCAACGCCTGAAGTGGATAAGATTTTTTGTTATAGGATGAAAAGTGGCGGTGGCACTTAGGTTGTTTTTTTTAGTTCCACTTTCCTAAGGGGCTTTTTAAGGGAAAAAAGTGGTCATAAAAAAATAAATAAAAAAATAATAAAAAATGCAACGTGCTTGCGTGTTAGCTGCACGCTGCCTTTGTTCGCGTTTCGAGACTCGCTGAAAGCCAGATTTTTAATTCTTTAGTAGCAGAACTAGAAGCAGAAGAAAAAAATAAAAAAGGGGTAGCGTCTTTGATCCATAATCAAAACGTCTTCGGTCCCGGGTTCGATCCCCGCCACTGCCTAAATTTTGATAATTAATCAGCATTGGCGGCCGAAGACTTCCGGCATAAGAAGTCAGCCTCATTCTGCAAACAGCCTTGTCAAAGAGGGCGGAGGAGCGGATAGAGGTTCAGGGCACTCTCTTGTCCTAGGGGTGGGAAATTGCCCCTAAATGCGGAAGAATCAGCAATGATCAACGACATGAGGATGCAGAAGGCAATGGAAACCATTGCATTAAAGACACGTAACGTGTATCCACAGGACATGTGGCCTGTATTTGAAGAAGTGTCATGATGATCTCTCCATTGGCAAAAGATTCCGGAATAGTCCCCATTCGGATCTCCGGGAGGAGACTGCCAAGGGGGGGGGGGGGTTACCATGAGAAAAAGACTGCATAATCTACGAAAGGATAACGTTCTACGAGTCGGGGGGCGGACTGTCAGAAGCTTGAACGTGGTAGGGACACTACAAAATCTGAAAAGGGAAATGCAAAGGCTCAATCTAGATATAATAGGGGTCAGTGAAGTGAAGTGGAAGGAAGACAAGGATTTTTGGTCAGATGAGTATCGGGTAATATTAACAGCAGCAGAAAATGGTACAACAGGTGTAGGATTCGTTATGAATAGGAAGGTAGGGCAGAGGGTGTGTTACTGTGAACAGTTCAGTGACCGGGTTGTTCTAATCATAATCGACAGCACACCAACACCGACAACGATAGTTCAGGTATACATGCCGACGTCGCAAGCTGAGGATGAACAGATAGAGAAAGTGTATGAGGATATTGAAAGGGTAATGCAGTATGTAAAGGGGGACGAAAATCTAATAGTCATGGCCGACTGGAATGCAGTTGTAGGGGAAGGAGTAGAAGAAAAGGTTACAGGAGAATATGGGCTTGGGACAAGGAATGAAAGAGGAGAAAGACTAATTGAGTTCTGTAACAAGTTTCAGCTAGTAATAGCGAATACCCTGTTCAAGAGTCACAAGAGGAGGAGGTATACTTGGAAAAGGCCGGGAGATATGGCAAGATTTCAATTAGATCACATCATGGTCAGACAGAGATTCCGAAATCAGATACTGGATTGTAAGGCGTACCCAGGAGCAGATATAGACTCAGATCACAATATAGTAGTGATGAAGAGTAGGCTCAAGTTCAAGACATTAGTCAGGAAGAATCAATAAGCAAAGAAGTGGGATACGGAAGTACTAAGGAATGACGAGATACATTTGAAGTTCTCTAACGCTATACATACAGCAATAAGGAATAGCGCAGTAGGCAGTACAGTTGAAGAGGAATGGACATCTCTAAAAAGGGCCATCACAAAAGTTGGGAAGGAAAACGTAGGTACAAAGAAGGTAGCTGCGAAGAGACCATGGGTAAGAGAAGAAATACTTCAGTTGATTGATTAAAAGGAGGAAGTACAAACATGTTCCGGGAAAATCAGGAATATAGAAAAATTTGTCGCTGAGGAATGAAATAAATAGGAAGTGCAGGGAAGCTAAGACGAAATGGCTGCAGGAAAAATGTGAAGACATCCAAAAAGATATGATTGTCGGAAGGACAGACTCAGCATACAGGAAAGTCAAAACAACCTTTGGTGATATTAAAAGCAACGGTGGTAACATTAAGAGTGCAACGGGAATTCCACTGTTCAATGCAGAGGAGAAAGCAGATAGGTGGAAAGAGTACATTGAAAGCCTCTATGAGGGTGAAGATTTGTCTGATGTGATAGAAGAAGAAACAGGAGTCGATTTAGAAGAGATAGGGGATCCAGTATTATAATCGGAATTTAAAAGAGCTTTGGAGGACTTACGGTCAAATAGGGCAGAAAGGATAGATAACATTCTATCAGAATTTCTAAAATCATTAGGGGAAGTGGCAACAAAACGACTATTCACGTTGGTGTGTAGAATATATGAGTCTGGCGATATACCATCTGACTTTCGGAAAAGCATCATTCACACAATTCCGAAGACGGCAAGAGCCGACAAGTACGAGAATTATCGCACAATCAGCTTAACAGCTCATGCATCGCAGCTGCTTACAAGAATAATATACAGAAGAATGGAAAAGAAAATTGAGAATTCGCTAGGTGACGATCAGTTTGGCTTTAGGAAAAGTAAAAGGACGAGAGAGGCAATTCTGACGTTACGGCTAATAATGGAAGCAAGGCTAAAGAAAAATAAGGCACTTTCATAGGATTTGTCGACCTGGAAAAAGAATTCGACAATATAAAATGGTGCAAGTTCATAATTAGGGAATAAAATCAACATCAAAACAAGTTAGTGACTTAAAAGAAATTATTTGATGGGTATTTTGAGTAGAATCTGCTAATGTATACGTCTACCCCATCTACGTCTACACTCAGCAAGTAATTTTACGGTGCGTAGAGGAAGTTACTCTTAATACCAATATTTGATTCCCATAGTCCCTATTGCCTTCACGAATGGTACGTGGGAAAAACAATTGTCGGCGAAATTTCGTGTTAACTTTAATTTGTAAGATTTTATCGTTGTGTCCATTTCGCGAGTAGTATGTGGGAGGTAGTAATATGGTGCCCGATTCTTCCCGGAACGTACTCTCTCAGAAATTCAGCGCTAAGGCTGTCCGTGGTGTACAGAGCCTCTCTTGTAGCGTCTGCCACGAGAGTTTGTCGAGCATCTCCCGATCACTCGCACGCCGCCCGTGAAGACCCCGTCACAAAACGCTCGCTCTTCGTTGGATGCTGTGATGTCCCGTATTATCCCAACCTGGTAAGCGTACCAGGCTGATGAATAATACTCAAGTATCGTTCAAAATAGTGTTTCGTTAGCCACTTCTTCCGTCGATGAATGATATTCTTAAAATTATTCCTATTGATTTCAGCCCGGAATTTTTCTTTTTGTACTATTTGTTTTACGCAGTCATTCCATTTTAAATCGCTCCTACTTCTTTTACGATTTTATGGCGGAGGCGAGGGCTTATTGAGCGTTAGGTTGTCCATCTACGCGTGGTGCCAACACGAACTGTATGTAGACAAACATATCCATCGGTGACCACGTGGTCCTCACCCAAGTACAAATAGAAACTTCTTTTGCTAATGACCAACGTCACGTTAAGATCTTTAATGATAGTGATCACTTTTATGACGTGACTGAGAGTACTATCCTTCCACTGCTCTTTGGCAGTTTCAGAGTTTAACGCATAATTTGGGAGAAATAAGCATCTTAAGTTTGCAATCGACCCAAGATTAATCCCTATCTACTTCTAGATATATACTCCGCAGGCCGCGATATGGTTTACGGTGGAGTGTACTTTGTAGGCACTAGCAATTTCCTTTCCTTTTCTACTCGGAAATAGAGGGAGGAAAAAAAACTGTCTATATGCTTTCGTACAAGCCACAATTTCTCTAGTTTTCGCGGTCCTTAAGCGGAATGACAGTTGTGGCAGTAGAAACGCTGTCCAGTCAGCTGCAAATGCTGGTTTTATAAACTTTTTGAGTACTGTTTCGCGAAAAGAACGTTGTGTTCCCTCTAGAAATTCCTGCTGAGTTCACGAAGCATCTCCGTAAAAGCGGCGAGTCGATGGAACCCACCGGTAACATTTCTAGCAGCACGCCTCTGAAATGCTTCGATGTCTCCCCATGATCCGATCTGTTGTGAATCACAAACACTCGAACACTATTCAAGAATGAATGGTACTAGTGTTCTATACGCGGTCTCAATTATTGATCTACATTTTTCTAAAACTCTCCTAATAAACCGAAATCGACCATTCACCTTCCCTGCTACCGTCATTACGTGGTCATTCCATTTCATATCGTTTTGCAATGTTACGCATGGATCTTTAATCGACATTACTGTTCCAAGCAGCACATTATTAACACTGCAATCTACCATTACAGGAGTGCTTTTCCTACTCATCTGCATTAACATACATTTTTGTACATTTAGAGAAAGGTGCCACTCATCAAAGCAAACAGAAATTCGGTCATCCTGTCATCTTGTATCATTTCACAGTCACCCAGCGACTATTCTTTCCCTTATAGTGCAGCGTCAGCAGCAAAGAGCCCCAGTCCAAGATACAGGGAACAAGAGCGGTCCTATCATATTTCCCTGGGGAATTCCTGACAATACCGGTTATCTCCGATGAACGCTTGCCATATAGAGCAACGTACTATGTTTTATTAATTATGAAGTCTTCCATTCACTCTCATAGCTGAGAGCTTATTCCAAATGCTCGGATATTCGTTAAGACTTTGCGGAGGACACACCTTGTCAAACGTTTTCCGGAAGAGGATTTCGGTCAATCGTTTTATAATTTCGTCACATGTAAAGACCTGTGATCTAAATTAATAATGTGCTTGTTGTTCGGAGGACTTACTGAAAAGTAATGGTTCAACTGGCTCTGATCACTGAGGTCATCAGTCCCCTAGACTTAGAACTACTTAAACCTAACTAACCTAAGGACACCACACACATCCATGCCCGAGGCAGGATTCTAACCTGCGACCTAGCAGTCGCGCGGTTCCGGACTGAAGCGCCTAGAACCCCTCGGCCACCGCGTGAAAAGTAATGCATCAGAAATTTTTGTTAGAAAACTCTCAAAGAACTTAGAAGAAGTCAAAATTTATTAACATTCTACATCTTTATTCATCATGTCTATGTCTTTATTTCTCAAGATAGTTACACAGACAACGAACACATTTCTGCCTTCGAGAGACCACTTTGTTGATACTGTCATTGACCTTGTAGGTGGAGCCACAACCTTACCTCTGCTTGCACCGATTCGGCACAATCAAAGTGAAGTCCTCGAAGGCGTTCTTTAAGTTTGGGAAATCGAATGGGAAAAGTGGGGACAGTGTGGAGGCCACCTTGGCCACTTCCAGTGCATTTTCTGTCCCTTGATGAAGTTCATCTTTCTTGCAGGGCGCTGGATACAGTCAACATTGAGGCATATGCTGAACAGCCTGATCTTCTACATAGAAATACTGAATATTATCTTGATTAGCGGAGCTCCATCTTGCCATATTAACATCTGATCTGCCAACTCCAAATCTCAGTCTATTCAGGAATTTCCAAGTCGTTAATTTGTGTCACAGCCAGGAGAAAGAATTTCTCAAACTCTTTCGCAGGAAGGGTGAAGGTGGACTGCAAATTTCCATACTTGCAGCTTAGCTTTTCCAGCAGTGCTGTCAATGTTCTAAGGAAACTCCTCTGTGACTTCAGTGGTTGCCAGTGCAGTTCGTGCCCACACAGAGGATGCGTTATCTACTGCTCCTCTCTCTTTCTTTTCTCAGTCACAGCTACCGCTCTTCGAACAGGTGGTACTAACACTGCGAGGTGGTAAAGCCATTAGAGTGGAGTGGATTTCAAGCTATTATCTGATGAAGCTATTCGACTGGAGTGAATTTTAAGCAACTTGTTATGATTCTTCAGGTGTCACTGCGAGCTATGTTCTTTAGCACCACCCAGGGGACAGATGTAGCTTAGGTATGCTACGAACATGGTCACTATGAGGCATCCAATCCTCGATCTTTACTGTCGATATAATGGCTATTTGTACATCGACTGTCACTGATATGAGGCACACCAACATACCTGACTACAGAAAACGTCCTCCTCAGATTCCACAGACGTGGTCTCTTGCGCCTATCACCAAGATTTTCCAGATTAACATAGAATGAATAAGTCGGGTTAAATGCCAAGTACTAATTAAGATTTCTTGTGATGACAACATCGATCTGGTTGCAGCTCAGGGAACTCACGCAGAAGATGAATGAACATCAACTTAAATGTAGGGACAAGATCCCAGGTTACAATGTAGTTGGTGCAACCTGTCATCATCTGTATGACATGGTCACACGTATTCTATCTGCATTGGAGGTGACCACCTACGTTTAGCTACACTGCAGGACTACATACATGAAGGTATTGTCAAAATAGTTAGTGGGTAATGTGTACAAACCAGAAAGCATTACTTGGCCTCAAGAAGCCTTACCCTACCTACCACGCCCAGCAATATACGTGGGGGATTTCATTGGCCACCACCCCCTGTGTAAATACAGAGCAGTTGATGGGAGTGGTGAGGCTCTTGTTAACTGGGCAGGCAATAACAACCTGTTGTTATTTTTGACCCAAAGGACCGAGGAACATACAGGTCAGCAAACTGGACGAAGGAACACAACATAGATCTCTGCTTTGTGATGACTGACATGAACCAAACATCACTAGTTTCTACAAGATGTGAATTAACAGGCTTCCTTTACAGTCAACACCATCCAGCCTGATTGATAGTGGACGTAATATACCACTAATAACAACCACACAATGCCCAAGGTGAAATTTCAAAAAAGTATACTGGAATATCTACAAGGAGAAGCTGAATAAATGCCTGGGATGAATCCACCCAGCAGCTGGTAACTATGAAAGATTCGTAGGTTCCGTTAAATGTGCAGGGAAAGCAACTACCCCAAGGGGGTTCCGCAAAAAACATGTACCAGGCTGGGACAAAATGTGCAAAATTAAATATCAAAGATTTCCTCAGAGTGGAGACACGGAGTTTGCAGATGGCATGCTGCACAGCCTAGACGATGCTCGGCGAGACAAGTGGAAGTAAAACTTAGAGTCATATGGTTCAAATGGCTCTGAGCACTATCAGACTTAACATCTGAGGTCATCAGTCCCCTAGAACTTAGAACTACTTAAACCTAACTAATCTAAGGACATGACACATATCCATGCCCGAGACAGGATTCGAACCTGCGACCGTAGAGGTCGCGCGGTTCCAGACTGAAGCACCTAGAACCGCTTGGCCACAGTGGCAGTCTAAACTTAGAGTCGCTTGATTTCAAAACGTCTAGTAGAAAAGCCTGGTCCCTACTGTGAAAACTAGGTAGAGCTGACAAATTAAATCATAACTCTACAGATATTTCTGCACATACGAATGCATCTCACATAGAGGCTACATGCAGAGCTCCAAGGAACAAAAACCACACAAGAACAATACGCCGCGAACTCAGCGCCTTTCAGAGTGCCTTTGGATCAATATTCTTCCAAATGTACCACTACTGAAATCAGAGACATACTGGAGAACGTCAAGGTAGGGAAGACACCTGGACCGGGTGGAATACGCCCAGAATTCCTTCTTCACTGTGGGAAATATCCCAAAATATGATTTGCAGAGTTTTATGGAAATGTAAAGACAACAGGGAACGTATCACAGAAAATGAAGAACCCAAAGGTCAGAGCACTGCTTAAACTGGGATAATCAAGCGACCAGTCAAAGATCTATAGCCCAATCGCTATGCTCAGTGTCATATGTTAGCTGCTCAAGGGACTCCAATATAAAGACTGGGCCCAAAAATACTTGAATCAATTCCAGACGAACAAGCAGGTTTCCGACCTAATAAAAGCGGCACTGACCAAGAGGCCTTAGCTCAACAACACGAATCATTTGAGGCCACTGGTGACTTCCTGTGCTCGATCTAAAGACAATGAGTGGCTATTTTCGCAAATGGAGACTGCAGCCAAACACTAACATGACCAAGATGTCATGCCTCCACCTTAGCGGCCACTCAGCAGGAAGAGAGCTCAATGTTATCTTTGAAGGGAAACGCCTTAACCACCCCACTACCCTAAATATCTAGGAGTTACACTGGACAGGCCACTTTCTCACATGGAACACCTGACAAAGACTGCAGGCGAATGAGGACAAGAAACAACATCATCTATAAACTGAGCAGATTACTTGGGGCTCCACAGCAAATACACTACGTACATCAGCAGTTGGGCTTGTCTAGTAAGTGGCAGAAAACTGCACTCAAGTGTGGATTAATAGCCTATACACAAATAGAATTGACGCGGTATTAAACAACACCATGCGCGTCATCAGCGAACAATAAAATCTACACCTGGCTGCCAACCCTGGGCCATATACCACCACCAGAAATAAGGAGAAAAAACGCTCTGCTCAGAGAATACGACAAGGTAATTAATAACCGTCAGCTGTCCATACATAATGATACAGTTGACCAGGAGCGCAGAAGACTTAAATCGAGAAGACTACCCTTCTCACAGCTAAAGAGCAGAAGATTTATAACTTTGTCATCCACAATCTCTGGAAACAACACTGGCGAGAACACTGCCCACCAAAATACCGAAGATTCGTCATAAATAGGAAGCCGCCCGGCTTCAAGCATTCACGCAAAGTGTGGATAACTTTAAACGGCACACGCACTGTCCAAGGAAGGTGTGCTGACTCGCTCTACAAATTGATAAAGATACCAGCTCCAAATTGCGACTGCAGTGCTGAGAAACTAGCAATCAAGGACATAATAGAGGAATGCGCTGTTCAAACTTGCGAGGGAACCTTCATCGAGTTCCTAGCTGCAGCAGAGAAGGCTATCGATTATATTCAATGCCTGGATGTCAACTGGTAATTAAATTTTATATAAAGTGTTTAAGAACAGCGATGTATGGCAAACGATAAATAAATGAGAGCTCTGTCAACTTGCTTGGCATATGTTGAGTTACATCAAACAGAAGACGTGTGCCCTCCTACGGAATAGTATAGTGTAATTTCAAAGGTTCATAGAGTTTCAGGCTGACCATCTACTGTGACCTGGCCAGTTTCAGCAGAAGATTGTCCTGTCGGTAACTTTTGACTTGAAATTCATGCAGTTCTGCTAGAAAATAAGAGATCTAAAAGTGCCATTCCTACATATTTTGGAGTGTCACAGTGTTCCAGTTCGACACCTGAACATACCATCTTTAATGTGGGACTAGCTTTCTGGTTTCTCAAATGAAAAGCACACGCTATTGTCTTCGTGGAACTTGGTTTGAGTTGGTTTGCGTTGTACTATCTGGAAAGTTGTTTAAGGCTATTCGTGAGGGCATTCTCTGCTGTTTCAAAATCTGTGCTCTGTTTAGCTACAGCAAGGTACTCCTGCTGTTGGGTCGTATGGGTTGGTCATTCGAGTATAGCTGTGTACTGAACAGAATTGGAGCAAGCTCACTTCCCTGCAGCTGACCGTTTTTCTGTGTCTCCATCGGCTACGCTGTTGTTGGATGTTGACGAAGAACTTGCGATTCTGCATAAGAGTGGCGATGAGCCTAGTTAGACTAAAATTCTTGGTGAGACTGTAGACCTTGCCTAGTAATAGCTGGACATTGACAATCTCATAAGCTGCTGCTAAGTCGACAAATACCACTATTGTCACCTTAAGAGCTTCAAACCCACCTTCTATAAACTGTGCGACATTTAGCAGCTGTCCGGTGCAGCTTTTACCCGGTTGAAATCCAAATAGCTGAGATATAAGTAAGGGATGAATGATAGTTGATAGGCGATGGAGAACGATCGGTGGCAGAGAGCGCAGTGCATTGCATTGTTTCAGATGTCGCAACGGTTGTGTGTTGGTAGGCATACACATACTGAACGGAAGGGTGCTCCACCGTGGACGTTTTCTGGGGTTAGCAACTTGGTTACAAAACGCTGTTTCTCACGCCCACAATAGTTTCGTTAGGCACCGCCATGTTACACTATACAGTTCAGAGGCCGCTAGCGGTGGAAGGTTGCAGCTAGCGAGAAAGTAGATCGAGTAATACAAAACGCAATACTTCAGGCGATATTCAGAATAGATTTAAAAATTTCAGAGGCATTACTTTTCAAATGTTCAAATGCGTGTTAATTCCTAAGAGACCACTGCCGCCTGATAAACAAAGTAAGAGCCTACGGAATATCAGACCAGCTCTGTGGCTGGATTGAAGAGATTTTGCAAACACAGCATTTTGTTCTCAATGGAGAGACCTCTACAGACCTTAAAGTAACCTCTGGCGTACCACAGGGGAGTGTTATGCGACCATTGCTTTTCACAATATACACAATATACCGATATGCATTTGTGCACCGCCGCCGTCAGTGTCAGCCAGTTTGCCGTGGCATACGGAGCTCCATCGCAGTCTTTAACACTGGTAGCATGCCGCGACAGCGTGGACGTGAACCGTATGTGCAGTTGACGGACTTTGAGCGAGGGCGTATAGTGGGCATTCGGGAGGCCGGGTGGACGTACCGCCGAATTGCTCAACACGTGGGGCGTGAGGTCTCCACAGTACATCGATGTTGTCGCCAGTGGTCGGCGGAAGGTGCACGTGCCCGTCGACCTGGGACCGGACCGCAGCGACGCACGGATGCACGCCAAGACCGTAGGATCCTACGCAGTGCCGTAGGGGACCGCACCGCCACTTCCCAGCAAATTAGGGACACTGTTGCTCCTGGGGTATCGGCGAGGACCATTCGCAACCGTCTCCATGAAGCTGGGCTACGGTCCCGCACACCGTTAGGCCGTCTTCCGCTCACGCCCCAACATCGTGCAGCCCGCCTCCAGTGGTGTCGCGACAGGCGTGAATGGAGGGACGAATGGAGACGTGTCGTCTTCAGCGATGAGAGTCGCTTCTGCCTTGGTGCCAATGATGGTCGTATGCGTGTTCGGCGCCGTGCAGGTGAGCGCCACAAGCAGGACTGCATACGACCGAGGCACACAGGGCCAACACCCGGCATCATGGTGTGGGGAGCGATCTCCTACACTGGCCGTACACCACTGGTGATCGTCGAGGGGACACTGAATAGTGCACGGTACATCCAAACCGCCGTCATCGAACCCATCGTTCTACCATTCCTAGACCGGCAAGGGAACTTGCTGTTCCAACAGGACAATGCACGTCCGCATGTATCCCGTGCCACCCAACGTGCTCTAGAAGGTGTAAGTCAACTACCCTGGCCAGCAAGATCTCCGGATCTGTCCCCCATTGAGCATGTTTGGGACTGGATGAAGCGTCGTCTCACGCGGTCTGCACGTCCAGCACGAACGCTGGTCCAACTGAGGCGCCAGGTGGAAATGGCATGGCAAGCCGTTCCACAGGACTACATCCAGCATCTCTACGATCGTCTCCATGGGAGAATAGCAGCCTGCATTGCTGCGAAAGGTGGATATACACTGTACTAGTGCCGACATTGTGCATGCTCTGTTGCCTGTGTCTATGTGCCTGTGGTTCTGTCGGTGTGATCATGTGATGTATGTGACCCCAGGAATGTGTCAATAAAGTTTCCCCTTCCTGGGACAATGAATTCACGGCGTTCTTATTTCAATTTCCAGGAGTGTAAATGACCTAGAAGATAGTGTCGGAAGTTCCATGCGGCAGGAAGGTCTGCAGCGGATAGGCACTTGGTGCAGGGAGTGGCAACAGACGCTTAACATAGACAAATGTAATGTATTGTGAATACATAGAAAGAAGGATCCTCCATTGTATGGTTATGATAGCAGAACAAACACTGGTAGCAGTTACTTCTGTAAAATATCTCCGAGTATGTGTACGGAATGATTTGAAGTGGAATGATCATATAAAATTAATTGTTGGTAAGGCGGGTGCCAGGTTGAGATTCATTGGGAGAGTCCTTAGGAAATGTAGTCCATCAACAAAGGAGGTGGCTCACAAAACACTCGTTCGACCTATACTTGAGTATTGCTCATCAGTGTGGGATCCGTACAAGGTCGGATTGACAGAGGACATAGAGAAGATCCAAAGAAGAGCGGTGTGTTTCATCACAGGGTTATTTGGTAAGAGTGATAGCGTTACGGAGGTCTTTAGCAAACTCAAGTGGCAGACTCTGCAGGAGAGGCGCTCTGCATCGCGGTGTAGCTTGCTGACCAGGTTTCGAGAGGGTGCGTTTCTGGATGAGGTATCGAATATATTGCTTCCCCCTACTTATACCTCCCGAGGAGACCGCGAATGTAAAATGAGAAAGATTCGAGCGCGCACGGAGGCTTTCCGGCAGTCGTTGTTCCCGCGAACCATACGCGACTGGAACATGAAAGGGAGGTAATAACAGTGGCACGTAAAGTGCCCTCCACCACACACCGTTCGGTGGCTTGCGGAGTATAAGTACAGATGTAGACCAAACTGATGTGGTCATCGATAACTAGACTTACACACTATTTAAACTAACTTAAACTACGTTATGCTAATAACACACACATGCCCGAGGGAGGACTTGAACCTCCGGCGCAACGGGCTGCGTAGTCCGTGACATGGCGTCTCAAACCACGTGGCCACTACGCGCGGCATTACTTTTCAGCACGCGCGCGTAGAACAAGCTGAGTGCGACAGTCGACTCGACCTCGCTAGCGCGAACTTGAATTCCTCTGGGAAAGTGTGAGCTTAACAGCAACAATGTCAAAAACCTCCAGTTACAGCATTTAGAGCGGTCTTGACAGTGGAGCGCTGTTTAACGTCTTGCCCGTAGAAGGCGTGACATGCGGATCGCCAGTCCATTTTTCTGGATCCTTCTTCGCTACGGTTTACGGAGCCCGCCGTCGTCGCGTGCAGTGGCGGAGGTCGGCCGGCGGACAGCGGCCAGCGGCTGCGTTAATTAGGGCGCTGAGGGACGCCTAATGGCGGCAGAGCGGCAGGGCGGCCGTGTAAACAGCGCAGACCGGAGGCTACGGCCCATTCATCACGGCGGCCGCGCTGACGGGCCCTCGACGTGCAAACACGCTGCCCGCCCGCTGTAAACAACGCCACGCCGGCGACTCGCTGCCCGCCCGCTGATGGACTGGACAACTTCTTCCCGCCGGCTGCTGGCAGGTGCTCCGGCAGGTCGGCAGCGCTATTGTAAACGTCTGCACCTTATTCATTCTATTTATGCTTCCATAACACGTTTATACTTCCACTCATCAGATACACATTTTTTTTTTAAAATTACGTTAACATAGATGTTAAGGAAATTTTAAAAAGGCAACTGCTAACATGAGTGAAAATTACCGAACATTTACTTCAGTACTAATACTGTAACGAATTATTTCCACAAGAACGGAAAACGAGATAACAGCGAACACCAGTCAGATCAGTATGGGTTCCAGCCGCTGAACCAGTGCTGACCCTACGACGTATCTTCAGGCAGCTCCCTGAGTGTGAGGTCGCAGAAGGCCAACAATGCTTACGTCATTCGTCTACCATGCAAACACAGTATTGGCTGCTAAGGCAACAGCGGGCTGGACTAGAATCAGATGCAGCTCTCGGTAGATACAAATCCACAGAACGGCAAGTTAAGTGTTTATATTTTCCTGTCTTTTCCTTGTAGCATATTTCTAAAATTTCGTGAGTACTTCCGTTTAGTAGGTGTTAGTTCACATTTTATAAGTGTAAATTCTGGAAGACTGTAAAACAGTTTTCATTTCTTCTGAACAGTCAGCTCACTGAGGCATCAGCTTCCATTGGTGACACATCAGGAGTATAACATGTTGCGTATCTAGGATATGTCTGCTTGAATAGTTTACTTTTACCGATATTATTGTGTGTTACCCTCAGAGTAAGTTTGTTCAAGTTAGATTAAGTAGTGTGTAAGCCTAGGGATCGATGACCTCAGCCCCGGCTGCTGTGACCGAGCGGTTCTAGGCGCTTCAGTCCGGAACCGCGCTGCTGCTACGGTCGCAGGTTCGAATCCTGCCTCGGGCATGGATATATGTAATGTCCTTGGGTTAGTTAGGTTCAAGTAGTTCTAAGTCTAGGGGACTGATGACCTCAGGTGTTAAGTCCCATAGTGCTCAGACCCATTTGAACCATTTGATGACCTCAGCAGTTTGGTCTTATAGGAACTTACCACAAATTTCCGAAAAATTACTTAGCTTACTTTTTCAGTCTTGCTAAAATGGGTAGGATGTGTGCATCAGGACTGTTGATGTTTTTAAAAATACCGGGAATCCGATATATTGATATTTAACAGGATATCATTATCGGCCATCGATATACGACAAAAAGTAGCGACATCTCTATTACGTTTTGTATTGGATTGTTCACTAATACACTGATATAAAAACCATACAATTTATTTCCGTTACTACATGATTGCGCACTAACAACCACACACACACACACACACACACACACACACACACACACAAACTACGACACAGACGATAACATCATACCAAAGAACATAAAAAGACAGCTTACGCTAAGGTGCAAATGCCAACTTGACTAGCAGATGTAACAGCTCCTCCGTCTAATACAGGGACAACTGAAGATTAAGTCTCTTTAGTTTTTAATAATGCTGGAGCCACGGCGCAACATTGGAACAGCCGGCCGCGGTGGTATAGCGGTTCTGGCGCTACAGTCCGGAACCGCGGGACTGCTACAGTCGCAGGTTCGAATCCTGCCTCGGGCATGGGTGTGTGTGATGTCCTTAGGTTAGTTAGGTTTAAGTAGTTCTAAGTTCTAGGGGACTTATTACCTAAGATGTTGAGTCCCATAGTGCTCAGAGCCATTCACTCAACATTGGAACATCCTGGACCTCTTTCTGAGCAGCTGGTGTCACAGCAGGATCATTATTCTGCAGGGCTACAGATGGCCCATTTACAACATAGATTGGTAGCTGTACACTCTCAGGCATGTTGTCAGTTTCAGAACCGGAGTTGAAACCTGCTACATCAATGTCACCAGTGGTTCGCATTATATCAGTTTCAGAAACGGCACTCTTGTTACTAGCAATGGATGACAAATGTAGCTCCACGTGTGTTTTATGAATAAGTACCATTTAGATCCTTTACTATGTACGTAACACTTCCTTCTGTTTTCAATATTACACCATTTTCTCATGCATCAACGGTGATACAATGTCTCACGCGGACAAAATATCCGACACTGAATGTACGACTCTTCTCAAGTGTTAACTTAGGTCTGACCTTCGGATGGATGTCATGTGACGTGGTTCAAAATGGTTCAAATGGCTCTGAGCACTATGGGACTTAACTTCTGAGGTCATCAGTCCCCTAGAACTTAGAACTACTTGAACCTAACTAACCTAAGGACATCACACACATCCATGCCCGAGGCAGGATTCGAACCTGCGACCGTAGCGATCGCGCGGTTCCACACTGTAGCGCCTAGAACCGCTCGGCCACCCCGGCCGTCTCATGTGACGTGGTTAGACTTAATCGACTCCTTGGATACCTCGAAATTCAAGCATGGCTAGGCTTCGGTATGTAAATGCATGATCTGCATTCCGATAAGCAAGTAACCTTGTGTACAATTTATCAATGTTAGATGTTTCATCAAACATGCTGACTTTCAGTGCATACTTAAAACTCTGAACATCCCACTCAGCTTGGCCATTCGAAATGGGACGGTAAGGTTCAATGTTTAAATGCCTGATTGACTGACAGCAGCATATTTATAGCTTCTTTGAATGCTTTGTCATATTTTGCATTCCATTCAAACTTTGATTTGTGGACACATGAATACAGAGGACTTAGAATTCTAGACAAGTTTGGTAAAAATTTTCCATAATTGTTCATCGTACCACAAAATGACAAGATATGAGTTGGCGCTGTGGGCTTTGGGACCATCTGCACAGCTTCTACTTCTGTACCACTAGTGTTCAATCCATTTTTTTCAGTAATGTGACCACAATATTTCAACTCATTTTGAAAAAACCTACTTTTCTCAATATTCACAGTTTGTCCTGCGTTCTTATACCTCTCTGTTAACACATCTAAATGGAACGAGTGCTCTACTGGAGAGAAGCCTGTGATGATGGTGAAACGTCCCCTTTGAACAATTTATACAAGACTGTGCTTAAACTGACACCCAATATTTTTTAGCGCAACGCAATCTGACTTTCAAAAATCCCTACAAAAGAATGGCCCTGACTAACATTAATCTATACCTTTCACAAATCACTTACCTCACCAAAAATCTCCGTTACTCGAACTACTGCAATACAGCGAGCGCCACTACTGCCAGCTAAATAAAAGATTCAAACTATGGAAGGTACTAACTACTGATAGGGATAGTTAGCAAATGAAAGGTTTTAATAGAGAACAAACAACGTATTTACCTTAATAGTCATAATATATATATATCAGTTCATGACATCCATTCTGTACTCAAAAATCCGCCATCTCATTTCCCACATCCACCACTGTTGGCGGCTCACCTCCAACTGCGCAATGCTACGCGCTGTTCACATCCAGCTGCCACTGCCCAGCACTACAATGGCAGACAACAATGCAAACTAGCCACAGACTGCACACAGCACAGCCAGTGATTTTCATACAGAGCGCTACGTAGCGTTACCAATAAGAAAACCTAAACAGCCTACTTACAATGGTATTAACAAGATAGCAATAGGTTTTCTTAAGACCAATGTGAATGTTGTCCATTTTTGCTTGCCACATAGCTGGGACAGTAGACAAAGAAATCCCAAGGAGTAACAATGGTTTTCAGATCTTGAGATGGCTCACCCGTTTCTAATTCTATGTAGGCACTATTTAAGTCCAGTTTGGTGAATTTCTTACCTCCTTCTAGCTTAGCAAAAATCTGATCTACCTTTGGTAAGGGATATTGAGGAATCACAAGGTTTGGGTTCAGATTTACCTTACAATGCTCACAATTTCTTACCTTAGGTGTTTGGCTTTTAGCCTTCTGAATGATAGGCACAATAGATGTAGCCCATCTGGCTGTGGCTAACTCCACATCTCACAACTTGTCAAGGGTTTTATCCTCAATCATATTCTACATTTTATTTTCTACAAGAAGATGGTGAACTAGGAGAACTGACGTGGCACGAAGGGCAATGGGTTCAGCCCCCAGTGGGATACCTTTTCACCCTTTAAGGTACCCAGCTTTTCCGTGAGAACCGCAGGATATTCCTTCACAAGTGTTTCTGCTGAATCTATTTCTGGGTGGCAAACTTCTAATTGCTTAACTTGGTGTATTTTCACAATATTGTCCCAGATAAGTGGAATGGATATTAGCCAGTTTCTCTCCCGTATAGTGGAGCTGCCTGATGACTTTACAACACATAGAGGCAATGAATAGCTTACTCTGTCAACATCAACAGCAACATTAACCAAATATACAGACACCTTCACACGTGTGTTCTCATTCTGAATATTTTTTGTATTGACTTTGCAGAATTTATCTTTTGAGAAATATTTGCACCATTCCTGATATGTCATACATGTGGTATTTACACCTGTACCCAATTCAAATGGAATTTTCTTTCACTCCACCAGGCATCATTTTACTTGTTTACTGATGTCAATTTTATGCACTGGAACTTGCTCTGCCACTGTCAGACACACATCAACACCATAACCTCCTTGCACGTGCTGACATTTTCTTCATTTGGATCACTTCTTTTCGTATGCACTTGTTTCGATGCATAGTTAGTAATGTTGATGCATTAAGTTGCTCTGAAAGCGGTGCCGATATTCAAGACAATAAAAGCGGGCAAAAAGCCGTAACCTATCTGGGGAAGTTAACCTAGCATTACTCAGCAACTGTTTCACCAGGTATCCAGTGTAGCTTACCAAATTCCCAACCAGACTAACATTCATTATAATCTTTTAATAGTCATGTTACGACAACTGGTTATATATATATATATATATATATATATATATATATATATAGAGAGAGAGAGAGAGAGAGAGAGAGAGAGAGAGAATTTAAATAAATCAGTTTATATTTGGACATTTATTTTAACATTGATCATTGTTCCATTAAAATTTCAGCATATTACACGTGATTCATAACTAAACTGGTGCCTTATTTAGGATTGTGAAAATGTGAGTTTGTAATCTTATGGAACACATATAATATAGAGCCAAGATTGGGAGACTGCATACAACACTGCGTTCATAAAATAACACACGAACAACGTTGAATCATATGTAAGAGGAAATAAACCACAACCAACCGATTCAATTTTCACCCAAAGAAGTTACATTCGAAGCGCAATTCTGTCCATCATGAAATTATCACACACTGGTATACTAAATTCATACTCACTTTTTGTGAAATCTTCCCAAAAAGAAAAGCTGAGGGCTACTTTGATGATTAAACCACATGCTTCACGTGGTCAACTTGGTTTACACAAAGAGTGTAACTCCACAATAATTTTGATAACTAAAATAAATTACATCGAAACGCAATTTACAAAAGAAAAACCTCGAATTAATTACTATCGTCTTACTATTAACCTGATGGGGCAAACAATTGTATAAGCACGTGGTACTGGTCCCACAAAGTACAGGGTTATTACAAATGATTGAAGCTATTTCACAGCTCTACAATAACTTTATTATTTGAGATATTTTCACAATGCTTTGCACACACATACAAAAACTCAAAAAGTGTTTTTAGGCATTCACAAATGTTCGATATGTGCCCCTTTAGTGATTCGGCAGACATCAAGCCGATAATCAAGTTCCTCCCACACTCGGCGCAACATGTCCCCATCAGTGAGTTCGAAAGCATCGTTGATGCGAGCTCGCAGTTCTGGCACGTTTCTTGGTAGAGGAGGTTTAAACACTGAATCTTTCACATAACCCCACAGAAAGAAATCGCATGGGGTTAAGTCGGGAGAGCGTGGAGGCCATGACATGAATTGCTGATCATGATCTCCAACACGACCGATCCATCGGTTTTCCAATCTCCTGTTTAAGAAATGCCGAACATCATGATGGAAGTGCGGTGGAGCACCATCCTGTTGTAAGATGAAGTCGGCACTGTCGGTCCCAGTTGTGGCATGAGCCAATTTTCCAGCATGTCCAGATACACGTGTCCTGTAACGTTTCTTTCGCAGATGAAAAAGGGGCCGTAAACTTTAAACCGTGAGAATGCACAAAACACGTTAACTTTTGGTGAATTGCGAATTTGCTGCACGAATGCGTGAGGATTCTCTACCGCCCAGATTCGCACATTGTGTCTGTTCACTTCACCATTAAGAAAAAATGTTGCTTCATCACTGAAAACAAGTTTCGCACTGAACGCATCCTCTTCCATGAGCTGTTGCAACCGCGCCGAAAATTCAAAGCGTTTGACTTTGTCATCGGGTGTCAGGGCTTGTAGCAATTGTAAACGGTAAGGCTTCTGCTTTAGCCTTTTCCGTAAGATTTTCCAAACCGTCGACTGTGGTACGTTTAGCTCCCTGCTTGCTTTATTCGTCGACTTCCGCAGGCTACGCGTGAAACTTGCCCGCACGCGTTCAACCGTTTCTTCGCTCACTGCAGGCCGACCCGTTGATTTCCCCTTACAGAGGCATCCAGAAGCTTTAAACTGCGCATACCATCGCCGAATGGAGTTAGCAGTTGGTGGATCTTTGTTGAGCTTCGTCCTGAAGTGTCGTTGCACTGTTAAGACTGACTGATGTGCATTTCAAGCACGACATACGCTTTCTCGGCTCCTGTCGCCATTTTGTCTCACTGCGCTCTCGAGCGCTCTGGCGGCAGAAACCTGAAGTGCGGCTTTAGCCGAACAAAACTTTATGAGTTTTTCTACGTATCTGTAGTGTGTCGTGACGATATGTCAATGAATGGAGCTACAGTGAATTTATGAAATCGCTTCAATCATTTGTAATAGCCCTGTACACCCCACGTGGGTTGAACACAAAGAATAGTTGCTGTATTGAAAAAGAGGAGACGTTATAATCTCATGCACATTCACATTTAAGATTGATGATCTTAGTTAGAGTTAGGATCATCAACACATGGTTCTACTTTCCTCGCAAAGTAGTGACAAAGCAACTACTGGAATATATTGTGAGCTTCACACTCTCAATTACTCTGCGATGCAATCTAAGATAACATTAGATATTTTAGATCTAAACCTGAAATAAAGGTGATTAAATTTTCAGTACTTAGCAGAGACGCACTTAGCCAGAGATCTTACCACTTCAGACGCTCGCCGCAGACCGACTGCCGTTGGCCCCTACTGAGGGCACCTCACAGATACAAAAGGAAGTGACCAGAGAGGCAGCTTCCTATACCAACCAGACAAGGGACAGACAGGACCATACCAAGAATAGAAACCTCTTTGATTTTAGAAAGCGTAGCTACCTGTTATGACGTTGGTTTTCACACAGAAGGGAAGGGGTATGACAGTATCTTATCATATACAGTATATAAAAGAAAGCGGATGGAGGTTCCGTATGAGACTGTGTGACAAGAATTACATATAATATGTGTTTTAAAGTGTAGTAGTGTGACAGATCGTTCCTGATTATGTGTAAAAGTAACACATTCCACTGCTCAGTCTCCTCCCACATAGAGTCAGGAACACCACAGTAAATTTAGAAGTGGAAAGTATGCAATAAATGACAACAGATTTAAGAAATTAACATAAAAGGAATCCAACAGAGACCTTTCAAGTTTTCTAAACGTGATATTTTACAATACTACTCGCTTATCTTCTGCTGCACTGTTTAAATTTGATTCCTTTGAATCACTGTTAGATTCCTCCCATACCAGCTTGTACACTTTCCAGGGTTTCTTCTTAATCTCTGGCTTGTGGCCCACACATGTTGATGGTGACTGCTTGCCTTTTCTGCGACACATTTTTGGAACATGCCCTTTGATATCACAAAGTTTGCAAGAGGAATCTTTTGTGTGCTTTGCGACTTCTTGTATCCTTGTTTGACACAACAATAACATATTGCGTTTACAGACTGCAAGCTCACTTCATACACTCTACTTGAAGGAGCCTGATTATATCCATGACCAAGCACTACAGCGTCAATTGCGGCAGTCTCTATGGACACAGCGATTTCTTGACATTAATTGAACGTCAGTTTGCGGTCTCCAAACAGTTTTTCCGAATTATTTCACTTCTTGAACCACACGCTAATGTGTCTCGTAACGCTTCTTGTAGGTTATCTTTAAACCCACAGCATTGTGCCAAAGATTTCAATTGCGACTGGCACTGTGCAATCATTTTCTCTGGAAGTTGGTTTCCCGTATGAAACTTATACCGTTCCCAAATCACTGAAGGTATATGCTCTATATGGTCTATCATTAGTTTCACTGATTCAACGAAAGTCATGTCCTCTGGCTTCTGAGGATAAGCTAGATCCGTGATGAGAGCTGCATATTCAAATACAACGGCACTCAATAGGTAGTTAGTTTGCAGATTGTCTAGCATCTTGTGCTCAATGAACTTATTCTTTATAATAGAAATATTGAAAGGGTACAGTACCGTCCGACATTGAAAATAGGTACAACTTTCTTCGTGATTCTTGTCAGAAGAGCATATTTTTTGTAATAATAACTCAGTTTCACTTAATACGCCAAAGCCAGGTACCAGTGTAGGAAATAATGACAATTTATTAATTTAATTGATCACATGAGCACTCCCACAAAATAAATCCCTTCACACAATTTGGTGAGATCTGTGAAATGAATGAATGTGTGGTCGTCTGCTAACCACAGATAGTGAATGTGAAATATATGATCATCTTTGAGACGGTCCTTTGGACACCTTTGGTGGAACCAAAGAGTGAAGTTTACCTGAGCTTTGAGCGCCTGAAATGTGGCTGACCAATACGGTAGCAAGGTGCTCCCCCACTTCGGCAGAAGTGCGAGATGACCTGAAGAACGGCCATGTTTCAGCACTCGGGCGCTGGATCTTGTGTTGGTAAGACCTGTCTTAGTTGTGCTACGTAAAGACAAAAGAGTGGAATACTGAAGAGTAGTTTGGAATAATAATTTCTCTATTTCAGAAACGTTTGTGGGGAGAATTAAACGTCAACAGGTAATATTAAGGGGATCATAGTAATCTTCGGAAGTGGCCAACGGTCACAATGAAACCACATGAAGCAATAAGTTGAAATACTTCCGAGTGCATAAGTTAAGCTGAATTACTGGCGTGTGTACTATAAGTTGGAAATATTTAAGAAATGGCGTGTGCAGGACTTGAAATTAGAGACAAGTACTTCCATGTGGTGAGTACTGTGTGAGTCTCAATCTGTGTATGAGACAAAGGATAAAGAGAAGTACTCGTCCATGGTATCAGTTGAGGAGTCGCGTGTGTGATGAATATGTTCTTAATATTACTTTGCGTGTTATGTTTCCGTGTGACGCTTGATTCAAACTATAATACTCTGAGGGTGAAGCAAGGTGAGTCAGCCGTCTATCCAGCAACGCCACTTGGCTCGCATTGTACAGGAAGACGTGCGTATATCCTCCAGAGTTCATAGTAGGAAAGAAAAGTTACGAAGTGGGGCAGTGACGTGTGAAACTGGGATGAATACCAACTGAAGTGGGAAAGCTGACAGTGATGTAATTATGACGTTGTAACTATTCCTTGTGTTATATTCCATGTTGCCAGTGTGGTGTATATCATGCACTTTAAGTATGTGTGGTTTTCATGGGAGAGTAGCAAGATAGGTTCAGAGGCAGTGGGTTATGCATGTTCCTTTTTGTACCGCTCGGTCTGGAGGAAATTTTCGTGATCATGGGTGTGAGAGCCGAAGTGTGAGATATAGCAAAAGATCCACCATCCTATCCAGAAAGTGCACTGTAGTGTTAGATAATGACGAGACCATAAGATAGAGAATCACCAATGTAAAGCCATGCCCACTGGGCGCAGTTTCTCGTGTGTAAATTGTTGTAGTAAATGTAATGGTGTGATTAGGTTATAGAATTTATCGGATTAAAAAAGATAGTGAAAATAAAAAGATTGGTGGCCTTATCCTTCGAATAGTACGTTGTCATGACATCCAGAATTTATAATGTGTGCGCCATTCATATTCAGTGCGATGGCCACGTGTTGATCAAAGCCGTTGCGTAAGAAAGAAAATGTGGTATTGCCAGTGCATAGTGAACTGTCAGAGTTGTGTAAATTACTAATAGTTAGATGTGCGTTATCCGTTTCTGTTTCGTAATATTCAAACAGGAGAATAATTTGTAACTTAATTGTGAGTACTAGAGCTCATAATCAGTCATTGATGTTTTGCGATAAATAAGAATTAATCCACTCGCTTGGCAGACCACTCATCTTGCAGGCCTGACTGCTTGACGCCACAGTATGAGCAAGGCATGTGGGTGCCTCTCAATATGTACACTCCACTGTACTTGTTTTGCGAATTGAGGCATTGCGATGACACTAGGATTATCCACAGACACTTGGATCTTCTTCGCTGCATCCTTGTCCTCACGTTCACTGTAGGTTTCCCACATGCGGCTGTCGACGGGTAACTCGGATAATTTCTCCGATATACGCTATTTCACTGATAATTTATACATTAAGACGCGTATATCGAGTTCTTTAATTTCTCGTCACCATTTATTAGGTTTTGTACTGGATCGTTCAGTAACACACGGGTATATAAACCACACAATTGATTTCGCTTGCTACATGCTTGTATACACACGAATGACAACGACACAGACGATAATATCACACCAGAGAACATAGATAGACAACTTACACTAAGGTGTCATTGCCTACTTCACTAGCAGATGTAACAATTTCGAATGAAAAAAATCGACATATCGGCTAACAAGAATGTCGGCTGCACAGTGTAAATATACTGCTGCCCGTTTTAAAGTTGTATGTTTAAGTATCGGTTTATTATTAGATATTCTGTACATCAACAAGTTAGCAGTCTGCCTATCCCCTCAGAGCAAGAATTGAAAGAAAAACATTAATGTGACATTGGGCGGGTGAAAATCTCGAATTAAAATACTTTTTTGGTCGACTTGATACATCCCCTTTGGAAAATTATGAGTTACTGTGCTGATAAACCTCTTACGTTATTTGATTTTCAAACAGCTGAGCAAAGCTGAACGTACTCAGACATTCCTCTCTTTACTTTTTCTAATCAACAGTAAACTGACACACAATATATATATTTAGCGCAACCTAATCTGACTTTCAATAATCCCTACAAAAGAATCGCCCTCACTAACAATAACCTGTACCTTTCATGAATCACTTAAATCTCTAAAATCTTCGTTACTCGAACTACTGCAATACAGCGAGCGCCAATACTGCCGGCTAAATAAAAGATTCTAACTACTGAAGGCACTAGCTACTGATAGGCATAGTTAGCAAATGAAATATTTTGATGCAGAACAAATAATGCATTTTCCTTAATAGTGTTCAAAAGTCATTATATATTCTAGTCTTACAAATTTCCTTTTTCTGACGGACACGTCCAGATCGTCCGCTCTCAAAACTCTGCCATCTCTCTCCCCACATCCACCACTGCTGGCGGTTCACCTCCAACTGAACAACGCTGCGAGCTGTTCACATCCAACTGACCAACACCACAATAGAGAATAATCCAACAATGCCAACCAGCCACAGATTGCACACAGCACAGTCAGTGATATTCATACAGAGCGCTATGTGGCGTTACCAACATAAAAACCTTAACAGCCTACTTGCACCGCCCCCATGCTCCCCACAAAAAATTTTACAAATAGTTTTGGGCAGTGGCCAATAGTTATTTGCTAAAATTTTTGATATTAACGATAACAAATATACCAAATGCACGCACTTATTGATACACTGTTGGTAAAAAGCAAAAATTGTCCTCACAGTCCATAAAGACAGTCCTGATCATTCATCACAGTAGTAGTTGCAGTTTTTTTTTCCTCATAGTCTGAGCAGTAAAAGAAAATGCATACGGAAGTAGTGGATTTCCATACAGCCTTGAAGAAGTAGTGTTGTCCTTCCAACGGAAAGACAGTGCTGACTCTTGACATGCTGACAGGTAATGGGCCACAACAGAGCAAACCCACAACAGAGTCAGTCGAAGTTTTGAAGAATATTGGTAGGTAGATCATCACAGAAGAGACCCACTGTAGTCCTGGTAGAGATTATGGTATTGGTGGGCCACCAAAGATGCAGACGCACTGTAGTCCTTGTAGAGATGGCCAGCAGCCATCTGTTGCGACTGTAAGGGGGCCCTATCACCATCGAAGAGTCTTTCAGATAATATAGCAAGTCCATAAACCACCACTTGTGCAATCACAAAAAAAAAAAAAATAGAAATGTCCTTAAAAGCAGCAGTGCTGTTGAGCAGTCCCTTGCTGAATTATCAACACACATGCGAACGCTAATAGTCCCCCTTATCTTCTCAGATATTGTGCATATACTATGACCAACAGAAACGTGTGCAGTGAAATGAAACTTAATTTGAAGAACTGGTGTCTATACAATAACAAAGGTACAAAATACATAATTAAATAACATAATAATACAGATAACATTTGTAGTAGTACATGCTTTACAAAAGAATAGAAATCAACATCTACATCAATGTTACAGGAATTATGACATAAGTAAATAAATAAAATAATGAGAATAGTTTTCGAAACATTAATTTCACACACGAACATTAAAACAAAACACAATAAATAATGTCTAAACACCTTTACAAAGTAAATAACATAGTATTAGAAAAATTCTACAACATAACTCGTATAAGATAAACATATAAAGACAGGAAGAACACAAATACGCAAGGATACACAAACACATAGTGGAATAACACAAAAGGAAAGGACAGTGTTTGTTTTCAGTATGAGATTTGGTACTGCAGCATTTATCGTATATTATTTGCAAACAAAACTTTCTTTACATCTTGGAGATCTCCCTCAGTTCATCATTATTCCCCAAAAGTCCTATCTATACCTGCTTTCTGTTTTCTATTCATATTCTCTTTCAAAATAATTATTATTCATTGTACACTACTTTTTTTTTTGCCAAATGCATTTCTTCCAATGCATCACAACTCATTCTCTTATACAGCCCACCCTATCTTAAGCCAACTTAAAACTACTGAACTCAGATATATATTCTAAGGGACATGGCAATGCAGCAGCACGTGACAAATTAACACAAACAGCAATGAAAAAAAATGCAAATTGGCAAAGCAAGCAGCAGTTATCAAAATTAGAAAAGCAAGTGCAACATTACAACTAATATGAGCCAATCTGCAGCAACAAGAAAAATAAATCAGTAGTAAAACTGGCTTAATACAATGAAAAATTCAGTAGAACTATGCCTGCCAAACAGCAGCAGCAAATGCAATAACTTAAACTTCAATATGATAAAGCTCAAGCAGAAAGAATGTTACATTAAAGCAGGTGGCTGCCTGCGATGCGAGTCGTTGCCTGTTACCTTTGTTGTCGCACGTCGTTACTGGGATTTGGAGATCTAACTTATATAAATTCACCTTGTCGAGAGGGCTCTGCCCTGTTTCAATCCTGCCAGTTCTGATTAAACTCTGGTCTATTGTAAAGATTATATTTTCTGTTGTCATGTCGGTAATTTCTGTTCAAAACAAAGGTTCAAATGGCTCTGAGCAGTATGGGACTCAACATCTATGGTCATAAGTCCCCTAGAACTTAGAACTACTTAAACCTAACTAACCTAAGGACGTCACACAACACCCAGTCATCACGAGGCAGAGAAAATCCCTGACCCCGCCGGGAATCGAACCCGGGAACCCGGGCGCGGGAAGCGAGAACGCTACCGCACGACCACGAGCTGCGGACGTAATTTCTGTAATTTCTTTCTTGTCGGTCACATAGTGGAGAACTTCTTCCTGAGTCGTAACTGCATGGTGAACCGTTGCATCTGAAGCTATTCTGTCTCCCTTGAAAATAATTATTTTGGTTCCCATACTGTCTGTTTCTCTGACTGTCTCTGTCATATTCCTTACTATGGAAATGCTATCTTTCTCTGTAATTATTTCTACTCTGCCAGCGGTTGTCATACAGGTGGTGTCCATTTTGGTCACGATTTGCATTGTAAGAATAGCTTTGTTGTGTCCAGTTATTATTTCTGTCATTGCGGAATTGAGACGGATGTGACCTGTAATTGTTGTGTTCCTATTTTCGCGTCCCACGATTATCAGAGTCAATTTCCAATTCTTGTAACAGTCTCTGAAAAGCTTCGACGTCGTCTTTGCAACGTACTGCCAAAATAATATGTCGTAAATGTTCAGGCAATTTGATTAAGCAAATGCGAATAAGTTCTAATGGGCTGTATGGGTTTGATAGATACTGATTCTTGTGCTACATGTCTTCAAAATATTTGACGAGACTGGAAAATTCAGATTGTTCGAAATGTTTCATTATGATGCTGTGTTTTACTCGATCTTGAGTAGCTTTAGACCAATATGCTGAGAGGAAGACATGATAAAATTCTCCTTCACTGTGACAATCGTGAATGACCGATCGCATTCTTACAGCTGGTTAATTCTCTAATTAGCCACACATAAATTCTAATCTATGCTCCAGTGACCAGTTGGGAGGAAAACAATAAAAGAATTGATGAAGCCATGCTTGTGAATGAATGTTGTTGCCGGAATTCTTCAATATTTTGAATTTACGTGTAGTAATAAACAGCTTATAGTCAAAATCATCATATCGGCGAGTTGCATATCGGTTATTACTACGTCTTGTCGACGGTTCCACGTCAAAATTCGGTGTACCATGCCAATTTCTTCATAATTTCCAAAATGCCCTGTGTTATTATTTTGTGGCTGTTCCGTATTTCTATGTCCCTCTTCCCGTATTGGAGCGCGAGTGTCCTCTGAAATATGTAATTCTTGTATTACTTGTGCCAACTGATCTTGTACTTCCCGGATTTCCCTTTTGTGTTGCGTATTAATTTGATTCTGATTTTGTTCAAAATTTGTTCATTCTCTTCTGTGTCAGTGAAGGCTACCGGTTTTGTGTCATTCATATCATCATCTACCTTTGTAGATAAGTTAGTGAACTTATCCGAAAGTTCGGCTACTTTCTCCGATAGTGAACTGATTTCCTCAGTGTGTTTTTCTGAACTAAGTTTCAGAGTGTCCATTTGTGTTGAAATCGTATCTACTGTGTCGTTTAAGTTTTCCTGAGTTTTTGCAAGTTGCGTAACCGAATCGGTAGATGCTACTGAGTGAATTTTAGCCCGCAAAGTCTCGTGATTTTCATGATCAATGGTTTGCAATTATTTTATGGCTGCTTCCTGATTCTGTAATGCATTTTCATGTCACGAAAAAATAGTTTGAAAATGCTCACTGATTTGTGTTTTTACGTCATTACAGACTTTTCGACATTTCGATTCGATGTTATGTAACTCAGTAGTTAAATCGTCATGTGTTTGTTGAAATGTTTCTTTACTTTGTTTCTGATTTTGTTCCATTTGGTTTTGATTATGTCTGGAATCCGTTCCAACTTTTTTGTACTTGAACTTCTTTGGAATAAAAAATTAAAATAATAACAATCAAAAATAGTGCTCCTCCATCAATTTTAAACATTTTAGGCTCAAATTATTTTTCCAAAACCCAAAATTTCGAATGTGATGAAAAGTTTTATGTATGAAGATGGTGTCTGTTCTTTCGGACATGTCCGAAAGAACAGATACCATCTTCATACATAGAGTTAAAGCCACCGACAATTTGACCATCTTCTTCTGTGTGGATGCTCAAACAGTGCTCGAACTCTTATGGGAATCAGCAGTAATGTCGCGAGTAATGAGTATAATGGGTAGGGGCACTATGAATACAGTGCGGGACAATAAGCTGCGAATGTGGGTCTCTCGGGAGTCGTGCCAGAGATAAGTCGCTGCAGTCGCATTATCCTCTGTGTCCTCGATGGCTCAGGTGGACACCGACACGGTAGCTCACCGTGTAAAATACTGACGAGCAATCTGCATGGTACGTAACTGTTAATGGCAAACAGTTGCGTCAGTCCCGCCTACATCACATCCACATCACCGACTCAACCTTGTGTGCCACATGCCAAGTGATTGACACGGATGAACATCGTTTCGAATACGGGTCGGCAAAGGACGTTTGGTATTTGGTGCGTCAGATATTGGCTTTTCTCACACCCAAGACTCCCAACTACACGAACACTTCCTTTCCCCGATGTGATGTATTTCGCAAGAGGAAAAATGAACTCTGTGACGTGGATTAGCGGCCACGCTCTTCACTACCTATTCGGTAATAGCTATTTTTGGTATTACCTCAACGAACGACATTGTGCGATCGTCAAGAGCCCTAAAAACGGGCAAAATTTTTCTAATTTTTTGTGGTGTGCATTCCATAATCCGCCTCGCAGCTGGATTAGCGATGTCATGAGAAGATAACCGTCGCACCACTTTACAGTTTCATTTTTTATGAGATTGAACAAACGATGGAAACAGCACAACAACGAGACGACAGTCATCGAAAAATTCGCAGCGGGCTGTAGTTTGGAACATCCTTATGTCGCAACGGGACGACTTCCTATTATTCTGTTTATGTAGCCGAAGAGCAACGGCTTTCCTTTATCCATTTGTATAATAATAAAAGAAAATAAAGAAAAACAAACTTTCCAAAATCCTTTTTCGTGTTTTTCATTTTTGTTTTCTAGGAAAGGAAAGAAGGATAGTGCGTTAAAAAATACGAAAAAAATTTAAAAAAAACAAAAATGGCGTGTTTGGACAGAGGGATGCTCGCTCTTTCTAACAAAAAACTGAATAAGGGAGTGAACGATCAACATGAACGGATGTCTTGTGACGTCCGCCCAGACCAGAACGCGACGAACAATACTGAACAAAATGAAAGAAAGATGAAAAAAGAAAATATGGGTAGAGCGGCTCCCATGTAAACAGGAGATCCCGGGTTCCAGTGCCGGTAGGGGCGCACATTTTCACCTGTCCCCGCTGGCTTTTATCAACGCCTGTAAGCAGCCAGGGCTATTCATTTTATTGTAGAGAAAAATTTTGTTTAGCAAATTAATTTTACGCACTGAATATCATCATGCGAAGACACGTTATGAAACCAATTTTCAGCCCCCTGCGACATTTTTACGACCGGGTTGAAATTTCGCTGGTACCTCCCCTTACGCACTTTAGCTATACGTGCTAACCACGACCTGAGCAAAACTTCCGTATATCTTCGTTCGTGCTAACCACGACCTGAGCAAAACTTCCGTATTCTTCGTTCATGCGTCACAACCAGCGCTTGTTTACTTATTGAAATTCCCGAACAGGGGCAGAGGGAAATTTTAATTGGCTGCCGCTGCCCGGTATTGGTTGATAAATACGATACTGCAGCATCTGTGTTGTTAACAAGTACGATGCAATGTTCCTTCGGGCATACATGCATGACAACATAGGCACTGCATGTCGTGCATGAAAGCAGTCTTCCGACGGAAGTCAACAGAAACAACATCCTTCAGGGCTTCCTTACCGTCTTCTGAAGCCCAATACTTGCTACGTTTTCGAGAAAAGATAATGAGTTACACAAGTGCCAAGGTATTACAGTTGCTGTCATTGTAGTCATTACTCATTAAGTAGATGTTTAATTGCTAAGCTTTTTGTTGCTACAGCAGTTTACACGATGAAGTGACTATGCATCATTTGTATTGTGAAAAGTGTGTATGCTGGCCGAGTTAGCTCGAGAAACTCTTTTTCAGTCGTACAAAACATCGTTTCCTGCCCCTCTGCCCTTATGACAGCTCCTTCTGCAATTAGCTTACAGCACTACAGCAGCCACTCAGTCGAAATTTACGACGAGATCAAGCACTGCTTTGCGGAGCAGATTAGAGGAATGCCGGGCATAAATTTACTTTCTTACGATGAGCGGAATTTCTACACCAGGAAATGATAGCAAGAAAAAAATAAAATGATGGCTGTTAATCCCCGCAGCTAAACAAGTTCCACTGGCAGGGGGAGCGTTCGGCCAGACAAGACGCAGTTCGCTCTTAAATCGTCCGGGCATCAGCAGTAAAAGCCAGGGAAGAAAACAGACCGTAAAGGCAAACATTACCACAGAATAATCGAGGTACAGCGGCCGCTACCAGTAAACATGCGCAAGAAATTAGGCGGCACAAACGTTTGTAGAAGCGCCGTGGCGGCGGTGGTGGCCGCGTGTGGAACTAACAATCAGGTACATGCAGCTCTTGATGGGCTTGGCGCCCAGTCGTAAAACGCGGAATTAATTGCGTCGTGTCGGAAATAAACGAACGGCTCATTTGAAATGGGCAAGGTTGCAGTGTGGGACAAGAAGTTGTACTATTAGACAGACAAACAGTGCACGGTGAGTAGCAGCTCTGGAGTAATAAATTATACCTCTCTGCGGCTGATTTTAATGTTCTCGCTACCTGCGTGTACTTGCCGATTAGCAACAAGGTAGTCGCCAAAAGAAAATCTTCCACTTTTCCCTGAAGCTCTTAAATGGGAGAAATTATTGTGGCTCTTAAATATGGTTGTTTGTGCCGATGGTTTGTAGCAAGTCTCTTACTGTAACAGGTGGGGTATAAAATGAAGAGGAGAGCATGGGCAATTTACCAACTCAGCAGTAACGAAGTCATTAAAGACAAAGTTTAAACTCGTATTGGACAGTAACAGGGAACGGAATCGGCCGTGTCTGTTTGACAAGACCGGCGTTAGCCTCCAACGATATGGCAAAAACTTTCAAAAACGCAAATCTGGTTGCTTGACTGATATTTGAAAGTCATCTCTCCCAAACATGAGTCCATTTTCTCAACCACTGCTCCACGTCTCTCAGTGAAAACTTAATAGCGTATTTGAGCATCAAGACTCTGAAGCTGATGCTGCAATGGTGTGTGAAGATCGACCTTTACAATGGTTGCCCATCACCCAGTCTTTTAACTTTACTGCAGCACGTAACAGAAAATCCTATTAGTAATTGAAGTGGTATTTGCATTTGCAGGAGTCAAGCGCACATGTATTGATACGTGGATTTAGATACCAAGGTGGCCAGTGGAGACATCGCAGTACCAAATCACTGGTCTCACCTTCGCGAGCCCTCCTGATCAAATCCCCAATAAGATACCAAGGTGTCCAGTGGAGACATCGCAGTACCAAATCACTGGAGTCACCTTCGCAAGCCCTCCTGATCAAATCCCCAACAACAAGTAACAGAAAGTATTTTCACAACTATCTGATACACCGTAACTACGTGCTGGACACGGACTCGAAGTTGGGACCTTCGCTTTCGCAGGCAAGCGTTCTATCTACATTTTTCTTTATTACCAAACTACAGTGTTATCCATTTCCTTTTGACATAACTGAACTTTCTTATCAAGCAATATAAAACGTTTACAATCACGCTGAGGCTACCCTTCCGGTAGTACAATATAAGAGAAACGACCGTTCGAAAACAGCAGAAATTAAAAGCTGTCTCGTCTCAACTCTCCACAGTGGGTTCTGGAGATGTCTCTTCGGAATCAGTGTCCACCAGAATGAACTTCTCTTATACAGTACTACGCAGCTGTGGTGGAGGGGGGGGGGGGAGCAGAGAATCCCCGAAAACATCGTTTAAGTAATTGTCAAGAGTCTAAAGATATCTGGAAATTATCGCAGTTGATAGTGTTATTCCAGTAAGGACGTCCATACGTCAAGCAACTCTTTCAGACAGTCACGAAACTGTTAGTACAGAAAAGTCCTTTGATCCACTTAATCACATGTGCCTTTGGTTGGGGAAAGTAGGTCCTAACTGGGCGAAGGAGCATTCCAGGCTCGATAGTGTGGGGTGGTACTTTGAAACAGAAGGCAAGCATCTTCTGAATTAGAAACCAGACGTCTGTGGAAGCCCTACATTCCAGGCGATGTTCATCCAAGTCTATTTCATGGCACCACATGCACAGCTATAGCAATGTTGTACAGTCTTGCTGGAAACTTTTCGTTGACGACGAGGTGCCAGATGGAGCGGATCTCCGTCGTAATATATATTTTCGGGATCACTCGCCATGCAGCAGGCCATGCCACTTCCGAGGATCTACATCTACATCCATACTCCGCCAGCCACCTGACGGTGTGTGGCGGAGGGTACCTTGAGTACCTCTATCGGTTCTCCCTTCTATTCCAGTCTCGTATTGTTCGTGGAAAGAAGGATTGTCGGTATGCCTCTGTGTGGGCTCTAATCTCTCTGATTTTATCCTCATGGTCTCTTCGCGAGATATACGTAGGAGGGAGCAATATACTGCTTGACTCTTCGGTGAAGGTATGTTCTCGAAACTTTGACAAAAGCCCGGACCGAGCTACTGAGCGTCTCTCCTGCAGAGTCTTCCACTGGAGTTTATCTATCATCTCCGTAACGCTTTCGCGATTACTAAATAATCCTGTAACGAAGCGCGCTGCTCTCCGTTGGATCTTCTCTATATCTTCTATCAACCCTATCTGGTACGGATCCCACACTGCTGAGCAGTATTCAAGCAGTGGGCGAACAAGCGTACTGTAACCTACTTCCTTTGTTTTCGGATTGCATTTCCTTAGGATTCTTCCAATGAATCTCAGTCTGGCATCTGCTTTACCGACGATCAACATTATATGATCATTCCATTTTAAATCACTCCTAATGCGTACTCCCAGATAATTTATGGTATTAACTGCTTCCAGTTGTTGACCTGCTATTTTGTAGCTAAATGATAAAGGATCTATCTTTCTGTGTATTCGCAGCACATTACACTTGTCTACATTGAGATTCAATTGCCATTCCCTGCACCATGCGTCAATTCGCTGCAGATCCTCCTGCATTTCAGTACAATTTTCCATTGTTACAACCTCTCGATACACCACAGCTCATCTGCAAAAAGCCTCAGTGAACTTCCGATGTCATCCACCAGGTCATTTATGTATATTATGAATAGCAACGGTCCTATGACACTCCCCTGCGGCACACCTGAAATCACTCTTACTTCGGAAGACTTCTCTTCATTGAGAATGACATGCTGCGTCCTGGTATCTAGGAACTCCTCAATCCAATCACACAATTGGTCTGATAGTCCATATGCTCTTACTTTGTTCATTAAACGACTGTGGGGAACTGTATCGAACGCCTTGCGGAAGTCAAGAAACACGGCATCTACCTGGGAACCCGTGTCTATGGCCCTCTGAGTCTCATGGACGAATAGCGCGAGCTGGGTTTCACATGACCGTCTTTTTCGAAATCCATGCTGATTCCTACAGAGTAGATTTCTAGTCTCCAGAAAAGTCATTATACTCGAACACAATACGTGTTCCAAAATTCTACAACTGATCGACGTTAGAGATATAGGTCTATAGTTCTGCACACCTGTTCGACGTCCCTTCTTGAAAACGGGGATGACCTGTGCCTTTTTCCAATTTGAATTTTTGTCTGCACAGGCGAGCAGTGCAGTGACAAAATCGCGCACAGCGCGGAATGCAGGGAGCACGTCTTTGTAGCAGCGAAAGAGTTAATGCGGCTGTGGTGGCTTTACTTCATGAACTGATGTGGGAAAACGCATGCGCGATGTGAGCGAATGCAGTAAGGGCCAGGCAGGAGGAAGGCGCCAGTTCATCAGTGAAGAGACTGGTGAAACTGTGTCCAGATCTTGACCAGTGTGTTGATGTAAAGAGCCGTTGCATGTGCTCGTACGTCGATAAGACGTAGTCCTCGAATGCGAGGGGGAGGGTGATGGCTTCATATCGTATACTGAAGAGAAGTTCATTACTCACAAAGTAGCCAAAGGCAGCCTGGATTTACTGTTCCATCACTCTAGTCACTGGTAAGATCTGCGCCAAGTGAGATACCTGGGACTCCAATTTAATGTTAATGAAGGTGATTCCTTCGACCATATCTAAAGGTTGGAGGGGATGGACTCAGATGCCCTAGCAAAGAGCTTGTAAGTGGAGTTTACAGTTCAGCACCTTTGTACGGTGAACATTTGTTGTAAATGTCCAAACATGGAAGTGTGTCCATCATCCTCACAGGGCCACATTCCCTTCCCTGAGCCCTCAGAAGATTTCCGTCACTCAAGATTTGGCCATGTTCATGTTGCTGCCTTCTGCATTCCCATATCACTCAGTCATCCTAGGGCCATGCAGATCTCCTCCTCAGAACAGTCGAAAACGACTAGATCATCTGCATAGGAGCAGCAATGGAATGTATGTCCTGTCAGTGTGATACTTGAAAGATGTTGTCTCAGCTTACATAGAAGCAGTTCTGTTGCAACTGCATAGACAATCATTGAGAAATGATAGCAGTGTTCAACTGAATGTACGGTAGGGGTGTGCTCTTCTACCCTACCACTCATTATCACCATCTATGAGCACCACAGAGGATGTGCATGATCACGTGGCCAAAGGCAGCTGGGGAGGCCATCGGATCCATCACAGCAGCCAGGAAATAATGGATCATTTTATCAAAAGTGTGATCAAAGTACATGGAAACCATCATACCATGCAACATACGGGCTGATGCTAGAGCAGTCACATCTCCATAGTCGCTAAGGGCTGTCTGGATAATACTGTTCTGTTCCCTCTCCCCTCAAAGATGTTTGTTCATATGAAATAATTTGGTGCTATACTCGCTTAAGATGCGTCGCCAAAATTCTGGTAAACATCTTGAAATCAAGGTTGAAGAGGGTGATTTACATGTCCTTCCACCATTGGGCAATCACATACTAAAGATGCAGTAGAATTCCAATGGGAAACCGTCCCGTCCTGGTGATATATTACCTGCCCCCTTGGCAAGGGCGTCCACAACATCATAACTTGTGATCTACAGAAGGGACACTGACGCTGTATCAGTGTATCAATGAAGATCTGTGGGACTGCTGCAAAAGCTACACAATCATGGTGCACCTCCTGATATGGTTGATGACAGTGTTAGATGAATGCATGATCAATGTCAATCAGGATTGTGATACTGCAGCCATCCAGAATATTCCGAGAGGATACCAATCTTTTTCTTCTTTGTCGTCGTCCAGAGTTAATAAGGTGCATGAATGGAGGTTCTTCACCGATCCTGACATCTTGTTCACAGCACCTTCAGGCCCATAGCGGTTAAGTGTGAGAATGTTTGCTTTGGATTGAAGGATGTCTGTCAGGCGATAGGGGAATGGTGGGAGTGTTGTAAGTTACCAGAGAAGCACATAATGGAAGTCTCTCATTTGTCAGTGCCAGAGCAATCTTTCTCTGCAGTAACCAACCACCAAATTTCGCAAAGGTAGTTTGACACATTCGAGCCACAACTGAAGTCATGATTTACCCCACAGAAATCGACATTCAGATGACGACCATGTACTCACTATGAGTTGCCTACATTCCTGATCCTGTATGAGTCCCACATTCAGTTTTCATAATGCCTGATTTCACCACACTGTCAGCCACCAGAGGTTAACCAAGCAGATGTATGCACTATGGTCGTGGACTAGCACTCTCCTCCTAGAACAGCCATCATGTCAGAGGAAATTTAGATGTGATCGAGTCTGTTGGCAAAGTAGATGGCAAGTAAATAAAGCCAGGATAGTCACCATGTAATACCTATCAAGTGTCAGCAGGATGCAGGTGTTGCACCAAGAGACACAGTTCAGGTCATGGAGTGTAATTTGGTTGTTGGTCTTTCTGAGACCTGAGCCTCCACCAATAATGATGTGGTCATAATAGCGCAAGATTAAAGGTGTAAGTTCTTCTGCATAAAAATGTGACTGGACACACCTTTCATCTGTTCCACAAGGGGTGTAGATATTAGAAAAACTGACTCCCTCACATATCAAAAGCCAGTCCCTGTGCCAATAGCCAATAGGTAGAGGTAAATTTTCAACATGGCCTCAATTTTGGGTCCAGTCAGCAGCTTCCATCTACTACTACCAAAGCCACTCCCTTTCTAAAATTGGGGACATTCAATTCAATTTAGTAATTAAAATTTAATTAAATTACATCAATAATATATCAATAAAAATTACTAATTTTATTCGAATATAAAACAAAAACTTCACACCTGAAAAATTTAATTTTTTAATTTTTAATTTTTTAACATTTTTTAATTTCTGAAATTCTAATAAATGTTTTAGCTTCGAAATCATAACAGAAGTTCTTGTAAATTAACATTCATTTCGTTTTTCCTTTTTAAAAATCTAGCATACTACAAAAAACTGTGGCTAATCTATGGAACAAATTCCAATTATATGAAAATGCATTTAATAAACCAAGTGATAAAATAATTAAAGGTAATATTTGCAATAATTATCTTAATCATAGAACATTTGAGAAATAAGAACATATAAAAGGTATTGATTATATGAAAGCAAATTTGGAATTTATTATTTAATGAAAAATATCTTAGCCCAGTGGCTGCATCAAGACGATGCTGAAGTTATTTTATTGGTCTTGATGTAGTGGCTGGGCTAAGACACTTTTCATTTATTAGTGTGTATGTAAATAATATGTTATCACATAATTTTGAAGTTTATTTGCAGATTGTATCACTGGTCTAGATGTTATTTTGATCATTTCTAGGAGTTCTGAAGAAGACTATATTATTACAGCTAAAATGAACAGAATTTAGTGCGATTGAGGGCTGTTTTTCATTCGAGACAGTATATTGACGTACATACAGTTAGTAAATAAACAAACAAGAATCAGCTGAGGAAATTGTAAATAATGCACCTCAGAAAATTATTAAGAGATTCCCTGCAAACAAACTCTCACTAAATTTTGAGAAAACATTGTACATACAATTCTTTGCAGTAAATGGCATAACACCATTGATAAATATAGACTATGAACGAAAGTCTGTTGCTAAAGCAGAATATTCAAAATTTCTGTGAAATTGAATTGGAGGAAACAAACAGATGATCTGCCAAAACAGTTAAGTTCAGCTACTTACATTGTTAGTGTTATTGCAAAATTTGGTGCTAAACATATCAGTAAATTAGCCTACTTTGCCTTTTTTTTATTGACTGCTTTCATATGGCATATTTTTTGGTAATTCCTCATTAAGAGAAGTAGTATTCATTGTACAAAGGCATGTAATCAGAATAAAAGCTACAGCCCACCCATGATCACCTAGCAGGCACTTATTTAAGGAATTTGGGATATTCACAATACCTTCGAAATTGATATATTCACTTATGAAATTTATTATTAATAAACTACCCCAATTAAAAAATAATAGCGAAATGCATAGCTACAAAACTAGAAGAAAGGATGATCTTCACTAATCTGGGTTAAATCTGAGTTTAACACTGAAAGGGATGAATTATGCTGCCATGAAAACCTTTGGTCATTTTCCAACTAGCTGTAAAAGCATGAGAGATACCCAACGAACACTTAACAACAAATTAAAAGAATTCTGACTGACAACACCAACTACTCAATAGATGTGAAGTAGTAACTGTAAAAAAAGAAAAAGAAATAAAATAAACATCAAAAATTAATTAATTATTTTGTGTGAAGAAAATTTATGTTCAAATGACACATTTATTAATTAAAATATTGAGAAACCCTTTTCTACATTTTTCTGATTTCCAAAACATCTCATGTAAATTCTTCAAAAATCTAATTAAATAGTGTATGCCTTATGATTACTAAAATATAATAACTAAATTTATTTGTTAATATTTTCCTTATTCTAACTTTTTCATTAAAATGGTTTTTACTTCCACCTAATTGTGCTCCATGTATTATTGCTAATCTATTGATTAATTGACAGTTATTATACATCCAAATGTACTGAACTAGGTCGATAGTGTATTTTTTAACTATTATTCCCCCTTTTTCAGATGAGGAATCTGATGGTTGTCTTAATTTGGGAAAATCGTCTTAATTAATTATTTTATCAAACCTTTACATTATTACTTCTACTTCATTTTATTTAATGTAGAATATTATCAGAATATACATCTGCAATTGAGTGCAACATATCTGAATAATTTTGTAAATCAACAGCATCAAATTTTGTACTTCAAATATCCACAGTAACATACTTTTTAGTGAATAATTTATTAACCCTTTTCTAACCTCATATTGCTTTCCTATAATCACTAATATATCTCCATCAAATTTCACTGAATAGTTTACAACATATTTAAATATACCAATGGTTCTTAACCCAGAAACTGTCTTCACTGTGATTGATACATAACATCATTCTCTCACTTAAATTTATTTTTTAACAGGACCCAGAGCTTTATGCCCTAACTTTTTCTGATCCTTGTTGGTTCTTCATATTTATTCAGTGCATCCTGTATTTCTGATTCACTTTATGTATAGTTATGTGATAGACATTCATATTGTTTCATTGGTTGTGTGTCGTCAAATTCATCAAACAGGCGTTTAGGAACCATCTGTTATTCATCTTCCCTGTTTTCTTCAATAGCTTTCAGCACATTATCGCCTAATTCTTCAATTCCTGCCTTAACTCTGTCGATTGCATCAATAATAGGTTGATCCTCTGTCTTTATATTTTTCATACTCAGTTCTCAGTTCTTACTTCCATATACCAAATTCCTCTTTTAATTCTTTCTATTTCATTTAGCTTTTATAACAACATCCAGATCATATACTGCACCTTTTGGATTACCACACTTTGGAAACATTTGTTAACTGTAAAAACATTAATAATTTATTTTTAACATTTATATTTAATATGTATGTTCAACATTTATTTAGTCATATATATGTATTTTTATTATTGATTTTTCTTGCCATATCTATTGTAATAAATCCAAATTTAACAACACATTTCTAAAAATTTATCAAATTTTAAATCGCCACCAATGAAATCATAGTTAATATGATTTAAACTTGTATCATCTTGTTTAAAGGTATTTAAAGGATTTAAATTACCTCTTACTAATTGTATTGGTATTTTTGAATATGTTTGAGCTGAATAAAAACTATCTAATACTGTATGTCTTTCGCTGCTAAAATAGTCTTTAATCATATCTTGTTCTCAATTAATAAAAAATGAAGACAGCTTTTCAACAAATTTCAGTAACAGCAAGAGACGCATTTGGTTCACTGGCTGGTGGCACAGCAACTACTACACCACCTGTCACACTATACAAAAATAGGATAAAGAATCAGAAGAACAAGAGTCATAATTTAGCAACAGAAAAAAGGAAATGAAATTTAAAAATTACAGAAAATAATAGACCTTTATCAAATTTTGATACAGATAATTTTGATAAGGACTTAAAAATGTAACATTTTGAGGTGTTTTCATGTTTTCATTACCTAATAAACAAAAAACTATTTGACTCTGGTATAGCTAACTTTTCCATTATTAATATTGTTAAAAGTCGTTGGATTTGTTGTTATAAAACAAACAATACTAAAATTGTTTTCGATTCATTTGACAGTAGTATACCAAAAGAATTAACTAATTATTTGGGCAAAGCTGTTGATATTATAATGTTGAAAGAATACAAAATTTTGATGAACTTATTGGTGGTCATTTATGTTAATTCATGTTAAAACTATTATGAGATGATTATAAATTTCAAGATATTTTAAATATAATAATTGAACGATTTTAGCAATAAAATAACAATAATATATAAAGAATTTTAAAAAATTAATATGAAGATATTGGACTTCAACATGCGGAATTTCAGCTTCTTCATTCAGAAGTTTTTTGTACATAAATTCTACATTTGTTCCTGTATAAACCTTTGGTTCTAATGTAAGAGGATACATATATTTGACGATCGTGCTGTTCGAGATTCCCTGTTGCTTTTCATACTAGCCAATTTACATATTGGCATGTTATTAACTGTCATCAAGGGATTAAAGTTTCCACTTTTTGTTTCCTCTTCAGAAGTCATGGTTAGCGCTGCTAACATATCCCTAAAATCAGAGCACCTTCATTCACTGCAAGATAAAGGTTTTGTCATGTCCTAACAAATGATAGAGGCAAGACAGGGGTTAGGAGTCTGTCTGCAGTTTCTGAGTACTTAGGAGCAAATGCAGGAAGACAGACTTCCCGTGAAGGCAGATTGATTGCAAGTATCAGCACCTAACCATGTCACAGTAAATCTACAACAGAAGCGGATTTTGGGACTCGATAGGACAGTTGCAGCTGGAGATCTCATTAACATTATTTTCTGGCTATCAGACCTCTACACTGAAGGCTAATTCTAAACATTAGACAAAGCGAAGTATGCTACCAGATAAGCAACAGAAGTCAGGATCTGAGTCCGTGGGGTGAGAGCTAACAACGACAGCAATCACTACCAGCATCATAAAGTATAAACATTAATAGCAGCACTCCAGGTGAGAAAAATAGACTTGCCAGAGCAAACATTACAAAAAGCAAAGTATGCCACTGGATTCACAGCAGAAATCAGGGTCTGAGTCCGTGGGGAGGGAGGTAACAACGATGGTAGTCATCAGCAGCACTATGAAGTATGAACTTTAATAGCAGCACTCCAAGTGAGAAGAATAGACTTGCCAGAGCTTACCCAAAGGCTGGCGATGAGCAACACAGAGTTGGCGCCCCAGCAGTCTGACTAAGAACTCTGGCTGAATACTAAAACATAGCTTTTCAAGGGACTGTGGTGGCGAACTTTCTCCTTCCCTGTAGTCCACTTACCTTACAGGCTTTCGGCTATCTGACAAGTGGCTCTGCACCTCCAAGCTGCCTCCGACTAACCTCTTTCGGATTCCACCCATTCTCCAATTCGGTAGGTAGGGATGTTTCTGGCCTTTAAATTAACAAACTATATGTTTGGTAGCGACAGCACTCAACTGCAAAATAAACGCCCTTCCTATTCTGGTTAACAACAATTGTGTTTTCATCACTTGTTCCTCCCAGAAGTTTCTCGTGAGAGTGAATCTCTCCTGCTACATTCTAATGTATGTAATGTCACTAACGTTGTGGTTGTCTGGGGCAAGTATCAAGCTTGCTGCCTCTGCCAATACATACCTTTTTGTGCCCATCTTCTTCTTGTCGTCTTACAACAGCGTTTAAGTGGTGGAAGGAGTTACCAGTTAATTTCCTGATGTGAAAGTTCTTCCCTGTGACAGTTGCCCACACCAACTCTAATGCCTCTAGCATTACAGTTAACCTCTGGCAACCAAAACGCTAACAAATTTTGATGCCCTCTGAATTGTGCCTCTGATTTTCTATCTTGGTGTGCTCTGGCTGGCTTCCAACAGATTTATGCTCAGCAAGGTATAAGTCAGTACAGCGTCAGTATATCCCAGTATCTCCCATGAAATAATCCCACCAAACTTTACATGAAAGCTATACACGGTCAGACTTTTGATACTTCTTAGAGACGGTCTTCGGTAGCAGAAACCTGGAGGTCAATAACGTCGTACATTCATTCAGACTCATAGCTTTTTGCTCAACAGTCTTCTTTAATATGAACCAATTAAAATATAAATAAGAAAATTCAATTACTTTCAAGTGTGTTACCACACGTTCCGCGTGTAGCCTAGATAATGAACGCAATTCGGCAAGGAAGAGAGTACCAAGGTACTTCAGATATCACATATTCAGCTGAAACCGGTCATAAATTGATTGTGCGTTAAAAACTACATTTCACCCGAAGTTCCAATTAATCCCAGACATATGCTCTGAGAATAAAGTCAGGTTATTTAGCGTGCTGCTCAACGTGTGATAAGGTGCTTCAGCGTTCACAAAACTCGTATCGTTTCCATGCTTTCCTGATCTTGGAAGATTGGAATGTCTGCAGCATATTCATTATGAAGATGTAGAAGAAAGCCAAGACTTTGCCAGCAATAATATTGAAGTAAATGTCCTGGTTCGAGTGTTTAGTAACCTGCAAGAGTGAGCACGAGCCACGGTAAGTAAAGCATCCCAAAACGTCACAGAAACCCCACCACTCAGTCTTGAGCTAAATTTTTCTAGCATTACGTGTTGAAAGTTTCATTGAGATGGCGGTGCGCTCAACGGCTTGAACACTTGGAAACAGACAAAATCACGTTTCACTCTGCTACACTGTGAACCTCCAGTGCCTTACTAGCGTGCTGATCTATCGTACCGGTAAGCCACTTTAATTCGACCCGGTGAGAATCCCAAACACTCGAACAGTGCTCAACAAATTGTCGCATACTATCGTGATGCACGCCGTTTTGCCGACTTAAGACATGCACCTCATGTGCCACTGTTACCATTTCCCTTCGCAGTGTCCGCTCGTATACTGGTTGATGTGCATTCAGTTACAGCAGGATTTCCCGTCACATATGAAACCAACTGTCATTGACAAGTCGTCAAGTTTCAGATCTTATTGTTTAGAATTTTTGTATGACCATCGTTCTTACGCCGCGTTGCAAGACTTCTAGTCGTACGCCACTCCCTGTAGATAAGTCCGACGATCACGAATGATACATAAACATGTCGTACAACTACACTGAAGGTGTGGGCATGGTAACTGCCCAAATAAGAGGTCATTTCCGCCATTCTAACACTTGTTCATATCGACACATTCCATGACGTTGACTGCTTATAACAGCCGGTCCCTACCAGGAGAGAGGGTCATATGACTACCTGGCACAAGTTTAGCCCATCTACAGGAGTCCTTAGTGACCAGTGTGGTCTTTTAAGGCGATGGTAAATGTTTTCTTCGGCGATCTTATGTTATCGCACAACAGCTTCCATCGACATACCTTAGCGGAAGATCTGGGAGAGAACCAGAGAAAATTCTGGCCTTCCGTGAAATTACTAAGCGAGTTAAAGGCTTCTATTCAGTCACTCGTCGACCACTCTCGGGCTCCAGTAGAGGACAGTAAAAGGGAAGATAAAGCTATAAATGTCATGTTTAAGAAATGATTCACACAAGAGTATCGTAAAAATATACCGTCGTTTGACAGTCGTATAGACTCTGACAAAGAGGTCACTACTGCCACCTGTGGCGTACAAAAGCATCTGAAAGAGTTTAACACAAGTGTCGCAACTCGGTTCACACGATGTAGTTTGTTGACGAATGTCCGAACATACAGTTTAGGTTTCCAGATATGCGAGTGGATTGATAGAACCCAGTACGTGGTCCTAGTCTGCGGATGTATGTCGGAGACATGCGAATCGTCAGGAGTGACCCAGGGAAGTGTGATAGGACCCCTCTTATTATCCATGTAGATAAATGACCTAACGGAGACGGTGAGCAGCAACCTGTAGCTGTTTGCTGTTGACATGTGGTGTGAGGGAAAGTGTCGTCATTCAGTGACGGTAGGATGGTACAGGATGACGTACGACAAAATTTCTAGTTGGTGTGTTGAATGGCGGCTTGCTGTAAATGTAGAGAAATGTGAGTTAATGCGGACGAGTTGGGAAAACAGTTCTTTAACTCCCGCGTCCGGCCATCCTGATTTAGGTTTTCCGTGATTTCCCTAAATCACTCCAGGCAAATGCCGGGATGGTTCCTCTGAAAGGGCACGGCCGACTTCCTTCCCCATCCTTTCCAAATCCGATGAGACCGATGACCACGCTGTCTGGTCTCCTTCCCCAAACCAACCAACCAGTTCTTTAACTTTCAAATACAGCATTAGTAGAATGATGCTTGTCAGAGTCACACATCTAGGCGTAACGTTGCAAAGTGATATAAAATAGAATGAGCACGTCATGGTGGTAGTAGTGATGGTGAATGTTCGGCTTCATTTATTCGGAGAATTTCCAGAAAGTGTAGCTCATCATTAAAGGAGACTGCGACTACAACGTTAGTGCAACCCTTTTTTGAGCAGTGTTCGAGTGTTTGGGATTCTCACCAGGTCGAATTGAAGGATGACATTGAAGCAATTCAGAGACGGGCTGCTATACGTATTTGTTACCGATAGGTTCGATGAGCACGCAGATATTACGGAGATGCTTCGTGAACTCAAATGGGAATCCCTGGAGGGAAGACGATGCTCTTTCCGCAAGGTGCTACTGCACTAATTTAGGTGGACGACTTTCGAGGGCGACTGCAGAACGATTCTCCTGCGACCAACGTAAATGTGGTGTAAGGACCACTAAGACGAGATCCGAGAATTCAGGGCCCGTACAGAGGCTTTTTCCCTCCCTTTGTTTGCGAATGGAACAGGTGAGTAAATGACAAGTAGTGGTACATGTTACGCACCGCCACGTAGCATAGGTGGTTTGTGGAGTGTGTATGCAGATGTAGATTATGCTCTATATTTCGTAAGATATGTGTTTAAATGTTCACTTCATTACATTATGTGTTCAGTACACTTAATTAAACGTGCTATTCTCAGTGCGTATTTTATGTAAATGAGTGTACAATAGGATTGTTTGCATAAGGAAGTCCGTCTCCGGCAGCTGTGTGGTCAGCACGACAGGATGTCAATCCTAAGGGCCCGGGTTCGATTCCCGGCTGGGACGGAGATTTTCTCCGCTCAGGGACTTGGTGTTGTGTTGTCCTAATCATCAACATTTCATCCCCATCGACGTGCAAGTCGCCGAAGTGGCGTCAAATCGAAAGACTTGCACCAGGCAAACTGTCTACCCGACGGGAGGCCATAGCCACACGACATCTACATTTATTTGGCATAGGTAAGGCAATACCAATAGAGAAAAAGTCAAACAATCCATCAATTCCGGTGGAAGTTACGTAAATTCCAGCTCAAGCAGACAACGGATTGTCGGCTACGGACATACCTCCACGCTCTGACGCGGTCCTCGACTCACTTTTGACGGTTACTGCGCTTTTTTACCTGTGTACCTTGACATCCTAGCTGGCGAACAAATGAGTAACCGCGAAAGTTATTTCATTGTTTTGTCGTCTCATGAAGTACGAGCTGTAAGTATCATAGAGAAAGGCAGAAAGAGGCACATGTAATGAACCAGGTGGAGGAGAGTGAAGGTTAAGATACAGACTGGAGGAGAGAACAGGTTTTATGTGGCGGCCTACTTGTGCGCGGTGGCTGGACGCGATATTGTGCTTTGTGAGACAGTGCGCCGACGTCGCGGCGCCTGCCGTGACGTCACAGGCGGGACTGGTAGGCGCCAGGCGCCGAGCGCTGGACCTGGCGAGAATTGCCGTGTTTCTTGCATCCCCTGAAAATACAGCAACCAGTGCCCGGAAACTCTTCCTGTGGTTTCCCCGTCCTGTATCAAATGTCACCACAACGACAGCTGTTGCCAGAGCACGGGGTACACTCTCAGAAACGAAATCTACACCCAACGGGTCACCTACTTTGTTCAGCTCTTGCACGACTTTAGATCATCCTTAACCTTACGTCTCCCATGTTGGACTGCGACTGATTTCACCATAAATTGGAACGACCATTGACCTCAGACACTTTCATTTTCTTACATGAAGCGTTGCGAGGGCTTAGACTCTCATCACCAGGTGGATCACTGGTTTACATTAGAACCACATTGGACTGTGATCAAAATATTATATGGTATCGAAACCTGGGCAGGGTACAAATTGCAAGATCTCCCACGTGTATGTAAAATTCAGCAGTGCTTATATTGCCTGATCAGATCTGTCTGATGTCAGTAGTAGATTTCTCCTTAGTGTGCAGTGCTAGTTAGTGAAGTTCACAGTGGGCTTTGCTTAACGCGATCTGGTGCAAGAGCCCTGTGCACTGTACCCCGAATGGGGACTCTTTGACGCTTCTCTTAACTCTTTACTATGACTTAGCATTTACTAGCTGTGAAAGATAAGTCATAAATTACAATATCCAGAAATTATTTCGTTGACAACGTTCTATTTTACAAATGCCTCCGCTGATATCCTCCCCTAACGTTAGGATCTTGTGCACTTGCTCTCTCTCGTGTACCCTGTTCAAAAGTTACTGTCCTCCATTCTGTTCCACCGTGCCAGTCTGTAGCTTATCACACCTCATCAAATTTTCTTAGGAATCTCTCGCTTTGCCGCCAACATTGGCCAATCGTACAAATTTATAAAAGCTCTCTTACGCCGTCTATCGATTCCACAAATTCTCCTCTGCCAATTCTCTTCTTCCGTTGCCGTCACTGTTCAAGAAGTGAAATAGAGAATGGACGTCACAACCTATTCACCAATGATAAGTTGTGTTCTTCTTCCCAGCGCGTTTTCACTCCTGTCGGAAAACAAAAAGGAAAAAGATAGGCCCTGCTCTTTAAGCATTGGCGGGGAGGGTCACTCAGAATGCTAAATGGCTCAGATTTCTACACAAATTATAAACATCTGGAGCGCCGCGCGGGGTAGCCGTGCGGTCTGGGGCGTCTTGCACGGTTCGCGCGGCTCCCCCCGTCGAAAGGTCGGGTCCTCCCTCGGGCATGATGTTGTCCTTAGCATAAGTTAGTTTAAGTTAGATTAAGTAGTGCGTAATCCTAGGGACCGATGACATCAGCAGTTTGGTCCCATAGTACTTACCACAAATTTCCAAACATCTGGAGCACATACTCCTGCATACTGGGAACACAGTCTTCCCAGATTCCTTCACGCCACTGGCGTGGTTTCTCGTCCATCTGCAGACGGACTATGCTGTCTATAGACTGGGCTTGGTGTATGCAGTCTGTAGGCTCAGCCTGCGGAAACACTGGGGGCGAAGACACTGGGGGTTCACGTTTTTACCACCATAACTCCGTCCAACCATATTGTCCTCTGCTGGAAGTGGCTCCTGGCGATATACTTGCACTAAGGTCAGTTCCGCCACTTACTGCCTCCTTAAGCTATGGCCCAAAACTGAAATGACAACACTGCGTGTGTCCCAAGGGACTGACTGTTGCAGTGGCCCTTTAATGCCACGTTGGAATGTGCCCTGAATGGCTCTGCATCTGTCTTTTACACCTTCCATTACAGAATCCCGGTGAAGAACCGGAAGACATAGATAGTCAGTACTGCTTCTGCGTTCACTGTCATACCCAACCTTACAATTCTAAGGACAGCTACTACACTGTGTCTCTAATTAGTGTCTTTGTGAGTTCTATTTCTACTGAAGGATGAGTAGACCTGGAAAGTTAGCTATCTCTCGTAACTCATAGCACACAATGTAGCTTTTGCCCAAGAGATGATATACTGAAAAATAACAGGTGTGGCATCTCCACAGCAAACTGACTCCTTCCCAGACCATAGATATCCACTTCCTACCATGGAATCCCCCCCATGAACCATGGACCTTGCCGCTGGTGGGGAGGCTTGCGTGCCTCAGCATGGAATCATAAAAGACAAGAAAGAAGGGGTGCATATTTCACCCTTGTCAACATAGAAACTAAATATATCCTGTCAAAAATTAAAAATATTCAGGCATCCTCATGAGAACAACTCTTTTTATTTTCCCTTAGTACTGGGCCTGTTGCTGAAGGTATTTGCATTGTTGTTACGGCAGACATTATAACCTCACCAATATTACATAAGAGAATTTTACACGAGAAATCCATCTAAACGATCATAATGATCCAGCTGTTACTGCAGAACTATCTCAAAAGAAAAATAAAACAATTACTATTACAAAATTAAGCTTATCTTCTTTCATATAACAAGCAGTGTTTCAAAGTTCAACAAATCAGCTACATGGTGTAACATGTAGGAGATTGGCGACATACGGTCCTGGCTCATTTCCAAACATATTATACACACACAAATACAACTAAAACCTACATCGAGATTTTGCAGAAATTACTTACATGAAATGAGGAACTCAACCTTCATCTAACAACTGTCAATTTCCACAGAATAAGAAATATCTTTATGTTTTTCAGTACACAAAACATGTGTCTGTGTTATGACCGCTGAATCAATAGTAAATGACTTGCGTATTCTCATGTATGCTGATGCATAAAATTGCCCCCAAAAACTTTACACTAACGAAATGTAATCATGTATATAGCATTTATGATGAGTGAACAATTAAAAGTGAGTGAAAATCCTACTCAGGTATTATCTTATTGAAATCCCCTACCCCTATCCATTTAAAGTAAATCTGTGTATCTTGACGTGTGCATGTGTTACATGTACAAGTACAATAAGGAACATTATAAGAATCAATATCAGCAAGTACAATAATGTATTTCGTTTTGTCGTCCATATTTTACAAGTACAGATTACATTCTTAATAACAAAAATATTATTCACAGTGGAGCAGATCACTCTGTCTCCACCTAACATGAGTAATACTGGCATTCATCACACGATAATTCTGATATGCACTCTCATCCACGAAAATGGTCGTGCAGCACAGGCACATGGATGTTTGTAGGCACAGGATTCAGTCAGAGAGATGGAAGGCGAACTCTTGTTGGTCGCTTCCCACTGCTTACTGAAGTTAGGTGCCTCACCCATATGGACACAATGACAGTCATCCTTCCTTCATGGCAATGACACATGTTGTCGTTGGATTTCCTTCCTCTTGTACATCAACAAATCTGGGTTGACCTGCATCCTGTAGGAAATGTTATCTCTCCAGGTGTATGCCTGAGTGGCACATTGTGAGCCATGTCCCAGTACATGTCTCGTCAAATGTGTAGGGTGTCTGGGTGTGGAGCATCTCTACACTGTCTAGTCCTTCTGAGTGGACGTCTGCCACTGAGCAAATGCAAGAAGATATCAGAGGGCTCCGTGCAGAGTATATCACGTATCAAAGTAGTGCTACCAGATGTGGTTGTGCTATCAATGGACGTTAGTGACAAAAAATATGAGTCGTTGTTCGAAGCCGTATTATGCAGTCGAAAGCACCTGGGTAATTCCCACTAGGAGAAGATCTACACAGGTTGAAAATATCCTAGCACACTGCTACTTTTATTGCAGTCTGGCTGATTGGGCATCTCCTGCAGAAGAATGGTCTCACTCATTCCCTTGTGGGTTCCCGCTGTATCTTGATAAGGCTGCAGCCTTGTACCTGCTTGCTAGGTTGAGGTCCTTCCACGCTATGTGTGTGCCTGTCCTTGCTGTGATGTGACTGCTACTTTACTTAGCTAGGCTGTCGACGGTTCCAAGGGGCGATCTAGTCTCCGTGTTGAGGTGAGAGCACAGTACATGCCCTCTGGCTAGTTTCCAGACAATAGTGTGGTCGCCTGGTCTCGTTCTGCCGACATTTAGGCCATCCATTGGGCGGTCGCCGTGTGATTACTCTGTCAGCTGTCTTGAAGTTCACCTCAGCAGCAGCTCATGCCTCCCTCATACACGCAGTCTTGCTGTGTCATCCTGTAGCCGTAGATAGGGGTGTATGTAGCTCTGTTCTTGGATGTTTTGCAGCAGAAAGGAACTGTGTGTCAGACAACACACAGGGACCCTCTCTTGCAATTGATAGTCTATGGGATAAGATTCTCCTACATTACAAAATTTTACTTTCGATCACGAGCCTTCTGCTCCAATGAAGCAACACCTGTGTATTTAATGGGATCGTCACATATGGTCAATGCTGGCACGCACAAAGCGTTTGTTTTCGATATATCAGAAGATACGGTAACGGTAATATCTTCTCGAGCTCTCTGAAGGATGATACTAGCGGAGATTTCATCGTTCGCAGTTTCTCTCTGTTCAATAGTGCATAATAACGAGGTGACTGATGACCTCAGATGTTAAGTCCCATAGTGCTCAGAGCCATTTGAACCATTTTTGACTGCGCCTGTTTTCATGGAAAGAGGGCATTTATTATCATCGCAATTGTGTTTTCCTTTTTCAATAAATGTTTGACTATAGGAGACGCATTGATATTACATACAAATGTTACAGTGCCCTGCTCAGAACGGTGAGCCCCTACAGGCTGGGCTGCTAGAGGCATGATGGCGAGTTCTACAGGAGGTCGCGACTGTCCTTCTTCGGGCATGTGTGTGTGGGTGAGTTTAAGTAGTGTGTAAGTCTAGGAACCGATGATCTCAGCAGTTTGGTCCCTTAGGAATTCACACACACACACACAGTTCTTTTAGACAAACAACCTGTGGTCATATAGCCCTAATTTATAACAGTTTTGTTCTGATGGATGATGGCATCGTGCTCTATTCTATGTGTGGGTTTTATGAGCGTCGATAACACTGACAACCCAGCCAAGAGTTCGGGGGGATTCATTGTACTGAAGGCACTGTCGTGTCAGGTTGCTCTGGTGTCTGTGGTCACTTTCGGTTGAAGGCTTCCTGTTTTCCAAGCAGCCGACTTTTGAGAAAGCCATATGGAGCATTCTCCAGAATTTCGTTGTTGTTCCAGAGGAGTCCAATTTTTCCGAGAAAGATATTTAACAGAATGCAAGAAAGACTGTGTTGACGTTAAATAAAACTGTTCTCCATTGTAGAATGACTGACCTATTGGAAGCGTTGGGGGCATGCATAGTCTGTGTGAGATTACTGCCGCAGGTGCGCCCCCTGATGATGGGGGTGGCGTTTGGCGGTGTCACTGTGTTGCTATATTTTAGACAAACAAGTTGCACTTGGTTTGGCTGTCCACTTATCTAGTATTGCTTAGCTGATCATACATGCTTTCTGTTGTGAAAGGACCATCACCTCTAGGTGGCTAACGACTCCAGCCAGCTTGTGTCACATCAGAGAGGCAGGAGACCACACAGCAATCAGCAGTAGCAGGTGACCGTTTGAAAAAGCCCATCCCCTCCCCTTAGGTGGATGGAGGAGGGAGGGAGGGAGTGGAGGGATGACAGTAAGTATGAGGGCGTGCACGTTCAACTACTGTCCCCTCTGCAGATTTTGGACTGACAATTTTCCCCAGTACATGTGTTGCATTATAACCCATTCATTACGGGAGTTGGTTTATTCATGATATTTTCGAAGTGTAATTAGAATAGTATGCATTTTGTCATTAGTTGTGAGCACATACTAGCTTTCATTATCTAGTTGTTGTAGTATGTATTAACTTCGATTACCTGGGCTGCAAGACGATTGTCGAGCAGGCATCTGTAGCAAACTCTGGCTTCAAACAGTAACAGATGTCGCCCTCAGCTATATTCTTACAGGTAATACACTCCTCTCTGTCCAACACCAGCATCTCGTCAGTTGTAATTATTTCCCACCAAATAGAACAAAGAATGTGCCTTACATCCATGTCTTTTTCCCGACAGTTTGTGGCTGAAGGCTAGTGCTTGAGTGCGTCGGTCACTAATTTTTTGTGGTATTGTTAAACCTTTTCCCAGCAGGATAACACAGCAGAATGGTATCATCAATTTTGAGCTTTATTGCGACTTAGGCATTCCTTGTGTAGAGCTATGCATGTAATTGTGTAAGTAGGCTTTATTTTTATCATTCATTACGTAATTAGGACCGTTCTTTGCGTCAGTTTCCAAACCAAACTACATAAAGTACCCTAATTAACGTTCCTCTCCTGCATCTGGGCAGTTTTCATGTGTTGGGGGCCGCACTTGTGTCCTAGAAATGGCACTGCCGATTTACCTCCCCACCCGTTCGGAGAGCCTCTGGTGGTAGAACTGTGTCATCGAGGTACTCTTGATCTTTCCTTTCAGGAGCACCAGGTTTTGAGTCTCAGAATGAGAAAGGCCATTTTCAAGTTCACTCCAATTTCTGTAGGAGGGGTGAGGTAGGACAAAGGAATTCCTGTTAAATTTCGAAATTCTCGCCAAAATTGGAAATTCCTACAAAATAGAAAATTCCCACCAAAATTCAAATTCCTGGCATTAGGTTAGGTTCAGGAGAAGGAGGAGTGGTGAGGGGGGAGAGGGCTGGGACCCAAGTGAAGGCTGACAAGAGCACATGACGTCATCTGGGCGATGGGGTGGGTGGGGTCAAGGGATGGTGCAATTAATTCATCAACTTAATTAATTTGCATATCATTCTGATATCAAAATTGCACCCATACCGCCACTTCCCTACTACTTATGTATGTATGTATGTATGCATGCATGTATGTACGTATGTCCCACATATTCTCCTAAACCTCTGGATAGGTTTCCCCCAAACTTGATAAATATATGACTTAGGGTTCGGGAAGAATCGCTGTGGGGTTAGTAATTACCTGCCTCCCAAAATGTTATAGTGGAGGTGAAGAAGAAACGCAGCTCGTGGTGGGTAAATAGCAAGACTATATTTTCCTGTAGTGGAGAATAAGAGCACCTGCAACTGCAACCAATTTCAAACTTTTATGAGACTTTTTTTCGCCGGTGACCTCCACGAAGTTGTGCAAGGGAAAAATTTCTCGCTTACTACATTTTTCTGTTTATTAAATAAAGCTGCCGCATCAAGCGTAGCCTTATAATGTATTACTTCTTTACTACTAACTCTGTTTGCAACATATTTCCCTATTTACATAATCCACGGAATGTACTTGCAAAAATATGTCACTTTATGACACATAGTTTCAAAAGACATGGTGTCACAAACACTAAGATGTGGGAAAAACTGCTGCATCATACATGACGTTTTAATTTATTACTTCTTTACTGACATCCCTGTTCACAACACATTTCACTGACAGTATCAACATACATCACTAGATATAGCTGCAAAGTTATCTCACTGTACGAACATAATTCAAGAGCTACGGTGTCAAAAACAGAGCTGTGTGAAAATGGAACACCAAGGCGAAATTAGCTAGAAATACAAATGAAATGTATGTAGAAATGTTTGTGAAATACGCTAAATATATGTATACTGTACAGGGTTAGCCGGCCGTTGTGGCCAAGTGGTTCTAGGCGCTTCAGTCTGGAACCGCGCTGCTAATATGGTCGCAGGTTCGAATCCTGCCTCGGGCATGTACGTGTGTGATGTCTTTAGGTTAGTTAGGTTTAAGTAGTTCTAAGTCTAGAGGACTGATGACCTCAGATGTTAAGTCCCATTGTGCTTAGAAGCACTTGAACCATTTGAACTGGGGCTAATCGGAAAGTAAGTTTTGATCGGTTGCATAGTGGAAACCACTGTGAATGTCTGTACAGATCATAGATTCTAGGGCAGTGTCTCTAGTAGACCTGTCGATGGCGTCACTTTGCTCTTCTCAGTTGTGAGTACACAGTAAGTGCTTAAAGGTGCCTAGGAAATAGCGTCTACCATGAAAATGGGTAGCACAGGTGCCTTCTATGGTGAGGGTACTGGAAAGTTGGTACAACACTACGACAAATGTCGAAGTCAGAGTGGCCACTATGTAGAAAAGTAGCTAGCAGTTGTAGCTAACATGCTAATAAAATATTTTTGATTTCAACAGTTGTTTCCATTTCGCGAGCAGTTGGAACTTACTTTCGAAATAGCCCTCAAATGAGACATATGTATGTGGGAAAAGCCATAGACAAAAAACTCAGATAAAATCCAGGACAAACGATTTTGGTACACATTTTACTTACTATCTGGAGATTTTTTGTCAGTGAAATCCAGCATCCTCCAGTTGGGGTGGGGGTGGTGGAAAGAATTTTGTGGAGAGAGAAAGGGAGAGAAGAAGATGGGGAAATGAAGAGGGGAAAGGAGACAATGGATACAGAAAAGGAAGAGGGGGACATCAGGAGAGACAGGAGGTGGTGGACAAAATGGGAAGAGGAGAAGATGGACAGAGAGAGAGAGAGTTGGTGTGGAGATGGACAGAGATAGAAGATTGACAGCAAAAGAGGGAAGGAAAAAATGGATGGGGAGAGGAGAGAGTAAGCGATGGGCAGAGAAAGGGAATAGGAGGAAACAAATGGAAAGAGAAGGGAGATAGACAGAGAGGGATGGAAGAATTGGATGAGGAGGAGAAAGAGATTGACATGAAGAGTGAGGATAACATGATCTGAGAGAGAAGAGGAGATGGACAGTTACTAGGGGAGTAGGAGATAGTCAGGAAGAGAGAGGTGGGAGAGATCGAAAAAGAGAGGGGGATGGGGACATGGACAGAGAGTGGAGAGAGGACAAGATAGACAAAGAACAGGAAGCGGAGGAGATGGACAGAGAGAAGGGCAGGAGGAGATCGATAGAGAAAGGGTATGTGCAGAACAGAGTTAAGGCAGAGAAAGGCTTAGAGAGGGGAAGAGGGACAGGCATATCTCTAAGAAACAGACAAATGGAGGGCAGAAGTGGATGGACAGGGAAAGAAAGAGGGAGATGGACAGATACAGGAGAATGAATAGATGGACAGATGGAGGGGAAGAAGGAGATGGAGAAAGTGAGGGGGGAGTAGATGAACAAGGAAAGGAGGAGGAGGAGATGAACAAAGAAAGAGAGAAGGAGGAGATGGATAGAGAAAGGAGAGAGGAGGATTTGAATGGAGAAAGGAAGAGGATGTGATGGAGAGAGGCAATGGGAGGAAGAGATGAACCAAGAGAGGGGGAACGTGGTGGACTGTGGGAGTTGGATAGAGGAGGTGGACTTGGAAGGCACGATGAAGAGAGAGAGGTGGAGGGGAAAATCAGGTGATGGACAGATAATGGAACTAGCAGATGGACAGAGAGAAAGGGGAGGAGCAGATGAAGAGGGGGTACGCGGAGACAGGCAAATAGAGGTGGCAGGGATAGATCTATGGAGAGAGGGGGAAGAATGACATAGACTAATAGAAGATATGCGTCTGGGCGTCTGGGCAACGCCGGGTATTCACCTAGTTACTGTATAATTAAAACACACTGAATAAAAAAATGAAATGCACCTATGGCATAGATGGCTGGGAGTTCCCACATAGGGAAGCTAAGTGGCCAAGTTGCACGTCTTTTTAGTTTATTACATATCAGGTGGCTTGCATGTCGATGATGATGAAATGATGAACACTGTACAATACCCAGTTCCTGAGTGCAGATAATCTCAGAACAATGTGGGAATCGAACCCAGGTCCGCTGACCATTCAGCTAAACGGTGAACAAAACGCACTCTTCTTATGTACTTAAGAATGTATCCACAACGTCCACAAGGGGCGGACCAAAGTAGGACACCTGTCACCCCTTCCTCGCTCCCCTTTAGGAGTCTGGTGCACAAGGTTTTATTCATTTCACAATTCTCATAGGCTTCCGTATCGATTTCTCCTTTTCTGTCTCAGCAATAAAACTTGCTTCCTCTGGAATGGAACATCTCAAAACTGAGAAAGTCCTTTATATCAGGAATAGAAATTTAACGCCCTTAACTTGGGCAGTTTTCTGGAGACACTCACAGGTACGTAACTGTTTATTAGCTTGCTAATTTACACTTAGTTTTCCTACTTAAGAGCACCTCTTCTAGCATTTATAGTCTGGTAACCAGGTAAAAAAGCTTGAGGCGAGTGTAACAATTCAAAAGAATTCATTTACATTTCTCATAATGGCACAGAGAGGCTAAATCTCTTTCAGAGAGTAAATCTCTTTCACACAACAATCTTTTTTTGGAACTGAATATAACGACCAGCAGAGAAACGAATGCAAGAATGGACTTTTCTCTCGTTAAAAGCGCGGTAAATCTACTGAGCGGCAGTCGTGCTAGCTCTTTCACAGTTAAACATTCAGACAAACAACGCTTTTAATGTCCTCTCAGTAAAGGGACGGAAATTGTACACGTTGCGCTGCAAACAGCACCTGAGGCGTCATCAGGAGCCCATTGACGAGTACAAACAACCCTTTGGCTGCTCGTTTGCCCTTTAGCGTGGCAGCCCTTCAGAAGACGTTAATGCCGGCCGGCCCGCTCTCGCACTTGGCGTCCTTTTAACGGCAGGGCCGCGTGTTTGCGCACAGGAGTGGCCCAGGGGAACGCCCTGCCAGCCGCCAGCGCTCGCCATGTGGCAGGAATTAGCTCGTGCCACTCTTCAGCACATGCGGCACGGTTGGCGAACTGGGGCAGTGGATTACGCACCACAAGCCGCACTGCCATGGATGGTCACATATGAGACGTGTAGCTGCCTTGCTTCATCGAGACAAGCCTATAACCCTTCTTTACATGAACACATCGTCAGCACACTGTGTATCACTCTTTAACACGTTTTTATTAGGTCGCTTTCCAGTTGGTACGTCTTTCCAGTACAAATTTTTCAACTGATTTTAAACTAACTTCTCACTGAGCTACGGAATTGAAATTTTGAACATAGCTCAGAAATTAGAGATGGGCAAAACTTTCTTTTCAGAGATTGGATCAGAACTGTTCACTCCCTGAAATGAATTAGCTCTTTTTCATGACTCACCACTCATTTACAATAGAAAATAAATGGAAGGCACATTGCCCTTTAAACTTGGTTTATTCCAGTACTATACCTGTATTTTGATCTTATTTGATCCTATTTTGAAGTAACACAGATAATGAGTAAGAATTTTGTATTGTTTATTGAAATTTCCACGATATGACAAAGTTTTTTATTATTGATGTATTTTGCACTATCGTGGTTTTCTGGGTGATCGGAAAATGTTGTAACTTGAGATTTACATTAACAATATATTTGGCTATATTGTATTAAAATTTCATTAACCTCATACAAATACATCGCAAGCCATATATTTTTAAAGTGAACGTTTCCTTCCGAAGACGCCTAAAATCGCAAAATCCGTACCAGAATAAGAAAAAAATATATAAATTTGACTGTAAAACGAAAGTGCTGCATATAGCCTTACGCAGAATAAAACAAGGAAAATATTGGTGTATCACATTTTGCGATACGTTTATCGGTTCGCTCGTAATTAAAGTGTAAATTCGAGTGTCCATAATAAAAATCCTATAGTAAGAGGAGTCATCAGGAACCTAATCTAATCAGTTTAAACAAATAAAAATAAAATAAAAACAATTGATGTATACATAACATAATAATGTAATATACATAGCGGTATTACTACGAAGAACAATATCCAGTAGGGACGAACTCCGATGCAGAGGTGCTGAGTCGAGCAGGTCGAGCCGCGAGCTGTATTACTGCGTGAGCTGAGACCGCAGAGACCAGAGTGACACCTGAGTCGCTTTGCTCAACGCTCTGGCTAGAGTCGAGACGGTGGGGTGAGCGTTGAGCGGGCGAGTTCCAAGGGTGGGGGGAGCGGTGAACTCACCCGCTCCGAGCAGGTTGTTGCAAGTAGTTCCTATGTTATCCGCTAGGTGGCTCTCTGTCCTGTTGCTCGCATCAACTGCCCAGAGGGCAGGACGTGCGACTGAAACGATCGCCGACAGAGTGCGATGCGAAGTTAAGCTGCGCCAGACACTGCAAGCGGCAGACGACGCACAGAGACAGCACGACATATGTGAAACACAAAATCCAATGGGGCACTGCACAATGCAGGCAGCCAAGGTAGAAGCAGGTCAGAGGCCGGCGCTGGCTGTGTTGTGTGGCGTGCACTGTGCTCTGACCAGCAGAGGCGCTGCTGATATGCTCCGTCTCTCTCTCTCTCTCTCTCTCTCTCTCTCTCTCTCTCTCTCTCTCTGCCGTGGGAAACGTTTGGAGCTACCGTTCTTTTTTTCTGAATCACTGATTGTTCACTCCTTTGAAAGATTCAACTCTATGAATTAGTTCAAGAGCGGATCCCCCATCTCTATCAGAAATGGATGGCAGTACATCATCATCTCACTTTCAACTGCGTCTGAGCACCTAGCGACTCAAGGGATGGGGACAGGAATGAAAATGTTTCCTAACGTCGGACATCTCTGCTAACCTGCAGGAGCAGAGTGTTGCCTGGGTAATTTCTCTGTCAGTATACTTTCCAGGCTGTATGCAATGAAATCGATGACTCCGTTGCGTCTGCAAGCACTACTATTGACCCTGCAGCACTGTCCTCATCTTACTGGCAAATTAAACCTTGCAGCCATGTTATAAAGGTATCGGCAATGCGGATCTGCCTACAATTGTTTCGGCAAAACACTCCTGAGATGTCTGCCTACAATTGTGTTTTTGCTGCAATCTCGTATTGTTCTCATTACAATGGTCTCGTGTTTCGCTATGCCTTCGGCTGTCGCTGTTGCATTAGTCGTTTGAACTTTGTCATTTCTGCCATGCCATTTCCATTGTCTATTTTCCTCTCGTAGTTGTCCTCCTATTCACACACAGCTAACTGCTGTCGGCGGCCCCTGGCTGGTCTGCCAGCCTCCTATGCTTCTTTGAGATGTTCTGATCCTTGAATTATTCTGGTCATAAAGATTTCACACAACAAATAAGTACTGTATAAAACAACATACAAAATTAGTTTTCCCAGTTCCTTTATTTTATTTTTTAGGATAATAATAACTCAACAGACTGATATGCTATTAGTCAGTATGTATAATACTATCCCATTTCATATAAGATCAAGTGAAAAGTTGTTGAATAACCCTCGTGGTTAAGACATGTCTGACTTAATAATCTCATCAAAATGGTTCAAAACTGTTGAGATATTTTGCATACTCAAGACTAAAAAGCAGAAACTAATTATTTAAATAAAAATAAATTTTTAACGTTACACGTTTTCAAAATGGACTAAAGAGAATAAAATAACTTATCCTAGCCCAATATAGGATCACAACCCCACACAGAATTTTTTAAAAATTGTGGCTGTGAAAACATTTGTGACCCTTACAGCAAAAATTTTGCCTATATGCAGTAAATAGCAGTTGGTAGGTGAACTACTCATGCATGGACACCATTATTTCCATACACATTAGAAATGAAATTCTTTGAACTATCTGTATAGGGTTAGGCATTTGTATTGTGTTATGAGAAATTATTTTATATTTTTCGTGCTGCTTAGAAACGTGTTATATCTCAAATTTAGTTTTATTTAAATAATTATTCGTTTATTGAATGACTGGGTACCTTTCCTAAGGGTCGTCAGGTGAATTTTGTCCAGTCTTTCTACAGGTATTAGCAAATCCAATATTGCATTGCGTGATAGAGTTAGGTTAAACCTACTGATCACGTGTTTCAGGGGACGCCCATTGTCAACGGAACACGTAGATTTCTTTCTCGTCACAAACAGTTTCTTCTGTAAGTGATTTTTTATAGGTGATATGTATGGACAGAGAGTGCTGGAGGATGACTCCACATACCGAATATGGCAATATAGAAATTTGAGACTACTCGATCTGGAGAGCACACAAACCCCGTTTAAAAAGATTTTTTGTGTATAACGAGAAACAAACAGACATATTCAGCGTACACTGGATCTCACCAGAAACACGTAATTATCGGTATTTGTTTGGATTGACTCCACAATGCAAAGCAAAAGAGTAGGCAGCAGGTGGTTACAATTAAAAAGGGCAGCTGCATACAGACCTCCAGGGTGGGTTGTAATTATCGTGTGGTAGTGGGACTTAGTAGATATGATAATGCGCTAATGCGGAACAGATTTACGTTGGAAAAGGTTTAGTTCCAATTCTGGCCACCAAGTGCAAATCTGGCGCTGTGAATGAAAGGAAGACGTATAGAAATATTTCCATATGTAATGCATCAGGAACGGGACATGAACAGGAAAAGTCTACCAAGTGAGGAAAGCATAATGTTGATTATATTATTAATCGCCACTCATTCGATTTGTTCAGTTAGAACGCCGGACACGTGGACGAGATGCTGCGTCCCTAAAACGACGTGATCAACAGTTACTCGCAGCAGTTCCGGAGGAATTTGAACAACGTGCTGTCTTATATTGGCCTTCAGATCAGGTAGAGACCGGATTTATTCCTGGTCATCGCTTTATTTTAGATATCCCCAGAGCCAAAAATCACAAGGATTCAGATCAGGTCATATTCCAAGCCACGCATCTGGAAAACCTCTGGAGATAACACATTCATGGAAGGTTGCATTAAGCAGATCTTTCACTGGCAGAGGGCCGAGAGACGTTGCTCTATCTTACATGAAAACAGTGGTGGCCACGCAGTTGTGCTCTTCCGAAACAGGTACCACATGGCGTAAAAGGAGGTCTCCATAGTGTACAGGCGTAACGGCACCCCCGACAGGACCTTTGGATGTATTCTCACCAAAGAAGAACGGGCCGAGAGCAAAGGTGTGTATGAATCCATACTGCACAGTCGCATTCGGAAAGTGTAACGGTTCTTTGTGGACAACACACGTTTTAAGAATGCCCCAGTTTGACAGTTTTGTGTATGCAGTGTCCCGTATACTGTATAATAGGCTTCGTGACTCCATAGAAGGCTGCCTGGCCACATGTCATCAACTTCGATCAGTGCCGAAAACTGAACGGCAAATTCAGAACGTTGCTGTGTATCATGAGGTTTCAGTTATCTCACCTTCTGGTACAAGTGCAACAAAAGTGTAACAAAACTTTCCGTATTGTTCACCATGGGATGAACAATTCACGTCTCACTGCAAGGGTAGTAGCACTACCAGGGGCACGTGCTGCATTGTCAGAGCAACAGAAGCCTCGTCAATAACGTCCGCAGGAATAGGACGCCTTCATCTTCCAGGTACCACAGCAAGCTCAGAATGTTATTATCATCTTCTTTAGAGCATTTCATGGCATCCTCCTCAGATCTTTCTGCCGCAGATAGCCTCTGAATAAAGCACTGTAATCTTTGTGACAAAAAAAAGTTTCACAAAGAGCCTGCGGTCCATCTTCTCGATAGCCAAGATGTTGACTCACGTTATGGCTTGTTAAATGTCATGGTGGATGCCATACCGTTGTAGAATATACAGTGCCAGGTTTGCACCTGGTGGCAAAAACTGGAACAAATTTCTTTCAGCGTAGATCGGTTCCGCATTAACGCATTAGCATACCTATGAAGTTTCGCTGCTATACAATTATTACAGGCCACTATGGACATCCGCGTGAAGCTGCACTTTAATTATAATCATCCGGTATTTGAGACAACACACTTGAGGCACGTGTGTGTGCAGCAGAGGGACGGGGGACGTCATCAGGATCATGATTCCCATAACATTTTGGCGGAAGCGTTAAGTGTTTATATTTTCTGTGGTGTCACCGCCAGACACCACACTTGCTAGGTGGTAGCTTTAAATCGGCCGCGGTCCATTAGTACATGTCGGACCCGCGTGTCGCCACTGTCAGTAATTGCAGACCGAGCGCCACCACACGGCAGGTCTAGAGAGACGTACTAGGACTCGGCCCAGTTGTACGACGACTTTGCTAGCGACTACACTGACGAAGCCTTTCTCTCATTTGCCGAGAGACAGTTAGAATAGCCTTCAGCTAAGTCCATGGCTACGACCTAGCAAGGCGCCATTAACCATTTCTAGAGAGAGTCTCACTTGTGTTATCAAGAATGCTGTATACAAATGATGGATTAAAGTTAAGTATTCCAGCAGTTACCTACTTTTCTTTATAGCATTCATTACGTATCCTGTTCCAGACCTCACGCCAGTCTGCGTTAGATTATAGCGTGCATTTCGGCCTCCTCTACTACAAGGTGTTGGCACATCTGCCAACACATCATTTTCACATGTATCTGCTTCCAAATTTCTCAGCTAAATTACGGAGAACGAAGTTAAACAAAAATGAAGAGTGTCGAAAATTTTAAGGAATTCTAGAAAGTTAGAAACTATTTTTAGCATACGACACTTCCCAGTTACTTTACAACGTGTTGAGCTTGCCTTCTGACTACATGCCTCAATTCACAGGGTGAGCCGCGGGATGTAGCCGTGCGGTCAAGGAGGCCTTCCCACTGTTCGCGCGGCTCCCCCCGTCGGCGGTTCGAGTCCTCCCTTGGGCATGGGTGTATGTGTTGTCCATAGCGTGAGTTAGTCTAAGTTAGATTAAGTAGTGTGTAAGCCTAGGGACCGATGATCTCAGCATTTTGGTCCCATAGATCTTACCACAAATTTCCAGTTTCACAGGCTGACTGTTCCTACTGTAATGGTTGGTGATTGCAGAGGTAGGGTCAGCAAATCGCAGCAAGCTCAGTAAGCTACAGCGTGACAATTATTGAACTGTATGAAGTGAAATCGTCTTAACATCTGAGCGGTTTGACTTATCACGTTCAAACTGCGCGGTGGCCCGCTTGGGCGTGATGGGAATTAGTATGCGCATGTGTGGATTGGTTTAGCGATGAAGCCTACCTTCATTTGGCTAGGTTCGTCAATAAGCAAATCTGGCGCATTTGAGGGACTGAGAACCCGCATTTCGTGATCGAGAAGTCTCTTGACCCTCAACGGATCACTGTATGGTGTGCAGTGTCCAATCACGGAATAATGGGTGCGATATTCCTTGATGGCGTGGTGACTAGCGAACGGTACATAAAGAGTTTGGAAGACGATTTTATCCTTATTATCCATGAGTGTGTTTGACAACCTTAAAGAGCACTATGGAGGCCGCCTTCTGCCTCTGGGGTATCCAGAGGCCACTGGCACGGGACACGATTTGCCACCATATTCTCCGTATCTGAACGCATGCGACTCCTTTTTTTGGGACTATATTAAAGACAAGGTGTCCAGCAATAACCTCAAAACCATTTCTGAAGTGAAAATAGACATTCATAAGGTAATCGAAAGGCATTGATGTTCCGACACTTCAGCGGGTCATGCCGTATTTCGCCATTCGTCTGCGCGATATCATCGCAAACGAACATGTCATGACCTAAATTCGAACGTCTGTAGTGACATTTAAATGTTCAATAAGATGTCTGCACGCCGTACTTTGTAACTAATTAACGTTTCATATATTTTCATATGGTTCAATAATCATCATCCGTAAGACAGAAAGGGAAAGACCGCTAACCCCGTACTTGCTTCAGAAAACGATATCCCAGTGACTGAATAGCTGTACGTGGGCGGAAATGACTGAAAAAGACCGTAGTCCCACAGTCATACCAACAGTTGTAGTCCGCAGACCTACACTCCTGGAAATGGAAAAAAGGACACATTGACACCAGTGTGTCAGACCCACCATACTTGCTCCGGACACTGCGAGAGGGCTGTACAAGCAATGATCACACGCACGGCACAGCGGACACACCAGGAACCGCGCTGTTGGCCGTCGAATGGCGCTAGCTGCGCAGCATTTGTGCACCGCCGCCGTCAGTGTCAGCCAGTTTGCCGTGGCATACGGAGCTCCATCGCAGTCTTTAACACTGGTAGCATGCCGCGACAGCGTGGACGTGAACCGTATGTGCAGTTGACGGACTTTGAGCGAGGGCGTATAGTGGGCATGCGGGAGGCCGGGTGGACGTACCGCCGAATTGCTCAACACGTGGGGCGTGAGGTCTCCACAGTACATCGATGTTGTCGCCAGTGGTCGGCGGAAGGTGCACGTGCCCGTCGACCTGGGACCGGACCGCAGCGACGCACGGATGCACGCCAAGACCGTAGGATCCTACGCATTGCCGTAGGGGACCGCACCGCCACTTCCCAGCAAATTAGGGACACTTGCTCCTGGGGTATCGGCGAGGACCATTCGCAACCGTCTCCATGAAGCTGGGCTACGGTCCCGCACACCGTTAGGCCGTCTTCCGCTCACGCCCCAACATCGTGCAGCCCGCCTCCAGTGGTGTCGCGACAGGCGTGAATGGAGGGACGAATGGAGACGTGTCGTCTTCAGCGATGAGAGTCGCTTCTGCCTTGGTGCCAATGATGGTCGTATGCGTGTTTGGCGCCGTGCAGATGAGCGCCACAATCAGGACTGCATACGACCGAGGCACACAGGGCCAACACCCGGCATCATAGTGTGGGGAGCGATCTCCTACACTGGCCGTACACCACTGGTGATCGTCGAGGGGACACTGAATAGTGCACGGTACATCCAAACCGTCATCGAACCCATCGTTCTACCATTCCTAGACCGGCAAGGGAACTTGCTGTTCCAACAGGACAATGCACGTCCGCATGTATCCCGTGCCACCCAACGTGCTATAGAAGGTGTAAGTCAACTACCCTGGCCAGCAAGATCTCCGGATCTGTCCCCCATTGAGCATGTTTGGGACTGGATGAAGCGTCGTCTCACGCGGTCTGCACGTCCAGCACGAACGCTGGTCCAACTGAGGCGCCAGGTGGAAATGGCATGGCAAGCCGTTCCACAGGACTACATCCAGCATCTCTACGATCGTCTCCATGGGAGAATAGCAGCCTGCATTGCTGCGAAAGGTGGATATACACTGTACTAGTGCCGACGTTGTGCATGCTCTGTTGCCTGTGTCTATGTGCCTGTGGTTCTGTCAGTGTGATCATGTGATGTATCTGACCCCAGGAATGTGTCAATAAAGTTTCCCCTTCCTGGGACAATGAATTCACGGTGTTCTTATTTCAATTTCCAGAAGTGTATATTCACAATCGCTGAGTTACGTGAAATACTTATAATGATGAACACACACTTAACCTTTATATTTTCTTAATTTTTGTGGTGTAAGATTTCTCTCGGTTAGCTGATGTTATTGCTTTTAAATAGTTGGAAGGTATTTAAGTTACTTCTCAAAGTAATGGTAGGCACCTTTAGCACATTAAAAATAGGGGTCACAACAATTTAAATTGTGTATTGTGTAGGTGTAGAGCAGGAAACGTCTGCAGAAAGCTGTGAACCCCCCTCGCCCTAGACAGATGACTTACTATCCGAAAAGTATATTGTTGAATTAAGAGCCCTTAGCGTCGTTAGGTGTGGGGGAGGGAGCGTGGAGACTCGATTTAGAAGCTGAAGAGTAAAACGTAAAGTTAATGTAACACAGTTATTATCTGTGTCAAATCTGTAGTTTTCAAAACCTAGGGCAGTTGGTGACATACTCAATAGCATTTAAATATTATCAAAGCAGGATACCTTCAGCAGCTCTTGCGAGCAAATATTGCAGCCAGACATGGTATATCCTATGAAAATCGATTCACAGGTGCCGCCTTACGCTTCGCCTCCGCCGCACACATCTCACCAGCTGCAAGTTACATCGCCACACTAAGCAAACAGGGTAACGTACTGCTGATCCGTCCTTTTCGGGTCATAAAGATCTCAATCGCCACTTAATCTCAGCTGCATCTATATAAACTCCTGTAGATTGAACAATCAAACTCTGCTCAGCGTCAGATCAATTCAGATTGCGTTATCCATAGTTTTATAGGGCCAGAGTACTTGACTCACTTTTGCCATCCAGGATCCTTGTCCATTGCGGCCTTAAACAATCTGTTAGTCGCTTGCGATATTCAGTCATAACTTGTTTAGCGTAATTTATGTCTGTCTTGGTGAAACGTCCCCTTAAAAAATTATAAATGAGTGTGCTTATACTGACACACAATATTTTTAGCGCAACGCAATCTGACTTTCAAAAATCCCTACAAAAGAATTGCCCTGACTAACATTAACCTATACCTTTCACAAATCATTTACCTCACAAAAATCTTCGTTACTCAAGCTACTGCAATACAGCGAGCGCCACTACTGCCAGCCAAATAAAAGATTCAAACTACTGAAGGCACTACATACTGATAGGCATAGTTAGCAAATGAAAGATTTTGATAGAGAACAAACAATGTATTTACCTTAATAGTGTTCAAAAGTCATAATATATATAGCAGTTCATGACATCCAGTCTTACAAATTTCAAAACTCCGCAATTTCTCTCCCCACATCCACCACTGCTGGCGGCTCACCTCCAACTGCGCAACGCTACGTGCTGTTAACATCCAGCTGCCCAACACTACAATGGCAGACAACAATGCAAACTAGCCACAGACTGCACACAGCACAGCCAGTGATTTTCATACAGAGCGCTACGTGGTGTTACCAATAAGAAAACCTAAATAGCCTACTTACATTGGTTTTGGAAAAATAAATGTTGTCGTTTGCCATTCCCGGCGGAGGTTCGAGTCCTCCCTCGGCCATGGGTGTGTGTGTTTGTCCTTAGGATAATTTAGGTTAAGTAGTGTGTAAGCTTAGAGACTGATGACCTTAGCAGTTAAGTCCCATAAGATTTCACACACATTTGGACATTTTTCTGTTGTCAGTAAACTAGATTTTGCGTACATTCTCAATTATGTTTTTATATAGCACTCACAGCGTTACCTTTCAAGATCTGTAAGACTGACGATGCACTTTATTGAGAGGTTACTACCATTATCTTTTCCGGTCGCAACTCTCCGACCTGTTGCATTTAGCAGTCAAGCCTACTATTTAGATGTGTGGCCTACTAAGCGAGTGCTTTTATTATTTGTGCATCGACAATGTTATTACGGCTTACCGTAGCCACTGCTACTGTACATTGGTAGCAAAGCACTATCACCCAATTGTTTTGCTGTGATTTTTTCTTTTTAATTATTTCGACTCAACGGAATTAAACGCATCTGGCAAATAAATTTTAACTATGTCACTGACAGCAAACATTTCCGATCAACTCACTCCACCTTGGCAAGACCACATTCGCATTCTACTGCATTGATTTTAATCAGAGCTTTGCAATTCTAGTAAAAGGGAACTCATGGCAAAAAATGTCTGAACAAACTGGCTACTGTCTACTGAATGATAGCGACCACCATTTTGTTTCATATCTCCTCTCTTATTTTCTGAGATTCTACTACTGCATTTACACAAAAATTTTTCGATTTCATGTAAACGTAAAAGAAAACAATAAAGTCTCAGCCCAGTGGGCATGATATTACGTACACACTTCAATATCTCTCTTAATGTTTTTCCTTATTACTATAGTGCACGTTCTGGATTTGTTGAATATCTACCACTTCTCTCTCTCACACACTCTCATAAGCTCATTCACGTACCTCGAGATGACTGGGCGTTTGTGTTGTCTCTTAATGTTTTTCCTTATTACTATAGTGCGCGTTCTGGATTTGTTGAATATCTGCCACTTCTCTCTCTCACACACTCTCATGAGCTCATTCACGTACCTTGAGATGACTGGGCGTTTGTGTTGTCCTCATCATTTCATTACCATTCATGAAAGTGGAGAGATTGGACTGAGCAAAGATTGGGAATTTATACGTGCGCTGATAACCAGGGAGTTGAGCGCCCCACAAACCAAACATCATCATCATCATCATCATAAGCTCATTAGTAAATAACCTAGAGAATTTACTAGCGGTCAGGCAATTCAAAGAAAATTTTTGGTTTCGGTACAGTATTTGTAACTAAGTCGCCACATTTAAATTACACAGATTAAACATGTAAAATGAAACACAACACCTGACTTTAGCCAGAACGTATCAAATCTTCCCCACAACAAAATTTCAACCCAGGCCACAGACCTTCGGGTTAAATTTCACACATAAGCTTTGCTAAGGACCTACCACATACTATGGAGGATTTACGCTCATGTCCCACTGCAATGTAACCCTCATTGTGTTGCTGGGCAGATGGCTAACTCAACTTTTTCTCTCTCAGAGCATCAAATATTTCTAACTTGCTTCGCATGAATGTAATTAATAATGGTGATTTTGGTATCATGAGTACTTAATTATCTCTCACACGGATCCTTGACTGAAAGTTTGCACAAGCACTTCTGTTTTCCATTGTCTCTTGGTCAGATTGAGACAAAGTCAGTACTCACGATGTGGAAGTGCTTGTTCCTAATTCAAATTCTGCACACGCAATTCTCAAATATTGCCAGCTTAAATTTACACACGCAAGTATCTCGGGTTAAAATTACCACACGCAAGTATCTCAGCTTAAAATTACCACACGTGGTTTCATTGTGAAAGTTGGTCACTACCAAATAATCGTAAGTTTTACCTGCCTACCATTACATGAATCTCCCACCAATAAGTTTTGTTCTCGTCGATATTATGAAAACGGAAATCGTTATTTCTAGCTACTCTGAAATATTACATATTCCTTAGTTTCACAGAGCAAACTGAATATAGGTGTTTCAACTTCAGAAACCAGCGGCAGAGTGTCGGAACATGCTCGCTCATCGAGCCATCCCACACTTCCTCAGGAGTGGGGGAGGATACTATTTCCCTATTTGTCAGCCACGCTCCAGGCCATCTAGTGCTCTGGAATACTTCCTTTCACTGGTTCTGCCAAAAGTGACCCGAAGACTGTCTTAAAGATAATTACAGATTCTACATCCACAATCTGTGGTCAGCAGACCATAAACCATTAACTCATTTCTCAAACATCAGGAAATTGGGACAGGAATCTATTTTTGATGGAAGTGCACACATGAATAATTAAATATACAAATTGTCCTTCTTTTCTAAATCAATATCCGGTTTCAGTGTATTGAATAAAATTGTGTAACCATAAAATCGCTGTTTTGACAGGAACAACGAAGTACGTTATTATACAACGGATATTACTGAACCCAATGAGGCAAATCTTTTCTGTGACGAGTATTACTGTGCCCTTTCAGAATGTAGCTTATTATTGGGGAAAAAATACCATTTGGACACACTGTGTAGTGGGACGCGAAATTGAAGGGTCACCCATCCACCAGTGTCAGCCCAGTTTGCAGGTGAATATAAGTTTAATTTAGTGTTTTGTTTATGTATTTTGTAATATTTGTAATGGTTGTGAATTATCTAAAGTTTCGTATTTATTTTTATGTTTCATGTACGGAGAGGACGGCGCACTGCCGGGACCAGAGAGAAAATTGCTGGCCACTGTACGTCGCGGGTCGACAGCCAAAGAGCAACAGAAGACCCAGAAATCGAGTTGTTGCGTCGTGCTTCTAAAAACTGAAAAAATAAGAATTTGTAATGTTTCTACAACAATGACGTAATAGAAAATTTAATCGTGTGGTAAATGTTCAGTCCTATCTTGTCCAGGCCCATGTTCACGTCTATATGTAGTATATATGAAGATAATAAACTAGTGGATACAACAAAAGTTTAAATACGTGTTCCCAGAAGTTAATTTATGAAGAATTATATTAAGGAAGAAGTATTACTGATTTATTTGACAAGATTATTAATTTTCGACAACGTGCATCGCGAGTTTGAGTCTTAAAAGTTTATTCAGTGTGGTTTTAATATTTATTAAAGCAGGTAACTTGCATTAAAATAATTTCTGAGAAGAAACAAACGACATCTAAATTGAAAAAATGTTTGCGAAAACCAATTGGACTGAGTGACGTAATTCTGCGCATACGGCTCAAATGATGATGTTTTGATTACAGTTTCGTTCAAGAACCATTCAGAGACAACTTTAAAAAGAATTTAAATAATTTTGAAGTGTTTTGTAACTGACGTTGGTTACGAAGTCTGCACATGGTCATATGTCAAAAGAAAATCATTTATACAAAACTTACGTCGTTACACTACACCGTGGCGACCTTATAAATAGGACTTGTGTGCAACTAAGGCACACAGGTACGAAACAATCAAAACATCAAGAGTCCTTCGGAAGTCAACGCGAGTCTTCGTGGAGCCTTCACCAGCCAGCGGCGACTTCGCGGTTGTGGGAACCTGACGGAGCGCAGCCAAGCAGTACGGTCACGCAGTTATTCCACGAGAAGGCGCGTCTGTTGGGCAGCAGCTGAACGCTGCAAACCCCGTCAACCTTTTTCTCCCTAAACTAACAGGCCCAGTACGTCAGCTGGGGGGCGTGTTGCTGAGGGCTTCGCCTTTCTACGGTGCGGAGGCGTGGTTGCAGCCAGTGACGTCTCCGGTGTTCGACTCAGCGTCCTGCCGGCTGCGGAAGCGGGGTCGCAGCATCTTAGCGGCTGCATCGGCGGCTGTTACTTCTGCAGCCCATAGCAGCACACTGATCACCGAGAACTACAAACTACTATATTAGTGTCCGGTGAGTCTGTTTTAAGTTGGAAGTGGAGTGTTGTACATACGGAGTGTGCTTTTAATGTGATTGTTGATTACAAGTCTGCGTGTGTAATTAGTTAATATTATACAATAATGTCGGGAAGTGAAATGTCAGACGAAGAGCAATCTGTGTCCGATAGGAGCATAAGATCCCTTTTTAGGGCGATCGCTAAATTAAAACAATCTAACGAAGAGTCTACGGCTAGATTAAAAGAGGAACTTAAAGGGGAGTTAACTAATTCTACAGACAGGTTAGAGGAACATCTTAATGAAACCAGTCGAGAATTAAGTGAGCTAACAAAATCTACAGACAGGTTACAGGAGCATCTTAATGAAACCAGTCGAGAATTAAGTGATAAAATAGAGGCTTCTAAAGTTGAAATGCAGGAAAAACTAGTAGGACTTAGTAATAAGATTGCCGATAATCGTAAAAGGTTAGAAGAACATATCGAGGAATCGCGTGACGAAAAAGCTCGCATGCGAAATGATATTACTGACTTAACCAAGAGACTAGATAATGTCAATGTTTTAGTTGTAAATGAAATAGAGAAAAATAACGATAAGTTACGAGATGAATTTTCTATGCAAACAGAAACTGTTCGTAGAGGATTATTAGAATCTATTAAAGAGGTTTCTAGAGACATTAACTCATCGAGTAGAAAAAGATCATACTGAAATAGAAAACATGAAAATTTTAATTACCGAAATATGCAGTAACCTTGAGACTTCCAAAGATAATAATATTGACGAAGGTACAGAGCGTTCACATCGTGAACACAGTGAAGAATCGATATTAGCTAACCGTGTATCCAATACAGAAATGCGAATACAGGAAATTACCAAACGGTTATCGGAACTGGATAATAATGAAAACATTTCAAGTAGTAGAAGTAATAACGTAATCAGAGACAACAGTTGCATCGTGTTTGCTAGCTCGGACGACAACAATACAAATAAAGAAATCACGGCAAGCAAATCCGACGCAACTCCGTCTCTGCAATCTAAACAAAATCCAACTGTGTCTCTCCCAGAATTTTGGGATGATATAACGACAAATTCCAATGTAGCAAGTCGATTTCCTGTATTCAAACCAGGAGGCGAGCTTCACCCTATAATCCTTATAAAAGCTTTTGAAACTTCATTATCTCCTAAATGGAGTAATGAAAAACGGACTCAATTTGTAATAGAACATTTAGAAGCAGAAGCTGCGGAATGGGCAGTACTGCATAGAACTGAATTTAGGGACTGGGATGATTTTGTTAAGCAGTTTAAACAAAATTATTGGTCAAGAGGAAAACAACAACACTTAACTTAAGAGCTGTTAGACCCTCCTCCTTATTCTAAACGGTGGGGAGGTTATAGGAATTATTTCGAATGGCATTTAAACCGTACTAAATTAATTGAAGAACCGATTATTGAAAGTCATCTAATACGAGTCCTAATTAGTAGGTTACCGTATTATGTAAAGGAAAGAATAATAGAAGGGGAATGGTCACAACCTTGCAAATTATTAGGATATTTAGAACAGTTAGATGTACTCAATAGAGAACGGGAAGACGAGAAATTTAGATTTGGTAGAAATGACAAATTCAGAACCACGAAAATTTAACAACAACAATCATAGCCGGTTTTGTTATATAAAACGTCAATCTAAAGATAAAGAGAGCCAACAAAATCCTGGTAATAACTCTAAAATGTGGAAATTACACAACAACGATAATGAGATAAATCATTCTCAAGTAATTAATGAAGGTCTCGTTGTAGGTGACGTTATCATAGAAAGTTCGGAAAACTAGTAAAGTCCTTTAGTACGGGCGTGACTGTTAGTCACCTATCGAAATTTTAGGCAAACGAATTATAGGTGAGCCTTTACTAGCTGCTCTACCTTGGCCACCAGTAAACGAGATCCAACAATGCATTCCAAGCGACAAAATTCGCGAACAGATTGTTAAAAATGCTGAACGGAGAATTAAAAGTTATAATCAACATGCCATAGAACCCTCATTTCAGGTAGGAGACCTTGTATTAGTACGATCTCATCCTAAAAGTTCAAAGATCAACAAGGAATGTAGAAAATTCTTCTTTATCTTTGAAGGTCCATATGTTGTTCATAAGATTGTACATCCCAAAGCGTTACTTCTTATGGAGCCTTCATCAGGTGTAATTAAAGGATTGTATAGTGTCGATCAAATTAAACCCTTCATTCCTAAATAAGTTAATATTTAGAATATGTTACATACGGACGAGCGTTCATAGTTTATTCATGTGAATATTCGTGGTAGTTACGTGTTATTTTAAAGAAATGACAGGAAGCTTAAACAAGTGTTCTACAATAATCTACCTGTATTTCAAAAAGGGAAAGATAACTAAAACGGGATTTATACGGAAGAAATTTTTGTTATTAGGTCAGATGGAATTTTGTATATTTTATACTTACTCGGATAGTAGGAACCAAAGGGGATGGTTAATAATTTTAGGGACCATGGGCGTCCAGAGCTATATGGCTCACGGGAACATAGCAGAGTGCCTTTAATATACATTTGTATTAGTGTTAATATAGAACACACCAAACGGGGCTCTCTCGCTTGTTTCTCCTAAATAAATTACCATTACCTAACAAAGTGCCGAAGGTAAAGAAAGCCGTTCCGAGGTTCTAAAGAAAGTTTTGCTTGATTTCTTCTTGACCTCATGCATAAATAAAGCATTATGGAAAAGAACGACGTAAAGTAAATAGTACTATTAGTTATTGTGAGAAACTCATTAGTAATATATATTTTGGAAACAATATCTCTATTAAATGAATAAAACTGAAACTAACCTATCACAATTTGAACGCTCTGTCCTAATGTAACAACGTTAAAGAACGTACTAAATTATTATTTACTAGCAACTATTAAATGAAACAGAGTAATCTCCATATATTCAGTTATGAATTACAATAATAGCATGATTAAAAGTAAATGACAAATAGTCACAACAATATCGTCATAAAAGGATTGAATCTATCTAAGAGCAATGACTTTAGATTACGGAAAATGTGAGAAAAATGTATAATATTAACAGTTAAATATTGTATATAGAAGAAGTTTTATTTTTGGTTAAAACCTGTGGGTGGGGCATGTAGTGGGACGTGAAATTGAAGCGTCACCCACCCACCAGTGTCAGCCCAGTTTGCAGGTGAATATAAGTTTAATTTAGTGTTTTGTTTATGTATTTTGTAATATTTGTAACGGTTGTGAATTATCTAAAGTTTTGTATTTATTCTCATGTTTCATGTACGGAGAGGGCGGCGCAACGAACGGAGACAGCATCTTCACTGCCGCGACCAGAGAGAAAATTGCTGGCCACTATACGTCGCGGGTCGACAGCCAAAGAGTGACAGAAGATCCTGAAACCGAGTTGTTGCGTCGTGCTTCTAAAAACTGAAAAAATAAGAATTTGTAATGTTTCTACAACAATGACGTCATAGAAACTTTAATCGTGTTGTAAATGTTCAGTCCTATCTTGTCCAGGCTCATGTTCACGTCTATATGTAGTATATATGAAGATAATAAACTAGTGGATACTACAAAAGTTTAAATACGTGTTCCCAGAATTTATTTATGAAGAATTATATTAAGGAAGAAGTATTACTGATTTATTTGACAGGATTATTAATTTTCGACAACGTTCAGCGCGAGTTTGTGTCTTAAAAGTTTATTCAATGTGGTTTTAATATTTATTAAAGCAGATAACTTGCAATAATATAATATCTGAGAAGAAACAAACGACATCTAAATTGGAAAAGTTTGCGAAAACCAATTGGACTGAGTGACGTAATTCTGCGCATACGACTCAAATGATGATGTTTTAATTACAGTTTCGTTCAAGAACCATTCAGAGACAACTTTAAAAAGAATTTAAATAATTTTGAAGTGTTTTGTAACTGACGTAGGTAACGAAGTCTACACATTGTCATATGTCAAAAGAAAATCATTTATACAAAACTTACGTCGTTACACTACAACTGGCACCCATATGTGTGAGATGTATGTATAAATTGGTTGTGAATAAAAATGCGTTTATTGTTCTTAGAACATTAGAAGGATGAAAGTGAAGTAAGTGTATTTTCACACTTCACGGAGTGTGTGGCTATTACAGAAACAAACTATCAGAGTGAGTAGAGGAAAATGAAGCAACCAAATAATGCTAATATGGAAAATTATTAGTCATACTATTTCGATGACAGAATAAATAGTGTTTGTGTCCATGTTGAAATGTGCTATTTCACCTTTACATATAAAACCCATATCAGAGTACATTTTCGATATTTATTGCAAATGGGCCACTTACGCTGTGCTAGTGTATATAAAATCTCTTAGCGCTGCTACGACCTTTATTTATCTTTCTTATATTTCTTCACACAGAGATTATTAACCAGATAACAGAAATACACTGAAGTGATACTTTACTTTGTTTTATTTAAGTGATAATTACTTCATCCGCAATTCGTATACCACATATACCATCCACAGCTTTTTAAATACACTTTGGTATAAAAAACTACATATTAATGAAACGTAATGTCATTATAAGCTTAATGTGCTAATTATTATCGTTTCTCATAGCAACATGTTACTAATTTCTTAAAGTTCTGTTTTATTCCAAAAGTGGTTTCCAATTACAATTTTTTGCATATTACAAAACAGTACAGTTTGATAAATTTATGAAAAGTAATGATAGTCCTATTTGTTTTATGTATAATAGAAGTAGTCGACTAATTACTTTCTGTAATACAAACTAATTAAAATTCGTTTAATTTCATAAATGGCTGGGGAAAAATTTGTTATTGGTGCCAGCTGATTCTGATCGTAATCCCATCTCTAATGACCTCGTTGTCGATGGGACGCTAAACCCAAATCTTCCTCTGTTTCACATCATAAGCTTCAATTTTTGGATCTTTTACATTAAAATTATCTGAATGTGAAGACTTAAAAGGCCACACTAATAAAGTTGTACCAGCTGTGATAACTTCTATCGTAAAAATTGCAACATTATAAAACGTTCAGATATTCGGCAGCAGAACATGTAATCTCTGGCCATGTGCTACTGCGATGGGCAGTCATGGTATGGCTGTAAGGACTAAGGACAGTAGGTATGAGTATCCTACTAACCTGCTTTGTGCAATTACATTAGTAAGCGAGAACCAGTTTATTAATGAATAATGTTGTAAGCATAAAACTCAGACCGTTCGCAACAAGTAGTCTTCCCCTAGACAACAGGAACAACGAAAATGACGACTGTGGAAAGCTAAGCAGAATATCGCATAAGTAAAAAATTTATTACTTGTCTTGAAGATAATTCTGCCAGTTTTTCGTAAGGAAGTTCAGTATGTAACGCATAGTTTCGCAGCCCAATTTTCGCCTCTGCTTCTACTGAATACATGAATGTCTTGTATTATCAGTCATTAACGAGCAAGTTGCTACTGTTTTGACAAATGAGTGCCAGATGCCTCACTAGCGCAGCAGACGTCAGGTGGAGGCAGTAGCTCCCATACCTTCTTCCCCGCTGTCTGCAGACTACCCTCTGCTGGCTGCCATGTTTACCTCTGGGCCCCGCCTACGCCTCATAAAGCCATTACGAGCGCGGTGGGTGACAGATGGCCACAGCATCCGCTTAATGAGCAGAGAGGCCATTCGCCCACCTACCTACACCAGGGCCCGCTGTTGAACCTCGAGAGAGTTAAGTATCGTCCTCTCAAGCTTTATGTAGAAAACAGGTCTGCCACGCTGAGATTAATTACTCGCCGTTCGGCGGATTTATGACTGCGTATCAATGACAGTGGCTGAAAGATTGCCGGTTTCAGAACAATCGCAACTAGTCTCCATTTTCGTATTTCACTCGTCAGGAATAAGAATAAGAAGTATAGGTCAATAACAATGAACGCCAAAATACGACATTACTACAGGTTAATATGATAGCAGCCCCTACAGGAAGTAAGAGGGTTTAGTACGAAAGCAAAAGCTCTAGATGGGAGAAATAAGAGAAAGACACATCTTGAGTGAAATTCTAGGCCCAGTCAAAGCAATGGGTGTGTTCATGAGAAGACAACTGTGTAAAAGCGTAGAAAAGGTCACGCGAACCATTTGTAGGACAAAGGATTGTACTATACGCTTTTAAGTCCTGCAAGGTTGAGCAATCGTATCTTCAATTACTTCATCAACAAAGAAGCCCAAGGAGCCGTGGCTCACTGAAGTACGAAAACGACTGCATGTATTGGCGATAAAACTGGAAGATATCCATAAAAGCATCCCGCTCAAGAATAAACCCCAAGAATAACAAAGTCACAATCTGAAGCTGTGAAGAAAGAAAATAGGTAATGAATGCGCGATTGATGCAATGAAGTTAAATCCCAGGCGCAAGGCGCGGAAAAAGTGCACTTAAAATAAGGCTATCTGAATATGGTCAATATGGAAAGGGGAAGATTATGTCTAGTTCAGTGTGAAACTTGGAAGTGCGTAACACGGCGTTTCGCGATTTACTATCGTTGAAGTCGCGATCGATGGCGGTCGAGTGTAGGCTTGTTCTGCACAGCCAATTATCGTTCAGTAGTGTACTGAACGCTCTTCTATGAATTTCGCAGCCAGTGCGAGCATTAAACCTGAATTATTGTTCCATTAGTTGCTAGACGTCATCGCTGATGATGGCAGTAGTCGATAAATTATAAATAAGCATGCGAGAGACATAATTTGAGGAATAAACGCAGTATTCAAGTGCAGAAGAAGTGTACACGTGTACGGCAACTGTCACTTACAGGGGAACTTCATTAACTAGACATCGGGCCATTATGCAGGTACTATGCAAGTATGAGCCCTCAAAGTATTGCTTTTAAACATTCGCGCGCTCTGGTTGTTCGTTTTGCGCCCGGCTTCACAGCGGTCGCTTAATGCCCGATCGTAAAGTACTGTGCAATGAAGCGACTACAGCGAGCCCCCAAAATGTAAAATGTGAAGAGCTAGGGACTTGAAATATAGTGTTCTTCGTTTACTTTTCCAGAAGATGAGACGACAACTACTATTGGCGTGAAGCAAATTTTGTTTGACACGCGGCTCAAACGATCCGGTTGGTTCTTTCAAACAATGAATAAAGGCGACAGCAAGTGTTCACATGTAGATATCGTTGGCGTTATTGTGCAGCCATGAATCGTGTTTCAGACGGGCTGCACGACTGCGACGACATCTTTTGTCTGCTGTTTCGCAAGACTTCGATCTGACGTCATTTCTAAATTAAACCCACCCTGATCCACATTGTAAACATTATGTTTACCGACCACTTCCATAACAGATCTGATGTCGGCGACGAGTTTTTCGTAGGCAATAATTATAGCTGTTTCGTTACGTACATTTTTAGCTGACACAATAGCATATTTCTTCTTGAAGGCGTAAACTCATCCAGCAGTCGCACTTCGTCTTGAACGCCCCACTACTGTACGTTTACGTCGTGTATCCTGGAGTTATCGCTGTATGCATTATTGTATTTATCTAAACAGATTGTATTTATTTTTACTACCTTTTTGTGATGCACACCTCGGTTTTCGACATATTTCTAGACATACAGATCCCTTTTCTGTTTTAATAGTTTAAAGTTCGTCCTGACGGTCGTGATGATTCCCTTTCCTTCCACTTTTCCAAAAGGCAACGACCCGTTGTGTATACATTACTCTGCTACGCACATGGACGAAGTGGTGTTCGACGATTTTACAAAGTCAAAGAAGCTTTCACCATGAGTGACGTCCTCGATTGCACGCCCCAGACTCGTTGAAACAATGGAAGTGTTCGACGTATGTGACGGTGGTGCAATGACAGCTTCGTTACCGCCGTCGTTATTCTCTTGTACACATGCACTGAACGTCAAGCCACTATGTTTTTCTGTGTCTAGCACGTCTTCATCCGTGTACAGTCTGTGATATCTGCAACGAAACTGAAATACAGCCAAGCTGAATAGAAGCTGAAATATAAGCCAAAACGTAAAGAAAGTGTCATGTGCTTCCGTTTACCGTGTACAGAATTTCGTCCAATAACCGCGAATATTGATGCTTACCGGTCACGACTTTCCAGAGCTCTAATTCTTTGACGTTTAATCGTTGCACTTAAGCTGTCATTCCACACCGCTCCCGGAGGCGTTGCACGACAGCTTGTAGGATCACCGACGCTACGAACACAAACGCCTTACTAAACTCTGCGCACACAACTACGCCTGCGGGCGCTTCTCGGCTGCAGTAAAGTGAACCGTGTGACAAACAACCCGAGTTCGCGACTGTTCTAAGACATGCGATGAGAGGGCCATATTTGCATAGCATTGATCATAATTTTCGAGTGAAATCGATCGCTGGGATTCATATCAATTTCATGTTTGATCATACAATGTAAGCTTTCACGGCCGGTATTGTCTTCACTTAAAACTTCCGGGCTGATAGGCCGTGGTCGAAGTATAAAACACTCTCCTGACGTTTCGCCTCCGACTGCGGGAGACATCCTCGGAGTTCGCCGCCTTACCTCCGAGGATGTCTCCCGCAGTCGGAGACGAAACGTCAGGAGAGTGTTTTATACTTCGACCACGGCCTATCAGCCCGGAAGTTTTAAGTGAAGAATTTCATGTTTGTTTTTTGTTTTTGTCTTTTCTGTTTTGAAAATAATACGAGATCGAGTTGATGAAGTTTCCTTGTTAGAGTAGGCAACAACGTGGACTCCGGAAATGCATCGACCTGTGAGAACCACCGTCGATCGTGATTCCGACTACAGGGTGACGGAGTTAATGTCGAAACTGGATCAGGCGAGAATGAGGTACAAAATGCTCACATAAAATATGTGGAGGTTAATGATGACCCTGTATTTCATTCATATTTTTAAGTATTAATTGGCATTTTTTTAACGAAAGATGCAAAGTGAACTTACGAATTCGTTATTATTTAAAGGGATTCTAGTAAAAATACACCATTATGTTATAAATTTTCAGTTATTTCAATTATACAAGAAGTCTAAGAAATAATCATATATAGCAGGTCTCTACATTATATATTTTCAAAAACCATCGATAACAATCATTCTTGTGGATAATTCGGCTCTTTTTGTAACTATTTATAATATCAATCATCTTCAACCATGAAATCAGTAATAAATCAGTCTTATAAATTATTAATCATCCCTCGCCTTATACACTATGTGATCAAAAGTATCCGGACACACCCAAAAACATGCGTTTTCATATTGGGTGCGTTGTGGTGTCACCTACTGCCAGGTACTCTATATCAGCGACCTCAGTTGTCATTATACATCATGAGAGGGCAGAATGGGGCTCTCCACGGTGCTCACGGACTTAGAACGCGGTCGGGTGATTGGGTTGTCACTTATGCCATACGTCTGTACGCGAAATTTCCAAACTCATTATCATACCTTGGTCCACTGTTTCCGATGCGATAGTGAAGTGAAAACGTGAAGGGAGACGTACAGTACAAAAGCGTACAGGCCGACCTCGTCTGTTTGACTGAGACCGCCGACAATTGAATAGGGTCGTAATGTGTAATAGGCTGACATCTAACCAGACCATCAGACAGGAATTACAAATTGCATCAGGATCCACTGTAAGTACTATGCAATTAGGCGGGAGGCGACAAAACTTGGATTTTATGTCGAGCGGCTGCTCATAAGCCACACATTACCCTGGTAAATGCCAAACGATGCCTCGCTTGATGTAAGGAGGGTAAACATTGGACGATTGAACAGTGGAAAAAAGTCGTGTGGAGTGACGAATCACGGTACAGAATGTGGCGATCGGATGGTAGGATGTGGGTATGGCGAATGCCCGGTGAACGTCATCTGCCAGCGTATGTTGTGCCATCAGTAAAATTCGGAGGTGGTGGTGTTACGGCGTGATCGTGTTTTTCATAGAGGGGGCTTTCACCCCTTGTTGTTTTGTGTGGCACTATTACAGCACAGACCTACAATGATGTTTTAAGCACCTTCTTGCGTCCCACTGTTCAAGAGTAATTCGGGGATGGCGGTTGCATCTTTCAACACTATCGAGCACGTTTTCATAATGCACGGCCTGTAGTGGTGTGGTTACACGACAATAACATCAATGTAGTGGACTGGCCTGCACAGAGTCCTGACCTAAATCCTATAGAACACCTTTGCGATGTTTTAGAACGCCGACTTCGTGCCAGGCCTCACCGACCGACATCGATACCTCATCTCTGTGCGGCACTCCGTGAAGAATGGAGTGCCATTCCCCAAGAACCCTTCCAGCACCTGATTGAGCGTATGCCTGCGAGAGTGGAAGCTGTCATCAAGGCTAACGGTAGGCCAACACCATACTGAATTCCAGTATTACGTATGAAAGCCGCCACCAACTTGTAAGTCATTTTCAGCCAAGTGTCCTGATACTTTTGATCACATAGTGTACATCATTGACAGAATGTAACAATGCGTTCTTCACAAAGATACTTACGACAAACTTCGCAAGCATGAACTGTCTTATGATGTCTGGCATACGGACGCTCTTGACACCTTCCCCGCACACTTTGGACTCTAGCAGTCTGCTACTGTGAAAATTCTCCAAAGACTTCTCTGAAATATCTTACACAAGTCTCAGTAATTGTGGTATTTCTTTCCGGGAACTCTAAAGTTCATTTGCGAGCGTGTGGCCTAGTGATTTGATCAAATTACGACTCTTTTGGGTCTTATTGTTATTTTGGTCAGTGAATAATATCGGCGTTTATGCCAGCAATATTTAGTATTGCATAGAACACTGAAGTAGTTTTCTTTTTAGTTTCTGCTTAGATCGTGCGTCGCAGATAACTCATGTTCAAGGTCTACTCCACCTTTCGCTGAATTACAAAATATGTTCAACTCTGTTTTCTTCTTCTCTCCTGACGATTCATCTATTTGAGCTTTGTGGTGAGGACTAAAAGTGAGAAAAATGACTTTATCTTTCTTGGGTATATGAGATAGGAGTGTAATATCCTTTTGGAAACTAAACTTAGATGAATACACTTCTTTAGTTCGAGTTTTGCAGAATTCCGGACAGATTTGCTTCTTGTTCTTATGCATTGTTCCCACAGGAGTCAGCTTATGTTCTATGAGCAGATGTGACTCTATTTCATAGCTCGTAACTCAATGATCGTAAGTCACATTGCGACCAGTTTTTGAACTGTATTGTACTAGACGATTCACCACATCAAATAGTTTATTGCTCAGCAAAAACGGTCCAGCTAGTGCTTTCCTGCATATATTTCAAGGATGAAGACATAAAAGTTCTTTGTGTCTTTCACGGCTAACATCTTTTATGCCATATATGGCTGGTTTCGATGGCTTTTTTTATTTTTTTTTTTTTTTTTTTTTTGTAACTTTGCTTCCATCTCTAAATGCAAGCACCATTTCATCTGTGGCTGTGTATTCTTCTAGGACATAGGCTTAACTGCAGTTTTTGACGAACATTTCAAATACTTGACGTATTTGAGCCAAGTTGCCCAATAGTTTTCTTTCTTCACGTGTGGATTTATCGACAAAACGAAGACAGGTTTGACTAAAATAAAAACGCTGTCGTTTTATTGTCAAGCGAAGTTTTCGATATCTGTACTGTCTGAAGCCCGTAGGTCATTTGTGTTCATTCGCGAAGATCGGTAATACAGAAATGTATTCGCAGTTGCGAATGTGGACAATCATCAGCTGTGTAGTGGAATGAATTATAATTTGTGCCGGGTTTGTACTCGAACTCGGATTTCCCGCTCATCTCGCCCGGTTACCTAACAAATCGAATTTTTTTATTCTTTAATAGGTCTCATTTTGTTCTGTATTGTTCGTTGAATTCGTTCGGGGTGGACGTCCTACGACACCCGTTCAGGTTCTTCGTTGATCCGTTCATTCATTTTCTTTTCTTTTTTTTTTTTTAATTACAGAGGGTACCTAACCCTCGGACCGAACACGCTGAGCTACCGTGCCGGCTTAACGCTAAGGCTATCCAAACACCACTCACGACAAACCATTTGTCTGTAGCCCGCTCTCACACATTCTTTATGTATACTCACGTACAGGGGAGGCATTTTAATTGAATGTCACTTGCCCGGTGTCGGCGGTCTATGCAATACTGCAGTGCCTGTGTCTTTCAGAAGTACGATGCAATTTTTGAGTATGCATGCATGTCCAAGGGAACTGGCACTATTGTGACTGCAGCCATAATGAAGTACATTAAATGTATACGCAGATGCAAATTTGGACAACCATCAGCTGTGTAATGGAATGACGACAATGAAACTTTGTGCCGGACTCGGACTCGAAACCGGATATACCGCCTATCGCTAGCAGTCGTCTCAACCTCTTTGGCTATTCGTGCACGACTCCGGCTCACACCAAAGCTTCCGAATGTTGTCAACCATGTGTCTATGATCTGTACTCGTACATTCATTATGTATATTCTCATACAGGAAAGACATTTTTAAATGAAAATCACTCGGCAGTTGTCGCTGGTTAAATAAAATATTTCAATTGGCTCAAATGGCTCTGAGCAGTACGGGACTTAAGATCTGAGGTCATCAGTCCTAGAACTTGGAACTACTTAAACCTAACTAAACTAAGGACATCACACACATCCATGCCCGAGGCAGGATTCGAGCCAGCGACCGTAGCGGTCGCGCGGTTCCAGACTGAAGCGCCTAGAACCGCTTGGCCACTCCCGCCGGCCTGAAGTCCCCTAGAACTTAGAACTACTTAAACCCAACTAACCTAAGGACATCACACTCGTCGATGCCCGAGGCAGGATTCGAACCTGTGACCGCAGTGGTCGCGTGGTTCCAGACTAAAATATTTCAATGCCTTTGTTGTAAAAGTACGATGCTTCCGACACGAATGCATGTCCAGAGGAAGATTGCATCATATTTCTGAACAACACATGGAGATGATGATGATGATATATGGTTTGTGGGGCATTAAACTGATTGGTTATTGGCGCCCGTAAAAATTCCAAATCTGTTCCTTGTCCAGTCTCATCACTTTCTCGGGTGATGATGAAATGATGGGAACAACATAGATATCAAGTCCCTGGGTGGAGAAAATACACGACCCCTCTGGGAACCGAACTCGCGACCCCGTGATCCAGAGGCAGCAACGCTAGCCACTAGACCGCGAGATACGAAACTTAAGAACACACGAACTGCAATATCGTAACGGCAGATACGGTTAAATGTTTTAACAAAGAAGCACTTGACATATCTAGATTCTGTTTACACATAGTCTTGCAGATTGTGTCTCTTATTTGGTGACACTTAATGCTCAAATATAATTCTGTCCTAGCTTGGAGCTCTTAGATATCCCATTGCAATAAAATACTGTAATGGGATATTCTCATTTGATGAATACCTTTAGAGGATAATCCCTTGCGTCGGTACACAGCTGCAGAGAGTGAGGGCAGTGCGTGCAGCCAAGCTTGGAAGTGCGTAATGAGCGGGCTTCGGCGCAAGACTGTCGCCCATCATCCAATTTGCTTAAAGTGGATTACCTCCTCAGCCGACGATACCTTAAAGGCGGCAGTGTTATTGACCTCGGGACTTGAGGCGATCAGGTGGATGCCAGTAATACCAACCATCACCTGCTGTTACCTACGTAACTTTGCAGAAGTGTCACAAGTGCTAGACAGAATTTTTTGCAGCAACTATTAAAATTAAGTACTGTTAAAGTTACAATTCTTGTAGTCTCTACTCGAGATAAGACCTTAGAGTTTGACCCTGATATCATTAAAAATGAAAGAGCAGTGCGCTAATTGAGGACTTGGAGGACGCAAAAGTATCAGGGGTTGAGATTTAAAGAAACTACGAAGGAACGAATATGGCTAGGTGCTGATACAAGCCTGCAGCACCGATGTTTTACATACTGTTTGCTCAAGAGTACATTTCGGTGCTCTGTCTGGAGGATGCCATCTCTAACCATGGTGAAGACCTGATTATCAGCAACAAAGTTATATCAGTTATGAAAGGAATATGATGCTGCAACTCATAATCTGTCAGCATAGGAGTGATACACGAAATCATCTTCTCACTGATTTCATTCTTCTATTTCCGATCGAGCATACGGTAATACATTTTATTGAGTGCTGTTTTCTCCTTTCTTTTCTGTTTCTTCTGGTAGCTACTACTGGTTTCAGAGACTTAGATAGAAGTTAATCTCCGGCAATCGCATGTTGTTGTTGTTCTTAGTCCAAATATTGGTTTGATGCAGCTCTCCACAGAGGTCCATCCTTTGCAAAACTCTCCACCTCTGCAGAAATACTGCAGGCTACGTCATTTGAACCTGTTTGTATTATTTAGGCCTGAGTCCCCAGTACAAGTTTTGTCTCCAACACTTCCTCCCATTACCAAATAAATCGTCCCTTGAGCTTCAGGGTGTGCTCTATCAACTGATCCCTTCTTTCAGGCTCGAATTGCAGCAAATTCCTTTTTCCCCAGTTCGATTCTGCACCGTTTTATTAGGTGCTCGATATGCCCCTCTGATTTTCAACTTTCTTCTGTAGCACCACAGGTTGAAAGCTTCTACACTCGTTTTGGCTCAGCTCCTTGGCATCTCTGTTTCCCTTCTGTACTAGGCTACATTCCGTAGAAATACCTTCAGGGAAAACTTCCGAATGCCTGAGTTTGTATTCCGTGTTAATTCTCTTTTTCAGAAACTTTTTCTTCCTATTTCTAGTCTTCATTTAACGTCCTCTCAAAGTCGACTATTGTCCGTTACTTTTCTGTCGGCATAGCAAAACTCACTTAGTGTTTTAATGACTCATTTCCTAAGCGAATTGTATCACTACCATCTGATTTAATTCGAAATTATTCCATTACTTTTGTTTTATTTTTGTTGACACTCATCTCATAACCTCCTTTGAAGGTACTGTCTAGTTAATTCAAATGTTCTTGCAAGTCCTCTGACATATTTGACAAAATTACAAGGTCCTCGGCAAACAGCAAAGATTAACTTTCTTCTCCCAGAATTTTAATTCCACTTTGCACTTTATACTTCTATTCATTTACTGCTTCCTCAGTATACAAACTGAATAACATCAGGAATCCTGTTCCGCATCCTTCTCAGCTACTGCATCAGTTTCATACCTTTCGATTATTGTTATTATAATCTGGTTTTTCAATATTTCTCTCATTGTGCTTTAGCGGTGCTGTGCTCCGAATTTCAGTGCATAGTCTCGTCAACGTTGCGAAAATACTTTCTCTAAATCTACGAATGCTATGAACGTGGGACTGCCTTTCTGCAGTCTTCTAAGATAAATTCTAGAGTCAGTTTAGTCTTCTCCGGAGCCTGTTTCCGACAGTTTTTCCGTTCTTCTGCTAATAATTCGAGTCAGTGTTTACAAGCCGTGAAAGTCATAGAACTGTAATAGACTCACATGTCAATAACTATCAACTGCCTTCTTTAGAATAGGTACTGATTATTCTTTTCGTAGTATAAGGGTATTTCCCCCGTCTATCATAAGCACCAAGAGCAAGAGTTATGTCATGGCTGGCTAGCTCAAGAATCTCAATAATTCTTACAGAAAGTCGTCTACTTCAGGTGCCTTGATTCTGCTGCCGTGTGTCATACAGTTCTTCTCGCTGTACTATATCTTCCATTTCATCGTCATTTACTTTCTCTTCTCTGTCTAAAATACTGTATTCAAGATTGTTTCCCTTTTACACACCTTCTGTGCATTCCTTCAAACTTTAATCTTTGCTTTCTTCGCTTGACATGGGTATCGCAATCTGATCCCTAAATGTTCATTTAGGTGCTTAACTTTTCTCAAAACTACTCTGTAACTATCCTATATACTGCATTTATGTTTCAAATAATCATGTTTATTTCCATCGTCTTGCTTTTTGTTCTAGCTATCCCTAAATCTTCAGTTTGTACTTCATGCCATCTCATGTTTACACGTATGTATTCCCATCTGATAACAACTTATTTTGCTGCATTTTAATTTTTTTTCTTTCGTCCAAGAATTTCTCCGAAACCTTGTGCGCGCAGCTCGGAGTCTAGCGGCTAGCGTTGCTGCCTCTGGATCACGGGGTCCTGGGTACGATTCCCGGCCGGGTTGGGGATTTTTCTCTGCCCGGGTACTGGGTGTTTGTGTTGCTCTCATCTTTTCGTCATCATCATTCGTGACAGTTTCTAAATTTTGTTGCGTGAAGAAGTTGGACTGTGTGAACAACTGGGATTTTTTTATGGGCGCTGCACCGCGCAGTTGACAGCTCAACAAAACCAAACATCATCATCATCCAAACCTTGTGCTTTTACCTTTTTTATCCTCTGCTGCATTCACTGTTTCACCTCTTAAGAATGCCCATTCGTCTTCTTTTGTGATCATTGCACGAGTTTAAGTCACTCTTTGCCTAATGCACCGTTTGAAACTCTCAACATTATTTGCTTCTCTCAACGTATCCAGGTCCCATCTCCTTAATTTCCTACCTTTCTGCAATTTCGTCCGTTTTTATCTGCAGTTTGTTATCAATAACTAGTTAGTGATCACATCTGCACCTGGAAATGTTTTGGAGTTTAAAAACTGGTTTTAAAATCTCTGTCTTACCGCAATGTCTTCTATTTGAAGCCTTCCTGTGTCTCTAGGTCTCTCTCACGTATACAGTCCTCTTTCAAGATTTTTAAGGTAAGTGTCAGCGATTATTAAATTTACTCGTTCCAAAATAGTATAAGGCAGCTTCCGCTTTCATTCTTCTCACCTAGTCCATGTTCTCCTATCATTTTTCTTCTCGTCATTTTACGAATTCATCACGCTGTTGATAATAGTTTAAGTTGATTCTTATTTTCTCAGTCATTATCAGACCTACTCCTGTATAATACGCATTTTATTTTGCCTGTACCGATCCTACCAGAAGTCCTATTCTTCACGCCAGGGCGCTTCTGTAATTCCTACTACATCTAACATCAAACTAACCATTTCCCTTTTCAATTCTTTGACCTATCCACACGATGAAGAGCCGTAACATTCAATGCTTGCTTTCCTGACAACAATATCCTTCTAAATACTAAAAGCGAGATAGAAGAGTCACAAGTTTCGTACCTTAACATGTTAAACCTCGAATAAACATTGAAAAACAAACTTTAAATTGATCTGTGGTGGATCTCGTTAATGACATATGTTGGGATGCCGAGTGAGATGGTACACACGGAGTAAAGTTTTCGCCTATATCACCATTCCTGCAAGCCAAAGTTATCTGAAGGTAGCACGCGCAAACCTGTGGTCTATCCACAAAAGGATATGAACAGCCCGGTCAACTAAGTTTAACTGGTGTATGCTGCTGGCTGTAATGGCTGCCAGGAGAGAGGAGTAGGCAGTACAGGTCTACCCTGTCCTGTTGGCTAGTGCAGTGCACTTAATGTTAGCCCTTGTGGGGCAAACTGAGTAACTGCGGCTCTGGTCTCATAAACTAACAATGGCCAGGAGAATGGTGTGCTGACCACATGCCTCTCCATCTCCACATGCAGTGACACCTATGACCTGAGGATGACATGGCGCTCTGTCGGTACCGTTGGGCCTTCAAGGCCTGTTTGAACGGAGTGTGGCTTTAGAGGAATAGGCTAATTCTCCTGGTAGAGGTCATTAGCTCACTGTGAATTTCTCTAAGCCGAGTACAGCTGAGATTTCCAGTAGTTGTGGTATGTGCATGATGTGTGATCTGGTATAGCCTATGCGTCAGAATGTGTACTATGACGTAAGTGGTAACTTCAGTTGTACAGCACATACTGACCACTGGAGGGACTTTGGTGACAAATAGTGTCTTAAAGTGAGGATATTTATTAATGTGGAAAATGATAATCAGTTAATAATCAGACTGCTGACTGGCTGCAGATTGAAAACTCAATAAATCTGAAACTGGTTCAGGACAGTAATAACATGGAGCATGATGTGGAGCTTTGGTATGGTGAACCGGAAACGGAGAGGATATGAGATGTAAGTTAAATATTTGATATGATATGGTAAGACGCGACAGAACAAGGAAAGACAAGAGAAGAAAAGACAAGAGAAGAAAGGGCAAGATATGAGAAAGCAACGTAAGACAAGACAACAAAGGACAACAGAAAAACAGGAAAGAGAAGAAACTGAAGAAGAAAGGACAAGAGAACAGAAGGCAAGAGGAGAGGAGAAGAGTGGTGAGGAAAGAAGTTGAGAGAAGAGAAGAGGAGATTGTTTCCTGCCAAAGTGGGAGTTTGGAAGAAAGAGACATCCAGAATTACACTTTAAGAGCAACTGGAAGGTGTAAGTTGAAGTTTAGCCTTGGATTGTAGTCCTTCTTGGTTATCAGTCGGCAAATTGTCACGTAGACTGGTTTCAAATGGTTCTGAGTACTATGGGACTTAACATCTAGGGTCATCAGTCGCCTAGAACTAACTAAACCTAACTAACATAAGAACATCACACACATCGATGCCCGAGGCAGGTTTCGAACCTGCGACCGCAGTCTCGCGGTTCCGGACTGAAGCGCCTAGAACCGCACGGTCACCGTGACCGGCAGACTGGTTCCAAGACTATATTCCTATTTACTAGAATTTTTTATACGAAAAAGGAGAAAAAAACATGTGGTTCGGGGAAAGCAGTTAGATGAGTTTATTAAAATGTAATCAACTTCGTTGCAACTTTTGCGCCTACATACATGTGGTTCATTTAACTTTGATGCATTTGTTTGTAGCTACATTTTCCTTCGGAGCTAACTGGAATCCCTAGCTGAGTATAGACAGCTAGTTGTGAGTATTATAAAGAGCAGCGACGGGATCAAGACTTTTTTCAACGAAAGAATGTTTCAATGAGGTAGGAATAAACTAACTTGAACAGCAAAGCCTATGCCTTCTGAAAACCAAGTTGTTGTTGTTGTTATGGTCTTCAGTCCAGAGACTGGTTTGATGCAGCTCTCCATGCTACTCTATCCTGTGCTAGCTTCTTCACCTCCCAGTACCTACTGCAACCTACATCCTTATGAATCTGTTTAGTATATTCATCTCTTGGTCTCCATCTACGATTTTTACCCTCCGTGCTGCCCTCCAGTACTAAATTGGTGTTCCCTTGATGCCTCAGAATATGTCCTACCAACCGATCCCTTCTTCTAGTCAAGTTGAGCCACAAAGTTCTCCCCAATCCTATTCAGTACCCCCTCATTAGTTGGTTGGTTGGTTTGGGGGATGAAAGGGACCAGACTGCTACGGTCATCGGTCCCCCCTCATTAGTTATATGATCTACCCATCTAATCTTGAGCATTCTTCTGCAGCACCACATTTCGAAAGCTTCTATTCTCTTCTTGTCCAAACTATTTGTGGTCCATGTTTCACTTCCATACATAGCTACACTCCATACAAATACTTTCAGAAACGACTTCCTGACACTTGAATCTATACTCGATGTTAAAAAATTTCTCTTCTTCCGAAACGCTTTCCTTCCCATTGCCAGTCTACATTGTATATCCTGTCTACTTCGACCATCATCAGTTATTTTGCTCCCCAAATAGCAAAACTCATTTACTACTTTAAGTGTCTCATTTCCTAATCTAATCCCCGCAGCATCACCCGATTTAATTCGACTACATTCCATTATCCTCGCTTTGCTTTTGTTGTTGTTCTGCCTTCTGATAACCAAGATAAACACGAAAGCAGTAGCACAGCATCAGTACGGTTCGTCAGATCATAATCAGATATCTAACAGCTTATATCGCAGCATTAGAAGTTTGGCGTCAAACTGGGAAAAAAAGCCCTCCTATGTCACATCACACACAGGCATGCTTGAGGCAGGATTTGAACCTGCGACCGAAGCAGCAGCGCGGTTCCGAACTGAAGCACCTAGAAACGCTTTGCCACAGCGGCCGGCCGTAGCGTAACGATATTTCTTGTGTCCCCTCAGTCTGCACTGAAGGCAACGATCGTCTTCCGTTCACATGAAAAGAAGAAGCGTTTCAGAGCTCGATGTTGGGTGATGGTCCTCGAGGACACGTGTAAGTAGCGACGTGGCAGCAGCTGCGGCTGGGCGGGGAGCGGGCAGGTGGTTGGGCGGTTGTGGGGCTTCCGCGCCTTCTTGACCCCGATACGGCGCCAGCGGCGGCGCCGGGCCCGCCGCCACTTGCCTGGCTTCCGCGCCGACTTCCGGCCGCCGCCGCCGCCTCTGCCGCCGCAGGAGAGGCGCCGCACTGCCGGCTCGATAAAAGCGGACCCGCCACCCGCCACCCGCCGACAACGCCACAAAAACAACGCCGCACTGTCGCCTCCCTGTACGAGGCACTGCGAGCCTACGGCCTGTATCACGTGGAAACATTCGGTTGCGAGTCTCCTTCAGGACCATTCGTCAGGAAGCTCACCAACATTGCGTGCTTCCGCTCACTGTCCCAGCAAACTAAGTTGAGCGGAGAAAATGTTGCTCAGTCGCTCAAAACTACACAACGGGCACGATGGAGCGCTGTAGGTGGTACAGAAAAGGTACGAAGGGCGTTTGAAAAGTCCGTGCAAAAATAAAAACTTCTTACGTGTTTGGGATAGTTGTTACTGTTGTGGTCTTCAGTCCTGCGACTGGTTTGATGCAGCTCTCCATGCTACTCTATCCTCTGTGAGCTTCTTCATCTCCCAGCACTTACTGCAACCTAAATCCTTCTGAATCTGCTTGGTGTATTCATCTCTTGGACTGCCTCTACGATTTTTACCCTCCACGCTGTCCTCCAATGCTAAATTTGTGATCCCTTGATGCCTCAGAACATGTCCTACCAACCGGTCCCTTCTTCTTCTCAAGTTGTGCCACAAACTCCTCCCCGATTCTATTCAATACCTCCTCTTTACTTACGTGATCTACCCATAATAATCAGCAATCTTCTGTGGCAGCACACTTCGAAAGCTTCTATTCTGTTCTTGTTCAAACTATTTATCATCGATGTTTCACTTCCAAACATGGCTAAACTCCATACAAATACTGTCAGAAACGACTTCCTGACACCTAAATCTATACTCGATGTTAACAAATTTTTCTTCTTCAGAAACGATTTCCTTGCTATTGCCAGTCTACATTTTATATCCTGTCTACTTCGACCATCATCAGTTATTTACTCCCCAAATAGCGAAACTCCTTTACCACTTGAAGTGTCTCATTTCCTAATCTAATTCCCTCAGCATCGCCCGACTTAATTCGACTGCATTCCATTATCCTCGTTTTGCTTTTGTTGATATTCATCTTATATCCTTCTTTCAACACACTGTCCATTCCGTTCAACTGCTCTTCCAAGTCCTTTGCTGTCCCTGACAGAATTACAATGTCATCGGCGAACCTCAAAGCTTTTATTTATTCTCCATGGATTGTAATACCTACTCCGAATTTTTCTTTTGTTTCCCTTGCTGCTTGCTCAATATACAGATTGAATAACATCGGGGAGAGGTTACAACCATGTCTCACTCCCTTCCCAACCACTGCTTCCGTATCATGCCCCTCGACTCTTATAACTGCCATCTGGTTTCTGTACAAATTGTAAATAGCCTTTCGCTCCCTGTATTTTACCCCTGACATCTTCAGGATTTGAAAGAGAGTATTCCAGTCAACATTGTCAAAAGCTTTCTCGAAGTCTACAAATGCTAGCAATGTAGGTTTGCTTTTTCTTAATCTAGCTTCTAAAATAAGTCGTAGGGTCAGTATTGCCTCACGTGTTCCCATATTTCTACGGAATCCAAACTGATCTTCCCCGAGGTCGGCCTCTACCAGTTTTTCCATTCGTCTGTAAAGAATTCGCGTTAGTATTTTGCAGCTGTGTTTGGGGTAAACCTTTTTTTTATTTTTCGATATAGTCTCCTTTTAGACTTATACACTTCCTCCAACGCTGTTCTAACTTGTTGATCCCTTCCGAATAGTAGGAATAGTCCAGGCCTGCAAAATACCTGTTAGTTGCTGTAATCACTTCGTCTGAATAAAATCTTTGTCTCGCCAGCCATTTCTTCAAAATGGGGAACAAATGGTAGTCCAAGGCAGACAAGTCTGGAGAACAGGGGGGCTGTGAAACGAGTTGGAATTCTATTTCCATTAATTTTGCGACCACAACTGCTGCAGTGCAATCGCCGACGTTTTTCTTGCAGGTCGGTTTTCAAACGGTCCAATAACGATGAATAATATGCAGCTGTAATAGTTTTACCCTTTTCCAGATAGTCGATAAGAATTATCTGTTGCGAATCCCAAAAGGCAGTCGCCATAACCTTTCCGCCCGAAGGCATGATCTTCGCCTTTTTTGGTGCAGATTCTCCCATGGTAACCCATTCTTTAGATTATTCTTTGGTCTCAGGAGTATAGTAATGTATCCATGTTTCATCCACAGTGACGAAACGAAGCTTAAAGTCCTGCGGATTCTTCCTGGACAGCTGCAAACCATCCTTGCAACACTTCACACGATTCCGATTTTGGTCAAGCGTGAGCAATCGCGGAACCCATCTTGCGGCTAGCTTTCTCATGTTCAAATGTTACTGCAAAATATTATCTACCCGTTCATTCGAGATTCCCACAGCACTAGCAATCTCACGCACTTTAACTCTTCCATCATCCATCATCATATCATGATTTTATCAATGATTTCTGGAGTCGTAACCTCCACGGGGCGTCCAGAACGTTTAGCATCACTTGTACCCATTTGGCCACACCGAAAATTTTGAAACCACTTATAAACTGTTCTAATCGAAGGTGCAGAGTCACCGTAATGTTTATGAAGCTTCTCTTCACTCTCCTGAGGCAGTCTGCCTTTCATAAAGTAATGTTTAATCACCACACGAAATTCTTTTTCGTCCATTTTTTGACAATCACTCGACTTCCTTGATTCACACGAATGCCAAACACAAAGAAATTGACCAATATGGCTAAAACTTGGTGTGTGTTCTTTCCAAAGATGCTACTAACTAAACATGACCTCGATACGCGCCAGTGGTGCCATCTCTTGGACTTTGAATGGACTTTTCAAATGCTCCTCGTACCAGGTGTAAGTGAGTAGCCTTCACTTGCGTAAGTAAATACAAATCTTGGGATGTAAACTGACAACCTAAATGAGCTACTGACCTCAAAGCCACATCAATTACATGAAACTGAAAAGAAACCTCATTAATAAGCAAATAAATAAGAAAACCAATAACTTCGCGCTCATCAGACTTGGTCAGTGCGAACTATCGGACTGTTTTTGGAAAAAAAAAAACGAGAAAAAAGCCCAACTGTAATGTCGATCTGTAATTTCTGCACTGATGTATGGCCATGGTAAAATAAAGAAAGTGACAGAAACCACTGTCCGCAAAGGAAACGAAACAATCATGTATTATGAATTTCACCAGCAAAACGAAGGGACGAGTGAAAAATCAATACAGCAAGACTCCGCAACAGGGAAACTGGGTTCGTAATCTTGACACAGAATGACAATGAAACACATGACTCAACATTTAAGTAATGAAATGTCAGTTTAGGAGGAGTTTATCAAAGAAAACAATTACAGTTTGTAATATGAAAATGCATTTAATCTGATAACTTCCATGGTACAGTAAATTAACTCAGAAGATCCATCAGTAGAATAATTATCAAAAATTCGACTGTGAGGAGGGTGAAGTGGACCAACGATACAAGTCTACAAAAATAAAAATAAACTTTCTATCTCATGAAATAATAACTTTTTCTTCATTCCAAAACCTTTTTTACGTCCGTGTGCTATCCAGCCATTGTTCGTTGACATTATTTCACTCGTAATATATCTGCATTTCACATACTTACGAAAGTGCATCCATGTGTTACACTGTACAGTCAAGGAACCCGCCCCCTGCTACACACCACAGTTATCGATTACTGACCGTCAAAAGATTCTACGACTTGACAGCGCTGCCATCTCAGACACAGGCAATGTTACCTAACAACTGTTTCACTGAGCACAGTTCTTCAGATACCTCGTTTTCCTTTACAAACATTAACACATCCAGTAACATCATCAAAAAATAGCCAATGTACACAGGTCATGATGTGACCATCCACCTCTTGCCTAACAAGGAGAGTTCCCCAGTTGTGGGATCAGCTTTCTGCAGCCACTTTGGTTAAGGACGCAGGTATCACACACTGAAGCCATTCTTCCGGATGGCCCTTTACTTGCGAGTAATGGATAAAAAAATCCAAAATTTCATGTTACGTTGTGCAGCTTTAGAAAAGTATCGATCAACGCACCGCTTGGTTGGCATAATGGGTAGCGTATAGCCCTCACATGCAAAAGGTTATACGTTTGAGTTTCGTCACGCGCTTACAAAGTGTTTATTATTAATTCCTTCTCGAAATGACTTTGATCCTAATTATCATTCAATTACTTGGTTTAAATGTATTTTTTTATTTTCATTCATTTGTCATGTCTTTTTAGTTGTAATATAATTTTTTTTTGCCCTCACTTTTCTTCCTGTCATACTTTCTCCACCAGGAATGTTTGTTCATGTGATTTTTAATTATCTTTATGAATTAACCTAGATTTAATTACTTCCGTTTTATCGTCCTATATTTTCATCCATGTTACTGCACTCGTCATTCCTATTTCTTATTTTGCTTTACTTTGGTTTTCCTTATACTTTTCTTTCGTTTCAATTTTCATCTGCGTTACTTTGCCAATAGTGCTATAAGAATTTGTGTTGTAACTGTTGGTATGACGACCGCCACACAAGAAAATGTGCATCTTGTTAGAAAAATATAATTTTGGCACCACTTCACCGTCGATATTAATAGATTATTTCGTCTTTTGTTTTGAAATTGATAAATTAAGTATTTTGATAGATAAATAAAAATAATTAAATTCGCATGTACTAGTATTGCAAGAGGAACAAAACTATAGAAAGAATGAATGAGAGAAACTGGAAAAAATGATAAGATGATTAAAATGTTGTCGAAAAATCTACAGCACCGTTTGATGATTTCGCCCGCATCTCGTGGTCGTGCGGTAGCGTTCTCGCTTCCCACGCCCGGGTTCCCCGGTTCGATTCCCGGCGGGGTCAGGGATTTTCTCTGCCTCGTGATGGCTGGGTGTTGTGTGCTGTCCTTAGGTTAGTTAGGTTTAAGTAGTTCTAAGTTCTAGAGGACTTATGACCACAGCAGTTGAGTCCCATAGTGCTCAGAGCCATTTGAACCGTTTGTTTGATGATTTCAAAAATCCGAATCCACCGCTGGAATCATCTGTTGTAAGCCAGAGCATTGTGTTTCTGTTAGTCACTTGTAGTGAATCAGCTCAGTAACATGGGTATAATCGGAGATTTGAGAAATTGAACCACAGAGTAAACGAAACTGTTCATTGTCTGATTTGCTGGTGTACCAACGTGGCCCGCCCAGTGTGTCTAGAAAGAAAGATGCATCACTAGCCGTCACGTAACACATCGCGAGACGGTGACTGTGGGTGGATCCTAACCGACACTGTACAGAGGCTAGTGCCACTTCCTGCCAAACTCGAAAGGAAGTGCTACTGTGAGATAATCAGTCAGTGAAAATGGTGAAGGGAACTGTTTGCTATGGACGTCTGGATTCGGGTACAGGACAAGAGACCACTGATCACAAAGCAAATAACACTGCTCGGCTTGAAGAAGCCAAACAGAAAACTGAAGGTAAGTTACTACAAACATTATTTTGCTTCTCTTCGAGTGATGCGAGGCATCGAGAGCACCGACGTGGCAGTGAGGCGATAAACTGGCTGTGTGTGGAGGGTGAAGGTCAGGTTCTGTAATGATTTGGGAGCGATTATCATCTTATCACTTGGAACTATTGTCCACAGGCGTGATATAATGATTAGCGATATTCTATTGATGCCCACCTACATGTGGAGAAATGATCGTAATGATAAAATAAGAAAAATCAGAGCTCGCACAGAAAGATTTACGTGCTCGTATTTTCAGCGCACTATTCGAGAGCGGAACGGTGCGGGAATAGCTTGAACTTGGTTCGATGAACACCTTGGCAGCTACTTAATTGTGAATTGCAGAGTAATCATCTAGATGTCTCTATGTCGAGGGGTTCCAGGTTCGATTACTGAGAAGGTCAGAGATGTTCTTCGCTCGGGAAGCGGGTGTTTGTGTTTCCCTAATCATATCGTCTTCATCGATGTGCATGTCGCCCAGGTGGCGCCAAATACGAAGGGCGTGCAATAAGTAATGCAACACATTTTTATTGGCAATTTTCAGTTGCAAAAATTTAGAATTTGCTCTGGGAGATGGTGGAATATTCACGCTTCAGTCTCTATAGTTTCATTATGTCCCGATAGGAGGCGGCGCAATACGTAGCCTTCAAAATGCTTTCCAAAGAAACTGAGCTTCTTCGGCGGAGAACCAGAGCATCATAGATAGTCCTAAGCACTTGCAGAATGGTTGCTGGCACATGGCAGAGAACAAAAACATGATGAGTCTTTGGCCGAGGCGTGTGTCATCATTGCAACAAACCTGTTCAATCTCCCTCGCACCGGTCGACAAAGCACAGCTATGCCTCCAGCAGTGTTGGAAACTTGCAGACACTCTCATTCGAGGTGATCGATGCATTATAATCAAGCATCTTGCTGCTCAATTGGACGTCCTGGCTGCCTAACGGTAGATCGTAAGGAAAAATGAACGATTATGTGTGCGGAACTGCTTGCATTTACGTCGATTATCGTGTCAATTTTTGTCGAAGATCATCACAGGTGATGAAAAATGGGTTAATCACTTCGAACTCAAAAAGAAACGGAAATCCATGGAATGGCGCCACACCACCCACTCTTCGGGAGAAAATGTTTAAGGCCGCCACCTCAGCTGGTAAAGTCATGGCAGTAGTCTACTGGGATTCTGAAGGGGTTGTTCTGTTTCATGTCGTCCCTCATTGTGCAACGATCAACTCTGAAGTATACTGCGCTACCCTCAGGAATCTGAAGAAACGACGTCAACGTGTTAGATGCCACAAAAATGCATATGAACTTCTCCCTCACCATGAAATGCAAGGCCTGCACACCCGAAGGAGCTCTCAGATATTCACTGAACTGTTCTCCCTCATGCATCGTACGGCCTGGATCTCACACCGTCCATCCGTATGGTCTAATGAAGGATGTACTCCACGGGAAATAGTATATGGATGAAAGAGAGGTTACTGATGCAGCAATGCAGCAAGACATTGGCTCCGACGTCGACTAGTAGAGAGGTACCATGCGGGCATACAGATCCTCCAGTAAGGTTGCGAACGGCTACAGCATTGATCGGAGAGCCATAGCTTAGAACGGAGATTATCTGGAAAAATATGGTCTTGTAGCCAAAGGATTGGAGGAATAATATGGTGCATTGTAATCAATACATATTATAAAAATAAATGTACAACGTAAGTACCGTTAAAACTTAGAAAGTACGCTCGAGGGAGTTACATGGTGCGCCGGCCGCTGGTGGCCGAGCGCTTCAGTCTGGAACCGCGCGACCGCTACGGTCGCAGGTTCGAATGCTGCCTCGGGCATGGATGTGTGTGATGTCCTTAGGTTAGTTAGGTTTAAGTAGTTCTAAGTTCTAGGGGACTTATGACCTCAGATATTAAGTCCCATAGTGCTCAGAGCCATTTTTTTTTCTTTTTTTGAGTTAGATGGTGTGGTAGGCTCTATCCCCCGTCCATGAATAAGGTTTCCGTTTTGTTTGCTGAAGGGCGTGCTTTTGAAGATATAAGTGCTGGGAAGTTTCGCTCTCCATAAATTTCTAGAACATTCGAGAGTATTCGAGAACATTTTAGAATATTCTGGAGATTCTAAAGCATTCCAAACGCTCAGATTGTTTCAAAATATCTGGGATGTTCTGGAATGTTCGGGAATAGTCTGGAACATTGGGGAAGATTATAGAACGTTTGAGAACATCGCGGAAGATCCCAGTTCATTGTGAGACTTTCCAGACACTGTCGAATGTTGTGAAATGTTCTGGAGGACTGTGGACCATTCGAAGACTTTTTGGTGTGTTCCGGAATTCGCCAGTGGCGGGGCTACCCATTGGTAGGGGTATATAAAGCCAGGTGCGTCGTGGATTCGAATGTAAGTTTCTTATCAGTAAGGAAGGGAGGAACAGTAAAAGTAGTGCAGTGAGGGAATAAAAACAAACAGTGAAGTGTGAGTAGTCAAAGTGATACAGTTACTGAATATAAATCGAAATTTAAGTGTGAGAAGTGTTTAAGTGTACTTAAAGTATTTTTTAGTAAAAGTGAGTTGATTTATTTGTTAGACTATGCCGAAGGGTGAAAGAGAAGGAGATCATGACAATTTTGAAGCAAAACGGCGAAAACATAAAGAACAGCAAGGAAACGAAACAGATGAACAGTGCTAAGCTCTTTAAACTTCCCATCGAACTGTAATAAGAACTGTTAGGGTTGGGTTGTTTTGGGGGAGGATACCAGACAGCGAGGTCATCGGTCTCATCGGATGAGGGAAGGACGGTGAAGGAAGTCGTCCGTGCCCTTTCAAAGGAACCATCCCAGAGTTCGCCTGGAGCGATTTTGGGAAATCACGGGAAACCTAAATCAGGATGGCCGGACGCAGGATTGAACCGTCGTCCTCCCGAATGCGAGTCCAGTGTGTGGCCACTTCGCCACCTCGCTCAGCGTAACTGCTAGAAGCAGTGAAATCCGAGAAGAACGAAATGAACGAATGAAGAATCAAGAACTGCGACACAGATTTATTCCAACTACCTCAAAATCTGATATCAACTCCCTCAGCGAAGCCGAGTACCCCAGTTAGTCCTGAATAAAACCAACCTGGTTTCAAAAAATATATATGTTGCGTTACATATTGGACGTCCCTCTTAGAAAGGCTTGCACCAAGCGGCCGAACAACTCAAGATGGGTTCCCCCATCCCATAATGCCATACGACCATTTTTTTAAAGTTTTCTCTCTCGTTGAGATTACCGAAAACGTGAAGCAGAACGTTCATTTCAACATTCTCGGCCATCAAGTGTTGCAATTGGTCACATATTCGGGATTTATGTGGAAACTCCCACTTATCAAATGACAACAGTTGTGTTCAAACGGCCGCACGCGTATGTCCCAGGTTCATCAAAGACACAGGTGTCCATAGCACTTTGACTGCCTATGTAGTTCACCACATCTTGAATGCATAGGAAATATCTACGAGTGATCAAAATAGCTGGTGAAACGTATCATTCAACACGTCTGAAGATTGGAACTGTTTCGACAAACTATCAATGAGTGGCCGCCGCATGTTATGACCTAACAGAAAAACTTCGAGGACTCTTTTTCACCGCCTAACTGAAACAGTTAACAAGGGTAGAGACAGTTAAATTGTCTCTTTGTGGTGACTAATGTCTACCCGTTGCGCTTAACAACCCGTTTCCGAATTTCTCGCCATAGTAAATGCTGGTACGGCGGAAGGACTTTATTTCGACCGAACCGTGGCAAATGTTTCACTGTTTCGTGTAAATCTCCTTACGCAAACGGGAATAAAAGTTTTTGATCTGTTTTGATCTTTGTACATCGAAGCCCAACAAAGAGTATGTACTTTACGCCACATGAAATATGTGGAAATTTAAAAGGCAAAAGTCAAAAGTTTTTTCAAGGTCCACGACTTAACAAACGTACACACCCCTCTGCATAGTGAATGATGTATAACTGCTTTTAGGAATAACCAATTTTAGGAATAACTGTATTCCACTGCGTTTTGAAAACGGCAAATAATATTTTATGCTATGGTCGTTTATCATTCAACAGTATGGGTTTCCTAAAATAAAAGTCTGAACCATTTGAAAGCGATAACCATTGTTTTTGACTAATGAGAAGGGAACCATGATACCCTCACAGATGAACTGTTCGAAGTCTGTTACCACAGTTTTTGGATTACGACGGTTTTCTCTTAGTTCATTCATCCTGAACACACTGTATTAACTTCAGATCTTCTTATCATTTACACGGTTGAACAGTAATGGCGTGCGAGAACCTTCAGAGTAACTGTGAATCGTGAATAACTGGAGAAAGTTTCGCTACGTATTGAAAAGTGCAGGCCACCAATGTAGTTTCATAGGTATTGTAGACTGAAGTCGGTTGAAAAAACAGTTGTCATCTCCATCTGCGATAAGGCAACCGAATTTCCTTTGTGGATTTTGGAAGTGTCTGCATACTCTTCAAACGTGCGTGAATATTGTTGCGAATACGTCTTACTTCAGTCCTTAATTATCTCACGGCTGTCATCTACTTCTTTGCATATAAACTTAGGTGGACTTTCATGCAAAGGTTTGCCCCTTATTTAACAGTTCGATAACATTTTCCTGATTAAAAAGTGTTCTGGAACTGGTGTGTGGTCAGGGGTAGCTTCTAAATGCGAAGATAAGTTCCAAGAATGAGATATTCAATCTGCAGCAGAGTGTGCGCTGATACGAAACTTCCTGGCAGGTTAAAACGGTGTGCCGGACCGAGACTCAATCTCGGGACCTTGGCCTTTCTCGGGCAAGTGCTCTACCATCTGAGCTACCCAAGCACGAATCACACCCCTTCCTCACAGCTTCATTCTCTGTCCGGCACACAGTTTTAATCTGCCAGTCAGTTTCATATCAGCTCACACTCCGCTGCCGAGTGAAAATCTCATTCTGGAAACATCCCCCAGGCTGTGGCTAAGTCATGTCTCCGCAATATCCTTTCTTTCGGGAGTGCTAGTTCTGCAAGGTTCACAGGAGAACTGTTAAGTATGGAAGGTAGGAGACGAGGTACTGGCAGAAGTGAAGCTGTGAGGACGGGGTGTGAGTCGTGCTTGGGTAGCTCAGATGGAGCCGGCATGGTAGCTCAGCGTGTTCGGTCAGAGGGGTAGCTGCCCTCAGTAATGAAAGACTGAGTTAATGGACCAACGGCGAACTTGAACGGGTGTCTTATGACGTCCGCTCCGAGCAGATACGACGAACAGAAGAATAAGATATTAAAAAAAAAAAAAAGAATGTGGAACACTTGCCCGCGAAAGGCAAAGGTCCCGAGTTCGAGTCTCGGTCCGGCACACAGTTTTTATCCGCCGAAAATAAGATTCCGCTGCCTAATGTAAATAATTTAAGAGAGCACCGCGAATTTTTGCCACAACATCGCCATTTGCTGTCTTCAGTTCCCAGAATCTAGCTATATTTATCACCGCACCTTAAATGCATATTACCACAATCACTAAAAACAGATTGCAAAACGTGGATTTCTGCCAATTTTTCGCTTCGGCGATTAATTTTAACTACACAAAAAACACTATAACAGAGTTGAACTATTATAGTAAAGTATACAATACTATTATGGTCCTGCACAGAATTTAGCGACTTGCTGTCGTCCGCAGGACTCGCGAGTTCGGTTGGGGCCAGGAACACCACCCCTGTTAACTCATACCTGGGGTCGATCCGCGCTGCGACCTGCGCACAGAGTTACCGAGTCCGATTTCGAGTCTGGGTCCAGCACGCAGTTTTGATCTGCCAGGAAGTTTCACGTCAGTGCACACGCCGCTGCAGAATGAAAATTTCATTTTGGGTTTTTTATTTGTCTTTACACGGCCAGTGCCTCGCCAGAGCAATATTGTAAGTTCACTAAATAATTTTTATATGCAGATACATGAGTCAACATGTATGTACACATCAAAGACAAGTCATGTGCACAGGACTTCTCACTGTGTTGGCTGGCATGCAGTTCACGGTGAGTTTGACGTATAAACTGTTCACTTCACGTAACACTTATTTACTTTATATATTTTGGATTCGCAATGTCACTCACTCGAGATTCCTACTGCGACCATTGTCCCACCTGTTCATGCCGCAGTCTTCAGTTATAAAAATACTCACAAATAAATGAGTCAATTTTTCTGACACACACAAATCTGTTCGTTAGCTGGATCGCATTTAATTCTTGTACAAATTAATTAACGTAGTTTTTACAGTGGTCTTTCTTACGAGTGGCGTACTTTACATGAGTAATGCGTCGCTCGTGTGTTTTTGGTGTGTTATAACATGTTTGCTCCAATACATTGCTCGTGGTCTGGTGTTCACAAAATCCTTTACTTCCGCTTTTTATGTTTCACAGATTTAGTACCATTACCTGGGTTATCATCATGTTCACATATATCTATGAACTAATCCTACTCTAGGTTTGAATTGGTTAAGAGCAAAGCACAAGCAAAATACAGACAACACAGACCACGATCACGAAATTAGCACCTGCCTCCGAAATCTTACGTGCCAAAAATCAAAATTTCTGCTCCACATAAACTCACATAACTCATGGTCTCACAACATTTAATATATAATGGCTCATGCTGATTAAACTGTATTAGCATACACAGCGATTTTCTAAAAAAAAAAAAAAATAGAATTCATATCAGCTTATATCAAATAGGTAAGTAAGAGATTAGCATAAACATAAATATTTACATACAAAATAAAATATCATTCCAGTATCACCCCATACTGGCTTCTGAAAAATGCTATTTTTCATGCTGCTAACGTACTAATATTTGCAGTCTTAGTATAGTTATTGCATGACCTGTACATCTTCTTTTCAATAAATGATTAGTTCAGTTTTGTGTCACTCTATACATAGTACAAGTATGACCAGAAAATTCACATACAGTTCGTTACCAGGTTTAACTAATTGTTCATTACTTGGTAGTATTCAATGTATAAGCGAATCACATATTTATCCTAAAGAAATTAAACTTGAAAAAATCGTGCACTACAAGGTAACTATTTATGCTGACTATTACTGTCTATTGCTCTATACACACTTAGTTGCAAATAACAGTTCATCTGTTTATGTTTGTACTAGGCAACAAAGTATAAAAACATTACTTTAGTTATCATTTAGCTTTTGTTCATAACTTTCCCTGATCCTATACTTTAAATGATCTACACAGAAATATCTTCCAGAAGTAACTTATCAAACTTCTAGTGTTCATATAACTAATGCTGATAATAGTGTTCTCGCTGTCAAAATACTCAGTTCTCATGTTTGCATTTCATAGTTCTAGTCTTTCTCATTACATAGAGTCACTTTTGGCAACATAAACATACTTTCATGCAAAACACATAGAAAACTTCCTGTTACTTATATTCAGCAAATACTTAAAACTGAAAGACCATTACTGCTTCTGATGTCAAACGAATGTCTGTAGTTTTATGCATCTTCTGATGCTACATGCATATATACGTCATTGGTAATTTTTATGTCCATAATTTAGGTACGCTAGCACACATTCTTCATTGTGCAATAGACTTTCACAGTATGACGGGTTCAGCATAAAACTTCAAAAAAGGTATATATTCACAATACAGATTGGTAGGTAAAATGTAAAAGATAAAATACTTTGACGTCTGGACAGGCATCCTTACTGAACATATTTCTGCAGGTTCTTTTGGTGATAGTAAAACTTCTGGCCTGATTTTTACCGAAACAATTATTTTGTTGATAGGTCATGCATCAAGAACAAGGCGCCCCCCGCCGCCTGCCTTGCCCACAGCCAATAATGGGCTGCTGTATGGCAAAAAGGAAGGCTGTGTAACATGCTGCTGTATCATTTTCTAGAGCTCCTGTTTGACAGGGGCCCTTTTGGACCACGAGGCAGAACAGGTTGCTGGACAATAAGTTTTATGCTGGCTTCCACGCGGTAAACATAATCCTTAAGCGCGCCAGGATTTAATGAAAATACCTGGTCATATCTCTCCAGCAATGCACATAATGTTTTCTGTACGTACGATAAGATTTTCGCCTCATCCGATTTGCATCGTATGAGCGAAGAATCTATTTCGTTTTGCCCACTATTCTTTAGATCAGGTCCAAGATTCGTGTACTCTGAATGGTCTTGCGCTCACAGCACTCTATTCCTAACAATCTTAACATGTATTATTTGGCAGAGTCAGCTGCGTTTCGCTTTTGTATTTATCAGAAACTCCTGACCTAACTTTATGTCACTTCCCATGCTGGAGGTGGATCATTACGTCCCGTTCCAGCATGAATTCCATGCCTACGGGACAGGACACGGTAAAATTTTTCACGACGATACACATGCATTGATTCGCTCCGTTTCGAGCCTGTAACGTAACAGTCTCGCCTCTGGCAACAATAGCAACAGATACCAGGCATTTTTGAACTGGCAAAATCGGAATCCTTACAGACTGCGGTATTTTCTTAAAGAGGTTAGCTTCTATCACGTTTACGCTTGCACCGACATCTAATATCAATGTCCTCTGAGGGACCTTCAATATTATTGCCTACCTCGTTAAATAACTCCTGACGGATGTCAGTCTCGTCGTTATACCGGAGCATGTTTATATGCTCATTCAGACTACACTCCTGGAAATTGAAATAAGAACACCGTGAATTCATTGTCCCAGGAAGGGGAAATTTTATTGGCACATTCCTGGGGTCAGATACATCACATGATCACACTGACAGAACCACAGGCACATAGACACAGGCAACAGAGCATGCACAATGTCGGCACTAGTACAGTGTATATCCACCTTTCGCAGCAATGCAGGCTGCTATTCTCCCATGGAGACGATCGTAGAGATGCTGGATGTAGTCCTGTGGAACGGCTTGCCATGCCATTTCCACCTGGCGCCTCAGTTGGACCAGCGTTCGTGCTGGACGTGCAGACCGCGTGAGACGACGCTTCATCCAGTCCCAAACATGCTCAATGGGGGACAGATCCGGAGATCTTGCTGGCCAGGGTAGTTGACTTACACCTTCTAGAGCACGTTGGGTGGCACGGGATACATGCGGACGTGCATTGTCCGGTTGGAACAGCAAGTTCCCTTGCCGGTCTAGGAATGGTAGAACGATGGGTTCGATGACGGTCTGGATGTACCGTGCACTATTCAGTGTCCCCTCGACGATCACCAGTGGTGTACGGCCAGTGTAGGAGATCGCTCCCCACACCCTGATGCCGGGTGTTGGCCCTGTGTGCCTCGGTCGTATGCAGTCCTGATTGTGGCGCTCACCTGCACGGCGCCAAACACGCATACGACCATCATTGGCACCAAGGCAGAAGCGACTCTCATCGCTGAAGACGACACGTCTCCTTTCGTCCCTCCATTCACGCCTGTCGCGACACCACTGGAGGCGGGCTGCACGATGTTGGGGCGTGAGCGGAAGACGGCCTAACGGTGTGCGGGACCGTAGCCCAGCTTCATGGAGACGGTTGCGAATGGTCCTCGCCGATACCCCGGGAGCAACAGTGTCCCTAATTTGCTGGGAAGTGGCGGTGCGGTCCCCTACGGCACTGCGTAGGATCCTACAGTCTTGGCGTGCATCCGTGCTTCGCTGCGGTCCGGTCCCAGGTCGACGGGCACGTGCACCTTCCGCCGACCACTGGCGACAACATCGATGTACTGTGGAGACCTCACGCCCCACGTGTTGAGCAATTCGGCGGTACGTCCACCCGGCCTCCCGCTGCCCACTATACGCCCTCGCTCAACGTCCGTCAACTTCACATACGGTTCACGTCCACGCTGTCGCGGCATGCTACCAGTGTTAAAGACTGCGATGGAGCTCCGAATGCCACGGCAAACTGGCTGACACTGACGGCGGCGGTGCACAAATGCTGCGCAGCTAGCGCCATTCGACGGCCAACACCGCGGTTCCTGGTGTGTCCGCTGTGTCGTGCGTGTGATCATAGCTTGTACAGCCCTCTCGCAGTGTCCGGAGCAAGTATGGTGGGTCTGACACACCGGTGTCAATGTGTTCTTTTTTCCATTTCCAGGAGTGTATTTACCCCTTTCCGTCCCGCGGCTGCCATCAGGGAGCTCGATGCAGTCGCGTTTAGTTTGACGCCCCAGACATTGTCATTGGTGGCGCTTCAACCACCTCGGCTATCCGGACGTCCTGATTATCGTTATTCCTGTTTTGGTTTATAGGCGTACTTTGCTCTTGTTTATTTTGCGACCACTGATTTCTGTGATACTGATTCCTATCCTTGTTTTTTCGGTTTCCGTTTCAATTATTTTGACAACCGGGATGGTTCCGATTACTATTTCGTCTCTGCCTTTGAAAGAATGTCTGCCCGCTTTGTGGACCACCGTATTTGTTCTGATTCTCGTGTCCGGTTTTCGAAGTGCCGCCCTTACTCGCCGTTAAGACTGTTATTGAGTCCGTGTCGTTCCTATTCGACGACTGCGAGCCATTCTTACCAGTGCTGCTTTTCGCACCTTATTCTATTAGGTCCATGGTATCAATCACTGACAAGAAGTCTTCGAGGTCAAAATTAGGGACTATTATTCAATTTTCCCTTACGCGCACAGACGACTTTGCCTTCAAGATGCGTAATACATCTTTGAGCGCGACCGGGTCATCCCACTATCCCGTTAAAGTAATGTATTTTTCGAGATATTTCCTCAGTCCACCCAACTGTGGGTTGTTAACTTCTGCGCCGATTACCTGTTTTCTATGGCGAAATTACAATTAAATTAATACCAGTAGCTGCTGGCAGGCATTGAACTACATCAATGGGGATAGTCCTTAAATGTATGCGCCCACCAGGACTCGAACCCAGTATCTCCTGTTTACGTGGCAGACGCTCTACCCACCTGAGCCACCGAAGGCACAGAGGATAGTGGGACTGCAGGGACTTATCGCCGCACACTCCCTGTGAGACCCACATTCTGAACTTACAGTTTACACACTACATTCATAGTGCCCCTGCCATTATACCCATTACTCGCGGCAGACAATCCTCAGAGTCCCGTAATTCAGGCAATTCGTGTGCATCCTCACAGGTCATCAGCCGGTTAGCCTTAACGAAAGAACATATGCCATCTTCATAAGTTTTCTATGGGATATGCTCACTGTCCCGTACTTAGCAAGAAAAGCCTTTTCGAATTTTTCATAATGTATGCAGTTCTCTGCCGTTTCGGTAGCCCATAAGGAACAGTCTCCTTGGACTTGTGAGGTAACGAATTGTATACTCTGCTTCTGATTTCATGACATGGGCAATACGTTGTGTAATGATCGTACAAAAACTTCGGTGTGGACTTGTATTTTGTCTGAAGTTGTCGGTATTTTAACAGGCTTTGTTCCCGAAAGATGTCTGTTAAGTTGCACCTGCCCCCATCTCATCATACGATTGTTGTAGTGTGGGGTTTACAGGCCGATACGCTTCATAGTATGGCCCTGGGCTTAGTAGACCTGCATTGTATCCCTCCCGCACTAGCGTTTCGATAGTCGGTGCTTCGCCTGACGACTCCGGTAATGTTTCCACCGCACGGCGCACATTCACCTGTGACGAAACTTCGCCTCGCCACTGTGGATGGTCGTCATGTATCATGTGGTTTATGTGGTCTATTTCAGAGCGGACCGTTTGTTTTACCGTGCCGAGTTCGGCCATCGCTTCGCTCCCAGCCCGCCGTATTGCGGCTTTTCGCTCCGACTCTATTCTAACGTGAGCGTTTTTTCCTCTGCTTAAACCACTTGGTGAATTCGGTATTCAGTTTTTCACTTAGCTCATGTAGCGAGGTTTTCAACACTTCTTCTGGTTCTAGACACAGGATGTCGACTTGTTCCATTAATTCATGCATCGTATCTCCCATTGACTTCTGTGCTGATTGTATTGTTTCCACAGCTTATGGCAATTTGAAAACGATTTTCTGGTAAATCTTTATGTGCTTTCCTTAGGTTGGTAATTTCAGATGTTATTGTTCCTAAAACCAGTGTTTAATTTTTTTGGTAGTTCCTTATTTACCTGAGTGAAAATTTCAGTGACAAACCGTCTGTTAGGTTTAGTCACGTATTATTTATTTGAGGTGCCAGTGCTACATTTCTCTCAGCAAGAGTAGTATGGACCTGCGTAGAGATTTGAAAGACAGTTGTTTGACCTTTCAGATAGGATGTTGTTTATGCGCAAAGTAAGCGCTTCATCGCAAGCGTTAACCATTTCACCAATTTTATTGAATAATAGAGAAAAGGGATCTACGACGGGAGGAGATATTTGCTCAGAACTTTCAATTGCCCGTGCATCCGTATTAGCTTCTGCCTCGACATTTTGAGCATCGGATTCTGCCATATTCGGATGGCTACTATTGCTGCCACCTCCGGAATTATTTTCAGAAACACTATCACTTGCAGAACCCCTGCTTTCAAATTTACCTTTTTTGTCATAACACAAACTGAAGATATAGCTACTTATAAATAAAATATCTTGACAGCACACTGAATAATTAGCGTAAATTGACCATAAACGGACTGCTGTATCACTAAAATGACAAGATGGATGCTTCAAACAAAACAATCCACTACCATCTGTTTCCATCTAGCTTGCGCGCAGCGCAAAAGTAGCCCTCTTAGTATCGAACTTAGCAACACTGCTTACTCCAATTACTAAGTTGCAAAGTACGCAAAATTCAAAAACTGAGCATGAGCTACACATTGCAAACTACAAAAGCAGAGGCAATTAGTAACATGTTGACAACCATAACTTTTTTTCCGTGGGGATGCTTGCAGTTTGTTTCAATTCCCGTTACTTTAGTTAATTTCGTATAAGTTCCTTGTAACCGTCATCAGTTTTCTCTTGACTCCGACAATATAGCTGATACATGAAAGAAAGAACAAACCAGAAACAATTAACATCACGATTTTTTCCTCAAGCACCACGTTGGGTGCCATTATAATATTACTAACATTAACAATAAACACATCAAATGTTTTCCATCACCTCGGTTCCCAGAACTCCTGAAGATACACGTTGGCTCTGGATATTGTATCATAGATGCAGTCCCTTTGACTGTTCAGAGATATCTCTAAACACGCCCAAAGATGGAAACAACCATGCATGAGCAGCGCCTATTAGACGGAGGGGGGTCCGACAGCCGATCAGTTCCAGTCGCTTCACCAGGAAGGAGGTACACAGCTAGTGTTGTCTGTAGTTCAACCATGCCTAGACGGTCAATACCGCGGTTCGATCGCGTCCGCATTGTTACTTTGTGCCAGGAAGGGCAGAGTTCAGGCGTCTCGGAATGAACCAAAGCGATGTTGTTCGGACATGGAGGAGATACAGAGAAACAGGAACTGTCGATGACATGCCTCGCTCAGGCCACCCAAAAGGCTACCAGTGGATGATTGCTACCTATGGAATACAGCTACGAGGAATCCTGACGACAACGCCACCATGTTGAATAATGCTTGTCGTGCAGGACGTCGTCTTACGATTCAAATTGTGCGTAATAGGCTGCACGATACGCAACTTCACTCCCGACGTCCATGGCAAGGTTCATCTTTGCGACCACGACACCAAACAGCGTGGTAGAAATGAGCATAACAACATGACGAATGGACCGCTCAGGATTGGCATCACGTTCTCTTCACCGTTGAGTGTCGCATATGTATTCAACCAGACAATCGTCGGAGACGTGTTTGGAGGCAACCCGGTCACGCCGAACGCTTCAGACACACTGTCTAGCGAGTGCAGCAAGGTAGAGGTTCCCTGCTATTTTGGGGTGACATTATGTGGGGCCAACGTACGCCACTGGTGGTCATGGAAGGCGCGCCATAACGGCTGCACGATACGTGAATGTCATCCTCCGGCCGTTAGTGCAACCATATCGGCAGCATATTGGCGAGGCATTCGTCTTTATGGACGACAATTCGCGCCCCCATCGTGCACATCTTGTGAATGACTTCCTTCAGGATAACGACATCGCTCGACTAGAGTGGCCAGCATGTTATCCAGACATGAACCCTATCGAACATGCCAGCGCTGTTTATGGACGACGTGACTCACCAACCACTCTGAGGGATCTACGCCGAATCGCCGTTGAGGAGTGGGACAATCTGGGCCAACAGTGTCTTGAGAACTTGTGGATAGTATGCCACGACGAATACAGGCATGCATCAATGCAGGAGGATGTGCTACTGGGTATTAGAGGTACCGGAGTGTACAGCAATCAGGACGACCACTTTTGAAGGTCTTGCTGCATGGTGGTACATCTTGCAATGCGTGATTTTCATGAGTAATAAAAAGGGCGGAAATGATGTTTACTTTGATCCCTATTCCAATTTTCTGTACAGGTTCCGCAACTCTCGGAACCAAGGTGATGCAAAATTTTTTTGATGTGTGTATAATATTACAATTTTTTGGATGTGGGGAAGTTAATTTCTGATATCTGCTTTAGATATTCCTGACTAAAATTAATTTACCTCCCCAGAAGTCAATTACAGTTTGCCAAATACTCAGTAAGTAATATTATATAGCTGTTAATCATGTCTTCTGGTGGCAAAGCTGAAATGGTGCAATGATCCATAGGAAAAGTTTGCTTGATTATTAACTGATTTGCATCCCGGCATCCAGCATCAGATTCCCATCAGACCGAAGAGAACGTTGACCGACAGCATTGTTCAGAGGCCAATGACCGATCTTGTGTGATTACACTGTGTAATTGCATTGCCCAGATCCTCATAGAAGAGATCGGTAAAAGAGATCTCAGGGACGCTGAAATAAAAGTTTGCCAAAGTAAATGCCGACTAGCCGGCCGGAGTGGCCGAGCGGTTCAAGGCGCTACAGTCTGGAACCGCACGACCGCTACGGTCGCAGGTTCGAATCCTGCCTCGGGCATGGATGTGTGTGATGTCCTTAGGTTAGTTAGGTTTAAGTAGTTCTAAGTTCTAGGGGACTTATGACCACAGCAGTTGAGTCCCATAGTGCTCAGAGCCATTTGAACCATTTTTAAATGCCTATTGAATACTAGTAGCGTTCGACTGTGGCCACCAATGAAGTTGTCAGAAACTTTCCTTCGCCGCAGCCTGAAAAAGTTCTAAAGTGTAACATAATAAATTGAGATGTGTCATTAATGGAAGAGGACATTAGGTTCTTTGATTCAGACACAACTGTTACCATTAAATTAAAGTAATTATTTAACCAAATGTTATATATATGAGAGCGACACATATACAGGGTTATTACAAATGATTGAAGCGATTTCACAGCTCTACAATAACTTTATTATCTGAGATATTTTCAAAATGCTTTGCACACACATACAAAAACTCAAAAAGCTTTTTTAGGCATTCACAAATGTTCGATATGTGCCCCTTTACTGATTCGGCAGACATCAAGCCGATAATCAAGTTCCTCCCACACTCGGTGCAGCATGTCCCCATCAATGAGTTCGAAAGCATCGTTGATGCGAGCTCGCAGTTCTGGCACGTTTCTTGGTAGAGGAGGTTTAAACACTGAATCTTTCACATAACCCCACAGAAAGAAATCGCATGGGGTTAAGTCGGGAGAGCGTGGAGGCCATGACATGAATTGCTGATCATGATCTCCACCACGACCGATCCATCCGTTTTCCAATCACCTGTTTCAGAAATGGCGAACATCATGATGGAAGTGCGGTGGAGCACCATCCTGTGAAAGATGAAGTCGGTGCTGTCAGTCTCCAGTTGTGTGGCATGAGCCAATTTTCTGCGGGCTACGCGTGAAACTTGCCCGCACGCGTTCAACCGTTTCTTCGCTCACAGCAGGCCGACCCGTTGATTTCCCCTTACAGAGGCATCCAGAAGCTTTAAACTGCGCATACCATCGCCGAATGGAGTTAGCAGTTGGTGGATCTTTGTTGAACTTCGTCCTGAAGTGTCGTTGCACTGTTATGACTGACTGATGTGAGTGCTTTTCAAGCACGACATACGCTTTCTCGGCTCCTGTCGCCGTTTTGTCTCACTGCGCTCTCGAGAGCTCTGACGGCAGAAACCTGAAGTGCGGCTTCAGCCGAACAAAACTTTATGAGTTTTTCTACGTATCTGTAGTGTGTCGTGACCATATGTCAATGAATGGAGCTACAGTGAATTTATGAAATCGGTTTAATCATTTGTAATAGCCCTGTATTTTGTGTGACAGCAATCAATAACAATTGAGAAAGAGTGAGAGAGAGAGAGAAGTCAGAACAAATTATGGCGACTGCTTTCAACTTGCTTTACAGAGCACTTTTTATAAAGTTTCGATTTATAAACATTTCCCCGGAACATTCTTTATATGAACAGTAAAAAATACTTTTCTCTTAAATTTTGATCTTTTCTTCTTAATTTACAGAATGATTTACACAGAGGAAATTTATTCTTAATTATTAATTAAACGTTTGGGGCATATTTCATTAACAGTTCAAAAAAGCAATATTTCACTGCCACTTGGAAGAAAAAGAAGAAGAAGAAGGAAAGACTAAAACTGCAGCACAGCAACTGACGTATAGGCTAAGTACAAAACCTGTCCTAAGTGTCAAATTAAGTGAACGAATACACACTCTTGACAGTGTGTCTTCGTTTTTTTGATTCCACATTTAGCCATGGAAATAAAAGCGCAGTTTTACCCTATTAATCAGTCTTTATGATTATAAGAGTCCAGATTATGCGGTTTTACATCTGACTCTTCATGTTCTGTGTGGAACAAAAGAATTCTCAGTACTGTTATCCATATTTTGTCGCCTTATTGGCACGTTTTCATCAAAAGACATATGCGAATGTCGGTCTGACTTTGCACAGGCTTATTTGACCAAAACCCTACATATTTTTCCCATGCTGATACAGGTAGACTGTAGGAAGAGCAATTAATCGATCCGGTGCGTCATCTCGAATGGTTATCGTGGTTCGGTCGACCTTCACTGTCACTATACTCACGCACGGCTCTGGCTCACCGGGACTCTAGGAACGCATTTCATACTTCATTTGAAATTTAGTAGTCCCGAAGTCGGGAGCCTGAGAAGAACAAAGGGATTTGTCTTATCTGTTTGGGGCTCGGGGATGCTTTCACTGAATGAAGTGTTCAGAGTGTTTTTCAAGATGCAGCGGAGAAGTTTCTCATCGTTCGCCTAACAGCTTCGCGTTTACGGTCTTGTTATTATATGTAGAGGGAGCAGAACCAATTAGAATGCCCGTAGGCGGGGAACCAGCCAAGCACACTGCACATACAGCGCTGATTAGCCGAGTTGCGTTAATATTTAACAGCTTTCGGGAGTTGCTTCGAGTTCGCAATATCGGGGACTTGGCATCGCCCGGTCGTGGAGGTCAGAAGGCAGGTCTGGCGAGACGTGGACGCCTGGTCTTCCATCAGTTCCCGGTTAGTTTCATTGACAGAGTTTATCACTATGGTGTGGGTGCGCGACGTTACAAGGCAGCATTTCATTGCAGTGCCACTCGTCATACAGCCGTGGTCCAGGAGTAGCGACTTCGCCTAGGAATCAAAACACCGTCGCTCCCGGGTTCGAACCACGTCACTGCTTAAACCTCCATTAAAAATTATCAGCAATGATGGTGGTCGAAAACTTCCGCCATAAGAAGTCACCCTCATTCTGCAAAAAGCCATGTGAAAGAGGGCAGAGGATAGGACAGAGGTTCAGGGCACTCTATTGCCCTTGGAGAGGGAAATTGCCCTAGAAGGTGGAAGAATGAGCAACGATCAGCGGCATGAGAACGCAGAATCCAACGGAAACCACTATCATAAAAACACACGATATATCTCCACAGCACATGTGGACTGGAGTTGAGACAGCCTTATGATGATCTCTCCATTTGCAAAAGATTCCGGACTCGCCTCGCATTCGCATCTCTGGGAAGGGATTGGGACTGCAGATGGGGAAGTGACCATGAGAGAAAGATTAAATAACTGACGGAAGGATAACGTTCTACGAGTCGCAGAATGGAATTTTGAAAGTTTGAAATTCCTAGGGAAGGTAGAAAACATGGAAAGAGGATACAGCCCTTTATAAAAAAAGCTAAGTCTCAGTCTAGATTTAGTGGGATCAATGAAGTGAAATGGAAAGAATGCAAGGATTTCTGGTCAGATGAGTACAGAGTAATATCATCAACAGCAGAAAATTGTATAACGGGAATAGGATTCGTTATGAATAGGAGGCTGTGTTCATCAGAATCGACAGCAAAACATCACTGAGAAGAATACCTCAGCTATACATGCTGACGTCGCAAGCAAAAGATGAAGAGACACAGGAAGTATATAAGGATATTAAACGGGTAATTCTGTATGTAAAGGAACATGGAAACCCAATAGTCATGGGCGATTGGAATGTGGAGGTAGGGGAAGGGGTAGAAGAAAGGTTTACGGGAAATATGGGCTTGGTAGTAGGAATGAGAGAGAAGAAGGACTAATTGAGTTCTGGAATAAATGTCAGCAAGTAATAGCGAGTACTCTCTTCAAGAATCACAAGAGGATGAGGTATACTTAGAAAAGGCCGGGAGATGCGGGAAGATCGTAGTTAGATTACAGCATGGTAAGACAGAGTTACCTAAATCAGAGCCGCGCGGTGTAGCCGCGCACTCTGAGGCGTTCTGTCACGGTTCGCGCTGCTCCTCCCGGCGAAGGTTCGAGTCCTCCCTCGGGCACGGGTGTGTGTGTTGTCCTTAGCGTAAGGTGGTTTAAGTTAGATTAAATAGTGTGTCACCATAGGGGCCGATGACCTCAGCAGTTTTGTTCCAGAAGGTCTTACCACAAATTAAAATTTAAATTTACCTAAATCAGGTAGTGGATTGTAAGGCGTGCCCAGGAACAGATGTAGACACAGATCACAGTATAGTAGTGATGAAGAGTAGCCTGAAGTTCAGTTAATTAGTCACGAAGAATCAGTACGCGAAGAAGTGGGATCGTGAGCACTAAAGAAGAGATACGCTTGAAGTTCTCTAAGGCTATAGATACTGCAGTAATGAACTGCTCAGTGGGCAGTTCAGCTGAAGAGGAATATCGACATATTTTTCATAACTACTTATCAAAACCACTTCATTTACAGCTTAACGATGCCAGTCGCGTAAAAATGGAAATATACATTTCCATCACAACTGTTTCAGAAAAACAGCTGTTTCAGTTTGATGAGCATTATACAGGGTGAGTCATCTAACGTTACCGCTGGATATATTGCGTAAACCACATCAAATACTGCCGCACCGATTCCACAGACCGAACGTGAGGAGAGGGGTTAGTGTAATTGTTTAATACAAACCATAAAAAAATGCACGGAAGTATGTTTTTTAACACAAACCAACGTTATTTAAAATGGAACCACGTTAGTTTTGTTAGCACATCTGAACATATAAACAAATACGTAATCAGTGCCGTTTGTTGCATTGTAAAATATTAATTACATTCGGAGATATTGTAACCTAAAGTTGACGCTTGAGTACCACTCCTCCGCTGTTCGATCGTGTGTATCGGAGAGCACCGAATTACGTAGGGATCCAATGGGAACGGTGATGGACCTTAGGTACAGAAGAGACTGGAATAGCACATTACGTCCACATGCTAACACCTTTTTATTGGTCTTTCACTGACGCACATGTACATTACCATGAGGGGTGGGGTACACGTACACACGTGGTTTCCGTTTTCAATTACGGAGTGGAATAGAGTGTGTCCCGACATGTCAGGCCAATAGATGTTCAATATGGTGGCCAGCATTTGCTGCACACACTTGCAATCTCTGGCCTAATGAATGTCGTATACGCCGCAGTACATCTGGTGTAATGTCGCCGCAGGCTGCCACAATACGTTGTTTCATATCCTCTGGGTTGTAGGCACATCACGGTACACATTCTCCTTTAACGTACCCACAGAAAGAAGTCCAGAGGTGTAAGATCAGGAGAACGGGATGGCCAATTTATGCGTCCTCAACGTCCTATGAAACGCCCGTCGAACATCCTGTCAAGGGTCAGCCTAGTGTTAATTGCGGAATGTACAGGTGCGCCATCATGCTGATACCACATACGTCGACGCGTTTCCAGTGGGACATTTTCGAGCAACGTTGGCAGATCATTCTGTAGAAACGCAGTGCTCTCCGATACACACGATCGAACAGCGGAGGAGTGGTACTCAAGCGTTAACTTTAGGTTACAATATCTCCGGATGTAATTAACATTTTACAATGCAACAAACGGCACTGATTACGTATTTGTTTATATGTTCAGATGTGCTAACAAAACTAACGGGGTTCCATTTAAAAAAACGTAGGTTTGTGTTAAAAAACATACTTCAGTGCATTTTTGTATGGTTTTTATTAACCAGTTACACTAGCCCCTCTCCTCACGTTCGGTCTGTGGAATCGATTCGTCAGTATTTGATGTGGTTTACGAAATATATCCAGCGGTAATGTTAGGTTACTCACTCTGTATAGAAGTCAACATTATGAATACCCTCGCAGAGAATGCGCAGTGTTAAAACGGTTGCTTCGTGCCTCTCACTATTATATTTGATGTTATCAGTCACTTTGATTAAAGCGATCTCTGTTCTATGTTTTTTCAGAAGCCTCATTGGCGTTTATTGTTGATTTTATAAGTTTTAAGGTCATCACTCAGCTTTTCATTAACAATGTCCTCCAATGCCTAAGAGACTGCAGATAACCTGCTGATCGCCTGTAGTCGCCTGATAATTGTTTGTTACCATTCACGAGCACTGGTCGAATTAAGCATTGCTTGCAGTCAGCGGGATACATAGCAGTAACAAGAGATAGATTGAAAATGTCTTTAAGTACGGCACAATAATGTCAGCAATGTTTTTAAACCTATCTATATGGGCTCCATCATTATATACCTCCAAAGAAAATATTGTTACAACTCCTTAAAAGAAAGTTTCTCAATTCGTCTGTCGATGCTTTGAAAACACTCCCAGATTTTGCACTTCCAATGACGAAGACACGCGGTTTTTATGCACAGTGCCACAGGATTCAACTTGCTGTATAGTATACAGCAGACGTGCTGATTTTGGTGATGTGCCTGTCTTGCTTCGCTTTGCTCCACAGCTTTCAGTACACGACATACAGTACACACTAGTGTGAAAAACTGAACGTCGAAAGTGACTATCACATGACGTTACACTGCCAAGTAACGTAGCTCGATGAATTGTGGACCACACATAAGAAGAATTGCTACAGTTTAGTAGAGAAAGTAACTCAAAGAAATACACAATCAAAGGAAATAACATTTTTTCTAAGACAATAATTACGCTAAACTCGCGGCGATTTATGACGGCCTCCTGAACATTACATAAGGCGGGACATTTTAATATAGTGGTAGATCACCTGGAACGGTAGCGCTTACCCTGACACGTGACCCCATGTTGCAAACAAGGTTGATGACGAATTCTTGTGAGAGGGCATTCCATTCCTCCAACATCACGTTTGATAAGTGTCAGGTGGTCTTCGGTGTATGTGGACGTGTTGCAATACGTCTCCGCAAAGCATTCCTCATGTGTTCGATTAGACTGAAGTCGGTGGTACGTACCCTCATATGGCGAAAGGTGGGAACACCTAATGCACCCATGAACAATGTCGAATGTGATCGCTTTGGTGATCCAGGTGTTATGGAGACAGAATGTTGCATGGGCGTACCGCTCTCCAAATGTTTGAACACGGTAGACTCTCCGGTCAAAGCTATTCTGACACTGTAGTCCATCGCCATGAGCATCTTTTCAGGTTTTCATGGGCCTAGCTTCCCCCCCCATGAACCATGGACCTTGCCGCTGGTGGGGAGGCTTGCGTGCCTCAGCGATACAGATGGCCGTACCGTAGGTGCAACCACAACGGAGGGGTATCTGTTGAGAGGCCAGACAAACATGTGGTTCCTGAAGAGGGGCAGCAGCCTTTTCAGTAGTTGCAGAGGCAACAGTCTGGATGATTGACTGATCTGGCCTTGTAACATTAACCAAAACGGCCTTGCTGTGCTGGTACTGCGAACGGCTGAAAGCAAGGGGAAACTACAGCCGTAATTTTTCCCGAGGACATGCAGCTCTACTGTATGATTAAATGATGATGGCGTCCTCTTGGGTAAAATATTCCGGAGGTAAAATAGTCCCCCATTCGGATCTCCGGGCGGGGACTACTCAGGAGGACGTCGTTATCAGGAGAAAGAAAACTGGCGTTCTACGGATCGGAGCGTGGAATGTCAGATCCCTTAATCGGGCAGGTAGGTTAGAAAATTTAAAAAGGGAAATGGATAGGTTAAAGTTAGATATAGTGGGAATTAGTGAAATTCGGTGGCAGGAGGAACAAGACTTTTGGTCGGGTGATTACAGGGTTATAAATACAAAATCAAATAGGGGTAATGCAGGAGTAGGTTTAATAATGAATAAAAAAATAGGAGTGCGGGTTAGCTACTACAAACAGCATAGTGAACGCATTATTGTGGCCAAGATAGACACAAAGCCCATGCCTACTACAGTAGTACAAGTTTATATGCCAACTACCTCTGCAGATGATGAAGAAATAGATGAAATGTATGACGAGATAAAAGAAATTATTCAGGTAGTGAAAGGAGACGAAAATTTAATAGTCATGGGTGACTGGAATTCGTCAGTAGGAAAAGGGAGAGAAGGAAACATAGTAGGTGAATATGGATTGGGGGGAAGGAATGAAAGAGGAAGCCGCCTTGTAGAATTTTGCACAGAGCATAACTTAATCATAGCCAACACTTGGTTCAAGAATCATAAAAGAAGGTTGTATACGTGGAAGAATCCTGGAGATACTAGTAGGTATCAGATAGATTACATAATGGTAAGACAGAGATTTAGGAACCAGGTTTTAAATTGTAAGACATTTCCTGGGGCAGATGTGGATTCTGACCACAATCTATTGGTTATGAACTGCAGATTGAAACTGAAGAAACTGCAAAAAGGTGGGAATTTAAGGAGATGGGCCCTGGATAAACTGAAAGAACCAGAGGTTGTAGAGAGTTTCAGGGAGAGCATAAGGGAACAATTGACAGGAATGGGGGAAAGAAATACAGTAGAAGAAGAATGGGTAGCTCTGAGAGATGAAGTAGTGAAGGCAGCAGAGGATCAAGTAGGTAAAAAGACGAGGGCTAATAGAAATCCTTGGGTAACAGAAGAAATATTGAATTTAATTGATGAAAGGAGAAAATACAAAAATGCAGTAAATGAAGCAGGCAAAAAGGAATACAGACGTCTCAAAAATGATATCGACAGGAAGTGCAAAATGGCTAAGCAGGGATGGCTAGAGGACAAATGTAAGGATGTAGAGGCTTGTCTCACTAGGGGTAAGATAGATACTGCCTACAGGAAAATTAGAGAGACCTTTGGAGAGAAGAGAACCACTTGTATGAATATCAAGAGCTCAGATGGCAACCCAGTTCTAAGCAAAGAAGGGAAGGCAGAAAGGTGGAAGGAGTATATAGAGGGTTTATACAAGGGCGATGTACTTGAGGACAATATTATGGAAATGGAAGAGGATGTAGATGAAGACGAAATGGGAGATACGATACTGCGTGAAGAGTTTGACAGAGCACTGAAAGACCTGAGTCGAAACAAGGCCCCCGGAGTAGACAACATTCCAGTAGAACTACTGACGGCCTTGGGAGAGCCAGTCCTGACAAAACTCTACCATCTGGTGAGCAAGATGTATGAAACAGGCGAAATACCCTCAGACTTCAAGAAGAATGTAATAATTCCAATCCCAAAGAAAGCAGGTGTTGACAGATGTGAAAATTACCGAACTATCAGTTTAATAAGTCACAGCTGCAAAATACTAACGCGAATTCTTTACAGACGAATGGAAAAACTGGTAGAAGCCGACCTCGGGGAAGATCAGTTTGGATTCCGTAGAAATGTTGGAACACGTGAGGCAATACTGACCTTACGACTTATCTTGGAAGAAAGATTAAGAAAAGGCAAACCTACGTTTCTAGCATTTGTAGACTTAGAGAAAGCTTTTGACAATGTTAACTGGAATACTCTCTTTCAAATTCTGAAGGTGGCAGGGGTAAAATACAGGGAGCGAAAGGCTATTTACAGTTTGTACAGAAACCAGATGGCAGTTATAAGAGTCGAGGGGCATGAAAGGGAAGCAGTGGTTGGGAAAGGAGTAAGACAGGGTTGTAGCCTCTCCCCGATGTTATTCAATCTGTATATTGAGCAAGCAGTAAAGGAAACAAAAGAAAAATTCGGAGTAGGTATTAAAATTCATGGAGAAGAAGTAAAAACTTTGAGGTTCGCCGATGACATTGTAATTCTGTCAGAGACAGCAAAGGACTTGGAAGAGCAGTTGAACGGAATGGACAGTGTCTTGAAAGGAGGATATAAGATGAACATCAACAAAAGCAAAACGAGGATAATGGAATGTAGTCAAATTAAGTCGGGTGATGCTGAGGGAATTAGATTAGGAAATGAGACACTTAAAGTAGTAAAGGAGTTTTGCTATTTAGGGAGTAAAATAACCGATGATGGTCGAAGTAGAGAGGATATAAAATGTAGACTGGCAATGGCAAGGAAAGCGTTTCTTAAGAAGAGGAATTTGTTAACATCGAGTATAGATTTAAGTGTCAGGAAGTCGTTTCTGAAAGTATTTGTATGGAGTGTAGCCATGTATGGAAGTGAAACATGGACGATAACTAGTTTGGACAAGAAGAGAATAGAAGCTTTCGAAATGTGGTGCTACAGAAGAATGCTGAAGATAAGGTGGGTAGATCACGTAACTAATGAGGAGGTATTGAATAGGATTGGGGAGAAGAGAAGTTTGTGGCACAACTTGACTAGAAGAAGGGCTCGGTTGGTAGGACATGTTTTGAGGCATCAAGGGATCACAAATTTAGCATTGGAGGGCAGTGTGGAGGGTAAAAATCGTAGAGGGAGACCAAGAGATGAATACACTAAGCAGATTCAGAAGGATGTAGGTTGCAGTAGATACTGGGAGATGAAGAAGCTTGCACAGGATAGAGTAGCATGGAGAGCTGCATCAAACCAGTCTCAGGACTGAAGACCACAACAACAACAGCTTCATGTGTATTGATGACAGTGGGAGATGGTATCGAACTGTGCGGGAGTAGCAGCCCTTGAAACGAGATGATTTTCCGCGAATGGACTATCCTGCCCGTATCCCCAATTTGTATCCCACCGATCGCGCACGGGATGCACTCAAGAGATCTATTTCATCAGGTCTACTTGCACCGGCGATCATACTTTAGCTGTCAACCGCACTGGTGGAACAATGGAGCGCCCTGACACAAGAATTCCGTACCAATCTTGTGGTCAGCATCGGAACACGTTGCAGAGGATGGGTTATCGTCTATGGTGATCATAAATACTATTCAGACCAATGTCTCGCACTTTTTAATGTCCCGGGCACCATCAGAAATCGTGAAGACTTCATCGTCTTTCAATAAAAGTGTAATTTTTGTTCGTATTATTGTATAATCCTTTCTGTTACCTTCGATACTAGTCTGGATTATACTACACTGTAGCAGTTTTTTTTCCACGAATAGTTCATCGAGCCACGTTACCTGGCAGTGAAACATCACGGGAAAGTTACCTACGTTGTTAAGTTTTCACATAAGTGAAGTCAAAATGTTGGATTTCTCTCGAATCTCATGAGACTATATCATGGCATCTCTCAACATCTGGGCCTATCCGAATTGCGTGTATGAAGTTGAAGCGCTGTCTTCCCAAGAAAAATTCCCCGACCTGTCCGTGACACAACAATGTCGGAGCAAGTCCGACGTCAATAACGAGAGTCGTTCAATAAGTAATGTACCGCATTTTTTCTGAAACCGTTTTGCTTTTATTCAAGATTCTAATACACCATATTCTTTTCCACTCTTTTACAAAATACTGTTTTTCTGCATAATTTCCGTTCAATGTGACGACCTTACGCCTCTCAACTGGGAGCGCCCTTATGCCCGCATGTATCACTCTGCTGGTCGACGTCGGGGCCAATGTCTTGCTGCATCAATAATCATCCACGTACTGCTTCCCGCGGTGTGCATCATTTATTGGGCCAAACAGATGGAAGTCAGATTGCAATATCCATGCTGTACGGCGAATGAAGAAGGAAAGTCCAATGAAGTTCTTTGAGCTCCTCTTAGGTGTGGAGACTTGTATAAGGCTTTACGTTGTCTTGGAGAAGGAGACGTTCGTTTGAATTTTTATAGTGACTAACACAGTGAAGTTACTTCTTTAGTTTCCTGAGGGTATCACAATGAACTTCAGAGTCGATCGTTGCACCATGATGGAGCACATCAAACACAATATCCCCCTCAGAATTCCAGCAGATTGTAGCCATGACTTTACCAGATAAGTGTGAGGCTTTGACGTTTTTCTGCGATGGAGAGGTGGAGTGACGTAACTCCATGGATTTCCGTTTTGTTTCAGTTCGAATTGATGAACTCATGCTTCACCGCCTGAACGAAGTTTGACAAAAATTGTCACGATCAGCCTGGTAAAGCGCCATTTATGTTCTTCTGTTAAGCGGTGAGGAATCAGTGTGCATATACCTATGATTACACCAACTGGTGGACGAGTGTGTCAATACTACCAACAGTCACGTCCAGTTGGACAGTGATGTGTTTCATCGTGATATAGCGATCACCTTGAATAAGAGTTCTGCACGTTCCAAAATTGCAGAAGTCACAGTTGTGCGCGGCAGGTCGGTACGCGGGAGGAATTACAGGTTTGCGCGACATTATTGCGGTTGTGACAGTCGCCTTGCCCAACGACTCACCGTGGTTTTATTTGCTGCCAGATCTCCCTAGACATTCTGCAATGGCCTATGAATATCTACGATTCTGTGGTTTTCCGCCAATATAAATTCAAAATCGTTTAAATGGCTCTGAGCACTAAACTTCTGAGGTCATCAGTCCCCTAGAACTTAGAACTACTTAAACCTAACTAACCTAAGGGCATCACACACATCCATGCCTGAGGGAGGATTCGAACATGCGACCGCAGCGGTTGTGCGGTTCCAGACTTTAGCGCCTAGAGCCGCTAGGCCACCCCGGCCGGCAATACAAATTAATTTACAGCTTTCGTCTTGGACGCACCCTAGTTACAGACGACATTTCGAAGGCGGCTTAGGACTACAGTGATGTCAGCTATCAGAACTTCATGAAATTAGAGGACTGAAGTGGGAATCATCCATGATGTCACACAACAAATTCCACATTTTTTCAACCGAAAATGTACGAGGAAAACATGCGTTACCTTACGTATTTGACTCCCCTGGTACATTTTAACACCAGTATCCACGAGTCAGAGAGCCAGATAAAACATGTTTCTATTGACTTGTCAGGAGATGATGCAACTGGTATGATAATTTTTTCAACCGAATCAGCAAATGCATCGATGTTCAAAGGGGTGCATCACTCCGGTGAAGAGGGACCTGTAACTCGTTCTTACTGCCACTTTCCTCGTCATTTCAGTTGATATTGTAAGCAGTAAATAAAACTACGTGATCTCTTAGTACATGCTTAACTTTTTTTTGTCAGTGATTTCGAAAGAGGAATGGTTTCTCATCTACTAGCCCAATGTGAGCTCTAGCTGTCTGTTTTGTAGTGGGAAAGAGATGGAAATCTGGCAGTCCACCATTTTACTGCCCCGCAGCCGAATTCCTGAAGTGGTCAGAGGGCGATGTGGGGCCGTCGCAGCAGTGTTCCGGGTCCCGTAAGCGGCGTCATAAGAAACGGTAACAGGACAGGAGGAGGCAGTGCAGCCGCCCACGGGCGTTACCCGCTCGTTACCTGCCGGTGGACACTGGGCAGCGGGCAGCGGTCACGGGGCGATTCCTCGTTAGGCCGCCTATCTGCGGTGACCATCAGCTCCACCAAAAGGACGGCGAGGACTCGCGGGCCGCCCAGGCGAGGCCTTAATGAACGAATGGCTACACTTGCGTAAATCAGACCCCGCTCATTCCCTCCAGTCAGCTCCGCCCCTGCCTTCGTCCGCAGCGAGCAGAATTCACTGCGTCACGGTCTCGTCGTTCCCTGGCTGTAGCTGACTAGCATCGTTAAGTGCGACACTATACAAGCAGTGTAGTTTATACTACTGTACAAATACATCTTGTGGTTTAACGCTGTTAACAAAAATCTCTAAAAGTTATTGATGGATTCACTTCATACACCGGGTGATCAAAAAGTCAATATAAATTTTAAACTTAATAAACCATGGAATAATGTAGATAGAGAGGTAAAAATTGACACACATACTTGGAATGGCATGGGGATTTATTAGAACCCAAAAAAAGTTCACAAAATGTCCGACAGATGGCGCTGGACAGCAAACCGTCAGTGACTGCGCATGACAATCGTCATGCTTGGCCTCCCAGGTCCCCAGACCTCAGTCCATGCGATTATTGGCTTTGGGGTTACCTGAAGTGCGCAAGTGTATCGTGATCGACCGACATCCCTAGGGATGCTGAAAGACAACATCCGACGCCAATGCCTCACCATAACTCCGGACATGCTTTACAGTGCTGTTCACAACATTATTCCTCGACTACAGCTATTGTTGAGGAATGATGATGGTCATATTGCGCATTTCCTATAAAGAACATCATCTGTTTTGTCTCACTTTGTTATGCTAATTATTGCTATTCTGATCAGATGAAGCTCCATCTGTCGGACATTTTTTGAACTTTTGTATTTTTGTGGTTCTAATAAAACCCCATGTCATTCCAAGCATGTGTGTCAATTTGTACCTCTCTACCTACATTATTCCTTGATTTATTCAGTTTTCAAATTTATACTGACTTTTTGATCACCCGGTATTTACACGATGCTCTAATAAACATTAGGAAGGACATAAACTATAAATATTTTTAAATATGTATTTTATATACACTGATCACCCAGAACATTATGACCACAGACATACAATCGATATAAACTCGTCCAGGCGATAGCATCGTCACCTGGGGAGGAATGACTGCTAGTTAGGCACACTCATGGTGCATGTATTATCAGTAATCGTGCTGTCCTTGCGTGGAATGGGGAAGACATGCGATCTATCTAAATTTGGCCGAGGGCATATTGTGGAGGCCTGGAGGTTCGGCACAAAGATTTCGGAAACTGTACGACTTGTTCGGTGTTCGAAGAGTGTTGTGGTGAGTGTCCTCAACACGTGGCGAAACCAAAGTGAAACCACTTCTGGACGTCGTGGGATTGGGCGGCCATCCCGCGTTACAGATGTCGGATGTCGTAGGCTGGCCAGACTAGTAAAACAGGATAAACGGCGAATTCAGGGGAACTAACATCAGACATTAGTGCTGGGCACAGTGTAAGTTTGTCTGAACACACAGTGCACCGAACACTCCCAATGATGGGCCTCCGCCGCCGACGGCCCTTGCATTTCCCAATGTTAACACCACGGCATCGGCAACTACGACTGAAATGGTGACGTGACGATCGATGCTGGAGTTTGGTGCCGTGGCAGAGCATTGCATGGCCTGATGACTTCCGTTACCTTCGTCATCACGCCGATGGGAGGCAGCGAATCCGTCGTCTTCCAGGAGAACAACTACTTGATCTCTGTACTGCGGAACGAAGACAAGCTGACGGCGGCCCCACTATGCTCCGAGGAACATTCACGAGGGCAACCGTAGGTTTACTGCAGCTTGTGTAAGGCACCATGACGGACAAGCAGTATCGTACACTGGTTGCAGACCACGTACACCTCTTCACAATGATCATGTTTCCCGACGGCAACGGCAATTTTCAGCAAGAAAATGCGCCATGTTGTAAGTAGGCTGTTTATGTTTTCTCTATGTAAGTAGGCTGTTTATGTTTTCTTTATGTAAGTAGGCTGTTTATATTTTCTTATTGGCAACGTTACGTAGCACTCTGTATGAAAATCACTGGCTGTGCTGTGTGCAGCCTGTGGCTAGTTTGCATTGTTGTCTGCCATTGTTGTCATGAACTGCTATAGCTGGATGTGAACAGCGCGTAGCGTTGCACAGTTAGAGGTGAGCCGCCAGCAGTGGTGGATGTGAGGAGAGAGATGGCGGAGTTTTGAAATTACATATATTATGACTTGTGATGATATTAAGGTAAATACATTGTTTGTTCTCTATTAACATCTTTCATTTGCTAACTATCCCTATCAGTAGTTAGTGCCTTCTGTAGTTTGAATCTTTTATTTAGCTGGCAGTAGTGGCGCTCGCTGTATTGCAGTAGTTCGAGTAACGAAGATTTTTGTGAGGTAAGTGATTTCTGAAAGGTATAGTTTAATGTTACTCAGGGCCATTCTTTTGCAGGGATCTTTGATAGTCAGATTGCGTTGCGCTAAAAATATTGTGTGTCACTTTAGTGAATGTTTGAGTACGTTCAGTTTTGCTCAGCTGTTTGAAAAGCAAATAGTGTAAGAGGTTTATTAGCACAGTCATGTATAAATTCTTCTAAGGGGACGTTTCATATGTCGACCCTTAGCCTAGGATACCTCACTGGAATCTTCTGATTTTTTCTTGTAGTTTGTGTATTTAGTGTAGCTTTTGTTTATTGCTAGCGCGTAATTGTAGAGAGAATCAGCTACGCTTGCAATTAACTAGATATTATTTTCAGTGCTATGTTAATGTGTTCTCCTATTTTTGGGACTTTTATCCATTGTGGATGTGGAACACTGCGACTGTGGTGTGAAAAGGTTTTCAGAAATTACTGCAACCAGTCGCCTTTTATGTAGATGTATTTTATTTAACCATGACCGGTTTCGAGCTGCCTAGCAACTCATCATCAGATGGTATATACATTTAGTGCTTTTTTGTACCCATTGTGTGGGTGGTTGAGTATCTGTGGCTAGACAGAAACGAGAACAAATAATCGCTACATGTGGTACAGTAACACGAAATATTTACAGTATAATTTATGTTTAACGTATAAGAGCAAATAATCAATACATGTGGTACAGTTACATGAAATATTTACAGTTTAATTTACGTTTTGAGGTGTTACTTACAGATAAATCTTTCTGCAGGTATATATATCTCTTTTAGGACGTATTTTTGAAACCATTGTGTCTTGTTTTTCACAATTTCACAAGTTAAAACTTTCACTAGATGTATATTACTTTTATGAGGCACTGTTGGAAACATATATCTTGTTTTTCGTAAACATCGCTGAACACACTTAGCCACAGATACGAATACAGGATTTACACATTATAAACAAGCCAAAGATTGCAATATAACTACAGTATCAAAGATTTCAAGTTGACCAGAGGCATTATTAGTCATCGCACACACTGACAAGAGATTTGTCTTTATTACATAGAAAATAAATGTAAATTAGCTTAAACTATTAAAATGTTTATTTATAAATTAACTGTGCAATTTTAACAGGTATATAAAACTAAATTTTTTACATTATATTTCAGTTACATTTAAGATTATTGGTATTGAGAGTATTATGACAGCTAATTTCTTGCTTCTTCCATTGGCTGATCTTGGCATATGATGTCAGGGATGAGAGGTTGATGGTTAACTTGAAATAATAAGTAATGCTGGTACTTGAAAGGGTGTGGAAAAGGAGTTGGCGGTGGTGGTGGTGGGGGGGGGGGGTGTATAGGAAAAAGGAGAGGGGGGGGTTGAGAGAGTGATGTGGAGAGAGAAGAGAGCTGAAGGGGGGGGGGAGAAGTGGTATAAGCTTTTATGTGTGTGTGTGTGTGGTGGGGGGCATTTTGTTTCTGAATGACTGTTTAGTTTTTTAAGTTCAAAGAATCCTTAAAATTCTGAAAGAAGGAGTTATTCGCCAATTCTGTCTGCTCATTTAAAATGGTATGTGGGGAATTATGTTTGTGGGTGAAAATCTCTAATTGTTCGAGAAGATCCATCTTGAATCCCTTGTCTACAGTGTGTAGGATTTGAAGGTTAGTTTTAATGTCTGTTATGGAATGTTTATTGTCTGCTAGATGGGTAGCAAAAGTGGATCTATTTAAGTTGTTTAGGCGAAGTGCATCAGTGTGCTCTTTGTATCGGATCTCAAAATTTCTACCTGTTTGCCCTATGTAGTAGCAGGAGCAGCTGTCACATCTTAATTTATATATACCAGATTTTTTTTTTTTTTTTTTTTTTTTGGTAGGGTGTGCTGGCTATTTTGGTGTTGAAGAAGAAACCAAATTCGTTTGTATGCCGTTTCTCGGCAATATCTCATACAAACTTGCTAAGCTATTCAAACCACATAATGTCAAAATAAGTTTTCACACTAACAACAAAATACAGAACAAAATAGTCCACAACACCAAAATAGCCAGCACACCCTACCAAAAATCTGGTATATATAAATTAAGATGTGACAGCTGCTCCTGCTACTACATAGGGCAAACAGGTAGAAATTTTGAGATCCGATACAAAGAGCACACTGATGCACTTCGCCTAAACAACTTAAATAGATCCACTTTTGCTACCCATCTAGCAGACAATAAACATTCCATAACAGACATTAAAACTAACCTTCAAATCCTACACACTGTAGACAAGGGATTCAAGATGGATCTTCTCGAACAATTAGAGATTTTCACCCACAAACATAATTCCCCACATACCATTTTAAATGAGCAGACAGAATTGGCGAATAACTCCTTCTTTCAGAATTTTAAGGATTCTTTGAACTTAAAAAACTAAACAGTCATTCAGAAACAAAATGCCCCCCACCACACACACACACACATAAAAGCTTATACCACTTCTCCCCCCCCCTTCAGCTCTCTTCTCTCTCCACATCACTCTCTCAACCCCCCCCTCTCCTTTTTCCTATACACCCCCCCCCCCCACCACCACCACCGCCAACTCCTTTTCCACACCCTTTCAAGTACCAGCATTACTTATTATTTCAAGTTAACCATCAACCTCTCATCCCTGACATCATATGCCAAGATCAGCCAATGGAAGAAGCAAGAAATTAGCTGTCATAATACTCTCAATACCAATAATCTTAAATGTAACTGAAATATAATGTAAAAAATTTAGTTTTATATACCTGTTAAAATTGCACAGTTAATTTATAAATAAACATTTTAATAGTTTAAGCTAATTTACATTTATTTTCTATGTAATAAAGACAAATCTCTTGTCAGTGTGTGCGATGACTAATAATGCCTCTGGTCAACTTGAAATCTTTGATACTGTAGTTATATTGCAATCTTTGGCTTGTTTATAATGTGTAAATCCTGTATTCGTATCTGTGGCTAAGTGTGTTCAGCGATGTTTACGAAAAACAAGATATATGTTTCCAACAGTGCCTCATAAAAGTAATATACATCTAGTGAAAGTTTTAACTTGTGAAATTGTGAAAAACAAGACACAATGGTTTCAAAAATACGTCCTAAAAGAGATATATATACCTGCAGAAAGATTTATCTGTAAGTAACACCTCAAAACGTAAATTAAACTGTAAATATTTCATGTAACTGTACCACATGTATTGATTATTTGCTCTTATACGTTAAACATAAATTATACTGTAAATATTCCGTGTTACTGTACCACATGTAGCGATTATTTGTTCTCGTTTCTGTCTAGCCACAGATACTCAACCACCCACACAATGGGTACAAAAAAGCACTAAATGTATATACCATCTGATGATGAGTTGCTAGGCAGCTCGAAACCGGTCATGGTTAAATAAAATACATCTACATAAAAGGCGACTGGTTGCAGTAATTTCTGAAAACCTTCTCCTATTTTTGCACTTCAAATTGTGCTTTTCTGTGTTATCGTGTGAAATATTGTGACAATAATGGCGTGTGAAAAACGTAACACTAGGCTCCAAACTAAACTGAGAAATAATAGTGACAACGAGCGTAGCTTATCAGCGCCGCCGAGTAATGAATTTACTAATGTTCAAAATAGTAATTTGGTAACTGTGCACAGGGAAATGGAGCGGGCGTCAAACAATGGTGTAGACAGTGAAACAGGTAGTGAACAGGGAAGCATTATCGATCGATCGGTCGGCAACAGCTCGCCTCAGGAATCGGGAATGACAGAACACAATATTGCAAATACTGTAGACTCAGGTTTTGGGTTCTCACCGTTTTTTCAAATGAGTCAAGACACATTTTCCGCTTGTCAAAATGTGAATGTTGCTGGTGCAAATTCACTGCCGAAAAGTACTGAGGAACATGTTTCAGACACCAATGCATTGTTATTACAATTAATACAACAAATGGGACAAACACAGCAAAAGCTTCAAAAGTTAGACACAATGGAACAAAATCAGAGACAAACACAGCAACAGTTAGACACAATGGAACAAAATCTTCAAAAGTTAGACACAATGGAACAAAAGCTTCAAAAGTTAGATTCAGTGGAACATAAGCTTGAACAAACACGTGAAGATTTAACTACTGAGTTACATAACATTGAATCGAAATGTCAAAAAGTCTGTAATGACGTAAAAACACAAATTTGTGAGCATTTTCAACCTATTTTTTCGCGGCATGAAAATGCATTACAGAATCACGAAGCAGTCATAAAAGAACTCCAAACTATTGTTCATGAAAATCATGAGACCTTGTGGGCTAAAATTGACTCAGTTGCAATTACCGATTCGGTTACGCAACTTGCGAAAACTCAGGAAAACTTAAAGGACACAGTAGAAAGACACATGGAGGAAATTAGTTCATTATCAGAGAAAGTAGTTGAACTTTCGGATCAGCTAAATAATTTATCTACGAAGGTAGATGATAATCTGAATGACGCAAAACCGGTAGTCTTTAATGACACAGAAGAGAGCGAACAAATTAGGAAACTGAAACAAAATCTGAATCAAATTGATACGCAACATCAAAGAGAAATCCGGGAAGTCCAAGATCAGCTGACACAGGTAATACAAGAATTACGTATTTCAGAGGACACTCGCGCTCCAATACAGGAAGAGGGACATTGAAATACGGAACAGCCACAAATTAATAACACAGGGCACTTCGGAAATTATGAAAGAAATTGGCAAGGTACACCGAATTTTGAGATGGAACCGCCGAAACGAAGTAACAATGACCGACATGCGACTCGCCGACATGATGATTTTGATTATAAGCTGTTCATTACTACACGTAAATTCAAAACGTTTAAGAACTCTGCCAACGACATTCATCCACAAGCGTGGCTCCATCAATTCTCTCATTGTTTTCCTCCCAACTGGTCATTGGAGCACAGGTTAGAATTTTTGTGTGGCTACTTGGAGAATGAACCAGCTGTAAGAATGCGATCGGTCATTCACGATTGTCACAGTGAAGGAGAATTTTATCATGCGTTCCTCTCAGCATATTGGTCTCAAGCTACACAAGACCGAGTAAAACATAGCATCATGATGATGAAACACTTTGAACAATCTGAATTTTCCAATCTTGTCAAATATTTTGAAGACATGTTGCACAAGAATCAGTACCTGTCAAACCCATACAGCCCCTCAGAACTCATCCGCATTTGCTTAATCAAATTACCTGAACATTTACGGCATATTATTTTGGCAGGACGTTGCAAAGACGACATTGAAGCTTTTCAGGGACTCTTACAAGAATTAGAAATTGACACAGACAGTCGCGAGATGCGAAAACAGGAATACAATCACTATATGTCACATCCGTCACAATTCCGTGACGACAGAAACAATAAATGGCCACGACAAGCCTATTCTTACAACGTAAGTCGTGACCAAAACAGACACCACCCATATGACAACCACTGGCAGAGTAATAGTTACAGGGAAAGATCACCTTTCCGCGGTAATGACTATCACAGAGACAATCAGAGAAAGAGACAATATGGGAACCAAAACAATTATTATCAAGGGAGACAGAATAACTTTAGACGCAATGGTCCAGCGCGCAGTTTCGACTCAGGGAGAAATTCTCCACCACGTGACAGACAAGAAAGAAACTATGTAAACTACTGACAAAACGGCAGACGTGAATTTCATCTGAACTGGCGGGTTTCTAACAGAGCTGGGCCCTCTGGGCAACGTGAAATTGTAGAAGCTAGGCCTCCTAATCCCAGTAACGACGCGCGCCAACAAAGAAACAGACAATGACTAGCACTGCAGGCAGCCGCGTGCGCCGGCTGGCTCAGGGAAAAATAACATTGACGCTAACCTTGAGAAAAATTCCAGTATTCTTTACCGACGTATACCGGATGATAATTGCATTCAAGTTGAAACTCTGCGTACTGGGAAGAGTAAAGGTTTACACCACATTTCAAATGTAAAACCGTTTATTGAAAGATAATCTGCTTTTTAACTTTGTCTTTGCCATAAAACGTTTCACTTCACATTACTAGTATGCTTTGTCACACTTAGAAACTGTTACCATGCAACAATGTTTAAAGTTAGCAATCCAGTCTAGAACCTAGGGTACATATTTAGACAGTAATTACCACTGCATTGTGATAGTGAACAGAGGACACAGTGTTATTGTGTGTGTACATTCTTGCTTGTTAGTTGCACGATTAGAACATTTACCAGTACTGCTAATGAGATTTTAATGCAACATTTTGGTTTACTGGAAAATACATTTGGGATTTAAAGTACTTTCTGTGAGATTAAAGATGACTTAGTATTTGGTTTCTTTGACAGCTACACGATTATATCACGACGTTACTAATGTGTGACACAATTTACATTGTTGCTTTTGTTTTATATCTGCACAGTTTTTCTGTATTATTCTGGAAAGTAAAACATGTTTTAGTAGAAACTTTTGTGGTATAGCTACAAGGAGACAGCCTTTTCTGTAGCACAACAATACGTTACAGCACAGTACTTTCTTCATCACGGCAATAAGCGTAATAAGTAAGATATCTATACGCAAAGCTTTTCACTTTTGTTTATCATGAGGTAAGTACATTGACTTCTGCAGAACTTAGCTTTTGGAGGACGATAATTACGACACTTCCACAGAGATTATCTTACAGCAAGACGCACATTTAGCGCTACAGGACACGTATTTGAGTGATTAATTCTGTACTTAAAACATTTATTTTTACAGATTTTTGAATTACAAAGAAAGTTTTCCATGATACATTCATTCCATTGCTGTAATCTGTAACACCTGAGGGTATAATTACAATAATCCTCAGGGGGGTACACGCTTACTTTGTGTACCATGTGTTTGGCAAGCACAAGGAGCCCTAGCTAATATGGTATTTGCTTATACAATTTAACACATCGGTACCATATTTTTCTAACACATAAATTACACAGCTATCTGATCATTTAACAGGGAAACAAACATCTTTTTACTACGTCAGTGACATATGTTTACGCAATTACAGAGTTGGATTACTTCACACTTAAGAAATTGTATTTTGTCTGTACTGTGTGAACTCTTCATATTTTTTTGGAACCATTGTGATACAATGAGAGCTTTGAATGATGTATTTGGTATGAGATCATGATTTTTAAAGTATGTTTGAGGTAGATGACACTACTGAAATGAGCAGAGAATTTTCTTTAGGTTTTGAAATTATTGCAGAAAGCTACGAAGTTTTTGAGATTTGACTGAGGTGTTATGATGTTATTATTACGACGACGATGTGTATTATGCTGCTGAGGTATGTTTATGATCAATAAGCTAATGCTATATGAGTTATTTGATTATGCTATGTATGTTATGATGAAATACTGAAGAAGTGTTGACGAATAAGGTAAGGAATAATGAGTAGTGTTTATGGACTCTTGACTTGTGAAAAAGGATGTTGGAAACCAAGAATCGTACTTTAAGAGTTATGAAATGTGTGTTTAGATGCGTGAATGTATCACAATGCCGGCGAAAATTTTTTGGACACTGTTATATTCATAAGATTTGGTTTCTACACATTTGCAACGCAAATTCTCGTCCGGTGAAATTTTGTATATGAGACTGTCTCTGTAGCGGGAAAATGTCGTAAATATTTCCGTAAGAAAGTTAAGTGACCCCCTGCACGTGCGTCGTCGGCACACAGCTGTGTCAGACACCTGGAGAACTAGCCATTAGGGTGTGCATTTCCGGAAGCACAGGTAGAAAAAAAGGAGGCCTATACCCCTGCTAATGACATTCCTTTGTAGAAAGCATCGCAAAAACGACATGGTCGAACTTGAAAACATATGATTACACTGTGGAGCTCGTAATTTATGATATTTACTAAAATGCCTAATGAAATGATTAGAAACATTTTACATCTATTGTCTTTGTAGTTAAGAGATTGCTCATTTTGTTTAATATCTGGTTTCCAGCTGTGTTGCAGCATTAGTTTTATAAAATAAAATGCATTTGCTAATGTGAACACTTTCTGTCAACAGATCTATTAAATGATAATTTTGTAATCCACATATTTTAAAAAAGGAGCACTTGGAAAGGAAAGAACAATAAGAAGGGACTAGTAACAGTAACTGGACACATAATTTTCTTTTCAAGTACATGGTAATATTTTGTTACAATAAGTTGTTGTGGTGCACCACTTTGACTGCATTGACATTAAGATGTGAATATACATATCCCTTATCTGCATTGTTGTTTTTACTGTAATATTTTTTCTGTTTGAGTTATGTCATGTTTAGGTATAAATTGCTGCTGTTTGCCAGGCATAGTGTTACTGAATTTGACTTTGTGTTACTCTTCTAAGCTAGTTTTTCTTGTTTCCTGCACAGTGCCTTATATTAGTTGTAATTTATGCTGCTTGCTTTGCCATTTCTATTTTTTTCATTGCTGTTTATATTAATTGTTTTATGTGATGCTGCATTGCCTCGTCCCTTGGTATATATATCTGAGCTCAGTAGATTTAAGTTAGCTTAAGAGGGGGTAGCCTATAAGACAATGAATTATGATGAATTGGAAGAAATGCATTGAGAAGCTATACGAAAAAGGTTTGGCAAAAAAAGGTAGTGTACAGTGGAGAAAAACTATTTTTGACAGAGGATGTGAACTGAATACAGAAAGCAGGCTTAGATAGGACTTTTTGGGAATAATGATGAACGAAGGGAGATCTCCATGCAAAATACTGCAGTACAACAAACCCTGTCCTTTCCTTTTGTGTCATCCCTCTATATGTTTGTGTACCCTCGTGTATTTGTGTTTTTCCTGTCTTTATGTGTTTAGCTGATGAGAGCTATGTTGTAGACATTTTCTAATATTCTGTTATTTACTTTGTAAAGATGTTTAGACATTATTTATACTGTTTGGTTGCTCACATGTGAAGGTGATGTTTCAAACGTTCTTCTGATCTTTTATGTATGTACTTATGTCATAATTTCTGTAACACTGATGTATATGTTTATTTCTATTCTTTTGTAAAGCCTGTATTACTACAAATGTTATCTGTATTGTTATGTTTTTAATGATGTATTTTGTACCTTCGTAATCGTGTTCTTATGTTATAAAATTGTAATTGACAGCAGTTCATCAAGTAACTTGTAAGTTCCATTTCACTGCACACATTTCTGTTGGTCATAGTATATGGACAATATGTGAGAAGTAGGGACTGATAGTGTTTGCACGTGTGTTAATAATTCAGCAAGGGACTGGATAACAGCATTGCTGGTTCTAAGGACAATTAGAAAAAAAAAAACTTTGTGAGTGGACAAGTGGTGGTTTATGGACTTGCTATATTCTCTGCAAGACTTTTCGATGGTGAATGTGCACCTGCACAGTCACAACAGACGGCTGCTGGCCGTCTCCACAAGAACTACAGTGGGTCTGCATCTTTGATGGCCCACCAATACCATTATTTCTACAAGGACTGCAGTGGGTCTGCACCTCTGGTGGCCCACCAATACCACAATCTCTACCAGGACTACAGTGGGTCTACTCTGTGATGACCTACCTACCAATATTCATCAACTTCGACTGACTCTGCTGTGGGTTTGCTCTGTTGTGGCCCATTACCTGTCAGCATTTCAAGAGTCAGCACTGTCTTTCCGTTGGAAGGATAACACTACTTCTTCAAGACTGCAAGGAAATCCACTACTTCTGTGTGCAATTTCTTTTACTAATGAGACTTTGTGAAAAACAAAAACTGTAATTACTATTATGATGAACAATCTGGACTGTCTTTATGGACTGTGAGAAAATTTTAGCTTTTGACCAACATTGTATTAATCAGTGTGTGCATTTGATATCTTTCTTACTGTAATTATGAAAAAATTTTTCAAATCTGTATTGGCCACTGGCCAAAAATATTTGTAAATTTTTTGGTGGGGAGCATGGGGGCTATGTAAGTAGGCTGTTTATATTTTCTCTATGTAAGTAGGCTGTTTATGTTTTCTTTATGTAAGTAGGCTGTTTATATTTTCTTATTGGCAACGTTACGTAGCACTCTGTATGAAAATCACTGGCTGTGCTGTGTGCAGCCTGTGGCTAGTTTGCATTGTTGTCTGCCATTGTTGTCATGAACTGCTTTAGCTGGATGTGAACAGCGCGTAGCGTTGCACAGTTAGAGGTGAGCCGCCAGCAGTGGTGGATGTGAGGAGAGAGATGGCGGAGTTTTGAAATTACATATATTATGACTTGTGATGATATTAAGGTAAATACATTGTTTGTTCTCTATTAACATCTTTCATTTGCTAACTATCCCTATCAGTAGTTAGTGCCTTCTGTAGTTTGAATCTTTTATTTAGCTGGCAGTAGTGGCGCTCGCTGTATTGCAGTAGTTCGAGTAACGAAGAGTTTTGTGAGGTAAGTACTATGTAATAAAAAGGATTTTGACGTTGATAGTACTACGTAAGAAAAAGGAGTTTGACGTTGCTACCAAAATCTCTTACAGTTTTCCATTGATTTACTCCAAATTTTTACACGATTCTCCAATAACATTTAGACGCACATAGGATACATATTTTTTGAACAGCAATGTAGAGTTCTTCTGCTACAGTCGACAGCCAGATAGAAAATACTGCTCTGTAAAATGTAAGGTTTCGCTTGATTTCTCACCGTCAGTTTTAACCTAGATAGCAGGACATTTAAATCATTAGACAAACTGTTTCTTATAATATTTCTCCTTATATATTATTGTAAACTAAAAGTGCATATACAGCAGTATGCTGTTTTGTTTCCTTCCTCACAATCAGTAAGAGAAGAAAGGGAAGTAGCATTTACGGCTTATGGTTAGAAAACCATTGGTAGGTTGGGATGCACTACACATGGTCTGCACCTAAATAGGAAGAGGAAAGGTAAGTTAGCTTTTCTACTAGCAGATACTGCAATGGGGACAACAGTCCCACAAGGGATGATCCCTGTGATTAATGGAACCAGGCAGACAGGATTTTAGGTTAAAGCCTAAGTCCAGACAAACAACATTCAAGAAAAATAGAACAAAAGAAGCTTCATGTATACTAAATAGCGATAAAGCTAAGGGTAGTATCAATTTACTTCATCAAAATATCAGGGGAAGAAAGGAAGTAGATGAGCTGTTAGTGCGTTGATGAGCTGTTAGTGCGTTTAGATGATCCCAAAAATAAAAATGAGATTGATGTACTCTGTCTGTCAGAACACCATGTAATTGTGGGGGTGGAAAAGTGTCCGTAAAAATGGGTAAATTTAGCATCTAACAGTTGCAGATCTAACGTGGATAAAGGAGAATTTGCCATTTACATAAAACAAGGATATAAGGGCAAAACTGTGAAACTAAGCAAATTTTGTGTCGATCAGCACTTTTAAGTTTGTGTATGTGAACTACAGCTAGATAATGTAGTGTTGATATTATTAACAGTGCACAGGTCCCCATTAGGACATTGGGAGCTATTCATAAACAAGTTTGACTGCCTATTATGCTGTCTACCAGATTAAAAGAAGAAATTTTTAATCTGGGGTGTTTTCAGTGTAAACGTTCTAAGCAATTCTGATAGGAAAAGTGAACTAGAAGTGTCATTGATGAAGTGTAACTTAGGATCAGCAATCAACTTCCCTATACGTGTACCTGAAGACAGCCGCATTCTAATAGATAATGCATTTGTGCAGGAAGAGCATGTTAAACTAGCACATTCATTCCCTGTGATAAATGAATTATCAGACTATGATGCACAACTGATTATCTTACAAAACCCAGTAAGGTGTGCAGTCCAGAAACCATTAAGTAAAAGTGTAAGGCTGGTCAACCCGGTATGTATAGAGCAGTTCTGAGGAAGTTTAAGAAATGTTAATTTGGTTGGGGTTGGGTTGGGGTGTTTGGGGGAAGAGACCAAACTGCAAGGTCATCGGTCTCATCAGATTAGGGGAGGACGGGGAAGGGAGTCGGCCGTGCCCGTTCAAAGGAACCATCCCGGCATTTGCCTGGAGCGATTTAGGGAAATCACGGAAAACCTAAATCAGAATGGCCGGACGCGGGATTAAACCGTCGTCCTCTCGAATGCGAGTCCAGTGTGCTAACCACGGCGCCACCTCACTCGGTGTTAATTGGGGAAGTGTATGCAACGAGCCAAATGCTGATGATAAATGGAACATATTTCTTGATAAATTTGTATCCCTTTTTTAAAAATTGTTACCCCAAAAAAGGTACTAAGTGTGACACGAAAAATTTTTCAAAGAGACCTTGGATTACTACAGGTACTAAAGTGTCTTCAGGAAGAAACAGAAAATTGTATGAGACAGCAAGAATTAGTAAAGACGCAGAAGTAATTTTACGCTATAAAAATTATTGCAACACATTAAGAAATGTTGTTAGATAGTAAAAAAAAAAACATGTATATTAGAGAAGAAATTAACGACTCAGGCAATAAAATCAAATCAGTATGGAATGGTACAAGAGAGACAGGGAAAGTAACCACTGCAGTAGGTAGTATTACTGTTAAACAGAATGAGACCATCTTAACTAACAGTACACAGGTAGCTAATTTGTTTAACAACCATTTCTAAAATGTAGGTGATAAAAATTGTGAGAATAGTACAAAAGAAAAAGCCAAACAGTACTTGGAAGAGTAAGTTTTGAGAATTCCTGTCAGATTAGTTTTCGTCTGACAACCTCTTGTGAAATACGAAAAATCATTAAATCTTTGAAAAATAAATGTACTGTTGGAGTAGATGACATCGCTAAGAAGATATTAAAACAATGTCGAGGAGTTACAGCTGGTGTTCTGAATCACATTTGCAATGCATCACTAACTCTAGGTATTTTCCCAGACAGGTTAAAATATGCCATTATCAAGCCTGTCTATAAAAAATGGGACACCACAGATGTCAATAATTACTGGTCACTATTCTTGCTTACAGCATTTTCAAAAATCGTGAAAAAATTTCTGGCTCATAAGCGGTTAGCCATCTCAACAGTAATGGGATACTTATTACATCACAGTTCGGATTTCAGATGTACTGTTCTACTGAAACAGCAAAATACAATTTCACTGCCCACATAATAGAGTCTTTAAATAGTAAAATATGACCAATAGGATTTTTCTGTGATTTAGCCAAAGCATTTGACTGTGTGAACCATGACATTATGTTACAGAAATTACAATTGCTCGGTATAAATGGAACAGCCTATGAGTGGTTTATATCATTTCTACACAACATGAAGCAAAATTCTTCTTTATATGGTTTAAGTGATTTAAGGAAGTATCCCACTTCATCTAACTGGGGTGAAATTATATTAAGTGTTCCACAGGGTTCGATCATGGGTCCCCTTCTGTTCTTGATGTATGTCAATGACAACCCTTCATATTTGAAACAAGAAGCTAAACTGACACTGTTTGCTAATGATACAAGCATCATTATTAATCCAGTGAAAGAAACTCCAATAGAAAATGATATAAACAATGTCTTTGGAAAAGTTATGGTTTTCTGCGAATGGGCGTGCTCTGAACTTTGAAAAAACACAGTGCATCCAATTTTCTACTGTAAGGAGAACTGTTCCTTCAATAAATATAACATATCAACAGAAGTCAGTAGCTAGGGTAGAGCATACTAAGACTTTGGGTGTAGGCCTACATATAGATGAGAACCTTAAATGGAAAATTAATGTTTTGGGTCTCCTAAAGCGACTAGGTTCAGCAGTTTTTGCAATCAGATTTATAACTAATTTGGAAGGATATAGAAATTAGAGAGCCAATATACTTTGCATACTTTCACTCTCTGGTGTCATACAGAATAATATTTTGGGGTAACTCGCCACTTAGGCAAAAAATATTCACTGCACGAAAGAAAGTGATCAGAATAATGTGTGGGGCTCATAGTCCCACATCATGTCGTAGTCTGTGTAAAAGGTTAGGAATTATTACAACACCCTCACAGTACATTTACTCAGTAATGAAATTTGTTCTCAACAACATGGATCAGTTTAAAGCAACAGTGACATTCATGATTACAATACCAGAAGAAAGAAAAACTTACACTGTCCCCTACTTGATCTATCTTTGGCACAGAAAGGGGTAAAATATGCTGCTGTAAAACTTTTCGATAAAATGTCTGACAGACAGCAGTAACAGTTTCAAAAATAAATTGAAATCAAATGTCCTTTCCAACTCCTTTTCTATCACAGCTGAATTCTGGAATAGGAATAAATCTGTAGGTATAATATATGCAAGTTGTGCCATTTAAGGGAATGGGGTAGGTAACATAAATTTTAAGCTTAAAAGAAAAGAAAGAAACCTTGATTCATGTGTGCGTTTCTTATGCACTTGACATGTTCCACATCATAACGGCTACCATGAGATTGATCACTGGAACATGTAAGTAACTAAATAAGTACTACTACTATGGAAACTGAATCATCTGAAACTGTGCAGTCCTAACCGTTTACAGTTTAAAACTATGAGAAATACTGGCACTGACACTACTAATCAAATGATCCAGAGGCTGGAGAGGTCTCTGTTATACCCATTACATTAACGAACTTAACAGATTTACCCACTCACTTTAAGCGACTGTATCTAGCAATAAAAAGTTTGCAGTTTCAGAGAGGTGGGGGAGAGGAAATGAGCAGGAGTGGAAATGGACAGAATTAGGGGGAAGGAAGAGATAGAGGTGTGAAGAGGAGATGGAGACGTAATAAGGGGAGAAGAGGAGAAGGAGGAGATGGATAAAGAGAGGGTGACAGAGGAGGAAATGGATAGAGAGAGAGGGAGAAAAAGGTTAGGACATATATCCAACTCCCATACATACTTAGCAACTGCGAAGCGTTGCCAGGTTCACGAATAGTGTATAAATGTAGAGCAGCTCTCAGCCTAGTGCAAGCATTTCTATTTGAGCAAGCTTCTGTAGTCTTCCTATCAATTTCCCTACTTTATTGTTCAAGCAGCTTCTCATTTGGCCTCAAAACGCTGAGTGGATTTCATACCAGGCCTTGCCAACACAAACAAGTTAGAGGTTGTGTAAGGAGGTTCGTAGGTAAATGAATAGGAAGAATGGTTTTAAACTCATATACCGGGTATCCTAGAAATCATTCCCAGGCTACAGACATTCATAAGGCATAAAATGTGACACTTAGACAAATAATTTTTATCTTGGATTGAGTGGGACAGAATCAGGTTTTTCGGTGGATACTACTTTGTGTTACTTTATTTGTTATGGCGGCCAGTAACGTAACAACAGCGGAATCGGACATCATTTGCAAACATCTACGCAAATCCAGAGTAAGCCTATTGTGTCCTCTGGTATCATGAGTCACCAAAACCAGTCCAGAGAAAATTCCAGACGGCGTACCTTATGTTCAGGCATAGCCACAAGTTTCGGACCGAAGAAGAGGAAGACGTAAGACCACAGAAGGTAGTGAGGAAACATCAGCCAACTGCCCACTGACAAGGACCGCGCCGCGCCAGGAGCGCCTTCTGCAAGAATATAAGCGCCGCTCCTGCCAGCCTCGGCCACTCATTAGTGGAAAACATTAGCGGAGTATTCCCAGGGCCTAGCAGAGAGTGCTACATGAACAAACTGCGTGACAGACTTGCCCGAACATTGCATATATCGCCGGACACGGATTTGTGTTGCATGTCGCCCATTGCTTGGGACATCTTTGTACAATAAGGTGAAGTATTGTCAGTCTGCTTTACAGAAATAAAACTACTAATGTTATTTGCTTTTGTTGTATAGCATTCTAAGAATGCCGCATCCCTTTGGCACCCTATACGAGACGAGTGCGCAAGACCCCACAACTGACGCCCACAAACTTTTCGTTTATATTGTGCTGGCACCTTAATTCTCTCTTGTATTTGCTTTGCATGGGTGCTTAATTGCTAATCAGTGTTTTCTGGTGGGCGTTGCAGAAACTTTCTTTGTAAATATTCCTGTCTTTTGGTTGCATTTGAGTTTCCAACGTCCACCCCACCCCCTCCCCCGCCACACCCAACTGTCCCGCTTACTGCTCAGGCGCTGCAGCCGCAAGTGTTAGATGCCACACAGCTCATGCAGATGTTTCAGTTTCAGACACAGCAAATATCTAGAATGCTCAACACAGTGCAGCAGCTACAGGCCTACGCTGCGCACATTACAGAACAAGCACCACCTACTCCAGCTGCTATACCACCTTTTCGACAGTTTTGTGAACAAGAACAAGAATGGACCAAGTCGCTGCACCAGTTCGATGCCCATATGGTAGCTCAAAATGTCCAAAGGCTCTGAGCACTATGGGACTTAACATCTATGGTCATCAGTCCCCTAGAACTTAGAACAACTTAAACCTAACTAACCTAAGGACATCACACACATCCATGCCCGAGGCAGGATTCGAACCTGCGACCGTAGCGGTAGTGTTAATATTAGTTCAAAAACTCTTTCCTAAGGTCACGTTGAGTGAACTTGCTTACGACGCAGTGGTAGCCTCACTAACAAACTGTTATGACCAAGAAGTGAATGTGGTAGTGTAAGTAGGCTGTTTAGATTTTTATATTGGTAATGCCACGTAGCGCTCTGTATGAAAATCACTGGCTGTGCTGTGTGCAGTATGTGGCTAGTTTGCATTGTTGTCTGCCATTGTAGTGTTGGGCAGCGGCAGCTGGATGTGAACAGCGCGTAGCGTTGCACAGTTGGAGGTGAGCCGCCAGCAGTGGTGGATGTGGGGAGAGAGATGGCGGAAGTTTTGAAATTGAACTGCTATATATATTATGATTATTAAGGTAAATACAGTGTTTGTTCTCTATTAAAATCTTTCATTTGCTAACTATCCCTATCAGTAGTTAGTGACTTCTGTAGTCTGAATCTTTTATTTATCTGGCAATAATGGCACTCGCTGTATTGCAGTAGTTCGAGTAATGAAGATTTTTGTGAGGTAAGTTATTTGTGAAAGGTATAGTTTAATGTTACTCAGGGCCATTCTTTTGCAAGGATCTTTGATAGTCAGACTGCGTTGCGCTAAAAATATTGTGTGTCAGTTTCAGCACAGTCGTGTATAAATTGTTCTAAGGGGACGTTTCATATGGCGACCCTGCCAGGATTCGAACCTGGAATCTTCTGATTTTTTTCTTGTAGTTTGTGTAATTAGTGTAGATTTTGTTTATTGCTATTGCGTAATTGTAGAGAGAATCTCCTTTGTAGTTGCAGTCTTTCATTGTTGTACAGTAAAACAGTTGTGGCATACATGTAGATTTGCACCAAGTATTTCGCAGCTACAATTAACTAGATATTATTTTCAGTTCTATGTTAATGTGTTCTCTTATTTTGCTCTTAAAATTGTACTTTTCTGTGTTGTCGTGTGAAATATTGTGACAATAATGGCGTGTGAAAAACGTAATACTAGTCTCCAAAGTAAACTGAGAAATGACAGTGAAGACGAAAGCAGTGTGTTAACGCCACCATGTAATGAATTAACAAATATTCAAAGTAGTAATTTGGTAACTGTGCATAGGGAAATGGAGCGGGTGTCAAATAATGGTGTAGGCAGTGAAACAATTAGTGAACAGGGAAGCATTATCGATCGATCGGTCAGCAACAACTCGCCTCAGGATTCCGAAATGACAGGACACAATCTTGCAAATACTGTAGATTCAGGTTCTGCGTCCTCACCCTTTTCTCAAATAAGTCAAGACACATTTTCTGCTTTTCAAACTTCAAATATTGCCGGTTCAAATGCATTGCCGAATAGCACTGAGGAACATGTTTCAGACACCAGTGCACTATTATTACAGTTAATGCAACAAATGGGACAAAGGCTACAAAAGTTAGACACAACGCTTGAACAAAATCATAAACAAATGGGACAAAATATTCAACAGTTAGACACAATGGAACAAAATCTTCAAAGGTTAGACACAATGGAACAACACCAGAGACAAACACAGCAACAGTTAGACACAATGGAACAAAATCTTCGGAAGTTAGACACCACACTTGAACAAACACGTGAAGATTTAACTACTGAGTTACATAACATTGAATCGAAATGTCAAAAGGTCTGTAATGACGTAAAAACACAGATTTGTGAGCATTTTCAACCTATTTTTTCGCGGCATGAAAATACATTACAGAATCATGAAGCAGCCATAAAAGAACTGCAAACCATTGTTCATGAAAATCATGAGACCTTGCAAGCTAAAATTAACTCAGTTGCATCTACCAATTCGGTTACGCAACTTGCAAAAACTCAGGAAAACTTAAAGGACACAGTAGATTCGATTTCAACACAAATGGACACTATGAAACTTGGTTCAGAAAAACACACTGAGGAAATGTGTTCACTATTGGAGAAAGTAGCCGAACTTTCGGATCAGGTCACTAACTTATCTACAAAGGTAGATGATGATCTGAATGACACAAGACCTGTAGCCTTTACTGACACAGAAGAGTATGAACAAATAAGAAAATTCAAACAAAATCAAAATCAAATCAATACACAGTACAAAAGAGAAATCCGGGAAGTACAAGATCAGTTGACGCAGGTGATACAAGAATTACATATTTCAGAGGACACTCGCGCTCCAACATGGGAAGAGGAACTTAGAAATACGGAAAAGCCACAAAATAATAACACAGGGCATTTCGGTAATTATGAAAGGAATTGGCAAGGTGGACCGAATTTTGAGATGGAACCGCCGACACGACGTAACAATGACCGATATGCTACTCGCTGACACGATGACTTTGACTATAAGCTGTTCATTACTACACGTAAATTCAAAACATTTAAGAATTCTGCCAACGACATTCATCCACAAGCGTGGCTCCATCAATTCTCTCATTGTTTCCCTCCTAACTGGTCATTGGAGCACAGGTTAGAATTTATGTGTGGCTACTTAGAGAATGAACCAGCTGTAAGAATGCGATAGGTCATTCATGATTGTCACAGTGAAGGAGAATTTTACCATGCGTTCATCTCAGCATATTGGTCACAAGCTACACAAGACCGAGTAAAACATAGCATCATGATGATGAAACACTTTGAACAATCTGAATTTTCCAGTCTTGTCAAATATTTTGAAGACATGTTGCACAAGAATCAGTACCTGTCAAACCCATACAGCCCCTCAGAACTCATCCGCATTTGTTTAATCAAATTTCCTGAACATTTACGGCATATTATTTTGGCAGGATGTTGCAAAGACGACACTGAATCTTTTCAGGGACTCTTACAAGAATTAGAAATTGACACAGACAGTCGCAGGATGCGGAAACAGGAAAACAATCACTACAGGTCACATCCGTCAAAATTCCGTGATGACAGAAACAATAAATGGCCACGACAAACCTATTCTTACAACATAAATCGTGACCAAAACAGACACCACCCATATGACAACCACTGGCAGAGCAATAGTTACAGGGAAAGATCACCTTTCCACGGTAATGACTATCACAGAGACAATCAGAGAAACAGACGATATGGGAACCAAAACAATTATTATCAAGGGAGACAGAATAACTTTAGACGCAACGGTCCAGCGCACAGTTACGACTCAGGGAGAAATTCTCCACCATGTGACCGACAAGAAAGAAACTATGGAATCTACCAACATGACGACAGACGATATGATCGTAACGACAGACCTGAACTGCATCAGAACTGGCGGGATTCTCATCACTGTGAACTTGTAGAAGTTAGGTCACCAAATCCCAATAACGACGCGTGCCAACAAAGAGACAATAGGAAATGACTAACACCGCTGGCAGCCACAAGACGTACTTATGAAACTGACGACACAGCTGCCGTAGCTAGTAATTACGTAAGAATGGAAGACATTAGAGACGTCTTACTCCAGGAACACGACGTAAAACATAACAACATTGCATATCCTGTGATTCACATTACAGTAAATGACGTAAAATTTACGGCAGTACTTGAATCTGGCAGTCCCATTTCAGTAATTAGTGAAGCAGCTTTTAGCAAATGCAACAAATTTGCTTGTTAGTTGCACGATTAGAACATTTACCAGTACTGCTAATGAGATTTTAATGCTACATTTTGGTTTACTGGAAAATACATTTGGGATTTAAAGTACTTTCTGTGAGATTAAAGATGACTTAGTATTTGGTTTCTTTGACAGTTACACGGTTATATTACGACACTACTAATGTGTGACACGATTTACATTGTTGCTTTTGCGGTGTATCTGTTTTATATCTGCACAGTTTTTCTGAATTCTTCTGGAAAGCAAAACATGTTTTGTCAGTAACTTTTGTGGTATAGCTGCATGGAGACAGCCTTATCCATAGCACAACAATACGTTACAGCACAGTACTTTCATCATCACAACAATAAGCGTAATAACTAAGATATCTCTACACCAAGCCTTTCACTTTTGTTTATCATGAGGTAAGTACATTGGCTTCTGCAGAACTTAGATTTCGGAGGAAAATAATTACGATACTTCCACAGAGATTATCTTACAACAAGATGCACCTTTAGCGCTGCAGGACACGCATTTCAGTGATTAATTTAGTACTTAAAACATTTATTTTTAAAGGTTTTTTGAATTACAAAGAAAGTTTTCCGTGATACATTTCATTCCATTGCTGTAATCTGTAACACCTGAGGGTATAATTACATTAATCCTCAGGGGGGTACACGCCTACTTTGTGTACCATGTGTTTGGCAAGCACAAGGAACCCTAGCTAATATGGTATTTGCTTATACAACTTTACACATCGGTACCATATTTCTCTAAAACACAAATTACACAGCTATCTGATCATTTAACTGAGAGAGACAAACTTTTTTATTATGTCAGTGACACATGTTTACGTAATTACACCGTTGGATAACTTCACACTTACGAAATTGTATTTTGTCTGTACTGTGTGAACTGTTCATATTTTTTCAGAACCATTGTGATACTATGAGAGCTTTGAATGATGTATTTGGTAAGGGAGCATGATTTTTAAAGTACGTCTGAGGCAGATGACACTATTGAAATGAGCAGAGAATATTTTTTATGGTTTGAAATTATTGCAGAAAGCTACGACTTTTTTGAGATTTGACTGAGGTGTTATGATGTTATTTTTACGACGACGATGTGTATTATGCTGTTGAGGTATGTTTATGTCAATAAGATGATGCTACCATAAATGAGGAATGTGATTACTTGTTTATATGTATATGAATAATGAATAGAAGTTAGGGACTCTTGACTTGTGAAAAAGGATGTTGGAAACCAAGAATCGTACTTTAAGAGTTATGAAATGTGTGTAAATGCGTGAATGTATCACAATGCAGGCCAAAATTTTTTGGACACTGTCATATCAATAGCATTTTGTTTCTGCAGATTTGTAACGCAAATTCTTGACCTGTGAAATATTTTGTGTATGAGACTGTAGCGGAAACTGCTGTCGTAAATATTTCCTTAAGAAAGTTAAGTGACCACCTGCACGTAATGCATTGTGAGCGGCCAGGTGTGCCAGCCGCCTTGAGAAAAAGCCATTAGGGTGTGAATTTCAGAGGCAGAGGTGGAGAAAAAAAAAGGGGACCATTAACCTCGCTATTGACATTTCTTTGTAGAAAGCATCGCAAATATAACACGCTCATTACTTGAAAACATATGATTACTCGTACTTTGTGCTAATTACTGAAATGCTTATGAACTGATGGGAAATATTCGTACATCTGCACACCTGATTATGACAAGTGTCTTTCTACGAGAGTTGAGAGCTACTGACTTACGAAATGCCACATAGCTATTGAATGATGTTTTTATGCTTTGGTTTGCGTAATTGCTTATTTCATTTGATACCTGTTTTCCAGCTGTGTTACAGAATTAGTTTTATAAAATAAACTTAGATGCATTTGCTAATGTGAACACTTTCTGTTAACAGATCTATTAAATAATAATTTTGTAATCCACATTCTTTAAAAAAGGAGCACCTGGAAAGGAAAGAACAATAAGAAGGGACTAGTAACAGTAACTGGACACATAATTTTCTTTTCAAGTACATGGTAATATTTTTTTTATAATAAGTTGTTGTGGTGCACCACTTTAATTACATAGACATTAAGATGTGAATATGCATTTCCCTTATCTGCATTGTTGTTTTTACTGTAATATTTTTTTTTTTTTTGCTTGAGCTATGTCATGTTTAGGTATAAGTTATAGCATTTGCTGCTGCTGTTTGCCAGGCATAGTGCTACTAAATTTCACTTTGTATTACTCTGTTAAGCCAGTTTTACTAATTATTTATTTTTATTGTTTGCTGCACAGTGCCTTATCTTAGTTGTAGTACTGCAATTGCTTTGCCTATTTAAAAATTTTTGTCCTTGTGGTTTGTGTTAATTTATTATGTGCTGCTGCATTGCCTCGTCCCTTAGTTTAGCATCTGAGCTCAGTAGATTTAAGTTAGCTTAAGAGGGGGTAGACTATATAAGAAACTAACTATGATGACTTGGAAGAAATGTATTGAGAAGCTATATGAAAATGGTTTGGGCAAAAAAAAAAGGATACTGTACAGTGGAGAAAAAGTATTTTTGACAGAGGATGTGAAGAGAATACAGAAAGCAGGCTTAGATAGGACATTTGGGAATAATGATGAACGAAGGGAGATCTCCATGCATAATACTGCAGTAAAACAAACCCTGTCGTTCCCTTGTGTTCTCCCACTATGTGTTTGTGTACCCTTGTGTATTTGTTTTCTTCCTGTCTCTGTGTAGTTTCATAGAATTTTTTTTCTAATACTAAGCTATATTCACTATGATGAGGAATACTGTTCTCCTCAAATATAATTGGGATTAATAATATGTTATTTACCTTGTAAATATGCTTAGACATTATTTATTCTGTTTTGTTTTAATGCTCTTGTGTGAAGTTGATGTTTTGAAAGTGATTCTGATCTTTTATTTTTGTACTCTTGTCATAATTCCTGTAACACTGATGTATATGTTTATTTCTATTCTGTTGTAAAGCCTGTACTACAAAATGTTATCTGTATTGTTATGTTTTTAATGATGTATTTTGTACCTTTGTAATTGTATTCTCATGTTATAATATTGTAATTGACACCAGTTAATCAAATTAAGTAACTTGTAAGCATCCATTTCACTGCACACGTTTCTGTTGGTCATAGTATGTGGACAATATGTGAGAAGTAGGGACTGTTAGTGTTTGCACGTGTGTTAATAATTCAGCAAGGGACTGGATAACAGTATTGCTGGTTTTAAGGACAATTCCAAAAACTTTGTGAGTGCCCAAGTGGTGGTTATGGACTTGCTATATTAACTGCAAGACTCTTCAATGGTGATTGTGCACCTGCATAGTCTCAACAGATGGCTGCTGGCCATCTCTACAAGGACTACAGTGGGTCTGCATCTTTGATGGCCCACCAATACCATTATTTTTACAAGGACTGCAGTGGGTCTGCGCCTCTGATGGCCCACCAATACCATTATTTCTACAAGGACTGCAGTGGGTCTGCGCCTCTGGTGGCCCAACAATACCATTATTTCTACAAGGACTGCAGTGGGTCTGCACCTCTGGTGGCCCACCAATACCATACTCTCTACCAGGACTACAGTGGGTCTGCTCTGTGATGAGCTACCTACCAATATTCTTCAAAACTTCGACTGACTCTGCTGTGGGTTTGCTCTGTTGTGGCCCATTACCTGTCTGCATGTCAAGAGTCAGCACTGTCTTTCCGTTGGAAGGACACCACTACTTCTTCAAGACTGCATGGAAATCCACTACTTCTGTGTGCAATTTTTTTTACTAATGAGACTTTGTAAAAAAAACTGTAATTACTATTATGATGAATGATCAGGACTGTCTTTATGGGCTGTGAGAAAATTTTAGCTTTTGACCAACATTGTATCAATAAGTGTGTGCATTTGATATCTTTGTTATTGTATTTATGAAAAACTTTATCAAATCATTATTGGCCACTGGCCAAAAAAATTTGTAAAATTTTTTGTGGGGAGCATGGGGGCTACGTAAGTAGGCTGTTTAGATTTTTATATTGGTAATGCCACGTAGCGCTCTGTATGAAAATCACTGGCTGTGCTGTGTGCAGTATGTGGCTAGTTTGCATTGTTGTCTGCCATTGTAGTGTTGGGCAGCGGCAGCTGGATGTGAACAGCGCGTAGCGTTGCACAGTTGGAGGTGAGCCGCCAGCAGTGGTGGATGTGGGGAGAGAGATGGCGGAAGTTTTGAAATTGAACTGCTATATATATTATGATTATTAAGGTAAATACAGTGTTTGTTCTCTATTAAAATCTTTCATTTGCTAACTATCACTATCAGTAGTTAGTGACTTCTGTAGTCTGAATCTTTTATTTATCTGGCAATAATGGCGCTCGCTGTATTGCAGTAGTTCGAGTAACGAAGATTTTTGTGAGGTAAGTTATTTGTGAAAGGTATAGTTTAATGTTACTCAGGGCCATTCTTTTGCAGGGATCTTTGATAGTCAGATTGCGTTGCGCTAAAAATATTGTGTGTCAGTTTAAGCACAGTCGTGTATAAATTGTTCTAAGGGGACGTTTTAGTAGCAGCCTGGTATCAATTCTTTAATTACGAAAAATGGTCAGAACAAACTTAATGGCCATTCGGTAGCAAAGTTACAGTGTATGGCAAGGAAATTCAAATTGAAATGTGCTTGCAGTGCTTTATATTCAGATGTTATGACGCATGATGCGATGGCGTACAATGTACCTGATATCAAACTCAGAGAACAGATTTTGGAACAGTGCGATCCATCATTTCAGATTGTAGTGCAAATGCTCGATCAGCACGATTCCGGTGCCTTGTTGGCTCATATATTTGATCAGCCAGATATTTGTTGGATTGAGTCCCTTGCTTGCAATCACCCCATTCAGCACCGGTGGCGTGCCCCAGCCACGCCGAGTAAACAACATTCCACACCGCATAAGCAGTTCGCTAAACAGGTGACTACACAGGCGAACAGAATTAAGTCTTGCCCTAGGTGTTACTCGTGGCACAAACGTCAAGACTGCTCCTCCCAACAAACTTAGTGTTCCGCTTGTGGTAAGAAAGGGCACGTGCAAACATGAGAATTCGGCCCACTCGGAAAAATCTAGTCACAAAGCTCATGTCGTCAATGCAGTATATTCCAAGTCTGCAACTAGCAAGTGTGCGGATTCGTCAACGATACATCAATAAACCAGATTTTTTGTTCATTAACTTCTTTGTGGGAAACATGTGCAATTTCAGTTGGACACAGGTGCCTCTGTCACATTGCCCAGTCGTCACACGTATGGTTGGTTGGTTGGTTGTTTTGGGGAAGGAGACCAGACAGTGTGGTCATCGGTCTCATCGGATTAGGGAAGGACGGGGAAGGAAGTCGGCCGTGCCCTTTCAGAGGAACCATCCCGGCATTTGCCTGGAGTGATTTAGGGAAACCACGGAAAACCGAAATCAGGATGGCCGGACGCGGGATTGAACCGTCGTCCTCTCGAATTCACACGTATGAACGGCTAGACTCCCCACGTCTGTCTAAAACTAGTACGCAACTGATGGATTATAATGGACAAGAAATTTCCATACTCGGAACATGCACTTTGGCTGCTATGTATCACTCGCATACGCGAACAGTAACCTTTACAGTGCTACAATGACGCGAGTGTGAGAACATATTTGGTCTTCATTTTTTTGATTTTTTTTTTTGACTTTCACATGTGTGGTCATTTTCTGCAATTAATGCAAAAGACGGTATAGCTATCATGCTGAAGGAATTACAGAAACTCTTTTCTGAAGGTTTAGGCTACGCTAACAATTTTGTTGCACACGTTACTCTGAAAGACAATGCTCAGCCGAAATTTTGCTCTGCCAGAACTGTTCCCATTGCATTATGGGCCAAAGTCGCTACTGAACCTAAAGAATTGCAAGACAATAGAGTTATTGCGCCGGCCGGAGTGGCCGTGTGGTTCTAGGCGCTACAGTCTGGAGCCGAGCGACCGCTACGGTCGCAGGTTCGAATCCTGTTTCGGGCATGGATGTGTGTGATGTCCTTACGTTAGTTAGGTTTGACTAGTTCTAAGTTCTAGGCGACTGATGGCCTCACAAGTTAAGTCGCATACTGCTCAGAGCCATTTGAACCATTTTTTAGAGTTATTGCGCCCATATCAGCTAGTCAATGGGCAAGTCCACTGGTTTTTCTCCACAAACATTCAGGTCGTATTCGTCTCTGTCTTGACTTTAAGTCTACAGTCAACCCAAGAAATTGTGATTATATTTCCCCTTTTCCTCGCCCAGAGGATCTCATAGACAGATTAGAGGCTGGACGCTATTTTTTAAAAATTGATTTGCGCGACGCTTATTTTCAAATACTGCTCGATGAAGTATCTCAAAAAGTGTATATAGTAAATACTCAAATGGGCTTTTTTAAATATTTGCGTTTGCTTTTGGGCTGTGCTTCCGCATCCGCCATTTTTCAGCGGTATTTGGAACAGCTGAATGCACAAGTGCCAAACTGTTCAAACTCTTTGGACGAAATTGTAGTAGCAGGTCGTACACCTGAAGAACATATTGCAATGATACATGCTTCTTTTCGTGTATTATCTGGTGCAGGACTAGAGCGTAGAGTGGACAAGTGTGATTTTTTTAAACCTGAGTCGCAGTATCTTGGTCATGTCATAAACAGTCGAGGTGTACATCCTCCTCAGTCACATTTGTTAGCCATTCGAGACTTGCCAGTTCATCGCAGTATCACAGAATTGCACTCAGTTTTACGGAAAATGAACTATATTCGGTTCGTAAAGAACGCTGCACAAATCGAAGCTCCATTGCATCGCTTGCGTCGCAAGAATGTCCCCTTTGCTTGGACAGATGAATGCCACGTAGCTTTTCAAAAACTTAAAGATGCATTGCTAAGTTATCGATGCTTAATTCACTTTGATACCGACAAACCAGTTGCACTTCGAGTTGACGCTTCATCTTGCGGAATCGGTGCAGTGCTTTCGCTCAGAATTGGGGATAAAAATAGACCTTTTGCTTTCGCATCAAAAGTGTTGTCCAAAGCTCAGTGTAACGATTCACAAATCGAGAAAGAGACTTAGGCTATTGTGTATGGTGTCACCAAATTTCATCACTATTTGTATGGCACGAAATTCTACTTAGTAAAGGATCACAAGCTTTTGCAGTCCTTGTCTCATCCGACGAAATCGGTTCCTGTACGAACTGCCCAAATATGGCAAAGATGTGCTTTGTTGTTGTCTCAATACCAGTATGAGATTGCGTATCGTCCGAGAGCTCAACATGGTAATGCGGTCGCACTTTCACGTCTTCCGATTGGCTGTGATACAGACTTTGATGCTTCTGACGCATCTTGCTGTCACATCGATGCTCAGGATTCTGAATTGCTCCAGTCTTTTCCGCTGAACTATAGAGAAATAGCACAGGCACGGTAGCTGATACAGACTTGAACATTTTGCTAACATACATTCGCAGATCTTGGCCTCAATCATTGAATTGCACAAATAAACTCTGTCGTGGGCCGATACTTTGCACGTCGGCATAGCCTCGCTGTACAGAAAGGTGTAATTTTTGTTCAAAATGACAGTGGACAATCAAGTGTGTTGATCTCTAAAGCTTTGCAGAAAGAAGTGTTGCAGTTCCCTCACCAAGGACTGTTCATACGAAACAGTTAGCACGTCGACACTGCACAGTGGAAAGTATTTGTAGAGTATTAGCATGAGCCAACAGAGAGTGCTACATGAAGAGTTGGTAGTGTTCCACAAACTGCATGACAGACTTGCCTGAACATTGCATGTACCACAGGACTCGGATTTATGTTGCATGACGCCCATCGCTTGCGACACCTTTGTCCATTAAAAAAATGGTTCAAATGGCTCGGAGCACTATGGGACTCAACTGCTACGGTCATCAGTCCCCTAGAACTTAGAACTACTTAAACCTAACTAACCTAAGGACAGCACACAACACCCAGCCATCACGAGGCAGAGAAAATCCCTGACCCCGCCGGGAATCGAACCCGGGAACCCGGGCGTGGGAAACGAGAACGCTACCGCACGACCACGAGATGCGGGCTTTGTACATTAAAGTGAAGTATTGTCGATCATCTTTATAGAAATAAAACTAATAATGTTATCTGCTTGAATTGTTGTAGAGCATTCCGAGAATGCAACATCCCTATACGAGACGAGTGGGCAAGACCCCACATGTTACACAACTACCAGAACAGGCAGGCCTGGGCTGGTGCGCAGACAATTCAAACAGCGAGAAGCCCTAAGAAGTCATTCCGCAGAGCCTCGCGTGATTTGCGGATTCCAATGACATCAGTGCACGGCATCCTATAGAAACAACTTCTTTTCCGTTCGTATGAAGTTCAGATCCTGCAAACAATTTGTTCAAATGTGTGTGAATTCCTAAGGGACCAAACTGCTGAGGTCCTCGGTCCCTAGACCTACACACTACTTAAACTAACTTAACACTAAGGACAACACTCACATCCATGCCCGCTGGAAGATTCTAACCTCCGGCGGGAGAAGCCACACGATTAGTGACATGGCGCCTCTAACCGCGCGGCCACTCCGCGCAGCCAGATCCTTCAATCCCACCAACCAACGGATTACAGTGCTCGTTACTACTTTGCTGTTGCCATCCTAGTTGAGACTGAGGAAGACGATAACTATCTGAAACGTGTCGTTTTCTCAGATTAGGTGACATTTCATTTGAACGGTGTTATCAACCGACACAATGCCAGGATCTGGTGGTCCGAGAATCGTCACGCTGTGAAGCCTTCAGAGACATCTGAACGTGTGGTGCGGTTTTTATGCACAATAAAATCACAGGATCCATTTTTTTTCAGTGAAACGACAATCACAGCCAGTGGCTATTTTGATATGTTGCAGTTATTTGTTGTGTCCGAGATTCAGAATTTTCCGGACGTAATTCTGTAACAAGGTGGTTCGCCAACCCATTTGCAGTTAATCCTATTTGGATACAACATTTTCGGGAGGATGAATCGATCGTGGTGGTCCCATCGACTGGCCTCGGCGATCAGCAGACACAGTCCCACTGTATTTCTTCCTTTTGGGTTATGTCGAGGACTAGATTTGCCAAACACCACTGAACGACATCGTAGCATTACGACGCATTTATGTTGTTATTTCGAGCAGTGTTGCTTGTCTGTAAGCAGTGACAGCTCTGCTCAAACGCTACTGCCCTCGATCGTTAAGTGAAGGCCGTCGGCAACTGCGTTATCCGTGGTGAGGGTGTAACACTACCGCCCTGCCGGACGTGCGTTAGCTCAATAAAGCCTGTACTGTAATAAGTTCACGGGCTTCACCTTGTAAACAAGGATTTAGTACATAAGTTGACCGCGTGTACCTAATGGAAGCAATTCGGACTTATATTCAGTCAGTAACTACAGTGATGCGTCAAGCAAATGTAAAGTATAATTACGCGTTCGCATGGACAAGAAGTACACACAGTAGATACTACCAATGATTAATAATACGGTCGCCATCCTAATTAGGCATTGAGTGAGTTTTTCCCTGTACAAGTATGTGCATGTACAAGCATAACAACACGTAGTAATGTTGCGTTTTATAGCAAAATTTAGAACCAGAAAGAATCTACTGAACTAAGGTTTTCTTCTTTTGTATTAATTCGTACGAGCTAAAATTACACAACACCACACAGCAATGATTACTACAAGCTGCACTTCGTATATTGATCAGACTGAAATCGGGCATAGATTACCCTAGAATCAGCAATTTTGAACACACACATACAATGTCGCTATTAAAATTGGAAAAAAACACTAATACACTTAGGTTTAATATAGAAATTAATTTTACTGTTCAATTCTGATCAGTACGCTTCAAAATGTGCTAGAATAGGCAAGAAAAAGGGGGGGGGGGCCCTGAAACTGTTATGGTAGTTATCATGAAACTAGCAAGTTCTGAAGGTAAATTAACACTCAAAGTTATCAATCTGTGAAGAATTAATCTTTTGTCTTATTTTTACGGAATCGATTAGTTATCATTCTTTCAGTCTCAAATTAATTAAACAACATTGCTAGCTCAATTCAAATTTTATCTTTCAATTTAATCACACTGTTGTTCTTTACTAACATTTACATTTGCACTCCTAACCTTGAACGTCTTTATAGCATAAATTGGTCTGCAGATAATTTAGTACTAACTGTAAACTTTCAATTCAGGATACTCGGGTTACACAATGTGTGGTAAGGACCCTGTCTAGGTCAATGATAAGGATAAGTAACGGCTAAGGCAATTCTGATAAAGGTCACGTTATTATTGAACAGTTAAAACAGTTTCGACACTGGTCCACACAGATACACTTCTAAAGATGAAGTAAATGTTTGACCTGTGCACGTCGGTGCGGCGGGTGGCGAGCAGCGAGATAGCGGGCAGCACAGCACACATACAAGCACGGCTAAGGCTCTCACAGTATCGGCACTTTCATTCTTCTTGGCGTCGTAATCTTTCCAGTTTTGTGCCTGAGAATATAGCCATGCCAAGTAGTCGTCGGAATCGGCCCATCCGAGGCTCAATGGAATCCACTTTTCCTAGACAGCCTCCTCGGTACAGTACAAGTTCCTCTGACCGATGCTCAACTCCGACTGTCAGACTGAGCCCGTTGTGCCGATCCGCGCCAGTGTGCGTTTTCCCGCACTCGCCAGCATCCACCTTTTCCCGCGCCCCTACAGGTAGGGTATTCACCACAGGTTTTCTACTACACATATTCTAATGCATTACCTACGTAAGGACCAAGTGTTTAAATTACAATTTACACATTTTACAATAGTTTTAACATTAAATACATTTTCCTTTGGTTATCAAATTGCTTAAAATCTAACATAAGTAATGACATTCATTTCAAAAGTTGTGTACAGTTTCTTTAACATGACACGAAAAGAAAAAAATCTAAATTAATATTTACATTATTTCACATAAATTCAGAAAGGAACATTTATCTAAATGCATAAAGGAAAAAATTATTATAGGTACATTATTGTTACACATGCCCCTGTTTCCAGAAAATTTTCTTAAGTCCAAATTTTTATGGGAACACTAAATTTAACAATAATACACTGGTTCTGAATCTTTACGTAAAAGTTCAAGAAGATTTACACTACATATTTCCTTCCACTCACTGTATATAGGTTCATACTATTTTAATATATTAAGACCAATATCTTGTTATTTACTTAAGTGCCTTTTGCACAGTCCAACTTCCCTTCATAACATTACTAAAATAGCAATTTAATCATTTTTTCCCAAATTTCTTAAAGAAATAATTTAAAATTCTGGAATACACACATTTAACTACAAAAACAAATGCATATTTCGTATACACTATAGGATAATTTGTCGCTGCTTGCTTTGAATAGCAGTCCAGTTCTTAATTTATTAAACAAAACACACCCACAAAATTTTCAGAAATTATTTACACATATTTGCTGCCTATTATGTGGATTTGGGCAGTCCATTTCACTTCATATTGTCACATCCTCTGGATTACATTTACTATTTACCATCAACTATTTATCTGCCCTCATTGGTATTTGGCAGTCCTTCATATTCTGGTTCATACTCTGCCCATTTTCATTTTAGACAGTTCCATCTTTTATCTGGCAGATAGCATTTATCCTTTCTTTTCAGTCCTTTCCTCCATACATTTTTATAGCTACAGTACAATTGGTAATCTGAAACTCACATAACTACATTAGTACACTTTCAATGGAATACAGACATTTACAAAGATCAGTTACATTTCAAATAACTTGGGTTCAGCATAAAATACAGCACAATTACTCGTTTCTGGGAACATACAGTTTCAGATCCACTATATTTCTTACACCTAAAGGTCTTTTGGATTTTGGGTAGATTAGGTAGTAAGCATTTTCGTGTGGAATGTTCTGTATTATATATGGTCCATTATAGATATATTTAAATTTTGAAATTTCATGGTTTAGTTCACTAGATTTTTCGTGGGTTTTCAGAAGAACATGATCTCCAATTTTAAATTTTGAAACTTTTAGATTCTTATCGTGTCTTCTAGATCTAGATTCGGCTCTTTGCCTTGCCCTTTTTATTACCAATTCTTTCTTTTGATTCAATCCCAAACTTGTACAAGGTGGAAACTCTAATTTTTCTTCAATTAAACTTTTACTACTTTTATCTAACAAAATTTCTTCCGGTGGGAATCCTGTCGTTTCATGATGTAATGTGTTCATGACATTCTCAAAATCCGATATGAATCTGCCCCAGGCTCTATGATTGTGACTGCAGTATGTTCTACACAATCTCCCGACTTCACGCATGTATCTTTCAACCGGATTGCTTGCAGGATGGTAGGCTGCAATATATTTAACCTCCACACCAATGTTCTCCATTCCCTCTTTCCAAATTTTGGATATGAACTGGGGTCCATTGTCCGATAGTACTGCCTTGGGTTTCCCGATGGTCCTGAAGTATTCGACCATCCTACTAAATACAGCTTTTGCTGTGGCCCTTTTCAAGGGGTATAGTTTCACAAATTTAGAAAATACTTCCAAAATCACCAAAAGATATGCACAATTTCCCGAAGTCTTTGGGAGGGGACCATATAAATCTACCGATAATAAGTCTAGGGTGTCTTCAGGCAATGTACTTTGCATTGGTCCCCTACTAGTTTTGTTCGGTACTTTGGTCTTTTGACAGATATCACATGACTTAATCCGTTCCTTTACCTTCTTACTTACATTACCAGTAATCACTACGACCTTATTCAGTTTATCCAAACATTTTTTCGGCCCACTATGCCCCAATGCCAAATGAAAATAATCTATGACATCAGTATCAAACTGTTTTGGCCAACATACCCTCCATTTCTCAGTAACTAAATCTTTCCTCATATATAAAATGCCTTTATAAATTTTGTAATATTTCTTAATTTGAGGATACTGCACACTGTCAAAATTTACTTTCACTGATTTCCAGGTTGAATCCTCATTCTGATGGTACCTCATATTCTTACATATCTGCTCAATTTTCCTATTTCCTGAATTCTCTTTCATATACCTTATCTGAAAAGTACCCTCTTCCCCATTTTCATTGGGCAATTCACTCATACCATTTGGCAATCGAGATAAGGCATCTGCCACATAATTCTCAGTACCTTTAATATAGCAAATATCGTAATCAAATTGCTGCAGGTACAAAGCCCAACGAGTTAGCCTACCATTAAGTAAACGGCAATCTTTAAGAAAAGTCAAAGCTTTGTGGTCGGTATGTATAATGAGCTTATGGCCCCACAGATAATTTCTAAATTTCTTCAGCCCCCATATAATGGCTAAAGCTTCCTTTTCCGAAATAGTGTAATTTCTCTCGTATCTTGTCAGGGTTCTACTGGCAAATGCGATAGTCCGGTGTTCGATTTCCTTGTCCTCACAGATTTCTTGGAACACTTCTATGCCAATTCCATAAGCACTGCTATCAGTACTCATATGGAAAGGTTTTGACAGTATGGGGTGATGCAAAATATTGTCATTCAAAAGTTCCCTTTTTAAGTTTTCAAAATCTCTCATGCATTCTTCAGTCCACACAAAAGCACTATTTTTCTTAAGTAAATTGTTCAAACGAGGACTATTAAAAACTTGGCCCTTGACGAATTTTCTATAGAATCCACACAAACCTAGAAAGGCTTTCAATTGTTTTCTATTTCTAGGAGCTGGACATCCTGATATTGCACTTAACTTTTCCGGATCCTTGCCAATACCGTTGGTAGTAATAATGTGCCCCAGAAACTTTATTTCCGATTTCACAAATTCACACTTCTTCCATTTAAGTGTCATGCCCCCTGCTTGTAGAGCAACAAAAACTTTCTGTAATAACTCGCAATGCTCCTGCCATGTTTCTGTAGCAATCAGTAAATCGTCTACATAAATGGTCAACCGGGAACTCAGTTCTCTACCTAACACAAAGTCCAGTGCCCTAATAAATACTGCCACAGATGTGCTAAGCCCAAATGGCACTACTTTATACTGATAGCATTTCCCGGCGAATAGAAAAGCGGTATATTTACGGGATTCTGTACTCAATGGGATTTGCCAGTATCCGGCGGTCATATCCAGACTGGTTAAATATTTTACGTTATAAAATTTTTGGAGCATTTCGTCCAGATTCTCAGGCCTATCTATTTCCTTCTTTACAATTTTGTTTAAAGTCCTAGCGTCGATAACTACTCTCACTCCCCCATCCCTTTTGTTCACTATGATAAGAGGACTATTATACTCGCTGTTACTTCGTTCGATTACCCCCCACTCTATCATCTTATCTATTTCCAATTGAACAGCCTGCCTCTTTGATATGGGTATCGAAAACGGTCTTACGAAGAAAGGTTTATGCTCTATTGTCTCAATCTGGTATTCAAAATTCTTAACTAGGCCAGGTTTGTCCGAAAATACGGGGCTGTTATTATCTAAAATTTCAAGCAACTCTGCTTTCTGTTCGGGAGATATTCCCTCTAAATTTTCCACCATTCCCTTAAATTCATGCCCCTGCTTGTCACTCTCATTCAATAATTTCTGGACATGGTACATCTCGTACTTGTTCGTCAACCCATCATTCCCTTTGTCAATCTCCAACAACAAAGAATCAATTTCTGAATCCAACACTTTCCCAGTTCCCTCAAAATTTAATTCCAAATTCCTAAATGTACTATTAATTTTGATCACTCCCTGGCTACAATCAATAATAACCTTTTCCTTATCCAACCAATCTATTCCCAAAATCATTTCAGTACTCAAGTCTGGCACAACCAAAAAATCGTGTTCAAAGTTTTGTCCTTTTATACTAAATTCAACCAAAATCTGATTCTTTACCGGCTTGCTAGCCTTGCCAGTAGCCCCAACAATTTTTACACCTGTTACTGACATAATTACTAGCCCAGGCTTATCACAAATGTGTTCGAAAAACGATTGGGAAATTGCACTTATCTGAGACCCAGTATCAAGAAGTACTTGCAATTTCATGTTATAAATTTCAACTGGTATTATTGTTTGTTTCACCGTCGAATGCTTTTCATTATCGTGGTCTTCCTTGAGCAAATCCGGGTCGACGATAACATCGTCCCAAGATATGCTTTTAACATTCACTTCACATATATCAGGCGGTTTCTTTGGTTCCGGGAGTTCAAAGTCATTAATTACCTGAACCCTTTGCGAAATAAACTCTGAGTCGTCCGGTGGTTCTTTCTTTCTTTGTTCAGTCACAACATCTGGATTCTGTTTTGACACTTCGTCATTGTTAGGTACAATATCGTACTTAACTGCATCCCCTTTGATTTCACTGATTTTTTCATACCCTCTTTCGGTAAAAGAATATTCACTTTCTTTTACCCCGAAAAATTCATCTTCACTAGAGTCATCACTACTCTCTTCCTCCACATCAGATTCATTTAAATACGCTACTTTTGCACAACAGGGAAAGCTAGTATATTCAATTTTGTCTGTATTTACGTATATTTCATCATCTGAACTATCGTCGGAATCCGACCATTCCGGATCGCTATCAGGTTCTAACATAAAGGCTTTTCTGAGACAGGCACTAAGTTCTTCCTCGGTATTGTCATCAGGCTTAGATTTTAATTCAATCTCCTCTTTTGGTGAAACGGCCTCATCATCAGCTTTATTTACCTCTACTGTGACTTCATATTCGGTGTAATCCTCGTGGACTTTAATTACTTTCATGTAATCATCTGCCCCTTCTCCACGGTGCCTCTCGGTAGCAGCTTGCACTATTGGCGGATTGTTAGCAGAAGTTATTTCTTCGTCAATGCTGAGGATTTCATCCTCCAAATCCTTCCTATCATTAACCTTCCCCTTATCGGCAGCACGCGTACTTTTCGCGGCGCTATTTATTCTCCCTTCTTCAAATTTGGGCCACTTTACTATATTGACGCCCCTATCATTTACCTTTCTATTAACTAATTTCTTCGCCTCATATTCCTTCTTAAAATCCTCCCACTCACATTGCTTTAGGCCCTTGTACAGATCGTCGATCTGCACACGCCAATCATTAACTTCTGCTAATTCATTATCGCCCTTTTCCTCATTGCAAACACTGCTAACCGCACCTCTCTGTGTACTCACAGTCTCATCTATTGTTTCCTTTGCCACGGAATTATCACTCGTAAAATTTTCATTATCTCTTACAGCTACGTTCGTACCTACTGCTGCCGTATTGCTAGCGGCTTCTCTCTGAACAGATGTTCCGCTAGGCTGGGCCGTTGCCCTCTGATGCTCCACTCGCCCGTTAATCTGGAGTATTCTGTGCGGCCTATATGACTCATGCTGGCTCGCACCTGACGCTTGTCTCGCCACTACACATTGCGTCGCTTCGCGCCTGTCTCTAGCCTGTCTCATTACATTACGGTCGGACCGGTATCTTTTCTTAATTCGGGGCCGGTATGTATTGTCCGCTTCCGTTTGGCCCGCAACGTTCGCGGAAATTAGTTTCCCGCGTCGTTATTATTTTGCGCGGCATACCCTCTACCACGACCTTGATAATTTCCCCTGCCTCTTCCTCTGCCTCTTCCTCTCTGTATCATATTGACGCGAAATCCATCGCCGTCATTTCTTTCGTCATTGTGTCGGTTATTATGGTTACCAAAATTTTGATAATTGGCACGACTTGCGCGCCAATGGTCTTCGTCTTCGACCCTTTCCAGAAAGGCTTGGAAGCTACGATGGTTGCTTCCTACATACCTCTTGGAATCTTCTGGGAGCTTTTTATACAGTTCCCAGATAATTTCTGAATCTGATCTTCGGCCTTTTAAATGTGTCAATTTTCGGTACCAATATTCGCAGAAATCTTTCAAAGAATTCCTGCCCCTGTTATCATGCAGTTTGGCCATGATAAACTCGCGCCATAAATGGTCCTGCTTTTGTTCAGACCAATATTCTTCTGTAAATCTTTGCCTGAATTCTTCGAACGTCATTCGTTCGGTATCTAAATTTATTCCCCAGCGCTTAGCGTCACCTGCTAAGGCGCTAATTACTACATTTATCTTTTCCTGATCAGACAAGTGCTCAGGAAATACTCTCTCGCAATTTTTGATAAAATCTAACGGATGCCACCCGTTATGTTTCTTGGCTGGATCAAAGCGTTCCTCGCCTTCTAACAGCTTCGTAATTGGTGCGCCATTACAGACCACACCAGGCCTATCTTTAATTTTGCTCTCTAGATCGAAAATTTTGCCTTGAATTTTCGTACAATTTTGAACACATCCGGTTACTTTTTCACCTAATTCTTTTTCAGTGTTTACAACTACCTTTTTCAACTGAGATATTCCGTATTGACATTCGTTTACGATCTCAGTTTTAAGACCGAAAACTTTTTCGTCTACCTTAGTTTCAACCAGAGGTTCTACCTTCTCTTGGATGTTGAGAATTTCAACATCGAATCTACTATTAATGTTACCAATTTCCTCCTGCATAGTATCCATATTTTTGTTAATAGTATCAATTTCAAATTTCATATTATTTACCACAGAACTTAAATTTCCCACTTTTTGTTCTACCTGCTCTATTTGTTTACTAATTCTAATTCCTTGATCTTTGACCTGTGCTTTAATTTGATCAACGTGTGTTTTAAGCTGCTCGTTCTGTGTTTTGAGCTGCTCGTCAACGTGTGTTTTTAGCTGCTCATTCTGTGTTTTGAGCTGCTCGTCAACGTGTGTTTTTAGCTGCTCATTCTGTGTTTTGAGCTGCTCGTTCTGTGTTTTGAGCTGCTCGTCAACGTGTGTTTTGAGCTGATTAACCTGATTACCGACTTGTCTTTGAAGTTGCTCATTCTGCCCTGCAATTTGTTTGGTTAATTGTTCAAATAGATCGTTCATGCTCAAAATTTTTACACTGTTTTGTTCTACGGAATCCGTGTGTTCCGAACCTACTTCAAAAGTTTCTTTCGGTTCTTTCTTTATCTGCGGTGAATCAAATATGTCAGTGGATTCGTTCACGTACCCACTATCATCTACAAAGTCACCCTCTACTTCCTGTTTTGTCCCTTGCTGTGTTCGAGACGATCGCGACATTTCAAGCTGTTCATTGACGTGTTCATGGTATTGTATGTACGCCAATTGTCTTCCGCTAACGCCATCTGTTATCTGGCCGCGTAAACTCCTGCAACTGCTAGCTGCATTCTCCATTTCGCTTGGCACATCTATCCTGTCCCCGTTCTTGTCCATATTAAATGCCAACTACACTACACTATTGTACTTGACTCACACTGCAGTTTATTTTACTGAACTTTATTTCTATTCGAGCCACTGAACATCCACTGTTCGGTCTTTACGTTAGTTTATAACCGACAACAACTGGATGTCCTGTCACCGGGAAGCCACGTGTAACACTACCGCCCTGCCGGACGTGCGTTAGCTCAATAAAGCCTGTACTGTAATAAGTTCACGGGCTTCACCTTGTAAACAAGGATTTAGTACATAAGTTGACCGCGTGTACCTAATGGAAGCAATTCGGACTTATATTCAGTCAGTAACTACAGTGATGCGTCAAGCAAATGTAAAGTATAATTACGCGTTCGCATGGACAAGAAGTACACACAGTAGATACTACCAATGATTAATAATACGGTCGCCATCCTAATTAGGCATTGAGTGAGTTTTTCCCTGTACAAGTATGTGCATGTACAAGCATAACAACACGTAGTAATGTTGCGTTTTATAGCAAAATTTAGAACCAGAAAGAATCTACTGAACTAAGGTTTTCTTCTTTTGTATTAATTCGTACGAGCTAAAATTACACAACACCACACAGCAATGATTACTACAAGCTGCACTTCGTATATTGATCAGACTGAAATCGGGCATAGATTACCCTAGAATCAGCAATTTTGAACACACACATACAATGTCGCTATTAAAATTGGAAAAAAACACTAATACACTTAGGTTTAATATAGAAATTAATTTTACTGTTCAATTCTGATCAGTACGCTTCAAAATGTGCTAGAATAGGCAAGAAAAAGGGGGGGGGGGGCCTGAAACTGTTATGGTAGTTATCATGAAACTAGCAAGTTCTGAAGGTAAATTAACACTCAAAGTTATCAATCTGTGAAGAATTAATCTTTTGTCTTATTTTTACGGAATCGATTAGTTATCATTCTTTCAGTCTCAAATTAATTAAACAACATTGCTAGCTCAATTCAAATTTTATCTTTCAATTTAATCACACTGTTGTTCTTTACTAACATTTACATTTGCACTCCTAACCTTGAACGTCTTTATAGCATAAATTGGTCTGCAGATAATTTAGTACTAACTGTAAACTTTCAATTCAGGATACTCGGGTTACACAATGTGTGGTAAGGACCCTGTCTAGGTCAATGATAAGGATAAGTAACGGCTAAGGCAATTCTGATAAAGGTCACGTTATTATTGAACAGTTAAAACAGTTTCGACACTGGTCCACACAGATACACTTCTAAAGATGAAGTAAATGTTTGACCTGTGCACGTCGGTGCGGCGGGTGGCGAGCAGCGAGATAGCGGGCAGCACAGCACACATACAAGCACGGCTAAGGCTCTCACAGTATCGGCACTTTCATTCTTCTTGGCGTCGTAATCTTTCCAGTTTTGTGCCTGAGAATATAGCCATGCCAAGTAGTCGTCGGAATCGGCCCATCCGAGGCTCAATGGAATCCACTTTTCCTAGACAGCCTCCTCGGTACAGTACAAGTTCCTCTGACCGATGCTCAACTCCGACTGTCAGACTGAGCCCGTTGTGCCGATCCGCGCCAGTGTGCGTTTTCCCGCACTCGCCAGCATCCACCTTTTCCCGCGCCCCTACAGGTAGGGTATTCACCACAGGTTTTCTACTACACATATTCTAATGCATTACCTACGTATGGACCAAGTGTTTAAATTACAATTTACACATTTTACAATAGTTTTAACATTAAATACATTTTCCTTTGGTTATCAAATTGCTTAAAATCTAACATAAGTAATGACATTCATTTCAAAAGTTGTGTACAGTTTCTTTAACATGACACGAAAAGAAAAAAATCTAAATTAATATTTACATTATTTCACATAAATTCAGAAAGGAACATTTATCTAAATGCATAAAGGAAAAAATTATTATAGGTACATTATTGTTACAAGGGGTAATGCCTGAAAATTGAGATTCTCGTCACGCTCTTGATACTGTGCATTTCGGAATACTGGATCCCTTGACGGTTTCCGAAATGGAATGCCCCATGCTTCTAGCTCCAACTACCATTCCACGTTCAAAGTCCGTTAATTCCCGTCGTGAGGCCACAATCACGTCGTAATCCTTTTCATATAAATCACCTGAGAACAAATGACAGCTCCGTCAATGCACTGCCCTTTTGTACCTTGTGTATGCGATGTTACTGACATCAGTGTGTGTCCATATCGCTATCCCATGACTTAAGTCACCTCAGTGTACTGAGCGCTGCTCGTCTAGTAAAATTCCCTGCTCCTCAGTTGCTGCTGGTTTGGTCTCACCATGTTATGTGTTGAGATGCCGAAGACTAAGATGTCTGCAAGTTGGGAAGGGTTACGCTACCTGGTGTGGACCTATTATAAGTAGGCTGTTTAGGTTTTTATGTTGGTAACGCCACGTAGCGCGCTGTATGAAATACACTGACTGTGCTGTGTGCAGTCTGTAGCTCGTTGGACTCATCGTTGGAATATTCGCTTGTGTAGTGTTGGGCAGTTGGATGTGAACAGCGCGTAGCGTTGTGCATATATATATATATATATACAATTTTGAACGCTATTAAGGTAAATACATTTTTTGTTCTCTATCAAAATCTTTCATTTGCTAACTATGCCTATCAGTAGCTAGTGCCTTCAGTAGTTAGAATCTTTTATTTAGCTGGCAGTATTGGCGCTCGCTGTATTGCAGTACTTGGAGTAACGAATATATTTTTGAGGTAATTGATTCAACAGGTATAGCTAATTGTTAGTCAGGGCCATTCTTTTGTAGGATTTATTGAAAGTCAGATTGCGTTGAGCTAAAAAAATATTGTGTGTCAGAATAAGTAAAGAGGAAACTGTTTGAGTACATTGAGTTTTACTCAGCCGTCTTTGTATCAAATAACGTAGAAGTTTACCGGCACAGTAATTTTAAATTTTTGTAAGGGGACGTTTCACTATAATTTAGGGAGTGTTGCACTGGATGAAGGCAGCAGACAGCTGCGGCAAGTGCGCAGAGTGGTGCTTCACTGACAAAGTCAGCAACAACAATTTTACTTGAGCAGTCTTATTCGACGGCAGTAAGAAAATTAATTTTAAAGCTATGAGATTTATCATTTCGTTTCGGTTTATGGAGCGAGCTGACTCTCCTGTTACGTGAGGTGAACTGTAGCGAATGAGATTTGTAGCCACTTTTACAAACTTCTGCTTCACCTATTTTTTATTTGATAGTGATTTACTACTAATTTTCCAGGGAGCCGAAATATCTTCTCGACACCCACTTCGCTGTCTTCAGCCAGTGGTGAGGTTCATTTCGATTCTAACATTTACTTTCTTCTCTACCATCATCCTTCTCGGTTGTAAGTAGGCTGTTTATGTTTTCTTTATGTAAGTAGGCTGTTTAGATTTTTATATTGGTAATGCCACGTAGCGCTCTGTATGAAAATCACTGGCTGTGCTGTGTGCAGCCTGTGGCTAGTTTGCATTGTTGTCTGCCATTGTTGTCATGAACTGCTATAGCTGGATGTGAACAGCGCGTAGCGTTGCGCAGTGGGAGGTGAGCCGCCAGCAGTGGTGGATGTGAGGAGAGAGATGGCGGAAGTTTTGAAATTACATATATTATGACTTGTGATGATATTAAGGTAAATACATTGTTTGTTCTCTATTAAAATCTTTCATTTGCTAACTATCCCTATCAGTAGTTAGTGCCTTCCGTATTTTGAATCTTTTATTTAGCTGGCAGTAGTGGTGCTCGCTGTATTGCAGTAGTTCGAGTAACGAAGATTTTTGTGAGGTAAGTGATTTCTGAAAGGTATAGTTTAATGTTACTCAGGGCCATTCTTTTGCAGGGATCTTTGATAGACAGATTGCGTTGCGCTAAAAATATTGTGTGTCAGTTTAAGCACAGTTTTGTATAAATTGTTCAAAGGGGACGTTTCACAGTTACAATTGTTTTCTGTCTCCTTCTGACTGTCTTCATCGCTCTCTACTCGACAGTTTATTACTGTTAATGAATTTCAACTTGAAAAAATCCCCGGATTCTAGTTTCATTTTTTTTCAGTGGGTCTCAGGTGTGTACGTTTCAGAGTCTTCCGAAATGATAGGACGCAATTTTGCAAATACTGTAGATTCAGGTTTTGCGTCCTCACCGTTTTCTCAAATGAGTCAAGACACATTTTCCGCTTGTCAAAATGTGAATGTTGCCGGTGCAAATTCACTGCCGAAAAGCACTGAGGAACATGTTTCAGACACCAGTGCATTGTTATTACAGTTAATGCAACAAATGGGACAAAGGCTACAAAAGTTAGACACAACGCTTGAACAAAATCAGAAACAAATGGAACAAAATCTTCAAAAGTTAGACACCACACTTGAACAAACACGTGAAGATTTAACTACTGAGTTACATAACATCGAATCGAAATGTCAAAAGGTCTGTAATGACGTAAAAACACAAATTTGTGAGCATTTCCAACCTATTTTTTCGCGTCATGAGAATGCGTTACAGAATCACGAAGCAGCCATAAAAGAACTGCAGACCACTGTTCATGAAAATCATTAGACCTTGCAAGCTAAAATGGACTCAGTTGCATCTACCGATTCGGTTACACAACTTGCAAAAACTCAGGAAAACTTAAAGGACACAGTAGACAGACACATGGGGGAAATTAGTTCATTATCAGAGAAAGTAGTTGAACTTTCGGATCAGCTAAATAATTTATCTACGAAGGTAGATGATAATCTGAATGACACAAAACCAGTAGTCTTTAATGACACAGAAGAGTGCAAACAAATTAGGAAATTCAAACAAAATCAGAATCAAATTAATACGCAACACCAAAGAGAAATCCGGGAAGTACAAGATCAGCTGACACAGGTAATACAAGAATTACGTATTTCAGAGGACACTCGTGCTCCAACACGGGAAGAGGAACTTAGAAATATGGAAAAGCCACAAAATAATAACACAGGGCATTTCGGTAATTATGAAAGAAATTGGCAAGGTACACCAAATTTTGAGATGGAACCGCCGACACGACGTAACAATGACCGATATGCTACTCGCCGACACGATGATTTTGACTATAAGCTGTTCATTACTACACGTAAATTCAAAACGTTTAAGAATTCTGCCAACGACATTCATCCACAAGCGTGGCTCCATCAATTCTCTCATTGTTTCCCTCCCAACTGGTCATTGGAACACAGGTTAGAATTTATGTGTGGCTACTTAGAGAATGAACCAGGTGTAAGAATGCGATCGATCATTCACGATTGTCACAGTGAAGCAGATTTTTATCATGCCTTCCTCTCAGCACATTGGTCTCAAGCTACACAAGACCGAGTAAAACATAGCATCATAATGATGAAACACTTCGAACAATCTGAATTTTCCAGTCTTGTGAAATATTTTGAAGACATGTTGCACAAGAATCAATACCTGTCAAACCCATACAGCCCCTCAGAACTCATCCGCATTTGCTTAATCAAACTGCCTGATCTTTTACGACATATTATTTTAGCAGGACGTTGCAAAGACGACATTGAAGCTTTTCAGGGACTGTTACAAGAATTAGAAATTGACACAGACAGTCGCGGGATGCGAAAACAGGAAAACAATCACTACAGGTCCCATCCGTCACAATTCCGTGACGACAGAAATGATAACTGGACGCGACAAGGCTATTCTCACCACACAAATCGTGACCAAAATAGACACCACCCGTATGACAACCATTGGCAGAGTAGTCATAATTACAGGGAAAGATCACCTCTCCGCAGTAATGACTATCACAGAGACAATCAGAGAAACAGACAATATGGGAACCAAAATAATTATTATCAAGGGAGACAGAATAACATTAGACGCAACGGTCCAGCCCGTAGTTACGATTCAGGGAGAAATTCTCCGCCACGTGACAGACAAGAAAGAAACTATGGAATCTACCGACATAACGAAAGACGATATGATCGTAACGACAGACCTGAATTGCATCAGAACTGGCGAGATTTAAACAGAGCAGAGCACTCTCGTCACGATGAATTTGTAGAAGTTAGGTCTTCAAATCCCAATAACTACGCGCGCCAACAAAGAGACAATAGGCAATGACTCACTCCGCTGGCAGCCACAATAGGTACTTATGAAACTGACGACGCAGCTGCCGTAGCTAGTAATTAAGTAAAAATGGAAGACATTAGGGACATCTTGCTCCAGGAACACGACGTAAAACATGATAACATTGCATATCCTGTGATTCACATTACTGTAAATGACGTAAAATTTACGGCAGCACTTGACTCTGGCAGTCCCATTTCAGTAATTAGTGAAACAGCTTTTAGCAAATGCAACAAATCGAACGATTGCCCCACACTTCCGTTACGTAAGATTAAATTACAAGGTGCAATCTTTGGAAAAAGTGTAGATGTACGCCAACAAACCAATTTAGAATTCTTTTGTCAAAGCCACAGCTTCTCTATGAACTTTCTTATTGTTCCATTATTGTCGACGGAAATTATACTGGGAGTAGACTTTTTGAATGAATACAAAGCAATCTTAAGCTTTCACGATGCTGAAATAAGTTTAGGGAAAGAAGGTAAGTCAATAGCTTTGAAATTTGAAGACTGGCTCTCAAACCATGACGAGGAAATTAATCGGCTTTACCTTCTGTTAGATAACAGTTCGGAATTTTCTACGGAACTAGACACTAACAATCACTCTGCAAGTACTGACAGGGATGACATCGATGGCATATTTGAAATTAATGAGTTAATTCAGAATAAAATTCAAACAATTGAGAATTGTAATGACACCGATAGGCAGGACCTTTTTGAGATTTTACAAGCATATTCCACAGTTTTTACTCACAAAACAGGAACAATCAATGGATTTCAATACCAATTTCGTGTTCGTGAGCATACTAAATTTAGTGTTAGACCATACGTAATTCCAGCACATTATAGGGTCCGTATTAGAACAGAAATACAATCTATGCTTGACGAGGGCATTATTGAGCCTGCAGTAAGCTCATACAACAATCCGTTACATGTTGATGAGAAGAAAAATGGATCGATCAGACTTGTCTTAGATTCGAGACAAATCAATACTATCATTATTCCTGAAACAGACAGGCCGCAGACGATGGAAGAACTTCTTCAAAATTTTAATGGTGTAAAAGTGTTGTCTTCCATTGATCTCAGATCCAGCTTTTATCAGATCGAACTTCATCCAGAATGCAGAAAATACACAGCTTTCCTTTGTTTCGGCGTTTGTTATCAGTTTCGGAAACTTCCTTTTGGTTTGAACATTTCTTCGGCAGCATTCATTCGCGGGTTAAATTCCATATTACCTGAGTTCTTAAAACGTCACATCACCTTATATGTGGACGATATTCTAATAGCAGAAGCTTCATGGGAACAACATAACCGCATCCTCAACAGTTTGTTACGTATTTTTGCAGAATCTGGAATTACAGTTAACTTGGAAAAGTCTGAATTCGGTAGGTCAAGGTAAAGTTTTTGGGACATATTATTTCTTCTGAAGTCATTCAGCCGGATCCTGAAAAGTTAGAAGCAATCAGAGCCATTCCAGTTCCATCCACAAAAAGACAAGTCCGCAGTTTTCTAGGTCTCGTAAATTTTTACCGTCGTTTTCTGAATACGCAAATTCTAGTTACACCAAAACTTTGTTCTCTCACTGGAAAAAATACTATTTGGAACTGGGACGAACAAGCACAGTTGGAATTCAATTCTTTGAAAGAAGCGTTACTTCACGCGCCAATACTAGCTCATCCAGATCTGTCACAAGATTTCTGCCTCAGCAAGGATTCTTCTAAAGTCGGTCTTGGTGCCCACTTATTTCAAGAAGCCATAGAAAATGACACTACTGTTCAGAAAACCATTGCTTTTGCTAGCCGAGTGCTAACAAAATCTGAAAAAAATTATTCCGTTACTGAATTAGAAGCTTTAGCTATCGTTTGGGCATTTAACAAATTCCGTTTCTTTCTTTCTGGTAAGCACGTAAAAGTATACAGTGATCATCGTGCATTACAATTTCTTATGTCTTCAAAATTAAATCATGACAGGTTCAAACGTTGGGCGTTGTTTCTGTAAGAATTCCGCTTCACAATAGTCTACATTCCCGGCAAGGAGAACATTGTTGCGGTCGCACTGTCACGCGCACCGGCTGGGCTTGAGAAAAGTAACACAGAAGGCAATCTCGAGAAAAATTTCAGTATTCTTTACATTCAGAAAGTCGCCTTTGAAAACTTCATCACCACATCTTTAAAGGACATTGCTCATGAACAAGATAAAGATCCGATTTGGAAAGACATCAAAAGTAAATGGCATGAAAAGACACACACTCAGATTCGGCATTATTACCTGGTTAGAAACAACATACTCTTCAAACGCTGCACTGTTGATGACAAGCTATGGGTACTTTGCATTCCAGACGATTTTGTTAATAAGCTCATTTGGTACATTCATTTCAGCTACGCACATTTTGGCCCACGAAAATGTTATCATATTCTTCGAACGACTTGTTATTTTAACAATATGGAAAAGCGAATTCGAAGAGTCTTGTCTATTTGTAAACTTTGTCAAAAGGCGAAACCATCTACTATCTCACATCGTGCTCCGTTGTTTCCTATTATTCCTTCTAAATTAAAAGAATTTGCTGCTGTTGATCTCTTGGGACCCCTTGTCAGAACATCGAATGGATTTTCGTACGTTCTAGTCGCTGTTGAACTTACTTCAAAATTTGTTTCTTTCACTCCGTTACGTAAAGCCACTGGACGGTCTGTATCCAACGCCTTTGTTAAAAATTTCTTACGTGAAGTTGGCCACGTTGCTAAAGTCATTTCAGATAACGGACCGCAATTCAGATCTGCTGTTTGGTCACGCATGCTTCAGAATCATAAAATCAAACCTGTTTTTATTTCATTGTACTCACCACATTGTAACCCGTCTGAACAGATTATGAAAGAAATCAATAAGCTTTGCAGACTTTATTGTCACAGAAAGCATCAGCATTGGGACAGATATTTACACTTATTTCAAAACGTGCTGAATGAAATGCCTCATGACTCCACTGCTTTACCACCTACTCTTGTACTGAAGAATGTAGAACCTCCGAACAGAATCAGAGACACAAAGACATAAAGACATAATTGATTTGGCTCTTAAAAATATAAAATCTGCAGCAGACAAAAGGAGAAAACTACACGGGAAAGCAAATGCACAGAAATTATGTATTGGTCAGAATGTTCTCATTAAAGCTCATTCATTGTCACATAAGAAGAAACACTTGAGTCACAAATTCTTTCTAGTTTACAATGGACCTTACAGAATCCGACGTATACCACATGATAATTGCGTTGAAGTTGAAACTCTGCGTACTAGGAAGAGTAAAGGTTTACACCACATTTCACATGAAAAACCATTTATTGACAGATAATCTGCTTATTAACTTAGTCTTTGCAATTTTCACTTCACGCTACTTGTACAATTTGTCACACTGAGAAACTGTTAACATGCAACAATGTTTGAAGTTAAATATCCAGTCAAGAACCAAGAGAACTTATTTAAACAGAAATTACGACTGCATTGTTGTTGCGAACAGACGACATAGTGTTATTGTGTGTGTACATTCTTGCTTGTTAGTTGCACGATTACGTAACGACTATAAGGCTCACATACTTAGAACATTTACCAGTACTGCTAATGAGATTCTAATGCACCATTTTGGTTTACTTGAAAATACATTCCGGATTTAAAGTACTTTCTGTGAGATACAAGATGAGACAATGGTTAGTTTATGTGACAGCTACACGATTTTATCACGACGCTACTAATGAGTGACAATTTACAATGTTGCTTTTGCGGTGTTTCTGTTTTATATCTGCACAGTTTTTCTGAATTCTTCTGGAAAGTAAAACATGTTTTAGTAGTAACTTTTGTGGTGTAGCTACAATGAGACAGGCTTTTCCGTAGCACAACAATATGTTACAGCACAGTAATTTCTTCATCACAACAATAAGCGTAATAACTAAGAAATCTATACGCAAAGCATTTCACTTTTGTTTATCATGAGGTAAGTACATTGACTTCTGCAGAACTTAGATTTCGGAGGACGATAACTACGACACTTCCACAGAGATTAGCTTACAGCAAGACGCATATTTAGCGCTACAGGACACGTATTTGAGTGATTAATTTTGTACTTAAAACATTTATTTTTACAGATTTTTGAATTACAAAGAAAGTTTTCCGTGATACATTTCATTCCATTGCTGTAATCTGTAACACCTAAGGGTATAATTACATTAAACCTCAGGGGGGTACACGCCTACTTTGTGTACCATGTGTTTGGCAAGCACAAGGAGCCCTAGCTAATATGGTATTTGCTTATACAATTTAACACATCGGTACCATATTTCTCTAACACATAAATTACACAGCTATCTGATCATTTAACAGAGAAACAAACATCTTTTTACTACGCCAGTGACACATGTTTACGCAATTACAGAGTTGGATTACTTCACACTTAAGAAATTGTATTTTGTCTGTACTTTGTGCACTGTTCATATTTTTTTGGAACCATTGTGATACTATGAGAGCTTTGAATGATGTATTTGGTATGGGATCATGATTTTTAAAGAACGTTTGAGGTAGATGACACTTTTGACATGAGCAGAGAATTTTGTTAGGTTTTGAAATTATTGGTGGAAGCTACGACGTTTTTGAGATTTGACAGAGGTGTTATGGTGTTATTTTTATGACGACGATGTGTATTATGCTGTTGAGGTATGTTTATGTCAATAAGATGATGCTACCATATATGAGGAATGTGATTACGTGTTTATATGTATATGAATAATGAAAGAAGTTAAGGACTCTTGACTTGTGAAAGAGGATGTTGGAAACCGAGAATCGTACTTTAAGAGTTATGAAATGTGTGTGTAAATGCGTGAATGTATCACAATGACGGCGAAAATTTTTTCGACACTGTTATATTCATAGGATTTTGTTTCTACACACTTGTGACGTAAATTTTCGACCTGTGAAATTTTCATATGAGACTGTCACTGTAGCGGAAACTGGTGTCGTAAATATTTCCGTAAGAAAGTTAAGTGACCACCTGCACGTAATGCGTCGTGGGCACACAGCTGTGTCAAACACCTGGAGAACAAGCCATTAGGGTGTGCCTTTCCGGAAGCACAGGTAGAAAAAAAAGAAAAAAAGGCAGGCCTTTATCCTCGCCATTGACATTCCTTTAGAGAAAATGTTGCAAATGCGACACCCTCATTACTTCCATTAACCTTGCTATTGACTTTCCTTTGTAGAAAGCATCGCAAATATTACACGCTCATTACCTGAAAACATATGATTACTCGTACTTTGTGCTAATTACTGAAATGCTTATGAATTGATGGGAAATATTCGTACATCTGCACACCTGATTATGACAAGAGTCTTTCTACGAGAGTTGAGAGCTACTGACTTACGAAATGCCACATGACTATTGAATTATATTTTTATGCTTTGGTTTGCGTAATTGCTTATTTCATTTGATATCTGGTTTCCAGCTGAGTTGCAGCATTGCTTTTATAAAATGAAATGCATTTGCTAATGTGAACACTTTCTGTCAACAGATCTATTAAATAATTATTTTATGATCCACATTCTTTAAAAAAGGAGCACTTGGAAAGGAAAGAACAATAAGAAGGAACTAGTAACAGTAACACATAATTTTCTTTTCAAGTACATGGTAATATTTTTTTTTACAATAAGTTGTTGTGGTGCACCACTTTAATTACATAGACATTAAGATGTGAATAGACATGTCCCTTGTCTGCATTGTTGTTTTTACTGTAATATTTTTTCTGCTTGAGCTATGTCATGTTTAGGTATAAGTTGCTGCTGTTTGCCAGGCATAGTGTTATTAAATTTAACTTTGTATTACTCTGTTAAGCTTTTCTTGTTGCTGCACATTGGCTCATATTAGTTGTAATTTTGCATTTTTTCTGTTAATTTAGATTTACTGCTGCTTGCTTTGCAAATTGGCATTTTTTGTTATTGCTGTTTGTGTTGATTTGTTGTATGCTGCTGCATTGCCTCGTCCCTTAGTTTAGCATCTGAGCTCAGTAGATTTAAGTTAGCTTAAGAGGGGGTAGACTATATAAGAAACTAACTATGATGACTTGGAAGAAATGCATTGAGAAGCTATCAGATAATGGTCTGGCAAAAAAAAAGAAGGGATACTGTACAGTGGAGAAAAACTATTTTTGACAGAGGATGTGAACAGAATACAGAAACCAGTCTTAGATAGGACTTTTTGGGAATAATGATGAATGAAGGGAGATCTCCATGCAAAATACTGCAGTAAAACAAACCCTGTCCTTTCCTTTTGTGTTATCCCACTATGTGTTTGTGTACCCTTGTGTATTTGTTTTCTTCCTGTCTCTCTGTAGTTTCTTAGAATTTTTTCTTCTTTTAGTATTAAGCTACATTCACTATGATGAGGAATACTGTTATCCTCAAATATAATTGGCATTAATAATATGTTATTTACCTTATAAATATGCTTAGACATTATTTATTCTGTTTTGTTGTAATGCTCATGTGTGAAGTTGATGTTTCAATAAACATTCTGATCTTTTATGTATTTACTTATGTCATAATTCCTGTAACACTGATGTATATGTTTATTTCTATTCGTTTGTAAAGCCCCTATTACTACAAATGTTATCTGTATTGTTATGTTCTTTAATGATGTATTTTGTACCTTTGTAATTGTATTCTCATGTTATAAAATGGTAATTGACACCAGTTCATCATATTAGTAACTTGTAAGTTACATTTCACTGCACACGTTTCTGTTGGTCATAGTATATGGACAATTTGTGAGAAGTAGGGACTGTTAGTGTTTGCACATGTCTTGATAATTCAGCAAGGGACTGGATAACAGCATTGCTGGTTCAAAGGACAATTCCAAAAACTTTGTGCGTGCACAAGTGGTGGTTTATGGACTTGCTATATTATCTGCAAGACTCTTCACTGGTGATTGTGCACCTGCACAGTCACAACAGATGGCTGCTGGTCATCTCTACCAGGACTACAGTGGGCCTGTCCACAATTTCTACAAGGACTGCAGTGGGTCTACACCTTTGATGACTCACCAATACCATACTCTCTACCAGGACTACAGTGGGTCTACTCTGTGATGACCTACCTACCAATATTCATCAACTTCGACTGACTCTGCTGTGGGTTTGCTCTGTTGTGGCCCATTACCTGTCAGCATTTCAAGAGTCGGCACTGTCTTTCCGTTGGAAGGACTACTTCTTCAAGACTGCATGGAAATCCACTACTTCTGTGTGCAATTTTTTTTACTAATGAGACTTTGTGAAAAACAAAAACTGTAATTACTATTATGATGAATGATCAGGACTGTCTTTATGGACTGTGAGAAACTTTTAGCTTTTGACCAACGTTGTATTAATCAGTGTGTGCATTTGATATCTTTCTTACTGTAATTATGAAAAAATTTTTCAAATCTGTATTGGCCACTGGCCAAAAAAATTTGTAAAATTTTTTGTGGGGAGCATGGGGGCTATGTAAGTAGGCTGTTTATGTTTTCTTTATGTAAGTAGGCTGTTTAGATTTTTATATTGGTAATGCCACGTAGCGCTCTGTATGAAAATCACTGGCTGTGCTGTGTGCAGCCTGTGGCTAGTTTGCATTGTTGTCTGCCATTGTTGTCATGAACTGCTATAGCTGGATGTGAACAGCGCATAGCGTTGCGCAGTTAGAGGTGAGCCGCCAGCAGTGGTGGATGTGAGGAGAGAGATGGCGGAAGTTTTGAAATTACATATATTATGACTTGTGATGATATTAAGGTAAATACATTGTTTGTTCTCTATTAAAATCTTTCATTTGCTAACTATCCCTATCAGTAGTTAGTGCCTTCCGTATTTTGAATCTTTTATTTAGCTGGCAGTAGTGGTGCTCGCTGTATTGCAGTAGTTCGAGTAACGAAGATTTTTGTGAGGTAAGTGATTTCTGAAAGGAATAGTTTAATGTTACTCAGGGCCATTCTTTTGCAGGGATCTTTGATAGTCAGATTGCGTTGCGCTAAAAATATTGTGTGTCAGTTTAAGCACAGTTTTGTATAAATTGTTCAAAGGGGACGTTTCACAGTTACAATTATTTTCTGTCTCCTTCTGACTGTCTTCATCGCTCTCTACTCGACAGTTTATTACTGTTAATGAATTTCAACTTGAAAAAATCCCCGGATTCTAGTTTCATTTTTTTTTTCAGTGGGTCTCAGGTGTGTACGTTTCAGAGTCTTCCGGGATGGAAATTTCTTGCTGACAGTATACAGGGGACGCGAGCTTTACTTCGGACCAGAGTGGCTCTGATAATCTTTCCGGGTACGCATTGTGTCCGAAGGCATTGGGATGGCCCGTATGTGTCCACAGCCACAGAGCAAATTTGGGGTCTTCGATATGAATTCTCATGCTACTACTAATGGGAATTTCAAGTTAAATAAATGAATCGTAATATAATGTACTGTAACAGCAACTCACGTCTTATCAAGCGATATTGTATATCATTCATCTCAATATAGTATAACTTCATATCACTGGGGCAGAGTAACACTTTCTGATTGACATGTTATAAGAGATTTGTACCTTGAATCACTGTTCGGAATAATCGTGAATCTACACTTGTCACTGGAAATCAAACCTGAGACATCAGCGTCAGTAGGCAACAACGCTAACCACTAATTTTTTTTTTCATCTTCCTCTTAGCAAGGTTCAAAAATGGCTCTGAGCCTGATTGAACGTCTGAGGTCATCAGTCCCCTAGAACTTAGAACTACTTAAACCTAACTAACCTAAGGACATCACACACATCCATGCCCGAGGCAGGATTCGAACCTGCGCCAGTAGTGGTCGCGCGGTTCCAGGCTAAAGCGCCTAGAACTGCTCGGCCCCAATGGCTGGCCTTCTTAGCAAGGCTTCGCGCTCACTGTATTGACATTGCTCGGCCCAGGTTCTTTGATCTACTTCCTCTACTTCCAGCCTTCCTGGTCTCATGCGAACCTTGCGACGTGGTAGGTCGTTCTTCTTCATTCTTTATTTTAAGAACATTTCCAGAAAACTTAAGAAACTTCTCTTCGAAAAACAGAAAAACTCCTCCGTGAAAAATTTGTAATCCCTCTTCGAAACCTAGAAATACTCTGCGAAACAAGAAAACATTTCACCGAAAAATAAGAAAAAGCCTTGGAAAGAATTAAAACACTTACAAGGGGAAAAAAGGCTGTTTCTCGATAAATCCAAAATCTCCGCTTTGCAAAACTAGTAACTCATCTTCTTAAGCTGGAAACTATCTTCCAAAATTGATACTTTTGTTCGATAACCTAAGAATTGTTATTCGAAAAATTAACTTTCGTTTTCGACATATAAACACTCTTCTTCGGGAATTTAACTCATCTTAGAAAGAAACTAAAAACTATCTTTTGAAACACTAAAATCCGTTCTTAGAAAAAATTATAACTCCTCTTTGAAAAGAGCAAAGGCCATAATCCAACAAAAACTGACTCTAAAGCCTATTAAGAGAAACGTTGAATGCGTTTTATTATTTTTTATAAGTGTCTCCTTTCCTACTTCACATTGTCCAGTTTTGATTATTAAGATATTCTTGCCAGTCACTAAGAACTGAGGCACTGATATCGAAAACGGACTACTTGTTATTGCTGTAGTTGTTATTTCCAAACGACTCCACATCTTCTAAAACGGGACTTCCTCAGTGGCTTTTCCCTCGCCTAGTGTTCAAATTTCCTTTTCGCACAGAAAGAACTTGAGGCGTGATGACAGCACTGTGGCGGGATGCAGTAAGCAGCTGTGAGATTTCAGAATGGCTTCAGTGATGGAACCATTAGACGAGTCCGGAGACAATTTACATGAATTCAGAAGGAAGAAACACAACCTGTAACTGAAATGTTCTATTTGCTGCGGCCATGGTTATTTATCTTTGTTATTTGTTATTCTGACAACAAAGCAGTCATCTGTATGTACGAAGTAATTGGAGAGAAGGGCTCTAATTCAGGGTCTGGCGTCTTGTGTCATCGTCCAGCGCCGTGACATGAGCGGGTGTTTGAAAGTACAGTGCCGCGAAACTTTCCCGCTGGACGCCAGAGACGGTATACACAAGCGACATTTGTTCTGTGATTTATTCTTTGATTGTTGATTTCTGTTTCACGTTCTACTCCTTGGCGAAAGCGTGAATCCAAGTGTGTTAGATACGGAATAATTTACTGCACTGAACTTTTCTCACGCCTTCGCACGAGTTATCGGTTGCAGTGTATTATTGTCTGTTTCGACCGATGGGTTTCGTTAGTAAATTATTCCATCAAGCTGAGACAAACCTACTTTCCTTATTCAGCCTACGAACACACACAGATATTAAACCGTCGATCGCGGTAATTCAAACCGGTACCGACACAGGGGTTTCTCTCCTTATGGATTTAATAACGAAAGATGAAGGCTCTAGCGTGAAAACCTAGCATGCATTTTTAGTTGCCTGTGCAGGATACAACTGGAATCGCACAATGGTTCAGTTTTGCTGCACTTTAGTTCGTAGTGGTAGATTTTCCAACGCTTTCCACGTGTTCCCAATCAGTAGACATTCCTACATTACTTGAGACAGGGATTTTACAAGCCTAGAATTAAGAAAAAGAAACATGACACAATGTACACTTCCCGCCAATGGTTCACAGTACTACTGAAAACAAGGAAACACGTGCATGTTGAACCGTGCACACAAGACGCATTTATTGACTATCAGAAGCACCTAGATTCATTTTTTAATATCTCTGTTACTGTGAAAAGAGGAAAACGGACTGTTACACAATACAAAATATTTGAGTACACTGCTTAGTCAAAATTTTCTCTTTTTCATCCAGTAGTAGTAGAATGTTGAAATATGGATTTCCTCTGATTAATATTTTTCTAGTCCCTCATTTTCACAAAGTGCTAAGAGCATATATGCGCATCATGCCTCTGAAACCTCAGAACTACAAGAAGTTTCACACGAGACTGACATTATAATACTCTAAATGGCTGTGCCATTAATGAAGTGACTGGCGGAGAGGCAGAGAATCAATCTGGAAGTGAAGTTTGGGACAATAGTAAATAGAGACGGGTTTATAAACATTTGTGTCTATCAAAATAAACAGGGGTTAATAACACTTCCATGTTACAAGCTAAGGCACTAAAAAAACAATGGTTTTCATTATATTGTCTATTTAGATATGAATGTTAATATAAATAATAAGAATGTGAAATGGCGAAATGATTATAAAGAATATTTTGCATCAAAATATACTATATTTTAGCTACACGATGTTTACAATAAAATGAGTGGTGAGAAAATAAAAAAGGGATATTTCAGGCATTTTCTGTTACCATTCCCTAGTATTTGCCTTTATCTATGATTACAGACTTTGGTATAAGATTGCATTCTTTCTGAGGAGCATCTGGGAATAACTATAAACTATGGAACAACACTATTAAAGATTATATAGTTTTTCAATATTACTCAAAACTACTGTTGGATGACATGTCCCTCTTTGGATTTCATCACCTAAACTGCAGATATAACTTCGTAAATCATAATCAAAAGTGCTTCCGATAACGTAGGCATATGCTTCATTTTTCGTCTCTGAGAAATATTTCCAATCTGGAATTAGAATCGTATCGATTATTATACCCCCCCCCCCTCATGGAAACCTGATTATAAAGGTCCAAATTTCTCCTTGTCCAATGCCAAAGGTGAAATGGGTCACAATAAACGAGTAAATGCTCTTTCGGTGCTGAGACGTCACATCCTTCGCAATCAGAACATTAGTCTGTTTCATTCTAAAGTATTTCACCATCGTGCTAATCATATTCGTCACGAAGTCGTACCAACAGCTTCGTAAGTTTGTGAGGAGTAACTGATTGTAGATGTTCGCAGCATGCCAGCTGCAAATTTCTACTCAGGTGTTTGATGCTTTGAGAGTGTAGATGTCTCCACCATCCGAGGTGGCAGAATAATACTTACAACAAAAGTTCGTGAAACACAGAACCTTCCTCTCCGTTTACGATGACAGATTATTTACAGTGTCCCAGTCCAGCCCTCTAACCCGAACGCCTGAATTAGTTGTAAAGGAGAGCATTACATTAGAGGTGGGTTCCTAATCCGTCATACTTTTTTAATCTTGTAAGGCCCGAAATACGAAAAAGTACGAAGCTTTACGATTGAATACAGTTCACTTACTAACAATCTAGTATGTGGAGCAACAATAAAGAAATATTCATCGTATAAGAAAGATCGAGCTATGAGGTTCAATGGTTAAGGCATAAGACAGTGGTAGTCAAACTGCGGCCTGAACCGAGTATTAACATTTTATAATAATGTGCATCTAGCGACTAACAACCGAATCCAAAAATGTTAAATGTAATCAAGAGCTGCTTAAGGGTGTACGCTTCCTGTTCAGGAACGAAAATACTTACAGGGACAGTAATAGTTAATGATGTGCTTAGTTTTAGTTAGTTAGTGAATACAGCCGTGACTAAGAAAAGCTGGCCGCTTACTTCACGGGCAGAGGAGTAAGCAGCATGGCCATAACTGAGTTACACGATGTGAGAGAAGGAATGTTTTATTGTCTTCTGACAACCACGTGCCTTTTTTTCTTATTTTGTCTTTAATAATAAGAGCGATGGTTTTGTTCGATGAAATCTTGGTTTGGAGACGAAGCGGTATAGTGATATTCAGACAGCTAAATTGTGTTTGGCGAGAGTACTGTTTTTGACGATGCGAGCAGAATGACAGAGCAAATGCAAAAAAAATTTTGTAGTCTGAACTTTTACACCAGCGCGAAAGGCATCGATATACAGCACCTCTCAATGAATCACAGCGTTATATTTTGTTAGCATTATTCAGTTACGGAACTTTTGTGTGCAAGAAGCAAAAAATTACCGTTATTTCTTAGCACGTCTACTACATTTGGGATGCTCGCACAGAGAGACGGCTCCCGTGAAATGGTGCGGCGGCTAACAGAAATCTACGTACCCCGGGAGACGGTGTGGGCGAGGTGCCAGACGGCACTGCATCATACGGCTGTCTCTGTAACTCTGCCTTCGCCAGAGAAAGTTGCCGATTTACGAGCGCCAGATATCACCCTGACACGCACTCCCTCTCCGTGTTCGCAGCGCGGAAAATGCAGTCCCAGATATATTTCACTTTTCCCAAATGCGGCTCTATAATAGATTGCATGCCATTCAGACCACGGATGGTTCTTGAGGTCTCCAATGCTGTGGCATAATTTCATACCTTACGAGTCCAAATTATTATAGCACTAAAGTTGTGATATTAGTTACACAGATTCTTTTTTAAGTGTTTAGTTGCTCGTTAGAGAATACTGTACTTCGATGGTGCTGAATGAAATACTCTAGGGAACACGGCTCGCACCTGTTCACACTGTAGCATGCATTCAAAATAAGAGATGTTCAGAGATCTATTGAGCTCTTTGAGCTAATATCCATCTTTCTTTAGAAGTTATGACTCTCTCACTTGCCCAAACGTCCTTCTGTCCTCCAGCTACACACACAGTAGACATTGCAGAGCATGAACAAAATGCAGCAATGCATCAGCTTTGCATTATATACTGCTCGCCATTAACACTGCGGCAATATGAGGGCAGCATGCAGGAAATGTCACATTCGCATCTAGTTGAATATACACTATGTGATCAAAAGTATCCGGACACCTGGGTGGAAAAGTAGTTCGTGGCGCACTCCATCGGTAATGCTGGAATTCAATGTGGTGTTGGCCCACCCTTAGCCTTGATGACAGCTTCCACTCTCGCAGGCATACGTTCAGTCAGGTGCTGGAAGGTTTCTCGGGGAATGGCAGCCCATTCTTCACGGACTGCTGCACTGAGCAGATGTATTGATGTCGGTCGGTGAGGCCTGACACCAAGTCGGCGTTCCAAAACATCCCAAAGGTGTTCTTTAGGATTCAGGTCAGGACTCTGTGCAGGCCAGTCCATTACAGGGATATTACTGTCGTGTAACCACTCCGCCACAGGCCGTGCATTATGAACAGGTGCTCAATCGTGTTGAAAGATACAGTTACCATCCCCAAATTGCTCTTCAACAGTGGCAAGCAAGAACATCACTGTAGGCCTGTGCTGTTATAGTGCCACGCAAAACAACAAGGCGTGCAAGCGCCCCCCCCCCCCTCTCCCATCGAAAACACGACCACACCACAACACCACCGCCTCCGAACTTTACTGTTGGCACTACTCACGCTGGCCGATGACGTTCACCGGACATTCGCCATACCCATACACTGCCATCGGAACGCCACATTGTGTACCGTGATTCGTCACTCCACAAGACTTTTTTCTACTGTTCAATCGTCCAATGTTTACGCTCCTTACACCAAGCGAGGCGTCGTTTGGCATTTACCGTCGTGATGTGTGGCTTTGAATTCAGGTTTTCTCACCTTCCGCCAGAGTGTCTTTGTACTTGGAGTGGATCCTGATGAAGTTTGGAATTCCTGTGTGATGGTCTGGATAGATGTTTGCCTATTACACATTACGACCTTCTTCAACTGTCGGCGGTCTCTGTCAGTCAACAGACGAGGTCGGCCTGTACGCTTTTGAGCTGTACGTCTCCCTTCACGTTTCCACTTCACTATCATATCGGCTACAATGGACCTAGGAATGTTTAGGAGTGAGGAAATCTCGCGTACAGACGTATGACACTAGTGACACCCAATTACCTGACCACGTTCGAAGTCCGTGAGTTCCGTGCAGCGCCGCGTTCTGCTCTCTCACCACGTCAAATGACTACTGAGGTCGCTGATATGGAGTACGTGGAAGTAGGTGGCAGCACAGTACACGTAATATAAAAACGTATGTTTTTGGGGATCTCCGGATATTTTTGATCACATAGCGTATGCTTGGATTTGCAATTGAGTAGCACTTCAGTAAAACAGCACATTGTAAACTGCTCTAACGCCATACACGAATATATTCTGTGTGGTGCCGTGCAAAGAGCGAGGTACCAAATCAAAGCTGGTACATCGCAACGCAACCCCAAGAACCGATAGCCACTGCAAGCCGCATCGACAAATGAGCGACACTGGCGTAGCCAAGTACAGAAACGTTTCGCTACGCCGCCGCATGCGCTCTTCCACTTACATCCGAGCACAATACCGCTCAGCCCAGTCCGCGATCATAGAATTAGGTGAATCATCGTCTTCTACTAGGCCACCTGTGTGATCAATGTGCTAGGCAGAGCTCTACGTGAAAGTTATTTTAAATGCACATAGAGTGAGAGACTTGTATTTTGTTTGTACCATGTGACACGTTAATATTCAGAGACAGATGTTAGTACTCAAGACACTCATGTGGAAATGGATTGTACGAAGTCAAGTAATTCTTCATATCTATGTTTCAATGATGTGAACTAATATTTTATGTTTTATAGTATCCAACCGATTTCCTCCCGAAGCAAAGTTAGGAACCTACCGTTATACCGACGAGTGTATTTTCGCCCAACACAACATTCTGTATATAAGGAAAAATTACGCATCTGAATGTTGATTGTTTGTGAGACGATCGTGTTATACCTCATGTAAGATGGATAATCGTCTACCAGGACGTGTCATAATGTGAAAACAGGGGGTAGGAACGTATCAAGAGTGCACTTCATCGTTCCGAGATATTGCTTCGTACCTTGGTCGCGATCCCAGACTGTCGTGCGAATATGGAAACAATGGGGCCAGGAACGCCAAATTCAACAGTACAGTAACTCAGCAGCCCCCAGCGACTAGTGCCCATGAGGAGAGAATTTGTTCCCTCGGTCGTGCTGGGTCCAGCCAGGTCAGTTACCTTAAGTACCTTGAGTTCGTCTGCTACAAATCAAGTGTCCACAAGGACAATGCGACGACTTCTGAAACCACACAGACAGCGACAATAGTCGTAATACTGACAGAGCACCGCGACCATTGTTGCCGCTACCCTCGACAGCAGAGAGAGGTAACCCTAGCAACAACATTGGACACAGAAGAAACATCATATAGCCTTTTCAGACGATTTTCGTATCTTCATTCAGCATCATGGCTAATGTATTCGTGCGTAAAGGTTTCGAGGCGAATGAATGAAGATTGAATTAGTCATCGTTACAAGGGCCTTGCTCGTGAAGTGTTCATAAGGGATGATATAACACGGTCTCTGGTTCGCGTAGCCGGTAACTAGGGCAGCAGCATTTACATTCATGAAATGTTACCCCATGGCTGTGCCATGTCTTCAAGGCATCCGTTAACGCAAAGTCTTGCGTTCGTGTGTTCGTGTGTCCCACTCGGTAGCGCAGCGGTAGCGTTACCGCCTGCTACAAGATGGGGGCCCGGTTTCGATTCCGGGCAGGGGACGTGGTGTTGTGTATTTCATCATCATTGACACGCAATTCGACGAAGTGGCGTCAACTAAAAAGACTTCCAATACGGAGGCCCAATCCTGAAGGGGATATCCCGGCAAATAAATACCATACGGTCATTTCATTTTTTTTACATGTTCGTGTGCTCTCCTTCCTATCTCGATATAGAGGGTATTCGGATGATGCCACACTCATCACGTTCGCCAGACCTCTCACTCATCGAAAATGCCTGATCATCGATTCCCAAGAAACTGGCAGGCCTTCAATCGTTAGCCACTAAGATTAATGAACTCAGGCACACAGCTAAATCAGCATAGAGTAACGTATCCATTTGTGTCATCAAAGCTCTGTTCTAGTTTATACCCACCTAGGCTAGAGTGACAGCTCTCATTTCAAAAATGGCTCTGAGTACTATGGGACTTAACTTCTGAGGTCATCAGTCCCCTAGAACTTAGAACTACTTAAACCTAACTAACCTAAAGACATCACACACATCCATGCCCAAGGCAGGATTCGAACCTGCGACCGTAGTGGTTCCGCGGTTCCAGACTGTAGCGCCTAGAGCCGCTCGGCCACACGGCCGGCAGCTCTCATTTCTAAATTTTGTATCGTGTACAGCCGAAAATCACCTATAAATTTAATCATGTATTTTTTCTACTGTATGTTATATTCACAATAAGTATAAATTACGTTATTTGCTATTACTGTTGGTATGAGGCTTTTAATGGAGAACAGTGAGCAGTGCGAAATCATACCACAAATTGAAATGAGCTGCAGTCTACAGTAATACAATAAACTATAGCAGATCTAATGAATGCTTTACTTGCAACATACTTTGTTAAAATTACGTGCAATAATTATCATTTTCGTAAATTATACGAAAACTATTAACTGCTACCGTAGGGTAGTTCCAACTGAGAAACTGAATCACAAAACTCCATCAAACTGAAAACGTTATCTCCCTCGATGAAATACTTTAGTGTGAAGGGAAAGAAACAAGAGCATAAGATGTCACCCATATCTTGAATTACTGTGTACTTACCTTATTCAAAATCTCGATTTCGATCCCAAACACTGACATAATCCTGAATAAAAATACGAGCAGGTGGCCGAATACTTGTGATGTATCGAATCATCATCAAATTAAAATAAGTAATGGATGCGGAAAACCACAGCTGTATTTTTAAAGTACTAGTTTCAACGCTACATTTGCATAATCTTCAGGTTCTGCTGTTAATATGAAGATCAGGCAAATGTAGCGATGAAACTTGTCATCTGAGTAATAAATACTTTCCACTTCCATTACTTCTATTGTTAGCCGCTGCCCTGCTTCCACAAGAAAGATGCACTTTCATAAATTAACATATGGTGAAGTTTCGTGCTGCTGTTTGCCTTTTTACCTCAAAAATGCTGCCAAAGTTGAAAAATTAGTAATGACCATCTTCATAGTTATTCAGAAGTTAGTGGAAAGCTTTAAATAACAAATTAAAGTACATGAACTAGATTCCAAAAATGTAAAATATTTTGTCGATAAACACTGCCTTACGAAAAATTGTCCCATGTAACCTAATTCTCATTATGATCTCTTTGTGGGGATTTCCCAGGAAGCCCTTAACGAAAGGAGATATAAGGCTACTGTTTTATAAATACGATCGCAGAATGAGTTAGGTAGGTGAACCTACAAGAAGTCAAAAATTTTGTACCACTATCACAGAACAAAATGAACACAGGGAGGGGCTGTGCAATAGATGTTAAAATTGTTGTGACTAGGTAGGAAGTTGTGTAATAAAGTGAATTTCTGTGAGCAACGGAATGAAAAAAATATTCTTCTAACGAATGAAGCAAAGTCAATGACAAACACAATTTTACGGAGTTATTTGTCGTAATCTTCAACTGATGATGAGGAAGTAGAGAGAATATATTAGGAAACAGTGTTTTGTAAATTTTCTTAAGGGCCGTGGTAATTTGATAGGCTTGAGTGATGAAATGCTGTAGCAAAGGAGAGAGGTACATAGAATTACAGAAGAAATAGAGCTGGGAGAATGAAACAAGAGAGCACGGTGGTTTCTTGTGTATTGTGAGAGATTTAAGCTTATAACGATCACCCTCCCCCAATATCACGGGGCCATAGAAGTGTGGAACGCAGTAAAATTAAACTTTACCTTTACTTAACAAGCGTGTCGCTTTTTATTTTTAACTTATAATCACAGATGTAAAATTATTACATTATGCTTACCTAGATCTCTCTGTGATTGTTTCACAAAGTCTTTTTCACCTAAAAAATGAATAAGAGAAGGAAGGAGACGGGAAGGCAGTACTAAAACAGGTTGAACGGGAATAAAAATAACAAGAAGCTAGAATAAGCACCACAGTAATACCTAGTTTCACAGAATCAGAAAGATACTTTAATGAACAATGGAATAATTAAAAAGTCATCTCTTGATAAATAAAGAAATATTATTTCTTTATAGACTTTAGTAATGTTGTAAATTACTATAATCGAAGAGATGAAAAGAAGTTATAATGTACAGGTTTTTGAAGTTTAGGGCTACAATAAGGAAAATATCGAACAGCTGTAAAGCAAAGTTGCAGGTTTTCTCAAATGTCACTTAGCTAGTTTGTCGATAAATGAATGAAGGAAGTGGTATATGCAATGCAGTTTCAGGTCGAAAGTTTGGAGGGCTATGTGGAATCCTTAAACGGAACGGGAAGTGTGCTTAGCATAGAAAATTACCTCTAGACAAACAATGATGAAAACGACAAAGGGAATGGGGAAATCGAAATACCGTCACTTGGGAACAGATTATAAGAAACTGTGTACCTGGAAGATACAAAACACCACCCACTCCGCTTCTAAATGAAAATTCATTCTGGAGATTATAAGAAGCGAACGGTTTGAGATGTCCTTCGGAATAATGTGAAGAGAGAAAGTGTAAAGTACACAAGACGGTAATACAGATATGAGGTAATAAAGGAAGACCATTTGAACACATTACCCAGAAAATAGGTATGTTACTTTGTGAAATGAGACTGTGCATTAACACCTGCGTAACTCACTTACCCTGGTACGTGGTTACATTTATTTACATATCGTGTCAGAATCGGAAGATATGTAGAGTAAAATGCATACAAAAACACACAAGTAATGTAAAATGAGTGAGCATTGCATTAAACATTTTCCTTCGCCCAGAAATTGGCCTCATTGATTGCCTCTTGTATATCTGCGAAGAGGTCCAACATCCCATATGTTGTCAAGACACAAGCTACACTGTAAGTAGGCTGTTTATGCTTTCTTTAATGTAAGTAGGCAGTTTATGTTTCTTATTGGCAACGTTACGTAGCGCTCTGTACGAAAATCACTGGCTGTGCTGTGTGCAGTCTGTGGCTAGTTTGCATTGTTGTCTGCCATTGTAGAGGGGCAGCTGGATGTTAACAGCGCGTAGCGTTGCGCAGTTGGAGGTGAGCCGCCAGCAGTGGTGGATGTGGGGAGAGAGATGGCGGAGGACTAAAGTGGGTCTGCATCTTTGATGACCCACCAAAACCATTATTTCTACAAGGACTGCAGTGGGTCTGCACCTCTGGTGGCCCACCAATACCACAATCTCTACAGGACTACAGTGGGTCTGCTCTGTGATGACCTAGTTACCAATATTCTTCAAAACGTCGAATGACTCTGCTGTGGGTTTGCTCTGTTGTGGCCCATTACCTATCAGCATGTCAAGAGTCAGCACTGTCTTTCCGTTGGAAGGACAACACTACTTCTTCAAGACTGCATGGAAATCCACTACTTCTGTGTGCAATTTCTTTTACTAATGAAACTTTGTGAAAAAAAACTGTAATTACTATTATGATGAATGATCAGGACTATCTTTATGGACTGTGAGAAAATTTTAGCTTTTGACCAACATTGTATTAATAAGTGTGTGCATTTTATATCTTTGTTACTGTAATTGTGAAAATTTTTTTCAAATCTGTATTGGCCAGTGCCCAACACCATTTGTAAAATTTTTTGTGGGGAGCATTGGGGCTATGTAAGTAGGCTGTTTATGCTTTCTTTAATGTAAGTAGGCAGTTTATGTTTCTTATTGGCAACGTTACGTAGCGCTCTGTTCGAAAATCACTGGCTGTGCTGTGTGCAGTCTGTGGCTAGTTTGCATTGTTGTCTGCCATTGTAGAGGGGCAGCTGGATGTTAACAGCGCGTAGCGTTGCGCAGTTGGAGGTGAGCCGCCAGCAGTGGTGGATGTGGGGAGAGAGATGGCGGAGTTTTGTAATTTGTCATGAACTGCTATATATATTATGACTATTAAGGTAAATACATTGTTTGTTCTCTATTAATATCTTTCATTTGCTAACTATCCCTATCAGTAGTTAGTGCCTTCTGTAGTTTGAATCTTTTATTTAGCTGGCAATAGTGGCGCTCGCTGTATTGCAGTAGTTCGAGTAATGAAGATTTTTGTCAGGTAAGTGATTTCTGAAAGGTATAGTTTAATGTTACTCAGGGCCATTCTTTTGCAGGGATCTTTGATAGTCAGATTGCGTTGTGCTAAAAATATTGTGTGTCAGTTTAAGCACAGTCATGTATAATTTGTTCTAAGGGGACGTTTCAACACTTAACATCTGGTTTCTTGTCTGCTCTTCCCCCCAAGAACATAAAATTTAGTCACATTTACAAAGGTAAAATCTATGACGCTCAATCCGTGAACCGGCTACTGTTCTGACTGCAGGTAGGGTGCATCCTGTCGTTACCTGCAGCACTAGTATGGCGAGGATGATGACCCTATCGCCTCGATCGCGACAGATCCCCCGTTTTCGAACTGGTAGCAGGCTGAGTGGAACTGGGCCCTGCATCACGGCTGCTGATCTCCTGATACCCTTTTTAAAACACTATTACACAACTTTCTTAGTCTTCCCGTCATGAATATTAAAGAGATAAAATGCACAGTACATTAATGAAAACGCGGTATTTCTTCCACTGGCTGTCATTACGCTCAGAAGCAAGATCTTGAGAGAGTACTTCTCACTCAGGCTAGTCTCGCAGACCAGCAGTACAGTGGCACACTAGGAGATCTCGTTCCCAGCGTTCTGCGAAGTTTTTAGCGAAAATTTCCATCCAACTTACTGGCGAACTCTAATTCTTCTCAGCAGTTGAAGTAGTCAACAACAACTTTCTTAGTTGTACTTAACATCCTCTTTTTTCCATGGTCTAGTGGAAGCGCCTTTGATCAGTAATCGCTCTCGGTCCCGAATTCGAAACCCGCTGCGGCTTATATTTTGATTAATAACCAGCGTTGATGCCGGAAGACTTCCAACATAAGAGGTCACCCTCATTGTACCAACGGCCATGTCAAAGAGGGCGCAGGAGCATATAGAGCTTCAGGACACTTCTCTCGTCCTCTGCCCTAAAGGCGGAAGAATCAGCAGGATGCACAAGGCAATGGAAACGACTGCATTAAAGAAACATAACGCGTATCCACAGGACATGTGGCTTGTAATTGAAAAAGTGTCATTATGATCTCGCCATTTGCAAAGGATTCCGGAATATTCCCCATTCGCATCTCCGGGAGGGTACTGACAAAGGGGAGGTCACAATGAGAAAACAGTTGAATAACCAACGACAGGATAACGTCCTACGAGTAGGGGTGTGGAAGTTCAGAAGCTTGATCGTGGTAGGGACGCTACGAACATGGAAATGCAAATTCTCAATCTAGATATAGTAGGGGTCAGTGACGTGAAGTGGAAGAAGACAAGGATTTCTAGTCACTTGAGAACAGGACAATGTCAGCAACAGCAGAAAATGGTCACATGAGTACAGGGTAATACCAGCAGCAGCAGATAATGGTGTAACACGGTAACGATTCATTATGAATGGCAATGTAGGGCAGAGAGTATTTACTGTTCAGTGACAGGGTTGTTCTTATCAGAACCGACACCAAACCAACCGTTGTTTGGTTATACACGCCAACGTCACAAATTGAAGATGAAGAGATAGTTAAACTATACGAGGAACTGAAAGCTTAATACAGCACGTAAAGGCAGATGAACATTTAATAGTCAAGGAGGCTGGAATGCTGTTGTAGGGGAAGAAGCAGAAGGAGCGCTTACAGGAGAATATGGATTGATAGTAGAAATGACAGAGGAGAAAGACTAATTGAGTTCTACAATAAATTTCAACTAGTAGTTGCGAATACTTTGATCAAGAACCATAAGAGGAGGAGATTTACATAGCCAGAGAGGTATCTCGAAATCAGATACCGGATTGTAAGGCGTATCAAGGAGCAGATACAGACTCAGATCACAATGTAGTAGTGTGTGTGTGAATTCCTAAGGGACCAAACTGCTGAGATCAACGGTCTCTAGACTTACTACTCATAATAACTTACCCTAAGAACAACACACACACCCATTCCCCAAGGAGGATTCGAACGTCTGAAGCGAGGGGCCGCGCAATCCGTGGCATGGCGCCATAGACTGCGCGGCCACTCCGCGCGTGGAAATGTAGTAGTGATAAAATGTAGGTTGAAGTTTAAGAGATTAGTCAGGAAGAATCAATACGCAAAGAAGTGGGACACAGGAGCACTGAGGAATAACGACATAAGCTTGACGTTCTCTAAGGCTATAGATACAGCAAGAAGGAATAGTTCAGGCGACACTTCGGCGGGGCAGTCAAAGAAATTGGAAAGAAAATCGAGGTACAAAGAAGGTATCTGCAAAGAAACCACAGATAGCAGAAGAGATAATGAAGAGTAAATTCCAAATATGTTCGGGGAAATTAGGAATATAGAAATATAAGTAGCTGAGGAATGAAATAAACAGGAAGTCCAGGGAAGCTAAGAAGAAATAGCTGCATGAATCGTGAAGAAATCGAAAAGAAATAATTGTCGGAAGGACTGACTCAGCTTATAGGAGAGTCAAAACAACCTTCAGTTAAATTAAAAGCAAGGATGGTAACATTAAGAGTGCAACTGGAATTCCACTGTTAAAAGCAGAAGAGAGAGCGGATAGGTGAAAAGAGTACATTGAAGACCTCTACGAGGGGAAAATTTGTCTGATGTGATAGAAGATGAAACAGATGTCGATTTAGAAGAGATATGGGTGTGAATATTAGATTCAGAATTCAAGAGGGTTTTGGAGAGGGGTCGAAGGGATAGAAAACAACCCTTCAGAATTACTAAAATCTTTAGGAAAGTGGTAACAAACAGATTATTCTCGTTTTATACCATCTGGCTTTCGAAAAACATTATCCACACAATTACGAAGATTGCAATAGGTGACAAGTGCGAGATTTATAGCACAATCAGCTTAACAGCTCATCCATCCAAGTTGGTGACAACAAAAATATACAGAAAAATGGAAAAGGAAATTGGGATGCTCTAGATGACCATTACTTTGACTTTAGGAAAGGTAACGGTACCAGAGAGGCAATTCTGACTTTGCGGTTGATAATGGAAGCAAGACTAAAGAAAAATCAAGACACGTTAATAGGGTTTGTTAACCTAGAAAAAGCGTTTGACAACGTAAAATGGTGCAAGATGTTCGAAATTCTGATAAAAATTGAGGTAAGCTATAGGAAGAGACGGCTAATATTGCACAATATGTACAAGAACCAAGAGGGAATATTAAGAGTAGACGACCAAGAACGAAACGTTATGATCAAAAAGGTTGTTTCGCCCATACTGTTCAGTCTGTACCTCGAAGAAGCAATGATGGAAAGAAAATAAAGGTTCAGGAGTGGAACTAAAATTCTGGGTGAAAGGGTATCAGTTATACGATTTGTTGATGACATTGCTGTCTTGAGTGAAAGTGAAGAAGAATTACATGATCTGCTGAATGGAATGGACATTCTATTGAGTATATAATGTGGACTGAGAGTAAATCGAAGAATGGCGAAAGTAATCAGAAGTAGTAGAAATGAGAACAGTGAGAAACTTAACATCAGGATTGATGGTCACGAAGTGCATGAAGTTAATGAATTCTACTACGTAGGCAGCAACATAACCAATCATGGACGGAGCAAGGAGGACATCAAAAGCAGATTAGCACAGGCATAAAGGGCACTCCTGACCAAGAGAAGTCTGCTTAGTATCATTTCTTTCTTTTTTTTTTTTTAATTTGCGGTAACGTATTATGGGACCAAAGTGCTGAGGTCATAGGTTGCTAAGCTTACACACTACATAATCTAACTTACTCTAACTTATGCTAAGGACTACACGCACACCCATCCCCGAGAGAGGACTCGAACCTCCGAGGGGGGAACCACGCGGACCGTGAGAAAACGCGTCACACCACGCGGCTACAGAGTATCAAAAAATGGCTCTAAGCACTATGGGTCTTAACATCTGAGGTCATCAGTCCCCTAGACTTAGAACTACTTAAACCTAACTAACCTAAGGACGTCACACACAGCCATGCCCGAGGCAGGATTCGAACCTGGGACCGTCGCAGCAGCGCGGTTCCGCACTGAAGCGCCTAGAACCGCTCGGCCACACCGGCCTTAATTTGACGAAGAAATTTCTGAGAATATACGTTTGGAGCACAGCATTGTATAGTATTGAAACATGGACTGTGGGAAAACCGGAACAGAAGAGAATCGAAACATAAGAAATGCGATGCTACAGACAAATGTTAAAATTAGGTGGGCCGATACAGTCAGGAATGAGGACTTGCTGCACAGAATCGGAGCGGAAAGGAATATGTGGAAAACACTGACAAGAAGAAGGGACAGCATGATAGAACAGCCGGCTGGAGTGGCCGAGCGATTCTAAGCGCAATAGTCTGGAAGCGCGCGACCGCTACGATCGCAGGTTCGAATCCTGCCTCGGGCATAGATGTGTGTGATGTCCTTAGGTTATTTAGGTTTAAGTAGTTCTAAGTTCTAGGGGACTGATGACCTCAGAAGTTGAGTCACATAGTTCCCAGAACCATTTGAACCATTTTGATGATTGAACATCTATTGAGACACTGGGGACTGACTTCATGGTACTAGAGGGTGCTGTAGAGGACAAGGCAATAATTATAGAGGAAGAAAGAGACTAGAATACATCCAGCAGATAACTGAGGGCGTAGGTTGCAAGTGTTGCTCACCGCCTCACTATGAATTTACCGGCCAAGGCTTCGGCTTTGAACTTTTTCTTCGGAGAAGAGGTGGTGTGATGCTATTCCAAACTGCAAAAGTCATAGCCGTGTGTGGGCGGCCGGCACCCCGAAAATGGAACACGTTTGCGCCACCTTTTGCCGGTGATGACACACGTCGTGCCAAACGACTCATCGTGCTTTTGTTCACTGCCAAGTCTCCATACACTTTTTAATATTTATTATACATCGCGTATACATACGCAGTCTTGAAATAATTTATAGTTCACACGTTACATTGTGTGGCCGTACCGTAGGTGCAACCACAACGGAGGGGTATCTGTTGAGAGGCCAGACAAACATGTGGTTCCTGAAGAGGGGCAGCAGCCTTTTCAGTAGTTGCAGGGGCAACAGTCTGGATGATTGACTGATCTGGCCTTGTAACATTAACCAAAACGGCCTTGCTGTGCTGGTACTGCGAACGGCTGAAAGCAAGGGGAAACTACAGTCGTAATTTTTCCCGAGGACATGCAGCTCTACTGTATGATTAAATGATGATGGCGTCCTCTTGGGTAAAATATTCCGGAGGTAAAATAGTCCCCCATTCGGATCTCCGGGTGGGGACTACTCAGGAGGACATCGTTATCAGGAGAAAGAAAACTGGCGTTCTACGGATCGGAGCGTGGAATGTCAGATCCCTTAATCGGGCAGGTAGGATAGAAAATTTAAAAAGGGAAATGGATAGGTTAAAGTTAGATACAGTGGGAATTAGTGAAGTTCGGTGGCAGGAGGAACAAGACTTTTGGTCAGGTGATTACAGGGTTATAAATACAAAATCAAATAGGGGTAATGCAGGAGTAGGTTTAATAATGAATAAAAAAATAGGAGTGCGGGTTAGCTACTACAAACAGCATAGTGAACGCATTATTGTGGCCAAGATAGACACAAAGCCCATGCCTACTACAGTAGTACAAGTTTATATGCCAACTACCTCTGCAGATGATGAAGAAATAGATGAAATGTATGACGAGATAAAAGAAATTATTCAGGTAGTGAAGGGAGACGAAAATTTAATAGTCATGGGTGACTGGAATTCGTCAGTAGGAAAAGGGAGAGAAGGAAACATAGTAGGTGAATATGGATTTAGGGGAAGGAATGAAAGAGGAAGCCGCCTTGTACAATTTTGCACAGAGCATAACTTAATCATAGCCAACACTTGGTTCAAGAATCATAAAAGAAGGTTGTATACCTGGAAGAATCCTGGAGATACTAAAAGGTATCAGATAGATTATATAATGGTAAGACAGAGATTTAGGAACCAGGTTTTAAATTGTAAGACATTTCCTGGGGCAGATGTGGATTCTGACCACAATCTTTTGGTTATGAACTGCAGATTGAAACTGAAGAAACTGCAAAAAGGTGGGAATTTAAGGAGATGGGACCTGGATAAACTGAAAGAACCAGAGGTTGTACAGAGTTTCAGGGAGAGCATAAGGGAACAATTGACAGGAATGGGGGAAAGAAATACAGTAGAAGAAGAATGGGTAGCTCTGAGGGATGAAGTAGTGAAGGCAGCAGAGGATCAAGTAGGTAAAAAGACGAGGGCTAATAGAAATCCTTGGGTAACAGAAGAAATATTGAATTTAATTGATGAAAGGAGAAAATATAAAAATGCAGTAAATGAAGCAGGCAAAAAGGAATACAAACGTCTCAAAAATGACATCGACAGGAAGTGCAAAATGGCTAAGCAGGGATGGCTAGAGGACAAATGTAAGGATGTAGAGGCTTGTCTCACTAGGGGTAAGATAGATACTGCCTACAGGAAAATTAAAGAGACCTTTGGAGAGAAGAGAACCACTTGTATGAATATCAAGAGCTCAGATGGCAACCCAGTTCTAAGCAAAGAAGGGAAGGCAGAAAGGTGGAAGGAGTATATAGAGGGTTTATACAAGGGTGATGTACTTGAGGACAATATTATGGAAATGGAAGAGGATGTAGATGAAGACGAAATGGGAGATAAGATACTGCGTGAAGAGTTTGACAGAGCACTGAATGACCTGAGTCGAAACAAGGCCCCGGGAGTAGACAACATTCCATTTGAACTACTGATGGCCTCGGGAGAGCCAGTCATGACAAAACTCTACCATCTGGTGAGCACGATGTATGAGACAGGAGAAATACCCTCAGACTTCAAGAAGAATATAATAATTCCAATCCCAAAGAAAGCAGGTGCTGACAGATGTGAAAATTACCGAACTATCAGTTTAATAAGTCACAGCTGCAAAATACTTACGCGAATTCTTTACAGACGAATGGAAAAACTAGTAGAAGCCGACCTCGGGGAAGATCAGTTTGGATTCCGTAGAAATGTTGGAACACGTGAGGCAATACTGACCTTACGACTTATCTTAGAAGAAAGATTAAGGAAAGGCAAACCTACATTTCTAGCATTTGTAGACTTAGAGAAAGCTTTTGACAATGTTAATTGGAATACTCTCTTTCAAATTCTGAAGGTGGCAGGGGTAAAATACAGGGAGCGAAAGGCTATTTACAGTTTGTACAGAAACCAGATGGCAGTTATAAGAGTCGAGGGGCATGAAAGGGAAGCAGTGGTTGGGAAAGGAGTAAGACAGGGTTGTAGCCTCTCCCCGGTGTTATTCAATCTGTATATTGAGCAAGCAGTAAAGGAAACAAAAGAAAAATTCGGAGTAGGTATTAAAATTCATGGAGAAGAAATAAAAACTTTGAGGTTCGCCGATGACATTGTAATTCTGTCAGAGACAGCAAAGGACTTGGAAGAGCAGTTGAACGGAATGGACAGTGTCTTGAAAGGAGGATATAAGATGAACATCAACAAAAGCAAAACGAGGATAATGGAATGTAGTCAAATGAAGTCAGGTGATGCTGAGGGAATTAGATTAGGAAATGAGACACTTAAAGTAGTAAAGGAGTTTTGCTATTTGGGGAGTAAAATAACCGATGATGGTCGAAGTAGAGAGGATATAAAATGTAGACTGGCAATGGCAAGGAAAGCGTTTCTCAAGAAGAGGAAATTGTTAACATCGAGTATAGATTTAAGTGTCAGGAAGTCATTTCTGAAAGTATTTGTATGGAGTGTAGCCATGTATGGAAGTGAAACATGGACGATAACTAGTTTGGACAAGAAGAGAATAGAAGCTTTCGAAATGTGGTGCTACAGAAGAATGCTGAAGATAAAGTGGGTAGATCACGTAACTAATGAGGAAGTATTGAATAGGATTGGGGAGAAGAGAAGTTTGTGGCACAACTTGACTAGAAGAAGGGATCGGTTGGTAGGACATGTTTTGAGGCATCAAGGGATCACAAATTTAGCATTGGAGGGCAGTGTGGAGGGTAAAAATCGTAGAGGGAGACCAAGAGATGAATACACTAAGCAGATTCAGAAGGATGTAGGTTGCAGTAGATACGGGGAGATGAAGAAGCTTGCACAGGATAGAGTAGCATGGAGAGCTGCATCAAACCAGTCTCAGGACTGAAGACCACAACAACAACGTTACATAAGCAGAAACCTTTTTTTCTTCCTTTTTTCCTTTTAAAATTTCAATTTATGTGACGTACCGTCACAACGTCACATCCTACATCGTGTAGCAGTGTTACGGAATTGATGAAAATGAGAATTAAAAAGAAAAAGAAATATACAGATATGCTTCCAGTGCGCTTTGTACGTTCTTATCATGAACTGTATGTAGAAACAAAAAAAAGCATGACCTTTCTACTTGTTTTACTGCGGTATGGATCTGAATAGATCCATAATATCACGACATTTCATCTCAAGGAATGTAGACGACCACCTGGAAGAGACTATGAGTGTCACAGATGCTGTGGTTTACCGCCAAAAGAAAGTCTACTTGGAACTTACCTCCGTTACAGACACCATTTTGAAGGCTACATATGGTGTCGCCAACTATCGGAACTTCACGAAACTATAGGAGCTGAAGCGGGAATATTTCACGACGCCCAGAACAAATTCCGCATTTTGGAACCCGATCTGGCCGAGAAAAAGAAATTTGTTGCATTACTTACTAACCGCCCCCGGAACAAGTAAACAGAGCATCTGCTGCGTTGTAGGAACTAAGAGATGAAATCAACAAAACTTATGAACAGGTGTAGACCTACATGAACACGAGAGAAATGAAAGCCCAACAAATGCATAGAGCGGCTCCGTTTTCTCTTGCGGCCCTCGCGCTGTGCGCTGCTGATATATGCTTAAGAGCGAGATAAAGGAATGCAATTCCGCTGGCAGATGAACCGCGAGATTAAGAGCTACTGGCCACTGCGGGAATCCATTACCTCGGGCTCATTACGGCCCGCGGCAGTTAGGCCTCTGATTGCGACGTCCGGCCGTCCGCGGACGCACCTGCGTCGCGGAGGAGGGCTGGAGCGATAATTAAGGCGGAAAAAGGACAGCGGCCGGCCTTAATGGGCCGTTTCCTCCTTTTGGGTCGCGCGGAGGAAGACGTAATACCCGGACCCACCGGCAGCGGCGGTGTAATTTCTGTGCCAGCCGCACTCGTGAAACGTACTCAGGCTGTCGCCTGCCTCACTGTTAATATGAAACCAAATGATAGGTCTCGCTTCCTTGGAAGCGCAGCGGGATTTAAAGTGCGCAAGTAAAAGGTTTTCATTACCTTGATGAAACATTTTTTTTCTGCTTCTGTCGATATGTTAACGCTGTCAGAATTCTATGCGTCAGTATTCGACTGACAACTGACGATTCAGCTTTTACAGACACCATCACATAACTACGAATACTGACACATATGAATACACACATAAAGCACCTACAGATGAAACAAATTTATAGCTAACATGTTGTCCTGTTATTATAAAATGTAACTGAACAGTTCTTTTCATATGATTTCAACAGATGAGCAGATCTCCAGCGTGCAGGTTCTCTCACCCTGCTGCACGCTTCCTCCACCATCACGCCGCATTGTTTTAGTGTGAGGAGGGGGAACAGGGGAATTACGGCCAGCAATTAAATGGCCATGTAGTCGCTCTGTATACGATTTCGATTTCGTATTTCACAACAACATAGATCACAATCAAAACAAACTTTCAGTACTATTTAATTATTCTTGATACACTTAAGACAGTACAATTTTTATGTGGTACAATTTGTTTGCGTACGAACAAAGACAGACACAGACACAGACAACTTCGCAGACTTTAGTACGCAGGTTGCCACGTAATCGTGACTCACTTAGTTTCATAATCGAAAAAAGCCTTTCAGACACGGAATTTGATGGAAATATCTTTTCACATTTGCAACCTAATTATGGAAACGTGGAAACTGTTGCTAAGGAAAACAAGGTAGACCTCCTGAACAGTTTTAACATAAAAGAAATTGTCTCTTGAATGGGAAATACATCGCACATCAGTCAGTTCCATCTTTACATGCACACAAACGCTTTCAGTTCAAAAGGAAAATGATCTGAAATCAGCCCTAATAAAGATTTAAAATTGGTAGCATACTCAAAACGTTTAGAGAACTCTATGGCCATAGGGGAGAGAGTAATGATGAAACAGGGTATCGTAATTTTCTCGTCTGATATGTGCTGCCATCTCCCGGTAAACATAGTAACCTCTTTCCCAGTCAATGACCTTAATTTTTAGAGTGGCTGCAGTCCGTTGAAAGCAACCGTGAGTTCCCTCGGTGGAATAATATATTTTTACAGTGTTGTGTTGCAATATTCGATTGTGAATTGTGTGTTTATATTTGCAAGACACTACCTTAAAGACTGTAAAGTAAGTATGATATAAGTTAAACGTTATCTGCACTACAGATCGTTGAGTGTTTCAAAATGTTTGTCCAGTTCAAGGGCTGTTGAAATCAACTTGTTCTTAAAATGCCGTTGTCGGATAAAACAGCGTGCCACTAAGTTTGGTGAAACAGGGTAGTAACCCGTTTCATAGAACTGATTTAAAAATCGCCGTTTGCGATTGTCAAATTGTTTATTTACTTTGTTCAATTAGAAAATTCATTATTATTATTATTATTATTATTATTATTGTTCATAGAATCTAACTTGAATTATGCCGAAATTATGGCGCCCTATAAAAGGAAAATTGTCAGACAGTCATGGAGTCAAAAGAATTTGAAAGAAGCTGTAGCGGCAGTTTTTACCCAAACAGCCCGCATCTCGTGGTCGTGCGGTAGCGTTCTCGCTTCCCACGCCCGGGTTCCCGGGTTCGATTCCCGGCGGGGTCAGGGATTTTCTCTGCCTCGTGATGGCTGGGTGTTGTGTGCTGTCCTTAGGTTAGTTAGGTTTAAGTAGTTCTAAGTTTTAGGGGACTTATGACCACAGCAGTTGAGTCCCATAGTGCTCAGAGCCATTTGAACCATTTTTTGACCCAAACAGTGGGCTATTTGTAAGCATCAAAGTCCTTCGGGGTTCCTCAGAGTACTCTGGAAAGCACGTGTGAAAAAGGCCCTGAGTGGAATGTGTTTAGAGGATCCTACAAAGGAAGGTAGGCCTGTTTACTATTTTACAAGAAATTAATTAAACTGTTGCAGTTATTATTATAGTTATTATTGTCGTTGTTGTCGTTGTTTTACGTCTAGGCTAATACAAACCTGTATTTAATCATGAGCAGGAAAATGAACTGGCTGAATATATTCTGTTAATGGAAAGCAGGTTGTTTGGATTGACCATCGCTGAGGTGCGGAGTCTCGCTATCGAACTTGCAGAGAAAAATAACTTGCCGCATAACTTCAGCAAGACTCATAAAATGGCAGGTAAATGCAGGTTCTATTCGTTTTTGAAGAAGAATCCGGAAATAAGCCTGCGTTCTGCCGAGCCAACATCTCCTGCCAGAGCAATGGGCTTTAACCGTGCAGTGGTGAAGCAGTTCTTTGGTTTGCTGTTAGAACTTTGTAATATGTATAACTTCACAGTCAATAGAGTCTTTAATGTGAATGACACTGGAATAACAACGGTCACTAATAATCAGTCAAAGGTTGAGGGGAAAATGTCATGTTGGCGGTTGGGTTTCTGCGGAAAGAGGCATCTTAGTGACTGCTGTAGCCTGTATGAGCGCTTCTGGAATTTGTATGCCCACAATGTTTGTGTTCTCTAGACATAGAGCCAAGCCTGAGCTGCTGGATAATTCTCCGCAAGGATCTACTGCGGAGGATCACCCTAGCGGATGGATGCAGAAAGCAATTTTCCTGAAGTGGTTTCAACGATTTGTTGAATTTTCTAAACCAACTGCAGAGAAACCCGTTTTTCTGCTCTTGATATGGCTAGAGAAAACCATGTTCATCGCTTATGCTTTCCCCCACATTGCACCCACCGAATGCAGCCCCTAGATTTTGCGTTCATGGCCCCACTGAGTAATTATTACTCTCAAGAGGTTCGAAAGTGGCTTCAGTGTCATCCTGGACGAGTGATGCGACAGAATTCATGAAAGATGCTTCTCTTGAGACTGCCGGAAAAGCATTCTGTAAAACTGAAATCTTTCCACTGGATGCAGATGTTTTCCCTGATTGGACGTATCTGCCTGCTGAAACAATAGACATTGACTCCCGTTGGAGAAAGGCGATGCCCGCCTTCGGAACCTACATCGGAGTCATTAAACAGAGAAACATCTCTTCCAACCACACCAGGGTCTTCCCATCGGCTTCCCACGTCTCCCCGAAAGACATAAAAGCAGTGCCGCTAGCAGGAAAAAGGAACAAAAATCTGACAGAAGAAGAGGAAAGACAGCTGTTCTTACAAGTTCAAATTATAAGGAAGAATTAAAGTCTTCTCTGAAAAAGGGAAAGACTCCCAAAAGGAAACTTTAAATGGGGCCACATCCTAACAGTTCTAGGCCTACTGAAGTCAGAAATGTTGAACAGAAGAAAGCAAAGAAAGTTGGAAAAGTTCGGGAGTATAGCACATCGTCAGAAGAGGAAGGAGAAGATAATAATGCAGCTTGAATTTACTGTAATAAACTTTTCTCCAATTCTACGTCTGAAGAAAGCTGGGTGAAGTATTATAATTGCAGTGAATGGGCTCATGAACAGTGAGCTGGTATTAATGATGATGATGTTGACGAACCATACAAATGTGATTTTTGCACATGAAGTGATTGTCAGGGTTTTACACTGTTTTATCCAACTAGTCTCGATAAAACGCGGTAGTTGTTGCAAGTGTAAAAAATTCTTGAGGCATTCTGGTATGTTTTTCATGCCCAATTATAAGTCGACAGATTGGACAGTTAGTCATTAAAAACTCAACAGATTGGTACACACAGTTCATTACATATGTCACTTTGTTTGTTAAGTGCCCTGTTTTAACCGACTCTCCCCTAATTCTCTGAAGGCTACGATAAATTATTAAAACCCAGGATTTTCTTTAACGCAGGTGAGCCTAGCTAAACGGATGTGATTTATTTTTTTGTTCCTTTCACAACGCTAGTTACTTTTTAAATTCATCCCTGTCAGGTCAGAACAGGGAACGAGCTGAATTGGAATGTTGAGCGAAGCACTTAGCCATGCGAGTGATTTTGGGAAACCGTGTTCAGTGGTTCTTACCTATAGAAGTTATTCTGGCCGAAGCATCCTCCTCCTGCCTAGGGTCGGACAGAAGAGCGCTGGTTCGCAAAACATTTTACCTGGGCAAGGCGCCATTCCATCACAGAAGATGTCTGGTTGGCTGAAAGAGGGAGGAGGAAGCCGTTTAAGATAGACTGCTGTAAACTGAACTTCTGTGCAAAGATCATAAAAATTTTGTTTTTCCAGACAAGAGAGATTTGGAGTCGCAGATTGGCTCCTTTCAGGCAATGCAAAATAGAGGCTTGCTCACTCAGTGTGGGAACCCTGGTTCTGTAACTGCATTGGCTACCAGGTCAACAGAACAGTCAAGAGGGGAGATTCAATGAGCAGAGAATAGTCCGATTGGTTTCTGCAATGTAGGGCTAGTTTCGTTTTGCTAATTCAGATCCCGTTCAGAGTCTTGGGTAATGATTCTTCGAGGTCTTCATCTTCTGGTCTTAACCTGTTGGAGAATTTCAGGTCATTCCCTAGTGGGTCAGACATGTGGCCTGTATCATGTTGTGGACTAAGAGCCTGTGGTTGTTTCAAACTGTAGTGTCAGAGGAGCTGCATATCATCTTGGATATATCATGTGTCATGAGGGTGAGCTATTCGGCCATCTGACGTTTGACGATTCCATCTTGCACCATCTGGCGTGCGAGTCTAACTGGTTTGGCTAGACCAGCAAACAGATGCACCTCGCACTGAAATTTAAGAGCTCTGGTAGAGAAGTTTCCCGCGTTCTGATGTTCAGAACGCCAAGCCACGTAGTTCGCATATTTTTGTGAACGCGTCAGAATATGACAGCTGCCGCAGCGCACCGCTCCTCGACCACAGTGCGCCGTTTCCTGATGCCGCCTGAATCAAGGTGAAAGGTGAAATAGTGCTGCCTTGGCGTGGGAGCTCCCTGTTCTCAGGGTACTCATAGTTTGTGATATAACTGGTCGTAGCTGATTCCATTTGAACAGAGTTGGGCCTTGCAGTGGATTCATTGATTCATGTAAACAACTTCATATTGCGCTGTACACAGTATTAATTCAGGTGGAATTTGTACAGCTTCCACGCCAATGTATGCTTTTAATATCAAACACCATTCTTTATCTGATTTGTGTTTCAATTTTTGTGTAAGATTTGTCAGCTAGTTGTAGTTACAAAAGGTTTAATAAAACTTGTCATTATTTTGTAAAAAAGACGCCACTTCCTCTATTGTTCGTTGTTTCTATTCTATTGTTGTGCTACACGAGTAGCTTCACTCAGGCACATATTTATCATTAAAGCGAGCGACGACTTGATATATCATTCGAAATACTGATGTTACCATTGTTGTTTAGAAGAGCGTTATAGCAAACTTGAAATAGCCAATATGAGGAAATCCAGTAGTACGAAGCCTTGGGAACCCACACTTACTTCTGCAAAACAAGTTGTAAGTTAGTTATTGGTACAATTAGAAGGTACAGAATATTGCAAATTACAAAACTGTGGCAAGTAGTATTTGAGCCTATTTGGAGGTAAGAATAAGTTGGAGAATTCAGAAATCCTTAACCTGACCTTATGTGTCCTTTTTCGTGGTCAATGGCACAACAGCGCGCCCTAAGACTTTATCCTTTGCGCCTCTCCTTGCGAAGGCGTACGTTCTCTGCTCCAACAGGTGGCTTTAATTCTGCACAGTCCCCTCCAGCCGCTCCTAAGCGTCACCCGGAACAGTTGAAGGCCAGCAGAATCTCTGTGCCTCACGTTCTTCGTTGTCTGCTTTTGTAAACTCCTTTCATTTGCTTATCTAACAGTGGGGCCTTACGCGTGATCCTCTTCGACTTCTGCAGGTTTAAAGACATTGAAGATGAGTGTCCAGACATCAATTTCCTAAGGTAATATGATACAGTTCTCATAATAAAAATAATGTTGAATGGTATCTGCGCACTGTTAACTGCAAAGATTTTCCAATTTATTCATATAGTCACCAGTTTCTGAGGGCGTAACCTATGACACCTGTGACTAAGTTGGGGTTCAAGTGTTGCTAGAAATATCTTATTCTACTTTTGTTTGAATTTATATTTGTTACTAAATGGAAACGATAATTACAGAAAACCTTGAATCATATAACAATAGTGGCACTACTTTATTTTTGCTCATTGGTCGTGTGAAAGTAAACTGAAATTTGATATAGACACGTGAAATGCGATGAAGTTAATGAAAAATAATAATGCTGAATACCCATAAACAAAAAAGAATTTTACTTGCCATTTTATATTTCGCATTTTGGTACGAGATTATAATTTATGTTATTACTCACATTTTCATGCTATTAGATATTAAAAGTAGAAACATGTTATTGTCGTAAAAAGTATGACTCAGTATTTGTTCCTTAACGCTTCCACGTGTTAATGAACATAGATAGTACATAAACTACGCTAAGTAAATGACCAAATAAATGAATGTGAAGTGTGTTTTACATAACAGTGATTTTTTAAGGCTTTCGTAGAAGGGTGGATCCAAAACAGTTTCGTATTTTTCTCCTTTGGTTATGTATTTTTCAATAATATTGATTAAATTTTGTCCATTTGCAAGGTAAATTAGATGTAACGGGTAGATAGTACAATATCTGGCGAGAGTTAAAGAAGAAGTGATTGCAATGCTGTAGTAGCAGTTCATTGCTATCGACGTTACTGTCAGTGTAGATTGATGATATAACCCAAAGAAGAAAGAAAATTTTCCTATAAATTAGTTGAAAAAATGTTTCGCAGTTCTACATGATTTTCACGTTATCACGGTACACAGGTGTACTTGGTTCTTTTACTTATCGTGGTACTTAATAAAAATAAACATCTATTAAATACTGCAATATCATTTACTTAGAGAAAGCTTTTGACAATGTTGACTGGAATACTCTCTTTCAGATTCTGGAGGTGGCAGGGGTAAAATACAGGGAGCGAAAGGCTATTTACAATTTGTACAGAAACCAGATGGCAGTTATAAGAGTCGAGGGACATGAAAGGGAAGCAGTGGTTGGGAAGGGAGTGAGACAGGGTCGTTGTCTCTCCCCGATGTTATTCAATCTGTATATTGAGCAAGCAGTGAAGGAAACAAAAGAAAAATTCGGAGTAGGTATTAAAATCCATGGAGAAGAAATAAAAACTTGGAGGTTCGCCGATGACATCGTAATTCTGTCAGAGACAGCAAAGGACTTGGAAGAGCAGTTGAACTGAATGGACAGTGTCTTGAAAGGAGGTATTCAGATGAACATCGACAAAAGCAAAACGAGGATAATGGAATGTTGTCAAATTAAGTCGGGTGATGCTGAGGGAATTAGATTAGGAAATGAGACACTTAAAGTAGTAAAGGAGTTTTGGTATTTCGGGAGCAAAATAACTGATGATGGTCGAAGTAGAGAGGATATAAAATGTAGACTGGCAATGGCAAGGAAAGCGTTTCTGAAGAAGAGAAATTTGTTAACATCGAGTATAGATTTAAGTGTCAGGAAGTCATTTCTGAAAGTACTTGTATGGAGTGTAGCCACGTATGGAAGTGAAACATGGATGATAACTAGTTTGGACAAGAAGAGAATAGAAGCTTTCGAAATGTGGTGCTACAGAAGAATGCTGAAGATTAGATGGGTAGATCACGTAACTAATGAGGAAGTATTGAATAGGATTGGGGAGAAGAGAAGTTTGTGGGACAACTTGACCAGAAGAAGGGATCGGTTGGTAGGACATGTTCTGAGGCATCAAGGGATCACCAATTTAGGATTGGAGGGCAGCGTGGAGGGAATAAATCATAGAGGGAGACCAAGAGATGAATGCACTAAGCAGATTCAGAAGGATGTAGGTTGCAGTAGGTACTGGGAGATGAAGAAGCTTGCACAGGATAGAGTAGCATGGAGAGCTGCATCAAACCAGTCTCAGGACTGAAGACCACAACAACAACAATCATTTACTTTGTTAAATACGGTATTGTGGGCTAGCATGAGACTTTGAAATAACCGAATACCACGATAACATACGTACGGACCTTGAGTATTCCGAAGTACGTACGGAATAGTATTTTAAACACAACGCGCGACTCTCTCCCTTCTCATAGATAGTTCGCGTGAGCGCTGCTATTTTGGAAAGAAAATGTGCGTTCTTTTACGCAACCTGTAATAATTAATTTGGTTCTCAGGGGGATACTGGTCATCATGTACCAAATTCCATAAAGTAAGTGAGATATTGTTATACTCGTTCAATGGAATATTTTTCATTATTTATTATTCGTTATTCGCAAGGCAAAACTGGAGAGAATCTCATTTTCCGTTAAGCGGCAAAACTTAAAACATACTGAACTCATTCAGTATTCTAAATATTAATAAATGATATCTATTTTTACTTTGCTAACTCAAAATCTATTGGAAGATCAAAATGGAGAAATCTCTCACATTTACATTTAATATTATGACGTCAATTTCTAATTATAAAATGTCGACAGCGTAATGGCCGACCAAATGTAGCTATGGGAGTTGAGCTCCCTGCAACACGAAGTTTTGAAAATAAATTTGTTAATTATGATTAATGATTACTATCATGAGAGGTACCCACTAAATCAATACATAACAATTATAAGTACATTTTGCTAAATTATAGCCAGACTTACATTAAATACCAGTCTGCTATGCAATGACGGCCTTCCGCTAGACGAAACAAAATAGAAGAGAAAGTTCAATAAAATAATAGTCTCTAGTCATGTCAATTTTCATTACACAGAGATTATAGACAAAAAAAAGTTCTTTGTTAATCACATCGCTGTTTGTGTGCTTTGTTGGTAATAATTACACTTTTCAATATTTATTATACATCGCGCATACATACGCAGTCTTGAAATAATTTATAGTTCACACGTTACATAAGCAAAAACCTTTTTTTCTTCCTTTTTTCCTTTTAAAATGTCAATTTATGTGACGTACCGTCACAACGTCACATCCAACATCGTGTAGCAGTGTTACGAAATTGATGAAAATGAGAATTAAAAAGAAACATACAATTATGCTTCCAGTGCGCTTTGTACGTTCTTATCATGAACTGTATATAGAAACAAAAAAAAAATCCATGACCTGTCTACTTGTTTTACTGCGGTATGGATCTGAATAGATCCATAATATCACGACATTTCCTCTCAGGAATTTAGAAGACCACCACTTGAAGCATTTGCTCTGCTTGTTGGATGATGATGTTGGCATGAGTCTAAACTTTTATGAGATTATGCTCCACCAATAATAAAGTGATGATTTAATTCTTAATAGACTGTGGTTGCATAAATCCATCGTCGAAGTATACCGAAAGGTATATCGGGATTACTGTAATTACCGGAACTCAGAAAATCAGCAGGGGAACGAGCGCCTGCAGTTTTAAATCGAGATGACGTCAGGAAAAATATCATCAGGTGGTGTAATGTGATTATAGTTTATAAATATGATGATAACCTCATCGTTGAGTGTCCCTAACTCACACACAATTTATTGATGATAAATTCAGGGAAGATCGGTTTTTGAGTTTACTAGATGGTAACAACTTCGAAAAGCTCTACTTTCGTCTCGGTGATGCACTCACTCATTATGTTACAGTGGTTCAGATTAAGTGGTGTGTGGACTTATTATACATCGTTCCAGCTTTAGGTAAGCAGTATGTCACAACTTACACATTTGTAAGACATTATTTTTGAGTAGAACATCCTGCTACGGGAAAAAAACACCGCCAATGGTCGTCACAAAGTTTTACGATGTGCCGTCTCATATAAGTACAGTTTGCTGTTCTACTTTTTTTAACGTTTAAATGCCGCTTTTCCTTCTTTTACGATACACATTCTGTGTGATATGAAAAATCGTGTCATGCAATGTCGGCTTAAATTTTTTGTTTGTTGGCACGTAATTTACGAGTACTTTATGATGCATATCTTCCTTAATATATTAATTTACAATGGTCATTTATCTTCCATTTGGCAACGCTGACAGTCATATTCAGAATTATAATTATTGAGCCGTGGCCGGCTCATGTTATGTGTTGGATTAAATTTATTAAACCTTGGTTGCTATTCTGTGTTTAGTCAAAAATGGCTTCAAATGGCTCTGAGCACTATGGGACTTAACATCTATGGTCATCAGTCCCCTATAACCTAGAACTACTTAAACCTAACGACATCACACAACACCCAGTCATCACGAGACAGAGAGTTTGTTGGCAAATTCAAAAAAAAACTATAACTTATGCATTTTTCATTGAAGCAGAATTATTTTTTACTCCACATACAGAACAACATTTCCATCCGTTTGCAGTGTTCGGACAATTTCCAGGTGTTGTACTTCGACTCGTAAAATTAAAAAAAAGTTGGTGGATTTGTTTCCTTCTTCCAAATGATTGAAAATGTGGCTAAAAATAAAGAAATAAATCAATAAGGCTTTCAAATTTTATTCAAAATTGTAAAAAACATAACACTATAGGCTATGGGAAAAATGTATATAGCTAAAAAGTTTAAAAGGGCATCAACAATTTGACCCCAAGAACGCGCAGAAAGTCTTAGAGAAAAAAACTTGGACACAAAAATCACTCATCATCATGATAAGCTCGATCTGAGGTGGTAGGCCAGGTCATTAAGTCCTCATAGAAGTCTTCCTCTTCTGTAGATATGTAGGTTATTATCTTCTCTACATCTTGCATTTTCTTCTCATTTATGGGTACTTTTCCTGTGTATGCAGTCTCTGTAGGTAGCTTTATTTCATCCAATAACTTTGGTTTTTGAAGGAAAAATTTTGCCTGAACGATGCCATCAATGAATTCGGAGGCTATTACAGACCCCTTCGAATCAGTTGAATATTTAAGGTGTCGGTGTTTAGAAATACAAAAGTTTGAATGTTTGTCAGCATTTTCGTTGATTTCTTAAAGAACTTTGGCCACCAATCCTGACAGTTCACGATTTATTCTGAAGTCACCTTTCTCACATGATATCCAGATTGTCTCATTGCGTGTATCAACTTACAGTACTCGTCCGGAGTGTAAATTCTGTCCATTTTCCGATCTTACGCTTGGCGGTATCAAAGATCCTATCACATTGCAGGAACGAATGTCCACGAATAGGATAATATTGGTGAATTGTAGCAAAACGGCTAAGTGATACTAAGGCAAGTAGTAACCTGACGACAGTATTATTTCGTTTTGTCCACCGCAAGCGTCGCTAAAGATGTGAGGTTCTTTAACAGTTGGAACCATGTCCTGAATCTTCAACCAAAATAGGCAACATACATCATCAGGGCCTCTTTCAGCCACACCTTCTGGATATGTGTAGAAATTTGCTGAGCCTGTTTTCACATCATTGATACAGAAAACGTACAGCCAAAGCTTTGTTAGGTAGAACATCTCATGCTCCGGAATTTTCGGTAGTGGAAGATTTTGCATGTAGTCAAAGACGAGGCACCCTACTTCTTTTTCGTTGCACAGTTTTGTTTGGAGTAAAATTTCTTCGTTCTACATAAATGGACCATCTTTTCAGCGACTGTGACACGTTTCGCGGTGTCGTTGAGAACTGGTTATTTGATCTTCGTTTCCAATTCCTCACGTGTGCTACAGACGTCATTTTGGAGCCTTCCAAATCTATACCCATGGTTCTCATTATTTTTATGATAGAAATCGTATTTGACACTAAATGCGTAATGTAGATATTTCTCACAAAACAGGCCGTGCAAAGTTTTTATGTCCAGCTCAGCACTTAGACATTTAATTTCCTTACTGCAGTAATGAAAATGGTGTATTGGGAACTCATTTATATGATCATCAATAGCACCTAGTATTTGTGGAGGTAACACATTACTCCAGCTCATATGTTTACCACGCATATCAGTTGCAGATTTTCCAGAAGCAATTAAAGTATTCAAACGGAAAAGTGCTTTATTTTTTATGGCATATAAAACGGAAAATGCACTTCCACGCACTTGAATTCTTTTTTTGGCGTTGTTCAGAACAAAGAAATCGAAAACGTTGTCTCGTTCCTTAGGGTTTTCGTTCTTTGAACGGCAGTGTTTTGGATAACGTCGTATTATCAGACCCATTAGGAATGTATCTTGTTCATTTTTGTTCCGTCCATCCTATAAATTATCTAAAAAATATTTCTTCTTTTCAGGAGGGAAGTTGCCTGTACATTTCTACTTGGAAGAACACGAAGTGTTGGTGTTTGATTTTGCAGGAATAGTGTTACTTGTGGAGATACTCACATATTTTTGACCAAGGAGACGCTGTCTCTTCTGTACTTCACGTTTATGGCAGTGAACATTGCGAACTCCTTTTTTCCATTTGTTTCTGAACGATGAAGCCACTTCAGAATCACTCTCGGAAATCGATGACATTATATAAGTATGTTGTAGTACGAAGAAATTAGTGATTATTAAAAGCTGTACACGAACACGTGATCACATTAACAACTGTTTGCAAACTAACTAACTAAAAAGATATCCAGCAGATGGAGCAAGAACGAACTTGTTCCGTGCCCTGCTGCCATGTCTTGGGCATACGTGGTAGTAGTTGGAAGACAGAAACAAATCCAGTCTTTGTTTCCTTCTTAGAAATTACGGAATATTCAGACTTGGTTTTCAAGGCTTGATGGGATGGTTTTCGTTCCTATCTTGTATTCTATAGCTGCGTCTACCCTTTCATGAGTCGAATTCGGCAAAATCTCGATTTTTTATTTTCGGTGATTATTCCCTTCTTCCAATTACCAATTCAATTTGTCTTACCGATTTACGGGGACCATAAAAAAAACTAAATCTGGATGGATGAACGGACTCTGTTTGTAGCGTCCAACCTCCCGAATACGAGTCGAATGTCTCACCGCTGCGCTACACCATTCGGTGGAGAGGCAGGGAGAGTGATAGAGAGGGAGACAAAAACAGAGAGAGAGCGCGCAATAGACGTATGGAGAGCTGCAGAGAGTGCTTGATAGTGTCTCATATGAACCAAGTTACAATCCATGTGCGTTTTCCTGCGTACATTTGATTGACAGACCCCCATCACGATCGAAATCAGCGGATCCCATGTACTGTAAATGAGGCAGTCGGACTTCATTGAGGAAGAGGAAGTGTGGACCTTGCTGTTGTGGAAGACGAGCGGCCCTTAGCAGTGGCACAGTGGCGGCCACATCCCTTGTTTACAGGGGCCGATCCATTCTTCCCCCGTCCCCTTGTAGTGGCCGCTATCAGCCGCCACAGATAAGGCGGCCCCTCGTCCCTCAGCAAATTTGCTTCAAATAGCCGGCGGAGCTCCCGGCAGGGTGTAGGCCTCCTGAAAAGGGTGGCGAGGCTCCTGAATAGTTGGATATTTGTCACCAGCCACAATAACCGCGGGGCTGTTCCACTGTAACAATTTCTTATGTAGACTTCTTTCAAGCAATAGATTTAAATTACGGTCGGAAATAGAGTACAGCACAGACGGTGGAATTTTCAGTCTCAGTAGATTGATTAACCACTTAATAACTACGTATTACATTGTACGTAAGGTCAGATATAAGATATGTTATACCCGTCAGGAATAACTCAGTATATAGCATATTGGCAACGCCGAGAATTTCAGAATTTGAGCACTTATAACTCTTCATTCAGTAACAGATTTCTATTTAATATTTTGATGATACATTGATAGGACTTACATGATTAAGAATGAAATCTAAATGGTGGCGTACACTTCAAATTATTATATCCTTATCCATAAAACTCTCTGAAACAACTTATTCTCTTGCTAAGACACAGATGAACGTTATATTTACTGCACATGAATACTGTATGTCCTTAACAACATTAACGTCTTTCCCTTCTCTATGTAAGTTAACGCCAACGAGCTGCTGCATGAGTTCGGGTAGACTTACCTGAAACCGGTTTTCTCGGACACTGTTTCTTCTCGCTTTATAGTTCTACTGCTGGAGGCCTATCGTTATTTTTATTCTTCGTGGCTTTTTCCTACTTGCGGAATGCCCCTGACACTCTGCATTTTAATTCTAATAGATTTTGTTTATTATGGGGAATTTTGAGTCCATCTCTGCAGGTGGTACACGAGTTTTGAATCTCCATTTGCAATATCGTGGAGCTTAATACGTCGGGGATCCATCGCTAACAATCTAACATCTTCAGGATATTAGCAGTTCATTAGAATTTCCACATCGCCATAAAAGTGAAATGCAATCAGCCGAAACAGTGTTGAGGTCGGATGTTCATATGAATTAGTGAAAATTTCTAATAAGTACATAAATAAAGAACACAATTCCGGTGCTGAAAATTAAAAAAATTTACTGGCTTTCAGTTCACTTGATTTCATCTCTTACATGCACCCACAAAGGTACAGAAACGTCTAATGATGTGTATTTTACAGAAATAGTATTCTCGAATTGACTCTCGTGGGCAACTACTTCATTACATCAAGTTGTGACCTTGGTCATGCCTGATACACTATAGAACAAAGGAATAATTCTCAGAACTGAATTTACCTCTATGTATAAATTTAAGTGTCCAAATAATGACAATAACTGCTCGTGTTTGCGACACAAACAGAAAGTCGCTCTAGAAGAACGGGAAGCAGATGTCCGCGTCTCAGTTTTTGTATTTGGGCAGCAAAATAACTGATGATGGCCAACGTAGAGATGGTATAATATGTAAACTGGCTATGTCAAGAAAAGTATTTTGAAGAAGAAAAATTTGTTATCACCGAATATAGATTTAAATGTTAGGAAATCCTTTCTGAAAGTACTTGACTGCAGTGTAGCTATGTGTGGAAGTGAAACACGAACGACTAACACTTAACATAAAAAGGGAAAACGTGGTGCTACTCTTGGCTGGATTGTTGATTTGGGGGAGGAGACCAAATGGCGAGGCCATGTGTCGCATCGGCTTAAGGAAGGATGCGAAGGAAGTCTGCCGTTCACTTTCAAAGGAATCATCCGGCTGTTTGCCTGAGGCGAAAGGGAAGTCACGGAGAAACTAAATCAGTATGGCAGGTTTGAACCGTCTTTCTCCCGAATGTGAATCCAGTGGGCTAACCACTGCGCCACCCCGCTCGGTTGTGGTGCTACAGAAGAATGCTGAAGATCAGATGCGACGGTCGTGTAACTAATGAGGAAGTACTGAACAGATTTGCGAAAGTAAGTTTGTGCCACAACCTGACCAAAAGAAGGGGTCGGTTTATACGACGCATTCTGAGACATCAAGTGATCACCAATTTAGTACTAGAGGGAAGTGTGTGTGAGTGGAGGGCGCGGGGAGGGAGAGATATAAATCATGGAGGGGGACCAAGAGATGAATACAGTGAGAAAATTCAGAAAGATGTATGTTGCAGTAGTTATTCGGAAATGAACATGGCCCGCATCTCGTGGTCGTGCGGTAGCGTTCTCGCTTCCCGCGCCCGGGTTCCCGGGTTCGATTCCCGGCGGGGTCAGGGATTTTCTCTGCCTCGTGATGGCTGGGTGTTGTGTGATGTCCTTAGGCTAGTTAGGTTTAAGTAGTTCTAAGTTCTAGGGGACTGATGACCATAGATGTTAAGTCCCATAGTGCTCAGAGCCATTTGAACCATTTGAAATGAACATGCTCGCACAGGATAGAGTAGTATGTACAGCTGCATCAAAACAGTCTTTGGACTGAAAACCATAACAACAACAAACAATATTATCGGATTGTAGTAGAATCCCCAAAAGTCGTCAGCAGTGATAGAGAAGCAGAATAATACTCGCGGTAATGGCTGGATCACCGTTGTTCTAGTACGTGGACGTAAAGTCGATAAAGTTACAGAGCTAGAACATTTTAACAGCCGTGACGTCATCGCTTATCGGACATTTAAGATCGGAGAGGTCTACAATAGAGATATGGGTAAATCGTATTACCCGTCGTCGATCCCCTTGGTTCTCAGGACCAGGGATCATCGAAAAATAAATGAGTCTTACTCTGTGTCAGTGTGGGTTAAAGGTGTTGATAACGGTAAAAAAATTAAACTCGTGGGTGACCTCACTCATTATTATAGAAAGTAAATAAAGTATTTCCTATCCATTATCCCAACAAAAGGAACTAGAAATCGCTTACTTAATTAATGAGCATACTGCATCAACCACAGGGGATGCACTCTGCGTGAGCGTTGACCTCAGTGATTACGCAAACGCTTATCTCACTCTATTTACAAACAAACAGCCGGGTACGTGTGCTGCTAAAACGACTACGGTACGCGTCCAGAATAACACACGAAGTTCGGACTTACAAAATTTTTCATCGCTAGCGTCAGCCGAGAACCTATAGATGTACATCGAGAAGTGGGGCTCAAAGATGCAACAGCTTCGTCTATATAAGTAACGATTTTGTTAAGAAGGCGTAAGTCTTCCTGCAGCCGCACGTGCAGCAGCGCCGATGGCTCACACAGAAGAGGCGACGATATGATAGAAGGAGAAGACGATGCATAAAATACCAATGTAAATACATATAGTTAATAATAAAAATAAATTCTCTAAACGTGTCATGGTGTGGGTTCCTGTAGCCATGTCCTAGTTCATGATCCACGGGCAACGTATGAGTGGCCAAGTAAGTGGTCCCTACAGTTGGGATACCAGTTACTTTGGAATAAGGCTGGGCATCTCGGACATATTCTGAGTCGTGGTCACCTTTGTGCTCATACGGCAAAGAATACCAAGTCCACCGGTTAGTCCCTCAACCGTTAGGGGTAAAACCGAATGGGACTCGGGGCAAGTAAGGCTAGCAACCTGCTTCCCTGGTACTTTAAATATGATGCTGGCAACAATCAGAGCAAAATGCCTCGGTCCTTTGGAGGTGACGGAGTCCCACCTCTAACTGAGAAACCAGGGGCTACTAAGTTACGACTTGGGAGACAAATGCTAATGAGATGGGGAGCTATTAATATCAGTGGGGGCTACTCTGGGAAGAAGGTAGAGCTGGCAGAGGCCGCAAGTAAGATGGGACTGGACGTTTTAGCTGTCAGTGACATTCGGGTAAGGGGTGAGAAACAAGAGGAAGTGGGAGAATACAAGGTCTACTTGTCAGGAGTCAAAGCAGGAATAGCACAATGGGGTGTAGGGCTTTACATCAGGAAAGAAATGGAACCCAGCGTAGTCGCAATAAGGTATGTAAACGAACAACTGATGTGGATAGATTTGACAGTGTCTAGCAACAAAATTAGGATTGTGTCAGTATATTCGCATTGTGAAGGGACAGATCAAGATAAGATGGATAGTTTTTATGAGGCACTCAGTGATGTAGTTGTTAGAGTAAAGGACAAGGACAGTGTTCTGCTCATGGGTGATTTTAACGCCAGGATTGGAAATCGAACAGAAGGGTATGAAAAGGTTATGGGTAAATTTGGAGAGGATATGGAGGCCAACAGGAACGGGAAGCAACTCTTGGATTTCTGTGCCAGTATGGGCTTAGTAGTCACAAACTCCTTTTTTAAACATAAGAACATTCACTAGTATACTTGGAAAGGCAGGGGAACCAGATCTGTCATTGACTATATAATAAAAGATCAGGAAGGCTGTGAGGGACACACGTGTATTCAGGGGATTCTTTGATGACACTGATCATTATTTAATCTGCAGTGAAATTGGGATTGTGAGGCCGAAAGTGCAGGAGGTCAGGTCCATATGAAGGAGGATAAGAGTGGAGAAACTTCAGGATAAGGAAATCAGGCAGAAGTACATAACAGCGATCTCAGAAAGGTACCAGTTAGTTGAATGTAGTCAATTACAGTCATTGGAAAAGTAATGGACAAGGTACAGGGACACAGTACTAGAAGTGGCTAGAGAATGTCTTGGAACAGTAGTGTGTAAAAGTAGGATGAAGCAAACAGCTTGGTGGAATGACACAGTCAAGGCAGCCTGTAAAAGGAAAAAGAAGGCGTATCAAAAATGGCTACATACTAGAACTCAGGTAGACAGATATAGTTATGTTGAAGAAAGAAACAAAGCCAAACAGATAATTGCAGCATCCAAGAAGAAATCTTGGGAAGAGTTTGGAAACAGGTTGGAGACTATGGGTCAAGCTGCTGGAAAACCATTCTGAAGTGTAATTAGCAGTCTTCGAAAGGGAGGTAAGAAGGAAATGACAAGTATTTTGGACAGGTCAGGAAAGCTGCTGGTGAATCCTGTGGATGCCTTGGGCAGATGGAGGGAATATTTTGAAGAGTTGCTCAATGTAGGTGAAAATGCGATCAGTAATGTTTCAGATTTCGAGGTAGAATGAGATAGGAATGATGATGGAAATAGGATCACATTTGAGGAAGTGGAGAAAATGGTCAATAGATTGCAGTGCAATAAAGCAGCTGGGGTGGATGAAATTAAGTCGGAACTCATAAAATACAGTGGAATGTCAAGTCTTAAATGGCTATACAGGATAATTGAAATGGCCTGGGAGTCGGGACAGGTTCCATCAGACTGGACAAAAGCAGTTATCACACCAATCTTTAAACATGGAAACAGAAAAGATTGTAACAACTAGTGGTGTCTCTTTAATCAGCGTTGTGGGTAAAATCTTCTCAGGTATTGTTGAACGGAAAGTGCAAGTATTAGTTGAGGACAAATTGGATGAAAATCAGTGTGGGTTTAGGCCTCTTAGAGGTTGTCAGGACCAGATCTTTAGCTTACGGCAAATAATGGAGAAGTGTTATGAGTGGAACAGGGAATTGTATCTATGCTTTATAGATCTAGAAAAGGCATATGACCGGGTTCCTAGGAGGAAGTTACTGTCTGTTCTACGAGATTATGGAATAGGAGGCAAACTTCTGCAAGCAATTAAAGGTCTTTACATGGATAGTCAGGCAGCAGTTAGAGTTGACGGTAAATTGAGTTCATGGTTCAGAGTAGTTTCAGGGGTAAGACAAGGCTGCAACCTGTCTCCACTGTTGTTCATATTAGTTATGGATCATATGTTGAAAATAATAGACTGGCTGGGTGAGATTAAGATATGTGAACACAAAATAAGCAGTCTTGCATATGCGGATGACTTAGTTGTGATGGCAGATTCGATTGAAAGTTTGCAAAGTAATATTTCAGAGCTAGATCAGAAATGTAAGGACTATGGTATGAAGATTAGCATCTCCAAAACGAAAGTAATGTCAGTGGGAAAGAAATATAAACCGGTTGAGTGCCAAATAGGAGGAACAAAGAACAGGTGGACGGTTTCAAGTACTTAGGATGCATATTCTCACAGGATGGCAACATAGTGAAAGAACTGGAAGCGAGGTGTAGCAAAGCTAATGCAGTGAGCGCTCAGCTACGATCTACTCTCTCCTGCAACAAGGAAGTCAGGACCAAGACTAAGTTATCTGTGCACCGTTCAATCTTTCGACCAACTTTGTTGTAAGGGAGCGAAAGCTGGGTGGATTCAGGTTACCTTATCAACAAGGTTGAGGTTACGGATATGAAAGTAGCTAGGATGATTGCAGGTACTAGTAGATGGGAACAATGGCAGGAGGGTGTCCACAATGAGGAAATCGAAGAAAAACTGGGAATGAACTCTATAGATGTAGCAGTCAGGGCGAACAGGCTTAGATGGTGGGGTCATGTAACACGCATGGGAGAAGCAAGGTTACCCAAGAGACTCATGGGTTCAGCAGTAGAGGGTAGGAGGAGTCGGGGCAGACCGAGGAGAAGGTACCTGGATTCGGTTAAGAATGATTTTGAAGTAATAGGTTTAACGTCAGAAGAGGCACTAATATTAGCACTGAATAGGGGATCATGGAGGAATTTTGTAAGGGGGACTATGCTCCAGACTGAACGCTGAAAGGCATAATCAGTGTTAAATGATGATGATGAAACGTGTCGTGCTATTCATGAAGAATCGTAACAGTTGAAGTATTACCTCATTTAAATCATGAATGCCACATTTGTAGGCTGTCCATGAGCATCGATTAAGATGAATTAATTTAAGTCTGCAAATGCTATAAATGTAGGTATGCTTTAATTGGTTCAATTGAGAGGCACCCACATGCCTTGCTCATACTGTGGCATCAAGCAGTCAGTCGTGCAAGATGAGTGGTCTGCAAAGCGAATAGATTTATTCTTATTTATCGCAAAACATCAATGAGTGATTGTGAGCTCTAGTACCCACATTTAAGCTGCAAATTATTCTCCTGTTTGAATATTACGCAACGGAAACGGATAACGCACATCTGATTATTAAAAATTTACACAACTCTGATTGCTCACTACGCACTCGCAATACCACATTTTCTTTCTTATTCAACGGCTTTGATCAACACGTGGCCATCGCACTGAATATGAATGGCGCACACATTATAAATTCTGGATATCATGGCTACACACTATTCGAAGAACAAGGCCAGCAATCTTTTTCTTTCACTATCTTTTTAGTGCGATAAAATCTATAACCTAAACACAACATTACATTTTATACAACAATTAAACATGAGAAACTCCGCCCAGTGGGCATGGCTTTATATTGGTGATTCTCTATCTTATGGTCTCGTAATTATCTAACACTACAGTGCACTTTCTGGATAAGATGGTGGATCTTTTGCTATATCTCACACTTCGACTCTCACACCCCCCATCACGAAAAGTTACTCCAGACCGAGCGGTACAAAAAAGAACATGCACATCCCACTACCTCTGAACCTATCTTGCTACTCTCCCATGCAAACCACACATACTTAAATTACATGAAATACATCACACTGGCAACATACCTCACAAAGAATAGTCACAACGTTAGAATCACTTTCACCTTTCCCCCTTCAATTACTATTCATCCCAGTTTCACACGCCACTGCCCCACTTCATAACTTTTCTTTACTACTATGAACCCTGGTGGATATATGCACGTCTTCCTGTGCAATGCAAGCCAAGTGGCGTTGCTGGATAGACGGCTGACTCACCTTGCTCACTCTCAGAGTATTAGAGTTTGAATCCAGCGTCACACGGAAACATAACACACAATGTAATAATCAGAGCATATTCGTCACACAGGCGAGTCCTCAACTGATACCATGGACGAGTACTTCTCTTTATCCTTTGTCTCACACATAGATTGAGACTCACACAGTACTCACCACGTGGAAGTACTCGTCTCTAATTTCAAGTACTCCTCACGTCATTTATTAAATAATTCCAACTTATAGTACACGCGCCAGTAATTCAGCTTAACTTTAGCACTCGGAGGTATTCGAACTTAGTACTAGTGTAATGTTGTAACTTTAATTTGCTATGCTGATGTGTAATATTGTTACTTTAATTTGGTATGCTGATATCGGTGCTAATAGACAATGAAAGTGGGTTAAAAGCCGTGATCTGTCTGGGGACGTTAACTGTGGATTACTGGGCAACTGTTTCATCAGATATTTAGCAGACTAACATTAATGATAATCTTTTAATAGTCATACAAAACCGGTAAAATATATATATATAAAAAGGAGAATTTAAATAAAAAGAAAGAAATCAGTTTATATTTGGAAATTTATTTTAAGATTGTTCATTGAAATTTCAGCATATTATACGTGAGTTATAACTGAGCTGGTGCCTTATTTACGATTGAAAAGAATGTGAGATTGTAATCTTATGGAACACATAAAATATGGAGCCAAGATTGGGAGCCTGCATACAACACTGCATTCATAAAATAACACACGAAGAACATTGAAACATAAGCAAGAAGAAATTAACCACAACCAACAGATTCAGTTTTTCACCCAAAGAAATTACGTTCATAGCACAATCCTGTCCGTCATGTAATTACCACACACTGGTATACTAAATTCATATTAACTCTTTGTGAAGTCTTCGCAAAAAGAATAGCTGAGGGCTACTTTGATGATTACACCACATGCTTCACGTGGTCAACTTGGTTTACACAAAGCGTACAACTCCACAATAATTTTGATAATTAAAATACATTAGATCGAAAAGCAATTGACCAAAGAAAAACCTTGAACTGGTTACTAACGTCTTACTATTAACCTGATGGGTCAAACAGTTATATAAGCACGTGGTAGTGGTCTCGCAAAGTACACCCCACGTGGGCTGAACATAAAGAAAAGTTGCTATATTGAAAATATAGTCAAGACGAGACGTTATAATCACACAAGCATTCGCATTTAAGATTGATGAACTTAGTTAGAGTTACTGATCAACACGTGGTTCCACTTTACTCACAAAGTAGTAACAAAGCAACTACCGCAAAATAATCTGAATTTAACACGAGAATGACACTCCGCTGCACTTTAAGATAGCATTAGATATTTTAGAGCTAAACCTGAAATCAAGGTGATTAAATTTTCAGTTAGGCTGAACTTAAGAAATCCATTGTCCTACAGACTTAACAGACACGCGCTTAGCCGGAGATCTTACCACTTCCGACGCTCGCCACGGCCACACTGCAACTGCCCTACTGCCGAGCGTGCTTCCTGAGGGAGGCTCACAAAGACCAACGGAAGTGGCCAGAGGGGCAGCTTCCTATACCAACATGAGAACAGACGGACAGGACCATACTAAGGATAGAAACCTCTTTGCTTTTAGGAAGCGTAGCTACCTGTTCCGACGTTGGTCCTACTGTTCTCTAGCAGACAGCCTTGTCTGCTACCCTCAAGCATGCAACTAGAAATACATATGCTCATTCATCCTCTCACACAAAAGGGAAGGGGGATGACAGTATCTTATCATATACAGTATATAAAAGAAAGCGGATGTAGGTTCCGTATGAGACTGTGTGACATGAATTACATATAAACTGTGTTTTAAAGTGTAGTAGTGTGACAGATCGTTCTTGTTTACGTGTAAAAATAACACGTTCCACTAATCAGTCTCCTCCCAGATAGTCAGAAACGCCACAATAAATTTAGACGAGTAATTTATGCCGTAAATGACAACAGATTTAAGAAATTAAACATGAAAGGAATCCAACAGAGACCTTTCATAACCCCAACGCTCCGGGAAAAGACTGTGCAGGGAATTTTCTGGCCATGCTAGGACATTCCCAAGCAGGCTTCTCACACCCTACTTAAACCAAAAGTGTAAAACAAAAAGGCAAAAGGACACCAGCTACTTGCTAAAACACAATAATTTCAACACATCTTTAGAATCTACCAATTTCAAACAGAAAAAAAAATACAATCTGTGACACCTATTTAAAAGGTAGTGTAGACCTAATTCGGTCAGCAAGTAAAAACAATGGTTCTTGTGTCATTAATATGAAAACAATTTCTGGTTGTTACCCTTATGGAGTTCACCAGTATTTGCTCTTTGCAAGAGCCAACTGATCACAGGAAAATTTATGACTGTTTATTAACAAGCAAAATTTATGAAAATAGCAAAGGTGCCACAGCAATTAAAAAAAGAACATCAAATAACATCGGTATTAAAAAGCAGAACATAACAATGCACAATCTGCAAAAGCAACAAAATGATAAGAGAAAAAACATGTTTTACAAAGTGGTTATCGCAAAAAAATTATATATCGTATAAAACTAATAATTTGTAGAATTAAAATAACTATGTGGCACTCATTTAATCACTCTACTATATTTCAATTAGCTAGCAAACAATGAGCACTGTCATTATACTGAAACTACAATAATTATGTGATTGTTACCCTTAAGGGGTTCCTCACAGTAAATATGCCCCATGCAAAGGCTAATCGATCACAGTTCAATGAGAATAAAAAGCTATCTGACTGATAAACGAAGCAATGCCACAGCAATGAATTTACGAAACAAAATATCACAAATCTAATACATCACACAAAAACAAACATTGATAAGTAAAACAGTACAATAGTCAACATCTAAAGCAAAAAAAAACACCTATAAATAAAACACCTGCAAAATACAAGAGTCAAAGTCTAAAAAAGATAAATAGAACACCTGCAAAATACAAGAGTCAGTCTAATAAACACCAATAAATCGAACTCCTGCAAAACACACGAGTCAGAGTTTCTCTGACAGAAACACACGTATATGCACTGGACTAAGAACCGTATAATCACTGTTCACTGACACACTCAGTACTTCCACTGTTCGGAGGCACAATATAGGGGAAAGAGGGGGGGTTCGTCGCCGCAGCTGTCAGTAGGGATTTTTTTGTCCATCTGTTGCGTGCGATCCCGCCGTCTCTGCCCTCTCATGAAGTTTCTCCCGTGTCACCTCATCTCGATTTGGTTCCATGTTTATGTTGTCAAATTCGTGCGGTATCCTCGTTTGACACGCCAGGTTGATATTCCTGGGCAAGGATGACACTTAATAGCTCTTCTTTTGTGCCACCCTTAGCGACCAGAGAACATCGAACCATGATTTACTGTCGCTTGACAGTGGGCATCCGTCAGGAGATGTTGATAGGCGTCATTGAAGTCTGCCAGTTACTCTGGACAGTATGTGTCAAAAGGCTCCACGCCCTTTGTGTTGTTACATTCTTGGGTTATCCTCAATTGGCTCGCCGGTTTGATATTCCTGGGCAAGGATGACACTTAATGGCTCTTCTTTTGTGCCACCCTTAGCGACCAGAGAACATCGAACCATGATTTACTGTCGCTTGACAGTAGGCATCCATCAGGAAATGTCGATAGGCGTCGTTGACGTCTGCAAGTTTCTCTGGGCAGTACCTGTCAAAAGGCTCCACGCCCCTTGTGTTGTTTCACCGCGGCCGTCTCGTCACGGTCGCGTGCGTGTGGTGCGTTGCCAGCAGATGGATTTCCGCGCGGTGGACCGCTCGCCCATCTCAGGTCATCGCCTCGAGGAAGGGTCGCCCGGGGCGGCCGCCCATTAGCTCCAGGTACAAGGGAAAGTGTTTGCCGCGTACCTTCTTTTGTTGTCGGCCGCGCTCCCAAAGTGGCCTGGCTGACAGCGTGTCCTGCTGGGAAACCCGCCAGTTTACAACTAGTCCGCCTGCTCCCGCTGTCTCTTAAGAGTTTTGCCGGTTCGCTTTCAGGTTCTCAACTGCATTCACAGAAATTTTTCATCATCCTTGTGTGATTACACAATGTCATACTAATACCACTTAGTATTGTCTTTCACAATTTTTAAGAACAAAGTGAGACTTAATATTTTTTTTAATAAAAAAAATTAGATGAATCGACAATATAAAATAAAATTTAAATGACTTGACAATGTAAAAAAAATAAAAGTGAAATGACTTGACAGTATAAAAATAAAAATTTAAATGAACTGACAATATAATATTTAAATCCACATCACTAATGTGGTTCACTTACGTTTTAATAAATTAAATGCTATTTATTAATTCACTAAAATGAATAGGATTATGCCTTGTGCAAGTATAGGTCAGGACAGCATAGGGTTCACATGTTATTTACACACACATACATGCACACCTGTTGTCTATTCTACAAACTAACTACCCATAAACATGCATTACTCAATATTCTACTTCTATCCACTACTAGTTAAGCCAATAAGCTACTTCAATGCTATTTCAACACCGTGTATATACCACTACAACATTGTTCTAATTCGTCCTCTTCTTGACGCTCGCGGCATACGTCTTGTCACATGATAAATATGGAGAACTTTCCTTAAACATACACATTAAAAAGAACAATGGTTATTTACACGCCAAAACATTTATACCAGTTCGCACACCTGAAAAGGAGACTCGCAATTATACATTTATCATACTCATATATTCACACATAAAACAGTAAGAAAATTTCACCTAAAATTACGTTATCACAACAATTAATCACGCAGATGACTCTGAGAAGGTTAAAAATATTTGCATTATACAGGTTATATTACATTTTCTTACCCATTTTGCTGCGATTTCGTTCCTTCTTTACGTTACCTTTCGCTTCCAAATCAGTTATTTCGCCTGTGGTGGTTATTCAGGATTCATTTCTCATGAATGGCAAAATTGTGGTCACCTCTATTCTGTAAAACAGTATCATCTTAACATATTGAACTTACAACAGACACAAAAGATCCGAATCCTCCTGTAGTTTAAATGACAAATGTTTTGCTTTATCCTTATTACCTTAAACCAAGCTTTCCTTCGTTCCTATAATCAAAATTATTTAATCATCCTATACCTTCAGGAGGGAAATTTCCTCAGTACAAATCATATAGGCTGCAGTGCCTCCCGCACCAGCGAAAACAGTAAGCTGTAATGCTCACAGCATCAGCAAAACACATAAACGTCGCTTTTCTAGGACAAGTATTAACGCAGAATAATTTTTCGGGCTTTGGCTCAACATCAATCAAGACTACAAAAAGGATCCATATTTCCGTTCCATTCTCCATTTGCTGAAAAGCTGCTCGTATTTGACTACCACAATAATATTTCAAAGCCACGTAAATTACACAAAGCACAATTCTTCTTTCACCTTGAAGGGAATCAATATACTTACGAAATCCACAGACAGCACTTTACGTACTCAGCTATAAAGAACAAAAAAGACATATATCATCAATATTAACATATCATCGCATATTGGAAGCCAATGGTTTAACAATCGTATTATCGCATCCTGTTTTCAAGATTCCAAACTTACTTATTCCTTTCTCAGAGTTCTCCTATCTTAAAATATTCATACAGCACGCATACTATAGTAAGAGATCCTCATTTATACTGACAGATATAGAATAGTAATAGATAGATAGTAGCACTGGAAGCAGAAAATCGGAAACAAGGCTACTAACAGCTGGGGACCTGGGTTTGCCAGACCCATAATACCCACAGATCGGATATTCCCCTGAGTTTTTGCACTAATTCAGCAACGATCTTGCTTCTCTCAGGAGCGACTCCATTCAATTTACACACAAAAAAAACATAAACAGCATTTTACTCGTTCACAAAGAAACCTTTTATCTTCACGTTTGAATCAAACTAAATCCTAATTGCACAAAAAAAAATTAAAACATCACTTCAATCCATCACATAGAAACATCTTTATCACTATTTTTACCAACATATTATTCAAAATGCATGTTACAAATTTAAACTAATCAATTGTCTCTCTTCACCGTCCTCTCTACTCCTCACTGCTCTTTCTACTCAATGTATGGTTTTACGTTTGACACATGGTGTAGTCCTTTTGATTTCTTCGATCGAAGAGTTTCCACTTCTATGGCGTTTTTATGGGGAATCTTCCTTATCCGATACGGGCCGTTAAAGAGATTAAAAAATTTCTTGCAGACACCTGACCGTTTGTTAGACAGCTTGTGTGATCTGATAAGAACTTTTTGTCCTACATGAAACACTGTTTTTCTCACGTGTTTCTTATACGCCTTGACTCTGGCTTCTGCTGCACGCTTGATGTTGCGTAAAGCTAAGTCAACAATTGCGTTCCGGCGTAGTCTCGGCTCTAGTGGCCAAGGCACCACCTCTTTGAATTTGCTTGGGGGCTCCTTGGTTTTTAGCACAGTGATTGGCGGAAGCTTTGTTGACGTATTAGGCAACTCATTAATTATGTTCTGAAATCCTTTTAGGTGTATGCCCCACGATCGGTGATCACGACTGCAGTATAACCTACATAATTTTCCTAATTCACCCATAATACGCTCACTGGGGTTCGAGCTGGGGTGAAAGAGAGATATATATATAGGTTTAATTCTTCTTCTTCTAAGCATCCGCTGCCAGTATTGCGATCTAAATTGTGGTCCATTATCCGAGATAACCCTTTTCACGCTCCCAACTTCATGCAGAAACTGCTTTGCAAATGCAGTTGCCACTGCCCTTCCTGTAGCTCGCTTCAACGGAGTCAGACACACAAACTTGGAGGTTAGCTCCACCGCTACGAAAACATATGCAAAACCTGCTTTAGATCGTATTAGTGGCCCAAATAGATCCACGGCCGCGAGGTCACAAAGTTTGCTTGGTATTATCGGGTGCAATGATGCAGCATAAGTCACTGTGGCCGCCTTTGCTCGCTGACAAGGTCCGCACACTCTAAGTACACCACGAATACGCCGTAGCATGTTATTAAAATAGCATGTCTCTTTCAGTTTTTCACAACATTTCTGTGCTCCGAAGTGACCATAACTCAAGTGTATGTACCATATAATTTTGTTTACGAGTTCCTCCGGAATCACCAACACCCATCTGGAGTCGTCCGGGGCTCGTTTCTTGAATAATATTCTATTGCGCACTAAGTAGTACTGGCGTATTCCTACATTCTCCTTGTCCTCCCACTTCGTCTTTATATCTTTCAATACTGCGTCCTTATCCTGTTCGTCCGCTATACTCCCTAAAGAGGTGGTAACAAAATTCTCGAACGCTACATTCTGTAAGTATAGGATGCTAAAATTATTTTCACCCAGTTCCCTTTCTTCTGTGTGAACCAAACCTATAGGAATGCGCGATAGAGCGTCAGCAATTACATTTTTTTGTCCAGGAATGTATTCTACAGTGAAGTTATATTCCTGTAGGTATAGTGCCCAGCGTCCTAGTCTCCCATGCGTGATTTTTGTGCTCATAAGAAATTGGAGTGCACGATGGTCAGTGTACACCTTGGTGGTCCTCCCAAATAAAAAATACCTAAATTTTGAGAATGCCCAAACTATCGCGAGTGCTTCGAGTTCCGTGACAGAATAATTTTTTTCACATCGAGAGAGCACCCTGCTCCCAAACGAGATTGTTTTCCAAGTTGTAATATCATCATTTCCTCCCGTTTGAAACAGTACCGCACCTAAACCTGACAAGGAACTGTCCGTCATTAAACAGAATTCTTGTGTCAGGTCGGGATGCACGAGGATGGGAGCCTCTACCAATGCCTTTTTTAATTTATAAAATTCATCCTGTGCCTCTTGATCCCAGACCCACAAAGCGTTCTTCCCTGTTAGTCCACATAGACGGGGTGTACCAAGTACACTAAAATTTATAAATCGCTTATAAAAATTACACAGGCCTAAGAATGCTCGCAACTGTTTTTTATTTGTCGGAATTGCACACTCCGCTATCGCCGCAATTTTCTCCGGGTCAGGTTGTATTCCATTTGCTGAGACAATATGGCCTAAGAATTTTATGTTCTCTCGTCCGAACTGTGACTTATCTAAGTTGACTGTTACACCTGCCTTCTCAAAAACATCCAGTAGTCTGTTCAGAACGTCATTATGGTCCTCCCACGACTTTTCCGCAATTAATATGTCATCCACGTAAATTGTCACTCGCTGTTTCAAATCATCAGGTAAAATGCTATTTAATCCCCTTATAAAAGCAGCTGATGAGACGTTTAGTCCGAACGGGAGACGCCGGAATTGGAAACAATTTCCGTAACACAGGAACGCTGTATATAATCTGCAAGATGGGTGTAGCACGATTTGCCAAAAACTCGAACGGAGGTCGACAGATGATAGTACCTTTACTCCGTGGAAACGTTGTAAGAGTTCCTCAAGGCTCTCAGGCCTGTCCGTTTCCGACATAATAATTGTGTTTATCTGTCTCGAGTCTAGCACCAAACGAACTGAGTTGTCGCGTTTTGGCACGACAAGCAAGGGTGAATTGTACGAGCTTACTGCCCGCTCAATTATTCCTTGTTCTAACATCTTGTTTATTTCCTTCTCCACCTGGGCTTTATACGCCACGGGAATAGGGTATGGTCTAACAGAAAACTTCTGATGGTCACGTACTCTGAATTGGTACGTAAAACCCTTAATAGCCCCCGGAGTCTCAGAAAATACCCGTTCATGATTCCTAAGTAGACAATACAATTTCTCCTTTTCCCTGCCCGTGGTTCTGACACCCGCGATGCTCTTTCTCAGTGCATCCGCAAACGCAACATCTTTCCCCTGCTCACCAGACGGAGAGCACGACTCACTTATATAGTTCACGAGTAGCTCCAGTCTGGGTTGTGACTCGGTTTGAGCTTGAAATTTTAGGCAACTAATTTCTGACTCGGCACGTAATATGCATTCATCAAATTCTAAACAAATTGGCTGATCCCCAACTTGAACTGTCATTACTCCTCCACCCATGTCAATTACTGCATGGTGGGCATTCATGAAGTCATTTCCTAAAATCATTGCCACATTCAGCATTGGGAGCACAAAGAAGTTGTACTCAAACTCTCTTCCCTGGCAGGTAAAATTAAGCCGAGTTTGCCTTCGGATTTCTATGCTCTTACCGTAGATTGCGCCCTTCACCTTAATTCCTCGCACTTGAAAAACGGGCCAAGTCCCAGTCCCTTCGCATTTTTGAAATGCTGCCTCGCTCACTATCGAGAAAGGGCTTCCAGTGTCAATGACACACTTAAAACATATTTCGTTTACTGCAACTGTCACGATTGGATTTACTCCCGAAATTTTAGTACTCGTAGTTTCTTGCAACAAATCCTCTCTAATATCTTCCCTCTCTATATACCGTATGCACTCCTTTGCCATGTCGTTCATTGTTTCCGATTGGGCGCCTTCTGCGCTGATCGTTTGTCATTGCCGGTTTTGTTCATTTCCATTTGCTGGATTATGTCTAGGGTTAGCTGGCCGAATTTCAACATCATGAGGTGCTCCGCCTATAGTCCTATTCCCACCGTGTTCACCGTAGTATCGATTCTGGTTGCCGTAACTGTTCCGTTCACGATTCTGTCTACGTCCTCGATCATTTCTGTTGTTCCACCTGTGTTCGCGACTGTCACCCCAGTTTCTATACGGCCGGTCCCGATTATTGTTCCGTTCGCGTCGCGACGACCAGTCACGCCGTTGATTAGTAATACGGCCACGACTGCGGTCGCGCTGCTGTGCCCCGTAATAACTTTGTGCCTGATTAGGCGGGCATTCTCCTGTATTGTATTCCAACTCTTGGAGAAGCGTCTTAAACGTTTCCACGTCCTCTTTGCATCGTCCCGCAAGAATGACGTGCCGCAAGTGCATCGGCAATTTGGTGATGCATATCCTAATTAGTTCCGCAGGGCCGTATGGGTCGTATAGGAATTGATTTGCCTGCAGCATGTGGTCGAATAGGCGTGCAGAGCTGCCGAAACCAGACTGGTTCAAATTTGGCAGCATAATTATGCCATGTTTGACCCTATCTTGTGCCGCTTCCGACCAATAGGCGGACAGAAAGGCTTGTCGAAACTCCCGAGTGGAGTTGCAGTGACACGCTGCCGACCTCATGCGAATCGCCGGTTCGCCTTCCAAATAGCCACACATATATTCTATCTTATGTGAACTTGCCCAGTCGGGGGGAAGACAAAACTCAAATTGCTCGAGCCATGCACGTGGATGTATTCCTTTTTGCGAATTTCGGAATATCTCAAACGTTCTTACCGTAAGGAAATGTTTGAAATCAAATCCCCGCATTTCCTCCTGGCGAGGCCCTTGAATGTTTCTGTTTCTCTCATGTCTGCCCCTTAAATTACATTCTTCCCTGTCGTCAAAATCTCCCTCGTGGCCGGAGTCCCTCTCTGCACTGTTCGTACGGCTATTTTTAGTGCTATTGGCGAGTTCTTTCTTATTCAACGGCTTTGATCAACACGTGGCCATCGCACTGAATATGAATGGCGCACACATTATAAATTCTGGATATCATGGCTACACACTATTCGAAGAACAAGGCCAGCAATCTTTTTCTTTCACTATCTTTTTAGTCCGATAAAATCTATAACCTAAACGCAACATTACATTTTATACAACAATTAAACATGAGAAACTCCGCCCAGTGGGCATGGCTTTTATATTGGTGATTCTCTATCTTATGGTCTCGTAATTATCTAACACTACAGTGCACTTTCTGGATAAGATGGTGGATCTTTTGCTATATCTCACACTTCGACTCTCACACCCCCCATCACGAAAAGTTACTCCAGACCGAGCGGTACAAAAAAGAACATGCACATCCCACTACCTCTGAACCTATCTTGCTACTCTCCCATGCAAACCACACATACTTAAATTACATGAAATACATCACACTGGCAACATACCTCACAAAGAATAGTCACAACGTTAGAATCACTTTCACCTTTCCCCCTTCAATTACTATTCATCCCAGTTTCACACGCCACTGCCCCACTTCATAACTTTTCTTTACTACTATGAACCCTGGAGGATATATGCACGTCTTCCTGTGCAATGCAAGCCAAGTGGCGTTGCTGGATAGACGGCTGACTCACCTTGCTCACTCTCAGAGTATTAGAGTTTGAATCCAGCGTCACACGGAAACATAACACACAATGTAATAATCAGAGCATATTCGTCACACAGGCGAGTCCTCAACTGATACCATGGACGAGTACTTCACTTTATCCTTTGTCTCACACATAGATTGAGACTCACACAGTACTCACCACGTGGAAGTACTCGTCTCTAATTTCAAGTACTCCTCACGTCATTTATTAAATAATTCCAACTTATAGTACACGCGCCAGTAATTCAGCTTAACTTTAGCACTCGGAGGTATTCGAACTTAGTACTAGTGTAATGTTGTAACTTTAATTTGCTATGCTGATGTGTAATATTGTTACTTTAATTTGGTATGCTGATATCGGTGCTAATAGACAATGAAAGTGGGTTAAAAGCCGTGATCTGTCTGGGGACGTTAACCGTGGATTACTGGGCAACTGTTTCATCAGATATTTAGCAGACTAACATTAATGATAATCTTTTAATAGTCATACAAAACCGGTAAAATATATATATAAAAAGGAGAATTTAAATAAAAAGAAAGAAATCAGTTTATATTTGGAAATTTATTTTAAGATTGTTCATTGAAATTTCAGCATATTATACGTGAGTTATAACTGAGCTGGTGCCTTATTTACGATTGAAAAGAATGTGAGATTGTAATCTTACGGAACACATAAAATATGGAGCCAAGATTGGGAGCCTGCATACAACACTGCATTCATAAAATAACACACGAAGAACATTGAAACATAAGCAAGAAGAAATTAACCACAACCAACAGATTCAGTTTTTCACCCAAAGAAATTACGTTCATAGCACAATCCTGTCCGTCATGTAATTACCACACACTGGTATACTAAATTCATATTAACTCTTTGTGAAGTCTTCGCAAAAAGAATAGCTGAGGGCTACTTTGATGATTACACCACATGCTTCACGTGGTCAACTTGGTTTACACAAAGCGTACAACTCCACAATAATTTTGATAATTAAAATACATTAGATCGAAAAGCAATTGACCAAAGAAAAACCTTGAACTGGTTACTAACGTCTTACTATTAACCTGATGGGTCAAACAGTTATATAAGCACGTGGTAGTGGTCTCGCAAAGTACACCCCACGTGGGCTGAACATAAAGAAAAGTTGCTATATTGAAAATATAGTCAAGACAAGACGTTATAATCACACAAGCATTCGCATTTAAGATTGATGAACTTAGTTAGAGTTACTGATCAACACGTGGTTCCACTTTACTCACAAAGTAGTAACAAAGCAACTACCGCAAAATAATCTGAATTTAACACGAGAATGACACTCCGCTGCACTTTAAGATAGCATTAGATATTTTAGAGCTAAACCTGAAATCAAGGTGATTAAATTTTCAGTTAGGCTGAACTTAAGAAATCCATTGTCCTACAGACTTAACAGACACGCGCTTAGCCGGAGATCTTACCACTTCCGACGCTCGCCACGGCCACACTGCAACTGCCCTACTGCCGAGCGTGCTTCCTGAGGGAGGCTCACAAAGACCAACGGAAGTGGCCAGAGGGGCAGCTTCCTATACCAACATGAGAACGGACGGACAGGACCATACTAAGGATAGAAACCTCTTTGCTTTTAGGAAGCGTAGCTACCTGTTCCGACGTTGGTCCTACTGTTCTCTAGCAGACAGCCTTGTCTGCTACCCTCAAGCATGCAACTAGAAATACATATGCTCATTCATCCTCTCACACAAAAGGGAAGGGGGATGACAGTATCTTATCATATACAGTATATAAAAGAAAGCGGATGTAGGTTCCGTATGAGACTGTGTGACATGAATTACATATAAACTGTGTTTTAAAGTGTAGTAGTGTGACAGATCGTTCTTGTTTACGTGTAAAAATAACACGTTCCACTACTCAGTCTCCTCCCAGATAGTCAGAAACGCCACAATAAATTTAGACGAGTAATTTATGCCGTAAATGACAACAGATTTAAGAAATTAACATGAAGGGAATCCAGCAGAGACCTTTCACTAGCACGCGCAAGTATTCCAACTTATTGCTACATATGGTTTCACTGTGACCGTTGGTCACTTTCGAAGATTACTACGATCCCCTTAATATTACCTGCCTGTCATTTAATTTTCCCCCCAAAAGTTCCTGAAACTGATAAATAATTATTCCAAACAATATTTGACATGCATACCATTTCCTCCACTCTTTTGTCTTTATGGAGCACACCTAAGGCAGGTCTTACCAACACAAGATCCAGCGCCAGAGTGCTGAAACATGGCCGTTCTTCAGGTCATCTCGCACCTCTGCCGAAGTGGGGGAGCACCTTGCTACCGTATTGGTCAGCCACATTTCAGGCGCTCAAATCTCAGGTAAAGTTCATCTCTTTGGTTCCACCAAAGGTGACCAAAGGACCGTCTCAAAGATGATCATATATTCACATTCACTATCTGCGGTTAGCAGACGACCATACATTCATTCATTTCACATATCTCACCAATTTGGATGAAGGGATTTATTTTGTGGGAGTGCACATGTGATCAGTTAAATAAACAAATTGTCATTCTTTCCTACACTGGTATCCGGCTTCGGTGTATTATGTGAAATTGGGTTATTATTACAAAAAATACGTTGTTCTGACAATAATAACGAATAATGTTGTACCTATTTTCAATGTCGGGCGGTACTGTACCCTTTCACTATCTCCTGAAGTAAGTGGTAGCATTAGTATTGCCTCTTGTGTTCCTACATTTCTCCGTAACCCTAATCGAACTTCCCCATGTCGCGATCTACCAGTTTTTCTGTTTCCATTTCATGTCATTACAGACTGTTACTCCCAGGCTTTCGTATGAGTTGACGAATTTGCACGGCTTACCTGGCGTACGCAGCATGGTAGGTACGAGAGGTAGACGGCAGGTGGGGGGCGGGCTGCGGGCCAGGAATAGAGAGCAGGGCGCCGGGGCGCAATTACTGCCAGCCAGCGCCGCCGTCCGTCAAGCCATTAGCCGAGGAGGCGAGGCACACGTGCTCCACACGTGTCGGGCCCCTGCCCGCCTCATGCTGCGACGGACGGCCGGGACGCGACGCAGAGGCAGCAGCGGGAGCGCCGGAAGCCGCCCGCCCCCACCCCCTCCGGGCACCCCCTTCCCCCCCCCCCCCTGACCCGTTGTCAGAGAGAGCCGCCTGTGCTGTCCGGCCTCACTACGCGGAACTGACCGCATCGCGGAAGGGTTACTCCGAATGAAGCGACGCGTCACCAAATGAGGCTGCTGGGCACCCGTCCCGTCAGACAAGAGGCGTTAAATTATCGAAGTAATACCAGTTAATGCCCCACTGAGGTACCGTTCCTCTTTTTAAAAGTATTGGTATTTCCCCTGACGATGCCGTGTTTTCCTTTCTCAGTAATTTACGGACTTTGGGGAAACATTTTTATTCTCTGACATCTCATCTTATGCCCTGGGTGACTTGTTATTAGGTTGGTGCCAAAGATCGTTGCGTTTTTCCATAAGTTTAATAAACGCTAAACATAACAGCTGTCATCCATCCACTACACAAAAAGGGAGATAAGAGCAACCCAAACAACTACAGAGGAATCTCTCTCCTAGATTGCACATACAAAATTCTATCCAAGATCCTATATGAAAGAATCAAGGAGCAATTAGAACAGGAGTTAGGGGAACATCAGGGATGTTTCAGACCATGTAGAAACTGTGCAGAGCAGATAATTAGTTTAAAATTGATTACGGCGTACTACAAGAAACGGAACAAACCTCTGGCAATAACATTTGTAGATTTCAAGAAGGCATATGACTGTCTCCACAGACCTTCAGTATTAAAAATTTTAAGAAATCTAGGACTCCATCCAAAACTAATTAAAATAATACAACTCACTCTAACCAACACCAGATAAAAAGTGAAGTTTAGAGAAGAAATTTCGGAACCATTCCTCATAAAAACAGGCTTAAGACAAGGTGACTGCCTATCACCATTACTGTTCAACTGTGCACTGGAATACATAATGAGAGATGGTACAAGGACAATCCAAAGATGATAAGAATTGGAAGCGCAAAAGATGATATTAGCTTAAACTGCTTGGGATTCACTGATGATCTTGCTCTCCTAGCCAACACCGCTCAAGAAGCCAGGCAACAAGTGAAATCACTACAAGAAATAGCAGGGAAAGTAGGCCTTAGAATATCATTTGAAAAAACGGAGATTATGCTAACTGATCCACCACTTGCAAACAAAATTACAATAGGAGAACAGGAAATCAAAATTGTTGATAAATTTAAATATTTAGGCGAAATAATAACATACAATCAAAATGAGAAGCCATCATGGCAGAATAGAATAAAAAACGGAACTACGCAAATTACATTACCAAAACCACATACAACAAAAAAAGCGTATCTATAGATGCAAAATTAAAACACTATAAAACAGTTACACAACCAGAAATATCGTATGCAGCTGAAACTATCTTCAAAACAACTAATACAGCAGAAATTGACAGAATAATAAAAATAGAAAGAAGAATAATTAAGACATGTATAAATAAACAGTGTAAAATGAATGGACATTGGAGAATCGCATCAAATGTAACAGTATATAAGAAAATAGAACCAGTCATGAGCACACTCAGGAAGAAACGCATTTCATTCTTTGGACATCTGATGAGAACTCCATAAAACATAATTAGTAAAAAAATAATACAAAAATTGTGGAATAGCAAGAGCGACATTAAATGGATCACAGAAAAATGGTTCAAATGGCTCTGAGCACTATGGGACTTAACAGCTGTGGTCATCAGTCCCCTAAAACTTAGAACTACTTAAACCTAACTAACCTAAAGACATCACACACATCCATGCCCGAGGCAGGATTCGAACCTGCGACCGTAGCAGACGCGCGGTTCCGGACTACGCGCCTAGAACCGCGAGACCACCGCGGCCGGCTGGATCACAGAAATTAAGGAAGATGTAAAAGAAGTTCAAATTACAGTAGATGACCTAAAAACCAAGACAGAGAAAACTAGAATACTGCAAGACCCGCAAACCAGACTACAAATGAAAATCAATAAAAGGAGTACAGGAAGAGAGGTCTCAGATGAAGAAAGAAAGAAAATATCTGAAAGAATGAAGAAATATTGGGCAGACAGAAGAGCAAAACACCTTTCATATTATAATAGACTTTAATCATTATATTACCTAAATATCATATTAAATTATTGTTGAACCAAATTGTATCCCTGTGTAACAATTTGTTTACAACTTGTGTAGGGCACTTGCCCGCGAAAGGCAAAGGTCCCGAGTTCGAGTCTCGGTCAGGCACACAGTTTTAATCTGCCAGGAACTTTCAACTTGTTTACAACTTTGTATTTTTGACTAGAGTGGTCCAATGAAGGCCATAAAATAAATAATAATAATAATAATAATAAACACAACACATAACCGACTTTTTTAATGAACAAAGTAAGAGCATATGGACTATCAGGCCAATTGTGTGATTGGATTGAAGAGGTCCTAGATAACAGAACGCAGCATGTCATTCAATGGAGAGAAGTATTCCGAAGTAAGAGTGATTTCAGGTGTGCCGCAAGGGAGTGTCGTAGGACCGTTACTATTCACAATATACATAAATGATCTTGTGGGTAACATCGGAAGTTCACTGAGGCTTTTTGCGTGTGATGCTGTGTTATATCGAGAGGTTGTAACAATGGAAAATTGTAATGAAATGCAGGAGGATCTGTAACGAATTGACGCATGGTGCAGGGAATGGCAATTGAATCTCAATGTAGACAAGTGTAATGTGCTGCGAATACATAGAAAGAGAAATCCTTTATCATTTAGCTACAATATAGTAGGTCAGCAACTAGAAGCAGTTAATTCCATAAATTATCTGGGTGTAGGCATTAGGAGTGATTTAAATTGGAATGATCATATAAAGTTGATCGTCGGTAAAGCAAATGCCAGACTGAGATTCATTGGAAGAATCCTAAGGAAATGCAATCCGAAAACAAAGGAAGTAGGTTACAGTACACTTGTTCGACCACTGCTTGAATATTGCTCACCAGTGTGGGATCCGTACCAGATAGGATTGACAGACGAGAGAGCAGCGCGCTTCGTTACAGGATCATTTAGTAATCGCGAAAGCTTTACGGGGATGATATATAAACTCCAGTGGAAGACTTTGCAGGAGAGACGCTCAGTAGCTCGGTACGGGCTTTTGTTGAAATATCGAGGACATACCTTCACCGACGAGTCAAATGGTTGAAATGGCTCTGAGCACTGTGGGACTTAACATCTGTGGTCATCAGTCCCCTAGAACTTAGAACTACTTAAACCTAACTAACCTAAGGACATCACACACATCCATGCCCGAGGCAGGATTCGAACCTGCGTCCGTAGCAGTCGCGCAGTTCCGGACTGAGCACCTAGAGCCGCTAGACCACCGCGGCCGGCACCGAGGAGTCAAGCAGTATATTTCTCCCTCCTGCGTAGATCTCACGAAGAGGCCATGAGGATAAAATCAGAGAGATTAGAGCCCACACAGAGGCATACCGACGATGTTTCTTTCCACGAACAATATGAGACTGGAATAGAAGGGAGAACCGATAGAGCCGACCGCGGTGGCCGTGCGGTTCTACGCGCTCCAGTCCGGAGCCGCGCTGCTGCTACGGTCGCAGGTTCGAATCCTGCCTCGGGCATGGGTGTGTGTGATGTCCTTAGGTTAGTTAGGTTTAAGTAGTTCTAAGTTCTAGTGGACTGATGACCACAGCAGCTGAGTCCCATAGCGTTCAGAGCCATTTTTGAGAACCGATAGAGGTACTCAAAGTACACTGCGCCACATACTGTCAGGTGGCTTGCGGAATATGGATGTAGTCATGATGTAGTCATCAATAACATATTCTCCTTCACTGTTGTCAACTGTCTGCCAGAAAATGAGGGGGCGTTATCGTGCGGTTGCTTCACTTCACAAAGTCTTCCTGCTCGTTGTTCTCTTATGTGTGCGCAAGACGCCTCACGTGTTGACAATAAGTTTCAGCAGTGATGGTTACAACTCCGGGTAGCTATTGGTAGTACATCACTCTGTCGCCGTTCCACCAGATGCATAACATCATCTTTTGTGAATCCGCGCGGGTTTTTATTCTGAGAGTTGCTGCTTTGTTTGGGCTCAACCATTCCCTTCTTCTTCTTCTTGTGTTAGGATAAAGACGCCATTTCTCGCTACCAGTAACGATACAGGATTGGAAAAAATGATTCAAATGGCTCTGAGCACGATGGGACTTAACTTCTGAGGTCATCATTTCCCTAGAACTTAGAACTACTTAAACCTAACTAACCTAAGGACATCACACACATCCATGCCCGAGGCAGGATTCGAACCTGCGACCGTAGTGATCGCGCGGTACCAGACTGAAGCGCCTAGAACCGCTCGGCCACACTGGCCGGCACAGGATTGGAATGGTCGGTGTTGTTCACGAGTCAGTTGACGACGTGCAAGCAGAGAAGCACATATGGCTACATTGTGATCTTGGCTTACAGCATGTAGTACACAGGCACCCGACTTTTGAACCTTTCCCATTGCATGCAAATGTCGGACGACGGTGAAACGATCACAGCTCATCACATTTGCCAGTTCTAGAGTACTGTGACGTGGGTTGTCGTGTATTAATGCGTTTAAAGGATCTTCATAAAACCTCTTAAGGTCTTCCTGAACGTAGTGAGTCACTTATGTGAAAACCATCCCCATACACAGGGAAAATGTTCCTGGCTACCTCTGCGGCTGTCACTCCTCTATTGAACTCAAATAAAAGAATTTGTTAACTGAATCCTCCATCGGTTTTTGGTAGAACAATATGTAATAAATGAAAAGCACCAGTTTACTTTTGTTCTACAGTATTACTTGTATTGTGTTAACCGCTTTTCGGCTTACATGGTCATCTTCTGCCATTTACTGAGTTTTGTCACGTTTTGCAAGAGGCCCGTTCCGACTGTTTTTCCCACAATGTTGTTCCGAGTATATACCGTCACCACTAATTCTGGAATCTATGCACTACACGCAACTATATATTTGATTTGTCGGTATGATACTCCCATTTCTCTCAAGCCAATGAGTCGGCGTTTCTTAAAGTCAGAAACATTTCGATAAGGATATGCTGTATTGGATCTTCACCTCAAAGGTTCCAATTAAGTCAGACACACCCAGTAACCATCATGTACTCACACCATACTTCATCTGCCGGAATGTCTTTTATTTGTACAGAAAGTATTGCTAGTAAGCATGTTTGACACTCAAATTTTAGCCGGCCGAAGTGGCCGTGCGGTTAAAGGCGCTGCAGTCTGGAACCGCAAGACCGCTACGGTCGCAGGTTCGAATCCTGCCTCGGGCATGGATGTTTGTGATGTCCTTGGGTTAGTTAGGTTTAACTAGTTCTAAGTTCTAGGAGACTAATGACCTCAGCAGTTGAGTCCCATAGTGCTCAGAGCCATTTGAACCAGTCAAATTTTAACCAATATATCCCAAACGCATGTAAATGCACACATGTAAGTTTTAGAGCGTTTGGTCAAGGCGTTCGTAGTAACGCTTTCCATTTGCGTCAGATTGTTAGAAAGCGAAATGTTCACTTCTTTTCGTTCACAAACTTTATTTCCCTTTAACCTCTTAGTGCAACATCCTAAAAGAGACTCTTCTGTTACGTGACGGTAGAAGCATTATTTAATTGACACATTTTATACCATTTTCATTATGTTCAGTAGGCAAATTCATCACGACGAAACTGTCTGTAGATTAATTATCAAAACTGAAGGTGGCAGTATTGTGCTGAAACAGGTAATGTGGATATCAGCACTTATTATATGATCTTGAAGAAACGTGAAAGTAAAGTCGAATGGTACGTGTGGATGGGAGACGTCGAGGGGCAGGTTGGGCCGTGTGATTCGAAAGGTTTTTCGTATCCTTCGTGCCCACAGGTACCACCTTCGCGAAGTATGAGAGTCGCTTGGGTTCCGTGTATGTGTTAAGCGTAGTCACTGTCGTAGATGTATCTGTCGAGTGTATTGCCATACTCGTGTTGAAGATGATGAAAGAAGGGAGAAGCTGATACCAGTTGCCGGCGCATAGCCTGTAAAAATATTGTAGAAGAAAGGGCAGCAGAGAGATGTTACAGATTCGCACGGATGCTGCTAGGCTTACTCCATGGATCCACCTCACCTGGTGTCTTTAGGGTGCGTAACTGACTAGATTACTAAACACACCTTCGACGTCTCAATAGTGCCTAAACTGCGAAGGGATTTGCACTTCAAAATGACCAGGTTGCTGTTTTTGTACAACATAGTAAGCTTTGCTGATGTTTCTTTTATGCTTCATGTAAGTTTTTTATTCATGACTTAATGGAAATATATAAGAAACTATCAGCCTCGATTGCGGTAATGAAACCAACCTTTACCTAGTTTTCAGCCTAAGGAATTGAGACGTCTTCAGAACATACACCTGGATCTGTAATAGGTCTAAAAGGGCATGGTCTAGAAATAAAACTAAAATAATCCGAATACGCGTAGTCACATTTTAAAATTGCGGTACATAACTACTAAGTCAACACCAAGACTTAAGCTCTTTTAGACATATTACAGATTCAGGTCTATCTTCTGAAGAAGGCTCACATACTTGAGCTGAAACCTAGGTAAAGGTTGGTTTCATTACCGCAATCGAGGCTGATAGTTTGTTGTATATTAGATTATCACGATTGCTGACCATGCTGCAATCTTAATGGAAATACTGACACGGTTGCCATAGTTTGTATTCTTCCTCGTTCGTAGTCGATCTCAGGTATTGCCCTGACTCAAGACTGTTCACTGAACATCCAGTGCAAGACCAAACTGCTTATGTTCTGAAAAAGTGCCACAGCAGGCTCGTTCCACACGTAATCGGCAGCATGAAGGAAAAGCTCTACGGGTAGACGAAGACCAGTCTGTGTAAAGCGCGTTTTAGCATCATATCCATTTCTGTACAGACAGTTATAGCCACTGATACACTGGACACATCCAAAGCGACAGAGCCAGAAGTTTCTGCCTCTAATCTCCGAGCAACTAGATTTCAACTGAACACATTTTTTTACACAACAAGTTTGGGCGCCATCGACGGCGCCGGCCGGTGTGGCCGTGCGGTCTAGGCGCTTCAGTCTGGAACCGCGCGACCGCTGCGGTCGCAGGTTCGAATCCTGCCTCCGGCATGGATGTGTGTGATGCCCTTAGGTTAGTTAGGTTTAAGTAGTTCTAGGTTCTAGGGGACTGATGACCACAGATGTTAAGTCCCATAGTGCTCAGAGCAATTTGAACCATTTGAGCCATCGACGGCGCAAGGGAATGACGCAGTGGCTGCGCCTCTTTAACAATTTCTGGGTTACAATTACACACATTTATTCTGACATGTCAGAGATCGCTGAGAGCTGACACGGAACGAGGTTCGAATTGGTGTTAATCACCGGAGGGCCCGTCATCATTAGGCGGAGGCTCACGTGCGGGCCACGTGCACCGACTGCTGACTGCGGGGGTGGACGCAGGGGTGCTGGAGGCGACTCATTAAGGCCCCGCTCGCAGCCTGGGGACAGCCACGACTGACGCCGCGGCAGGATGTGGCCAACCCTACTGGTGCCATAGCAGCGGCATTCCGCTCTCCTCATTTTCGTTTCAAATTCTTTAGCCACTGTAAGGCAATGTTGGAAGAAATGCCCTTGAATATTGCCTAGCAAGTGACGCGTCGAACTAGAATGTCAGCTACAGCGTGAAACATTTTTCTGGTGTCTTTTACATCTACATCGATATTTCGCACGCCAACATATGGCGCATGGCGAAGAGTACTCTGTAGGAATACTGTTCCACTGGCGAATAGAGGGAGGGAAAATCGAGTATCTGTACTACTGGCCATTAAAATTGCTACGCCACGAAGATTACATGCTACAGACGCGAAATTTAACCGACAGGAAGAAGATGCTGTGATATGCACATGATTAGTTTTTCAGAGCATTCACACAAGTTTGGCGGCGGTGGCGACACCTACAACGTGTTGACATGAGGAAAGTTTCCAACCGATTTCTCATACACAAACAGCAGTTGACCGGCGTTACCTGGTGAAACATAGTTGTGATGCCTCGTGTAAGGAGGAGAAATGCGTACCATCACGTTTCCGACTTTGATAAAGGTCGGATTGTAGCCTGTCGCGATTGCGGTTTATCGTATAGTGACATTGCTGCTCGCTTTGGTCGAGATCCAATGACTGTTAGCAGAATATCGAATCGGTGGGTTCAGGAGGGTAATGCGGAACGCCGTGCTGGATCCCAGCTTCCTCGTATTACTAGCAACCGAAATGACAGGCTTCTTATCCGCATGGCTGTAACGGATCGTGCAGTCACGTCTCGATCCCTGAGTCAACAGATGGGGACGTTTGAAAGATAACAAGCATCAGGACGAACAGTTCGACGACGTTTGCAGCAGCATGGACTATCAGCTCGGAGACCATGGCTGCGGTTACCCTTGACGCCGCATCGCCGACAGGAGTGCCTGCGATGGTGTACTCAACGACGAACCTGGGTGCACGAATGGCAAAATGTCATTTATTCCAATGAATCCAGGTTCTGTTTACAGCATCTACATCTACATTTATACTCCGCAAGCCACCCAACGGTGTAATGATGGTCGCATCCTTGTCTGGCGACATCGCGGTGAACGCACATTGGAAGCATGTATTCGTCATCGCCATACTGGCGTATCACCCGGTGTGATTGTATGGGGTGCCATTGGTTACAAGTCTCGGTTACCTCTTGTTCGCATTGACGGTACTTTGAGCAGTGGACGTTACATTTCAGATGTGTTACGACCCGTGGCTCTACCCTTCATTGGATCCCTGCTAAACCCTACATTTCAGCAAGATAATGCACAACCGCATGTTGCAGGTCATTTTCGGGCCTTTCTGGATACAGAAAATTTTCGATTGCTGTCCTGGCCAGCACATTCTCCATATCTCTCAACAACTGAAAACGTTTGGTCAATCGTGGCCGAGCAAATGGCTCGTCACAATACGCCTGTCACTACTCTTGATGATCTGTGGTATCGTGTTGAAGCTGCATGGACAGCTATACGTGTACACGCCATCCAAGCTCTGTTTGACTCAATGCCCAGGTGTATCAAGGGCGTTATTACGGCCAGAGGTGGTTGTTCTGTGTACTGATTTCTCAGGATCTATGCACATAAATTGCGTGAAAATGTAATCACGTGTCAGTTCTAGTATAATATATTTGTCCAATGAATACCCGTTTATCATCTGATTTTCTTCTTGGTGCAGCTTTTTTAATGGCCAGTAGTGTATATGCCTCCGTAGGAGCCCTAATCACTCTAATGTTGTCTTCGTAGTCGTTATGCGAAACACTTGTACACGGGCGGCAGCAGTGCCGTTTGGAAGTCAACCTCAAATGCAGGTTCTACAGATTTTCTCAATAGTGCTCCTCGAAATGAGCTTCACTTTCCCTGCAGTGATTTCCAGTTTAGTTACCGGAGAATCCCCGTAATTCTTGCTTGTTCCTCGCAACTACCGGTAACAAATGAAGCAGCCTGCCTCTGAATTGCTTCGATGTCTTCCTGTAGCCCGTTTTGGTGTGGACCCTAACACCTGAACAGTATTGAACAATGGATCACACTAGTGTCCCATATGCGGTCTCTTTTACAGATGAATAGCAACATTATAGCAAGAGAAGTTGAATTCGTCACTTAACTGAGGACGTTGCCGAAAAGAGGAAAGATTCGCACTAGTGTGTAAAAAAGGGTGACATCATGGAAGCAGGAGAAAAGTAGGGCGTGCATTAACCGCGACTGGCTCGTAATTTACAACAGACCAGACATGAAGATGCGAAAAAAATCAGTGTATTTCACGTAAAAATAAAATTTACCGATGTTTTGAGTATGGTTACTAAATTAAAAACGATTATATGAAACAACATACTATTTTGACTATTTTCATATTTGTCTCACGATCAGTTTGTTTATGCAAGCTGTGTTACGGGATTTTAGCCCATTGTACTGTAAACAGGATTACATGAAATAATACACTCCTGGAAATGGAAAAAAGAACACATTGACACCGTTGTGTCAGACCCACCATACTTGCTCCGGACACTGCGAGAGGGCTGTACAAGCAATGATCACACGCACGGCACAGCGGACACACCAGGAACCGCGGTGTTGGCCGTCGAATGGCGCTAGCTGCGCAGCATTTGTGCACCGCCGCCGTCAGTGTCAGCCAGTTTGCCGTGGCATACGGAGCTCCATCGCAGTCTTTAACACTGGTAGCATGCCGCGACAGCGTGGACGTGAACCGTATGTGCAGTTGACGGACTTTGAGCGAGGGCGTATAGTGGGCATGCGGGAGGCCGGGTGGACGTACCGCCGAATTGCTCAACACGTGGGGCGTGAGGTCTCCACAGTACATCGATGTTGTCGCCAGTGGTCGGCGGAAGGTGCACGTGCCCGTCGACCTGGGACCGGATCGCAGCGACGCACGGATGCATGCCAAGACCGTAGGATCCTACGCAGTGCCGTAGGGGACCGCACCGCCACTTCCCAGCAAATTAGGGACACTGTTGCTCCTGGGGTATCGGCGAGGACCATTCGCAACCGTCTCCATGAAGCTGGGCTACGGTCCCGCACACCGTTAGGCCGTCTTCCGCTCACGCCCCAACATCGTGCAGCCCGCCTCCAGTGGTGTCGCGACAGGCGTGAATGGAGGGACGAATGGAGACGTGTCGTCTTCAGCGATGAGAGTCGCTTCTGCCTTGGTGCCAATGATGGTCGTATGCGTGTTTGGCGCCGTGCAGGTGAGCGCCACAATCAGGACTGCATACGACCGAGGCACACAGGGCCAACACCCGGCATCATGGTGTGGGGAGCGATCTCCTACACTGGCCGCACACCACTGGTGATCGTCGAGGGGACACTGAATAGTGCACGGTACATCCAAACCGTCATCGAACCCATCGTTCTACCATTCCTAGACCGGCAAGGGAACTTGCTGTTCCAACAGGACAATGCACGTCCGCATGTATCCCGTGCCACCCAACGTGCTATAGAAGGTGTAAGTCAACTACCCTGGCCAGCAAGATCTCCGGATCTGTCCCCCATTGAGCATGTTTGGGACTGGATGAAGCGTCGTCTCACGCGGTCTGCACGTCCAGCACGAACGCTGGTCCAACTGAGGCGCCAGGTGGAAATGGCATGGCAAGCCGTTCCACAGGACTACATCCAGCATCTCTACGATCGTCTCCATGGGAGAATAGCAGCCTGCATTGCTGCGAAAGGTGGATATACACTGTACTAGTGCCGACATTGTGCATGCTCTGTTGCCTGTGTCTATGTGCCTGTGGTTCTGTCAGTGTGATCATGTGATGTATCTGACCCCAGGAATGTGTCAATAAAGTTTCCCCTTCCTGGGACAATGAATTCACGGTGTTCTTATTTCAATTTCCAGGAGTGTATACTATCTTGACTATTCTGCTATTTGTCTCTCTATCAGATTGTTTTTGCAAGCTCTGTTACGAAATATTAGGCGGCTGTATTGTGTTACTGACATAGATGACGCTGTGCATAAAGTTCCAAGCCTAAACAGAAAAAAATATCAATTATACTACATAATTGTCTGGAAACTAGGCGCCATTCTGTATTACATGTGTTCATATTGCACTCTGGGCAATGAACTGTCACTGCTTGAAATGATAGAGATCAGTAGCCAAAAATCATAAAATCCTGAACAGCTACTGAATGAGCTAACTGACTTCATTCAGTCTTCGATTTCTAATATTGTCGAACCTGACTGATTACCAAATTAATTTTCTGTAATTTGTGCCCATATACCATTTGATTTCAAATAATTTATTTTAATGTTTAACGATTGTGACCATGTTTTTTTACAGATTTAGTATTAGCAATTAATTTCTTCGATAATGTGAATTCTTTGATGTTTATATTTGTACTCATATGCACAAAAACATCTTTATCTCCAGTGCTAGAGCGTCGGCTAATAATCCTAAACACATTCGCCGTGCGATGCAGCAGCAAACCAGGCCAAATAAGAAATCACCAACACAGACCAAATTACGCGAAAACATGTCGAGACAAAAGAGAACTCAACCCATAATAAAGTTTTCTGAGACGACTTATTGAACTAGGCACTGAAAGATTAAGATCTAGTCGACGAGTTCTGTATTATTTATATTAAATCATATGTATATAAGTGAAAGTTATCAAAATCAGTTGAAGTACAGAAGTAACGATAAATAATCACACAGGTTGAATATACAGCTTCAGCTGTAAATATCTTTATTTTCACAAGACAGGTTTCGGACTGTTATAAGCCCATCCCTGTTCTGCGCTCATAGACAGCACACCGCGCCTGGTACACGCTGCGCTCGGGCACAGCTACGACACCTGAGGATGGGCTTATAACAGGCCGAAACCGGTCGTGTGAGAATAAAGAAATTTACATCTGAAGCGGTATTTTCAACCTCTGCCATACGCTCAGTTGCAGATGTTCTTCCAACAGGATTGTTTGTGATAAATAATGAGTCACTTTACTCTTTTTAACACGCCAAAAGCAGGTGAATTTATTTCAGAATGGCGTCCATGAACGACTTTTCGCGGAAATCTCTGCCATTGTCTTCTCTGATATGCACATCTGCGTAACTTACGTCAACAACGGTGAAGTGTGTAATGTAAAAATTATTTTAAGAAGCAGGCTGTGATCACTGAATGGCAGCTTCGCAAACAATGCATATTACTCTATATGACTAAAATCCAAAACAACAACAAAGTAACAATTTTATTTATCGCAAATATGTACTATCCTGGCATCCATCCGGAAATCATCAAGAGACGGTCTCTGAGATGATTAGGACTTGTCTTCCCGATTTCCTGACAGCCAGTATCATCCCATCCTCGCTTTATTCGAAGCACAGTAACTGACGGATACGTCATTTTGGCAGTGAAGAACACTAGACATTAACATATTTCCTCTGATCGCTGGTAGGTGTCTCCATCTGAAGGAGTTGGGAGACCAAGATAAATGTTGCTATTACCAGTGAGTAGTTTCCAAAACGCTGAAGACAATTAACAGCGAAAATAAGTAGCGTATAACCATTACTAAAACGTTAATTAAATCGTAAAGAGTGCGTTCAAACTTGAAATAACGCTGATCGTTTAAGTTGTAGATGGACTTAATTTTCAAGCAACTTATGAACGTATGAGGAGAGGAGTAATGTAAGTATTTTGCCACTCACGAACTGTATAGCCGAAGGGTTTATCAAAGCGTGGGTATTGCGTAAAATTCAGTATTTTTCTCTGACGTGAGCGTCTGAAGTTCGGACATGATAATGCCGAACTCAGAATTTACTTTCGAGAGAGCACTGTTCATTAAGTCACTCTGTCCAGTCGACAGTCTGCCTCAAGTTTATCTTCTGAAGGTATCACTAGAACAGTGATTGTGTTATACGCTTAATGCATGAAACTATGGTACGTGTTGAGCCATAAATCTTGAACTCACTAAAGACTTGCGAGGAAACTCTGACGTGATGGAACAGCTCTACTCATACTCTCAGGAGATTTTCAACAAACACATCCAGCTATCCCCAAATCAACACTAGCAAACGGGATCAATGCATGTTTTAAAAACCATATCTGTGGCCACATATACCAATATTGCGACTAACAAGAGATATGAGAGTTAAACTATCGAAAGACGAACAACTGCACACTTTGGTCAACAACTTTTACAAATGGAAGAAGGCACATATCCTACGACCGGCCTCACTAAACTCAACAGTGATTTCTGCTACATAGCCACTGCTGAAACCGGACACATTCACCAAATACATCCAAACGCTGTTCACAGTTCCGGACAGGCTATTTGAAAGGGCAATATTGGCAACTAAAATTAAATTGTCAACGATATCAATTTGAACATTAAAAAAAAATCCCGGTGAAAAGAGAATATACAAATCGATCGACACGATCGTAACCGCTGAAGGAATTGTGAACTTCCTTAGAGAATTTCTAAACTCCTTGTAAGTACCACTTATCCATTATATTGCCTTCGACTTAAAACTGGGTCTTCGATCATGCTACTCAGAAATCTCAACTCACCAAAATCATGTAATGGAGCAAGAATGATATTCAAACAGCTACCGAATAACGTCATCGAAGCCGAGCTTCTGACAGGGAAGTACGCACAATACTTATCCGCAAAATAGCAACCATCTCTACTGAACTGCCAGTCCAATTTAAAATACAGCTATTAACCATTAATTTAGCCGGCAGTTTTACAGTTGCGGTAAAAAAGCTCAAGGACAAACTTTAAAATATTACAACATCAAGCTCAAAGACTCCTGCTTCTCTCACGGTCAACTATACGTAGTCAACTCTCGAGTAGCAAATTCCCAAAATTTGTACATATAAACCGCAGATAACAAAATGAAAAGCGTTGTTTATAAGCAAGTATTGTGAACAGTTAGAACATGCTTTCAATAAAATTGTTTCACCTCTTTTACTTCAACAAGTATTGTAAATAGTTAGAACATATTTTGACAAAAATCTTTTTACCTCTTATACTTTTATTCCAACCACCACACAATCTCATATCAACTCCCTGAGCGAAGCCGGGTACCTCAGCTAGTGTAAAATATGTGCCCTCCGTCATCAGGCCTCAAGTGGCCCATCGGGACCATCCGACCGCCGTATCATCCTCGGTTGAGAATGCGGATAGGGAGGGCGTGTGGTCAGCACACCGCTCTCCCGGTCGTTATTATGGTTTTCTCTGACCGGAGCCGCTACTGTTCGGTCGAGTAGCTCCTCAATTGGCATCACGAGGCTGAGTGCACCCCAAAAAACGGCAACAGCGCATGGCGGCTGGATGGACACCCATCCAAGTGCCGACCACGCCCGACAGCGCTTAACTTCGCTGATCTCACGAGAACCGGTGCATCCACTGCGGCAAGGCCGTTGCCCTAGTATAAAATATAGTATAATACAATGTCCAGTCATATTAATGTGACCACATGCCAGAAGCCAGAGAAATTACCTTTGCATATATGCACACTTGTGCTGATTCATTATGCTTTCCAAATTGACGAGATGATCCAGGTTGTAACCTCCCCACAAAATTTAATAAATAATATGATAATGATTCTAATTTAGTGTAACCTCAGAACAGAAAATTCATTGATAATTAATCTCCCCACAAAATTTCTCTCCCATTTAATGTACCCACAAAATTCTATTCTCATTTAATGTAAGCACAAAACAGAAAAATTCCTAAACCTCTCAACAGTAAAAATTATAATTATGTCGTTCACATTCATGTGTAACGTCCGAACAAAAAAAAATAAATAAATTCAGTAATACAAAATTGTTAGGCTTTCGTGGCCACTTATTGACAAACTGCCTATTGGCTTCTGTCTCGGGTTCTTCGGCCGACGTTCATCTAATGATTTTTCTGACGTTTCGCCAGCACGAGTGGATGGCATTGTCAAAGCTTCACCCTCCATTGCCGGTGGTGAACTGGAGGCGAGCTCGCGGGCGCAGACTTTCTGTACCTGGCGCGCCAACGTCCGAGGGCTTCTTCGCGGTCATTTCCGGTGCTGTTCTCCTCTTGCTACTTGCGACGGTCGTTCGCTGCAGTACGGGAAGCCAGGATCCGTTTACCTTAAGGCTTTCCTCTTTCTTGTTCAAACTGTTCGCGTGTTTTTGTATCTCTACAGCTTCTCTGAACAAGCGCGTGTGATAGTGGTTCTCTACAGCCAGAACTTCCGTGTCGGCGAATTTTATTACGTGGTCGGTCTCATTCAGTGCGTGCTCTGCCACGGCCGATTTCTCCACCTGCCCCAACCTGCAGTGTCGCTTATGCTCTTTGATCCTGGTGATAATGGATCGTCCAGTCATTCCGACATAAACTTTTCCGCATGTGCAAGGTATACGGTATATTCCCGACATTGCAAGTGGGTCTCTTTTCTCCTTCGCCGATCTAAGACACTCTTTGATCTTCCTTGTCGGTTTGAAAATCGTCTTTACGCCGTGTTTGCGCAATATACGGCCGATTCTGTCCGTCACTCTGGGAATGTATGGCAGAAAGGCTGTACCCGACATTTCTTTTTCTGGTTCCTTACTTCGCCGAGTGTTTGGCTCAGTTACACTTCTAATATAATTTTGTGGAGTACCCATTGCTCCTCAGGACAGTTTCCAGGTGTTGCATTTCTCGTTTGAGGTGTTGCGGCTCACATATTCGTCCTGCTCTCGTTACGAGTGTAGTAATCATGCCTGTTTTCTGGCTCGGGTGTGGTTTGACAGTTTGTGCAGGTATCGGTCCGTGTGAGTCGGTTTTCGATACACGCTGTGTCCCAGGTTTTCGCCGTCCCTTGTGACCAGCACATCTAGAAATGGCAGTTTCTTGTCCTTTTCTACTTCCATGGTAAATGTTATGTTGGCAGGGAGGCTGTTCAAGTGTCTTAGGAAGTCACCAAGCTGTTCTTCACCATGGCTCCACACCACGAAAGTATCATCGATGTACCTGTACCACACCTTAGGTTTGCAAGTCGCCGAGTCCAGTGCCTGTGCTTCGAATTGTTCCATGAAGAAGTTGGCCACCACTGGACTGAGAGGACTACCCATGGCGACGCCTTCCAGCTGTTCGTAGAAATCGCCATTCCACGTGAAATAGCTCGTGGTGAGACATGCATGGAAGAGCTTTCTGATGTCTAGCGGGAAAATGGAACCGATGTGCTCCAGAGCGTCACTCAGTGGCACTTTCGTAAATAACGAAACAACATCAAAGCTGACCAGGATGTCGTTTGGTGCAAGTTTCAGTTTCTTCAGCTTCTCAATGAAATGTCCTGAGTCCTTAAAGTATGTGTCGGTCTTCCCCACGTGTGGCTGGAGTAGAGAGGCCAAGTGTTTTGCCAGTTTATATGTCGGTGATCCAGGAGCGCTAACGATCGGTCTCAGTGGAACGTTGTTCTTATGGATCTTGGGTAATCCATACAGCTGAGGTGGAAGGGCTTCTGTGTTGCGCAGGTTTCTCTGTATGTCCGCCGGCAGAGAAGACGCCTTGATTACTCGATTCGTATTCCGTGTGAGACGTTGCGTCGGATCTGCGCTTAGTTTTCCGTACGTCGTCGGATCTAATAGGTCTCGGATCTTTCGCTCATAATCTTCGGTCTTCATTACGACGGTCGCATTTCCCTTATCGGCAGGCAGTACCAATATACTCTTGTCGGCGTTGAGATTCTTAATGGCTTGTACCTCTTCTTTCTTCAGGTTGCAAGCTGGTGGTTTTGCTCGGCGCAGTATCCTGGCTGTTTCCGTGCGTATTTCCTCTGCCCTTTCACAAGGAAGGGCACGAATGGCTGCTTCGGTTTTGGCAATGATGTCCTCCATAGGTATGGTTCTCGGGATGATAGCGAAATTCCCTCCTTTTTGAAGAACAGACACTTCCTCTTCGGTCAATTGTCGTTCAGTGAGGTTGACCACTGTGTGTGAAATGTCGAGAGTCGCCCTGTCGGTCTGCTTCCGGCATCTTTCAAACTTTTTCTTCTGTCGCTCGGTGCAGCGCTCGAGTTTGTTCTGCATGCTCCTGTGAGTGATGCTGTCGATCTTGTCCCAGTCGTCTCGATGCATTCTGCTACTTAGTAGATAGAAAATGTCCAGAAGTTCCTGATCCGTTCTTGCCAACTCTCTCCGTGTTGTATGTATTCGCTCAAGAAAAAAGCTCGTTCTATTCGGTCGTAGATACGATGTGCTTGGGCGGTGGTGAATAGGCGCTTGCATCTCAAGAACTTCGGTGTAGCACATTCATCTCGGCACCGTGACAGAAAGGCGAGAGAGGACATCAGCCGCGCTTTCTTCTTCCGTCTTTGGTCAAGGCGTCGGTACAATCTGCAAATCTCCTCCCCGCAGAGGCATAATACGAAATTGTTGAGGCTTTTGTGGCCACTTGTTGACAAACTGCCTATTGGCTTCTGTCTCGCGTTCTTCGGCCGGCGTTCATCTCATGATTTTTCTGACGTTTCGCCAGCACGAGTGGCTGGCATTGTCAAAGCTTCACCCTCCATTGCCGGTGGTGAACTGGAGCCGAGCTCGTGGGCGCAGACTATATGTACCTGGCGCACCAACGTCCGAGGGCTTCTCCGCGGTCATTTCCGGTGCGGTTCTCCTCTTGCTACCTGCGACGGTCGTTCGCTGCAGTACGGGAAGCCAGGATCCGTTTACCTTAAGGCTTTCCTCTTTCTTGTTCAAACTGTTCGCGTGTTTTTGTATCTCTACAGCTTCTCTGAACAAGCGCGTGTGATAGTGGTTCTCTACAGCCAGAACTTCCGTGTCGGCGAATTTTATTACGTGGTCGGTCTCATTCAGTGCGTGCTCTGCCACGGCCGATTTCTCCACCTGCCCCAACCTGCAGTGTCGCTTATGCTCTTTGATCCTGGTGTTAATGGATCGTCCAGTCATTCCGACATAAACTTTTCCGCATGTGCATGGTATGCGGCATATTCCCGACATTGCAAGTGGGTCTCTTTTCTCCTTCGCCGATCTAAAAAAGTACTGATAGTAGAGATATGAAATTTTCACACCATGCCAAGTGTGACATTCAACACATATGCAACTAGAATAATAAAAATATCCCGAGTAAGATTGTATTTGTGTTCATTTATATACGAAAATCTGTCAGAAAATTTAGTGTTTGAAGAAAAAAAGATAACAACTTTAGTAATAATTCTAGCTCAGTGTATCTAGAAAGGTGCTTTCACTTATTATGCAAATTGTAAGTTGGTGTCTCAAAAAGTTTCCAAGATAATGTCTCACAAAATTTAACATTGGTGGCATAGGAGATATCATGCCCGCTTAAGGTGACTGGGCCGTGTACAATATAATATGCAGATGAAGTCCACTGCTTCTTGACAGAGGGTAGGGGAACGAGTCGGGAGACCCGCTCCGCCATACTAGGCAGGTTCGTAAGAAAGGTGGTTTGACGTTGCCTTCCTCCGACTGTAAGAGGGATGAATGGTGATGATGAAGACGACACAACAACACCCAATCATCTCGGGACAGTTGAAAATCTCTGACCCCACCGGGAATCGAACCCGGGACACCGTGCTCTGGAAGCGAGAAGGCTACCGCGAGACCACGAGCGGCGGACGTGATATAATATGATAAAAAATAAATAATACGAAGTAAAATTTCGCGTTCTTGCCCTGTATAGATCGAATGACCTCGAAAGACGATCGTGTCATTCTCTGCCAATGGTATCATCGGATGCGGTATGGAGAACGATGGAGTCAGCGTACCGCTCCCCGGTAGTTGTGTTTCTTGACCTTTTAAGCACTACTAATCGGTCATGTAACTACTCAGTTGGTCTCTCCAGGCGGAGTTCACCCTCCAACCAAGGAAAAATCCCTGACAGCACCTGGAGTCGAACCCAGGTCTTCCCCATAGTAGTCACCCACGCTGGCCACTCAGTTATGGAGACCACCAAAATGTAGAATGCTTCAAAACTCGATGGAACAACTTCAGGAATGGATTCCCCATATAACAAGAAAAAAATGTCTAGGAAAAAATTGGCCCCGAAATACATACTTTAAGACCTACGAGCACCTCATCATCTTCGACACTGTGAAACAAATCTCTTCTACAGTGCGAGTGTTCATAGCTCCTACGGTATGTACTTCAGAACCCATCTTTACTGTACTTTTTTTTCTCTCGTTTTGGTCCACCGAGCGAAGTGGCGCTGTGGTTGGCGCACTGGACTCCCATTCGGGAGGACGACCGTTTAATCCCGCGTCCGGCCCTACTGATTTAGGTTTTCCACGATCTCCCAAAATCACTCCAGGCCAATACCGGGATGGTTCCCTTGAAAGGACACGGCCGACGTCCTTTCCCGTCCTCCTCTAATAAGACGAGACCGATGACCCCGCAGTCCGGTTCTTCCCCCAAACAACACAACCCAACTCAACCCAACCCAACCCTCTTGTTTTGGTCCATTCTATCTCCTCACAGAATATGGAAAGCTATGAGGTTGCAGCAAAACAGATTTGTTTCACAGTATCGAAAATGAAGAAGTGCTCATAGCTTTTAAGGTATGCCTTTTATAACCCGTGTTTACTGCACTTTTTTGCCTCTTTTCGTAAGAGGAATTCGTTGCCGAAATTATGCCGTCGAGTTTTGAAACATGCTTATATTATGCTTTCCCCCCGTTACAGTCAATAATGCCACGCCCCTGGCTGATCGTCCTTACGAAAACGGTGCCTGATCCACTCTGTGTTCAGCATTATCTGTGTAGTTTTACAACAACAAAGTGTAAAATTAAACCAATAAAATCACTGTAATGATGGCATGAATCTGTGAAACAGAGAGAATCGTGTTCGTTCATATCGATGATGGAAGTGGGAGTTGATTTCAAAATTTCTTGATGGCCACCATGGGGAAGGAAACCAAAAGCTGCAAGTACGTCCGCGATCCCTGAAATCGTCCACAAATTTAAATCGCACCCCCTGTGACGTACAGGCGGACGTCCCGTTTCCAGATGAAACGCACAGTCAATAAGCCCCGCCGTGCGGCACTAACAGCAAGTGCCGGATAATCTGAATGAATCACCGTGTGACACCCCGATTTGCGACGGGGCCAAATGAAACGGTTAATTTGGATCGGCGGTTCGCCGTGCGGCGGCGAGCAATAAAACTCCGCCAAGTTGATTGCTTTCGGGGGCGGACGGGCGTAATTAAATTTTGAACAGCGGTAACAACTAAATTAAAGTGGTTGTTACGGCCAGTCGGGCCACCGTGGCCGCCCGCCATCTTTAATTAATTAAACCCGAGAGGATGCGAGGAGCGGTACACAGCGACCGCCACACCGCGGCGCATCGGCGCCCCGAGCTGCAATAATGAAGCCACAGGAACACGGCTACCTGCTACCGCTCGCAGCGCTGTGGACTGCCGCCACTGGCTTCGAGCGTGTGGGAACTTGGTTCGATGCCCGGTGACCTTTCTTGACACACCAATGCTGCCAAGCTCTTGGAAGAGATCAGTTTAGCTAACGGCCAGCCGATCGCATCACTACTGCTGAGCCCTGCGGCCCTTTTTTGTTACCGTGAAGCCGTTAAGTCTTCATCGTTAAGCACCTCACACGTGATTTATAAGGCGCACGCTCAGAAACTAACTGATGCATCAGAGGGAACGCGCTCCTTGTCACAATTTAAGGCTGCGGGCCTCTCCAACTGAAGTTTTCGTGTAGATCTGGCTCGGAAATCAGCTTGTTTATGACCATGGATGGGCGTAGAACTGCTACGTTGGATCTATCTTATCCATAACCAGTCATATCGTTCTGAGCGCAGTGTACACAAATGAAAACGTCAGTATCCATGAACATGTTCTAAGATAAAAGACGTTTTCTGTTTCCAGTCAGAAAGGACATTCGCTTATAACAGTTCCATTACAAATAGAGTGATACAGATCGTCCGAACAGGTGTCTGAAGGTCCAACGGTGACAACCGATCGTCCTTTCACCCTCAGCCGATAGGTGTAACTGGATGCGGATATGCAGGGGCATGTGATCAGCATACCGCTCCGGTCGTTGTCAGTTTTCGTGATCGGAACCGCTACGTCTCAGTCAGGGAGCTCCTCTATTGGCTTCACAAGGGCTGAGTGCATACCGCTTGCCAACAGCGCTCGGCAGACCCCTGCAATCGCATGTCCAAGTGTTAGCCAAGCCCGTGTAATGCGCCGTGCAGATTAGATTGACACCCCGTGTCGCAGCGGACAGATTTGAAGAAGTCTACCTTTTCAATCCTGGTATACTCAGATCAACTGACAACGAGCAATGGATGGTACACCGCACTGCATATGATGGAACCTGGCGGCAGATCAGTAACTGTTTATTAGACGAGCCTCTTTTGTACTATCCTATCCAAAAGTGAACTGTCTACTGTGAAGAATTCACCAACGACTAACTAACGGCTGATCTCCGAAGGAAGAATGCCGCTGACAAACACAATAAATCTGTAACTTGGCACAATACTAATTTCCGGCTAGATGGCCGATGTTAGATATCGTAGTTGAAAAAGTTTTATGATAAGGCATCTGACTTTCATTAACAAGAATAATTCCAGAGTTCCTACAACAACCGACACCTATTAGACTAATTTGGCAGGTATTAAATTAATATAACGACGTTGAAACCTGAATATGCTCTCACTAGCAGGCAGCTTTCCGTAGTCCAAAAGAAAGAACAACTCGCGTCGACACGTAGATACCACGTATCATCGTCACTCTCCGAGTATTATGATGGAACACACGCTAATAGCGATCGACTGATATGAAGTTAACCAACAGCTCTATTCACTTTAAAAAATAGAAAAGAAAAGATCATCTAGCACTGCTCAGCTTTTGTATGCACCACTACCACTAACAAACTTTTACTACTGGTGATAACAAAATTTAACTTCCACTGTGGCTAATTTCACCACAATGCTTTCGTCTGCTTAAACTTACGTGTAGGATATGCACTCGCACAAGTAAAACAACGATGTCCTTCTAGAACGAAACCAACTTGACAAACACCAAGAGAGTGCTATTCTGGTTCAATGTGAGCATACTCACACCTGTTTAATGATCCTAAAGGCGTATTATACTTTCATGAAATATTATGTATTTGTACGTCGTTGGTTTATGATGAAGCAACAATATTATTATTAGGCCTTATTTACATTCTGTTGCGAACCAGCGAATGTATTATCAGCAGGCTGAGAATTCATCATTTTATTCCAGTGTTCTGCGTCTATTGCGAAACTGTTCTTTCGTAAGGTTGCTTCTCTTTAAGTATTTGCACTATCGTTTTCTTTCCAAAGGTTCCTTCTTTTGCCCAAGTACGACTCATTAGAGTTATTATATATTTCTCAAACAACAAACAGCTAAATCTCTGTTTCCTCCGTTTACGTAATATTATATTCTTGGCCCTTGCCATGTCCAATAAATGGGATTAACTTTATTTTAATTAACTTTCCCTAAAGAAACTCTGAAAAAACCACCTTTTCTCTGTCTTTCGCTCTTGATCTCAGTCTCTTTTTGCGTTTCTTTTCCCTTTTACTAAAAGAATGAAAACGTTCTTTAGTACTTTCTCTGTACTACAGATAACGTACGCAGAACACAGTTATAACTCTCACATAATTAAACCATTTTACTTTTATCTTTAAAATTTCAATGGTCACAGTTTATAGCGGTTGGTTCAAGTGCTATTTATAATCTATTCCCCTTCTAATCGGAAAACAAACTACAAACAAAAAACCTAAGTGTCACAGCCACATTGTAGTCTGCTTTAAGATTTTTAGCAAAATTCAGACCTCTACAGGCGTTGACATTCGCGTACCCACTACACCTTGCAGTTACTAAAACCATTACAGTACTTGAATCGTAAAAGAAAATCACCGTTCGTCCCTCCTTTAAATGGTTCTTGATTGGATGTTTTCTGCCTTGACTCTTTCAAAATATAGGAAGATAGTCTGTTCCCAAAGACAATCGTGATACATGGTACAGTATATTAACGTACAGTGACGTAAAGTTGTGCCGTATGGACTGCAGAACTGCAAGTCTCACCTCATTAGGTGGTCGTGGGATTCTCAAGCGTTGTTCAAATACCTTAGAACATCCAATAATAAAAATCCTAATCGGCCGGTACTCAGTCCGTATTCCTTTACACTCACTATCATATCATCTGTCACACTCTGTGGTGCACGCGATCAATACTCGAAACTTTCCAAAATATTGGATAATTAACGGATGAGTTCTCCAACATTCACATATCTCCCTAGCCAAAGAAAAGAAACCTCCACAGCATCTAATAGCCGGTACAACGAACTTTTTTTTAAAAAAATTCAAAAACAGATCTACCATATAATCGCGTACAGTATTTCTTTACTCATTATCCACAGTGCATAACGTTAGACGAGCGCCCACCTAGCTATCTTCCGAATCTAAATTATCACGCGCTCGTGCAGCAATCGCGTTGATCTGCCACGCAAACACCAACACTTCTGAGTACTAATCTAATCGATTGAACTCCGGACCAAGACGGGCTACCGAATCTTGGACAGATTAATTCCAATTAACTTGTCGGAGTATATCATTACTGATGACGAACGATAATTCAGAATCAAACTATGAGACGTCAGTGTCCTGTTATACACCACTACGACCGACCGTTACCCGTCTGTGCCATAACAGCGACTACTCACCCTTCCTTCCTCGAGGACCGAACTAAAAACCATTTTTCGAGCAATCTTAGAACGGTGATTATCCCTTGTAGACGTTAAGTTCATTCTCAGGCCCCTTCGGTAACGTTTTTGGTGGCCAGTTGCAGTAGTAGCGTCGTTGACTTGCGCTGCTACCCACTCGCTCTGGTGATGGAGCATCTCTGACTGCGACGGGTGTTCGTCTGCTTTTTCTCTGTCTTCAGATACTATAACATGTCAAAAGAACACACATTAAAACATAGCTTTTACCGAGTTCAAACATCCATTGTCTTGTCGGCTCTGTTACGTATTGCAAAACGGAAAAGTCGTAATAAAATTTTTTGGCGCATTACAACCGACAGCACATAAATGTACAACACTCTTGAAAATTTTTTCATCAGTCTCTCTTTTTAGTCACGCCCTAGGATCATTCTTACCAGATCATTACTTCTACTCACTTTTCTGCACTTCGTGTAACTTATCTTTTCATAAACAAATAGTTACCTAACTGTGACCGAATCAAGCAGTGGCGTGAAAATTACCTTGCAGTTCGTTGGTCTATGTTCCCCTGCGTGATACTCTAAAATATTTTATTTTAAGCAGCCACCACGACTGAACTTAATATTTCGATATAAGAGACAAGAATCAACTTTATCTTTATCCCTACGGCACCTTTAACAGAGATTTTCCATATCATTTTAGTTAAACTATTAAAACTGATATTCCTTCCTGCTTCTTCTTCAAGCATCGGTGATATAGAGTGGCATCATTCCGGTAACTTATGGTTTATGTTAAATAATAATGCTATTTCAATTATTTCTTCTTCATTTTGGTAGCGTACTACGAACTCCTGTGCTCCCGTAGTCACTAAGTTGGTTTTGTATCATTCTTGGAAACAGTCAGTTCGGTGACGCGACGATGGCGCGCTATAAGCGTGCTATCCTCTTCCCGTTCCAACACATCTACATCAAAACTGTAGCCACTGTTTCCAGTGCAGTCCAGCTGTGTTTATTATTATCATGCAGAACTATTTTTTTCCATTAATGACTGACACGCCGGCCGCGGTGGTCGAGCGGTTCTAGGCACGCAGTCCGGAACCGCGCGGCTGCTACGGTCGCAGGTTCGAATCCTGCCTCGGGCATGGATGTGTGTGATGTCCTTAGGTTAGTTAGGTTTAAGTAGTTCTAAGTTCTAGGGGACTGATGACCACAGCTGTTAAGTCCTATAGTGCTCAGAGCCATTTGAACCATTTTTTTGACTGACACGGTTTCGCTGGCATGCATGTCCAAAGGAATGCTTCCTCGTACTTCTTGCAAAAAAAGGCACTGCAGTATCCTATTTAGCCGCCGATACAAGGCTAGCGACTCTCGATTAACGTCTCCCCTATACGAAAATTGCAGTATGTCTACTAGTGAGGGTTAATGACACATGGACGACAAGATATGAATATCTGAGTCTGGCCATGAAGCGAGCCCGGATCGCCCAATTGTTTAAGGCGACAGCTCGTGACAAGCGGGAAATCCGGGTGCGATTCTTGGTTAGGCACAAATTTCCTCTGTCGTTATCCCATTCAACACCTGCATGTTACCCAAATCCACACCGAGCGAGGTGGCGCAGTGGTTAGACACTGGACTCGCATTCAGGAGGACGACGGTTCAATCCCGCGTCCGGCCATCCTGATTTAGGTTTTCCGTGATTTCCCTAAATCACTACAGGCAAATGCCGGGATGGTTCCTCTGAATGGGCACGGCCGACTTCCTTCCCCATCCTTCCCTAATCCGATGAGACCGATGACCACGCTGTCTGGTCTCCTTCCCCAAACAACCAACCAACCAACCAACCAAACCCAAATCCACAACTGCGAATCCGTTTCCTGTATTTCATAATGGCTGTAGCCGCCGTGTTGTCAGTTCCTTTGGACATGCATTCCTCTCCGAAGGGACACTGCGACTTACCTCTTACAAACACAGGCGCTGCAGTACCGTCAAATTTAAAATCACAAAACCCAAACTGGGGAAGAAAGCACATACATTACTCGTCTCAAAAACCACCACAAACTGTTCTGAGAGAGTGTCTGGATTGGTGTTCTAGAGGCAAAGCCCGTTACGTCGCCGAAAGGTCGAGGGATCGAATCTCCGTCGGACCCTGGATATCTCCATCGTAGTTTTAACATAGCCTTCACTCGTCACCAAAGTCCAAAGTCGCCAGAAAACGACAGCTGATTCGGATTCCACGTTAAACTGAAGGTCCTCATTTCCCAATTGGATAATTCAGATATGTTAGGGACACACAAGTCACAGAAGTGCCATAAAATGGAATGACCTGCACGAGTACATTGAGTCATACGACATAAATATTATTATTGTTCTATTCTTGCGATACAGACCTTTTATATTTACCTAACGCCGAACATTACAGATGGTACTTATATTATGAGAAAAATAAATAAGAAAGTTCCAGAAGCATTTGTGAAACTTGATATTGATGATGGTTTGAGGGGAGGGGCGCTCGACATTATGCTCATTAGCTCCCTGACGAAAAGTCAGCATACTAATCTCGTGGGTGGGGACGAAGGCTGTCGCCACAGGCGGAGCAGTTTATATCGTATTAAAATTTCCCTCCCTTCCTCACCAATTTAGGGATGAGCCCCGTCACTTCACAGAACTGCACCATCCTTTTAACACTGGAATTGGTATCTGCGAGGATGGTGGTCACATCTCCAACGAGACTGAGGGCTGCCATAATATCAGTACGTACGACACACGTTGCCGAAATATGCTGCCTGTGGCGACAGCCTTCGTCCCCACCCACGAGATTAGTATGCTGACTTTTCGTCAGGGAGCTAATGAGCATAATGTCGAGCGCCCCTCCCCTCACGCCACAAACTTCACATAGTCATGTGTTAAAGGGCTATGTCCGATGTGCAGTCTGCTGAGCATAATCTCCTTCCAGCGGTGAGGCTGACATGAAATCCGCCATGCCTTTGTGGTCGATTTGAGCAACCGCAGTTTGTTTTCTACCACCTCCAATCGTTTAGTCTCCTACCGACGCATGATACCTCTGTCAGAAAATGAGATGGTAGCGTGCAACGGGATGAGACATTGATGGATAGCACCATCCTGACATGCTTCCTTGGCGGCATTGCCGGCCACGTCGCTGCCCTGTATCCCGATTTGGCTAGGTACCCAGCAAAAGATGACCTCCTTGCCACAGTGTTGGAGGCGCTGTAAGGAGTCATGAATCAGCTGGCCTTCTAGATACATTTGGTGAAGTGCTTACAATACAATAAGTGAGTCTGAACAGACAAGAAATCTTCCTCGGCGATGTCAGTCAACCCTCTCCAGCGCCGTCAGAATGGCATATAACTATTGCAATTTGTAAACTGTTCCGGAAGACACACTTTAAAAACCCTATCATAGAAAACAACAGAATAACTGAGGACATTTGCTGTGATCTATGTGTATAAACAACAATAAAACTGTAGTAGTTGTTGTTGTTGTTGTTGTTGTCTTCAGTCCTGAGACTGGTTTGATGCAGCTCTCCATGCTACTTTATCCTGTGCAAGCTTCTTCATCTCCCAGTATCTACTGCAACCTACATCCTTCTGAATCTGCTTAGTGTATTCATCTCTTGGTCTCCCTCTACGATTTTTACCCTCCACACTGCCCTCCAATGCTAAATTTGTGATCCCTTGATGCCTCAAAACATGTCCTACCAACCGATCCCTTCTTCTAGTCAAATTGTGCCACAAACTTCTCTTCTCCCCAATCCTATTCAATACTTCCTCATTAGTTACGTGATCTACCCACCTTATCTTCAGCATTCTTCTGGAGCACCACATTTCGAAAGCTTCTATTCTCTTCTTGTCCAAACTAGTTATCGTCCATGTTTCACTTCCATACATAGCTACACTCCATACAAATACTTTCAGAAACGACTTCCTGACACTTAAATCTATACTCGATGTTAACAAATTCCTCTTCTTCAGAAACGCTTTCCTTGCCATTGCCAGTCTACATTTTATATCCTCTCTACTTCGACAATCATCGGTTATTTTACTCCCTAAATAGCAAAACTCCTTTACTACTTTAAGTGTCTCATTTCCTAATCTAATTCCCGCAGCATCACCCGACTTAATTTGACTACATTCCATTATCCTCGTTTCGCTTTTGTTGATATTCATCTTATATCCTCCTTTCAAGACACTGTCCATTCCGTTCAACTGCTCTTCCAAGTCCTTTGCTGTCTCTGACAGAATTACAATGTCATCGGCGAACCTCAAAGTTTTTACTTCTTCTCCATGAATTTTAATACCTACTCCGAATTTTTCTTTTGTTTCCTTTACTGCTTGCTCAATATACAGATTGAATAACATCGGGGAGAGGCTACAACCCTGTCTTACTCCTTCCCCAACCACTGCTTCCCTTTCATGGCCCTCGATTCTTATAACTGCCATCTGGTTTCTGTACAAACTGTAAATAGCCTTTCGCTCCCTGTATTTTACCCCTGCCACCTTCAGAATTTGAAAGAGAGTATTCCAGTTAACATTGTCAAAAGCTTTCTCTAAGTCTACAAATGCTAGAAACGTAGGTTTGCCTTTTCTTAATCTTTCTTCTAAGATAAGTCGTAAGGTCAGTATTGCCTCACGTGTTCCAACATTTCTACGGAATCCAAACTGATCTTCCCCGAGGTCGGCTTCTATCAGTTTTTCCATTCGTCTATAAAGAATTCGCGTTAGTATTTTGCAGCTGTGACTTATTAAACTGATAGTTCGGTAATTTTCACATCTGTCAACACCTGCTTTCTATGGGATTGGAATTATTATATTCTTCTTGAAGTCTGAGGGTATTTCGCCTGTCTCATACATCGTGCTCACCAGATGGTAGAGTTTTGTCATGACTGGCTCTCCCGAGGCCATCAGTAGTTCCAATGGAATGTTGTCTACTCCGGGGGCCTTGTTTCGACTCAGGTCTTTCAGTGCTCTGTCAAACTCTTCACGCAGTATCTTATCTCCCATTTCGTCTTCATCTACATCCTCTTCAATTTCCATAATATTGTCCTCAAGTACATCGCCCTTGTATAGACCCTCTATATACTCCTTCCACCTTTCTGCCTTCCCTTCTTTGCTTAGAACTGGGTTGCCATCTGAGCTCTTGATATTCATACAAGTGGTTCTCTTTAATTTTTCCTGTAGGTAGTATCTATCTTACCCCTAGTGAGACAAGCCTCTACATCCTTACATTTGTCCTCTAGCCATTCCTGCTTAGCCATTTTGCACTTCCTGTTGATATCATTTTTGAGACGTTTGTATTCCTTTTTGCCTGCTTCATTTACCGCATTTTTATATTTTCTCCTTTCATCAATTAAATTCAATATTTCTTCTGTTACCCAAGGAATTCTATTAGCCCTCGTCTTTTTACCTACTTGATCCTCTGCTGCCTTCACTACTTCATCCCTCAGAGCTACCCATTCTTCTTCTACTGTATTTCTTTCCCCCTTTCCTGTCAGTTGTTCCCTTATGCTCTCCCTGAAACTCTGTACAACCTCTTGTTCTTTCAGTTTATCCAGGTCCCATCTCCTTAAATTCCCACCTTTTTGCAGTTTCTTCAGTTTCAATCTGCAGTTCATAACCAATAGATTGTGGTCAGAATCCACATCTGCCCCAGGAAATGTCTTACAATTTAAAACCTGGTTCCTAAATCTCTGTCTTACCATTATATAATCTATCTGATACCTTTTAGTATCTCCAGGATTCTTCCAGGTATACAACCTTCTTTTATGATTCTTGAACCAAGTGTTGGCTATGATTAAGTTATGCTCTGTGCAAAATTCTACAAGGCGGCTTCCTCTTTCATTCCTTCCCCCCAATCCATATTCACCTACTATGTTTCCTTCTCTCCCTTTTCCTACTGACGAATTCCAGTCGCCCATGACTATTAAATTTTCGTCTCCCTTCACTACCTGAATAATTCCTTTTATCTCATCATACATTTCATCTATTTCTTCATCATCTGCAGAGGTAGTTGGCATATAAACTTGTACTAATGCAGTAGGCATGGGCTTTGTGTCTATCTTGGCCACAATAATGCGTTCACTATGCTGTTTGTAGTAGCTAACCCGCACTCCTAATTGTTTATTCATTATTAAACCTACTCCTGCATTACCCCTATTTGATTTTGTATTTATAACCCTGTAATCACCTGACCAAAAGTCTTGTTCCTCCTGCCACCGAACTTCACTAATTCCCACTATATCTAACTTTAACCTATCCATTTCCTTTTTAAATTTTCTAACCTACCTGCCCGATTAAGGGATCTGACATTCCACGCTCCGATCCGTAGAACGCCAGTTTTCTTTCTCCTGATAACGACGTCCTCCTGAGTAGTTTCCGCCCGGAGATCCGAATGGGGGATTATTTTACCTCCGGAATATTTTACCCAAGAGGACGCCATCATCATTTAATCATACAGTAGAGCTGCATGTCCTCGGGAAAAATTACGGCTGTAGTTTCCCCTTGCTTTCAGCCGTTCGCAGTACCAGCACAGCAAGGCCATTTTGGTTAATGTTACAAGGCCAGATCAGTCAATCATCCAGACTGTTGCCCTGCAACTACTGAAAAGGCTGCTGCCCCTCTTCAGGAACCACATATTTGTCTGGCCTCTCAACAGATACCCCTCCGTTGTGGTTGCACCTACGGCACGGCCATCTGTATCGCTGAGGCACGCAAGCCTCCCCACCAACGGCAAGGTCCATGGTTCATGGGGGGGAAAACTGTAGTAGATACTTAAAATGGACGAAAACAAAGTTGTAAGAACATAATCTGGACTACAAGTTATCTCTTTCTGAGTCAAGGTTAAAATTTCCAAGGAGTGCTTGGTCGGAAGGTCGTGTAATTTTAATCATTTGACGCGGCTGAGAACCCTAGAATTTTTGTCATCAGGCATTGGTCTTCTTCGTGACGAAGCTCTACCCTGCGTAGCAACTGTAACAAAGGCGTTCCTGCAGCGTTTTCGATGGGGAATGTTTGATCACCCACCATACAGTCCGCACATAGTAAAGTGGTTCAAATGGCTCTGAGCACTATGGAACTTAACTGCTAAGCTCTTCAGTACCCTAGAACTTAGAACTAGTTAAACCTAACTAACCTAAGGACATCACACACATCCATGCCCGAGGCAGGATTCGAACCTACGACCGCAGCGGTCGCGCGGTTCCAGACTGTAGCGCCTAGAACCGCTCGGCCACTCCGGCCGGCTTGGACATAGTACCGTCTCATTATCATCTCTTTGCTCACATGAACCGCTGGTTATGAGGACAGAATTTTGGCACAGACAACCAGCTGCAGATGAGCATAAAGTATCCCAGGGAGCTGCTTTCTATGATGAGGATACTGGAAAGTTATCAGAAGACAATGACGAGTGTATTTGTCCGAGCGCCGCGTATATAGAGATGTTGCTGGAAGGTGTGGTTAAATGTTGCGTACAGAATAGTTTCCATTTCCACTGTGGTTCCCATTTCTGATATTGATTTAAAAAATAGCTCTCATATTTAGTGCTTATTACTGCGTTGCCCTTCTTATCAGTGTTCTAGTTGATATTACCCTGTGATCATACCACCTGCAAGCTCGCAAATGAACTGCCTTAGTACAGCAACTACTTATCAGTGGTAGGGGGTTCGATTCACGTTACCCTTTATGTTGGGCTCCAGATCGTTTTGGTGAATACAACATTGGTCAACCCTTTAAAAGACCACACAGGCGACGTTGGAGAGCTCTAGGTGGATTAGAAATATTGCCACAAGTGACTCTCCATCTCTGGCGTAAGGCATGAGCTTCAAATGGTGTGTTTGTGCCAGACGTTTGTATTCAACCAGCGCAGCAACACTGATGTACGCGAAGACGCGACAGATTAACAGAAAAAGCAATCGGTATTGCAGGTGTCCATGACCGCACAATGGATAAAATTGTACGATATGTTGGCGTATCAATGAAGACTAGTCGTTCAATGTGGTTACAGTGAATAGTGTGCCAAATGCAGCCTAGCCATATGGCATGAGAATGGTCGACAGGGACAAGAGCTGAATGTCACACCTTGATAAGGACAGCCCGTTTTAAGTCCAGCAGGAACTGTTTCTGCCAATTCCTAGCCAAAATTTCCACAGAGATACATGCAATCACATATGGTCCCGTGTATGTCGCACAAGGGCACATAAAGCTACTCTTCTTCGATAGGCCATACAACGGAGAAACTAGACAGTAGCTGATTCAAAGCGCACTGTATGGTCCGAGGAGTCGCGAGTTTCTCCTTTTACAAACGGCTCAAGTAATCGAGTGAACTTACAACTCAATGAGGCGACTAATCCACAATTTGTAGAGGTTGTGGTTCACACAAGTAGTCGAGTGACCCGACAACTCAATGAGGCGAATAATCCGCAATTTGTAGAGGTTTTCGTTCACACCCGAAGCCATTCTGTTACGTTTTCGAAACGTTTCTCGTGCAGTGGCTTGGGTCCACTTCACCATGAACACGAACCAGAAAAATTATTTCAACATTTTCGGTGAGACAGTATTGCCTTTGTTCTACCTCTTCATCGTGAGTACGATGCGGACAGTCCCATCGTCCAACAGGAGAAGAGCTGTGTTCACAGGTCTGCATTTTCACGTCGTTGGCTCGACCTACACTCGGGCACACTATCGCATCACGACTGTTGTGCTGGATCACTCGATATTAATGGCATACTAAACGTCGAGAATCATTCGGAAGTACGGTCGAAACGTGACAATCTGCATCCCTACGGTATAGCCGCTCTACAGGATCAATGACTTGTTTCAGGTGTGTGGCATAACTAAAAAGACTTATTCTCTTCTTTTCCAACTCGAGACTATTTTCAGGGTCAGATATCGTATTATACGGCAGTATACTGAACTCTGCTGGATATACTGATTTTTTTGTCTTGTGTGATTACTTCAGTCATTATTATTTCACTCAGTGGTGGATGATGTGGTACATTGCTTTGCAAAACTTAAGGAGGAAGTAGGTAAAGCAACATACCAGATTACCTACTAGATGGATATGAAAGAAAGTGTGGAAGTATATTGCAAGAGGTCTCCCAGTCGTGCACATAAAGTTGGAAGGCACGTGTGTTTGTGCGTGTGTGTGTGTGTGTGTGTGTGTGTGTGTGTGTGTGTTTGTGTCAATAAGAGAGCACTTACGGTGTAATGTAGTGGAATTCTTCATTACAACTTGGCCCTGTGGCAACGTTTCGATGACTCTACAAGGGGAAGAACCATCGAAAAATGGAAGAAGGAGGAAGTGTGGGGAGTGTATCCAAGGAATTTGATATCTCTGGCAGATTTTTTTTTCTTTCTTCCACGTGCATGTGCAGCGTTCCGAATTACGGGCGCTGCTGTTCGAAGGAGAAGGAGAAGTCAACCATGATCAACTACAGCAGCAGATGACCGCTACATTGTGCAACAGGCAATAAGGGACGCACGTCAAACAGCGGCTGTCTCTGCAAACCCATTTAACTGGTCTACAAGGCACACAGACAATCCACTGTCGCAAGGCGACTGCAAGCTCTTCGCCCGACGAGCATTACGTTAAGCCCAGTCCACACGCAACGATCTGTCTGCGCAGACATTGGCGCAGATGCCTTTACATGCAAAAGATCGCTGCAAATGTGGTGTGTTTACACGACACAAACCTCAATCTACTACTCGCCCGCCATCTGTCGGTGTAGAAAAGAAATATCAGTGGCAAGCGACTACGCTCCCCGTATACGTCAAAAATTTAATTCAGTTATTTTGAAATATAGAAATGGAGGAAGTTCTGTTGTGGACTGTGTTCGCAAATTGTGTTGCAAAAAAACATTCAGACCAACCGCAGGAAACAGAGAAAGCTGTCAAAATGGTGTAGACAGTGGCTGCTAAAGCGAAAGTAGTTTTCTCACGTAAATTTACTGCGAGATTTGCACGGCGAACCTTAAGAAAGCCAAGCAGATCAAAATACCATAACGTTGGCTGGTATACTTGATCTGCTCCTACGCCAGATCTTCTAGATTTCTGAACTTTGGATAACTCTTTTCGGTAAACAGTTCGCAACGAATTTTTTTTTTATTACTGTTTCTCTGTTTGCCGAGGCGTCAACTGCCCGCAATTTTTCAATTAGAGCATTGTATGGTGCTGTCTTTTTGTCCCGGTCACTATATTCTTTACTTTTAATCTTCCACAAACATGGGTGGTTTCTATATATTTCAATGAATTCACTCTCTCGAGAACACTAAGAGTATCAGCCATTTTAATGCCCTGTGCGCACAAATACAAACACTAGACTGAGCAAACAGCTGTTCGCGCCAGATTTGCGGCCATCTCCTGTCCACACGCTCCAACTTGTCTGCGCAGATGTGGTTTGAACCCACAGATTTGAAAGGTTTCGCTCAAACCTCCAACTTCCAGGTTTGCACACACCTCAGGTTGGTGCAAATCTTCTGTCCACACGCAACGATCTGTCTGCGCAGATGTGATGTGCACAGACATTTGCGCAGACACATCGTTGCGTGTGGACGGGCCTTTACGTTTCGCTGACACCGCAATTCGGCGGCAACGTTTTCGAAGGCTCCAGGAGCATCGGGACTGGACCTACGAGGAGTTATTCTTGGATGAGTGGAGATTATGTCAGTAGCGATTCTGGTCGTGGTACCACGTTGCGAAATGTGGGAATACATAATGCACTCAAGATCATTGTCGAACATAATAGTTTTGGTTGTACATGTGTGTGGAGAGAGATAATGTTGAGTGGCCCTATTGACCTCCAGATTCTTAAAACCATACAGACACCAGTCAACGTTGTTATGACACTGTATTCCTTCTTCCATGCATATCGTTTCAACGGTACATTCGGCCCTGACAACCTTTTTATGGATGAGAATGCGCAACCGCATCGAACAGGAGGAGGACCTCTGGAACGACAGCGCATTCAGCCAATGGACAGGCCTGCCCGTTCTTTCGAGTAGTGCAAAACATCCACATACAGCAAAGATTATACAGCAATTGCCAACCACTCTCGTGGAAGAAAAGAACGCCCTATCGCAAGCGCATTGCTGTCCGTCATGATCAAACTTCCTACTGAAAATAGTGTCCCGCCTTTTGTAATGTCCTGGGGACCATCATACACTGAAGCGCCAAAGAAACTAGTATGGGCATTCTAATTCAAATACAGAGATATGTAAACGGGCAGAACACGACGCTGCGGTCCGCAAACCCTATTTGAGACAATAAGTGTCTGGCGCAGTTGTTAGATCGGTTACTGCTGCTACAGTGGCAGGTTAACAAGATTTAAGTGAGTTTGAACGTGGTGTTAGAGTCGGCGGACGAGCGATGGGACACAGCATCTTCAAGGTAGCGATGAAGCGGGAATTTTTCCGTACAGTCATTTCACGAGCGTACCGTGAATATCAGGAATCCGGTAAAACAAGAAATCTCCGACATCGCTGCGGCCGGAAAAAGATACCGCAGGATCGTGACCAATGACAACTGAAGAGAATCGTTGAACAAGACAGAAGTGCAACCCTTTTGCTAATTGACAAACTGCCTTTTGGCTTCTGTCTCGGGTTCTTCGGCCGACGTTCATCTAATGATTTTTCTGACGTTTCGCCAGCACGAGTGGCTGGCATTGTCAAAGCTTCAGCCTCCATTGCCGGTGGTGAATTGGAGCCGAGCTCGCGGCCGCAGACTATATGTACCTGGCGCGCCAACGTCCGAGGGCTTCTCCGCGGTCATTTCCGGTGCGGTTCTCCTCTTGCTACCTCCGACGGTCGTTTGCTGCAGTACGTAGGAGTTATTTGCGGATAAATATTATGTTTTGTTAAGTCACTACTTATTAAAGAAACTCAACAAATAATAACAGTTCGTAAACATACACTACGTTCCACGAATCTTACAAAGTCTTTCACACTGAATATCTTCCGACCTCCAGAACTTTGACCGACGCGAACACGTATAGTAACAAACAAATCCGAATTTACCCGTCGATATTAAGACATTAATAGATTCCACGGTTATTCACAACGAAGAATTAAGGCATTAATAGAATAGCACAATTAAGAACAACGAAGACTAGCGTTGGAGGAACACAACTGTTCAATACGAAGACGAATGCCGGAACTGGTCATACGGAAATAAGAAAATACGACAGGGTGTAACGTAACTTGTTGTAAGTACAACATGGTGCAGGCAGTCCACATCACTCCAAGCCGCCAGCAACTAATAAAGCCTGGCTACTAAAGTTCGAATCCAACCTGTAGTAACAGACTATGTAACATGAGCCACAGGTTACCAAGATACGACAAGCAATTGTCAGAAACGGTCATCGTCCACTTTCATAACCAAGCGGTCACTGTGTCTCATTGGTACGCAGAGGACCCGGGTTCAGTTCCCGGTACTGTCAGGGATATTTCGTGGTGAGTGGATTGGAATGGGGCGCCCTCAGCCTCAGAATGCCAATTCGGGAGCTTCTGGAGTAGCGGCTTCAAGGTCAAGGAAACTGACAATGGTCAGGATAGCAGTTCGTTGACGGCCCTACCGCCTTGTTAAAGAGGATAAGATGACCGTCAGTCGGTAATCTGACCCATTGCGGAGCTGTAGATGCAGTCAGCACCGTGCACGTCACAGCAGTAGTGCGGTTCATATGTTAGTGACGCTCGTTGCTGGTAGGACGGCTACGTGGTGCAAATTTGTCGTGGCAATTGCTACTGGTCACCTGAGCCGACAGAATCTTCGATGTTTCAGTCTGTTCGTTCCTTCGCATCGACCAGGATGCTAAAATTTTATTTCCTCATAAAATATTAGGAAGCGATACTCTACGCCAGCCGATAACATCATAAAGGAAGGTAAGAAACTCAGTTTAACACTCTGTCAACGTCGATATCATTACAGATGAAGCACAAACACAAAACGGACGATAATGGTGGAAATCTTTTGTGGCCTAAACAAATATGTCAGCCTGGCATTTGTCTGTTATGGGAAAATCAGGGGAAAGCTAGATGAGAAAGGTCAGACCGTATTTCCACCGCTCCCCCTCTGACTACGAAACGCGCGTCATTGCCCTTGCTCGACGCACTAAGTTCAGCTTCTCAAACATGAATAACGATGGAATGTACTGACATGTCTGTGATATGTCGATGATATAGAAGTGTGCATTCAAGCGATAAGTAGCTTCAAGTGTGTGCATAAGCCCTGTATAGATGGTATTCGTAAGATTACCAATCCAAACTGTTAGGACACCCTTCCAGCAGAGTAGCTCATATGACGACATGAGAGTGAATCTTAACGACCAACACATAAAGTAATCCGGTTACCTGCTTCACTATTGTGTCGTTCATTACTCCTCTGTCTTGCTGATGGGCTGGTTTTTGACAGGTAACTTTAGGGCGGGGAATGTCTTCGGAGAATATAGAATGCACTTGTCTTGTGCTGGTTACACAGTGTGATACTTGCGTAATTGCTTCAGAAGTGCTTGATGTCATACAAGCTGTAGTACTTCCTCGATAGTTTGAATTAGCAAGGTCTCATAACACATGGTGCCAATCCGAGTTGCGTTCGTCTTTTCCACGAACCCAGTACTATTAATAAATATGTTTTAAACATACGTCAGATCGGGATAAATAGTCACGCACACATACGCAATAATTCATGTTTGGTTTTAGTAACTACTTTATAAACGTTCTCACAAGGTAAGAATTCAGTTGATTTTTACTTATGACCACACAATAGACTCACGAATACATAAAACACTAAGAAATTAGGAGTGACTAAGAAGAAAACGACGCCTGAGAGTCTTAGAATAGTCACCTGGGCCAGTTATAAGAGCAGCCACAAAAGCTAACGTAACACGACTTAATGTGCAGCGCCGTAATTGATAATAGGCACTGCATCCGAGGAAGATACTTCTAGACCGGGTAATGTTAGCTCCGTAGCCGGACTTGAAAGGCGTCGAGCTGTCCGCCGCTTTCTTGCGACCCATCGTAAACGAGAAGTTACGGAAGAAGGCTCCAGCGCTAATTATACCCTCCCCGGCCGCCTTTATGTGACGGAAACAAAGGTGCGCAGCCGGCGGAGGGTTCAAGGCTCACAGGAACGTTCCACTCAAATAACATACAACACGCTTAATGGAGGCTCTCCGCGGCGTCCGACTGACGGCAAAATTCATACCGGCGACGTAAATATGGCATACGGAAGAAAATTCTCCTTCCCAGTCAGGGCAAAAACTCCAGAGTCTCTACGTTTCTACCTGGGCCGCACAGGGAGTTTCCCACACCACGGTATCTATACGTTCCTCATTTGTACGGTTTTTCAGTCTTCGACCGGGCTATGACTAACCCCGCGTTTATAGCACCTGAAACATTCTGTTTATTGGTCCTTGGAGCTTTCTTAGCATCACGCAGGTACTTACATTCTTCGACTGTTTTTCTTATCACGAAATAACGGGACGGTATTTATCTATTTATCAGGTTCCATGGATCCTCCCGAACCCAACCTTCATGCTCATGTAACGAGTAATAAGATAATTTACACAGTGCAGATTATAAAATTTATAAACACATTTTCAAAGAATTAGTGAGACACGGGGAAACCTGTAGGGGAGTATATAAATAAACAACACAATTAAGAGAAAAGTTCCCTACTACTGTAAGGAACTCCTGTGCTGAACAGATGCATGGTGCTACAAGGATATCTTTCAACATGGATATGAATGAAACAATTTTATTCTCAATTACTTTCAGCTCTGCTAGCACGAATGTTGCGATTTCTTCCCAGCCACTGAACATAGCCAACAAGTGCCATCATGGGAATATGTGTACAGGGTTTCAGAGCTAGCATTCCGAGACACCTGAAGAACAATCAAAACAAAATTTGAGAACGAACGCTGCCCTTTTCTGAGCTAAGAATACTGTTAGTGAGTGTACAGAGTTGCTCTCCAGTAACGAACCGTGCGAGATAATAAAGTGAAAGTAAGCGAAGTAAACAGTTAAAGGTTTTTAATTGAAAAGCAGTCTTGACCACATAAATTAATTTATTGTAATTTAATATGTCACCGGTTTCGATCTTTATGGGAGTATCTTCAGATCAGTTACTTTATGACAGGCGTATCATTAAAAGACGTAAAATTTGCATTGTACGTTAGCAAAATACACTCCTGGAAATGGAAAAAAGAACACATTGACACCGGTGTGTCAGACCCACCATACTTGCTGCGGACACTGCGAGAGGGCTGTACAAGCAATGATCACACGCACGGCACAGCGGACACACCAGGAACCGCGGTGTTGGCCGTCGAATGGCGCTAGCTGCGCAGCATTTGTGCACCGCCGCCGTCAGTGTCAGCCAGTTTGCCGTGGCATACGGAGCTCCATCGCAGTCTTTAACACTGGTAGCATGCCGCGACAGCGTGGACGTGAACGGTATGTGCAGTTGACGGACTTTGAGCAAGGGCGTATAGTGGGCATGCGGGAGGCCGGGTGGACGTACCGCCGAATTGCTCAACACGTGGGGTGTGAGGTCTCCACAGTACATCGATGTTGTCGCCAGTGGTCGGCGGAAGGTGCACGTGCCCGTCGACCTGGGACCGGACCGCAGCGACGCACGGATGCACGCCAAGACCGTAGGATCCTACGCAGTGCCGTAGGGGACCGCACCGCCACTTCCCAGCAAATTAGGGACACTGTTGCTCCTGGGGTATCGGCGAGGACCATTCGCAACCGTCTCCATGAAGCTGGGCTACGGTCCCGCACACCGTTAGGCCGTCTTCCGCTCACGCCCCAACATCGTGCAGACCGCCTCCAGTGGTGTCGCGACAGGCGTGAATGGAGGGACGAATGGAGACGTGTCGTCTTCAGCGATGAGAGTCGCTTCTGCCTTGGTGCCAATGATGGTCGTATGCGTGTTTGGCGCCGTGCAGGTGAGCGCCACAATCAGGACTGCATACGACCGAGGCACACAGGGCCAACACCCGGCATCATGGTGTGGGGAGCGATCTCCTACACTGGCCGTACACCACTGGTGATCGTCGAGGGGACACTGACTAGTGCACGGTACATCCAAACCGTCATCGAACCCATCGTTCTACCATTCCTAGACCGGCAAGGGAACTTGCTGTTCCAACAGGACAATGCACGTCCGCATGTATCCCGTGCCACCCAACGTGCTCTAGAAGGTGTAAGTCAACTACCCTGGCCAGCAAGATCTCCGGATCTGTTCCCCATTGAGCATGTTTGGGACTGGATGAAGCGTCGTCTCACGCGGTCTGCACGTCCAGCACGAACGCTGGTCCAACTGAGGCGCCAGGTGGAAATGGCATGGCAAGCCGTTCCACAGGACTACATCCAGCATCTCTACGATCGTCTCCATGGGAGAATAGCAGCCTGCATTGCTGCGAAAGGTGGATATACACTGTACTAGTGCCGACATTGTGCATGCTCTGTTGCCTGTGTCTATGTGCCTGTGGTTCTGTCAGTGTGATCATGTGATGTATCTGACCCCAGGAATGTGTCAATAAAGTTTCCCCTTCCTGGGACAATGAATTCACGGTGTTCTTATTTCAATTTTCAGGAGTGTAGTATAACTGCAACAGGATGACTGTTGGAGACTGTGGAAAACAGCAGGACCCGCACTGGAATGACGTGAACACCAACTACTGCAGGTCGTGCAGTTGTCGACGTAGCTCCGCCCACAGTCTCTGGCATTTCGACAATGATAGACAATGCACGTGAAATACGGATTAGATCCGTACAAAAGCAGATGTAGAATGTAATAACTAGATAACAACTACAGTGTCAGAAAAATAAAAATACATCTTAGCGTAATACCACAAAAGTTCATGTAAAAGAAAAATAATAAAGAAATATGTAACTGACTTTGGATTTAGACACAAGGAGCCCTCTAAGAGGACTTGCGCGATGGTTCGGAATGGACGGCCAAAGTAACCAAGACAATAGTATGAACATCGATGAGTTCTGAATACAAGTCAAAAATCAAGGAGAAATGGCCTATTATTACAACAGTGCTACGGAACAGTATACGCCTCACAATATCGTCACATGCAGTAGATATAATAGACACAGTAGATACAATCGCAACATCATTACACCGTTGGCAATACACTTATCCACTGAAGTGCCAAAGAAACTGGTGTAGGGATCCGTATTCAAATACACAGAAATGCATACAGGAAGAATACGGCGCTGCGGTCGGCAACACCTATATAAGACAAGTGTCTGGCGCAGTTGTTAGATCTGTTACTGCAGCTACAATGGCAGGTTATCAAGATTTAAGTGAGTTTGGACGTGGTGTTATAGTCGGCGCACGAGCGAATGGACACACCACCTCCCAGGTGGGCATGCAGTGGGGATTTTCCAGTACGACCATTTCACGAGCGTACACTGAATATCCGGTGAAACATCACATCTCCAACATCGCTGCTGCCGTAAAAAGATCCTGCAACAACGAGTTCATCAACAACTGAAGACAATCAGTCATCGTGAGAGAAGTGTAACCCTTCCGCAAATTGCTGCAGATTTCAATGCTGGGCCATCAGAAAGTGTCAGCGTGCGAACCGTTCATCGATATGGGCTTTCGGAGCCGAAGGCCCACTCTTGTATCCTTGATGGCTGCACGTCATAAGGCTTTACGCCTCACCTGCGCCCGTCAAATCCGACACTGGACTGTTGATGATGGAAACAAGTTGCCTGGTCGGATGAATCTCGTGTCAAATTGTATCGAGCGGATGGAGGTGTACGGGTATGGAGGCAACCTCATGAATCCGTGGACACTGCATGTCAGTAGTTGACTGTTCAAGTTGGTAGAGGCTCTTTAATGATGTGGAGCGTGAGCACTTTGAGTGATATGGGACCGTTGATACGTCTAGATACGACTGTAACAGGTGACACGTAAGTATCCTGTCTGATCACCTGCATTCATTCATGTCCATTTTGCATTCCGACGGACTTGGCCAATTCCAGCAGGACACACTTGCACAATTGCTACAGAGTGGCTCCAGGAACACTCTTCTGAGTTCAAACACTTCCTCTGGCCACCAAACTCTTCAGACATGATCGTTATTGATCATATCTGGGTTGCTTTGCAACGTGCTATTCAGTAGAGTTGTCCACTCTCTCGTACTCTTACGGATTTATGGAAAGCCCTGCACCATTCATGGTGCCAGTTCACTCCAGGAGTACCTCAGACATTATTCAAGTCCATATCACGTCGTGTTGCGACACTGCGTGCTCGCGGCAGCCCTACACGATATTAGACAGATGTACCAGTTTCCTTGGATCTTCAGTGTATATACTGTGCTCTCTGCTGAGACTTTCGCAAAAAGTAAGCGGCGCAAAAACAGCTGCAATGGGGCACAACCGGTAACCAAAGAAACGGTGTATGCATTGAAGTGTTCCGACCACCAATCAAAAGCCGAGGAGTATTGTCCAGTACAAAAACTTTGATCTGGAACAAATACATATTATTTATAACAACCATAATATTGTCAACGTTTTGTATCCTTCAAACGTAGATGGTTGATAGCATAATGTTGATAGTGAATAAGAGAAAAATATGGGTTGCTGTTCAAAGTCGAAATGTATGGTCGAAACCAAATGGATAGTTCCGGCGAGGACAACATTTAAATATAGGTGCAAACTATTAGGCATAGTGTTACTTGTTTTGCAGCCTGGCGACCGGGGTTTCCCTGAAGAGTATATGATCTCTGTCGGTTCCTTGCGAGTTCCTTGTTGTGACGAGACAAGGCTACAGCCTTGTACCTTCCTTCACTCTTGTGACGTGACTTCCCAGTAACCCAACTGGATTTCCAGCGGTGTTGTGCCTCGCTCCAGTCCCCTGTGGGCGAATCCGTCTCTGTGTAATGGTATGGCCGCAGATGATGGCCTCTGGTCGGTGACTCGTGAGAGGAGCCACCACATGATCTCGCTCTGCTGCCCAATGCAGTGGGCGGATGCCCTATGACTAGGCCACCAGGTGCCCTATACTTTACCTCTGCAGCTGTAGATACTCGCCACGAGTTGTAATCGTCAGCTCCTTTTTGCAGAATGCTCCTGATATAACTTTCACTTAGTTATCCCCACGGACATATTCAACAATTACTTATTTAAAGATAAATCCTGATTATAATTGAAAGATTTTATGCTTACTACTATGTTAATTTGCATTGGATGAATTTAGTGTTCGTGTTACACGTTAGTTACTACTGCATTTAAAACAGACATTACTATAATGACTTTGAAAAGTATGCCCCATTTATCTTTCTCCCTAATGAGATTTACAATAATTCTTCCTAAGTTAATATTGCTTCCAGCTAATTTATCACATATACCTCTCATTATTGCGTTAGGTCTTAGTAGTTTGGTTATTGTTCAGTATGCCATGCAGTGTTACCATACATCATACAATTACATGCAATTCGTTTCTCATGCATTCCATGGTAGTTATTCTGTTTCTCTATGACTATTTTACTTTTTATCTGTTATCTTTGTTTATGGTAAGAGGATATCATCCTCCAATGCAACTACCCTTTATCACCAAGCTTGGTCTCCTTCTTTCATGTACATCGTTCCCAGCTCCCATCAGCTCCCTGTTTATTCCAACCAATATCATGTTATTTCTGTGATATCCTCGGTACCTGATGTGGTCTGCCCCCGTTCTCGGTGTCACTGATTCCGTGAAGCTATCTCATCCCTATGAACACATTCAAAAGAAAGCATTAAAACTTCATTTGTAGTTATTCGGTCGTAATACCTCAATTTACCTCTGAGTGGCGTAGAGTAGTGGGCTATTCTCCTCTTAATTTATGTACTATCCCTAACAGTGGGCACTACTGCCTGTCAGGTTGGTACAGCAATCCTCCCTGTATTTCACTACTACCCTCTGTGGATTCGCGTACTGTGTACCCACTTCATTCATACTCGCCAGATCCTGTTTCTCTAGCTGGAGGGGCTAGGGGTGTCCGTGTAACAGAAAAAACAAACCCCTATTTTTAACTTGAAAGAGATCAGCTTCAACCAAATTTTACTCAATTTGGCGAACGCTCCAATTATAAGTCTACTTATCCAGTAATCCCTCACTTCCCTTGAAAACTTTTATAGCGAAACACTTATTCCCTACCTTCGACAGTTACTGCGGTGCGACATATGCACTCAAAATACATTCACTCCATCTTCCTTCCTCTTCAAAAATTCATCGCTTGTACCCTGGACGTGGGTCGCTCTATTAGCCAGTGTTTATCACGTACTTCCGCACTCATAGCGTGGACATACACATAAGTTAATGCACAAAATACGAAGGCTCCTCCTCTTTTCTTTTTCGTTTCCTAAAGCGTCAGAAAAGTTCAAAATATTGAAATCATGTACAGTTCTCTTCCATCCGTGTCCTCTCTCCTTTAGCTGGAGCTGGCGCACTCTTATGGGGTCCTCTAATGTTACTTGCAACGTATCGTCACCTAACTCATACTCACAGTTTCTTCTTACCAGCCTTCCGAAGCTACAAGTAACACCAAACTTTTCTCCTCTCTCTCTCCCTATCACTGTTCACTTATTTATCTACTATATGTGGTACCAGGCTTCGTCCAGGTTGTACTGTTTACTTCCTCTCGTCCGCTCTTCCAGCAGGGTGATATTTTTATGACTGGCTTCAGTTCTCAGTCCTTTATTAAAATATTGTGCCACAATTCTTGACTATTCAGTCCGTTCATTTCGTGGTTCTTCGGTTTCTCTGCTTCTCACGGTGCTCGTTATCGTTCGTTGGGAACTTAAACGTGCTTCGCAGTCTTCGTCTGTTTCGTTTTTTCGCTGTTGTTTTTTGTTTTCGCCGCTTTTCTTCAGAACTGGCAAGATCTCCTCCTCTTTTACGTTCGAGTATCATCTAAAATACAAATCAAATCAAATTTTATTAAAAAAACACTAAGTACACTTTACATAATTTTCGTGCTTTATTTTCGATTTATATTCAGTCACTGTATCATTTTGACTACTCACGCATCACTGTTGGTTTTTATTTACTCACTGCACTACTTTTTAGGTTCCTCTCTTCGTCACCGATAAAGAACTGACGTTCGGACCCACGACGGGTAGGCCCACCAGCGGCGAATTCCAAAACATACCAAAACGGTTCCAAATGGTCCGCAATGTTCCAGAACATCTCACAACATACTTGTGTGTTCTCGAATGTTTCACCATCATCTGGCATATTCCCGAACATTCTGGAATCTTCCCGAATGTTCCATACTATTCCCGGCCATACCCTAATATCCCGGAACGCTGTGAAACATTCCGCAACATTCTGGAATGCTGTGGAATGCTCTCGAATACCGTTCTGGTATGTTCTCGAATACTATCAAATGTTTTGGAATATTCTAGAAATTTCTAGAGGACGAAACTTCCCAGTCCTTATATCGTCAAAAGCACGCCCTTCAGGTAAAAACTGGAACCTCCTTTTTGGATGGGGGATAGACGGCTACCACTCCACTAACTACCTTGATCGTACCGGAACTCGTTTCTGAGTCTTAGCGGCACACAAATTACACATTTACTTTCATGATATATGTTGATTACCGCTTGGACTCCAGCCGTTTGGCTAACTAATTACTCTCCTTGCCCATACGATGTTAACATTGCTCATCTTCCACAGGTTTCGCTCCCATTCTTGTATCACTCTCTGGCGGTTATGCGTTGCTAATATGGTAATTTCCTCCATATTTGTCTATTTTAATTGTCTTTCCTTCCACGAAATTGGAATGTACAATACGCCGGAACTTCATTAGCCCATAATAATTCATGACATACCACCTTTTGTCTGCTCAGTAGCCTACGCGATCGTATCAAAATCTTCTGCCTTTCTTCATACATGTTCATTTTCATGTTTCTATCCATTCTGTTCTTTCGGTTCCCCACCATCTTTTGTATCTTCCTTAGCACCACTTCGATCACATCTCTATTCACATGTCATTCCATTGTCGTGATCCAAATTGGGAAACCGTTATCCGCGATAACCTTGTCTACTTGTCCAGTCTGTTTCAGGGACACTTTCTGCAACTTGTCCGACGGTGTCTTTGCAGTAGTTTTTCAGAGAGGCACCATGGTTACGTATTTCGAGAGTAGTCCTATATTTACCAAAATATAATAGTGAACCCTTCTCGTACGCTGTAACAGTTCTATTACGTCAGTTGCCGCCATGTGCCTCATTCTAGGCGGTACAATGGGAAACAGATGAACTTGGTTTGACATCGTCGAAGATTTCGACTTTTGTCATGGTTTGCAAACGGCCTATACCTTTGGATTCTCCTGCCCACATACTTAAAGTAACAAGTCACCCGCTGTTTCCAATAACATTTCCTTGGTTCGTAATGTGGATAAATCAAGCGAGTATAGCATATTGGCTTACTTAATAGCCTATGTTGACTGTTCTCAGACATCGCGTTCCATCCACGTGCGAAAACAGAAATAATATTGACATCATGGGTTGTCTGGTGTTCTGCCGGATATCTGGCAGATCATTAGATCACCGGTAAAGCCTGAAGAACTTCATCAGAAATAATTTTCCTTTCTTCGTGAGATAAAACTGCTGCTGAGAGGTCTGCTCACTGTTTGTCGCCTTCCTTTCTACACATACGTTCAGAAAAAAAAAACAGATTTTGAACGAATAGAGATAAGATGTTCTTATTCCCAGGACATGTACATCAGTATATTCTACAGAAACGATTAACATTTCAGCCATCTCAGTTCAACATGTATCCTGTTGCCTAGAAGGCGCTGTATGCTGTGTGCGCCCTGATAACTTGTTCCATGCGCGATGGCATCGACGCGTATAAGGCGAGAATGGCGTCCTGTGATATACCGTCCATTGTGCATTCAGCTGGTTCCAAAGTTAATCTGTGTTGGTTGTCACTGGGTCACAGCGCGGCATCTGTCGTTACACCATATCTCACACATTTTCGACAGGCGACGACTCAGGTGATGTGGCAGGCCAGGGCAAAACGCTGACATCGTGTGGCACCAAGAAGGCACGTGTTTTGGATTATCTTGCTGAAAAATGGCGTCTGAGGTGTTGTGCAGAAATGATATAGCTACGAGTTGCAAGATGTCATTCACGTAAGTCACAGTGGTTACAGCGCTCTGGACACACACCAACTGTGATTGTACCTTGGGATGGCGCTGTATGCCTTGTGCGAATGCAGGGGGACTGTCTGCGGCGAACCAAAATGCAGCCATCATTTTCAAACAAATAGAACCTAGATTCTTCCGAAAATATTATCTGATGTCATTCCTGCCCCTAGTGATGTCGATCCATACACCATTGCCCTCTACTCTAGCATGCTTCTGCACATTCGTAAACGGTAGGCGGACATATGCGCAGTATAACCTATGAGGTGATAAACGGCGATGGACTGTCACCCTTGATAGCGTACGATGTATTACACTGCTCCACTGTAGCGCCAGGGCTGAGGAGGACGCAGATATGTCCTGCCATTCGGATGTGCCGATCTTCTTGGGGAGTGGTCTGGGTGGTCCAGCCTGACCCCATCTAGTCGTGTTCTACAGCATTCCGTGAACCATTCTGCACACACCCGTTGCACTTCCGAAACATTTCGTTCCACACGAGTAGCAGTTTGCCAGACGGATGCCTCACATTCTCTCAAGCCAATGATGCGCCCTATTTCAGACTCACTGATTTGACGGATCGGTTTGCGCACACCTTTGCGAGTCATCCTGCACGTCTGTTCAAGTCACACTCAATCGTTACCTTCAGTTTATACCGGCCACGAGATCCGCACGCACATTTTACCGGTAGTTGGTGTTGCGCCCGATATCGATGTTGACCTTGAACCCGCGGGCCGATATGGCTCAAATGCTAATCATTTCTGCAGCAGATACTAATGAACATGTCTTGTGAATATCAACGTCCTGTCACTAGTCGTTCAAGGTGTTCTGTTTTCTGATCACTGGTTTATTTCACTCAGGATTGTGTTACGATCCTGTTCCTGCCCAGAGTCCCTCAGAAATGACGAAACAGAATTTCAAATGACACCTGTCTTATGTAGTACTAACTGTTCTGATTGCCTTCTAAGTTCTCCCCTTTATTTTCGGTTAACCCAGTTGGGAGGGGGGGGGGGCAACAGTGAATCGTTAGCAGCACTGATTGATCCAGGCTCGTATGTAATGGTGAACTGAAATTATTGTAGGTAAAATACCATCTTGATAACCTTCTCTACTTCACCTTCGACATCATCAACAATTGTACTACTTTGCGGTCTGAGAACACACTAGTCTTTCTGCCATACAGAGGATATCTGAACATCATGAACCCCCTAACAATAGGTAGGGCCTCCAGTTTCATCATCGAATAGTTATTTTCATCCCTCATGAGCATCCTACTGCAGAAACCCATTATCTTTCTTGTTTCTGCTGCTTCTTCGATTTATTAGCAGATAACCACACCCAAATCTGCCTTTTCGCTATCACTCATTATAAAAAAAGACTTTGGGCAAATCTGAATGGGGTAGTATCGATGCCGTCATTATTGCGTGGTTTAATGACGGAATTCTTCTCGGCGGTCGCATCCTAGACCCAATTCGTTTCCTTCCCGGTAACTTCACACAATTCTGGCATGCCTAGCTCCTCGATGCGCACAAAACACTTCTAGAGATTTGTTAGGCCAAGGCATCTCCACAGTTGTCGCACAGTTCGCGGTGTTCCAATAGCGTCGTATTACTTTCACTTCCTATGGATCCAGTGAAATCCCACTGTTGTCTAATATCTATCCTGGGAACTTGACCGTGGCTACCCCAGATAGTGACTTCATAATGTTGGCTGTAATGCCATGGTGTCAGAATGTTTACGTGTAGGTCGTTCAGTAACCGATTATGTTCTTCCCATGAGGATTTTCCTATCAACAGTCGTCCACACATCGCGCGAGTCATCCGGGTTACTACATAAGGCTGTGACAAAAGCAGCTGCAGATAACTTCAGGACAAAAAGGGAAAGGGTGTCGAAACTGGTGAAAATACTGTGTACTGTCGACATGAGGTCTCCAGTCACCCGCAAGCCCAGAGAGGACAACACTCTCACACCACGAAACTTTTGCGGTAGCTCTGCTAAGTTTTCTATCTCATTTGTCTCCATCTCAATTACCATTTTAATTTTCTTGGCATTCAACACCAGACAAATGGTTCCATCTTTCTTTTCGACCATACTCTATGGGTTATATGAAGATACCACCGATTCCGTTGTTCTGTCACGATGCATATCTCATCACGAACGTAGTTTTTCTATACCAGTGGAATTGCGACGGGCTTTACAGAAAATCTGGGATGGGGTTTCACTGCAAATTTGTATTAAAACTTCCACAATGTACGTAATTCAGACGAAGAGAACTCCGCAGTGTCGGTGGGAGTATTTTCTAGGATAGCTTTTACCAACGGCTTCACCTGCTGCATCTCTTCTGCGTTTCCTGCTATCAAGTCCTTAATTTCCTCTTCCGTCTTTTGTTGATAAAGCTCAAAAATCTCTTCTCTTACGTACTCTCTTCCGTTGTTATCGAAATCGACATATACACTGAAGAGCTAAAGAAACTGGTACACCATATGGAATTGCTAAATGTAGATTAATCGTGTAGGGCGCCCACGAGCACACAGAAGTGCCGCAACATGACTTGACATCGACTCGATTAATGTCTGAGGCAGTGCTGGAGTGAATGGACACCATGAATCCTGCAGGTATGTCCATAAATCTGTAAGAGTAAGAGTGAGGTGGAGATCTCTTCTGAACAGCAAGTTGCAAGGCATCCCAGATATACTCAATGACGTTCATGTCTGGAGAGTTTGATGGCCATTGGAGGTGTTCGAACTGAGAAGAGTGTTTCTGGAGCCATTCTGTAGCAATTGTAGACGCTTGGGGTGTCGCATTGTCCTGCTGGATTTGCCCAAGTCTGTCGGAATGCACAATAGACATGAATGGTTGAAGGTGATCAGACAGGATGCTTACGTAAGTGTCAGAGTCGTACCTAGAAGTCTCAGGGGTCCCATATCACTCCAACTGCACACGCCCCACACCACTACACAGCCTCAACCCGTTTGAACAGTCCCCTGCGGTAAGCAATGTCCATGGATTCATGAGGTTGTCACCACACCCGCACACGTCCATCCCCTCCATACAATTTTAAACGATACTCGTCCGACTAGGCTACATGTTTACTGTCATCAACAGTCCATTGTCGGTGCTGGCGGGCACAGGGGAGGCGTAAAGTTTGTGTCATGCAGTCATTAAGGGTAGACGAGCGAGTCTTCGGCTGCGAAAGCAAATATCGATGATGTTTCGTTGAATGGTTCGCAGGTCGACACTTATTGATGGCACAGTACTGAAATCTGCAGGAATTTGCGAAGGATTGCACTTGTGTCACGTTGAACGATTCTCTTCAGTTATTGTTACTCCCGTTCTTGCAGGATCTTTTGCCGGCCGCAGCTATGTCGGAGATTAGATGTTTTACCGGATTCCTCATATTCACGGTACAATGGTGAAATGGGCATACGGGAAAATCCCCATTTCATCGCTACCTCGGAGATGCTGTGTCCCTTCGCTCGTGCGCCGACTATAACACCACTTTCACATAAATCTTGATAGCCTGTCATTGTACCAGCAGCGATCGACCTAACAACTGCGCCAGACACTTCTTGTCTTATACAGGCGTTGCCGACCGCAGCGCCGTATTCTGTTTGTTTATTTGAATTCGAATGCCTATGCCAGTTTCTTTGGCGCTTCAATGTAGTTGCAAACAGTTCAGCGGCAGTTGTTCCTGCATTACGTATTTTTCAAGTCAAACGCCTATTTCCTTGTCCTGTTGTAAGATGATCTCGACTCTGCCTAGATACTTTATTGCATGGTACGTTTACATGAAGTCCATACCCAAAATCATCGATACTGGCAGCTTCAGTACTATCAAGAAATTCCATTTCAGGGTATAGACTTCACACATATATTCAACTTTACTTGGTGCCCAATGTACTCTTTTATTTTTGTCTTGCACGAATTTAGCACGGGCCATTTGCTTCCTTGCTTACATAGTTGAAATGTGTCAACCGATACTGCTGAAATTTGACTTCTACTGTCAAGAATGGCCTCAAAACCTATTTCATCGAATAAGATATTGACTATGTGTCGTATTTTTTCATATGTGTAAATTATATCTCCTTCAGCAATACCTTTTGCAATTCCTGATGTTCGACACAGTTTATGTTTTCTCTTCCGAGTCCGTTAACCGATCTTCCCTTTCTTGAACCTGTGATTCTTGTAAGTTATTGTGATCATGACGTTCCTGCAATGAGGTTCGTTCATGGGCCAGGTCCGTGCAGTTCAGTTATCTCCGGTGCGTGTCGTAACTGAACATGCTCGTTACCTTCTTGTCTGAAGTCCATATTGTCAATGCTCTGGTAACCATTACAGCCGTTCCTTCGTTGATCATTCTATCACTCCATGGTTTGTTTGATACTGCCTAAAATGTTCGCCGCCTTTGGAATGTGCCTTATAATTTCTCTACAACCTGGTAGAGTTAGTTACTTGCATGATGGGCTGATTCGTTTTGTGATCACTGCAGAGAACAAATTCGATTTCCTCCACAAGGTCATTGAACGTATCTATATCACTGCTGCAGCATCCCATCACTATATGCTGGTACTGCTTTTGGAAACGAAACCGAACCATTTCTTCTGTACTGTACAGTACATTCAAGAAGTCCTTTACCATCACCTCCTCAAGAACTTTCACTGGACTTCTGAGTCTTCATATTTCATAGTCATCTGCCATAATTTTCTAATTTTTACTCACGGTTGCTTCTGTTTCAGACAGTAGTTGGCTAAAAACGCTTCCTTAAACTTCCAATATGAAGTGAACTTTAGTGCCATCAGCCGCATTTTCAGCGCGGGCTCACCTTCGAATAAGCTACACACATACTCCAGTTTGTGCATGAACAACCACGATGATGGATCCAAATTATCGAACTGCTCAATCCAAGTCCTCGAGAGAAGCACCATCCTGTTCTGCTGGAACACATGGTACTTGCATACCAACATGTTGTGTGTAGCCCACATCTTTCTGTCTTATTGAATGGTTCCACGCCACACTTCACTATTCCCTCATGATCCTGTGTTTCTATCCGCATTTCCCAATGTTGTTCTTCCATTCCTTTAGCCCTTGTTTTTTCCCCTTTCTCTCGTGTCTTCTCTTGTTCAGCCGTTTCTAGCTCTCTTTTCCTCTCCGTTCAGCTGCTTCTTTTTTCCTTTCCTTCTCCCAATCATCTAGATCATTCCTTAATTTACCATGGTGTTCTTTACCTACATTTTCTGTTTGTTCGCAATAAAGTTATGAATTTCCCTGGGGATGGTTCATTACTCTCATCTGTGTTGTTGGTTGACGTACCCGATACGCTCAAGTGAGTCTCTGTTCTTTCGCTTTTCCTCTCCTCCAAGGATCCGTTCTTTCCTGAATTTGTAAAAACTAATTTCTCCAAAATTACTTCCTTCTTCACTCGTGTCAGGCTCTTGTTGAACAAGTTCATTTCTTGTTTGCGTAAGTGCCTCCATATCTTTTCTATTTACTATGTACCTCTCGTTTCTCTGCCACGTGATATGCCTCATTATCTATCCCTGCTGCTGCTCCTGTGTCTCCCATTGCATCCATTTTCTTTATTGGAACCATGTCTGTATTTCAGACCACATGCACCCTGGTTGTTGTGTAATTAAGCCGAATACCCCCACCGGCTTTTAATGCCACAGACTAGTTACTAAAAGTATAACCTTAATATTTTCGATATACTTGAAAAAAGAGACAGCATTGGTCGTATATTTTTTACTATCGCAAAATCGATTTTCTGTCACTGAGTGACCATCTTCAGTGCTAGAAGTTAAAAATTTTTTCACATTACGATCAGAGAGTACAACATAGAAAATCACAATTACATCTGCAAATGAACATAACACTTGTTAGAAACAAACCTGTATTGTATAACTTAAATTAGGATGCACTGTTGTCACTAAGCTTACGGCAATCACATAGACTGAGGTCGCTGTTTACCTGCACTTGTTCAGCAGACCTCGGTGTGACGGGGCTTGACACGCCCTCTATGTGACATGTGTCACGTGAAGACATAGTATTACTGGTTTTGCGAATTATTAACACTAAATAACTCTTGTACTTTAGTGAATGGTGTAGTAATTCAAATTTAAAATGTACGTACAACACATAGCAGACGCAGGGGAATATCTAAAATACATTGGCGTATTGTTTTTAAACAATAAAACATAAAATAGATCGATGATAAGTTGTTAGAGTGCAGAACATATAAAAAGCAAAAGATAATGCAAAAGAATAATAAATGAATAACATAAAAAGAGGCGTAACACAGGTTTTTTTTTAAAAAAAAACATAATACCCACCATCTGGCGTGGGAAGTCGTAAGTACAACGTTCGTAATTTATGTAACAAACGTTAATACCAAGGAGTCAAATATATAAAAATAATAACGTTAATACCAAGGAGTCAAATATATAAAAAATAATAACAGTACGAAACTGCCGTTACTTAATAATTAAAATGCCGTGCAAATATAAGGTGCGAACAAGTAGTATACATCAATCATCGAGAAACCACCATGAGTAAGGACAATTAATAGTGTCACTTATACCAAAATATACATCGTACTTTAGAGAAATTAAACATAGACTATGCACGATATCCAGCACTTATTCAAGTAGCAAAGGAATTGTTAACATACATTAAAAATAATTACGTAAAGTGATAACCGGTTTGTATTACTTTGTGTCAATGCCTACGAGATGTCGACTGTAGTAAAATTATGTTCAGTAGGCGTCCATAAGTTCTGCAAATTACAGGACAAAAAAGGAAGAAGTATCTTTTAAAAAATCGAAATTAGTAATGTTATTAAAACAAACTGAAAACATGTGTGTCAATGTGTTGAGATAGTTGAAATAGCGGCCATTAAACGTGTTCTCGTAGCGACTATGACTGAGGCGTTGTATATAAGGGATAACAAGCAGCTGACTATGAATTGTTAATTGTGATAATTGACCACAAGTTGACTTTATTTCATAGGAAATCAAAGAAGCATTCCCAAAAATTTGTGCTTCTCGATATCGTTTGCTCGTTAAGTAGCGCGGTATCTGGAGCTTTATTATGACAAAAGATCTCCATCTCTTCCATAAGGTCGAGGAGGCGACCTTTTTTACCCTTGTGCAACAACTTCAATTGCGATGTCAAATCTGGAGTTGTATGACCAGTTGCTACCAGATGGGCTGCGAAATTCGATTTTTCAGCAATATCTTTCCTCTCAAGTGCAATGTGCTCACGGAACCTTGTTTCTAATTTTCGTCCGGTTTGCCCTATGTAACCTGCATTACACGTGGCACACATAAGTTTGTAAACACCTGATTCATGTAAGACTTTGCGTTCATGAATGTTATTCCTTAAAAGCACGCCCAGTCTGTTCGCCGTCGAGAAACCTACATTAATATTTCTCTTCTTGAATACACTGGCAATTTTATTGCTAATGGGACCATAGAAAGGCAATGTGATAAATTTTTGATTTTTAGTTTCGCTTGTCTCGTTCCGCCTTAAATTGTCTTTACTATATTTTTTGGATGTCATCTCATAAATGTTCATGACGTATTTCAACGGGTAATTATTATTTCTTGCAATTTGTTTAACTATGTTTAACTCTTTCTCATGGTTTTCATTAGATAATGGTAATCGGAACATACGATGAAATGCAAAGTGGAAAAACGCTTTTTTGTGTTGGTCTGGGTGTTGTGAACGATAATCTAAGATGATATCTGTGAATGTTGATTTTCTGTAAATGTCAAATGTATTTTTTCCATTTTCCCTTCCAATGGTTAGGTCTAAAAAATAATGACTCCATTCTGTTCTTTTTCAACTGTGAAAGCAATTTTGTTGTGTAAGCTATTAAATGTACTGACGACTTCGTCAATATCGGATTGACTACCATTAATAAGCAATAGCGTGTCGTCTACATATCTATAGTAGTATACGATCTTTTTAGCTAATGTTGGAAAATCTTTTAGTAATTTCAATTCAAGATAGTTAATAAAGATGTCTGCCATAATCCCTGATACAGAGTTTCCCATGCTGAGTCCGTCTTTTTGCACATAAATTTTATCGTTAAATGTGAAGTAGTTATATTTTAAGCAGAATGATAATAATTCTATGAACTCGTTTATTTCCACGCTGGACATATTACTGTGGTTTCTGAGATTAGCGTCAATAATTTGTATTGTTTCATCAATCGGGATATTCGTATATACACTCCTGGAAATGGAAAAAAGAACACATTGACACCGGTGTGTCAGACCCACCATACTTGCTCCGGACACTGCGAGAGGGCTGTACAAGCAATGATCACACGCACGGCACAGCGGACACACCAGGAACCGCGGTGTTGGCCGTCGAATGGCGCTAGCTGCGCAGCATTTGTGCACCGCCGCCGTCAGTGTCAGCCACTTTGCCGTGGCATACGGAGCTCCATCGCAGTCTTCAACACTGGTAGCATGCCGCGACAGCGTGGACGTGAACCGTATGTGCAGTTGACGGACTTTGAGCGAGGGCGTATAGTGGGCATGCGGAAGGCCGGGTGGACGTACCGCCGAATTGCTCAACACGTGGGGCGTGAGGTCTCCACAGTACATCGATGTTGTCGCCAGTGGTCGGCGGAAGGTGCACGTGCCCGTCGACTTGGGACCGGACCGCAGCGACGCACGGATGCACGCCAAGACCGTAGGATCCTACGCAGTGCCGTAGGGGACCGCACCGCCACTTCCCAGCAAATTAGGGACACTGTTGCTCCTGGGGTATCGGAGAGGACCATTCGCAACCGTCTCCATGAAGTTGGGCTACGGTCCCGCACACCGTTAGGCCGTCTTCCGCTCACGCCCCAACATCGTGCAGCCCGCCTCCAGTGGTGTCGCGACAGGCGTGAATGGAGGGACGAATGGAGACGTGTCGTCTTCAGCGATGAGAGTCGCTTCTGCCTTGGTGCCAATGATGGTCGTATGCGTGTTTGGCGCCGTGCAGGTGAGCGCCACAATCAGGACTGCATACGACCGAGGCACACAGGGCCAACACCCGGCATCATGGTGTGGGGAGCGATCTCCTACACTGGCCGTACACCACTGGTGATCGTCGAGGGGACACTGAATAGTGCACGGTACATCCAAACCGTCATCAAACTCAACGTTCTACCATTCCTAGACCGGCAAGGGAACTTGCTGTTCCAACAGGACAATGCACGTCCGCATGTATCCCGTGCAACCCAACGTGCTCTAGAAGGTGTAAGTCAACTACCCTGGCCAGCAAGATCTCCGGATCTGTCCCCCATTGAGCATGTTTGGGACTGGATGAAGCGTCGTCTCACGCGGTCTGCACGTCCAGCACGAACGCTGGTCCAACTGAGGCGCCAGGTGGAAATGGCATGGCAAGCCGTTCCACAGGACTACATCCAGCATCTCTACGATCGTCTCCATGGGAGAATAGCAGCCTGCATTGCTGCGAAAGGTGGATATACACTGTACTAGTGCCGACATTGTGCATGCTCTGTTGCCTGTGTCTATGTGCCTGTGGTTCTGTCAGTGTGATCATGTGATGTATCTGACCCCAGGAATGTGTCAATAAAGTTTCCCCTTCCTGGGACAATGAATGCACGGTGTTCTTATTTCAATTTCCAGGAGTGTAAATTGACAATGTCCAGCGAAAGAAACGTCATAGTGTCTGTAATAGGTATATCTTTTATTTTCTCTACTAATTGGGTACTATTTTTAATCGAGAACTGTTGCACAAATTTATAATGTTTATTCAAAATAGTTAGGCATTTTTTCGCAATATTCACCAACGGGCCCCCTCTCCCATCAACTATCGGTCTAACGGGATTAGATGGCTTATGAACCTTGAATTGTGATCGTAGCTTAGGAATTTTTGGATTCATTATCTTGAGATACTGTATCTCACGAGGGGTTATTATATTTGAAAGTGATTTAAGTTTTTCATTTAACTTTCTTTGGATCTCATTCGTTGGGTCTCTCGCAATTGATGTAATACCGTTTTTTTGAAAAAATTGTAAAGTTTTTTCTACATACATTTCTTTTGTAACAATAATAACAGAATTCCCTTTGTCTGCCTTTGTGACAATTGCATTACTTTCTTGTAATTTATTATTCAAGCTTTTCACTGTCAAATGGTCCCTCCTGTTTTGGTTATTTTCTTTTTCTACCTCGTTCTTTAATAGCTTTTCTACCGCTACAGCCATTTTATTCTGTTCTACCTTATTTATTTTACAACTATCCATCCCGAATTTTACCTGCACTAGTGTATTCTTAATTGCCCTCCTATCTAATTGTTTATGTATGTTGTAATTTAAACCTTTATTCAAAAGTTCCTTTTCTTCCTGATTAAATACTATATCCGTTAAATTTTTAACTCTAGGATAGAAGTTATATTTATGTTCGCCATTTAACATTTGTCTTTTCCCTTGTCCCATTAGCTTAGCTATTTTTTGACATGTTTAGCTCTTACTTTACTAACTACATTATACACAATCTCATTTACTCTTGAGAGTAGCAAATCTAAGGTTAAAGGAGAGACAAGTGTGCTTCGAACAGTTGAGAATTAATAACACTTTTTTTAAAAAACAGTTTCCTAATTTCACTTCTCATCAAAACCAGTTCGCATTTTTTCATTGTCACTGCGCACATTTGTCTTCGTATATTAAAATAACTCTGTACATACCGTGGGGTAACATTTTTCTTAATACACTCTTTGTTGAACTGGATATGTTGACTTGTGATCGCCAGCTTGATTTTTAACTTCTTGTATTTAAAATACGCTGCACAAGCCCAGCTAGGCAAAATTTTTTATTGACATGGAGTCGCCAATCAGCTTAATATTTTCTTATTCACAGCTCACATCTATTAATATACCCTTCAAAAATAGAACGACGCTTGTCAACTCTCCATATCAATCGACAGATGGTGTTGCCACCGCAACCAACATAGATACATGCATACACTGTAAGAACTGAAAATTAAATTACTTATGTGACTATTTTCGCATTTGCCGTCTTCTGTTAACAGAAAAACCTATTATTCTAATCTTACACGCTGCTGTCTAAAATTTTTCCTCATGCATTCCTTACACACCTAGACATACTACTTTTAAAATTTTCTGACTGTGATCGGAAGGTACCACGCGGTATTGAATCCTGGATGGGAACTCCAAAGGCAGGAGCTGCTCCTGTAATTGAACTTCTACTATCTGATCTGCCCGAGATAAGCAGGGTAAGCAGCTCTCCTCTCAGCTTCCCGTGAGCTATAGTGGTTGGCGTCAACCATAGTAGCTCGAGCTGGCAACCATCCACAAACAGCAACTGAGATAGAGTTGGTCTTTCAGAGTATACTCTAGAGCAGGGCTTCCCAACCTTTTCAGCTGGTGGACCCCTTCTTCAGTCGAAAATCCATGGCGGACCCCTAGTCAGTCCAGAGCACAGTAACTTTAAATTTCAGAGCGAAATCCATGGGAACTGAAAGCTTCTTAATGCAAGTTTCATGTTCCCAATTACCCCACCCCACCCCCCCTCCGAAGAATCAATAGCCTTTGGTGTAGAGATGAATGAAAACAACTTGAAGGTCAAAAATCGACTTATGAAACAGGAAGTGCACTGACGAAGCAAGTTTAACATTTAATGATGCCTGGGGTCGCATACGTGCCAGCGAGCGCTGTGATTGGTCGACAAAGCTTGCTCCGCGCATGCGTAAAAGGTTTCAGCGCATCTACCGCTGTGAGCCGGTGCACAAATGCCCCCGTATTGTTGCGAAACAGGCGATCAGAGAAGCCGCATTCTCCGCCACTAAACTGTGTATGCGTTCTCACTTAGGAACCGCAAAGGCTGCTTGGGGATACGACCTGAAGTACAAGTACACATGTTTTTCACAGGAAAAAAAGTGATGAATTTGATTTTCACATTTTTATTCAATAATTTTACTCATTATTTTACACGATTTGGTGAAGAGTGGCCGTGGACCCCCTAGAAAGAGCCGGCGGATCCCTAAGGGGTCCGCGGACCACACGTTGGGAAGCCCTGCTCTAGAGGGAAATCGTCGCAGAACAAACATCACAAACGTTGACATTAGGAAAGAAGTTCACCCGGATAATCCAGCTGAGAAATTAGACTAAATTCAATTCTGGAAAAAATAAATTTTCGAAGCATCATCCAGGAGAAATTGTTGGGACTTACCACTGAGCACAGCGTCTCTTGTTACGAACACATCTGTGAGGGAAGTGCTTAGCAGCATACATTTACCCGACTATTATTTTTCACTTGTTCATAAAATGATCAAGACTGTCTGTTGGTTTTGACTTACAGGTTGGTGAAATGTCCATCTTTTAGGTCGCTTATATGTGTCTGAAGACTGACTCTTGTTGAATACGATCGTGCATGCCGAAAAATTTTAAGTATTTATGGTATGATAATATTTGCAACACAGATACGATATTACCCTCTAAAGTTTGTCATCAAAATGGGCAAAGTCGTACCTTCATGGATGCTCAGGATTAACTTTCATAAATAAATTAATGAGTTCGTGTTTCTCAACGGATTCCACTAAACAGTTTTAAGTCTTTGGAGCCAAATTCGGACAGATGGTATGACAAAGAGAGATTTGAATATAAATCTGATTTTTAGACACAATTATTTATTGTCAAACATGTTGATGATGGTAAATAACAAAAACAGTTGAATGTTTTGTGTCTGTGATAACGCAGACTATTGACTACTTCACCTTTTAAGTAAGAACAGATCTCGATCGGCTACAGCATAATCATGAGCTGAATCAGAAAATTTGGTTTGTCATTTACTAATAAACTGTACTGCACTTATCAAAACCGAGATAGTTCCGGTACAAAACAGGAGCTAATCATAAACACTGTAAGTAGGCTGTTTATGTTTTCTTTATGTAAGTAGGCTGTTTAGGTTCTTATATTGGTAACGCCGCCGCCACGTAGCGCTCTCTGTATGTAAATCACTGGCTGTGCTGTGTGCAGTCTGTGGCTAGTTTGCATTGTTGTCTGCCATTGTAGAGCGGCAGCTGGATGTGAACAGCGCGTAGCGTTGCGCAGTTGGAGGTGAGCCGCCAGCAGTGGTGGATGTGGGGAGAGAGATGGCGAAAGTTTTGAAATTGAACTGTTATATATATTATGATTATTAAGGTAAATACATTGTTTGTTCTCTATTAATATCTTTCATTTGCTAACTATCCCTATCAGTAGTTAGTGCCTTCTGTAGTTTGAATCTTTTATTTAGCTGGCAAAAGTGGCGCTCGCTGTATTGCAGTAGTTCGAGTAATGAAGATTTTTGTGAGGTAAGTTATTTGTGAAAGGTATAGTTTAATGTTAGTCAGGGCCATTCTTTTGTAGGGATTTTTGAAAGTCAGATTGCGTTGCGCTACATAATATTGTGTGTCAGTTTAAGCATAGTCTTGTACAATTGTTCTAAGGGGACGTTACATATGTCGACCTTTAGCCTAGGATACCTCACTGGAATCTTCTGATTTTTTCTTGTAGTTTGTGTAATTAGTGTAGCTTTTGTTTATTGCTAGCGCGTAATTATAGAGAGAATTTCCTTGGTAGTTGTGGTTTTTCATTGTTGCACAGTAAAACAGTTGTGGCATGCATGTAGATTTGCACCAAGTATTTCGCAGCTGCAATTAACTAGATATTATTTTCAGTGCTATGTTAATGTGTTCCCCTATTTTTGCTCTTCAAATTGTGTTTTTCTGTGTTGTCGTGTGAAATATTGTGACAATAATGGCGTGTGAAAAACGTAACACTAGGCTCCAAAGTAAACTGAGAAATGACAGTGAAGACGAAAGCAGTGTGTTAACGCCACCATGTAATGAATTAACTAATATTCAAAGTAGTAATTTGGTAACTGTGCATAGGGAAATGGAGCGGGCGGCAAACAATGGCGTAGGCAGTGAAACAATTAGTGAACAGGGAAGCATTATCGATCGATCGGTCGGCAACAGCTCGCCTCAGGAATCCGAAATGACAGAACACAATACTGCAAATACTGTAGACTTTGGTTTTGGGTCCTCACCGTTTTCTCAAATGAGTCAAGACACATTTTCTGCTTGTCAAAATGTGAATGTTGCCGGTGAAAATGCACTGCCAAAAAGCATAGAGAAACAGATTCCAGACACTAATACATTACCATTGCAATTAATGCAACAAATGGAACAAAACCAGAGACAAATGGGACAAAATCTTCAAAAGTTAGACACAATGGAACAAAATCTTAAAAAGTTAGACACAGTGGAACAAAATCTTAAAAAGTTAGACACCACACTTGAACAAACACGTGAAGATTTAACTACTGAATTACATAACATTGAATCGAAATGTCAAAAAGTCTGTAATGACGTAAAAACACAAATTTGTGAGCATTTTCAACCTATTTTTTCGCAGCATGAAAATGCATTACAGAATCACGAAGCAGCCATAAAAGAGCTGCAAACCATTGTTCATGAAAATTATGAGACCTTGTGGGCTAAAATTGACTCAGTTGCATCTACCGATTCGGTTACGCAACTGGCAAAAACTCAGGAAAACTTAAAGAACACAGTAGATTCGATTTCAACAGAAATGGACACTCTGAAACTTGGTTCAGAAAAACACACTGAGGAATTGTGTTCACTATCAGAGAAAGTAGTTGAACTTTCGGATCAGCTAAGTAATTTATCTGCGAAGGTAGATGATAATCTGAATGACACAAAACCGGTAGTCTTTAATGACACAGAAGAGTGCGAACAAATTAGGAAACTGAATCAAAATCTGAATCAAATTAATAAGCAACACCAAAGAGAAATCCGGGAAGTACAAGATCAGCTGACACAGGTAATACAAGAATTACATATTTCAGAGGCCACTCGCGCTCCAACACGGGAAGAGGAACTTAGAAATACGGAAAAGCCACAAAATAATAGCACAGGGCATTTCGGTAATTATGAAAGGAATTGGCAAGGTGCACCGAATTTTGAGATGGAACCGCCGAAACGACGTAACAATGACCGACATGCGACTCGCCGACATGATGATTTTGATTATAAGCTGTTCATTACTACATGTAAATTCAAAACGTTTAAGAACTCTGCCAACGACATTCATCCACAAGCGTGGCTCCATCAATTCTCTCATTGTTTTCCTCCCAACTGGTCATTGGAGCACAGGTTAGAATTTATGTGTGGCTACTTAGAGAATGAACGAGGTGTAAGAATGCGATCGGTCATTCACGATTGTCACAGTGAAGGAGATTTTTATCATGCCTTCCTCTCAGCATATTGGTCTCAAGCTACACAAGACCGAGTAAAACATAGCATCATAATAATGAAACACTTCGAACAATCTGAATTTTCCAGTCTTGTGAAATATTTTGAAGACATGTTGCACAAGAATCAGTACCTGTCAAACCCATACAGCCCCTCAGAACTCATCCGCATTTGCTTAATCAAACTGCCTGAACATTTACGACATATTATTTTAGCAGGACGTTGCAAAGACGACATTGAAGCTTTTCAGGGACTGTTACAAGAACTGGAAATTGACACTGACAATCGCGGGATGCAGAAACAGGAAAACAATCACTACAGGTCACATCCATCACAATTCCGTGACGACAGAAACAATAACTGGACACGACAAGCCTATTCTTACAACGCAAATCGTGACCAAAACAGACACCACCCGTATGACAACCGTTGGCAGAGTAATAATAGTTACAGAGAAAGATTGCATTTCCGTAGTAATGAATATGACAGAGACACTCATAGAAACAGACAATTTGGCAACCAGAACAATTATTATCAAGGGAGACAGAATAACTTTAGACGCAACGGTCCAGCGCGCAGTTACGACTCAGGGAGAAATTCCCCACCACATGACCGACAAGAAAGAAACTATGTAAACTACCGACACAACGACAGACCTGAATTCCATCAGAACTGGAGAACTTCAAACAGGGCAGAGCCTTCTCGTCACGGTGAATTTGTGGAAGTTAGGTCTCCAAATCCCAATAACGACGCGCGCCAACAAAGAAACAGACAATGACTCGCACCGCAGGCAGCCACTTGCGCCCGCTGGGTCAGAGAAAAATAACATAGACGCTAACCTTGAGAAATATTCCAGTATTCTTGACCGATGTATACCACATGATAATTGCGATAAAGTTGAAACTCTGCATACTAGGAAGAGCAATGGGCTACACCACATTTCACATGTAAAACCGTTTATTGAAAGATAATCTGCTTTTTAACTTTGTCTTTGCCATAAAATTTTACACTTCACGTTACTAGTACTCTTTGTCACACTTACAAACTGTTAACATGCAACTATGTTTTAAAGCTAACTAACTATCCAGTCAAGAACACAGGTAACTTAGACAAGTAATTGCGAATGCATTGTTATTGCGAACAGACGACACAGTGTTGTTATTTATACATTCCTCCTTGTTAGTTGCACGATTATGTAACGAATATACGGCTTACATACTTAGAACATTTACCAGTACTGCTAATGAGAGTTTAATGCAACATTTTGGTTTACTGGAAAATACATTTGGGATTTAAAGTACTTTCTGTGAGATTAAAGATGACTTAGTATTTGGTTTCTTTGACAGCTACACGGTTATATTACGACACTACTAATGTGTGACATAATTTACATTGTTGCTTTTGCGGTGTTTCTGTTTTATATCTGCACTGTTTTTCTGTATTATTCTAGAAAGTAAAACATGTTTTAGTAGTAACTTTTGTGGTATAGCTGCAAGGAGACAGCCTTTTCTGTAGCACAACAATACGTTACAGCACAGTACTTTCTTCATCACGGCAATAAGCGTAATAAGTATGATATCTATACGCAAAGCATTTCACTTTGTTTATCATGAGGTCAGTACATTGACTTCTGCAGAACTTAGCTTTTGGAGGACGATAACTACGACACTTCCACAGAGATTATCTTACAGCAAGACGCATATTTAGCGCTACAGGACACGTATTTGAGTGATTAATTTTGTACTAAAAACATTTATTTTCAAAGATATTTGAAATACAATGATACAAAGGTTTTCCGTAATACATTTCATTCCATTCTTGTAATCTGTAACACCTGAGGGTATAATTACAATAATCCTCAGGGGGGTACATGCTTACTTTGTGTACCATGTGTTTGGCAAGCACAAGGAGCCCTAGCTAATATGGTATTTGCTTATACAACTTTACACATCGGTGCCATATTTCTCTAATACATAAATTACACAGCTATCTGATCATTTAACTGAGAGATAAACATGTTTTTTACTACGTCAGTGACACATGTTTACGTAATTACACCGTTGGGTAACTTCACACTTATGAAATTGTATTTTGTCTGTACTGTGTGAACTCTTCATATTTTTTCGGAACCATTGTGATACTATGAGAGCTTTGAATGATGTATTTGGTATGAGATCATGATTTTTAAAGTACGTTTGAGGCAGATGACACTATTGAAATGAGCAGAGAATATTTTTTATGGTTTGAAATTATTGCAGAAAGCTGCGACCTTTTTGAGATTTGACTGAGGTGTTATGATGTTATTTTTATGACGACGATGTGTATTATGCTGTTGAGGTATGTTTATGTCAATAAGATGATGCTACCATATATGAGGAATGTGATTACGTGTTTATATGTATATGAATAATGAAAGAAGTTAAGGACTCTTGACTTGTGAAAAAGGATGTTGGAAACCGAGAATCGTACTTTAAGAGTTATGAAATGTGTGTGTAAATGCGTGAATGTATCACAATGCCGGCGAAAATTTTTTTGGACACTGTTATATTCATAGGATTTTGTTTCTACACACTTGTGACGTAAATTTTCGACCTGTGAAATTTTCATATGAGACTGTCACTGTAGCGGAAACTGCTGTCGTAAATATTTCCATAAGAAAGTTAAGTTACCACCTGCACGTAAGGCGTCGTGGGCACACAGCTGTGTGAAACACCTGGAGAACAAGCCATTAGGGTGTGCCTTTCCGGAAGCACAGGTAGAAAAAAAAAGAAAAAAGGTAGGCCTTTATCCTCACCATTGACATTCCTTTAGAGAAAATATTGCAAATTCGACACCCTCATTACTTCCACTAACCTTGCTATTGACATTCCTTTGTAGAAAGCATCGCAAATATTACACGCTCATTACCTGAAAACATATGATTACTCGTACTTTGTGCTAATTACTGAAATGCTTATGAACTGATGGGAAATATTCGTACATCTGCACACCTGATTATGACAAGTGTCTTTCTACGAGAGTTGAGAGAATTTCTAATAACTTATGAAATGTCACATGACTATTGAATGATATTTTTATGCTTTGGTTTGCGTAATTGCTTATTGCATTTGATATCTGGTTTCCAGCTTTGTTGCAGCATTGCTTTGATAAAATAAAATGCATTTGCTAATGTGAACACTTTCTGTCAACAGATCTATTAAATAATTATTTTATGATCCACATTCTTTAAAAAAGGAGCACTTGGAAAGGAAAGAACAATAAGAAGGAACTAGTAACAGTAACACATAATTTTCTTTTCAAGTACATGGTAATATTTTTTTTACAATAAGTTGTTGTGTTGCACCACTTTAATTACATAGACATTAAGATGTGAATAGACATTTCCCTTGTCTGCATTGTTGTTTTTACTGTAATATTTTTTCTGCTTGATCTATGTCATGTTTAGGTATAAGTTGCTGCTGTTTGCCAGGCATAGTGTTATTGAATTTAACTTTGTATTACTCTGTTAAGCTTTTCTTGTTGCTGCACATTGGCTCATATTAGTTGTAATTTTGCATTTTATCTGTTAATTTAGATTTACTGCTGCTTGCTTTGCAAATTGGCATTTTTTGTTATTGCTGTTTGTGTTAATTTGCTATGTGCTGCTGCATTGCCTCGTCCCTTAGTTTAGCATCTGAGCTCAGTAGATTTAAGTTAGCTTAAGAGGGGGTAGACTATATAAGAAACTAACTATGATGACTTGGAAGAAACGTATTGAGAAGCTATATGAAAATGGTTTGGGCAAAAAAAAAGGGATACTGTACAGTGGAGAAAAACTATTTTTGACAGAGGATGTGAACAGAATACAGAAGGCAGGCTTAGATAGGACTTTTGGGAATAATGATGAATGAAGGGAGATCTCCAGGAAGCAAAGAAAGTTTTGTTTGCAAAATACTGCAATGAAACAAACCCTGTCCTTTCCTTTTGTGTTATCCCACAATGTGTTAGTGTACCCTTGTGTATTTGTTTTCTTCCTGTCTCTGTGTAGTTTCATAGAATTTTTTCTTTTTCTAATACTCCGCTACATGAACTATGATGATGAATACTGTTATCCTCAAATATAATTGGCATTAATAATATGTTATCTACCTTGTAAAGATGCTTAGACATTATTTATTCTGTTTTGTTTTAATGCTAATGTGTAAAGTTGATGTTTCAAAAGTTATTCTGATCTTTTATGTATTTACTTATGTCATAATTCCTGTAACACTGATGTATACGTTTATTTCTATTGTTTTGTAGAGCCAATATTACTACAAATGTTATCTGTATTGTTATGTTTTTAATGATGTATTTTGTACCTTTGTAATTGTATTCTTACGTCATAAAATTGTAATTGACACCAGTTCATCATATTATTAACTTGTAAGCATTCATTTCGCTGCACACTTTTCTGTTGGTCATATACTATATGGACACTATGTGAGAAGTTGGGACTGTTAGTGTTTGCACGTGTGTTACTAATTCAGCAAGGGACTGGATAACAGCATTGCTGGTTCTAAGGACAATTCCAAGAAACTTTGTGAGTGCACAAGTGGTGGCTCAAGGATTTGCTATATTGTCCGCAAGACTCTTCGATGGTGATTGTGCACCTGCACAGTCACAACAGATGGCTGCTGGCCATCTCTACAAGGACTGCAGTGGGTCTACACCTTTGCTGACTCACCAATACCATTATTTCTACAAGGACTGCAGTGGGTCTGCTCTGTGATGACCTACCTACCAATCTTCTTCAAAATGTCGAATGACTCTGCTGTGGGTTTGCTCTGTTGTGGCCCATTACCTGTTAGCATGTCAAGAGTCAGCACTGTCTTTCCGTTGGAAGGACAACACTACTTCTTCAAGACTGCATGGAAATCCACTACTTCTGTGTGCAATTTCTTTTACTAATGAGAAACTGTAATTACTATTATGATGAATGATCAGGACTATCTTTATGGACTGTGAGAAAATTTTAGCTTTTGACCAACATTGTATCAATAAGTGTGTACATTTTATATCTTTGTTACTGTAATTGTGAAAAATTTTTGTCAAATCTGTATTGGCCAGTGCCCAACACCATTTGTAAAAAATTTTTGTGGGGAGCATGGGGGCTATGTAAGTAGGCTGTTTATGTTTTCTTTATGTAAGTAGGCTGTTTAGGTTCTTATATTGGTAACGCCGCCGCCACGTAGCGCTCTCTGTATGTAAATCACTGGCTGTGCTGTGTGCAGTCTGTGGCTAGTTTGCATTGTTGTCTGCCATTGTAGAGCGGCAGCTGGATGTGAACAGCGCGTAGCGTTGCGCAGTTGGAGGTGAGCCGCCAGCAGTGGTGGATGTGGGGAGAGAGATGGCGAAAGTTTTGAAATTGAACTGTTATATATATTATGATTATTAAGGTAAATACATTGTTTGTTCTCTATTAATATCTTTCATTTGCTAACTACCCCTATCAGTAGTTAGTGCCTTCTGTAGTTTGAATCTTTTATTTAGCTGGCAATAGTGGCGCTCGCTGTATTGCAGTAGTTCGAGTAATGAAGATTTTTGTGAGGTAAGTTATTTGTGAAAGGTATAGTTTAATGTTAGTCAGGGCCATTCTTTTGTAGGGATTTTTGAAAGTCAGATTGCGTTGCGCTAAATAATATTGTGTGTCAGTTTAAGCACAGTCCTGTATAATTGTTCTAAGGGGACGTTTCATAACACCTTCATCAAGTACCTTGTTTGAAACTATATTCATATTACGGAGGTGGCTACACTTTCGACCGAGGTATCGTTGATGTACAGCACTGGCATTAACCATTTTTTTAAAATTTTATTAATCATTTTATTTGTCCATCACTTGAGTGGCATGTCAGCTATAACTATAGTATTTTGCTCACTAGATGAACTTTTATTACTTGCAAGGGTATTTTAAAACGCGGAAAGTGGTTGAAAGTGAATGGTTGTAATATACGCATTGTATTTCAGTGTTTGGTTGTTCCGCTTAATATCAATAATAATGCGAGCTGCCTGTAGCAAAAGTAAGATTTTGTATCTGATAGATTTGCGTTGAGCAAGTGAATTCATTTCATACAACTAATCGGAGCACCAAGTCAGTAGTCTCAAGCGAGAGCGCGCAAAAAAATTGTTAGTTCGGATATAAACCGGAAACATTCAACTCGATTTCTAAATTGAAGGAAACGCTTCACGGCATTCGCTTCACAACTGCTACAAATTCGTCCGTCCGTAGACCGCGTCGCTTGTACTGTCAACACAACTGGTACTGCTAAGAGTATCCGACGGCTTCCACATCCCTGGCAACGGGTTATACACAATGCTGGTGACTATTCTGAAGGTCAGTAAAACTTTGAAACACGTATCTATTTTGTACGAGCTGTAAATAAATAGTTGCCACTATTAAAGTTCCAACACTCGTACTTTGACCCCTATGGAATGAGACTGTACAGTGAGAAGATATTGAACACGTATTCGTATCCAGTTGCTTGACCTAGGGTCCTGATTACTTCACTGTTGAGCACCCCATGAATACCACTACCACTACAACCACCACTGCGGTGGACTTTGATTCGCCTAATTCGCTTAAGGAAAATAGGGGGATGATTCGATTAAAGGAGCACAGCTGATTTTCATCCCCCATCATTCCTCGATTCTCTGCGTCTAAGAGCTAGTCGTCGACGAGGTAGTAAACCCTATCTTCCTTGACTCTGTTACACTCCTCTAGCCAACAGAAACAAGGGCGCATAGTATCGGTAAACCGCCCAGTCACATTAATGTGACTACCAGTTATGTTCGACATCAAAGTGCAATAGCCGGCCGGTGTGGCCGAGCGGTTCTAGGCGCTTCAGTCTGGAACCGCGTGACCGCTACGTTCGCAGGTTCGAATCCTGCCTCGGGCATGGGTGTGTGTGTGTGATGTCCTTAGGTTAGTTAGGTTTAAGTAGTTCTAAGTTCTAGGGGACTGATGACCTCAGATGTTAAGTCCTATAGTGCTCAGAGCCATTTGAACCAAAGTGCAATAACGATTTACAGACGGCAGGGCAGCACCAGCAGTGGAGGGTATATAAAGCGTGTCGGGTGGACGCATAAAACAGTGAAGTCGTTGTCGTAATGCGGCAACTGAGCGATTTCTCTGACGTTTAAAATACATGATAATTGGCTCTCGGTCCGAGGGTGGAAGCTCTCCCGAAACAGCTAAATTTGTAAATAGTTCGCGTGTCGGCAGTGATTAAAGTGTACTGCACCACCGGGATGACTGACGGCAACGGAGATGTATACAGGCGAATAGACGTGCAACTGTTGGCTGGTTGGTTGGTTGGGAGATTGATGTGGGGGAGGGGACCAAACAGCGAGGTCCTCGGCCCCATGAGATTAGGAAAGGAAGTCGGCCGTGCCCATTCAAAGTAACTATCCCAACATTTACCTAAAGCGATTTAGGGAAATCACCGAAAACCTAAACCAGGATGGTCGGATGCTGATTTGAACCGTCGCCCTGACGAATGCAAGTCCAGCATGCTAACTACTGCGCCGCCTCGCTCGGTGTGCAACTGTTGAGCAACTGACTGCCCAGACGAACCAAGGGACTACCAACAGTGTCTCCTGACCGACCATTCAGTGAGAGTTTCTGCGTAAGGGTCTCATCAGCAAGCGCCTTGTTCATGCACTTTCGCTGGCAGCTGGGCATCGTCGGCGAAGACTGGAACGTGCGTACCAGTACCGCGAATGGACTCCAACTGAGTGGCGACATGTGGCAATGGTTCAAATGGCTCTGGGAACTATGGGACTTAACATCTATGGTCATCAGTCCCATAGAACTTAGAACTACTTAAACGTAACTAACATAAGGACCCGTGGTCAGTTCCGTTTCAGCCGCGCTCGCGAGTGGCCGCTGTTAACTGTTGCGCTGCACTTCAGTGTTTACATCGCTGTACTTGTGCTCCGCCGAGTGCCGTCCGTCCGTTAATCTCCGTGTTCGTTCCTGTTCCTTGTCATCTGATCGCTCTTTCTGGTCTTGCTGCTGTTACTTGGAATTTCGGTTGTTTAACCGAAATTGCTTCGCTGGATTAACCATGGCTACAAACCTCAGGAAGAATACTCTGGTATTTGCTTTTGACAAGGAATCCCGTCCTGTTCAGCCGACATCCCTGGAAACAGATGACTGGATTACACAGGTAATTGGTCTACATTCTGAAACCGTTCATACCTGGCAACTGGATCAGGAAAAATACTGTGTTTTTGTCAAGTTAATCAGTGCTTCGACTGTTGATAAAGTGTTACGAAAGTGGGGCTATGAAGTAGATTTTGTGCATGGAAATGGTTATAAAAGTAAGGTTTGCATCTATAGAGCGGACATTCATTACAAAACCGTTCGTGTCTTGAATCTTCCCATTGAAATTGAAAATGATAAGATTAAGGAAGCTCTTTTAAACTACGGAGACGTTAAATCAATTGCAAAAGAAAGATGGTCGCCTCGCTTTAAACTGCAGTGTTTTAACGGGGTCCGCTGTGTAGAGATGGACATTAAGACGAATATTCCGTCTCACATAACTGTTTGTGGGTATAAGGCACAAATTGTTTATACAGGTCAGGAAGCTACATGTCATATATGTAACGAAACCGGCCATTTCAGACAGGAATGTCCGCGGCGAACTGTTGTTCTTAGAAGTAATTTGATACAGCGTCAGAAGCTTACCTTAAATGATCTGTTACCAAAGAATAGCCCGGAACAACTGGTTGAGGATATTAACGCAGCGGGACAAAAAAATGGTTCAAATGGCTCTGAGCACTATAGGACTCAACTGCTATGGTCATAAGTCCCCTAGAACTTAGAACTACTTAAACCTAACTAACCTAAGGACAGCACACAACACCCAGCCATCACGAGGCAGAGAAAATCCCTGACCCCGCCGGGAATCGAACCCGGGAACCCGGGCGTGGGAAGCGAGAACGCTACCGCACGACCACGAGATGCGGGCTCAGCGGGACAAGCTGATGTCTCCCTTCACGATAACAGTCAATTTCCCCCGTTAACAACAAAAGGAAACCCCATTGCCACTACTCGTGAAACTGAAATGCAACCGAAAAAACGACCTCTGGAGATAACTGATAGTTGTTCAGAGGACGAGCTGTCTTGTCCCACTCCCTCACTTCGCAAGCGAAAACAGTGCGATGAGAAGGCAGAGGAACCTGAAGGCAAAATGCGAATGGAAACTAATGAACAGAAAGATAATACACATACGGTACCAGGAAATGAAGGGGGTGTAAGCAGCATTAATTTGCAAGAAACAACAGGTGCAGTAGCCGATTGCAAAGATCTGAATCTATCTGTTAATAAACAAATTCAGGGAGAGGTTGCAAAACTGCAGTCTCCATTTGTTTCCCTCGATCAGAAAGTGAGTGAAATTAATAAAGAACGAGGAAGTGGTGGCCAAACTGAAATCACGGCCAACACCTCAGGGCAGGCGCCGGCAACCGAAATTGCTAAAGCGTCTGCTGCTGCTCCAGATAAGCCGCGAAGTAAAATACCGACGCAACCAAATGAGAATGTAGCTCGTAACCAAGGGAAGGGAAAATCCAGTAGGGGCGACCCAAGCCCAAAGAATGTTCAGTCCGAAACGGTCGTACACGAATCACTGGAGGAAAAATTAGAAAGTTTACCAGGAAATCAGTCTGCTTGCGGTACAAGAGAAAACATCAGAAGTAGAAAAAAACGGGACAGTAACTAATAAACTGATTGAAGTGTTATTCCATGTTCAGCCTTCCGAGAAAACTGTTACAGCTTAACTAAACCCTGAACCACAGTAAACTAAATTAGTTCAACAAAACAACTACATAGTGACAGCACAATGACGCAATCTTATTCTGTCACCACTATAAACATAAATAATATCACGACCGGTTTGAAATTATCGGCCCTTAAGGAATTTTTGTACGAATCCCCGACTGATATTGCCCTGTTACAAGAAGTTCTAATTTCGGATTTGGTAATTCCCGATTTTGTCAGTTACATAAATGTGTCTCCCGAAACAAATGTTGGAACAGCTATTTTGGTAAGGGAAGGGATTACAGTAAGCGAGGTGGAACGACTGGAATCCGGAAGGGGAATAGGACTAAATATTTATGATGTGACTATCATCAACTTGTACGCCCCTTCAGGAAGCTCTCATCGAGCTGACAGGGCACGTTTCTTCAAAGATGACTTGATATACTTTTTACGGAAATCACCAAGACAGTTATTACTTGGAGGTGATTTTAATTCTGTTTTAAATCGAAAAGATCAGTTACCTAATTTTAATTTCTCAAGTGAACTAAAACAGTTAGTTACTGGTTTAGAATTAAAGGATATATGGGAAATCAAATACCCCTCCACTGTTGAGTTCACTTATGTCACGGCAACATCACGTAGCAGGATTGATAGACTATATATTTCTAAAAATCTTGTAACTTCCGTGACAAAAGTAGAAACCATTCCTACGTACTTTTCAGACCATTCAAGTGTCTTAGCTTGCATAAATCTAACAAGACAGCCGGTTCGCCGATTCAAGAATCAGTGGAATTTGAACACTTCCTTGTTAGTAAATCATGATTTAGAAGATCTGATTAAAGAAACATGGGCAATATGCCTGCGAGCCCGTAGTAGATATGCCACTGCTATTGACTGGTGGGTTAACATGGCAAAGCCAAAGTTGAGGAAAGTTCTTATTCAATACAGTGCCCAGGGCGCAAGAGAAATGAAATGCACTATAGAGTATTACTATTCCGTTTTGAGAGATCTATATGATCAAGTCTCAGCAGGTTCCTCACTTCGGATATCAGACATCAAAAAAGTCAAAACCAAGTTACTTAACATCAAGAGAAGTCAAATGGAAGGGTTGAAAATAAAATCGAAGGCAAATTCGGCGTCAGCAGATGAAACTACTTCCCTATATCATTTAGTGAAGCATACGAAAAACGGGAGAAGGACTTTTATTGAAGAAATTCGAACAAAACACGGTACGATTCTCAGAACCCAGCAGGATATCATGGACGAGATTTATCGCTATTATTGCGAGCTATATTCTGTACATCAAAGAAGTGATGCTTCCTTGGAAGAATTCCTTGACATCCTAGCCCCACAGCTGACAGAAGATGAAAACGAAAATTTTCTCGAGGTTGTCAGTGAAGAAGACGTGTATGAGACTCTGTGCGCCTCACCACCAAAAAAATCACCAGGACCGGATGGTCTGCCAGCTGAGTTTTACATCCATTACTGGCCAATAGTAGGTGCGAAAATCACGGACATAGTAAATGAGGTTATTCAAGGTAAAATGATTCCGGCTGAGTTTAAGGAGAGTAAAATTGTTCTGGTGCCAAAAAGTAATGGAAACAAAGATTTAAATAATTTTCGTCCAATTTCACTGCTGAATTCTGATTATAAATTAATAGCTAGAATAATAAACAAGAGAATTTCATGCCTTACAGATAAAATTATTAGTCAACATCAGAACTGTGCGCAAGGCAGAACCATTTTTCAAAATCTAGCGGAATTCAGGGATATCATTGCAATAACTTCTGTAACAAACATAAAGTGTGCTTTATTGTTTTTAGATTTTTATAAGGCGTTCGATGTAGTCAACCATGAATGTCTTCTACAGACATTGAAGAAAATAGGTTTCAACGATAGGGTTTTACAGTAGATTAAGAGCCGGCCGCGGTGGTCTAGCGGTTCTGGCGCTGCAGTCCGGAGCCGCGGGACTGCTATGGTCGCAGGTTCGAATCCTGCCTCGGGCATGGGTGTGTGTGATGTCCTTAGGTTAGTTAGGTTTAAGTAGTTCTAAGTTCTAGGGGACTTATGACCTAAGATGTTGAGTCCCATAGTGCTCAGAGCCATTTGAACCATTTGAGTAGATTAAGAACATAGCAACTGGAATAAATGCTGAAATAGCGGTGAATTGACAACAATCCTGGCCGATGCAAATACAACGAGGTGTTCCTCAAGGAAGTCCTCTGTCCATGTCGCTCTTCGCAATTTCACTGGAACCTTTCCTCCGACATGTCCATGCTACATTAAAAGGCTTAACATTATCAGGAAACAAAACAGTTATAAGAGCCTACGCTGACGATATAGGGGTCATTATAAGGAATAATGACGAGGTAACCACGCTAGCAACAGTGATTGATTCGTACTGTAGAGCATCTGGAGCCAATGCAAACGGAAAAAAAAGTAAGATGTTAAATCTCAGAGGTTTAGATAATATCAACGTCGAGTGGGCAAAATTAGTCCGACAACATAAAACACTTGGGATCACCCTGACAGCATGCCCTATGAAAATAACGGCTTTAAATTGGAAAGTTGCAGCAGATAAGGTGCAAGGAGCCATTGTAGAGAATTTAACTCGATATATGAACCAAGTTCAAAGAACACAGTATATCAACTCATGCATCCTTGCTAAGGCTTATTATACTGCCAGCTGTTTCCAATACCGAGAATATGTTTAATTTAATTCTTTCTGGTGATTTAGTCAGTAACACAATCTTCTGTTGTCCTTCCTTAATGTCAGCGCAATTGAAATGATCAAACCGTTTTGTTTAAATAACTTCATGTATGTATAACTTAGTATATATTTGGTATGTGTAACATTGTTTATTTTTAATAAAGGTTTTATATAAAGAAAAGTGGTCTAGGGGTAGCGTCTTTCATTCATAATCAAAACGTCTTCGGTCCGGGGTTCGATCCCCTCCACTGCCTAAATTTTGATAAATAATCAGCATTGGCGGCCGAAGACTTCCGGCATAAGAAGTCAGCCTCATTCTGCCAACGGTCTTGTCAAAGGGGGCGGAGGAGCGGATGGAGGTTCAGGGCACTCTCTTGTCCTAGGGGTGGGAAATTGCCCCTAAAGGCGGAAGAATCAGCAATGATCAACGACATGAGGATGCAGAAGGCAATGGAAACCACTGCATTAAAGACACGTAACGTGTATCCACATGACATGTGGCCTGTATTTGAAGAAGTGTCATGATGATCTCTCCATTGGCAAAAGATTCCGGAATAGACCCCATTCGGATCTCCGGGAGGGGACTGCCAAGGGGGAGGTTACCATGAGAAAAAGATTGAATAATCTACGAAAGGATAACGTGGAATGTCAGAAGCTTGAACGTAGTAGGGAAACTAGAAAATCTGAAAAGGGAAATGCAAAGGCTCAATTTAGATATAGTAGCGGTCAGTGAAGTGAAGTGGATAGAAGACAAGGATTTCTGGTCAGATGAGTATCGGGTAATATCAACAGCAGCAGAAAATGGTATAACAGGTGTAGGATTCGTTATGAATAGGAAGGTAGGGCAGAGGGTGTGTTACTGTGAACAGTTCAGTGACTGGGTTGTTCTAATCAGAATCGACAGCAGACCAACACCGACAACGATAGTTCAGCGCAGTTCGTCGCAAGCTGAAGATGAACAGATAGAGAAAGTGTATGAGGATATTGAAAGGGTAATGCAGCATGTAAAATGGTTCAAAGGGCTCTGAGCACTATGGGACTCAACTGCTGTGGTCATAAGTCCCCTAGAACTTAGAACTACTTAAACCTAACTAACCTAAGGACAGCACACAACACCCAGCCATCACGAGGCAGAGAAAATCCCTGACCACGCCGGGAATCGAACCCGGGAATCCGGGCGTGGGAAGCGAGAACGCTACCGCACGACCACGAGATGCGGGCGCAGTATGTAAAGGGGGACGAAAATCTAATAGTCATTGGCGACTGGAATGCAGTTGTAGGGGAAGGAGTAGAAGATAAGGCTACAGGAGAATATGGGCTTGGGACAAGGAATGAAAGAGGAGAAAGGCTAATTGAGTTCTGTAACAAGTTTCAGCTAGTAATAGCGAATATCAGATACTGGATTGTAAGGCGTACCCAGGAGCAGATCTAGATTCAGACCACAATATAGTAGTGATGAAGAGTAGGCTGAAGTTCAAGACATTAGTCAGGAAGAATCAATACGCAAAGAAGTGGGATACGGAAGTACTAAGGAATGACGAGATACGTTTTAAAGTTCTCTAACGCTATAGATACAGCAATAAGGAATAGCGCAGTAGGCAGTACAGTTGAAGAGGATTGGACATCTCTAAAAAGGGCCATCAGAGAAGTTGGGAAGAAAAACATAGGTACAAAGAAGGTAGCTGCGAAGAAACCATGGGTAACAGAAGAAATGCTTCAGTTCATTGATGAAAGGAGGAAGTACAAACATGTTCCGGGAAAATCAGGAATACGGAAATACAAGTCGCTGAGGAATGAAATAAATAGGAAGTGCAGGGAAGCTAAGACGAAATGGCTGCAGGAAAAATGTGAAGACATCCAAAAAGATATGATTGTCGGAAGGACAGACTCAGCATACAGGAAAGTCAAAACAACCTTTGGTGACATTAAAAGCAACGGTGGTAACATTAAGAGTGCAACGGGAATTCCACTGTTACATGCAGAGGAGAGAGCAGATAGGTGGAAAGAATACATCGAAAGCCTCTATAAGGGTCAAGATTTGTCTGATGTGATAGAAGAAGAAACAGGAGTCGATTTAGAAGACATAGGGGATCCAGTATTACAATCGGAATTTAAAAGAGCTTTGGAGGACTTACGGTCAAATAAGGCAGAAGGGAAGGATAACATTCCATCAGAATTTCTAAAATCATTGGGGGAAGTGGCAACAAAACGACTATTCACGTTGGTGCATAGAATATATGAGTCTGGCGAAATACCATCTGAGTTTCGGAAAAGCTTCATTCACACAATTCCGAAGACGGCAAGAGCTGACTAGTGCGAGAATTATCGCACAATCAGCTTAACAGCTCATGCATCGAAGCTGCTTACAAGAATAATATACAGAAGAATGGAAAAGAAAATTGAGAATGCGCTAGGAGACGATCAGTTTGGCTTTAGGAAAAGTAAAGGGACGAGAGAGGCAATTCTGACGCTGCGGCTAATAATGGAAGCAAGGCTAAAGAAAAATCAAGACACTTTCATAGGATTTGTCGACCTGGAAAAAGCCTTCGACAGTATAAAATGGTTCAAGCTGTTCGAGATTCTAAAAAAAAGTAGGGGTAAGCTATAAGGAGAGACGGGTCATATACAACATGTACAACAACCAAGAGGGAATAATAAGAGTGGACGATCAAGAACGAAGTGCTCGTATTAAGAAGGGTGTAAGACAAGGCTGTAGCCTTTCGCCCCTACTCTTCAATCTGTACATCGAGGAAGCAATAATGGAAATAAAAGAAAGGTTTAGGAGTGGAATTAAAATACAAGGTGAAAGGATATCAATGATACGATTCGCTGATGACATTGCTATCCTGAGTGAAAGTGAAGAAGAATTAAATGATCTACTGAACGGAATGAACAGTCTAATGAGTACACAGTATGGTTTGAGAGTAAATCGGAGAAAGACGAAGGTAATGAGAAGTAGTAGAAATGAGAACAGCGAGAAACATAACATCAAGATTGATGGTCACGAAGTCAATGAAGTTAAGGAATTCTGCTACCTAGGCAGTAAAATAACCAATGACGGACGGAACAAGGAGGACATCAAAAGCAGACTCGCTATGGCAAAAAAGGCATTTCTGGCCAAGAGAAGTCTACTAATATCAAATACCGGCCTTAATTTGAGGAAGAAATTTCTGAGGATGTACGTCTGGAGTACAGCATTGTATGGTAGTGAAACATGGACTGTGGGAAAACCGGAACAGAAGAGAATCGAAGCATTTGAGATGTGGTGCTATAGACGAATGTTGAAAATTAGGTGGACTGATAAGGTAAGGAATGAGGAGGTTCTACGCAGAATCGGAGAGGAAAAGAATATGTGGAAAACACTGATAAGGAGAAGGGACAGGATGATAGGACATCTGCTAACACATGAGGGAATGACTTCTATGGTACTAGAGGGAGCTGTAGAGCGCAAAAACTGTAGAGGAAGACAGAGATTGGAATACGTCAAGCAAATACACTCCTGGAAATTGAAATAAGAACACCGTGAATTCATTGTCCCAGGAAGGGGAAACTTTATTGACACATTCCTGGGGTCAGATACATCACATGATCACACTGACAGAACCACAGGCACATAGACACAGGCAACAGAGCATGCACAATGTCGGCACTAGTACAGTGTATATCCACCTTTCGCAGCAATGCAGGCTGCTATTCTCCCATGGAGACGATCGTAGAGATGCTGGATGTAGTCCTGTGGAACGGCTTGTCATGCCATTTCCACCTGGCGCCTCAGTTGGGCCAGCGTTCGTGCTGGACGTGCAGACCGTGTGAGACGACGCTTCATCCAGTCCCAAACATGCTCAATGGGAGACAGATCCGGAGATCTTCCTGGCCAGGATAGTTGACTTACACCTTCTAGAGCACGTTGGGTGGCACGGGATACATGCGGACGTGCATTGTCCTGTTGGAACAGCAAGTTCCCTTGCCGGTCTAGGAATGGTAGAACGATGGGTTCGATGACGGTTTGGATGTACCGTGCACTATTCAGTGTCCCTCGACGATCACCAGTGGTGTACGGCCAGTGTAGGAGATCGCTCCCCACACCATGATGCCGGGTGTTGGCCCTGTGTGCCTCGGTCGTATGCAGTCCTGATTGTGGCGCTCACCTGCACGGCGCCAAACACGCATACGACCATCATTGGCACCACGGCAGAAGCGACTCTCATCGCTGAAGTTGACACGTCTCCATTCATCCCTCCATTCACGCCTGTCGCGACACCACTGGAGGCGGGCTGCACGATGTTGGGGCGTGAGCGGAAGACGGCCTAACGGTGTGCGGGACCGTAGCCCAGCTTCATGGAGCCGGTTGCGAATGGTCCTCGCCGATACCCCAGGAGCAACAGTGTCCCTAATTTGCTGGGAAGTGGCGGTGCGGTCCCCTACGCCACTGCGTAGGATCCTACGGTCTTGGCGTGCATCCGTGCGTCGCTGCGGTCCGGTCCCAGGTCGACGGGCACGTGCACCTTCCGCCGACCACTGGCGACAACATCGATGTACTGTGGAGACCTCACGCCCCACGTGTTGAGCAATTCGGCGGTACGTCCACCCTGCCTCCCGCATGCCCACTATACGCCCTCGCTCAAAGTCCGTCAACTGCACATACGGTTCACGTCCACGCTGTCGCGGCATGCTACCAGTGTTGAAGACTGCGATGGAGCTCCGTATGCCACGGCAAACTGGCTGACACTGACGGCGGCGGTGCACAAATGCTGCGCAGCTAGCGCCATTCGACGGCCAACACCGCGGTTCCTGTTGTGTCCGCTGTGCCGTGCGTGTGATCATTGCTTGTACAGCCTTCTCGCAGTGTCCGGAGCAAGTATGGTGGGTCTGACACACCGGTGTCAATGTGTTCTTTTTTCCATTTCCAGGAGTGTAATTGAGAACGTAGGTTGCAAGTGCTACTCTGAGATGAAGAGGTTAGCACAGGAAAGGAATTCGTGGCGGGCCGCATCAAACCAGTCAGTAGAAGGACATCACACAACTTCCAGTCATCACGAGGCAGAGAAAATCCCTGACCCCGCCGGGAATCGAACCCGGGAACCTGGGCTCGGGAACGCTACCGCACGACCACGAGCTACGGACGCATATTATGTTTCATCAGACAGATGGCCGTGGGTGTCTACAGCGAGAGACGTCTGACGGCAAGTATCCTGCAACCAGAAGGCAGCGTTACGATGTGGGGAATGTTATTGTCGCGTTCCCTGCGTGATCTGGTCGTTCTGGAAGTCACAGTGGATTAACACAAGTATGCATCTATTGTTGGAGAGCATATACGGGGAGTTCAATACGTCTCTCCGTACAGCCGTACGATTGTTAGCCGCGCGTGCCGTATGATTGTTCGCCTGCCTGGGTTGCTTCCCTTCAAGTGGACTCTCGCAACATTCCACTTTTTCGTTTATATCAGCCAGCGTCAATAGTATCGTTTGTGTGTGTCGTTACGTGTTGACTTGTACGCTTAAGTTTAGTTCCTTTGTTCGTTTGTTTCGTTTTTGTCTCTGTTAAAATGCTAACGATTGAAGAACGTGTGTTTTTAGTCGAACAAGTGTTCACACTGGCGGTAAATCCACAGTTTCAGTTCGTCAAACATTTAATTCAGTGTTCCCGCAAACCACACTCCCACATCGCGATACTGTGCGAGATTTGGATTAACAAATTTCGAAGCAGGGGTTCAGTGACAGATGCACCGAGAAGTGTTCGTCCTAGTGTTTTGTCTGAGGATAAACTACTCGATACTTCCGATAAAATGTCCATGAGTCCGAACAAGTCAGTAAGAAAACTCGCCCAGGAATCGATGTTGGTGTCGGAACGGTCCACACGGCTGTTAGGAAAAAAGTAGAACTTTTCCCATAAAAAGTGACAGCCGTGCAAGAACTGAAAAATACTAATCGTGGAGAGAGACTGCATTATTGTCAATGGTTCAAAATTTCGTTCAACTAAATGGAAGGGATATTCTTAATGAAACGTTTTTCACTGATGAGGTGTGGTTTCATTTACCCGGGTACATGAATTCGCAAAATTCTCGTACGTGGAGTACTGCAAATCCGTTGTGTATTCATGGGAAGCCACCTCTTTCTGTGAAAACAGGAGTTTGGATTGCAATTTCTAGACGTCGGATTGTGGGTCCCATATTTTTCAACGAAACAATAAACGCGCAACGATACTGCAGTGATATTCTGTACCCATTCATAGGAGAACTTGTATTAAGTGAAATACTGAATGGTTATTTTCAACAAGATGGTGCAACCCCGCATACAGCTCACGTTTCAATGTCATTGCTTGCTGATGTTTTTGGTGATCGCATAATTTCACAGGGACTTTAGCCTCCACGATCGCCTGACCTAACACTACCTGACCTTTTCAACTGTCTATAAAAACCGACCAAAATCCATCGATGAATTGAATACTGCAATATCTACTTTCACTACTTCTGTTGCAGAAGAAATGTTACAATTTGTGTTTGGAAACATGATTAGACGAACTGAATTGTGTGTTCAACAACAGGGCGGGGGTGGGGGGGGGGGGGAGAGAGAAAGAGACTTGCAACATTTAATTTGAAAATTTGAAAGTAGAAATGAATATTCAATAAATTAATAACTCGTATTTCACTGAGTTTCATTTCGGTATGTTCACTGCGGCATACGGCACGCGCGGTTAACAGTCACACGGCACTGGGGAGAGACTTTTAGAACACTCCTTATTTAACCCTTCATTCGGTTTGCTTTTTCCCCTGCACGTTGGCATCCACCAGGAGAATACTGTAACGTGTCGAACATCTCGCAGTCTACGTGCGTCTTTCAGAAAGCGCAAAGATGAGTTTCCGGACTCCCCTGGCCACCAAACCCCCCGGATGTAAAGCCAATAAAGAATCTGTGGAACCTCCTCGGTAGTGCTTCTCACGCCATGAATCCGCAGTCGCAAAACCTAGCGCATTTGGCCACACCACTATCGTTATCTTCCACAATCTCATTGATTCTCTTCCTGCATTAGTGTAATTGGACTGTGTGTTATACCACACTTCAGCGGTGGGTGTTTACTCACAGCGATAATACTGTTCCGTCAGATTTAATTTACAGTGGCCGGCCGCGGTGGCCGAGTGGTTCTAGGCACTTCAGCCCGGAACCGCGCGACTGCTACGGTCGCAGGTTCGAATCCTGCCTCGGGCATGGATGTGTGTGCTGTCCTTAGGTTAGTTAGGTTTAAGTAGTTCTAAGTTCTAGGGGACTGATGACCTCAGATGTTAAGTCCCATACTGCTCAGAGCCATTTCAGCCATTCGTTTCTAGTGAGTTTTGGGGTGCCTTCACGTCCTCGTCGACTTGTAAGGAGGTAGGATAGAAGATTAAGGTTTGACGTGCAACCACCGATGAGATCATCAGAGACGGAGCGCACGATGAGTTTCGGGAAGGAAATCAGCCGCGTCCCTTTCGAATGAATGCCTTAATCGATTTAGCAACGTGACGCATAGAATAAATCGGGATTGCTGGACGGGATGTGAAGGCTTGTCCTCTCCACTGCAAGTCTAGTGGCTTAACACCGTGCCATCTATCTGAGTTGTCAGCCTGGACACTCTACGGGGACGCTAAACAGGCAAAACTGGCAGAAGACGCTTCAGTTTAAGCTTCTTGCGGGAACACACAGAGTTTCCCACAAAGCGCCCCGTGGAGGAGAAGCCGTATCTTTGCGTCAGACAGTTTTCGGGGTGAAGTCGTGGTAGGCGACTCTATGAATCACGTCATGCCTCGACATAGTCAACGTTTTTCGCGTAACTGTCCTTGTCAGAGAAACACACTCGTTATGTCTGAGCAGATGTTGCTTTAAATTTTCTTTTTCTCCGCACAGTTTAATCCAGGTACCATCGATCATGTGTCCTTTGATGTGCTAAAATCTCTTTGTGTTTTCCGTTCCCGATGTCTACAAGAAAGACATCAAAATAAATCAAAAATACTAAGAAACCACAAATAAAAATAGAAAATATTAATTTATATCAGTGATACAACGTCGAGAGAAGTCGTTAGCGTGTGCGATGCTGCCTCTTGGCGCTGCTAGCGGCTCGTAAAACGGTCAGTGACGCGCGTGCGTCGTGGGCACACACGGGTGGGACTGGCCCCACTTCGGCCCTGGGACCGGGATGGCGACAGCGTCAGACGCCACGCGTGCCGGGCGTCGCTCCGCGCCGTGGATATACGACAAACAGGCCGGCGGCTGCGTGGGTGGCGCCACTAGGCGAGACGGATGCCGCCACACAAAAAGGAAGCGACCTCTTTGTCCGCGCGCAGCGGGAGCTGCTCAAAAGAGCGCCACCGCTCCCGTGCCAGGAAGACTGGCGCCAGACAAGACGACGTCTCCGTCTCGCCGTACCCTGCTCGCTTTCAAAGCCAACTCAGACTCATTTTAGACGTACCGCCATACAAAAATTGATCCCTGTACACTATAATTAGATTTATGATAAATAACAGTCGAAATGATCTAACCGCGTCAAGACGTTCCTTGAATCTTCGACCACTGTCAAATACAACTACCTGCTCGAGAATGAGAATTTCACTCTGCAGCAGAGTGTGCGCTGATATGAAACTTCCTGACAGATTAAAACTGTGTGCCCGACCGAGACTCGAACCCGGTAGCTTTGCCTTTCGCGGGCAAGTGCTCTACCATCTGAGCTACCCAAGCGCGTGCTTGGGTAGCTCAGGTGGTAGAGCACTTGCCCGCGGAAGGCAAAGGTCCCGAGTTCGAGTCTCGGTCCGGCTCACAGTTTAATCTACCAGGAAGTTTCACGACTACCTACTGAAAGTATGTTTTCTTTAGATTTGTATTTTCAGGTAGCAGAGAGAAGGTCGAAATGCTGAATTCTGTCTTAAGCAATTATTATTTCACGGCGGAAAATCTCAACATGATCCCTCTTTTTAACCATCGGACGATCGTCGAAATGGCAGATATTAAGATACTCGATCGCGTAGTAGAAAAGCAACTGCAATCGTTTAGTAGTGGAAAGGCATCAGGTCATGAAGAAATACCTATAAGATTCTACAAAGATTATGCAAAAGAATTTGCTTCCCTGCTACTAGAGCAGTTTATCGTAGTTAGCTCGAGAGTACGATACCTGGCGACTGAAAAAAGCCGCAGGCCATTTTCATTTTCAAGAAGTGTCTAGGACAGATACACATACTTATAGGAGCTGTAGACAACGGCGCTGAAGTTGCACTGTTCGTTGACTTCAGGAAGGCATTTGAACGGTCCCGCAATACCGTCTACAGAAAAAAAAAAAAACTGGAGCCTCACGAGAGACGGAGCAGGGTCAGTGACTGGATTCAGTACTTACTTGCAAGTAGCACTCAACATGTTGCTCTTAAAGGAACAAAATTTACTGATATAAAAGTAATTTTCGGAATACCCCAAGGACGTGTGATAGGACCGTTATACAATGTATACAAGGTGATCCACTGATCGTGACCGGGCAAAATGTGTCACGAAATAAGCGTCAAACGAAAAAACTACAAAGAACGAAACTTGTCTAGCTTGAAGTGGGAAACCTGATGGCGCTATGGTTGGCTCGCTAGATGGCGCTGCCATAGGTCAAACGGATATCAACTACTTTTATTTTTAATAGGAACACCTATTTTTATTACATATTCGTGTAGTACGTAAAGTAATATGAATGTTGTAGTTGAACAACTTTCTTCGCTTTGTGATTGATGGCGCTGTAATAGTCATAAACGTGTATGTACGTGGTATCGCGTAACATTCCGCCAGTGCGGACGGTATTTTCTTCGTAATACATTACCTGTGTTAAAAATGGACCGTTTATCAACTGCGGAAAAGGTCGACACCGTGGTGATGTATGGCTATTGTGATCAAAATGCCCAACGGGCGTGTGCTATGTATGGTCCTCGGTATCCTGGACGACATCATCCAAGTGTCCGGACCGTTCGTCGGATAGTTACGTTATTTAAGGAAACAGGAAGTGTTCAGCCACATGTGAAAGGTCAACCACGACCTGCAACAAGTGGTGATGCCCAAGTAGGTGTTTTAGCTGCTGTCACGGCTAATCCGCACACCAGTAGCAGACAAACTGCGCGAGAATCGGGAATCTCAAAAACGTCGGTGTTGAGAATGCTACATCAACACCGATTGCACGCGTACCATGTTTCTATGTACCAGGAATTACGTGGCGACGACTTTGATCTTCGTGTACAGTTCTGCCACTGGGAACAAGAGAAATTACGGGACGATGACAGGTTTCTTTGCACGCGTTCTATTTAGCGACGAAGCGTCATTCACCAACAGCGGTAACGTAAACCGGCATAATATGCACTTTTGGCAACGGAAGATCCACGATGGCTGCGACAAGTGGAACATTAGCGACAGTGGCGGGTTAATGTATGGTGCGGCAATTGAGAAGAACAATAATTGGCTCCCATGTTATCGATGGCAATCTAAATGGTGCAATGTATGCTGATTTCCAACGTTATGTTCTACCGATGTTACTGTAAGATGTTTCATTGCATGACAGAATGGCGATGTACTTCCAACATGATGGATGTCCGGCACATAGTTCGCTTGCGGTTGAAGTGGTATTGTATAGCATATTTCATGAGACGTGGATTGGTCGTCGAAGCACCATATCATGGCCCGTACGTTCACCGGATCTGACGTCCCCGGATTTCTTTCTGTGGGAAAAGTTCAAGGATATTTGCTATCGCGATCCACCGACTACGCCTGACAACATGCGTCAGCGCATTGTCAATACATGTACGAAGGCAAACTGCTCGCTGTTGAGAGGAATGTCGTTACACGTATTGCCAAATGCATTGAGGTTGACGGACATCATTTTGAGCATTTATTGCATTAATGTGGTGTTTACAGGTTATCACGCTGTAACAAAATGCGTTCTCAGAAATGATAAGTTTACAAAAGTACATGTATCACATTGGAACAACCGAGATAAAATATTCAAACGTACCTACGTTCTGTATTTTAATTTAAAGAACCTACCTGTTACCAACCGTTCGTTTAAAATTGTGAGCCCTATGTTTGTGACTATTACAGCGGCATCTATCACAAAGTGAAAAAAGTGGTCCAACTAAAACACTCATGTTTCTTTACGTACTACACGAATATGTAATAAAAAATGGGGGTTCCTACATTAAAAAACGCAGTTGATATCCGTTTGACCTATGGCAGCGCCATCTAGTGGGCCAACCATAGCGCCATGTGGTTTCCCACTTCAAGCTAGACAAGTTTCGTTCTTTGTAGTTTTTTCGTTTGACGCTTATTTCGTGACACATTTGGTCCGGTCACGATCAGTGGACCACCCTGCATAGAAACGATCTAGTAGAAAGCGTCGAAAGCTCTTTCAAGTGTTCGTAGATGATGCGGCTGTCTATACGAAAGAAGAAACACCAGGAGACAATATCGATTGCAAACTAAACTGCAGAAGATTGGTGAATGGCGCAGTAGTTGACTTTGAACGTAAATAAATGTGATATATTTCCATGCAGAGGAAAAGGAATCCACTACTCCACAACTACGCTATTGACAGCCAATCGATGGAATCAGTACTTACCTTAAAGTATCTGGGAAAACTAAACAGAGCGACCTTAAATGGAGTGATCTTGTAAGACAAACTGCAGAAAAAGCTCACTCCAGAAACGGATGTGTTGGAAAAAATCTTAAGGAAATATAACTCATCCACGAATTACGCGGCTTACAAGGCTCTTGTTCGACTAATTCTTGAGTATTCCTAATCAATCCGTGACTCTTACCAGATGGGGCTGATAGAAGAGGCACAGAAAATCGAGAGAAGAGCAGTGTGTTTCTTCACAGGATCGGTTACTCTGCACGAGAACTTTACAGAGATGCTCAATGAACTACAGTGATAGACGCTCCAAGTGAGGCATTTTGCACCACGAGAGGCCCTACAGATATTTCAAGAGAGTACTTCCCGGTAAGAATCGTACAACGTATTGCTTCCCTCTACTTACATCTCGCGTTATGACGACGATGAAAAAATTTGAGAAATTAGGGCTAATACACAGGCGTCATACAAAATCGGGCGACAAATTTTCTTTAAAAGTATACATAGATTAGTAATGCCTGACATCATCAGGAATGGAGACAGCTATCTTTATGTAATTTGTTAAAATTTCAAAAAATTGTTTTACAATAATCTTTTGGTGTCTACATCGCATTTAGGTAAGACAACTACAATGTGATGAGTAGTTAGTTTCGGTAGTTAGTAACAAACATCCTCACATCATGCACAGATAAAAGTACGGCTTGAACACAAAAAGGATTTATCGCTAATAATAATCCTGCAGTGACACGTATTTGGGTAGAAAGCAACATGAATAGGACATTTTGTGCTAACAGTATCAACACAACTGAGCCAGGCTGTACACCATAATTTGCAGTTGTATGAAAGACAATTTCAGTGAAATGAAACTTATGCAAAGGCACATGATATTGGAAGTGGTTCTACATCCTGATTGATTAAACCGTAAATAGTCAATGAATTATAAAATGGCTATCATTACATCTCGTAACTCGTCGACAACGAAATGAAATGCTTATATGTCCTGCCAAAATGTTTTGACATTGAGTGGGAGTACTCAAGCCATTTCGGGTGAACATGCAAACATTTTATTCCATTGTCGTCGACTTGTTTCATGTAATGGTGGCTATTTCATATTTTATGACTGATTACGATTTATCGGGGTGTAGAGCCATTCCCAAATTTTGAGCCGCTACACGAGCTTTTTTTCGCTGGACTTACTTTCGATACAACTGCAAATTAATGAGAGATGCGGTTTTTCTTATACAACGAGTTGGTTCAAACTGCATCTTGTACGAGTGTGGCTCAGCCTAGCTCAGTTTTGTTGTTGCAGTTAGCATCAAACTCCTTACTCATGTTACTTTCTACACAGATGGACGATGATTATTGCTACTACATCAATTTGGTGATCCAGCAGAATTTAATAATTGCATGATCTCATGATGGTTGTTGATTACAACGGAAACAATTTAGTCATCATATTTTAACTATCTGATGTAAATGCAATCTATGCATTAGAACATTTTTTAAATTCTGAATTCTTAATAGAATATACAAATGTCAGTTACCAAAACTTTAAATTTTTTACAATCCTTATACAACAAAAACACACAGAAATAACAATGATGATGCTGCTATGACACGGTGAAGCTGGTATTCTCTGAGGAAAAGATTATAGGGACCGGTATGAAAATGTGTTCTTCGCACCACTCTTGAACGAACGCGTCATTTTCAAGCAATCCTCCTCCCTCCAACCCACTCACAAACACAACCACCCACTGGCTGCCTTCACTGTGCTCAGTACCACAACATATAAACAACAGTGCGACAACTTGTCAGCTGATTGCCGATAATTGTGGAAAACTAAAGCACCTCCCAGTGCTCAATACACTACAGCAATAGGAAATCTCACCTGTTCATCGTTTTAAACGTTCTAAGGTAAGTCGCAGGATCGATTGTGTCTCGAATGTCCAGATATTTTATGTAAATCTAAGAATGTGTTCAGGTTCACTTATATAGTCCCAATCACCCTTCTATATTTTTGTATGTCTATTGTTTTGACTGGAGGCATGGTGGACTACGGCCGTTCACTATTGTAAGAAAATAAGACACCAACAGCCGTCCTTATGATGTTATTTATTGTGTAGCTATCGGTTTCGGCGCTTCAGTGCAACCTCTTAAGGCCTCTATGCATGAACAGTAATGGTAGTATTATCAACTTATCAACCATGCAATACAAAGACAGATTAAAGACAGATTGAGAATCAATGACAAGACTCTACAACTGAATATACAGTAATCATTTGATAGAACGAACAGATACATTCATTGTAATATACCTAAAGTATACCAGAACCAGTTTCCACTCTACACATTGTACAAATACAGAATTTATTAATAAATTCATTATATAAATATTCCATGATTTTTGTTGGCCAGTCGGACGGTACGTTATCTGCACAATCCTCAAGTAACCTACTGAACAACAAGGTAACTGTCGAAAATAATAAATGTATGACAGAGAGTACAATCTCAGAAACATGATCCATTTGTCGTGTCAAAGTATAAAATGCTGAGGTATAAACCTTTAAGGGGCATACTTGAGTCAAATATATAAAATGAATGTCCTAGATGTGTCAGAGGACCAAGTATAAGACAGTACCTATGATCATAACATATACAGAACATAAGAAAATCCCCCTCTACAAACTTTTCGTGTGAACAACATTCATATGCGAATGCATCCATGTATCATGTATTGCCATGAAACTATAACACACAAGCACACTATGTAGCCCACAAGGATGCAGTGCACTATAAAGCGTGACTCAACAATATCTATTCATGACGTACCACAAAAGCCTTTTGACTAGAAATTAATTCAAGAAGCACTCATATGTAGTAAACATAAATGAACACAAAAAATAAAAAGGAATGTAAACTTACATATACTTATGAATAAATGTACTGTAACCAGTACACACCTTGATCTTTCCACAAGATTAAAACTGAAAGACATTATATCCATGCAACCAAATTCCAAACAAACATAGCGGCCATACATATTGTCTAAAAGACAAACCACATTATTAATTGACCAATGAGGAAGCCACACAATATGCCACAAGTAAATCATAACTGAATCTAATACGTCTGTTAAATATAAGATTATGAATATGTGACAGCTACCTATAAGTTGACAATACGTACACTATTAGAGCAAAAACATTGGCAATGTCCAGTGGAACTTACGTGAGGGCAATGCAAATCCATGTCAAGTTAAAGACGAGTACATAGCCACTAAATGTGTATCATATGACTAAAACAATTGCACGTTAAACACAAGGACACATTTAAAGATATGTAGTTATAATTTCATGGCTGCCATACACAGTTATACAATCAAGCACCTAAATCGAGGCCAATGACAGCAACGTTCATGCCAGGTAGATTTTTGGCTAGCAAAGCACTCAGAAAGTGTTCATATGTGTTAGAAATTAGTGAAAACATAAAAAATGAAATGTAATTTAAAATTATATATACTTATGAATAAGTGTACTGTAATGAGTACACATCTTGGTCTTTCAATCACATCAAAACCGAAACCCATTACATCCATGCAACCAAATTTCAAATGAACTATATTGGCCATCATATCGTCTAAAAGGCAAACTACATTATTAATTGACCAGTGAGGAATCCACACAACATGCTAGAAATTAAATCATAACAAAATCCAATACTTGTGTTTAATGTAAGACTATGAACATATATCAACTATCTATGACTTGACAGTAAATCTACTATTACAACAAAAACACTGGCAATTCCACAAGTCCTGTCCAGGAGAACCTGAGTAAGGGTAAATGGAAACCTATGTAAACATAAAGACCACTAGAAGTGTCACATACGACTAAAATAATTGCTTGTTAAAGAGAAGGAGACATTTAAATATATCTAGTTATAATTCTAGAGCTAACATAGACAGTTGTACCACCAAGGTGAATGACAGAAACATACACATCAGCACAGACCATTAACCGAAACATCCTCGAAGTACGCTACAAACTATTTATCATGAACGAAACCAAGCGTTATTAGATAATCCAAACTAAGTCTGATGGACATGCCATACTTTATGTTCCTTGCTAGGTAATGGGACAGTCCCACAGATTTATTAGTAACAGGATCAAACTAATGAGGATAACAGCAGCCATCATTAATTTCATCAAGAGAGGTGCCTCTGAAGGCTTCACTCCCAACTACGCCCAAGTGAGAATAAGAGGAGATAACAACAGCAGAGAGAAAGTAAAGCAGAGTGGTGAGAGGTTATGGATAATACATAAGTTTAAGAACACATACCAGAAACGTGATTAAGTTTCAGAACAAGTTTACTTTGGTCAGCTACAACTTAGTAAGACTTTAAATCCCCAGCAGCTTGATAGCACAATGCCTTACATCAGTAATGCAAGAGATAAGTTGCAAACTGTTGTTAGCAATCAGGAAAAGAAGATCTTAAACCAAAGCATAGACAGCATATGGTACATAGGACAGAGTATACATACGGTGGTTAAGTGTTGTATGACAGGGTAGTTAACAGGACTGACATTGTTTTTAGTGGTGATGAATTAAGATTACTACAGAATGGTAATAAATACGCTGTGAATAGAGAGTTGCAGAATAAAGACATTAAATTAATGTTAGCAGAGATTAAAAGTACACTCAATTTTCGTAAGGTTGATAAGGTGGAGCATGACTTCATTACCTGCAAAGTTCCAAAGTCAGTTAACTTATGTGTTACTATAGGTAAGAACACGAGTAAAGGTCAGACAAATAATGAAGTCAATTTGGAGAATTAGTTCTAAACTTAAAGAGCATCAGACATTAATTGTGAAAGCTGATAGGGAGAATATCCTGATAATATTAAGGATCGCTTAATATAGTGAAAAAGTTAAAGAGTTTTTTTTTAAAGTAATAGGATTTCACAACTAGACCATGATCCCCCCCCCCAAGTCAAAAACGCAACTAGAGAGATTTCTTTCTTATTTGATGAAAAAACCTGAAAATCCTCAAAGTACTGAATCCACATATCCCCTATTTATGGGCACAACCGAAGGTTCATAAACCGAATGCCCCAATGAGGCCCATTGTTAATTATATAGGGAGTCCCGCTTTTAGACAGTGCAGTAAGTTAAATGAGATTTTGGTCATTAACTATGACTTCGAGCGACAATTCTCAGTCAAGTACCCTTATGAGCTGGTTGGGAAAATAAAGGATATTCAGATACCTGATAACTACATATGGATGTCGCTAGACATGGTAAATTTTTACACAAATATTCCTGTAAATCAAGTCATTTCCCTTATAAGACGGAATTTAATGAAGTACAGGGATATGTCCATAGATGAGATAGGTGATTTTTTTTAAAATTGTTAGCTCTTTCATATAATTCCTTCACCTTTCAAGAAGAATCATTCAAGCAGCATGATGTGTTAACAATGGGGTGTTGTTTGCCAGGAACACTAGCTAATAATTTTTATCAATCATTTGGAAGAAACTATTTTTTAAACAGAGCAGAAGTTAAGTGGTTTAATTATGTACTGCATAACATGTGGCGGAATAGAAGCCCATATGCGACAGCTCTGTGCGTTCACGGCAACGTGCACAGGAAAACGTGCTTCGTCCGACCAAAAAATATTCCATGGCCACATGTCATCCATTTCCATGAGTGCCAAAAAACACGGGACAAAGACGAGGCTTTGAAGCCGATTTTGAAGATTCATTTTGGGGGGGGGGGGGGCGAGGTGTGCACATTCTGAAATTTGTATGGACGCCACTGCAAAATGCGTTGCAAAATATTTTGAGCTGTTGACCAGGGGAGAAAAAATGCCCGTGACACAGCTCGAGCACTGGACGCAGGTTTTGAGATATATGCTGTGCTGTCGGCTATAGGTACAACAACATCAATAACTGCTACGGGAATGGAACGCCTCATTCTCCCAAACGTACCACACAATTCATCTGTTACTGAGATTTCTTGATCATATTCTTTAGCCCATTTATTAAATGAGGACTCTTTATAGCTGGTTCCGTTGGCTGTACTCCCGTAATTCAGCGCTGCTGCTGCTGCCGATCTGATAAAGCGATATTATCAGCACTACAATCTTTCTTCTGAACAGCCGTTGCGCTTTGTACGGAAAACGTCAACTTTCTTAACCCTCTACACCAACAGTCACTTCACGAAAGAAGTCACCACGAATCGCCAAAGGACAAACAGTTTACTGAAATCAAAACAGGGAAATTTTACATTCTGACTTTTTACAGAGCCATATTTTCACTTGGTGGTAGAAAGTGGAGCCACTGTTTTTTTTTCCAACATACCCCGCGAGTGCACCGATTAATGAACATACCTCCGACGTTTCAGCGTCCTGCTACGTACACATCCCGCACTGCCGCGCTTTTAACACCGCCAGCTTAATTATAACTACCTAGTACTTGCTGTGTAGCCAGCTTGCTCCAGAATGGCGGCTACGTTTCCATTGTCAGCTGGGAGGATCCCGCTGAGTGGCCTCTGTGGAGCATGGGAGTCCACACCGGGTCACTGAAAACATCCAGTTCATAGGAAACAGATTCACGGGTTTCACTCACATGCAGTTACCATATTGCTAATATTGAACTTTTGGATGCTAACTGCACAACACGACACCAAATCTAGGAGTAGGAGGATAAAAAAGTTAATGACACACTCCAGCTCTGGTGATACATGTGATGAGTTTATCATATTCACAACATACAGCAACCGCAAAAGTGAAATCATCAAATTTTCCTACTTTGCTAATGGATACATGTAATCTTATCAGACTCTGGAAAAAATGGGCAGGCCATGTACAGTACTGGTCCTAAAAATTTCAACCCATTGAAAACGACATGTAACAAACATCAAATTAGCATAAAGTGTTCTACATGCAGGACATGATACTGACTGAAATTTCGGTGCAACTGCAAAAAAAAGTAGGTAGGAGCTACACGATCTCCATTCTGCATATAAGGAATGATTATACAGTGAATATCTCAGTCAGATATAGTAACTGAATGTTATCTTTTACTGGGAGAATTGTGTTGTGCCTCAAATAATTCGGAGAAATGTGTAGCTGCAGTTGGCTGAACTGGCAGCTGGAGGAGCGTGAACTGTTTACAGATGTTCAAATTGTGTGAATTCCTAAAGGATCAAACTGCTGAGGTCATCGGTCTCTAGAGTTACAGACTACTTAAACTAACTTATACTAACTCAGCGTGGCGACTGTTTAAAATGCAGTTTATCTTTCCTCCATATTTCTGATCGCGTTCGTTATCATTATGTTACTGTCATGAGAACATGGAATTGATGTATTCAAGATGGTCATACTCAACGCCATGCAAATGTTACGAGCTTCACATGACTACTTTTCTGTAGGATGGACATATACTGAGGTGACGAAACACATGAGATACCTCCTAATATCGTGACGGACCTCCTTTTACCCGAAATAGTGCAGCAACTCGTCGTAGCATGGACTCAACAGGTCGCTGGAAGTGAAATAATGAGGCATGCTGCCTCTATAGAGCTATCCATAATTGCCAGTGCTGGATTTTGTGCATAAACTAACTTTTCAGTTACGTCCCATAAACGTTCGTTCACGTCGGATGTTTTGGGTGGCAAAATCTTTCGCTCTAACTGTCCAGAACGTTCTTCACATCAAACATGAACAACTGTGGCTCAGAGACAAGGAGCTTAGTCATCGAAAAAATTCCATTGGCTGCAAATGATCTCCAAGTAGTTGAACATAGCCATTTCCAGTCAATGATCAGTTCAGTTGGACCAGAGGATCCAGTACAGTCCATCTTAACAAAGCCCACAGTATTATGGATACACCAGCAGACTGCACACTGCCTTGTTGACAACTTGGGTCCTTGACTTCGTGGGATTCTGCGTCACACTCGAACGCCACCATCAGCACTTGTCAACTGAAATCGGGACTCATGTGACCAGGTCACCGCTTTCCATTCGTGTAGGGTCAAACTGATGTAGTCATGAGCCCAAGAGAGGCGTTGGGGGGCGATGTCGTCTTGTTTGCAAAGGCTCTCGCGTCGGTCTTTGCTGCCATAGCCCATTAACGCCAAATTTCGCCGCATTGTCCTAATGGATACGTCCGTCGCACGTCCCACTTTGATTTCTACGGTTATTTCACGCAGTGTTATTTGTCTATTAGCACTGACAACTCTACGCAGACGCCGCAATTCTCGGTCGTTAACTGAAGGTCGTCGGCCACTGCGTTGCCCGTGGTGGGAAATAATACCTGAAATTTTATATTCTCTGGCACACGTTGACACTGTGGATCTCGACATACTGAATTCCCCAACTCTTTCTGAAATGTAATGTCCCATGTGACTATCTCCGTCTACCATTCAGCTTTCAAAGTCTTAGTTGTCACCGTGCGGCCACAGTCACGTCGGGAAGCTTTTCACATGAATCACCTGAGTACAAATAACTGTTTGCTGCTGCTGCTGCCTGACAGGGACAGATGAGCCCCTGTGGGTCGGTGGAGTCTAAGCCGGAAGGCTATTCCTCCAAACTGACGGAGCGTGCGGTGTGGCCTGACTTCATGTGTGATGTCCTGTCTATCTGCTGGGACGGTGTTCTGGACGTGCTGGCAACTCAGTGGTCGCGTAGCAGGTGGGGCCATCTGGTTGCGGTGGCCCAGGGCTCGAAGGAGCGGATTTTCGGACTGCGCGGTCTTCTCGTAAAAGAGCCGTGCAGCCTGACGAAACCTGTCTCGAACAGTAGGGATGTTGGAGATCCGGTTAAGGTCGTCCGACGGGTAAATAACTGTTTCGCCAATGCACTGTCGTTTTATACCTTGTGTACGCGGTACTACCGCCACCTGTGTATGTGCAAATAGCTATCGTATAACTTCAGTGTATTGTTCTCTCAGCCGTGCAGGACCTCGAATCAGGATTTTATTTTATTTTCTTTATTTTAATTTTTATTTTTTTAGAAAGAATAAAGATTCTCAATGAGTATGCTAGTACGTCTGAAACACTGCAGACAACGAACACGGTTACCACTGGTATGTGTTCTCTTGACGTGGTAGTAGAATGAGGCGCTTCGTAATGATGCACTCAACAACACTGGACACAGGAACTGCACCACGTCGCGTTTTCAGGGGAGTTCCAGTTCCGCGTACAGCATCGTGACAGACGTACCAATGTAGAGAATGAACGAATGAAGAGAATGAACCATCGCAGATGGCATTTGTCATAGTGACACGATCGCAGCATCTTGTATGACGGTAGGAAATACAACTGAATACACAGAACGATCATCTGTGGTTCACATATCCGCTGATTTGAACACCGACCATTGCTATTTCTTACGAGTTAAGACAGACACTTGTGCCCTTTTTCGAGGTCTTCGTGTCATTATCTTTCAACAGCAGAATGCAAGATCACATATTGACCGTTCTTTAACGGCAAACCTTACCCCGCCCACCACTTTATCCACATCGGCGACCGATTGAAAACATCTGCTTAGTTGTTACCAAAGACTGGCACGCCACCACTTCCTGGGCACTACGATTCTACGATTCATGAATACTGGCATAGAGATGAAGCAGCAAGAATAACGTACCTGTATCTTGGTATCCAAGTTCAATTCAGCTTAATGCCCAATCGGGTTGCTGTCTGGAATGGCAGCACTGTGTACGAAATTTCGTACCATGTACGCTTCCAAATATTCCCCTCTGTACCTAAGTGGCCAGCACATTTAATTGCTGTTCCCGGTAATGCCACGGGTTGTTCAATGGTGAGAGAACTGGAACCAGTTCTTTTCATCTCGTGATGGCAGTTGAGAAGCTACTTCAGTAAGAAGGAGCGGCATTAAGTTCTGGGAAGCTGAGAACGACGGCGATAACGGTGGGATGAGTCAATGTCTCTCTACACGGCATCCGAATGGCGCCATTGGTATATTACGATGTTGATGATGATATTTGGTTTGTTGGACACCCGTACGGAGTTCCAATCTGTACACTGTCCAATCATGCCACATACCTAAATGATGAAGAGATGATGAGGACAACACAAACAACCATTACCAGGGGGGAGAAAATACTCGAC